>NC_060125.1:511291519-513691519 GCF_021461395.2 Schistocerca americana
TGGTCGAATAATGCAGTATCCAGGTTTGTGGAGCATTCGAATGTGACAGGGGCCCGACGCTGGACTGCATGCGAACGCGAGGGCAGGAGCAGTCATGGTCAAGGCTCCAAGGAAGGATAGTCCTATTGTTCAGCACGTACATTTGCACATCTGCACCTGCCGTTCGAGAACGAGTGATAGACTCCCTGTGAAGTTATATGTCACGCCACACCGTTGATTAAAGACAAACTGCAGCCGGAATAGGGAAATGCCGTCCCTTGTGTACTTTGCAGTTAACATCACAACACAAATATGGCTGCGTTTGGAATGGTGCAGTGACCGGCAAACATGGATTGCTGATGAATGGCGCCACATTGTGTTCAGTGATGAATTGCGTTCCGCAGTGCCCCGGATGACATTTGTTGGCGAGTATGACCGAGACCTGGGCAGAAGTCCCATTCTTCCAATGTTTTGCTGAGACGGAGAGGTTTTACTCCTGGCGTCACTGTGTGTGGAGCCGTCGGGCGTGACTTCAGATCATAGACAGCCTGCATCCTCACGTGTTACCTCTCATGTGCAAGTATTGCGTTGCCTTTTTTCAACAGGACAAAGTTCCCCCACACATTGCACGTGTCTCTATGACCTGTCTGCGTGATGTACTCGTGATACCCAGATCTGTTCCTGATAGAATATATGTTGGCCCATCTCCAGGACCAATTACAACAATTGTGGGCCAGCTTGCCTCAGCAGAGGATACAACGGCCCCATGATGCCCATCACAAACGAATCAGAGCATGTATCCAGGTCAGAGTCAGAGGGGGGGGGGGGGGGGGGGGGTGCAACGTCATACTGATAAGTGGGTCCATATTGTCAAGTTCTTTGTTAATTTGACTCGAATTTGTAATTACTGGAATAACATCACATGCTATTTCAACCAGTGAAATTTCATTTCGTTTGCTCCTCCCCTCCTGTGTGCTTCACTTCTCTTGACAGGCTGTGTATTTGTCTTTCACAGATCTGTATCGTCGATCTTGATTGTGTCCATAGTAATTTCATCTGTTGGGAAGCACGAGAGGCGTTCAGTAAGTAATGCAACACTTTCTTTTCCGAAAGCAGATTGGTTTAATTACGGATTGCAATACACCCTACTACTCTACATTCTTTTGGCTACATAACCTTATTTTTCAACATAATATCCGTTCAGTGCGACGACCTTATGCCACATTTCTAGGAGGGCTTGTATGGCCGCATGGTACCACTCCACTGCTCGACGTCGAACCCGTCGTCTTACTGCAGCAATAACTTCTCCATTATCCACGTACTGCTTCCTGCGAAGTACATCCTTCATTGGGATGGAAGCCGGGAGGAGCGAGGTCCTGGCTGTAAGATGGGTTAGGAAGAACAGTCCAATGAAGTTTTGTGAGCTCCTCTCTGGTGCGCACACTTGTGTGGGGCGTAGTGTTGTCATGAAGAAGGAGTTCGTTTGCATTCTTGTGGCGGCGAACACGCTGACCTGAAGTCGTTTCTTCAGTTTCTTGAGGGTAGCACAATACACTTCAGAGTTGATCGTTGCACCATGAAGATCGACATCAAACGGAATAACTCCTTCAGAGTCCCAGAAGCCCGTCGCCGTGACTTCACCGGCTGAGGGTGCGTCTTTGAACATTTTCTTCGGGGAAGAGCTGGTGTGGCGCCACTCCACGGATTGCCGTTTTGTTTCCGGTTTGAACTGACGAACCCATGTTGCACCAACTGTAAAGATGTTCGACAAATAACTTTCACGATTTTTGGCAAGATCATCTTCATATCGCGAATGAAATTCCGCACAGATGGTCGTCGTTAGTTGCTCTTTATGGTCTTCTCTTAGTGGTGATGAACCCAGTGGGCAGACACCTTTGAGTATCCGAACTGTGGACAAGTCTGTAAGCGCTACCACCAGAAACGTCCATTTGAACAAGGAGGAGTTTCATTGTGATCCGTCCATCACTTCTAATGAGAGTGTCCGCACGTTCGAACAACGTAGCAGTCACAGCTGCGTGCGGCCGCTGGCACACGGGAAATCGGACAGAATTGCGCGACCTCTTTCCGATGATCACAGACGCCTTACCCAACGACACACCGTTCTTTTGTTCGCTGTCAGGCCTCCGTAGGCATTCTGCAAGAGCCTATGAATATCTGAGATGCTCTGGTTTTCCGCCAAAAGAAATTCAGTGACAGCTCTCAGCTTGGAACGCGTCTCCGTTACAGGCGCCGTTTTGAACGCTACGTATAGCGCTGCCACCTATACCATGTTCATGAAACTGTGGGGCTGCAGCGAGTATATTCCACTATGTACCGCAACAAATTCCGCATTATTTCACCTGAAACTGTACGAGAAAAAAACGTGTTGTATTAGTTATTGAACTCTCCTCGTATTAAGTCTTTTTATCGTGAGGTGTATTCCGGACTGTTCAAGGTGGCTGTGCTTGGACTTGTTGAAGGATGTTCTTGCAACACCAACAGCACACATCTGCGTCCACGTCGACAAATTTCTGAAGGCAGCGGTGCAGGCCAATATTTTAAATGTATGTTGTCATTGATGATAATGATGACGTCGTTTCAATGAGATTCTATAGCGCTGGAGAACAACAGGAGAGTGTCGAACCCAGTTGATTGCCGACCGTTTGCAAGTGTTTGGAGAACAGTGGGGGCAAGTCGTGGGAGCAGACAGGAGGCGGGCCCAAATAGCAGTCCGGCCAGGGCGGTCGGTAGTGAGAGCGCGACACGTGCTGGATTGATTGCGGAGGAACAACGCCGACAGCGGCAAGATGGATGGCCGCAATTTGCGGACTATGACGGCTGCGCCGGGGAACCCGTCCGCGCTCGCATTCCGCGCCTCCGGGGGACCGACCATTCAGCGCCTGTCCGCTGCCCGGCGTCAAGGGAAGGGGCTCCTGGAGAAAAAAAAAAAGTGGAAACACACGGAGTCCAAAATGCAAAGGGGGTCCCTGGCATTCTTTAGGTTCTCGAGCGTGTCACAAATTTTAAGACTCGGAACTATATAGACAGTAGAGCATCGTGAACTGTGGCTGTTAATATTCGGAGCCAACGCTGGAAATGGATATCTAACTGGGAGCGGATCCAAGGAAAAGGTCGTGGGGGCCATGTCACCCAACAAGCAAATATTTAACTATTTATTTTTGCAGTTTCCAAACGTTCTACCCAGCTTATCTACATTACTAAACGGCAAACCCAGTGCACGGTGCAAATTTCAGATGTTGGTTGCCTATCTAACGGGTTCCAGGAACAACAAAAACTTGATTTTCAATACTTCGTAAAATTATTGATCGAATCTAAAAATTTAAAATTCTATCATAATCTGCTTATTAGAAGGTGTACGCTTAGGTTTAAGGTTTAAGACAGCAGGAAAAATATTACACTTAGAAACTGTGTAAATGTCTTGAGGGAGCGTAACTCACGGCGCGTAAATTACCCAGACTGTATTCATCCACTATTTGAGAATGAGAGCACGTAGAGACTTCCAACGACCTTTACACACAATTTCAGATATTTACTGAGCTTTTTCTCGGTGACATCTTCTACAAAATGATGAAAGGAAAAATGGTTATCGCTTACGACATTTCCGCTGTTCATGCAATAAAATTGCAAATGAAGCATTGCGTTTTAATTTATTACTTCTGCCATTTATACCACAAAATGTACCTGCAGAATTATACCATTGTAGGACACGCAGTTCAGGAGATATACTACCATAAACATCGAGATGCGTGATAAAGTAGCTTTTGCTAGAACGAAGTGCAAATTGCCCAGATTATATTCCTCCAGTATGTGATAATGAGAGCATTTACTGACTTCCAACAAACTTTAAACATAATTTAAAACTTCTTACTAACTTTTTTCGCTTTTTCGTCTTCATACGTAAAGATTTTACATGGTCAACGTCAAATATTTCACACGTTACTCATTGGTAAAGTAATCAGAAGTTTGAAGCTGTTTTGTACGTAGGAGCTAGATTCTTTAAACAATCGAGGGTGGGGAGCTACTAGTAGAGACTAATGTACCGTGAAAACTAAGTGGCTTGATAATGCAAGACATTTAGCTTCCTTCTTAATGCTGCTGGATATGTTGCCGTCTAGAACATCGTCCAGGATCTCAAATCTCTTCCTTCTTCGCCTCCTCATCCTTTCCATATGCTCTTTGAATGGAGTCTACTGGGGTACACTTGTATGTGGAACCCGAATACTGTAATGATATTTATGTAAAAAAAAAAAAAAAAAAAAGGTTCAAATGGCTCTGAGCACTATGGGACTCAACTTCTGAGGTCGTAAGTCCCCTTGAACTTAGAACAACTTAAACCTTACTAACCTAAGGACATCACACACATCCATGCCCGAGGCAGGGTTCGAACCTGCGACCTTAGCGGTCTCGCGGTTCCAGACTGTAGCGCCTAGAACCGCACGGCCACTCCGGCCGGCGATATTTATGTAAACTACAACGGAACTATTGCAGTGTAAACGACGTATGTATCTGATGGTCCCTATAAATCGGATCGCTGACGTCTCTATAAAACGGATCGCTAACTTTGCACGACCGCGGAGCCAAAGATAGTGCTTCTGGTCTGAGATTGTAGTGTTGGAGTAAAAGAGCGCTTGGCGCTCAGCAGTGAGTGTATATCAGTTGGTGAGCGAAAGAGGATGCAGTAGGCAGTTGTTGTGGTGTTCTCTGTAAAGTCACCAAGTGTTAGTTTAAAATGTAGGAGTTTTCTCATATCATTATTTTCTGTTACACTGCGCGTAAAATTGGTAGTTAAAAATGTTAAGTGATTTTATAATGGAATTTAAAGTGAAATGATGAAATGTAAATTTAATTATGACAAGAAAGGATTACTGGATTGATATTGCAAAGAAGCTTTACGAGTGCATGTATTATTGGAAATATAAATGAGGAAGCAGAAGTCTTCTCGCAGTTAAAGTAAAGAAGTTAATGAACTGACCGATAATTGCCGGCCGCAGTGGCCGTGAGGTTCTAGGCGGTACAGTCCGGAGCCGAGCGACCGCTACGGTCGCAGGTTCGAATCATGCCTCGGGCATGGATGTGTGTGATGTCCTTAGGTTAGTTAGGTTTAATTAGTTCTAAGTTCTAGGCGACTGATGACCTCAGAAGTTAAGTCGCATAGTGCTCAGAGCCATTTGACTGATAATTGGTTCAAAATGGCTCTGAGCGCTATGGGACTTAACTACTGTGGTCATCAGTCCCCTAGAACTTAGAACTACTTAAACCTAACTAACCTAAGGACATCACACACATCCATGCCTGAGGCAGGATTCGAACCTGCGACCGTAGCAGTCGCGCGGTTCCGGACTGCGCGTCTAGAACCGCTAGACCACCGCGGCCGGCTGATAATTGGTAACGGTGAGTTCTATGTTGAGTAACCCCAGAATGTACGGAAACAGATTTGATGTATAGGCTAATTAGACATTTCCCTCTTGTAATGTTTCTAAGATTTGTTAACACAGGTGCACGTAATTTGATGATTTGTCTTTATGCTTTTTAGTGATGTTAGATAATACTTGCCGTACAAATCTCATTGTTTGTGACTACGTCAGGAAAGAAAGTTTTTCATTTAGTAAAAAGGGTGTAATTTTCTGAGTAATGTAATTTCAATTGTCAGATGTTTTGAAAAGCCAAACTTAATTTCGAATACAACTTGACTACTGAAAGAGTCAGTGTTAGCAATTCATCTAAATCACTGCCGTCTCCCTGTTCAGGTCATTTTTTTTAAAGACATTGAATTTTCATTAATCAACCAAAAGAATTTCATGTATATTTCAAAGTACTATCGCCAGCATTGCTCACTGCTGAGCCTGTAGCTAGTATATTTTATTTTTCTTCACGAGAGAGCAGAATATAACGCGATCCGCGGTTCCTGCTTTATAGGTAAGACAATTTTATTTATTTGTTATGTGCACAGGGATTAAAGTTATCAGTTTTCAACAGGGCCAGGGGATTCAGTACCTAAGGTGCTGAATGTATTTTGCAGTGACTTTATTTCTTTATTGGTGTTAGGAGTTGGTTTGCCAAATCAGTTCGTATAAAGTTTTGCCAGCAACAGAGAGTAAGCACATCACTTGCAGTCACAACACGCTACACGATAACTCGAGTTTTGCATGCATTCCCAGTTCAGGCATTCATTTAAGTATTTCATTAAATATAAAGAACGTTACACCGTCTAAGACTGTTTTTATAAGTTCCACTTCTTTTTCAATAAACGCCCTAAACGGTTCCTTCTTCTTCTTTTCATTACAGTCAATACCTGTCTCTGCTCTCCTCTTCTCTTAGCATCTCTTCATTTTTCACGCTATCATTTGAACTATTTTTGTTTCATTTCTCACCACTTCCGCCAAATATCTGAAGCTAATAACTGACTTTCCCTGTAGATGCCAATCAGCCTCCGACCTCTACTACACCTCTTTTCAACACCTTATCTGCCTACTACTATGGTCCCTCCCTCCTTATCCCACGACGGCATTCCAATCACTAGTTGCTGTTTGGCGGCACCCTAGATTATCTTCCATGATTTCCTATACAGCGTTGTATGCTTCCTCCAATAGCTCGTCACCATTCGTGAAATTGGCCCGTAACTTACATCCGTATACTTCTTTCAGCCTAACGTCGATAACCCTGTCACTTCCATAGTCTACATCTGCCAGACATTATTCTACTCTAAATAATGGTATGTGTAATAATTCGTATAAACGACATTATTGTAAAAGAAAATCCTTACTTACCTTCGGCAGCTCGAAAGCGAACATGAATGACATAAGCTGTTATAATAGACAAGACGCAGAACTAGAAAAGTAGTGAAATGCGAGAAGACCTGTAGACGATAGACACTTGAAGCAAAGGTTGGCAGTTGACCATCATACAATCACATGTAACGCAGTGCGGATGTATATACGGAAACACTCCTTCCTTTCTGTTTACACTTTTCCCGAGCAATCACTTGAAAGAGTGCATCCATTAAACATCTGGAAGTATGTTTACAGAGTAATTTAAAGTAATTCGAACAACTGAAAAACATCATACGAAACCCAAATGAAAGACTGAGATTCATTGGATTAGTCCTGAGGAAATGTGGTCTACCTATGAAAAAAGTAGTTAAAAAACTAGTAGTTTGACCAATACTTGAGTATTCTCACCAGTTCGAGGACCTCGCCCGGTGTGACACTCTGGGAACTTCACCCGTTATGACTGAATGTTTGAGAAAATAGAGGAGATTCAAAGAAGTGTGGCGCATTTCGTCAGAGGTTCATTTAGTAAGTGCTAAAGCCTTACGGCGATGCTTGTCCAAGTCTTGTGACAAACGATGCAAGAGAAGCGTTGTGCTTTATGGCTTGGTTTATTTTCAAATTCCGAGAACGTGCATACCTCGACGAGTCAACCAATTTATTGCTTCCTCCTACACATATGCCGCGAAAGAATCCATTACGGTAAAATTAGACGGCTAGCCAACAATCGTTCTTCAAGTGCAACATTCGCGAAGGAGCTATATGGACACTGGTACACGAAGTACCCCGGTGCTACCGGACGATGGCTTGCGCATTGTAGATATAGAAGTGGATTCGGGAGGTGTGAACCGAATTCCGGAGGCATCATTCAAATCCCTGCGGAACAGACCGCAATGAGTATTTCACAATTCCGTGCGAAAATGTTTTGCCAGAAACATTTATATGTTCCTTTCACAGGAGTCCAAAGTGCTTGTCAAGAAAACCGCAAACATAAGATAGTATCACGATAACGTATCAAAGCCCAGTGAAAAAGTTGGGTGTGACTTCGGATGATGTCCTCAACTGGACAGAAGATGTCACCACATGCAGGAAGACTTCCAATTTCCCCCAGGCCGTTCAGAAATTTTAGGAACTTACCGTAACTTTAGCGAACATACTTCCCACAGAACCTCCACTATTGGGGTGAAAACTATAGACATTCATAAATAACAATCCCAGATTTTCTCCATCGGGTTCAGACTGGTGGCCAAAACACTAGCTTCAGTTCTTTATGATGTTCCTCAAATCACTGCGACACGATTGTGGCCTTGTGCCACGAACAGTCATCCTGCTTGAAGATGCCATCGACGTTAGGGAAGATATCAAGCATGAAGAGATGAAGGTGGTCCACAGTAAAATCTAGCTGTCTTGGTGCCTTCAGTTACCACGTCCGTCTATTTGAGCACGTCAGCGTTTCATACTTCCAGTTAGTATGGTTGCGCTGACACACGTTATGTGACTGCTATATGGTTTACTTCATCGGCTTCCCAATGCCCATAAACACCAATACCTTGAGTAGAGATCAAGTACCTGTCATCTCACCATAACAGAAACACAAGGTCTCGCTTATTCAGTACCCCAGCTGAGTCCACTCACGGAAAAAAATGCCAAATCCTTCTCTAATGTTGCCGTCCGTCCCCGGAACAAGTTACCCTACAACCTGTGCAGGATTCAGTGCCCTTGCGTTTTTAAGAAGTTGCTGAAACACTTCCTTCTGTAGACCTCATAATCGATCTCATAATGTTTCCTCAAGATTTAACGTGCTTGATGAGTTTCCTCTCTGTCAATTGTAAAACAAATTTTTCCATCTCGTATCAGTGACACTGCTTTCTTTCTCAGTTCCTTAATCAGTCACGCTACTTTCGTTTCCACTATCTAAAATTCGATGTATTCTATCACGGTCTTCTTTCCATCCCTCTCTCGGCCTTACTGTCATGTCCAACACATATAGGTTAAGTATATCTGCCTTTAATTTGGTTTTATTCCTGTACCTGTCATGAACGAATATACGAGGGTGCACTGAAAAGTAATGCCTCCGTACTTTTTATTCTGTTCTCAGTATCGGATGACATGTTACATATTGTCATACGTAGTACTCGGTCGACTTTCCTGCTTCGTTGACGATAGTTGCAACGCTCTGCCAATAGAGGGCTCCAAATTGTAGCGTGTAACATTGCGGTGTGTAAGGCAAGTATGTCTGTGCGTGAGAAACAGTGTGCTGTAATCGAGTTCCGAATTGGAAGAGTTCGTTCACACGTGGAGCATCCTCTGATTCAGCATGACAACGCCAGATTACACACGTGCGTTCCGATATCTCCAACAATCTGACGGCTCTGATTCACTGTCATCGGTCATCCACCGTACTGTCCCGAGCTGCCCCCATTCGATTTTCACCTGTTTCCAAAACTTAAACAACGCAAGCATAAGTCCCATGGAAGCACAGGTGTGTGTCCTCCGTAGTATAATATGTACTGTCCCCACCAGTCTGCGTCCCTGGTGCGGTCCATATTTCAAACAGCTTTTCGCCTGGATGATTCTGCATCGACTCACGGTCACCTACTCGGTGTCACAGGACAGGTGTCCACCGATCCTCGGTCCAGTCTCGACGATCCTGTATCCGCAGCAATTGTAATAGACGATATCGTTGGTTTTAAGTGCGAAAACGTAGGCGTCGTCTGCGTGTAGCCTTATGTTCAGCACTGTACGCTAAACGGTGCTCTGAAACAACTGTAGATATCACCAGCACTGTACGCTACGAGCAGATCTGTGACAGATCGCTGCCTATCCTGCTTTACAGAATGGACTAGACTCCCGTTGTGTGATGAAGCAGCCGGCCGCGGTGGCCGAGCGGTTCTAGGCGCTTCAGTCCAGAACGGCGCGACTGCTGCGGTCGCAGGTTCGAATCCTGCCTCGGGCATGGATGTGTGTGATGTCCTCAGGTTAGTTAGGTTTTAGTAGTTCTAAGTTCTAGGGGACTGATGACCTCAGATGTTAAGTCCCATAGTGCTCAGAGCCATTTTATTTTGTGATGAGACGTGGACGTCCAATACCCTGTCGCCTTCTGTTGCATAGATACTCATGACATTAGCACGCGAACACCCGACTGACTACCTTCGCCGTTTCCAAGATGCTGGGCCGTAACAGTCTGCCCTTTGTCAAAGTCACTTATGTCAATTGTTTTACCCATTTGCGTCCCATATCTTCGATAGAATGATCCCCGATTCGTCTCTGTTCCGCTTATCTACTTCCTTAACGCATTACGTGTGCGCAGTGCCACCATAGGACATTCAGCAGAGCTGAAAGTGTTTTCGCTCATCACTGTATGTACTATTCCTGGACAGATGTAAGACAGTGCCTGATGACCACAATCTTCCAGATCAAATAAGTACGCATATAAGTAGCAAAATTTCACAAGTTTTGGTACGCACAACATCCGCAACTAAGAATGGCTCCGAGCACTATGGGACTTAACATCTATGGTCATCAGTCCCCTAGAACTTAGAACTACTTAAACCTAACTAACCTAAGGACAGCACACAACACCCAGCCATCACGAGGCAGAGAAAATCCCTGACCTCGCCGGGAATCGAACCCGGGAACCCGGGCGTGGGAAGCGAAAACGCTACCACACGACCACGAGATGCGGGCCGCAACTAAGAGGCATGATACACTACTGGCCATTAAAATTGCTATACCACGAAGATGACGTGCTGCAGACGCGAAATTTAACCGACAGAAAGAAGATGCTGTGATATACAAATGATTAGCTTTTCAGAGCATTCACACAAGGTTGGCGCCGGTGGCGACACCTACAACGTGCTGACATGAGGAAAGTTTCCAACCGATTTCTCATACACACACACACACGTCCGCCGCTCGTGGTCTCGCGGTAGCGTTCTCGCTTCCCGAGCACGGGGTCCCGGGTTCGATTCCCGGCGGGGTCAGCGATTTTCACCTGCCTCGAGATGACTGGGTGTTTGTTTTGTCCTCATCATTTCATCATCATCCAGGAAAGTGGCGAAATTGGACTGAGCAACGATTGGATAATTGTACGGGCGCTGATAACCACGCCGTTGAGCGCCCCACAACCCCAACATCATCATCATCATCATCATACACACACAGCAGTTGACCGGCATTGCCTAGTGAAACGTTGTTGTGATGCCTTGTGTAAGGAGGAGAAATGCGTACCATCACGTTTCCAACTTTGATAAAGGTCGGATTGTAGCCTATCGCGATTGCGGTTTCTCGTATCGCGACATTGCTGCTCGCGTTGGTCGAGATCCAATGACTGTTAGCAGAATATGGAATCGGTGGGTTCAGGAGGGTAATACGGAACGCCGTGATGGATCCCAACGACCTCGTATCACTAGCAGTCGAGATGACAGGCATCTTATCCTCATGGATGTAACGGTTCGTGCAGACACGTCTCGATCCCTCAGTCAACAGATGGGGACGTTTGCAAGACAACAACCATCTGTACGAACAGTTCGACGACGTTTGGAGCAGCATGGACTATCAGCTCGGAGATCATGGCTGCGGTTACCCTTGACGCTGCATCACAGACAGGAGCGCCTGCGATGATGTACTCAACGACGAACCTGGTTGCACGAATGGCAATACGTCATTTCTTCGTATGAATTCAGGTTCTGTTTACAGCATCGTGATGGTAGCATCCGTATTTGGCGACATCGCGGTGAACGCACGTTGGAAGCGTGTATTCATCATCGCCATACTGGCGTATCACCCGGCGTGATGGTATGTGGTGCCATTGGTTACACGTCTCGGTCACCTCTTGTTCGCATTGACGGCACTTTGAACAGTGGACGTTACATTTGAGATGTCTTACGACCCGTGGCTCTACCCTTCATTCGATCCCTGCGAAACCCTACATTTCAGCAGGATAATGCACGACCGCATGTTGCAGGTCCTGTACGGGCCTTCCTGGATACAGAAAATGTTCGACTGCTGCCCTAGCCAGCACATTCTCCAGATCTCGCACCAATTGAAAACGTCTGGTAAATGGTGGCCAAGCAACTGGCTCGTCACAATACGCCAGTCACTACTCTTGATGAACTGTGGTATCGTGTTGATGCTGCATGGGCAGCTGTACCTGTACACTCCATCCAAGCACTGTTTGACTCACTGCCCAGCGTATCAAGGCCGTTATTACGGCCAGAGGTGGTTGTTCTGGGTACTGATTTCTTCTTGGTGTAGAAATGTTATTGGCCTGAAGTGTAATTTGTTTACAGAAATCCGCGTCAGTTGTATTAATTATTTACTCAACCCACGATCGGTTCTGGGGTTTTAAACTCCCATGTTCAGGTGTATGAAATCATTGTATTTGGTAATAGATAACGTGCGGTCGGGCCAGTCAAAAAATGGTTCAAATGGCTCTGAGCACTATGGGACTTAACATCTGTGGTCATCAGCCCCCTAGAACTTAGAACTACTTAAACCTAACCAACCTAAGGACATCACACGCATCCATGCCCGAGGCAGGATTCAAACCTGCGACCGTAGTAGTCGCGCGGTTCCGGACTGAGCGCCTGAAACGCTAGAGCACCGCGGCCGGCGGGGCCAGTCAGTGCAAGAGCAAAATGGTGAAGAGGAAACACGAAATGTAAATGTGTGCGAATGTTACTCGACTTGCGAGCGCTCAGGAAATCGTCAGCGTTCAGTTACCGTCTCCTGTTAGAGCGACGGACGCGTCTAAACCGGGACGGAAACGGAATCGCGCCGGAGGACGCTCCCCTTGTGCCGGGCCTCTGCCTATCGCTGGCCGCTGCCTTTGTGGCGCCCTCATCAATCCCGACCGCCGGCATTCTGCCGCCACCGCCGCCGCTGCGACACCTTTTTTTCGCGATCGCTGTCGCCGTCACTTCCCTCGTCCTTCCCGCCACCCAGTCCGCTTCCTCGGCGCCCTTCCTTGTTATTTGCCCTCGCCCTGCACCCCGGAACCAACCGCTTATACATTCTCGTCCGCAGGCGCCTTAACTACTTTTCGATTTTCCGATTTCTCATTATCTTTTTGCTGCCCGTGCGTCGCTGTTGGGCCTTTGCTGCGCTCGGCTGGTGTGATGGTTTGGCTTCTTGCAGCAGCGTCCTTCCGCTGAGCGATAGTCGTTTCGGCGCTCGCACCCCTATTCCCAGCTAGCGCCAGAGCCATCGGGATTTGCCGAGCGGCTGCGTGCCGAGTAAATGACGACAGGCGGCCAACGCTGGGAACCACCGCTGGCCTGTCCGCCCATCCCATCTGATGAGCAATCTCTGATGCTACACGCTCATTTAGCTCGAAAAGCATTCACTCCAAGAAACAGTCACTCTCGTGTAGCGAAAAAACATCGTCAAACTGCGGCCCATAGGCCGCTTCTGGCTCTGATCAAGTATTCGTGTGGCCCGAGGTTCTCAAGAATATTTTATAATAACATGCATCTAGTAAATAACAGCTAAATGCAAGATCTTCAATGAACGTTACGAACTTTTAAAAGAGTGTAGTTATCGTGGTCACTGTTGTTGTTGTGGTCTTCAGTCCAGAGACTGGTTTGATGCAGCTCTCCATGCTACTCTATCCTGTGCAATCTTCTTCACCTCCCAGTACCTACTGCAACCTACATCCTTCTGAATCTGCTTGGTGTATTCATCTCTTGGTCTCCCTCTACGATTTTTACCCTCCAAGGTGCCCTCCAATGCCAAATTGGTGATCCCTTGATGCCTCAGAATATGCCCTACCAACCGATCCCTTCTTCTAGTCAAGGCGTCCCTCAAACTCCTCTTCTTCCCAATTCTGTTCAATACCTCCTCATTAGTTATGTGATCTACCCATATCATCTTCAGCATTCTTCTGTAGCACCACATTTCGAAAGCTTCTATTCTCTTTTTGTCTAAACTATTTATCGTCCACGTTTCACTTCCATACATGGCTACACTCCATACAAATACTTTAAGAAACGACTTCCTGACACTTAAATCAATACTCGATGTTAACAAATTTCTCTTCTTCAGAAACGCTTTCCCTGCCATTGCCAGTATACATTTTATATCCCCTCTACTTCGACCATCATCAGTTATTTTGCTCCCCAAATAGCAAAACTCATTTACTACTTTAAGTGTCTCATTTCCTAATTTAATTCCCGCAGCATTACCCGATTTCATTCGACTACATTCCATTACCCTCGTTTTGCTTTTGTTGATGTTCATCTTATATCTTCCTTTCAAGACATTGTCCATTCGGTTCAGCTGCTCTTCCAAGTTCTTTGCTATCTCTGACAGGTTTTTTCAATGTCATCGGCGAACCTTAAAGTTTTTATTTCTTCTCCATGAATTTTAATACCTACTCCGAATTTTTCTTTTGTTTCCTTTACTGATTGCTCAACATACAGATTGAATAACATCGGGGATAGGCTACAACCCTGTCTCACTCTCTTCCCAACCACTGCTTCCCTTTCATGCCCCTCGACTCTTATAACTGCCATTTGGTTTCTCTACAAATTGTAAATAGCCTTTCGCTCCCCGTATTTTACTCCTGCCACCTTCAGAATTTGAAAGAGAGTATTCCAGTCAACATTGTCAAAAGCTTTCTCTAAGCCTACAAATGCGAGAAACGTAGGTTTGCCTTTCCTTAATCTATTTTCTAAGATAAGTCGTAGGGTCAGTATTGCCTCACGTGTTCCAACATTTCTACGGAATCCAAACTGATCACTAACAAATAAAAATGATTAGCGATAGTAGTGTCTGAAAATGAACTTAGCTTTAATTCGCATTGGTGAGTTCGCCTATGAGGTACGTAAAGTTGGCCACTTATCTCATGGACAGAGGGGAAAGTAGCGCAGCGTAGAGGGTGGAGAGGGGGTCGATGTTCTGCGGTTTGTCTTCCAGTACTGACAACTCACTGGCATTCGAGACTCCTACCGTTCAGCTGCTACTGTGTAAACTTCAACGCGGAAGTAAGATGGATTCACGAATGCGCATTACAGAGACGGTCATCTTCAGACGCGGTGCACATTTATACCAAGAAATATGAAATTAAATTAAAGCTGTGGTAATACAACGCAATGAGTGGAAGAAAAATATTAAGTAAACATTTGTCATCGTATCTTATGTTACATGATTTTTTAAATATACGGTTAGGTTCAGTTACTATTGAAAATCAGTTAATCACCCGCTCAGACAGACAACACAACACTTCGTCGGGCACCTACAGTGTCACAACATTGAACTCGCTGAAGGTGAAGGTGGCAGCAACGTGAAACAGTGAACAGTCAACACGGAGTGTTACAAATGGTGCCGACTTTTTAAGATCATTATTTGGGACCGGCGGCCAACTTATCGCGTCGTTACTGTCGCTAGTGTATTGGATGCTTGTAACATACTAAGTTATGTTGGTTACAAATTACTAATGAGATCGGAACTTATGCGGCCGGAAGTGTCGCCCCAAAATGTCACTATCTGCTAGTGAGCACGAAAGTTTGCCGACCCCTGCTCTAAACCGAGATCCACTGCACTGGGTAATGACAACCGACGACGTTCGCTAAGATCGTTGAATTATCTACCCCTGAAACTCAATGAGCACTGAAAGGATCCAAACTGTTATGTTACAGATTGATCCAATAAAAGCTTTCGGCAGTTCTAGAGGTCTTTTTCCTATAGTATGAATATACTCATATGAAAAAATCTATTTTGATCTGATGCATCATAAACGATATTTTTTTTTGTACATCCGCCATTTGTGTCAGTAATTATTTAATTAATATGTTACTTCACTACTTAAGTTTTTTCATGGGTACCGCGACGCATTTCGGGAATATATTCCCATTTTAAAGTGCTTTGAGATTTCACATAAGTATTGTAGGTTATGACTCCATGTGTGTTATTCTGTTTCTTTTTGCCTGCAATTGTTTTTTTGTGTTCTCCCCACAGTTAAAATACCGAAAAATAGAAGTCTTAGAATTTAAATGCTGGTGTTATAGAATAGCAGTTAAAATTCCAAGATTTATATTGTTTCATGTTCCGATTGAGTTCAGGGAAAAAGAAAGAAAATTCAGCAGAAAGAGAGGCAGAACAACACCCACGCAGACATAACATCCAAAATTTATATGAACTCCCACAGCACTTGATAATAGGAATAAATCCCTGAAAGAGGTGTTTATTAAAAAGCTTAATTGGTGGACAAAATTTATTATTTTAAAAATTACCTTGGTTTAACAACTAGTCCCGATCCTTATATTACAGTAACTTATGCTTACCAGAGTAACATCATGAAAGTCAGGGTATGATCATGAAACTTTACTTCTCCAATTGAAATGACTCTTGCGTCGAACACATGCTTGACAACAGATATCTGTTCCTTACTTTTGTGATTTTCCAAATTATATCCGAATACAATGAAGTTACTCTCGTAAGCAAATGCTATGTAATACACCATGATGAATAGGCGCTTCAACTATATGATAAATCTTTATTTCTGATCCAACTAGCTTCGCGGCTTTAGAGCCACATCTTCAGGGATTATTTATTCCCAACTATAAGCAGTAGCTGACCCAACATTCTTTGCCCATTGTGTCGCAGACAAACTGAAGTTCGTCTAGGCGGTCACTGCGGACGTCATGTCGTCTCGACGATAATAAGACTGAGTTTTCCTGTATCGGGATGATGTTCGTTACATTCTGTTTTATTTTAAATTGGTCTACTGATCTCTTGACAATTAAACAGTTTCATCACAATGGAACAAAGAATGTTGGGTGATATATCGCTTATCATTTGGAATAAATTATAAAGCTGTATCCCTGAAGATCTGGCTCTAACGCCGTGAAACTACTTGGGTAGGAAATAAAGATTTATCATACTGCTGAAGCAGCAGTGGAATTCCACAATACAAAATTTGCTGTTATGTGATGTTCTTGAAGGCCAGATGATATTTAGAACAGATCGCAACTAGCTGTCTTATTTGGAGAGATTTTTGCGTAGGAGGTAAGAATACGCTTAGTAAGACAGTCTTTAAAGTTGTGGAACCTATGGGACACTGATTTTGCCAGATATACTGTATATATTTCAGTGCACGCATCTAAATCACCCTTTCTCCAGTATAACGGAGTATAGCATACCTACATCATTCACAGCTTCTATGTCGACTTTACCATAGTCGAACACAGAGAATTATCGAGCGTGCCACAGAAAGGAAGACATCTGAAGATTGGACAGCACGTGGTAGACATTGCGCTCTGCTGGTTGCATCCGTTCTAAAGAGCACATCAGTTACCTCCTCGTTCAGATAAATTAAATGTTGTGAATATGAGTCTAGTTTGCGTAAATATTCTCAATTATTTCAAGACTTTCAACACTCAAGCCCTGTTCAATCACACCATGCAGACGAATGTTTACTATTTTTAATAACTGGAATAGCGTGTAACGAAAATCTGCTTCTAAATATTCCCAAAGCGTAGACGCAATAAGACGTTCTCTAGTGTCCATTATTTAGCCAAGTTACTATAAAAGACCAAAAGTCTTTTGACACTCTTCCTGAGTGTTCGAACGTGTTCAGCTTCCTTTTCTCACTATTAAACCTATTAATTTCATGCAGGTCAGTTTGTTGTGAAGCAACGAAAACGGACCTTCATAACATATTAAAAGTATATGTCGGAACACCCAAACCTGTTTCTTTCTTATTAACTCAATTATCCAGGCCTGGTCCGGTACATGATTTTCATTTATCAGGAAGCTTCAAAATAACACACAGTCCGCTGCAGAGTGCAATATTCAGTACAGAATGGAGAATGAACTGCTTTCCGTTCTTCCTTGCATGGTGACATTTGACGTCAGATTTTGGGACAGTTGGCTTTACTCGCACAAGACGCTTTATTACATGCCAGAGGCATTAAATACTGCTCAGTCGGGAATTTATTTAGACCTGTTCAGAAAATTAACTTAATTTTAATCGTGTACTGGGTATATTTCCATTCATATGTCCTTTCTTTAAGCTATATCACATTACAGATTTCGGAATTACGCAGTCCCATCGTCAGATATCCATATGGCTGTTGTCATTAATCCAAATCCGCACAAGTCACCCTAACGAAATTGCCAGTCACTCATTTCAAAAATCCCATAAGCTCTATGGATATCATAGGCGACTAGTAAATCCGTTAGTAAGAATTCAACATCGGTGTCTATAGCTCCCATGATTACCTAGCTTATACGATTAGATATTAACTCAGTTTTTAAAATTTATGAAGCTATTTTGGTTATGATGGTGTATAGGGATTAAGGTTACTCGGTGTGGCGAAATAAATAAAAAACATTTTATATTTTAAATTCCACGTCATTGTTGATTTAATCAGAATTCTCACCTTAGACGTAGAATTAGTCCTTCTGCCACAATATTAATTCATTAGTCGCCATCGATGTTCTTCTCTTTGTTGACCGTGTGTACCATCATGAGTCGGCATCGGTTCACTTCACGAAGACGGTGGAAACCAAGGAATACTATGCTACGTCGCTATAAATAATTTTCTTAACACTTCGATACTTTTCACTATTTTTTATTCACAACACAATAAGACTTGCTGTGCTCATCGCACAAACCATAATTACCAACCACATGGCTGCCTTTCCGCACAGTCCAAAATCACGTCCATCCTCCACAAGGCAACAATCGAAAGTGTCCCTTAGCTCCTTGGAGTATCAAACAAAAGAGAATCCAATGTGAACTTTACAAAGATTATAATATACATGTCTCTCAATTTATCTTTGGCGCAGCTTTTAAGATATTGTATGTCTCTGCATAGGAATGTGTCATTACAACTGCCCCCCTACTGTATACTGTCACTAGAAAATTTTATTTGATTGACAGGATACAGTAGTCGACCTTGCAGTTGATAGGTTTGGGGGTCTTTTATTTACAAACTTCATTCTTATTGTCTCATTTTCATGGCACTGTGAATTCTTTGGTATTTCTGAGTGTGTGTCAGTTTTTTGATATACTTATGCTAATATTTACAAACCTTAATCATAATATACAAAGTTCTGGTTAATACTGAGAAAATGACATCATGTAGTAAAGTTTGTACAATAAAATATACACTGAATACAACGTTACATACAAATGTTTCCTTCCTCATCAGAGGTGAAAATTAAGTCCTTGTATTGCTTTCTATATTTATTCTGGGGCGACGAGCTTTGTTCGCTAGCCCGTGTTGAATATGGGCGGGTGATACGCGCGCCTGATTGTTTGGTTGTCCGTTAGCGGGCGACGTTGGTTGAATGCGCGCGCCAGTGCACTGAATATACACCGACGTGCGGGTACCGTCGAGACTTCCGAACCTCAGTATGCGTGTGCTTTTTGTAGTTCCTTCCAGTACTTAGACTGGATACGACGAGGTACATTGGAATATGTGCCCCGAAGAACACACCACACTATGTGCGAGGCGGAGGACGATCCCGTCGATGCAGCTCCTGGTAAGAAGCGTACCATGTCAAACTTGTTTGGCATTGTCCTTTCTTACTGTGACGCCATGGGTCGTTTGACGATACAAGCTTCAATTTTCGCTGTCACTTGTTTAGGGTCGCTGACATTTGCAACGTAGCACTACTTTGCACAATTTTAATTTCTACACACACACCACTTTAACCGCGAGTATTGCGATCGAAACTTCCTTTTCACTACACTTTTTTTTCTTCGCATTAACCCCTTTTACCTATTGTACTGAGATTCATTCCCCTCAATACTTCTGGTCAATGCACATAATTTGTAAGTCACGGGACTTGGAATGAAATACAAAATACATCACATACAATGGAATAACATATAATACATACAATACATTGTTTACATTAACTACAGGAAAAAACTATCGACTAAAATTGAAAAAATTTTTGACCACTCATAGTGGCTTCTTCGTCTTGGATTTTACTGACACACACGCTCGCCTTTTTCCATTAATCTGTTAGAAGGAACAAGTCCTTTGTTTTCCTTCTTGAACTCGAGTATAAGTTAAGGTTTACCTCCGTTACGTATTCTTCATACGTAACGACATGCATCAGCATGCTGAGAATACACCTGTAGCCGCTCCACTGAAGCTTGGGAAGGGAATTTTCTACCTTCTACTTAGGGTAGTGGCAACGACTACGTGTATGCTACGGTTTTTCGCGTATAAAATCTGAAAATGCACGAAATAATCATTTATATGCAGCATAACCCTAATATGTACAGTGTTTTGGGCGTAAGCACATTCTGGTGTGCTTGTAAATCATTAACCCTAATAAAACTTCCTACCTTAACATGGACATATAAACATAAAATTTTGAAGTTCAGGGTGTAACTACTATTACTATGTACAGAGTTTCATAATAGCGGCACGCCCTTGTTTGCGTGTATCATCTTCAATTAAAGTGCGCTTATAGGCGTCTTGTGTTATCATGGGAGAAAAAATAGACATTTTAATGCATCGGTTGTCATGAAAATCTATGTACACGAACAATCAGACCTTCATAGCTTCAGTGCAGCATGAAATTCTTTATGACTTTTTTTTTCATAGTTTATTTTATAGACGATTCCTCTGCTTACAGGTCGTCGATCACACTACTTACCTGTTTCTCGCATAGCGGCGACATCATTTTCATTCTTTGTGACTGTAAATTGTTATATGTGTGAAAGATATAATTTTGACATGATTTTTCCTTTCATGTTTCAAGTGGGTAAAGTAATTCATACCTTCCTTTTGCATACATGAGTGAAGCATCGCTAATGTTGCACTTTGTATCAGGTTTTTCGCATTTTCTCGTAAACTCGTAGAGTCTTACGGTTTTAATTAAGTTGTTTCTTGACGTTAGGTATACATGTTTATAAGAGGTTGTCTTAGAGTTTAACTTTCCTTATACACTTCTACGTTGTTTAAGTTCTGTACATGTACAGAGCTTCTTTCGCCTTTCACACATTCATACATACGTTTATACACAAAAATATATCTACCACTATAATATCCACTTTGCTGGTGGGGCCCTTTTTCGGTACCCTGCACCATTCCTCCAATATTCCAAAATAATTCAGGGTGTGCTGAGCATCGTCCCTTATACTAATAATACTTACAACTAAATATTTCTTGTTACATACATAACTGCCTTACAGTCCATTAATGCGCAACGTTCCCTATTTTCCTCCTTTACACTTTAGCTTTCGTACATGTACCCTCGTGTATAGCTTATATATTCTACAAAGTTGTTTGCTGAGTGCTTCAGGTGTTTCCTGACGTTAATGTGTGTCTCTCTCTCTATAAACCTAGGTATTTGTTTTGAGAGCGATTCAGTTCATTACTCACGCTGCATAGGTCTGTTTATTATTACCCTATTTTAAAGCTTGTGTCACTCTTTTCCTTAGTCACAAAAATTCCCGCGTTTACCTTGTTGTTCATTCTGAAAATCGCTAGCTACTGTGTAATGTAAATGTATGCGTTATCTCTTTGATTTCCTCTTTGCTGCTTTTTCCCTATATGTAAATGTGTGCTGTTCTCGTGTACATAGCCTTTCTTCCGGTTATATATCTGCATTATTTATTTATTTATTTTTCTATTTTCTTTCTCCTTCCGTACAAGCTAAGATTTTACTCAGTATAATATAATATTACAATACCGTCCATGACCAGTATGTACTTGTATGTTCACTTTTATTACGTAATACCAGCTTATAATTAAATTTTCTAAGTTACTATTTACAAGACTTGTGTACCCTTTCCTTTCTTGTTTTTGAATGACTTTCGTCTCTGTGTCTCATAGTAAGAGTGGTCTCAAAACTTTTAAACTTTCCGCGCATGCGCGCTTACGTACCACGACTGGACTGTAGGTGCGGGGAAAACTCTGCATTGTTGGTGAACATTATTCGTGATAGCCACCATCGTGTAATAGTCACGTGACGCCTGGACTCGACCGCGCATGCGCCTTCGCGCTTTGTATACGCTCAGCTGATCGGACGTGGAAGGGGGGAAGATTTCTCCCCGCCACGCTGCCTACAGCGCGGCCAATGACCTCGTCTTGACATGCAGCTATCGCGTGCTCATGAGCTGAGCGTTGGATTGCAACTTCGACGTGTGGTTTGTTGCTCGTCTCAAGCGATCAAACTCTGACCTTCGCGCTAATTTGTCTTTGTTCCCCTCTCTTAAATAACTGAGTTAGACTACAAAAGTACCGTATGGTTTATTTTATAGTGTTAAGACTCACAGTAACACATGTTTCATTAGGTTTGGTTAAATATGCGTTTTTAAGCTGGCATATGCCCCCAGTTGTTCGCAAGTTTCTTAGGTTAATGACAGCAATTTTACTATGTGATCCAAGGTTGTACAATTTCAATTTTGCTAAAATAATATATAACTTTTAATGAAAAAATTCCTTGATGTCCTTGTGGGGGTATAACCCTTTCACCTTGCCCGTTCGTGTGTTACCTAACAGATAACATCCTGGGTAAGGTTTGTCTATTATAATGAAAGGGCCATCATACAACAACTGCCACTTTTTGTTTAATGCCTTAATTTTAGAGGATTTTGGGTGGGTACGTAATAGTACTTCCTGTCCAATGTTAAATTCTGTAACCTTTCTTATCTTTTTGTTGAACTGCTTTCTCCTTATTTCTGCTTGTTCTTCCATCTGTATTAATGCTTGACGTACCTTTTCGCCTAGTGTCATTTCCTTTGTGGCTAATTTAGGTAAAGGTTTAGCCCATTCGTCAAGTTCTGTGCCTTGAAACATTAACTCTGTAGGTGTAAAGCCTGTTGAAGTATGAATTAAATTATTTACAATATGCTGAAATGGAGCTAGGTATTCTACCCATTTTGTCTGTTTATTTGGTACATAAGTTCTTATAAAGCGATTAAATTCTTTAAAATTTCTCTCAATCGGGCTCGATTCTGGGTGAAATTTGGATACCAATATATGTTTTATGTTTTGAGATCCGAGAAATGTTTTCCATTTATTACTAGTGAAGTTTGTTGCATTATCAGTTAATATAATTTTCGGTTTCCCACTAGTGGTATGTAGTCTTCTATCATGCGTTTGATTATTGATCCCGACAGTACTGCTTTTATACCATACATTTTTAAGTACTTTGTGAAGACATCATAAAATGCGATCACATATCTAACTCCTCCCCTAGCTCGTGGATATGGTCCTGCTGCGTCCACGGAAACTAGTTCTCTTGGTCTAGTTGGAATGATAGGGTGTAATACGTCCAAACAAGATCTATTAAGATGTTTAACCTTCTGACATACTGTACACTTTTTTATTATTTGTTCAATCCTGCGTCTGAGATTTGGGAAGTAACAATACATTGATATTTTCGCTGTACATTTTGATACCCCATAGTGTCCCCATACTCTATGTGTGTGTCTTATCAAATTGTCTATGTATTCTTCCGGGATGCAGACACGCCAGGTGTTGGATTGTGGATTGCGCCTGTAGAAAAGAACATCGTTTGACATTGTGTAATATGGTTTCAATGTACTATTGTCATCTGCCTGCAGTTTTTGCATAACTTGTCTCCATCTATTGTCTTCCTTTTGTAGTTTGCTCATGTCCTTACACATCTTTCTGTAATATGGTTGAAATGTGCCATCATGCATCAGAAAAACTCTAAAATCGGAAGTCTGTTCGATCAATTCATTGAACTCGCTCAAACCTCGTGGCAAGCGCGATAATGCGTCGGCAATTACATTCTGTTCACCCTTGATATAAACTATCTCGAAATCAAATTCCTGGAGGAATAAACACCAACGTGCAATCCGTTTGTGCAACAATTTGCATGTGAGTAAAAACGATAGTGCTTGATGGTCACAAAACACTCGTGTATGCCTTCCCCAGAGATAGTACTGGAACTTGCGGAAAGCCCACACTACAGCTAACGCTTCAAGTTCAGTTGCCGAATAGGCTCTTTCACATTCCGTTAACGTTCTACTGGCAAAACTAATTATGTTTACTTTCTGTTTTCCATTGTCATTTACTAATTGGAACAGACAAGAGCCTAATCCCTGACATGAGGCGTCCGTGCTCAAACAAAAGTTGTAGTTCATGTTAGGATGCTTCAGAATGGGTGCGGTTATGAGTGCCTGTTTGATTTTTACGAAATCTTCCTCACATTTTTCTGTCCACAACCATGTGTGGTTTTTCCTTAAAAGGTTGAGTAGGTAATCACTATTCAGTAACTGTTTGGGCACGAATTTTCGAAAAAATGATGTGAGCCCCAGAAAAGCTTTCAATTGTTTACGTGTTTGTGGTGAGGGGAAATATTTTATGGCATCAAGCTTTTTTGGATCTGGTAAAATTCCGCCTGGTGAAATAAGGTGGCCTAAAAATTTTATTCGATCCCTTCCGAATTCGGACTTCTTAAAATTTGCTGTGACGTCATATTCTCGGAACTTTTGGAACACTTTGTGTACCAATTCTACATGCTCTTGCCAGGTCTCCGTGGCTATCAAGAGATCGTCTACATACAACGTCACTTTGCTAATCAGTTCTGGACCCAATACTCTGTCTAAAGCCTCTATAAACACCCCAGCACTCACGTTGAGTCCAAATGGCAGTACTTGGAATTGATAGCTTCTGCCAGCATGAATGAACGCAGTATATTTTCTGCTATCACTATGTAGGGCTATTTGCCAATACGAAGCCTTCATGTCAACGGATGTTAAATATTTCACTCCATGAAATTTAAGCAGTTGCTCATCTAAATTCTCCGGCCTAGTGCGTATTGGTACGATAATCTTATTAATTTCCCGCGCATCAAGTACTAATCTGACTGATCCGTCAGGTTTGCTAACAGCTAGGATGGGGCTGCAGTACGGTGAATGTGAAGGTTCTATCACCTTCCACAGAACCATTCTATCTATTTCTTTGCGAACCGCTTCCTTCTTTGCCCATGGTATCGCATATGATTTATGGCAGTACGTTTTATGTGGGTAGACTTCCATTTTGTATTCATAATTTTTGATTATTGTCGGCTGTTTTCTAAAAATGTCTCGGTATTCATAAATAAGATCTGCTAGTTCATTTTGTTGAGTTTCTGAAAGACAAGTGGATTTTCCTACCTTCTCGTGGGCGGCCTGTTCGTTAATTATTTCCGTGTCTAATTGTTCGGGGAAAGGAATATCTATCCATAAAACTTGTGGGTAAACTAATTTTACTTCAGCTTGTTTCTGTGATTGGCCATTACGATCTATTGTTGACTTTACAAGATTGACCTTCACACTACGACTGCCCACTCGGAAATAGCAAAGTCCACTGCCTATGTCGATGTTTACTTTATGCTGCCGGAAAACTTCCATGCCTAAAATACAATTGACGATTAACTTGTCAACGATCAAGAATGTACAGTTTATCGTGACATCGCTAATGGTAACAGGTATTTGCGTCTGCCACTTAATACTTTTTGACTTGTTACCTACAGCTGTCAAGATTTTACAATTTTCCGTTGGCAACACTGGTACTTTTAATGCTTTCGAAACTTCTTTAAATAAACTGTTAGAAATAATATTCGTAGATGCGCCTGTATCTAAAATTACGTTGGTAATTATAGTTCCTATCTTTGCTGTTATTACAGCCTGCACGAGGTCACTTACCTTGTCCGGTGCTTTCATCTCTTCTTCACATAGATCATCTTCTACGGTCGCATCCTGATCATATCTTAAAAATAATTGTCTAAGATGTAATGTGTGCTTGTTTGTGCCCCCTGTTGTCAAATCGGTCGGCCGGTGGGGGCTCATTACGACCGATTGTTGTTTACCGGGGGAGACAACGGCGTTGCTTCAGTAGTGTCCGTTACCTCTACAAAGTGTACTGAGTGGTTATTCTGTCGCCAATTAGTTTCCGGACCGCTGCGTGCAACATTTTCTTGCGACCGGCCGTCGCTATTCCTCCTTGGTCTATCATTCCTATTACTGTAACTATTGTAATTTTCATTTGTGTGCCGCCTTTCATCACGCGGGCCTGACCAATCATTCACGTGATTTCTATCATTTCCATAGCGGCGTGGACCGTAATCTGTACTATACCTTCGGTCTTCACGTCTCTGTGGCGCCGAATTCCTCCGATTTCCGTAATTCCAGGTTCCATTATTTGGCCTTGTCGCATACGGATGCCAACTGTGTGGGTTTTGTCCACTGCCATTAAAATGATATCCGTTACCGTTGTTTTGATTGGTTCCGGAATATTCATTCCGATTACCTGTGCTCGGCTCTTCTTCGTATATTAGATCAATTGAGTCAAGCACGGAAAGAAAGTATTCAAGGTCGTTCTCCGGTATGGTTACCAATTTTTCGCGTAAGTTCGCGGGTAGTTTGTTTTTCAGAATTTTGAGAACATCTACGTGCGGTATTGGATTGTTCCAATAGCGCGTCTTATTCAAGTACTTTTCGAAATACTTTCTCAACCCGCCGTTTTTGAGGTTGAACGGTTGTGGGTTGAATACTTCACGGCGCAGTCTTTCTTGGACCCCAGCCGACCAATATTTCTCCAAGAAAGCCCGTTCAAATTGTTCGTAGGTGACGCACTGTTCAGCCATGTCTGTGGCCCACAAAAGTGCGTCGCCTTGTGTGAAGCCTACTACATATCTAATCTTCTGTGCCTCAGTCCAGTTTCTTGGTAAGACATTTTTAAATGCTCTTACAAATACGACTGGATGAGTTTTTCTGGATTCTGTGGAGAAAACTGGAAACTGTCTATGTTTCAACAGGCTCTCATCGACTAGAATCGTCGAGATGCAAGGCGACACGCCTACTGCCTGTTGCAGCACCGCGTTTGGCGAATAGCCATTGTTTGCCTGTGCCGGTGCGTGCACATACGCCGGACAGGGCGCGTGATGTTCTGCGTTATTTACATCGTAATCTGGCACGGGCGAATAAGTGTCGCGCTGCTTGTTGCTTGACGTAGGCAAGTCATTTGAAACATTCAGTCTACCAGCAATTTCCTTGCGTATTCTGTCCTCGGCTACTTTGATTTCATTACCTAATTTTTCAAAAAGTTTTGTTTCCCGGTCAGTTATTGATTCATTTACACTACCGTTTTCTAAAGTTTCATTTATTTTGATAATGTCCGCGTTGATACGTCGAGTCTCCTGTTTCAGAAAACCGACTTCTTCGTTAACTTTATTAACTTGGTCAGGTATTTCTTCACATGCGGACTGTACTCTTGTTAAATTTAATTGAATAGCCTGTACGTTTTCATGTATTTCTTTTTGTACGGTTTGTGTTTGATTGTGTGTTTCTACTATTTCTGACAGTTCCTGTTCCTGTTTGGTTGTAAGATCTGACAATTTCTTTTCTAAGTCATTTGCCAATACATTGTATACACTATTGACGGTTTTGATGACTTTGTCTTCGATCTTTTGATCGATTTCATTGGTGAGTTTATTTAAGCGTTGATCGAAATGTCTGTGTATGTTTTCAAATTGCGTGTTTACACTTGAAAACTGCTGTTGGAACCCAATTTCCATGTTTGACAATTTTGTGTTTGTCATTATTTCTAGATTCGCCAGTTTCTCGCTCACATTTGACATCAGACTATATAATGCCTCAAGCGTAACTGACGAAGCTTGTGTGTTTGTATTTATGCCATTATTTGTTGCCATTGTTTCTCTGCCACGGTCTGATTGAATCGAAACCGGGCTAGGTTCACTGACTTCACGCGAAATATTTTCATCTGATCTGGTAATCGATGCTTCATCGACTGTGCACAAGGTTTCATTTGCAAGTGGTTCGTTATTGTTAATCCCTGTGGAGTGCAATTGAATTGTATTTACTTCTACATTATGTTGTGCTGAAAAACTAATTGCGTCATCATTTACGTCACTATTGTCAGAATCGGTGACGTGTCCATGAACATTTGTCAAATTAAAGTTCTTCGATTCCATTGTGAAGATATTATTTTTATCTGTACTTTACTGTTAATCTAAATCTTTAAATTCTCTCGCAGTTGAATTAATAAAAATATCTCGCGATTGTTATTTGTTGCGCGTCGGAAATTTACAAGATGGCGCACTACGTCTTCTAATTCTGCGATTGTTGAACATAAAAAAGTAATTATCAAAGTGTAATTGTGTGTTGCCACAAACACTACCAGGATTTTAATATGGACAGGAAAAGGTTCTGCTTTAAGTGGAGCTAAGCCAAGGTGCAGCCACTGCATGCGTTTGCGCTTTCCTACCTTAATTACGGCTGAGCTGCGTCACTCACGATTACGTTAGGTTTGTAAATCCTTGTCCTTGTTCCTTCTGGTTATTGTGCCATCCGTTTATACAGTTAATATTGTTTCACTTTATTCGTCATTTTCCATGTGCGTCATGTAACAGAGAAACAGTAATTAGTACAAGTACATTTGTAGCACAACAATGAAGTACTTACTCTTTGTTCCACCAGCACTGTCCTGTCACGGTCGCCAGTGTGGCGAAATAAATAAAAAACATTTTATATTTTAAATTCCACGTCATTGTTGATTTAATCAGAATTCTCACCTTAGACGTAGAATTAGTCCTTCTGCCACAATATTAATTCATTAGTCGCCATCGATGTTCTTCTCTTTGTTGACCGTGTGTACCATCATGAGTCGGCATCGGTTCACTTCACGAAGACGGTGGAAACCAAGGAATACTATGCTACGTCGCTATAAATAATTTTCTTAACACTTCGATACTTTTCACTATTTTTTATTCACAACACAATAAGACTTGCTGTGCTCATCGCACAAACCATAATTACCAACCACATGGCTGCCTTTCCGCACAGTCCAAAATCACGTCCATCCTCCACAAGGCAACAATCGAAAGTGTCCCTTAGCTCCTTGGAGTATCAAACAAAAGAGAATCCAATGTGAACTTTACAAAGATTATAATATACATGTCTCTCAATTTATCTTTGGCGCAGCTTTTAAGATATTGTATGTCTCTGCATAGGAATGTGTCATTACATCGGGAGAACTACATGGACATCTTCAGGTGGAGTAGTATAATCTTGAGAACGGAGATAGTGTGGCTCATGTGAGTTTAAGTCAAATTTGACTCAATTAGATGGGAACTTAATCAAAATTTAACTTTTAAATTTATTTGTACTAAGTAGGTCAATATATCTCATACTGAAGTAAGTGGTCACTCGTAATCGCACATTCGCAATTATTTCACAAACGACACGTTTTTGTATTCATGTGTATTAGAACGCTTTGGCTGTATGATAGCATGCTTTCACCTGTGTTCTTTTTTGCTATTAGTTATGCTACACTTTATAAACATGTCGGATTTCGACTTCATTTCACTTCCTTACTAATGTTTCCTCATTACTTACGTTTACTTCGACGGCAAAATTGCACTAAAAACACACATATAAATATTCATATACACAACATCGACGCTTGTAAAATTTACATAATTTTAAACATCTAGTAGTAGAATTGAAAAACCACAAGTGATTTATGAACTAATATCTCACTACAGGAAACTGGCGTATAGCCAGCAATTATTTCGACTATAAATTGTGCTCTTCTTACATACATTTGCTATCGACATAGTATTAAAACATAACAACTGTTCAGGTACCCTCCCGCGAGAATGCTTCTAAAATTATTGGTTTCGCTAAATATGAGAGGAAAGTTTTTAATCTGCATATTGGTTCAAAATACAAATTAGTGCTACACTTTGAATGCAGACGTGCACAAATTATTTGTGGTTCTCCTTTTCTGTCAATGTTTTTCAATGCCCAAAGATATTTTCAAAAAAGTCTCTCCTACCTTCTGACATTTGAAGATGGCGATTGATGCCACAGTCTCTGGCTCCACTGATTTTACTAACAATGGCAGGCCACGACGTTGGGATCACGGATTTACTTCAAGCTTTGATCAGCTATAACAGGTCATTAAAACAACGTAATATGCAAGCAGTAAGGTGCAATACTCTGGCAGTTGCGAGAAAGTCGCAGGAGAAGTTTCACGCGACCTTAATGTGGCTTATATACCTGTGCGTAGGAGCCACGCTTCCGAGTTCATCGTGGGCGAGTGGTTAGCGATCGAGCTTTCTGAGACGAACGTGAACGAGGCGACGGTTCGCCTCCCACACCAACTTAATTTTTGTAGTACGGGTGTAAATTCAGTGATATTTAAAAAAAATGCACCCACACTATTCGTTTTTGCTACATCAGCAACGCCACACCGCTACGCAGGTTAACTGCAAATGGGACCTGCTTCTGTGTTTCGAGCTCGAAGTGCCGATGTGCAAAGTAGTTCCGGGGTACCTTACCAGATTGCGTGTAGAAGGGGTTTCGCAAATTTCGCATACATTTTCATGAAAGCTCTACGCGTTTTTTAGTTCACTTGTTGATAGCTATAAATATGTTCGCTCTAATAATTAAATTTAAAAATCGTAAGTAGTCAAGAAATATAAAATTCAGTAAAACGCCATGCAAATACACGTGGTTTCTTAAAATTGTATTACCTCTCAAATGTCATAAAAATTAAATAACATGACCAGCGATGAAAAAAATGTAGATTAAAAATTGAGTTTCAGCGGGCGTCCAAACGTTCCTCATACACATTTTGTCTTACATAGCTCGTACGCTAATCACTTGACCACCATAAACTCTAACGGCCGGCACAGAGCACAGATAAATAAGCCACATAATTGACGCGTGAAACATCTCTTGCGATTTTCTCGGAATTGCCAGAGTAGTACACATTGCTGCTTGCATATTATGTTGTTTTAATTGTCTACTAAAGGTGTATAACGTTTGAACTAAATCTGTGATCCCAATGTCTTGGCCTCCCCTTTTAACGCGGCGTGGTTTCTAAAAAGTCCAAATCAATTCGGAACAGTATATGAGAGAATGTCAAGGTGGGGCTAATGTTTTCAATTTACTCACAATCGCCGGCTTTCAGTCATATTTGATAGCAGCGCTCGGTACACTGGTATAATCGTAGGGGCGTGATCCTTTTCTTAAGCAGAAAAGACATATAAATCAATCAGAAGTAATATGTCGCCGCAAAATTGTTGTTTACTAATCAATCGTTCCTCACTGTGATTCAGAAAAATCCACATTCTCCCGTCATTTATGGCACACACACATCCTCTATGCTCATAAAACGATTGCGGAATCTCAACAGTTTTAATCACTGGCAATCATGCGTTCTTTACGACAGCTTTAAACACCTCTTTTACCAACTGTTAGTCCACGGGTCGTTCAAATCCTCATTTTTTATACATTGAGCTTCAAACGTCTGATTCCTTCACATACTTAACATCAAGGATTTAAGAGCGAAAAAGATTAGAAAAGGTGTAAAATTGTGTTTACAAAAATTGTTCAAATGGCTCTGAGCAGTATGGGACTTAACTTCTGAGGTCATCAGTCCCCTAGAACTTAGAACTACTTAAACGTAACTAACCTAAGGACATCACACACGTCCATGCCCGAGGCAGGACTCGAACCTGCAACCGTAGCGCCTAGAACCGCTCGGACACTCCGGCCGGCTTGTGTTTTCAGTTTGCTGTAAGTTAGTAAGGGCTCTCGCTATCTGACACTGAATAAATATAGTCTGAGTAATACGCAGTCCGTTTTAAGCAAAAGCTAGCCTAGTTTTTCATGCACTCACTTTGTATGACGTCTTATCTGCGCAACTACATATCTTACAACGATATAGATTTGTAGATAAATTCAGAGGTAGATGTGGATGCTGTCGGCAAGTGTGTTGGAAATAGAGTGAATAGTAAAGTAGTAATAAATTAAAACGTCATGCGTACCTAATGCTGAAATTTTACTGTATGAAGGACTAAAACGTAGCACGTGACAAACTTTTTCCCTTTCATTATTTTTTGGGGGTGTTCGGCTAGAAACAGTTTCGTAAACGTTTGAATTTGTGTGTGAAGTTTTTTGGGAGTCGGTAAGTGCTCTCTTTCTCAATTACTGGATAATAAAGTCTGGATAATATGTGTGCATGAGTTGCGGTGCCTGAAGACATACAAACAGATTCTAACTGTAACACGTGCTTTAATAAATGGATTATGACAGCGTCTTACGTTTTTTAATTCGGCCACGAATTATATGAAGTACTGAAAATCAATTCCTTGTTGCCGCTGGAGGCTGCTAGATAGGCAACCTGCGACTGAGACCGCGCACTGTGCATCGCGTTATCCGGTTAGTACTCTATATACATGGACGATAATTACTTACATGCCAATTTTCATATTATATATAATATGTATAGATAATATTATCTGAAGAAAAAGAAAGATAAAATATATTTAAAAAATGAGGCAGTAAAATTCCGTCGCGACTGTGTGTGAAGAAATGGACAGTATCAGAAAAATAGCAAGACAGATGACTGTGTCGAAGCACTGGTGTGGTGAAGGCACACTCAGCATTACACAACATAAGCAATTGCTTATGTTGTGTACGCTTTACTATATTGCTTTCGCGCATTTATGCTTTTGCAGAGATTCGTCGGCACTGTTTTGCAGGGCTGCGTACCGGCGTCCGCCCGGCAGGAAGTGTCACCTCTTGTTGTCGCTGTCCGCGGCGGCGCGCCCGGTCGTCGCGGGGACAAAGGCGCCGCCACCTGGCACCCATTGTGGTATTTTTAGCGGCGTATTGTTCGCCGGCTGGAAGGTGCGACCGCCCCCCTCGGCCGCTCTATTTCCATCATCACGCGCCTCATATTTGTTCCCGGGCTGCGCGACGAGCCAACGAGAATAGCCTCTCGCGCTGGAGCACGCCGCTCGCTTTGTCCTTTTTTCGCTCAGCGCACCGCGCCTCCAGCGCTGGAGACAAAACAACGGAGTGGCGACGCGCGGTGACAACAGCATACCTTCCGTGCTGCCGTGACCGCGAGAGTTGCTCCGCATTGTCCCCGTCGCTCGTGCCAACAGCTCTTTCATTCTTCCTTTGGCTCGGAGAAGACAATGTTTCACGCCCTGGCGTATTCCGTCTCCCCGTTATTTACTGCTGCAGTACACGAGAATTCGCGAAGCAAATAATGTGTTTTGGGACATCTGTATCACTGTGTGCGACGAATGGCCTGATTCCGTTTCGCCCATTCCATTTTATTTGCACATCATGTCAGCATTAAACGATTCGCATCACACATCCGTCCAAGCAATTACATTCGCACTGAGACGACAAAAATCATGGGATAGCGATATGCACATATACAGATGTCGGTAGTATCGCTTACACGAAGGCCCTCAAGTGATTCATGCGTAACAATTTCCGACATGATAATAGCCGCATGACGGGAATTAACAGATCTTGAGCGCGGAATGGTAGTTAGAACTAGACGCATAGGACACTCCATTTCGGAAATCGTTAGGGAATTCAATATTCGGAGATCCACAGATCAAGAGCGTGTCGAGAATACAAATTTCAGGCATTACCTCTGCCCACGGACAACACAGTGATGGACGGCCATCACTTTAAGCAAACGCCGCTGCTCTCGTTCGTTGAGTTGTCACTGTTAACAGACAAGCAACACTGCGTTAAGTAACTGCAGAAACCAATGTGGGATGTACGTCGAACGTATCCGTTAGGACAGTGTGGCGAAATTTGGAGTAAATGGACTATGGGAACAGAGGACCGACGTGAGTGCCTTTGCTAACATCACTACATCGCCTGCAGCGCCTCTTCTGGGCTCGTGACATATCGATTGGATCCTAGACGATTGGAAAACCGTGGCCTGGTCAAATGGGTCCCGATTTCAGTTGGTAAGAGCTGGTGGTAGGTTTCGAGTGTGGCGTAGACCCTTCGAAGCCATGGACCCAAGCTGTCAACGAGGCAAAATGTAAGCTGATGGTGGCTCCATAATGGTTTGGGGTGTGTTTACTTGGAATGGACTGGATCGTCTGGTCCAAATGAACTGACCATTGACTAGAAATGGGTATGTTCGGCTACTTCTAGCTCATCTACAGCCATTCATTGACTTCATGTTACCAAACATGTCACCAGGCTACAATCTTTCGCTACTGGTTGATGAACATTCTGGACAGTTCGAGTGAATGATTTGGCTACCAAAATCGCCCGACATGAATACCATCGAAAATTTGTGGGACAAAATCGAGAGGTCAGTTCGTGTACAAAATCCTGCACTGGCGACACTTTCGTAAATATAAGCGACTGTAAAGGCAGCATGGCTCAATATTTCTGCAGGAGACTTCGACTTGTTGGGTCCATGTAACATAGAGTTTCTGCACTACACAGGGCAAAAGGAGTTCTGACACGATATTAGGAAGTATCCCAGGACTTTTGTCACCTCAGTATACTTCTTTTCTACAGCTGAAAATTCTCGGATTATCAGCCGAGTAGACGCGGCGAGTTGTCGCAACATTTCGAGCGGCGAGATGTCGCAACATTTCGACGAGTTTCCTACTCACCATCTTCAGGCCAAGAGTCGTGTTCGGTGGGGTTCGGGAGGGGGCGGGGGGGGGCGGGGGGGGGGGGGGGGTGATGAGGCGTCGTGACGTCGAGTGCTGGTGCTGCCTGTCTCTTTCGACCGCTGCCCTCGCCGTTTTCACATCAGAACGTTCCCGACGTTTCTGTACGACAAAACGGCCAACCCGGTTCATAGTTCGTGGTGCACAGTGTTAGTTGCAGGGTGCCTATCTAACGGATTCAAGGGGCAACGAAATTTTTTTTCAATATTTCATATAACTGCTGACCGAATTTAATAATTTAAAATACTGCAATAATCTAACAGTTAAGAGGTATGTTCTTATGTTAAAGGCTTAACACAAATGAAATGATCGTATGGCATTGTTGGCCGGGAGGCCCCATGCGGGGAAGTTCGGTCGCCGTATTGCAAGTCCTTTCTAGTTGACGCCACTTCGGCGACTTGCGAGTCAATGATGATAAAGAACACACAACACCCAGTCATCACGAGGCAGAGAAAATCCCTGACTCGCCGGGAATCGAACCCGGGACCCCCTGCGCGGGAAGCGAGAACGCTACCGCAAGATCACGAGCTGCGGAGTTAAGAGGTATGTTCTTACGTTAAAGGCTTGACACAATAAAATGGCTATTAGAGTTAGAAACTGCGTACGTGTACTGAGGCAATGTAACACACGGCGCGCATTTTACTCGTACTTCGTTCTTCCTGTGTTTGAGAATGAGAGCACTTGAATACTTCCAACAAAAATTAGACATAATTTCTTTCTTTTTCTAAACTTTTTCTCGATGACCGCCCCCTCCCAACATAATGATGTTTTATCCAAGTGAGTTCGGTGGTTTAAAGAATCGGGCTCACTGGTTTCGCTAAAGCAACAGCTCAGTTAAAAATTGCTGACAAGATCGTCATGTACTCTTTTTCCACTGCTTCTTTGATGACGGAATCCCAGAACCCGTTGCCGGGCCACAGCACCTTTGTCTGCTCACAAACAAATATGTGCCCTTCGTTTAAGCTGTGTCTTAACACTGCAGAATTGTTGGTTTGGCCGAAGCTTCTCATGTGTACTGAACAGCGCTGCGAGGTGCATTGCTAAGTGAAGCATTGCTGCATCTGGCCGAACATACTGTATACCAGACTCTCAGTTGATGCTGTAGATGCCAGATGTTTGTTGATGTGAAAGAGTCTATTAGCCCGTCAGTCAATCTTTCTCGTGTGACAAAACACCGTCAGATTTATATCGGCAGTAACTACGAGACTAATAATGCGTGATCTACGGTCGAGCCCACAACGGATATCACATGTCTGAACGTTTGTCGCGCAAGATTTGTTGTGCCTGTAATGTCATCGCGCCAGAGTAACCGCATGCGCGTGATTATTACGAATTAACTTTGTGTACAGTCATAAATTCGTGTAGCGTGAAAATGTGTTTAGCTGGGCATTGATTCGAGTGTCATTATGAAGAGCTTCCAGGACGCTATAAGGACCCAAAAGTGAAAATTGTTATTAAACTGACGATTGCAAAATAATGGAAGACGTCGTGTCATATGACTGGTAAATATGTTTGGAATTACAGAAAACGCTAGCCAGAGAAAATCTCGCGTCGCAAGGAATCTGAAAAACCTAAAACGTGCAGTGCCGGGCGAATGCGAGAGCTACGGCAGAGTCGAAAAGGAATTGAAAAAACGGTGCAAAGTGATTATGTAGCTGTCCCGTCGGACATGAACAGTAGCGAACTACAGTCCAAAATTTTTATTTATCTTTCCTGTAACCCTTATACTATTCTGCATAACTATTGTATTAAATAAATTAGTAGTAATTAATTTACATATTGATACAAAACACTTGTTGTAATTCAGTCTCGACGTTTTCACGAAAAATCTACGGCGGGACTCAAATTGTCTACATAGAAGTTTGTTTTCTATTTTAACGATCTCAGTTAAGAATAAGCCGAGCAAACTCGAATTTGAAGAAGGGTTCTGGAAATGAGAATATGTATTGTTTAACATTAAATTTGTGAACGACAGAGTGATGGAAAAAATGAAAAAATTGTCTTGTCTAAAAAGCAAGATTACGCAGGATGGCCGAAGTAAAGAAGTAGACTGGCTCAGATGAAGACAGCTTTCTTCAGTTAAACAGCTCTACTGTTTCAGACAAATAAAAAACAAATAATGTTTGATAGTTTTGCTTTTAACTGTGTATGTGAAAAAGACAGCCCCCAAAAACTTTAACAACGCTGAATTTATTATACTTCAAAAGTAGGGGAACAGACAACACAGCGAATCCTGTTCCTACAGCGCAAGATTTGGTTAAATTAAAATTAAGTGATTAAAAAAGCATTGGATGTCAATTACATAAAACAACATGCCGTCTCTAAAGCTGGTTATAGCGCAATGGACCACTTGTATATCGTGGAAGAATTTGTAGGACGGAGAAATGAGTATGAATTACCACTTTGTCCCGGATGCATATGTTTTAATAATCTGACGACTCGCTTTCAACAAAACCTGCATCTGCAGCCTTAGAGACTCAATGTTTGGATTTAATCTATGTTAATATAATACTGAAGAATACTGCGTTATGGAAATCTGCTGAACACCGTGTTGGTCCACGTGTGGTACGCAATCCAGCAGCAATTCTGCGTGACGTGGATTCTACAAGTCCTCGGTACGTTTCCGGAGGTACGTGGTGTCAGATGTCTACGCACACACCACGCAGTTACAGCGAATTCTCTTGGCGTGGCAGTTAATACTGTACCAATAAATCCCCGATTCTTTAAATAATAGAACTCCCGTGAATGGAATAGCTTCAGACGTCTGATTAAAGCAGTTAATGTATTAAATATTAACTTTAAGTATGTAAGTGAGAAAAAACCGACAAAAAATTTGAAATTATGTTGAAAGTTTGCTGGAAGTTATCCACATGCTCTCATTATCAACCACTGAATGATTATTCTGGGTAATTTGCTTCCCGTTTTAAGCAAAATCTAATTTTTCACGCAGCTCAATGTTTATAGCATCGTATAACCTAATTTGCAAACTGTGTTGCGAACAAAGACTTTAGTAAAGAAGCAATAAATTAAGACATCATGCTTGATGCTGAAGCCTGTCTGCAACAACAGAAAAAAAATGTAGTAAGTGATAAGTTTTTTCTCTTCCGTTACCTTGTGATGGATGTCAGTGAAATAAGTTCGTAAAGGTTTGAAATTGTATGTAAAATTTGTACTAATGGTTCAAATGGCTCTGAGCGCTATGGGGCTTAACTTCTGAGGTCATCAGTCCCCTAGAACTTGGAACTACTTAAACCTAACTAACCTAAGGACAGCACACACATTCAAGCCCGAGGCAGGATTCGAACCTGCGACCGTAGCGGTCGCGCGGTTCCAGACTGTAGCGCCTTGAACCGCTCGACCACGCCGGCCGGCCGTTAAGTACTCTTAGTCTCAAATACTGGGTGAATACTATTCGGGTATTTGCACGCGATGAGTTACGCTGGCTCAAGAGAAATACAGTTTCTAACCGTAATACTTGTCTTATTGTGTATTTGGCATTGATTTAAATCAATGGGCAAAGTTGAAAATATGTGCCGGAGCAGGATTCGAATTTGTGGTCTTCTGCCTACTAGGCAGATGCGCTGACCGCAGTGCCATCCAGCACAGCTGCAAACACTATCCTTGCACGCCTCCTGTCAGACCCAAATTCTCAACTTGACCACACATTGCTGATGTAGTGGCCCTTGCCCATTATCATCATTACTCGCAGCAGTTCGCCAATTACCGTAAGGAATTATTATTAAATCAAGACCCTAAGCTGTCGACAGGCGTTGAAATACATCATCTCCTGCTTGCATGGCCGACGCTCTATCCATCTGAGCCACCGAGGGCACAGAGGATAGTGCGACTGCAGGGATTTATCCCTTGCACGCTCCCCGTGAGACCCACATTCCCAACTCAATGTCCACACACTACATTCGTAGTGCACCTGCCCATTACACTCACTACTCGCGGCAGAAAATCTTACCGAGTCCCGTAAGAGCTCGGGCAATGCGTGTGCATCCAGCACAGAAGAAGAAGGTCAATGCCCGGTTAACCTTAACTCTATGAAGATGGCATCTGTTCTTTCGGATACGTCCGAAAGAACAGACTTCAGGGACGGATTCCTTACTGGAAATGGAGGAAAAAAGGTCCTATGAACATGTGCCCGGAAATGCATCATTGTCACGGTAGATGGCGCTGACGATTGACAGTTCCTCTGACCTATTGCCATATGTTCCTTGTGTGTTGCAGGCTGTGTGACTGACGTAGCGTACCGTAAGCAGTAGAATGGTCTGATATTCATGTCAAGAAGCCTCGCAGAGTGGCCCACGGTTTGAGGCGCCATGTCACAGATTTCGCGGCCCCTCCCGCTGGAAGTTCGAGTCCTCCCTCGGGCATGGGTGTGTGTGTTGTTCTTAGCATAGGTTAATATAAGTAGCGTTCAGTCTAGGGACCGATGACCTCAGCAGTTTGGTCCCTTGGGTATTCACACACATTTGAACTTTTTAACATGTCGAGAACACGCCGAGACGGTGTTTGTGTACGGCCAAGCATACAGAATCCGTCGAGAAGTAGCACTTCTATACCAAAACAAGTACGCTCACAGACGCCAACTACGTCACATAACATTTCAAAGGCCATTTTGGGCGTTTATGTGATCACGGGTCCTTTTAGGCCGACTGCAGGGAGGCGGCGGACTGTGTGTACACCAGATTTGGAGAACTGGGTGTTACAGGGTATTGAGACGAACCCTAGTATAAGTTCCAGGCAAGTGGCCCGTCAACATGGTGTAAGGCAAAGTACGATTATGTGTGTCCTGCATGAGAACCGCTAATATCCCTATCACCTGCAGTCCCATGGAGGCCACTTCGAACATCTGTTGTGACATGGATGCGATGCAACTCTATACTGTGTCCTGGAACTACTTGTTGTTTTTGCACGCACACCGTCCATTTCAGAACACATTTTCATTGACCTTTGTTCCTCCATTTCCAGTTAGGAATTCGTCCCTACATTTCCTGACTGGAAAATGCGTATGAACAAGTGCCCTGAAATGGACGGTGTGCCTGCAACGACTACAAATCGTCCCGGAACACAGTACGGAGTTGCATCGCGCCCACGTCAACTTATGCTCAAAGTGAGTTGCACGGGATTGCGAGTGAGATATACAGGGTGATTTTTTCCCACATTGTACAAACTCTAGGGACTGATCGATGAGAGGATACGGAACAAGAAAGGTCTAATTAACTTACGTCCGGAAATGCATGGTTCCCATCTTAAAGACTATTTATTCAATTATACTTCGTTACAGAGACTGCGGTTTCTAATACGCGCTGTATCATGCAGTCACATTTACAGTATGTGTTGAAAATGGTTTCCATGTGCCTCAACACATGCGGGTACGCGTCGTAGCATATTCTGTTTCATACGTTCACATCGGCCAGGTTGCATCCGAACAGTGTCAAAGGCAGTGAATATGCTGCTCCAGTGTCTCCACACCTGGAATGGGCTCTGCATACACGATACTTTTGAGATGGCCCCATAACCAGGAATCGCACGTGTTGAGATCCGGTGAACGAGCAGGCAACTGGACCCTCTCGTCGGATCCATCGACCAGGAAAGACACGATGGAGATGAGTCCGCACGTTACCGGCGAAATGGGTTGGAGCACCATCTTGTAGCTGCCACATAACGCTTCGAATCACCAATGGCACTTCTTTCAGCAGGAGAGGCAAAGTCGTCCGCAAGAATCGGCGATAGTTCCGGCCTGTTAGGCGACGTGGAAGGAAAACTGGTCCCATAATACGGTCGCTAATTATTCCGGCCCACACATTCCGCCTGCACCGATGCCGGTGATTCGCTGTCACCATGCCATAGCGGTTCTGCAAACTTTCCCACAAATTACTGTTATGAGAATTGAAGATATCACTTCTTGTAAAGGTGGCCTCATCTATGAAAAGGATGGATGGCGCAAATCCCAGAATCATGGTTGCCTGGTGAAGAAACCAGTGACACAACTGACCCCGAGGTGGAAAGTCTGTGACTAGTAAGCCCAGCACACACTGTAAGTGATAAGGGTAGCAACAGCTGTCATGGAAAACGTTCCACGCGGTGTCTTCCTTACCCTGTACTGGCGGGCCAATTGCCTTGCACGGTGTTACATTTTCCTCCAAGTCTGGTGTCCGAACATTTCGGGTACGTCCTTCATGATTTCCTGCTTCTTGAAACGACCCTGTCTTAGACAAACGGCGAAACACTGTTGCAAACAGTGAATGCTGTGGTTGTTGTCGGAGGGGATAGGTCTCCTGATAAAACGCTGCTTCGCGCCGCCCGTTGCCTTTCCCCTTTGCATAAGTGAACACCGTATCGACAAGGTCTCAATTCGAATGCGGAACCATTGTGTACAATGCTGTATCACATCCAGTACTAGGTGAGAAGCAGAAGTGATTACGACACAATATTCCCAGTTACTATGGCAGGAGAGGATGCTAGGGCATGACGTGTGAGGATCAGTACCATCCTCTAGGAGGAAACCATGCATACTGTTACCTGTGGCTGCATCGTACAGCGCGTATTAGACCGTAGTCTCTGTAACAAAGTATGATTGAATAAATGGTCTCCAGCAAGGAAACCTTGCCTTTCTGGACGTAAGTTTTTTCCGTATCCTCTCGATCAGTCCCTAGAGTCTGCACAAGGTGGGAAAATATCACTATATACACTCCTGGAAATTGAAATAAGAACACCGTGAATTCATTGTCCCAGGAAGGGGAAACTTTATTGACACATTCCTGGGGTCGGATACATCACATGATCACACTGACAGACCCACAGGCACATAGACACAGGCAACAGAGCATGCACAATGTCAGCACTAGTACAGTGTATATCCACCTTTCGCAGCAATGCAGGCTGCTATTCTCCCATGGAGACGATCGTAGAGATGCTGGATGTAGTCCTGTGGAACAGCTTGCCATGCCATTTCCACCTGGCGCCTCAGTTGCACCAGCGTTCGTGCTGGACGTGCAAACCGCGTGAGACGACGCTTCATCCAGTCCCAAACATGCTCAATGGGGGACAGATCCGGAGATCTTGCTGGCCAGGGTAGTTGACTTACACCTTCTAGAGCACGTTGGGTGGCACGGGATACATGCGGACGTGCATTGTCCTGTTGGAACAGCAAGTTCCCTTGCCGGTCTAGGAATGGTAGAACGATGGGTTCGATGACGGTTTGGATGTACCGTGCACTATTCAGTGTCCCCTCGACGATCACCAGTGGTGTACGGCTAGTGTAGGAGATCGCTCCCCACACCATGATGCCGGGTGTTGGCCCTGTGTGCCTCGGTCGTATGCAGTCCTGATTGTGGCGCTCACCTGCACGGCGCCAAACACGCATACGACCATCATTGGCACCAAGGCAGAAGCGACTCTCATCGCTGAAGACGACACGTCTCCATTCGTCCCTCCATTCACGCCTGTCGCGACACCACTGGAGGCGGGCTGCACGATGTTGGGGCGTGAGCGGAAGACGGCCTAACGGTGTGCGGGACCGTAGCCCAGCTTCATGGAGACGGTTGCGAATGGTCCTCGCCGATACCCCAGGAGCAACAGTGTCCCTAATTAGCTGGGAAGTGGCGGTGCGGTCCCCTACGGCACTGCGTAGGATCCTACGGTCTTGGCGTGCATCCGTGCGTCGCTGCGGTCCGGTCCCAGGTCGACGGGCACGTGCACCTTCCGCCGACCACTGGCGACAACATCGATGTACTGTGGAGACCTCACGCCCCACGTGTTGAGCAATTCGGCGGTACGTCCACCCGGCCTCCCGCATGCCCACTATACGCCCTCGCTCAAAGTCCGTCAACTGCACATACGGTTCACGTCCACGCTGTCGCGGCATGCTACCAGTGTTAAAGACTGCGATGGAGCTCCGTATGCCACGGCAAACTGGCTGACACTGACGGCGGCGGTGCACAAATTCTGCGCAGCTAGCGCCATTCGACGGCCAACACCGCGGTTCCTGGTGTGTCCGCTGTGCCGTGCGTGTGATCATTGCTTGTACAGCCCTCTCGCAGTGTCCGGAGCAAGTATGGTGGGTCTGACACACCGGTGTCAATGTGTTCTTTTTTCCATTTCCAGGAGTGTATATATATGGTGATTATAATTATAAACCACTGTAGAAATAACACCACTGGTCAGACTGACGTCAAGTTGGAACGGAATATTATCGGAGAAGGGAGAAAACGTATGGCAGAAAAAAAAAATAGGTACAAAATGTAGCAATAGATGGCGCTGTAAGCATCATAATTTAATAGTGGTCGACTTCAAATGACAAATGAATCATACAACAATGCCTAAGGTGTACGTTTGACGTTAAACAAAGTGTACTACTCAGTGTGCATGGATGTACAGGTGTGATACTGTTATTTACGTAAGACCATCTACCTCGGCAAGGTCATATCACATCGGATGGGAAAAATCGGTTTTTAATTGTCCTGAGGCCAAAAACCGCATAAAAAGCATGAATCAAAATCAGATTGGATTATTAATTTCCGTGTGACTGGCGCAAAAAATGTTCAATATGCTGTCCACCGTTTTCTGTAAAAAGTTTAAATAGAGCAACAGCATGTTCCACAACTGATCGAAGTGTTTCCGGGTCACGTTCAGAATGTATTGCACAATGCGTGCCTTCAATGCAGCTAAGTTTGCAATCGGAACACTGAAAACAACATCTTTCAGATAGCCCCACAGTCAGAAGTCACATGGATTAAGATCAGGTGATCGGGAAGACCAGGCTGTTGGGAAATGTGGTTGATAATTCTAGCATTTCTGAAATGTCGCTTCAGCAGCCGCTTAACTGTATTTGCAATGTGCAGAGGTGCGCCATCTTGCATAAAAATGATCCCATCCACATATCCACGCTGTTGGAGAGCTGGAATGACGTGTTTGCGCAAAAGACACTCATAGCGCTAACCATTGACGGTACAGGTAACGGGATCAGAAGCACCTGTGTCTTCGAAAAAATATTGTCCAATGATAAATGATGCCGTAAACCCGCATCACACAGTGACCTTTTAGGATGAAGTGGTTCTGGTTGATTTGCGTGTGGATTTTCCGTTGCCCATATTCGACTATTCTGTGTATTGACATTTCCTGTCAGATAGAAGTGGGCTTCGTCTGTCAACAAATTCTTCCACGGCCAATCATTGTCCACTTCCATGTGACCAAGAAATGCACATGGGTAATTTTGAATGGATAGCAAAGAACGATGATTCGTATGATTTCACGCACCGTGCTGAAGGTTAAGTCCAATATTCGGGAAATTCTCCACACGCTACACGTTTGCACACCACCACTCGTCTCTTCCTGGATTGCTGTGGTCACTGCTTCCACTGACGTCGAATCAATTCATTTCCTCCCTCTACCAGGTTGCATACCAAAAGAACCCGTCTTTTCAAATTTCCGAATCCTTTTTTTCCAGACCCATGACAGTCATCGACCAACAACTTTTTTGAAATGCTTCAGTATCCGAAACTTCTGCAGAGCGATGTGTGCACAGTCATCATTCCTGTAACACAGCTTTACAAGAAGAGCGCGAACTTGCATTGAGACAGTCATGGCGAATGTCACAGACGCGAAAGGAGGAAAAGTCGTACACCCGGCGTGTTTATACCAACTTCAATGGGTCGTACACATGACAGGTGTTTTCATTTAAGTATTCTGACACATACAGCGCCATCTACTGATCAATTTTCACACTGTTTTTGTTTTCTTCTGCCACACGTTTTCCCTCTTCTCCGATAATATTCTGTTGCAATTTGACATCATTCTGGCCAGTGGTGTTACTTCTACAGCGTTCTGAAAGTTTAATTATAATCACCCTATATATACAGGGTGTTTCAAAAATGACCGGTATATTTGAAACGGCAATAAAACTAAACGAGCAGCGATAGAAATACACCGTTTGTTGCAATATGCTTGGGACAACAGTACATTTTCAGGCAGACAAACTTTCGAAATTACAGTAGCTACAATTTTCAACAACAGATGGCGCTGCAAGTGATGTGAAAGATATAGAAGACAACGCAGTCTGTGGGTGCGCCATTCTGTACGTCGTCTTTCTGCTGTAAGCGTGTGCTGTTCACAACGTGCAAGTGTGCTGTAGACAACATGGTTTATTCCTTAGAACAGAGGATTTTTCTGGTGTTGGAATTCCACCGCCTAGAACACAGTGTTGTTGCAACAAGACGAAGTTTTCAACGGAGGTTTAATGTAACCAAAGGACCGAAAAGCGATACAATAAAGGATCTGTTTGAAAAAATTCAACGGACTGGGAACGTGACGGATGAACGTGCTGGAAAGGTAGGGCGACCGCGTACGGCAACCACAGAGGGCAACGCGCAGCTAGTGAAGCAGGTGATCCAACAGCGGCCTCGGGTTTCCGTTCGCCGTGTTGCAGCTGCGGTCCAAATGACGCCAACGTCCACGTATCGTCTCATGCGCCAGAGTTTACACCTCTATCCATACAAAATTCAAACGCGGCAACCCCTCAGCGCCGCCACCATTGCTGCACGAGAGACATTCGCTAACGATATAGTGCACAGGATTGATGACGGCGATATGCATGTGGACAGCATTTGGTTTACTCACGAAGCTTATTTTTACCTGGACGGCTTCGTCAATAAACAGAACTGGCGCATATGGGGAACCGAAAAGCCCCATGTTGCAGTCCCATCTTCCCTGCATCCTCAAAAAGTACTGGTCTGGGCCGCCATTTCTTCCAAAGGAATCATTGGCCCATTTTTCAGATCAGAAACGATTACTGCATCACGCTATCTGGACATTCTTCGTGAATTTGTGGCGGTACAAACTGCCTTAGACGACACTGCGAACACCTCGTGGTTTATGCAAGATGGTGCCCGGCCACATCGCACGGCCGACGTCTTTAATTTCCTGAATGAATATTTCGATGATCGTGTGATTGCTTTGGGCTATCCGAAACATACAGGAGGCGGCATGGATTGGCCTCCCTATTCGCCAGACATGAACCCCTGTGACTTCTTTCTGTGGGGACACTTGAAAGACCAGGCGTACCGCCAGAATCCAGAAACAATTGAACAGCTGAAGCAGTACATCTCATCTGCATGTGAAGCCATTCCGCCAGACACGTTGTCAAAGGTTTCGGGTAATTTCATTCAGAGACTACGCCATATTATTGCTACGCATGGTGAATATGTGGAAAATATCGTACTATAGAGTTTCCCAGACCGCAGCGCCATCTGTCGTTGAAAATTGTAACTACTGTAATTTCGAAAGTTTGTCTGCCTGAAAATGTACTGTTGTCCCAAGCATATTGCAACAAACGGTGTATTTCTATCGCTGCTCGTTTAGTTTTTATTGGCGTTTCAAATATACCGGTCATTTTTGAAACACCCTGTATATATATATATGTATATATAGGGTCACTCGCGTAAGACGTAACACCTCCTATATTCCGGGGGCGATTGCACGTATCGGCATGCGGTTTTCGGCGAATCATAGCGGACTATGGGGCACATACGTTGGTACATGCACAATAATCACAAGGTTTATACTGACCGAGATAATGAGGCAACTACATGTTTTTTAAATGGGACGCTACACTTTTTTTACCATCATTCCAACGCTCTGGAAAAGACGCGTATAGTGATGTACCGCAAGTGTCTATTGTGATTCAAACTTTGCTTAAAAGAGGGCGGATGAGGATTTACCTACGGTGTGCATGGTGCATAGCGCACGGCAACTCGGCCCGCGGGTAGCGCGAGGCGTGTTTACACTCTGCAGCCGCTTCCGACCGCCTCGACCTTCAATCGTACAATATTTCCCAGCGTCTTTTAAGAGAAGTTTGAATCACAATAGCAACATGCGTTACGTCATTATACGCGTCTTTTCCAGAGTGTTCGGATGATGGTAAAAAAAGTACAGCGTCCCATTTAAAAAACATGTGCTTGCCTCATTATCTCGGTCAATATAAACGTTGTGATTATTGTACATGTACTAAAGTATGTGCCCCAAAGTCCGCTATGATTCGCCGAAAACCGCATGCCGATACGTGCAATCGCCTCTGGAATATATATATATATATATATATATATATATATATATATATATATATATATATGGTGTTACAAAAAGGTACGGCCAAACTTCCAGGAAACATTCCTCACACACAAAGAAAGAAAATATGTTATGTCGACATGTGTCCGGAAACACTTACTTTCCATGTTAGAGCTCATGTTATTACTTCTCTTCAAATCACATTAATCATGGAATGGAAACACACAGCAACAGAACGTACCAGCGTTTCAAACACTTTGTTACAGGAAATGTTCAAAATGTCCTCCGTTAGCGAGGATACATGCATCCACCCTCCGTCGCATGGAATCCCTGATGCGCTGATGCAGCCCTGGAGAATGGCGTATTGTATCACAGCCGTCCACAATACGAGCACGAAGAGTCTCTACATTAGGTACCGGGGTTACGTAGACAAGAGCTTTCAAATGCTCCCATAAATGAAAGTCAAGAGGGTTGAGGTCAGGAGAGCGTGAAGGCCATGGAATTGGTCCGCCTCTACCAATCCATCGGTCACCGAATCTGTTGTTGAGAAGCGTACGAACACTTCGACTGAAATGTGCAGGAGCTCCATCGTGCATGAACCACATGTTGTGTCGTACTTGTAAAGGCACATGTTCTAGCAGCACAGGTAGAGTATCCCGTATGAAATCATGATAACGTGCTCCATTGAGCGTAGGTGGAAGAACATGGGGACCAATCAAGACATCACCAACAATGCCTGCCCAAACGTTCACAGAAAATCTGTGTTGATGACGTGATTGCACAATTGCGTGCGGATTCTCGTCAGCCCACACATGTTGATTGTGAAAATTTACAATTTGATCACGTTGGAATGAAGCCTCATCCGTAAAGAGAACATTTGCACTGAAATGAGGATTGACACATTGTTGGATGAACCATTCGCAGAAGTGTACCCGTGGAGGCCAATCAGCTGCTGATAGTGCCTGCACACGCTGTACATGGTACGGAAACAATTGGTTCTCCCGTAGCACTCTCCATACAGTGTCGTGGTCAACGTTACCTTGTACAGCAGCAACTTCTCTGATGCTGACATTAGGGTTATCGTCAACTGCACGAAGAATTGCCTCGTCCATTGCAGGTGTCCTCGTCGTTCTAGGTCTTCCCCAGTCGCGAGTCATGGGCTGGAATGTTCCGTGCACCCTAAGACGCCGATCGATTGCTTCGAACATCTTCCTTCGTTCTGGAAATCTGTCTCGATACAAACGTACCGCGCCACGGCTATTGCCCCGTGCTAATCCACACATCAAATGGGCATCTGCCAACTCCGCATTTGTAAACATTGCACTGACTGCATAACCACATTTGTGATGAACACTAACCTGTTGATGCTACGTACTGATGTGCTTGATGCTATTACTGTAGAGCAATGAGTCGCATGTCAACACAAGCACCGAAGTCAACATTACCTTCCTTCAATTGGGCCAACTGGCGGTGAATCGAGGAAGTACAGTACATACTGACGAAATTAAAATGAGCTCTAACATGGAAATTAAGCGTTTCCGGACACATGTCCACATAACATCTTTTCTTTATTTGTGTGTGAGGAATGTTTCCTGAAAGTTTGGCCGTACCTTTTTGTAACACCCTATATATATATATATATATATATATATATATATATATATATATATATATATATATATATATGTGTGTGTGTGTGTGTGTGTGTGTGTGTGTCTGTGTCCTGAGTTCCAGGCCCTTGTCCCAGTGATTTTGCGTAGCTCAGCTCCGTTTTTCTACGAACTGGATCTGGCAACACTAGTGCAGCTACCCCTGTGTCGTGATATCCCGGAACGTACGCGTGCGCCGCCGGTTAGCTACGTTACAGGCAATAAAGCGTCCAGTGGTTGACGGCAGGCGGTAGCGTGGGCGTGGTAGCGGTGTCGCCGCGGGTTAACGAGCGACGGTAGGCAACCGGTGGTCGTTTTGTTTCCGCGGACCGCCCAAGCCCGCGGCGGGACCACCGTGCCGCGTCGCACGCCTTCAATTAATCTCAATTTGGGCGGGGAGGTCGGCGCGGCATTCCTGAGGCAGGGGCGTCCGCGCGCCGGAATGCCGCCAGCGCTGTCACCGGCCGGTGATTGGTCGTCGCGCGCTGCCCCCTCCGCCGTCCCATTCACGTCAGCGCCGGCGGCGGAGAACAATAGCCGCGATGTCGTCATTAAGTCCCGACAAGTCGGCGGCGGCGGCGGCGGCGCGCGCTCATTCTCGTCGGCCGCGGCCGGTGATGAATGAAACAATGGCCGCGCGCTGGCAGCGCGTCAACTGCTCGCCCCGGCGCTCCGCCGCGGCAACCCGATCCGCCGGCCGGCCTCCTCTATATAAATGAAGTCAATCAAGACGTAAGCCGAGACAAAAGGAAAATAAATCGCCGCGCCCGTGACGGTGAGAGGCGGCAGACACAGGGGCGCCCTGTGGCCCGCGCCGTCCGTCTATTTGTCGGTGCCTTCCTTGTGTTCTGACACCGCCAGCGCCGGAGCCGGTGCCGCCTCCCCACGCGGCGCGCGGCCACCTCCTCCAGTTTACTTTCGGAACGGAAGTAAAGTATATAAAAAAGGAGGGCCGAGGAGAAACAAAGCTTGTAGCCGGGCAACGTCAAACAGCGTCTCGTTTCCGAACAGGAGCGGCGTGTGCGTGTGCACGGCATCTGCGCGTGTGATCTCTGGCCTGTGTATCGTGGCACTCGGCCGCCCGTGACGCTGGCAGGAATACGTCACTCCGCGACGCCCGGCTGCCACAAACAGCCGGCCGCCTCCGCCCCCGCCACTCGCTGCCGAGCCGCTTCCGGCGGGCCGCGCCGCCTCGCTCGCTGCGACCGAGGACCGAGATCGATCCCCAGCTCTGCTTCTGTATTGCCCCTGTACGAATATCACCGGGCTTCAGCTTATCGAAACATTCTATCGCCATTTTAGACAATCACGTTCGCAACCCGCAACTCTGGGCATGACGTACAAGGGGCAACATTATTTTTTTTTTCTGAAAGCAGGTTGGTTTCATTCAGTATTCCAGTACATCACATTACTCCCCACTCTTTTGACTGTAAAACCCTATTTCTCATCATGATCTCTGTTCAACGCGACTGCCCTACGCCACCTTACTGGGAGTGCCCGTATGGTATCACTCTACCGTTCCACGACGGAACCAACGTCTTGCTGCATTACTAACCTCCCCATCATTCACGGAGTGCACCCTTCATTGGGCCAAACAGATGAAAGTCGGAATGTGCGTGATCCGGGCTATACGGTGGACGAGGGTGAACAGTCCAATGAAGTTTTCTTAGCTCCTCCTGGTTAGCAGACTTATGTGAGACCAGTTGAGCAGCGCAGTGTTCGATTGCGATCCATCGATCACCAGAAATGAGAGTGTACAAATGGTTCAAATGGCTCTAAGCACTATGGGACTTAACATCTGAGGTCATCAGTCCCCTAGTACTTAGAACTACTTAAATCTAACTAACCTAAGGACATCACACACATCCATGCCCGAGGCAGGATTCGAACCTGCGACCATAGCGGTCGCGTGGTTCCGGACTGAAGCGCCTAGAACCGCTCGACCACACCGTCCTGCTGAATGAGAGTGTCCGCACGTTCCAACATTGAAGGAGTCACAGCGACGCGCAGTCGGCCAACACGCGGAAGATCGGACAGGTTTGCGTGACGTTATTCCAACCATGACAGACGCCTCACACAACGACTCGCCTTGCTTTTGTTCACTGTCAGGTCTCCGTAGACATTTGCAATCATCTGTGAATCTCTGCGATGCTCTGGTTTTTCGCCAAAAGAAACTCAATGGCAGCTCTCTCCTTGCAACGCAAGTCCGCTGCAGAGACCATTTTGAAGCCTACGTGTAGCGCCACTTTTCGGAACTTCATGAAATTATATGAGCGGAAGCGGGAATATTCCACAATGTCCCACAACAAATTCCGCATTTTTTCAGCCGAAAATCGTCGAGAAAAAACTGTGTTGCATTACTTATTGAGCGCCCCTCGTATATCTTTGCGTACCTTCTTACCTGTATTATTGAGCCATCTACTTTCATCTCATTCCGTATATTTGTATTACTAAACTGTCAACCAATCCTTCTTGCAGACTGCCCATCTAACGGCTTTAAGAGACAACAAAAATTTGATTTTCAGTATTTCATATAATTAATGACCGGGTTAAAAAATTTAAAATGCTGTCACAGTCTAGTAATTACGAGCTAGAATCTAACGTTGATGGTTTAACAGAGTAGGTAAAGTATTAAACTTCGAAACTGTGTATATTTCTTGAGGCAGTGAAAAAATTGCCCGGACTGTATTCGTCCAGTACTTCAGAATGAAAGCGCTTAGCAACTTCCGACAGACTTTAAAAATAATTTCAAACCTTTTCGAAACTTTTTCTCGCTGACAATTCACCATAAAATGATAAAAGGAAAAAAAGGTTATGCTTACTATGCATTCGCTGTTCATGCAATAAAACTTTTGTATCAGGCATGACGTTTTAATTTATTACTTCTTTACTCCTAACTCCATTCGCGACACATTTTCCACATAGTATTCACTTACACCTCTGAATGTACATGCAAAATTATATCATTCTACTAGACATATTTCAGAAGATATGACATCAACACTGAGATGCGTGAGAAACTAGGTTTTCTTAAAACAGAACGCAAATTCTCCACACTATACTCATCCACTGTCTAATAATGACAGCACTTAGCGACTCCCAAAAAACTTTAAACATAATTTCATACATTTCCTAACCTTTGCATTAGTCTATGGGTGAATAATCAGAAACTTATAAAGCATACATACTTAGGGTTTTGCATCTTCAATCATAAAGGTTTTACACGTTTTACATAAAATACTTAACACATTAACTCACTTGTAAACTAATTATACGTTTCAAGGTGCTTTATACATCGAAGTTCGATTCTTTAAAGAATCGGAGGTGGATACTAAATGAAAGAAACCTATTGCATGTATACTCTATTTTTATCAGCACGATTTCCCTGCGATAGCTTAAGAGTGAGAGTAGTTCGTTCGTAGTATCTCTTGTGATGACACCATTACGCTAGCTGCTTCTTGAAAACTATGCAATGTTCATGTAGACAAAAGAAACCGGGCGAGTCGAGTAGGACTCGCACTGTGAGGATTCCGTACAGACTTAATTATGTATACAGATAGATCATGTGTAGGTTTTGATAAGTTCGCAGGTATCAAAATACGTGACATAAAGGGCCGTATCTTTCGACTGCATTTACTTAGAAGCTTACATTTCTTACACCGCTTAGCGTTGACATAAATTTTAAGTTGATACGTCTAACCGTTCATTAAAAAAAGAGGGTCCTAACAGACGGACAGACAGACGAACAACAAATCGATCGTATGAGGGATCCGATTTTATACATTAAGGTACGGAAGACTAAAAATGAATGTCACGGTTCACTAGCTCAAATTCATGTTGTCTAGATAATCTAACGTTCGATACTTTGCCGCTCGAAAATGCCGGTTGTCAAGGTAATCCCCTCTTATTTGGGTGAAAAGAAATTCACAGTTAATACATCCAGTTCATCGTATTGGAGTCATGACTGCGCTCTACAACTGCTGCAAGCGGAATAGACCAGCAGCTAGCAGCCTTTGCCTGTCCTCCTCCGAAACCGCGCTGCTTTCACCACATTTCCAATACAGATAGAAGTTTCTTTCAAAATTACAATAAATATGTCGTTTTCCCATATTCTGGCGATATTAGACATTCTTAAATGCTAAACTGACCGGCGATATTAATATTTACGACTTCACACTCTGCGTGGGTGTTGTCTGGTAGAAGATAAGGATATTACTGTAACGATACCCTACGTAGTTGATAATTTCAAGAACAGTCGTTCGCGTGCATCACGACTCCTTTCTCGTATGGTATTAGTTTACTGAGCACGTAAGAAATAATATCGTGCCGACTAAACAATCTGGCCGAGCGGTTCTAGGCGCTTTAGTCTGGAACCGCGCGACCGCTACGGTCGCAGGTTCGAATCCTGTCTCGGGAACGGATGTGTGTGATGTCTTTAGGTTAGTTAGGTTTAAGTAGTTCTAAGTTCTAGGGGACTGATGACCTCAGATGTTAAGTCCTATAGTGCTCAGAGCCATTTTTGAACTAAACAATCTCACAGTTTTTTCCCTTTCCTTTATCAATTTGACTAGTACGCTGAAATGACGATCAATATTCAAACGTCTTGTAAGCAACTTGCTTGCTATAGTAGCTTACCGATAGCTCGAACACTGTATCGTTAATATCACTGTCAACAGCGGACGTCGTTCAGTTGTACGCTGTCTCTGCATTTTTCTATTTTTATAGATGTCAACCAGCCACTGCATATTCCAGCTACTTCCAAAAATCCTCTTGAACGTTACTACAATTTTTCGTGATAAATCACTCGCCATGAACCGTCAGGAAAACATCGAGCTCCGTAAATAATCTTAGAATTTACCGCGATGCATCGTTGCCTTCTACTCTCTGCTAATAGATCTCTGGATGTTTCTGTACTCCCATACACACAGTGTGTCCCTCCTAAGAGTCCCTAGGCATATTATCTGCAATTTCGTTTTTACAACGTGTAGCTCGAGTTAGCCTCAACAAATTCTGTACATCACGTCTTTCATGCGGCGCCGAGTGACGACGGAAAGAGTCTATTTGTTTCTGTAACAAACAAAATGGATTTTAAAGGGGCATTTTACGTTCCCATACGATAGAGCGGCGCCAGATCAGTCTAGTGCGATATTTGTTTCATCGATATATATATTAACAGAGACAGTAAAACAGGAAGAATAACCAGTACTGCAGCAGTGACAGCACTGCCCGGGCCCACGCTGACCGCTACCACAAGCTAACACACTCCTACGCTTTGTTATTCACAGCCGGCCGCGGTGGCCGAGCGGTTCTAGGCGCTTCAGTCCGGAACCACGCGGCTGCTACGGTCGCAGGTTCGCGGTTCGCATCCTGCCTCGGGCATGGATGCGTGTGATGTCCTTAGGTTAGTTAGGTTTAAGTAGTTCTAAGTTACAGGGGATTAATGACCTTAGATGTTAAGTCCCATAGTGCTCAGAGCCATTTGAACCATTTTTTGTTATTCACAGCGATAGTAGCGCCCCAAGTCGACAGCAAGCTACACTTCTAAACACGAGATTGGATAAGTGTCAAGAGTATCGTTTACATTGGTTTTTAACATAGTTTTTGCAGTCGAGAAAACATGTAGTGCCATAAAAATAGACATTAAGAAAAAAGTGACACAACATTTGTTTTTATTTAGTTTCCTAAGGTCCCTGGGACGTATTGAACGACACATTATAGGACACTTTACTTATTATTCTGTCCGCCTCCGTAGCTGAGTGGTCAGCGTAAATAGTTGCCATGCGGAGGACTGGGTTCGATTCCCGGTACTGCCATGGACTTTTCTTTGGTGGGAAGACCGGTACTGGGGGCAGTCAGCCTCATGATGGCAATTTAGAAGCTGCTCCATGATCAGGAAAGTCTGCATAACGGCCAGGAGAGCGGTATGGTGGCACATGCACATGCCCCTCCATACCACATCCACATGACGCCGCAAGGCAGAAGACGACACGGCGCCCGGTAGACATCCCTTGGACATTCACGCCCTCGCGAGGAGCTCGTTTTATTTACTGTTCTCCTAAGCACAATTCCACCCAGCACACAAGAACGCACTTTGGCATTGTAGGCTTTCCATACCAGAAAGGTAACCTTCTTGTTCACGAAAGATGACTAACTCTAGACTTCTGAAGTGATAACCATTTCAACACCCAAACTCCACCCCAGAGAGCCCGCGGCTTGCCACCTCATACTAACGATGGCTGGTAGCCGGCTCTTCGATTTCACGAGCTCCCAAAACGCTCCGCGTAATTTTTTAACCCTGAAGACCTGCAGCCATTGTTAATCAGGATCAGACTGTAGGCTTCTCATTGGCGATTTCCTACTTCTGTGTGACGTCTAGAGGCTTTTTGCAATGGCTGTTGGAAAACACGTCTTGGAAATTACTCACCCCTTAGGTCAGCCTAGTCGGGTCGGACCGACACGCACTTAGGATGATTCTACAGAACGAAACGAAAACGAGTCCCCCTGCAGCCGGAAAGAGGCTGAGGCGACTACAAAGCGAACAGGCCTAGCACACGGGGGCGGCTAGGAAATCATATGAGTACGAGACGTCACTGGATGTACAGGAAAATGGGTTCAGAACAGCCGTTATCCTTGGAGCGGCTACATCCCTTTCAGAGGTAAAGCTATCCACAACCCGAAGCCTGGTTTGACCACCACAGTGCTTTACTAGCAATTATCCTCGCCTTCCTCTGACATATCTAGTCAGGAATAGTCCACCTACAGTTTAACGTGAACTGTTTTCGTTCAGGTAATTTCTCCACTGCCTACACGAGGCCGAGTGTATCTTTCCGCAGTCCTTCCACCAAGGAAAAATTCCTAGCAGCACTGGAAACTGAACTCGAGTCGTCCTATGGTAGTCAGACACGCTGACACAGGCATGGAGGAGGATGCAATAGTAGGGGTATGTTGTTCAAAAAATGTGTGTGTGAAATCTTATAGGACTTAACTGCTAAGGTCATCAGTCCCTAAGCTTACACACTACTTAACCAAAATTATCCTAAAGACATACACACACACCCATACCCGAGGGAGGACTCGAACCTCCGCCGGGACCAGCCGCAAAGTCCATGTGTGCAGCGCCTGAGACCGCTCGGCTAATCCCGCGCGGCGGGGTATGTTGCAAATGGGATATCCGGTAGTGAACTTTCGGGAGCGTGGTCCATGGGGCAAGTAGTTCACTCTCAGGCTCTTTTTATTGCATTACTTCGTGTCTGTACCTACCTTGGAATTACCGTACACAGACGGATGAGGGTAAAATGTTACAGGCCGTTGACTGATGTAGACTTTCAGCACACTAGGGGACGGCAGTTAGACAGTTATTAGCGGCTGGCGGCGCTGTGAGGAGTGCGGTGTAGCGGGATGGAGCGGCACGGCGCGGCGCCCCTCTTGCCGGCCGCTTGGTCTCTCCCTGGCTGGCAAGGCGCGGGCCTTTGTCTGCCGTCAGCGGAGCGCGCATCTCCTGCTCATCTGTCGGCTGCGGGGCCTGGCCTGCCAGCGGGCACTGCCCACGTCGTGGCAGCGGCCGATAGCTCTTCTGCTCACTTCAGTGCCGCTGCTATTACCGACATCTTTCAACGCATATCCGCGAGGAAGAAAACTGCGACCGGCCCCATTGTTTTTAAAACAACGATTTATTTCCCTTCAATTAATCACGAGGCTAGGTCCATTTTCAGGAGGTATCGAGGATATCTTGTACAATTCTGCACTCTTTTATCCTATAACAGAAAGACTATACCACAGAACCCCGCTAATCTGTCCCCCGAGCAACCGGGAGCATAGTCGGAACGCAAAAAGGGTCGGTTTATCAGGAGAATACTTTAATTGACCCGTAACATAACAGTCCAGTAGTTTGTGACTGCATTTACCGTTACTACAGACAGCAATAGTTATTCTGCACTAGAGGCCATTAAAATTGCTACACCAAGAAGAAATGCAGATAATAAACGGGCATTCATTGGACAAATATATTATACTAGAACTGACATGTGATTACATTTTCACGCAATTTGGGTGCATAGATCCCGAGAAATCAGTGCCCAGAACAACCACCTCTGGCCGTAATAGCGGCATTGATACGCCTGGGCATTGAGTCAAAAAGAGCTTGGATAGACTGTACAGATACAGCTTCCCATCCAGCTTCAACACCATACCACAGTTCATCAAGAGTAGTGACTGGCGTATTGTGACGAGCCAGTTGCTCGGCCACCATTGACCAGACGTTTTCAATTGGTGAGAGATCTGGAGAATGTGCTGGCCAGGGCAGCAGTCGAACATTTTCTGTATCCAGAAAGGGGCGTACAGGACCCGCAACATGCGGTCGTGCATTATCCTGCTGAAATGTAGGGTTTCGCAGGGATCGAATGAAGGGTAGAGCCACGGGCCGCAAAACATCTGAAATATAATGTCCACTGTTCAAAGTGCCGTCAATGCGAACAAGAGGTGACCGAGACGTGTAACCAATGGCACCCCATAACATCCATACCATTACGCCGGGTAATACGCCAGTATGGCGATGACGAGTACACGCTTCCAATGTGCGTTCACCGCGATGTCGCCAAACACGGATACGACCATCATGATGCTGTAAACAGAACCTGGATTCATCCGAAAAAATGACATTTTGCCATTCGTGCACCCAGGTTCGTCGTTGAGTACACGATCGCCGGCGCTCCTGTCTGTTCAAATGGTTCAGATGGCTCTGAGCACTATGGGATTTAACATCTGTGGTCATCAGTCCCCTAGAACTTAGAACTACTTAAACCTAACTAACCTAAGGACATCACACATAGCCATGCCCGAGGCAGGATTCGAACCTGCGACCGTAGCGGTCACGCGGTTCCAGGCTGAAGCGCCTAGAAGCGCACGGTCACACCAACCGGCCCATTGGCATCGATTACGTGTGGTGCAACGTCGCAACTGAACTATAATTAGTGCATTCTTCGTGACAGCAGAATTATCTGCCAGTGAGCATTCTCTCATTTAATGCCAATAGGTGCTGTTTTATGTGACAGCGGCATGGAAACAAAACTGGACTGAAGAAAAGGGGACACGCGAGAAGAACTATCAGGAAGGATATGTTCTGTTCAAGTCATCCTGTATCACCTCCTGTCTCTGAACGGTGTGAGTCACCTGTTCAGAACGCCGTTATCAGCAAATAGTCTCGTATTGCTATTCACCTTGTATACAACTGTTTGCACACTGAGAGGGAACGCTTACTAGGTCTAACTAACTATCACATTGCCTGAGGAGACTGAGTCGGTCTAAAAGACGCAAGAGGCTTCCGAGTGTCCAAGTAATTTACTAGCTGCGGTACAGGAGTAAGACCATGCGCTGCGATATGAAAACATGCCAAGTTTTTAACGTCACATGCTCGTCCCACTGCGCTCGAACGATCGAAGCACGCGAATTCTGTGGGAATCAGAGTCCTCTATTATCGAATTTTGAACGACCGTCACAGATCTAGCCCGGATATTGACCAAAACAAATTTACTTTCTACAAGGGGCAGGGAACGTTCGTAGCCCACGAAGCTCCCTCACTTACGGAAAGAGACGTTTTTCAATTAGTCGTAGATACTAAAGTGTGTGGTTCGTAGATTTGGGACAGGAGTGTTACAAAATACAACTGTTTGCTAGCTCGATGCCTACAAAAGGGCATCATCAATGATTGTACACAGCCTGACATAGAAAGCGAAGCACCCTGAATGGTAGCAGGAAACGAAATGAAAAAAATGGTTCAAATGGCTCTGAGCACTATGGGACTCAACATCTTAGGTCATAAGTCCCCTAGAACATAGAACTACTTAAACCTAACTAACCTAAGGACATCACACACAGCCATGCCCGCGGCAGGATTCGAACCTACGACCGTAGCAGTCCCGCGGTTCCGGACTGCAGCGCCAGAACCGCTAGACCACCGCGGCCGGCAAAACGTAATGAAACTTCACGCGTTGAGAGTGTCTGTGATATTGTAATGACTACAAAATCGAGTCAAATTTACGAAGAGCTTGCCAGTGCCATCCCACTTATCAGTATGACATTGCACTGCCTGTGGCCTGGCTGCACGCACTGACTCGTTTGAGAACGGTGTCATAAAGCCGCTGTGCCCTGTCACGAGGCAAGTTGGCCTACGGCTGTTTTAACTCGTCCTTGATATCCTGAACATCGGCACTGGGACGGAGTTGACGTCCAAGTGCTCCCACACATGTTACATCGGGAACAGATCTGGAGATCTTGCTGGCCACGGGAGTACCTCAACGCCAGGCAGACAGTAGATAGCGACAGGTCCCACGTGTGGACAAGCACTGTCCTCTTTTAAAAGTGGCAGCACAGTACCGTCACACAACAGGTCCAAGACGTGAAAGGATTCCGTCACTCAGTGTCAGCCGTGATCTGGAGTCGTACCGCACCATAACGCCAGGGGTGACAGCGCGCCGTGCTTTTCCAAAACGCCGGCGGCCTCGTAGCAATGAACTTGTTAAAACACAAAGCAACCATTGCTTTTCTCGGTAACACGATAAAAAAAGTTACAGAGCATATCTTTCTGCTCACGTTTGTCTTTGAATCAGTCATCTACGAGACACTGCTGTCATCGTTCAGTATACCCTTACGCTTGTGATTACATTGTGTAACTATTGTTTTCGTAACAGTCGGCGTCATGTCTGTAATTCTAAAGCCGAGTAACGTAATTAAATATTTTGTTGCGTGATATCCTCCCTTTCTGTATGCTTCCCATTTTCAGCTTTACTTAATTCGTGTTTATTTTATTGTGTGTCAGGCCTGCTCTGCTTCTAAAGCTGTATGACGTAGAGAAATACGCTGACTGTAACCGGAGTATGCTCGTTTAAAGTGTTATAATGGCTCTGAGCACTATGGGACTCAACTGCTATGGTCGTCAGTCCCCTAGAACTTAGAACTACTTAAACCTAACTAACCTAGGGACATCACACACATCCATGCCCGAGGCAGGATTCGAACCTGCGACCGTAGCAGTCGCACGGTTCCGGACTGCGCGCCTAGAACCGCGAGACCACCGCGGCCGGCAAAGTGTTATACTCTACAGTTTCTATTCTGTCGACTAAACCACCATTACTTACTTTATGCTTAATCTCATCAACTCTTCAAAAGCCGGTGAAGAAAAGGGAGCAAACTGGGTGGGACATATATGCAAGCAGAAGGTATTCTAACAGCAGCTATCGCAGGACAGTGGTGGGACAAAAGGAAATGGGAAAGAGATGAACAAAAATTCTGGATGAAAAATAGGAAGCTAACGTAAGAAGAGGTTGCCCTGGAACAGGACCAGATGGAGACAGCAATAGCGTCAGGAACCTCCCAATAACCGGAACACCTTACAACCATCGTCATCATTCGCGTAGAATATTAAGATTCTAAAAAGGCTTCCAACTAGTGAGCTATATAACAACTCATTTAATATGCTGTTGTCCTTACAGCTTAGTGTACCTAAATCCCGGTACAGATACCAGGCTAAACACGAATTAACGCAAATGTGCCCAGTTCCCCGCAATTTTCCGCGGTGCTCATTAAGAGCTCAAGCAGAAGACGTCAGCAGCCAGGCACTTGCCGGCGTGGCGAGGGCGCCGCCTCGGCTCGCCGGCAGGCGACAGCACAGCGCAGCGCCGCTCGGCCGCTGCACGTGGCGCCCCGCGGGCAGATATTTACGCAGCCGAGGATTAAACAGAAAATTTCACGAGTCTGTTTTAGAGCGCGCGCACGCCACCCGCCGCCACAATCCACATGTTTAAACTGCCGGCTCGTAAAGTCGCGCCGGGAAGGCCGCTTGCTTTTGTATGACAGGGAGCGAGCGGCCGCGCGCCTCGGCCGTCCTCTTGCTCGTCTCCTCGACGCACCGCCACCGCACCCCGCCCCGGCGCGTGCCCGGAAAAAGAGTTTAAACTGTTCCGTTGTCACCGGCGACAAGTATAGATGGGCCTGTCGGCGATTTAGTCGCCGCGCTGCGCCTTTTGTCTAACCGATGCTCGGCTGCGAAGAGGCGGTAATGTTCGTGCCGTCGCGTCGTCACGTCTGCCCGGTTCTGCGTCCACCCCTTTGTGGAGCGCCTGTCTGTCTGCCTGTGTGTTTGTGTGTGTGAGTGTGTGTGTGTGTGTGTGTGTTTGCCCGGAGAGACCGCAACGTGGCCGCAGCGCCGACACGGCTTCTTAAATTTTCGATGTTTGCGAGTGGGGGAGGAGCCGAGCGTATTTGTTATTCCCTGTGTGTGTGTTGGCGGCTTTTGTGCGCGCTGGAGCTGTGGCGTCTCCCGTCTCGCGCCCGAGTACTCTTCGCTTCTGCCAGACTGACGTGCCGCACTCACCTTGTGTCCTTACGCTGCCCCACGACCTGGCACATTTACATAATACGCTCTGGAAGAAAATCGTCGTCCGACTATGGCACTCGAACAGTAGAACGTACCTAAAGCGGATTGATTCTTCCAGTGCAGAAAACAGCGACCAGTCATTTTTAGTAGCACCATTGCCGGTTTCGAACTGTTTGAAACGCTTCTTCTTTGCAAACTCTTTGGTTTTAAATTTCTTTGGTGAAAAATCTACATTCCCCGATTTTCAGCAGAAAAATGCGTGACAAACACTGATTTACTTACACTAAAGCATCTGCTGTATTACATATGCATGTTTTGTGGTTCATTCGCTCAATTATCGTCAGTGCAAATCGCATCACAACCTCTTGGCCGCCTCCCATGCTCTGCACAAAATCACCAATGCTTTCCACTAAAAGCAACCATGTAGAATACGCCTTCCTTCGAAACGAGCAGTGGATAAAACAAACCTTAGTGACTGACCAAATTTTTTTTTTCTACATCTACATCTACATGCATACTCCGCAAACCACCGTCTAAGGCAATCGAACAGTCTAACGTGCCTAAACCAGACTGATTCTTCAAACCAGACTGATTCTCCCTGTGAAGAAAACAGTGACCAGTGCTTGCGGAGGATACCTTGTTGATATACAGGGTACGAATACTAACTATTTCCTTTTCCGTTCCACTCGCAAAAAGAGCGAGGGAGAAAAGACTATCTGTATGTCTCCGTACGAGCCCCAATCTCTCTAATCTTATCCTCATGGTCCTTACGCGAAATGTATGTTGGCAGCAGTAGAATCGCTCTGCAGTCAGCCTCAAATGCCGCTTCACTAAATTTTCGCAGTAGTGTCCTCGAAAAGAACGTCGCGTTGCTTCCAGGGATCCCCATTCGTGTTCCTGAAGCACCTCCGTAATACTTTCATGTTGTTCGAACCTACCATTAACAAATCTGGCAGCTCGCCTCTGAATTGCTTTGATGCCTTCCTTTAATCCGACAAAACGCGTACCCGAAACATTCGAACAGTACTCAACAATGGGTCGCACTAGTGCGCTTTACAGGTGAACTAAACTTCCCTAAAATTCTCCCAACAAACCGAAGTCGTCGACCACTCACCTTCAATCTACAAGTCGTTACATGCTCATTCCATTTCGTATTGCTTTGCTAGGTTACGCCTAGATATTTAATCGACTTAATCGGTGTGACAGTGTCACGCTAGACACCACTGGTACTGCATTCGAACATTACAGGTTTGTTTTTCCTATTCATTTGCATTAACTTACATATTTTCTACACTTAAAGCTAGTTATCATTAATCAAACCACCCAGAAATTTTGCATTTAGTTGAGATTCCCAATACTCAATATTTAATCAATAATAAACATAATTTGTAATTTTGGTGTTTACGCCATTTTATATTGCTTCTTAGTGTTACTCCTAAATTTTTAAATTGTGTGTTCAAAATATCAGCCACTAGTCTAGTTACCAAATTAACTTCTTTCCGTTGGCATTACCGGCGATTATTCACATTTAAAGAGAGCTGTCATTCATTACACCACGAGGAAATTTTGTTCAAATACTTCTAATGATCATCCACCGACCATACATTCCTCTAGGCAACACGATACTCAGTGAAGAATGTGACAGAGCTGTTGACGCTATCAGATGAATCATTTGTGCAGGTTAGTTGTCACAGTAAGGTAAAAAAAAAGCAACCAAACACTGTTAATAACGCTATTTGTTTGGAACAGATAGCCCCGTTACCGGTTTAGAATCGAAAGTTCATCATCAGACGGGTGTTCCCATTAAAATTACATTATGCTGAACGTATGATGGTCATTGATTCTGGCGAAAATTTTTGGGGTGGTGGTGCCTTACAGAAAAATACAATATGATGAAAATTGAAAGACTATTTTATTGCGAACTGATCTAACAACAAGTTGTAACTACGTTAACATCTTTCTGTGATAAAGACTGATTTACTTCAGTCTGACAGACAATAGTACAATAAAAAGACGCAGGATATTTTACGTAAGTAACAAAAAACCAAATCGGTTCCTATCTTAGGAAATAGTTTACCTTATTTTAATTCATCGTTAGCTACATTTGCAATAAAATTGTCTTTTGACTAACATCGTTTTTGCTGTAGGGCACCGCCACCCATAGGAAATTTCACCACAATCAGCGATTATAACATGTACAACAAAATGTAATTTTAATGTGAATAGCCGGGTGAGGATGAAGCTATCGGTTCGATTCCGGCAACGGCGCTATTTGTTCCAAATAATTTGCATTATTAACAGTGGCTGGTTACTTGTTTTACTTTATTATAAGAATTAATCGGTGTTCGCACACAGCCAATTTTCAACAAAACAGTGTTAATCGTTTGTGTGTGCTGAGTACGTTAGAGATCTACTCCTCTTCCCTGGGTCACGCATGAGCTTATTTTCGTTTCTATTGAACACTCGCCGTCCAGTATATTTATAAAGTAGTGAGTCGAATTAGACAAGATATTAAACTTTCATGAAATGTTTTAGTTGTGACATACCACATATAAAAATTACGGTGGCTTTTCTGACACCATACTTTTCCGACGATACGCTACCGTAAATTCAATTAAACTTCGCTTTTGTAGGTAGAGCGCTGTCCCCTGCGCATCACTCTCAGTTGTTGCGGTGCGTGCTGATGGCGGGAAAGACGGGAAAGGCGCTGATGTGACAGCGAGGTCTCAACCGGCCGGAGTCAACAGCTGAGGGGAATCCCCGCGCCGATTACGCCGCAGGAGGGCGCTCGCCGCGCGCCCTACCGGCTTTTTTCGCCGCTTCCCCGTGTTTCCACCGCCCTCACCCCGCCCGCCCCCACTCCCCAGCGACCCACTGACTGGCAATGATTAATGCGCGCGGGCATTAACGCCCTATTGACAAACACGTCGCATTGTCGACTGCGAGATTGATGAAAAGCGTCGCGCCCGCAGCGCGCAGGCGGGCCGCCGTCTGAAAAGCCGCACCCACCGCCGATCGGAACGACCTCTGCCGCCCAGCGCGGAGGTCAGGCCACAGGCTCGGCTCCACACCGATCTCTCCTGTGCCAGGCGGGAGCAGAGGGGAGCACTGCTGGTGTTACATCGGCGTTCCTGGTGTACTGCGTTCTAATAGGATGTTATTTAACCTTTTGCAAGGCGAGAAACGACATGTAAATACGGTCGATCTAGCACAGATCGATTTGCATGCTGCTCGAGATATAAAGGGAGAATAACACCAATGTGCACATGACTGAAAAAATACGTTTTCGTAACTAATTTTTTATGGTGGCTTCAAAACTGTTCTTAGTTTCCGTCTATCATGGCTAATTTAATCTTTTTTTTTTAGTTTGCGAATTTTATCAGGACAGCAAGCTGGGAACAAGAAAATGCCCTGATTTTTATGTGGGTAAGGGAGGCGGGCAAAGTAAAAGCATTGGAGTGCAAAGGTTTGGCCAAATGGGAGACATTTTGTGCTTCAGGCTAAAATCGTCTTCCACGACCAATTAAAAGGTTATGCCGCATTGGAGCTTTGAAATGAATCAATAGCAACAGGAGAAAAGATGTGCCGGACTCGAACCCGTATCTCCTACTTAACGCGAACCGTCACCTTAACCGCCACGGCCATCTGAGCACGCGACTAAAGTCATTGAAAACTTTTGAATAGTATTTGTACGTCCGTTAGATCACATAATTTGTATGTTCTTTCGGGCAAGTCCGGAAGAACAGACATCACGTGCATATGTATTCCATGATCCACTCGTAGGCCGCAGAAAATATCGCTCCCACCATTGCATTTCAAACTGGGCTCGATGAAAATGTCTGTATTGACTCTGGCTACCGTCCTATGAAAATTCCCTTCCTCTGTCGAGAAATACTGAGCAAAAGATTTTTTTTTTTTTTTTTTGCCCTCAAATCCACAAACATGTGAAGGATCACAAATTTCAAGATATAATAAATGTTCGAGAGAAAGATGCACTTACTGCCTTAAGGTCTGTTACTAAAAAAATTCTAGTGAATAAAAGGTGTTCAAATTAAATGAGGAGAATTACACTCCACACATTAACGTATTAACCACCGCACTGATAATTTGAGGCATTACCGTGAAGAGCAGGCAGAACGCATCCACCAGGATATTAAGGAAATTGAGAAGAGTGAAAATAACTCCCAGAATCAGCTTTACAAATTGATTCTAAACACCTATTTTTGAGAAATAATTTACAAACAATTCTATATGCAGACTTGTGTAATCAAATACCTGTCCGTAACTTAAATTTGGAAACGCACTTTTAATTGATAAACTGAAAAATCTTTTACGTGGCAATGTTGCATCACTGCGTTAAAGGTATAGAAGTGTTTGGTATGCGAAACTTGTGAGGCTGTATCCATCTAGATATTTTTAATCCAGGCAAAGCTTCCTAAAACAATATTTAACTCCCACATCCTCAGCACACTTCGAGCTACATCTACAGCTACATCCTCAAGACTACTCGGCAATTTACATTGAAGGTTTCGCAGAGGATTCACCATACAACCACTTTCGAACTATTTCTCGATCTTTCCACTCTCGAACAGCGCGTGAGAAAAATGCGCACCCAAAATTTTCCGTGGCCTCTCTGTTTTCTCACGATGGTCGTTTCTCCCTGTGTAGATGGAAGTCAAAATATTTGGTGACCGAAATTTCGTGAAAGATGTCGCTGCCAAGAAAAACTCTCTTGTTTTAATGATTAACACTCCAACTCCCTTATCATAATCTTGAAACTCACTCCCTATTTCGCGAGCAGTGATAAATAGGAGGTATGTAGACAGGTTTTGACACCGCATCTTTCTGGCTTCTGTATTTTTTTTAAATATTGCGCTGAATGTCATTGACCCAGATCAGTGGCAGTAAGAAATACCGATTTTGTTTCTGTTAATTTTACAGAAAACCCAGTCCATCTTTCCTCGAACACATTTTCAAAATTTGCAACCAAAATAAGTTAACCTACATTTTGCAACTGATAAAACTTCATAGCTAACAAGATCATACTGCTGACTGTGTGAAATACGCTACATGAAAAGGCACTTCTTCCGTAAATACAATGATCCGACGACTTATTGCTCTTAGAAACATCACAGCAAAGTGATTTATATCAACAGAGAACAAATTATGAATATCCATACCAAAGCTCTCTGTCGTCTCTATGGCCGGTAGCACGAATGTTGCAGCATTCCAACATTCTATATTCCGCGCTCCAAGAGTAAACAAGAATCTTACAAGGAGAGAAAAAAGAATGTTTCAGAACTTTAGGAATTGGTAATTGTTGAGGGGGAGACGCTTCTGTCTTGCTTCAACAGAAGACCTACTCTCTCTGTATAAGATGCAGCGCGAATAAAAGCTAATCACTATTTCACTCTGTGTTCGCGGCATTTCCGCCGGAGGTCTGAAATTCCATGTCGAGTATTGTTATCGGCTTTCGATGAAAGACAGTCTTTTCTTTACTGGACAATTGAAGTTCGGTGTAAAAAATATGAGTACAGTTCCTAAAATCTTTACCGGGACTTTTAATAGCAACTGTTCGTCGATTAGCAGCTCGTCGCTCGGCCGAAATAATCATCATGAACATCAAATTTTTGCAAAAATATTGAGAGTATTTTCCTCTTAGTTCAATAAACGTGGCCACTCACGAATTTGATTTCATTATATATAAACATGCGCCTGAGCATATTCAGACAGCTGTTCCCATAACCATCCAACAAAGGACAAGCTTAGGTTGCATGCACTGAGAGAAGCGATGTGATTACTAATATTATAACGCTCAATTCGAAACGCTGTGTCGCTAGGCGATATCGGTTTGCACACCTCTGCTCCCGATATTTACGTAGGAGAATGTTTTTCGTTTTGTGTCTCATTTTAATAGTCAAAATATTTTAACAACTTTCGAAACCTAAGGTACTTTTACAAGTAGCTAATAAGAATCTGCAAGTTGTCTTTTGCCTCAATCGTACATCATTTGTAATGTCCACCAGACCTCCCAGAACTTCGACAGGAATATTCCCGTTCAGATATGCATTTTAAATTATTTTTATTTTATTCGTACATCGACTAGGGAACCTATTAAAAAGCTTATGTCTTTGCTGCGACATTCAACTGTTACACGAAAAGAGATGAATCAAAGACAGTACATATTCCATTCACTTTTTGCCTGTTCATCGTTGGTGCTAAGACGCGTGTGGTAATTACTACAGTTTTGTGCTTGTTTCGTTTTCATCTTAATAAAACAGATGAGCTTTTATAATTAAAATGTTCCTAGTGTTATTTCAACCTTTTAACACCAGGTTTATTAGTGTTGTCTTAGATTCTTTCGTACGTCGAAAATAGTCGAAGCCAGCTACATTATTAAGAAAAAAGGATTTTGTAATTATATGGGGGCGGGAACACAAATTTATGGAACTGAAGACGATATTAGATACACTTCACTGAAGGAAGGCAGCTGGAAATCAAACAGCTTCATTCCATTACTCTATAAAGTAGGAAGTTTATCTTTCTACAAACTTGTGGCAGTACCAGATCCAGAATCAAGTAGTATCATCAATCATCTGACTAGTTTGATGCGGCCCGCCACGAATTCCTCCCTGTGTCAACCTTATCATCTCAAGAGTAGCACTTGCAACCTACGTCCTCAGTTATTTGCTGGATATATTACAGTCTCTGTTTTCCTCTAGTTTTTATCCTCTGCGGTTCCGTGCAGTACCATGAAGTTATTCCATTACGTCTTAAAAGATGTCCTGTCATGCTGCCCCTCCTACTTCTCAGTATTTTCCATATATTCCGTTTTCTCCGATTCCGTGCAGAACCTCCTCATTCCTTACCTCATCAGTCCACTTAATTTTCCACATTCGGCTGTAACACCACATCTCAAATGCTTCGATTCTCTTCTGTTCCGGTTTTCCTGCAGTCCATGTTTCACTACCATACAATTCTGTGTTCCAAACGTACATTCTTACAAGTTTCTTCCTCAAATTAAGGCCTATGTTTGATTCTAGTAGACTTCTCTTGGCCAAGAATGCCCTTTTTGCCAGTGCTCGTCTCCATTTTATGTCCTCATTGCTCCGTCCGTCATGTGTTATTTTGCTGCCTCGATAGCAGAACTCCTTAACTTCATCTACCTCGAGACCATCAAAAAAATGGTTCAGATGGCTCTGAGCACTATGGGACTTCACATCTATAGTCATCAGTCCCCTAGAACTTAGAACTACTTAAACCTAACTAACCTAAGGACATCACACACATCCATGCCCGAGGCAGGATTCGAAACTGCGACCGTATCGGACACGCGGTTCCAGACTGAAGCGCCTAGAATCGCACGGCCACTGCGGCCGGCTTCGAGACCATCAATCTTGATGTTAAGTTTCTCTCTTTCTCATTTTGCTACTTATCATTCCTTTCGTTTTTCTTCGATTCCCTCTCAATACATATTCTGTACTCATTAGACTGTTCATTCCATTCAGCAAATCCTGTAACTCTTCTTCACATTCACGGAGGATAGCAATGTCGCCAGCGAATCTTATAATTGCTATCCTTTCACCTTGTTTTTTAATTCTACTAGTGAACCTTCCTTTTATTTCCTTCATTGCTGTTTCGATGTATAAAGTGAACAGTAAGAGGAGAAAGACTACGTCCCCCTCTTACACCCTTTTTAATCCGGGCACTTCGTTCTTGACCGTCCACTGTCATTATTTCCTTTTGGTTCTTGTACATGTGGTATAATATCCGTCTCTCCCTATTGCTTACCGCTATTTTTGTCAGAATTTCGAACATCTTGCATCATTTGATATTGTCGAACGCTTTTTCCAGGTCGACAAATTCTCGTCTTGTTTTTTCTTTAGTCTTATTTCCGTTATCAACCGCAACGTCTGAAAGGCCTTTCTGGTCCCTTACCTTTCATAAAGGCAAACTGATCGTCATATAACATATTTTCTTTCCCATCCTTCTGTATATTATTCTCGTCAGCAATTGTGCGATATTTCTCACACTTGTCAGCTCCTGCAGTCTTCGGAATAGTATGAATGATATTTTTCCAAAAGTCGGATGGTATATCGCCAGACCCCATACATTCTACACACCAGCTGGAATAGTCGTTTTGTTGCCACTTCCCTAATGATTTTAGAAATTCTGATGGGATGTTATGTATACCTTCTGTTTTATTTGATCCTAAGTCTTGCAAAGCTCTTTTAAATTTTGATGCTAATTCTGGATCCCCTGCCTCATCTCCATCGACTCCTATTCCTTCTTCTGTCACATCAGACAAATCTTCCCCATTATAGAGGCCTTCAATGTATTTGCATGTAACAGTAGAATTCCCATTGCTCTCTTAATGTTACTAGTCCTGCTTTTAACTTCACCGAAGGTAGTTTTGACTTTTCTACAGGCTGAGTCAGGCCTTCCGACAGTCATTTCTTTTTCGATTTTTTGCAGAATCCATTTAGTGTTTCTCCTCTCGCAAGCCCATATTCTCTCATAACCTTTTCTTGCACTCCTTCCCCTACAACCGCATCACATTTACATATTATATGCGAAGTCTGATACGGAATGCGTTCAACGGATTTCACAGAGAATTAACTTATTTCTGTTGGAGAGTACTGAGATACTGATTAATTTTTTCAAGTATATTGTACTGTACTCTTGCACTAGCAAAATCTCTCGGTGTCAACTGGATAACGCTAAGTCTAAGCTGTAGAAACGCCAAACAGTATTAAATTAGGAATACAACAGCTCTATAAAGCATGAACAGGTCTTTGCGTCCGTTTCGGAGTCGGGTCGTCAACCACCATAGGGGGCGCGTCGTGTGACACTGGTACCCCAAGACACGTCGTCAGATCCGTCTCACTATGAAAAATATCTGTGTGATATCTCTGCTGAAGATATCCTGATCAAATTGTTCTCGACAACAGAGATGAGAAGTTTACCCGCTTCCATACGCAGGATTAGAGGTAATTAACCAATATTTTTCAAACGATCTTTGCGTCTGATTTATCAGTATGTTTTAATTTTTTTTCAATTCGTTGTGTAAGTTGTGGTTTCTGTTTCTGTGGGTACTAGCAACTGCACACTTCGAAATTGAGTTATGTGGTAATAAAGTCGACTACGTCTGCAGTTATGGTTCGAAACTGCTATAAGATCACTAACGAGAGAAAGTACGGCGCGAAGAAGGAATACGACTAGAATTTCTAATTGATTATGTGTTTTGTCAACTGTTTGACTTTCAGGTAATCTAAAGTTCCAGTAGTGACCACTATGACCACACTGAAGTACCCATTCAAGCCGACTTACTTGCTGTACTAGATCTCAAAACAGAAGTATTGATTTGACAGAAGTCGCTAATATGTGAAGATAACTGTAGTACAGCTATTAGAGAATAAACATAGTTCTTGATGAGAATACAGAAGTTTCACACTCAAACAATTGTGATATCGTCATAGACACAGCTTCCAGTCACTTCTGTGTGGCACAGTACAGGTAACATTATGCCCGAATGTATTGTAGGCGGCGCAATATAACTGATTTGCAATATAAATTCAGATAATGAATTTTAAACGTCGAGAATTTTTGTATTAAGACCATGAGTTGTTTTAAAATTCGTAGTCCTGTATTTGTTTTGGCTGCGATTACAGTTCCTGTTTCGTTTTTGGTTGCAGTTCGCACTGAGTCCGTGCACCGTGAAGCATGCTATACGAGACGAAAGCCATAAACTCTGTGGGAACGTGCTACTCAACAGTGCCAGCTGTCTCTCAACACGGACCTGCGTCACTCAGGTAAGGGATTATCATATCCGAAACCTTAATTACAGTACCGGCCGTTGTAGCCGAGCGGTTCTAGGCGCTTCAGTCTGGAACCGCGCTGTTGCTACGGTCGCACGTTCGAATCCTGCCTCACGCACGGATGTGTGTGCTGTCCTTAGGTTAGTTAGGTTTAAGTAGTTCTAAGTCTAGGGGACTGATGACCTCAGATGTTAAGTCCTATAGTGCTCAAGGCCATTTGAACCATTAATTACAACAAACAATTCTCAGATCAGCGTCATCATCATACAAATATCTCGGGAATCAAAAGGAAAATAACTTGACGTATTGAAATCAATTTTTATGGACAAGGTGGGAAGAAAAAGTACGTAAGTTGAATAAAATACAATGATTGGGAGAACACCTCCCAACTTTTCTTATAAAGAAGGTGTGCGGAATTCAACTCTAATCGTATGGCCTCTAAGATACATGCGCATTTTTACTTGCCAATATGTACGTATAAAGAACAGAAAAATTTTGTATTTTAAATAAGGAAAGTAACTATAACAGTTGTTCTAAAGCAGTGTGTCTGTTAATAGCACCTTTAGCTGAAATAATTAATATTTTGCGCCACTATTAATCAAACTCTAGCCACATACGGCAGGACAACTCATCAGCTATGGGAATAAATGTGATGGATGCCTGTCGCTCTTTTGTCCATGTCTTTCCAACTGCGTTCGTGGAACCAACCCGATATTCATTTGCAGTTAATTAGTTATTTTCATTTGCTGAACCTAACACGTAACATTCCTTTCAGCTAATAAAAGGTATTCGTGAGTTTGTTACAGTATAATATTATCTGTTACCAGATTTAAGTGAATGCAACAAAAGGTACGGCCATTTAAGTCCGAATTTCGATACTCACAAACTCACTCATCAGAAGCTATAGGGTACGTTCCGTTGGCCTACAATTATTAAATTTGACAAGAATCAAGCTTTCACAATACAAGAGAAGAAAAATTCCTAAAATTGTTAATTCATAATTATATCACAAAGTAAAACAAATATTTTAATCCCATTTGCTGAGCTTCTGTCTGTCAGTACGTTTGTTAAAATCTGTTTTTCTCAGGAAGAAGTAGAGGTATCAAGTTGAAATTTATTTCAAGTACTAAAGTCTACGGTTCCTTTGAGGTTTAAATAATCTAAGCTTCTAAGTCAATGCAATCAAAAGACACAGCCGTATATGTTATATATTTTGGTACTCACAAACTCACTCGTCAAAATCTACAGATGAACAATCTACATACGTGACGGATTAGGCAGTTTAGCGGTAAAGCATGGAAATCAGAATGCCACAGGATCGCAACTAGGCCAAACCCCAGGTTTTCCAGTCTTCATTCTAATCTAGCCTTCACCTCCCAACGATGTGAGAATCCGACATAAAACGGCAGGTCCCCTTTTCCGGATTGCATAACTGGCGTAGATTAGGGACACCTAAGCGCCTTTCTCTATTTTTTTTCTTTTCTTTTCCCTCGAACTGTGTCACGAGTGAGGTTTAAGTGTTTTCGTTATGCGTATGACGAAGTGGCTCACCACGCACGAGACTTTCAGCCGTGTACCACCCACTCCTACCGCCTACCCACCACGCCATCGCGTGAGGTTGCGCGTTGATTAAGGCAATGAACTCTCATTTTGTAGAAGCAGGTTTCTGCAGTTTTTGAATAAGTGATTAGTCGCCAACAGCGGGAAGGTTACCTTGGAAAGGTAAAAGCCATTTCCCTCCTCCAGATATTATCAAGTATAATGACGTCACTATCGACGGGACGTTACACTCATATTTCCCTACCTTCAAATAAGCCTCCAAGTTAATGTCAATGGCATTAAGACCAGTGGATTTCCAGGCTCTGCAATCAGGATTTTCTCTTTCTACCCTTTGTTCTGAGAAGGATGCTGGACAACGATAATATGTCAGAGAACTGGAAAAAAATCGTGCAGCAGCTACATGAAGTGTCATTTCACGAATGTCACGTCCTCAAACACGAAGTGCAGTCTCTTCTACAGGAATTACAAATACATTTGTCTTTCCTCTGTTAAGTTGGTCTGTACAATAATTACTCTAACCACTCGGTCGCCTACAATATCTGCCCACGCACTGACAGTGATCTGCTTCGGATTTGATGTTTCGACTGCTGTGTGGAGACGTGGCGTTGGTCAGAGATGACTGTTGCGCAGGTTCGTTAATTCTACATCTACCATAGGTCACCTCATCACTGATTGTGATGCGAAAAAGAACCCAGAGATGCCGTGAAGTGTAGCAGAAACTACCGTAAAACTCATGTCGAAGGAGAAATTCAGCTTGCGATAGTCCTTGTACTATTTCAAATGATGGTGATTCTTGTGGTTATCATATAGGATATGCAACGTAATTCCTTTAGCTCACAGCACGATATCCGGTTACTTGCGTTAAGCTTAAACTGGAATTATTTGGTTGGTGCATAAGGATGTGGCTTTCTTTAATAAGTTTTAATAAACACGACAGATATTCATAAGAGAGACTTTAATCAAGAATAATATACTCTCCTTCACTACTTACAACACTCCACTAACGCTGGGGTACCTTTTCGAATCCGCGACAGTGAAAATCACGTTGTTTGGCAGCGAAAAACTCGTCGAGCCATGTCCGGAGCGCATTTTTTTCCGGAAAGGATGTTCCTTGAACGTTATTCGATACAGAGCGGAAAAGGCTAAAATCTGAGGGCGCAAGATCAGGTGAAATAGGTACGTGAGGAATCGAACCACATTTAAGCTATATCTCTACCGTTCCACTCTTGAACAGTGCGCGGGGAAAACGAACACACTATTCTTTCCGTGACAGCTCTGAGTTATTTTATTATGATGATCATTTCTGCCTATGTAGGTGGCTACGACAAATTATTTTCACACACTTAGGAGAATGTCGGCGATTCAGATTTCATGAGCAGGTCCTGCCGCAGCGAAAAACGTCTTTGTTTTCATGACTACTCCCCCAATTCGTATATCATATCCATGACAATCTCTCCCCTATCTCGTGATGATACAAAACGAGAAGCCGTTCTTTGAAATTTTTCGATGTCCTCCGTCAATCTGAGAGGCACCCACATGCCTTGCTCATACTGTGGCATCAAGCAGTCAGGCCTGCAAGATGAGTGGTCTGCCAAGCGAGTAGATTCATTCTTATTTATCGAGTAACATGAACTCTAGTACTCACACTTAAGTTACAAGTTATCCTCCTATATGATTAATACGCAACGGAAACACGCATCTGACTATCAGTGCCGCGCGGGATTAGCCGAGCGGTCTTAGGCGCTGCAGTCATGGACTGTGCGGCTGGTCCCGGCGGAGGTTCGAGTCCTCCCTCGGGCATGGGTGTGCGTGTGTTTGTCCTTAGGATAAATAAGGTTACATAGTGTGTAAGCTTAGGGACTGATGACCTTAGCAGTTAAGTCCCTTAAGATTTCACACACATTTGAACATTTGACTATCAGTAATTTGCAGAACTCTGACTGTACACTACGCACTGGCAATACCACATTCTCTTTCTTTTTTTTATTTAACGGCTTTTGTCAACACGTGGCCACCGCAATGAATATGAATGGCGCACACATTATAAATTCGGGACATTATGACAACATACAATTCGAAGGAAAAGTCCACCAATCTTTTTCTTTTCACTATCTTATTTATTCCGATAAATTCTATAACCTAAACACACAAATTCTATAACCTACAACAATAACACATGAGAAATTCCGCCCAGTGGGCATGGCTTTACATTGGTGAATCTCTATATTATGGTCTCGTAATTATTTAACGCTACAGTGCACTTTCTGAATAGGATGGTGGATCTTTTATTATTTCTCACACTTCGACTCTCACAATCATCATCACGAAACTTTCCTCGAGACGGAGCAGTACAAAAGGAACACGCATAACCCACTAATCTTTTGAAACTACCTCGCTACTCTCCCATGCAAACCACACATACCCAAATTACATGACATACACCACATTATAATATGAAATACTACACAGGGAATAGTCACAACATTATCACTTTCAGCTTTCCCACTTCAATTAACGTTTATCCCAGTTTCACACGACACTGCCCCACTTTGTAATTCTACTTTCCTACCATGAACTCTGGAGATATTTGCACGATCTCCTGTGCAATGCAAGCCAAGTGGCGTTGCTGGATAGACGGCCGACTCACCTTGCTTCTCTCTCAGAGTTTGAATCTAGCGTCACACGGAATCATATCACCCAAAGTAATATTAAGAACATATTCATCACACACGCGAGTCCTCAACTGATACCATGGACGAGTACTTCTCTTTATCCTTTGTCTCATACACAGATTGAGACTCACACAGTACTCACCACGTGGAAGTACTCGTCTCTAATTTCAAGTCCTGCACACGCCATTCCTTAAATATTTCAACTTATGGTACCCACGCTATTTCTTAATTATTTCAACTTATTGTACACACGCTAGTAATTCAGCTTAACTTAAGCACACGGAAGTATTTCAACTTATTGCTACACGTGGTTTCATTGTGACCGTTGGTCACTTCCGAAGAGCCGGCCGAAGTGGCCGTGCGGTTAAAGGCGCTGCAGTCTGGAACCGCAAGACCGCTACGGTCGCAGGTTCGAATCCTGCCTCGGGCATGGATGTTTGTGATGTCCTTAGGTTAGTTAGGTTTAACTAGTTCTAAGTTCTAGGGGACTAATGACCTCAGCAGTTGAGTCCCATAGTGCTCAGAGCCATTTGAACCATTTTGAACTTCCGAAGATTACTACAATCCCATTAATATTACCTGCCTGATATTTAATTCTCCCCACAAAAGTTCCTGAAATAGAGAAATTATTATATCAAACTACTCTTAAATATTCCACATGCATACCATGTCTCCACTCTTTTGTCTTTACGGTGCACAACTAAAACAGGTCTTAACAGCACAAGATCCAGCGGCAGAGTGCTGAAACATGGCCGTTCTTGAGGTCCTCTCGCACCTCTGCTGAAGTGGGGGAGCACCTTGCTACCGTATTGGTCAGCCACATTTCAGGCGCTCAAAGCTCAGGTAAATTTCATCTCTTTGGTCCCACCAAAGGTGGCCAAAGGATCGACTCAAAGATGATCATATATTCACATTCACTATCTGCGGTTAGCAGACGACCATACATTCATTCATTTCACAGATCTCACCAAACTGGATGTAGGGATTTACTTTGTATGAGTGCACATGTGATCAATTAAATAAATAAATTGTCATTCTTTCCCGCACTGGTATCTGGCTTCGCTGTATTAATTGAAACTGAGTTATTATTAGAAAAAATATGTTGTTCAGACAAGAATAATGAAGTATGTTGTACCTATTTTCAATGTCGGGCGGTACTGTACCCTTTCAAATCCTATCTGATGCGGATGACACACCGCAGTGTAATACTCCAGGAGAGGGTGGACAAGCGAAGTGTAAGCAGTCTCTTTAGTAAACCCGGTTGTTGTTCTTAGATTGCGTCTGCAAGACGTCTCAGTTGTTGACAGGAAATGTCATCAGAGATGGTTAAACCTCGGGCGAAGCAATTCGTAGTAGACCACATTGTCGCTGTTCCACCATATGCGTAACATTATCTTTTGTGGATGCGCACAGGTCTTTGTATGGGAAGTTGCTGCTGCTTTGTTTGAGCTCAATCATTCCCTTCTTTTCGTTACTTTGGTATAAAGACATCATTCCTCGCCACCAGTAACGAAACAGGATAGAAAAGGTCGTTGTAAGCCAGTTGTGACGAGCAAGCAGAGATGCTCAAATGGCCACCTGCTGATTTTTGCGATTTTGACTTAGAGCTTGCGGTACCCATATGCACGATTTTTGAACCTTCTCCTTTGCATGCAAATACTGCACAATCGTGGAATGATCATAATTCATCACATTTGCAACTTCTCGAATACTATGACGTGGATAATGGTGGATTACTGCATTTAAACGACCTTCATGAAATCCCGAAGGTCTTCCTGAACGTGAAGAGTCACTAATGTCAAAACGATCCTTCTTAAAACCTGAAAAACATATTCTTGCCTTGTTCTGTCCAGTGGCATTATTCCTATACAATGAACAAATATTTCTCGCTGTCTCCGCTAGAGTCACACGCCTATTGAACTGAAACGGAAGAATTTGTCGGAAATGTTCCGATTTCTCCACTTGGCACTACCATTTCCTACCGTCCACAACTTAACTCAGTATCTCCAAATGACAAAATGACAATATGCAAGCTCAAACAGCACCGATGTACTACAAATAAAAAATGACAATTAACAAATAAGACAATATCAACCGGAATACCAACATGCAAATCAAAAACGCTACGGACTCATGCACCAACCTACACTACTGGCCATTAAAATTGCTACACCAAGAAGTAATGCAGATGATAAACGGGTATTCATTGGACAAATATATTATACTAGAACTGACATGTGATTACATTTTCACGCAATTTGGGTTCATAGAGCCTGAGAAATCAGTACCCAGAACAACCACCTGTGGCCGTAATAACGGCCTTGATACGCCTGGGCATTAAGCCAAACAGAGCTTGGATGGCGTGTACATGTACAGCTGCCCATGCAGCTTCAACACGATAACACAGTTCATCAAGAGTAGTGAATGGCGTATTGCGACGAGCCAGTTGCTTGGCCACCATTTACCAGACGTTTTCAATTGGTGAGAGATCTGGAGAATGTGCTGGCCAGGACAGCAGTCGAACATTTTCTGTATCCAGAAAGGGGCGTACAGGACCTGCAACATGCGGTCGTGCATTATCCTGCTGAAATGTAGGGTTTCGCAGGGATCGAATGAAGGGTAGAGCCACGGGTCGTAACACATCTCAAATGTAACGTCCACTGTTCAAAGTGCCGTCAGTGCGAACAACAGGTGACCGAGACGTGTAACCAATGGCACCCCATACCATCACGCCGGGTGATACGCCAGTATGGCGATGACGAATACACGCTTCCAACGTGCGTTCACCGTGATGTCGCCAAACACTGATGCGACCATCATGATGCTGTAAACAGAACCTGGATTCATCCGAAAAAATGACATTTTGCCATTCGTGCACCCAGGTTCGTCGTTAAGTACACCATCGCAGGCGCTCCTGTCTGTGATGCAGCGTCAAGGGTAACCGCAGCCATGGTCTCCGACCTGATAGTCCATGCTGCTAGAAACGTCGTCGAACTGTTCGTGCAGATTGTTGTCTTGCAAACGTCCCCATCTGTTGACTCAGGGATCGAGACGTGGCTGCACAATCCGTTACAGCCATGCGGATAAGATGCCTGTCATCTCGACTGCTAGTGATACGAGGCCGTTGGGATCCAGCACGGCGTTCCTTATTACCCTCCTGAACCCATCGATTCCATATTCTGCTAACAGTCGTTGGATCTCGACCAACGCGGGCAGCAATGTCGCGATACGATAAACCGCAATCGCGATAGGCTACAATCCGACCTTTATCAAAGACGGAAACGTGACGGTACGCATTTCTCCTCCTCACAACAACGTTTCACCAGGCAACGCCGGTCAACTGCTGTTTGTGTATGAGAAATCGGTTGGAAACTTTTCTCATGTCAGCACGTTGTAGGTGTCGCCACCGGCGCCAACCTTGTGTGAATGCTCTGAAAAGCTAATCATTTGCATATCGCAGCATCTTCTTCCTGTCAGTTAAATTTCGCGTCTGTAGCTCGTCATCTTCGTGGTGTAGCAAGTTTAATGGCCAGTAATGTAATAGAATGAATATTTTGTATACATTGTTTCGCTAGTTCCGACTGTCGTCTTGTCATGTCCAGCTTGGATTTCGACTCCGTTACACACATAAAATTGTATGCGGAATGTCTACATCAGCACGTATATTCCAAAATCACCTTACGCTGTGCAGCGGAGGGTAATTTGCGGACCACTGTCAGTTGTCCGCTTTCCTGTTACAGTCACGAACGGTGCTCGGTGTAACCTCCCCACAAAATATTAACATAAATAATATTCACGTTTAGTGTAACCTCCCCACAAAATTTCTTTCTCCAGTGTAACCTCAAAACAGAAAAATTCTCAAACCTCTCAACAGTAAAAATTATAATTATGTCGTTCACATTCAGTGTAACGTCCCAACAAAAAATAAATTCAGTAACCTGGTGATAATACAATGTAACTAACTTCTCAATTAAATTGTCGCTCACTTATAACTTTTCAATAATTGACTGTGAATTTAACCTGATAAATTTTGGACGTCAGCAGTGCTGCGTCATGGCCCTGAAAGATCATTCTGAATAAAAAAGAGAAAAATTCTTACTTCAATGAAGACGCCGGATAACGCATATATATCTGCTCTTAAAATAATGTTTTCTGGCACAGCCCTGTGCAATGCTGGCCGATAGATTCGTCATTTATGAAAGGAAGCAACTGATTTTTCTTTTGCAACAATCGGGATGATCATGGATGGGAGAAATTAGTAAATTCTTTAAATTGAAATGTGTGGTTGTTAAAAATTACTTTATATGAGAAAGATTATTATTTGGACATTTTTAAAACATTTACATGGGACTTGAGATAACATTACTACATATGCGCGAGGCTGCTTTTTACCTTATACAATAATACTCAGGCTCCGACATCGCTGCACCGCGACCGGCCAGCCAACACGATACACCAGACCAGACCAGAGCAGACTGCAGACTAGCAACAACTTACTGCTACAGCTACACAGTTCCTACTGCAGTCAACACTGCTCTCTGGTCAGAGACCTTGCATATCGCAGGCAGCGCATGGGCAATACATCGAAATTACATCTGCTCGGACCTCTTACATCGGGAGAAACGATTGTTGGTAAGCCCCCGTGCGAGCTCAAATTTCTCTAATCTTGCCTTCATGGTCTTTTCAAGAAATGTACGTAGCAGGAAGCAAAACATTGGTTGACTCATTGACTCGTTTAGGGACGTACTCTCTTGGAATTTTGGCAGTAAACCACAACATGATAATATATATTCTCATTTGTGGCGTCTGCCACATGAGTGATCTTCCCGGTGGCGCTTTCGCACCGACTAAACGAACCTGTCGCGAAACGCGTCTCCTGTTCTTTGGATGTCCTCTGTTCCTCTGTTTCACCTGTTAATCCTATCTGGTAAGAGTACCAGACTGACGAGAAATACTCAAGTTTTGGTTGAACGAGGGCTTTTACGACACCTTCTTCGTGAGTGGAGTACACTACTTGCGGATTCTTCCTATGAGTCTGTCTGTCGACTCGCTACGATTATATTTATGTGGTCACTCTGCGTACGCTTACTCGGAGATATTTAACCTACGAGATTGCTTTCAGGTTCGGGAATCATACAATCATATAATAACAGATGTTTCCAGCTGTTTATGTGCAATACTCTTAGAATGTCTGTTTTTCTTCTCTTGATCCTCATAAACAGCCCTGGTCTTGAACCATAAATTCCTTAGTCTTGTCGATAAAGTTCTTAAACGAAAAATATATAGGAAGCAATACAACTTCCCTTGCCACTTCCTGTAATGTCCCTCCTGGTTATTTTGTGAGTAAGCCACTTCACGACGCACAACATTTTGTAGTGTTTTGCTTTGAAAACTGATGAGACTGCTGTGACAACCTCGCGTTGACTGAACACGCCCGTGACAAATCGCGGCGACAATGTCAAATTGTTTCCTATTTCTTAGTTTCATTTTACGCTGTAAGAGCCGCATATTTCACCTACCCTCAGGAACCGGCCGAGCACGTGTTTTACGACAGGCCTCTTTCGTGGATGAATTATACGCCCTGGCATCTGTCTCGTCTACAGTAAAATTTGTGCTGATGTTCCGACTTTAATTACTCAACTTTACTTCATTCACTGCACGGCGATGGCGTAATGAAACAGTACCAGGACCTGTTTAGGTGCATTACGTTATATAATCAAGGTTATGTTGAGGATCAGCTGCCAGTCTGCATCACTGTTCTTGATTACATGCAGAACTTCCTACATTCCACTACAACTTCATAAAAAGTTGATGTAACTGATTACAAATACGTCAGTGCATAAAGCATCGGAGAGCCATTAACGCTTCCTAAGCATTTACATACATTTTGGGTGAAAATTACACAAACTGCTGATGGTCGGACCTTAATTAACACTTCAGGTGCGAGCATGTTGCCTGGTCGGATGAATCACGTTCCCTGTTACATTAGGTGGATGGTGTTGTCTGGATACGCCGTCATTCTGGCGAACGGCTGCTCGGCACATGCACTGTGCCACGAATGTGGGCAAATGGGGACTGTATTATGCTATGGGGAGACATTCGCCTGGGCTTCCATGGGATGTGTGGTAGTAACAAAATGCACCACAGAGCTGCGGGCTTAGTGAACGTAAATGGCATAGTAAATGGTAGGAATATCGGTAGTATCGGTAGCATTGGTAGGGAAAAAACATAAATAAATGTGTAAGGGATTAGCTGGGAACCGACAACTTTTCCTTGTTCTTTTATTTGTTTGGCTCTTTGTTTTGCACATAATTAGAACCACACTTCATTCAGTGTTAGTCCATTATGCATTTTATATCTTTACAGAACATAAATTGCATTTTATAAGTAACAAAAAGTAGCTGATCGCGTAACCTCTGAACTTTTATGTAAGAAAAGCAATTACTTTTGGTGCAGGTACAATGTAATGCCGAATCACAAGAAATCCATATAAGTATTGTTGTTATCTTGCACTCTACAGAACGTTCTTCTTCATGATCAAAGGCAAGAGCTTTCTGTTATTACTGATAAATTCGAAACGTTGTTTATGAATATCGGAAACGTGTTTTGTATATGCTCGACCAAGTGTTGAAGCTATATGTGATACATTTTTGATCAGAGTTTTTTTATTAATTTTATCTCTTTTCTAGAGAACTGTGTTTTATGGCGCTGTATAATAAATCTGTATTGTTTTTGTTTTAATTTTACTACATCATCCCTCTGTTTCACATCACAAATCATCAATTTTCAAATAAAAACTGAATTAAACATTGATAATTTTAATTTTGGTATAAATAGCGTCTGTTTGCAAATAAGAGACATGAGGATAAGTACGTAAGACAAAGATGTTCCGTAGGTTACGCGGCGCCTTATATGAAGGGCTTATTACAATAGTGGTACAAGTCCATTACCTCCACTTTTCTGCCTATAATGCTTCTGAAATTGATGATCCAAACAAACCGAAAGAAAGGTCATCTCTAGCAAGAAGTCATATGCTTGAATATTTCTGGTACCTCAACTGCAGATTTTTCAGCGCTCAGTTAACTTTAGGACTCTGTATCTCAAAATGAACAAAAATGGACTTGTAACACTATTGAAATAAGCCCCTCATATGTCTTAACTCGATTTCTAGACGGTTTACAACTTCCGCTTTCTAAGTGAATCTAGTAAAACACTGGCCGCATCCACAAACAAAGCGATCGAGCTGAGGTAAAGCCCCATAAGTACGCAACACAGGTGACGCGGGTAAGAGCGTAACTGGCCACAGCTACTAGGAAAACTACCGATTCTGCGCTTGCTTATGATAGTCTACGACAGCCTACGGTAGATTCACAACTCTATCCGCCACATATGTGGCGATAGTGCAGGCGACACAAGGGCGGAGAGAGGCGCCCCGATAGGGATCGGCAGATTTCAGCCCCCCGGTGGCCTGAATGGCGCGCCGTCGCTTGATTGGCATTGCCGAAAAATCTGTGGCGCGTTGAATGCGCGGCGCCGGCGCCTTTGTGTCCACCCGCACAGAGGTAGAGGTCCCGGCGCTAATCTTCGGGCCAGGTAGGAGGCGCGGATTACGGCTCAATACCTGCCGGCGGCTAATGAAGCCTGTCGCCGCGTCCGCGCCCGTACCCGCGTCCGATCGCCCGCAGCGCCGCCGCTCGCCGGCCGCCCCCACACCCAATCTGCGGCGCGGCCGCGTTTTAAGCCCGCCGGCTTTTGGCTTCAGCCGCAGATATTGCTACTACACTTGTTACCCATTGAGCCGGGCCTTACCCCGCAGGGTGGCTGGGGGGCGCACGCGTCGCTCGCAACCGCAGCACCACCCCCAAACACACACACACACACACACACACACACACCCCTGTTCGTCCCTAGTAACGAGTTTAACGAGTCCACTGAAGCGGCGACGCCTGCTATTGCATTTCCGTTAGGGCTAAGTGCGGGTTAATGCGGCGGCCGCCGGCTCCAGAGGACACAGTATGTGTCCGCGTTATTACTTGCGCTTCCGGCGGTCACCGGGGTCCGGTTAATTGCCGCCTCGCCTCGGCTCTGCTCTCCCCCATCGGCAGCGGTCGCCAAATACTGGGCCGCGTGCGGCGCGCACACCGCCGATGCCCTTTTGTGCCCGCTGAAAACACGCGCCACGTATCCCTGCGGCAGCGGGAGGGGCTCCTTTCTGGCGTATTGACTCCCTATCGAGCGGCCGTTGGCCAACTCTAGTGGACTCGACTCGGTGCATTGCCGCAGCCTGTCGAAGTGGTTCCACTGTGTGAAATACGAACCGGGTGACACAGGCGGATGACACACAACTTGAAACACTGCTCTCATATGCGGGACTGCCGGGTTCGAAATTGATCCACCAGTGCTGAATAACTTCTCGTGACATATAACTGGAGAGGGATCACAAACAGGGTTCCACAGGGTTCAATTTTGGATCCACTCCTATTCTTTATTTATATGTGAACGACTTGCCACTTAACAAACAACAAGCAGAAATGGTGCTTTCTGCAGACGTTACTAGTGTTATAATCCAATTAGAGAGAATGCAAGAACAGAGATTGTTAATGACTTTCCAAAGATTTATTAAGTGGATTATGCAATTACAATTCCATAAACGCTGCTAAGTCAGATCGTTTTATTCGTTCCATAGGCATATTTTGGCAAAACACCATCCTCATGTTATCTGTAAGTAAATGATACATAATTTTGAGACAATATTTCTAACATTATAGGTAAACATTAATTAGAGAACACTGTTATACAACTTGTTACATGTCAGATAGGTTCTGTCGCTGTCTCTTTGTTTCAATTATACTCCATTAGTGTTCTTGGTGTAATAAAGGTTGGTTATATTAGATATGAGTTGTTATCTGATATAATTTTCGTTTTGTCATCCTTTTCTTCATACCAAAAGACTACAAATTGCCGGCCGGTGTGGCCGCGCGGTTCTAGGCGCTTCAGCCTCGAACGGCGTGACCGCTACGGTCGCAGGTTCGAATCCTGCCTCGGTCATGGATGTGTGTGATGTCCTTAGGTTAGTTAGGTTTAAGTAGTTCTAAGTTCTAGGGGACTGATGACCACAGATGTTAAGTCCCATAGTGCTCAGAGCCATTTGAACCATTTGACTACAAATTATTAAGTGGTTTTCCGAAAATGGACTCACCCTAAAGTTTGAGAAACAAACAGACACACCAATAATTGATGTAGCATACGAACAGCAGACAGTAAATAGGATAGAATGCTCCAAATTCTTCTGTGTATATGTTGATGATAATTTGTGAACTGGAGGCAACATGTTACTGAGCTTCTCAAACAATTATGTTTAGCTACTTTTGCTCTTCATATAATTGCTAGTCTTGGACCAAAACAAACAACCTCTTGACATATTTTGCATATTTCCAAATCCCTATTGTCTTATGGTATAATATTCTGCGGTAACTCACCACTTAGAAAGAAAACGTTGAGTAAACAAAAGCAAGCAGTAAGAATAATATGTGCTGTTCAACCGCAGTCGTCATGTAGGTATCTATTCAAGGAGTTAGGCATTTTAACTGCACCGTCACAGTAATGAAACTCTTCATAAATAATCCATAACGATTTCAGAACAGTGATATGCATACCCGCAGCACGAGAGGAAAGAACGACCGTTGTTTCCCGTTACTAAAGTTGTCAGTGACTCAGAAAATTTTTGATCATTTGTCCAATAAGACAAATTGTCTGGCAGGTAGCAAAGCAAGTTTCAATCTAACCTAAAATCACTTATCCTGGACAAATCCTTCTATTCCATGGACGAATTTCTATTTTAAAACTGGTTTCCTGTAAAATAAATGAACTTGTTTTTGAGTAGTTACATGAGTAGCGCTAAAAGTATTGTGTTCATTAATTTTAACACTAATCATATACACATACTCTGTAAACCGACTCGTTCCGTATCACTCCGATAAAAGAACCTTAAAATGATCTATGAAAACATGTAAGTAACTAACTATGAATTTCCGCTTAAATCTGTTATTATGCTGCTCTTTCAATTCCGGCGTTACTTGCATCTGTGCAGTAACATGGCATTGAATATTTATGCTTGTAAATGATATAATGCACAGATCGCAGTTTCAGGGTAAAAAATTCTACAGTGGCAAATGATGTTCCTTAATAAATGTCGAGTGTTTCCCTTCGTGGTCTCCCTAAATCACCCTATTACACAGTTAAAATTGGTGTATTCAGTGACAGATTTCCTTAAAGTGGATAAATATAACAAATATCGACAAACAAGAGAAACAGCCCAATATGATAAGATCACAACATTATCAGCAAATAATTAGCAATGTATATAGATAATTATTAACACCTATACACAGAACCTGCTCGTATAGCATAGCGCGCAGCGCGCTAGCGTGTGAGATAGATAGGCGAGTCGGACGCAGATCGAATCCGGGTGGTGGAATAACGATCAGGATGGCTGCACAGGCCAGCCGTTGTGTGGCTTTTAGCTTGTTTTCCATGCTCATTCAGACAATTTCTGGGCTAGTCCCCAATTTGCACCTGAGAACATGCAATACATAATCACAGACCATAGTTTGCACAGTCCACAGAAAGGATGCGGACAAGAGTTCCGCCCCTCCATCAGGTTGCGGCGACAGTAAGGGAATCCGAGCGTAAAGGTAAATTGCCAAAACTTGAGTACAGTCGAACCCTACCAGAGGCGACTAACGCTCAGCAAAATAAAGAAAAAGAATAATGGTACACAGAACTTACGGAATTACAGCAACTGATTATCAACACTGAACTTGACAGAGGCCAAGCATTTTTTATTTATACTTGGCCGTCGGGTTTGGCTACACCATGTTCAGATAACATGTTATATAGCAGAATAAAATTGGACTACATATATTTCGTGTCTGGTTAAAGATATAAAACTAGGTTTCTAGCAGATTATAATGCTAGAGGAGTGTATAATGTTGTTGTATGGGAATGGGTAATACTCTTAACTCTCCTATCAACTGAGACATTGTAGGAACTATAAATGTTTTTAATGGAGATGTGTAACGGCATTGGTTCAAATGGGTCTGAGCACTATGGGACTCAACTGCTGAGGTCATTAGTCCCCTAGAACTTAGAACTAGTTAAACCTAACTAACGTAAGCACATCACACACATCCATGCCCGAGGCAGGATTCGAACCTGCGACCGTAGCGGTCTTGCGGTTCCAGACTGCAGCGCCTTTAACCGCACGGCCACTTTGGCCGGTGTAACGGCATTCGATAGCTCTTAAAACATAATCTAATATAACGCTTATAGTGGTAGCGTTGAAACGTTGCACGAAACTACCTGAGAAATATGCTAAAATTTAAAGGCAAAGCGGCCGGAAGCGGTTTTTAGCATTTAAACATTGCAAAATGGCGTGTTTATAGTTGAGTGGATTTTGTATACTAGAAGAAAACGACTGACTTTGTCACAACAAAATCCGAGTAAAATGGGAGACATATGTTGCACCAACATTCCTTCAAATATTTATTTATTTCACCGGATAAGATTGACACTTTCAGACCCTCTCCTACATCGCAGCAGATGGTTACAGGAAAATGGAAATACTAAATAAAAATTGTGCGTTCTCTATGAAGTTTCCGTGTCAAAGTGATCTCTGTATGGGTCACCGTAGTACCTTGAAGCACACTTTCTTCATGTGTATACAAGAATGAATACATTTTTATGAGAATTTCTAACGATTATGGATGAATCCCGAACATTAACATGTATTTATGTCGGGAAACTAATTTGCCTTTTAAATCATAGGTCTCTAACAAACGGAATGAAGTGTCTTTTAAAATAGTCGTTTCTACTTACGTATAACGAAATACCTTCATCGTGATTTTGTGCCAGTGCAGTTCTTATCCTCATAGCCCCAACATTTTTTTTTACTTTTCTTCTCCCTAGTTCTGAACTGGTGGACACGCATGGAATTCGAGCTGCTACAATGTTGATTCTTCTCGCTGCCAATTTTGGCGATCACATGGTGTCGTGTGCAATACACCTGACACTACAGTAATAATTGTTTAATGCTCCATTTCATTTTGCACATAACAAATTTACAGCAGTGAGTATCATTTGAACATGACCTCATATGCCATTGGATACCCACTTATCTCACGCACCACGTATTAATCGTTCGCTTTGAGAAGACTCTCGGAGCAGTGGCTGATGGTAGCAGATGTTTCGATAGAAGTTAAAAGACTGAGTGCGACTTCGGAGAGATATTCACTTGTTTCCAGTCGCTAGCAAACTTATTTTCAATATTATGTGCAAAGAGTCTTCATTGAACGTGTTAATTTCAAATTCAATTACATATAACATTTCTGTGATCCTTAACGCAGCTTGCTACGTCTACTTTCGCGTACACATACATAAATGCACTTAACACTGCATAGTCATCTGGATGAAGTTGACTAAATGATCCGCGTATCATTCGTGCGAACGATTTCAAAACCAACTTCGATAATTTTGATATGAGGAATGACTTGAGTTGGCTGATCGATTTTACTGATTTTTCCATTTCAGTTTTTCCCTGTTTTCATGTTGTTCCTTTCTTACGGGCGACAGGGCTCTCTCGTCACCGCGGGCTCCGGGGCAGGGCCGGCTTGCCCCAGCCCAGGTACACTCCCAGGAGGCAGCAGGTTTCAGCGTCCAGGTTGAAGCCGTGTTCCCTGACACAGTCCTGCATTGTCGCCTAATGAACAGATGACCTGCGTCAGGATTATTAGACGTGCTGTGTGACTGCATTGAAGAGCTGCTAACAAATAGAACACAACATTCGCTCTTAAGGGGCAGAGACGTAAAGGTGACTTTGTGCGACCCCCTTGAAGTATAATAGGATCATTTCTGTTCACAATATATATTAAGTGACGTAGTGGATAATGTAGGAAGCTCCGCGAGTCTGTGTGTAGAGAACTTACAATGCTAGAAAACTGAAACGCAGTGCAGGAAGACCTGCAGAGGATTGACACGCGATGCCGGGATTGGCAGTTGACAATATAAACAAATGCAACGTATTGCCCATAAATTGGAGGATGCCAAAATGAAATTCGTTGGAAGAAACCACAAGGAAGAAGAAAGGGGCAGCCTCTAAAAATCCTCGTTCGACCGATTCCTAAATATTGCTCATCTGTATGGGATCCTACCCAGGTAGAAATGACAGATGAAGTAGAATTGATCCAAAGATGAGCAATGTGTTTCGTTACAGATTCACTCAGTAAGCACAAAATCTTCATGGAGACACTCATGCAACTCCTATGGCAGATGCTACAAAAGAAGCATTGTGCATTACAGTGTGGTTTACTGTTAAAATTCCGAAAGCATATCTTCCTAAATGAGGTAACCAATATACTTCTTCCACATATGCATGTCTCATGTTTCCGGAAACAGGCACTTATGGTATGTAAATTCATAATGAAAGTCCGATTTGATAGTAACATTTAATCGACAGCGACCATTTGATCGGAATGTTTAATAGACATCGAGGAATACCATTGTCCGCAATTGACTAACGTTAGTTTACTCTTTAATTATTCTTGATTCAAATACGGATGCCTTACATAAATGAGAGACCATTGAAAGCATTCTGGAAGGTGGAGAGGTACTTGGACTGCCAGGGGAATAAAAGTAGGCCACAATTCTCCGAGCCATTTCGTGGGAGGACTCCTGAGGGAGGTGAAGGTCAATAGCCCACGGGCTGGACAGCTCTTTATATTTGCCACACTGGGGCATCCAAACGTTGTGGACGAACACAGATAGCATCTCCTGTGGATCAGGAGCCCCTGCCACAGAACAGTTTACAACTCTGGAAAGTGGAAGGAGGAGAATCGTTTTAGCAGAAGGCACTACTGTGACACAAAAGTAGAAAGCTACGTTTTTCTATGTAAAATGACCGGAGGCCACAGATAGAAATCTCGAAAATGGAATGGGGGCCCACAGTTTGGGGCCTATGAAAGCGTGTGGCGCCACTGGACATGTTGGGTTAACAAAAGCTAAACGTTTACTTGATGCAATAATCACACGGATTGGCTCACACAAATAAACAAGAAATTAGACTGAGAAGTTCAGCTCTGGTGATTCAAAAATAGCTCAAATGGCGCTGAGAACTATGGGACTTAACATCAGTCCCCTAGAACTTAGAACTACTTAAACTTAACTAACCTGAGGACATCACACATATCCATGCCCGAGGCAGGATTCGAACCTGCGACCGTAGCGGTCACGCGGTTCCAGACTGAAGCGCCTAGAACCGCACGGCCACACCGGCCGGCTCAGCTCTGTTGACATCATTGAACAAAGAGATAGAGAGATGGAGAGAGAGTGAGATGGAGAGAGAGGCAGACGACTTTTTTCTGTGTAAACAACAACATCCGAGCGACATGCAGGGAGTGGCTATATACAAAAAATACTGTCCGCCGCACATCATAAGGTGGCTTGTGAAGTACCGATGACCGATGTAGATGTACGTGTGGTTTCTCCCCATGAAGCGAATTTGTTTCCAGCTTCCCCGACGAGTGACCTATTTTTCTACTCATTGAATAAGACTGTGTGAATGATGCGACATTATTTAAAGCGATTCTGTTTGCAGCTGTCCCGCCCATTGAACGGGCCCGTGTGAATGACGCGGCATTATTTACAGCGCTGACTGCCGGCCACAGTGGGAGCGCGCCGGCCAGGCCCGTCATTGTTTACGCGCCGGGGAAACAGACGCGACAGGCGACGCGACGCGCGCAAACAGCGGGGCAGATTTCCGCAGCCGCGCCGCGCCGTCACCGCGTGTTTACTCCCGTCTCCAGCGCCGGCCTCGGACATTTTCTCTTTCGTTTTTTCGCGTGTGGCACGCTGTGGACAGATACGGCCAGATCCCCCTCTCCTGTCACTGTAGCACACCGAGTCCGTTTTTCCCTGGCACTGAGCGTAGTCCACGTGACAACGTTACACTGTTTTGTGCACACCACTCCTGCATGCTCAACGAGACGCCAGTACACACAATTTCTTTCCAGATTGCCGCAACTATTTCGTGACAATTATTCTCTCCCAGTGACAAATCTGTATTACGAAACAACTAAACCGGTGTATGCAGCCCCTTCCAAGTTGGCTCTACAACGGTTTCCAGGGGTAACGAAAATTCGATTATCGTAGCTTCATGTAATTGTTGACCTAATATAAAAATTTAAAATGCTGTCATAATCTACTCGATAAGGGGTATAATCTTACGTTATAGGCTTAACACAATAAGTCAAGTATTCAAATTAGAAACTCTTTATGAGGCAGCGTAACGTTTGGCGGGTAAATTACCCAGACTATACTCATTCAATATTTGAAATGATAGTACTTAGCGACTTTCAACAAACTTAACACACCATTTCAAACCTTTCAAAAACTGTTTTCTGCTGACAGCCCTCAAAAAATAATGAAATAAAAAAAGTCTACGCCTTACTACATTTTCGCTGTTCTTGCAGTAGAACTTCAGCATCCGGTGCGACGTTTCAGTTATTTCTTTCTAGGAAATCTATTTTCACCACGTTCGGCGGATATAACGTTATAAACCAGCTTTTCTTAAAACGAAGCGTAAATTAGCCTGACATTTGAAGTTGTTTTATACATGGTAATTCGAGTTTTTTAAGAATCGGGTGTGGCTTACTGGTTTCATGCTAAGTTGCATAGTTTTCAGACCACAAATCTAAGGGTAAGAGGGCAGTTTGTTTTCAGTTGCACGTCTGCAGTCTGCACGTCTGCAGTCTTAGTACACATTGAAACCCCGCGCCACAGTACCCTTGAAGGCCGCTCGACGATCCATAACGAAATGGCGCAGCTCATTCGTAAATGGCGTGCTGTGCGGCAGTTCGTTTTCGTTACTGGCGGAAATTCTATAGCTGTGTCAAGCCAATCCAGTGATCTAAGGAAGTCACCTGGAGTGGCTTGAAACAACCGCAAAATTACCGCCACCAACGGAAACGAATTGCGTCATAGCACTACAATTTCGAATGCGCTGCGCCATTTCGTTACGGATCCTCTAGGTTTGCTGCAGTACTACGGCGCTGGGTTTCAGTGTTTGCCAGGACTATTCCTGAAAACAACTGAAAACATATTACGAAACTTTAATTTCTCGAGATAACAATCAAGACTTCGGCCTCCCCCTGGTTTATGATTTTGCCGTCTGATAATTTTCTTGTGGCAGTCAACGATTTTTCATCTCTGGCTATGTTTTGCGTATATATTTAAGTAAAACTTTACTTATATTCGGATTCCACACTCTATTGCAGCTGGCTGGATGAGTCAGTACTCCGACTGGAGGTGGTAAAAAAAATGGTTCAAATGGCTCTGAGCACTATGGGACTCAACATCTGTGGTCATAAGTCTCCTAGAACTTAGAACTACTTAAACCTAACCAACCTAAGGACATCACACACATCCATGCCCGAGGCAGGATTCGAACGTGCGACCGTAGCGGTCACGCGGTTCCAGACTGAAGCGCCTTTAACCGCACGGCGGAGGTGGTAAAAGCATGCTGCCTAGACCAAGGCAATGCTTGGTAAAGCACGATGGAATGCTAACCAACCTTTCTGATGCACAAATTAAATATGGCTCTCAATAATACTAGTCCATTGAGACGGAAGGTAGAAAAAGAGGAAGAGAAAGAAGAAGAGCGTACTACTAGAATGAAACTGCAAGGTGGGCCTTGAGATGTGCCAGATGTCTTTGCTGATAAAACAGTTACCTTTTAAACATAAGGGTCTGGGTCTAAGTTTCATTTGCGGCCATAGTTTCAAATTGTCAGAAAATTTTGACAAATCGCTATCATATGTGCCAAGGTGATACGTATGCACATTATCCCATAAATAACATCAAATGGTAGCGTGCAAACATATTTATTTCTGACGGTGCTCACCATATTTGAAAAATGCCAAGCTAAAGCATGACTCGATACTCATGTTTGGGGGAGATCCCCTTTATATTACTGTGAGATCCAGTTGTAGGGTTGGAAGAAGGTACGGACTTGCCACCTTCAGCAGAAGCATGCGTAGAAGGCACTGCGGCGTTCAGTGTTACCTTCCGAGTTAAAAACACGTTAAGACGTCTATTTAAACTTATTTAAATCGTTCCAGTTCTACATTGAGGAAGTAATATAGGTAATAACATAGAAAATTCGGAACAGGAATAGAAGTTTAAGGCCAACATATCAATCCTACGGCATGGCAGAATAAAATGAGCACATGGTAAACTTGATGAAAGGAAAAGACAGCACGCTTAACGTGCAGTATGGCTTTAGGCTAAAAGAAACCAAAGATGAAAGTGATAAAGAGTTCTAAAACTGAGAACAATGACTACTTAGTCTCAAAACTGGGAACGACACGTTACTGGATCAAGTGGATAAATTACTTTATCTACGAACAAAGACTACACAGAAAGTCCGAAACAAGGAAGATGTCAGAAGTAGACTGCCTCAGGCGAAGAAAGCTTCCTTCAACAAAAGATCTCTCCTGGTATCAGACATTGATTTGTAGATAAAGATCATGAAAATATACAGCATTGTACGTATATGTGGAAGTGGAACGTAGATTGTGTCACATCTAGAAAAGAAAGAAATGGAAACACTCAAAATGTGATGATGCCGAGGGGAATTAAAAATTAAGTGGCCAAATAAAGAACTAAATGAACCCTAAAAGGCGGTCACGAGATTTCCTATGATACCATGACCCCGCTTTTATTGCCCTGAAACATTCCTCTTTAAATGAAATCCGACCCATAAGTGTACAGCAATGCTGTATTACTCCTTTTACCTTTTATGCTGTAATGACCATAAAATTTCTCATGGCGCAACGGAATAATGAAAAGGAATTTAACATAAGTTGAACCGAGATAACTTGAAACCATTACATTTTCAACAAATCTAATCTAATTCCTCGCTACACCTTATTGTTGTAATTCGTTCAACGCACTTGTCTATGCACTCTGTATCCTGCAACACCTAATAAACTGAAATGAGCTCTTACGGCCGGCTGCTGTGGCCGAGCGGTACTAGGCGCTTCAGCTCGGAACCGCGCTGCTGCTACGGTCGCAGGTTCGAATCCTGCCTCGGGCATGAATATGTGTGATGTCCTTAGGTTAGTTAGGTTTAAGTAGTTCTTAAGTCTATGGGACTGATGACCTCAGATGTTAAGTCCCATAGTGCTTAGAGCCATTTGAACCATTTTTTGAGCTCTTACGGTAGCTAAACATCGACATCTTCGACACAGCAAACACATGCGCTGAAGTTTCACTGCAACACATATTTACCTTGTTAGCTGAAAATTGGACTGAAAAATAAAACAATCACTCTGTTGCAGTCAGATCATTCGGCTTTTTCGTGAAATATAATAATAGTCAATCTGAATGTCTAGTAAAGATGGGTCTTCAGGGAGCATTTGTATGTACTTAAACAAAGCTCGAAGGAGTTATGTGAAAGCAAAATAATCATTCACATACGGTGCAGAAAAATAATACAAATCTTGAAGCCTGACTCACAAATGCCCTTCAATGGACCCCCATACATTTGTAAAAACCACACTATCTGTGCTATATTCATAGTAAAGCCTTTAATTATACTTAATTAGTGAAACGCTAAGTGATAAAGGGAAGTGTCCCTTTGTCACTCATGCCATGAGGGGCCCAGGTAATTGATCTCTGCGCCAAGCAGTACTGTTGCGCCGGCCGGTGTGACGGAGCGGTTCTAGGCTCTTCAGTCTGGAACCGCGCGACCGCTACGGTCACAGGTTCGAATCCTGCCTCGGGCATGGATGTGTGTGATGTCCTTAGGTTAGATAGGTTTAAGTAGTTCTAAGTTCTAGGGGACTGATGACCTCAGATGTTAAGTCCCATAGTGCTGAGAGCTATTTGAACCATTTGAAGTACTGTTGCCTGGCTGGACGCAGAGTTTAAGTAGCGTGCTTAAGACACGCCCTTGCTATTCTCAGCCGAAGATGAAGCCACTTCAGCAGACGGAAGACTGACTATATGTTCTTTGAGACGTGCAAGTATATATCTACATGGGTATGAATAAATAATATTAAAGGCGTCTGTAGCAGATGGCTTTCAAGATGCAGAAAGCACTTACCAGAAAAAGAACGAGGTTGCTGAAATATCTGCAAAAGCGGCTAGGAATTGAAAACCAAGCGCTGCGACGAGCTGTAGAGAAGATGAGTGAGGTAGGTGATCATGACTAGAATTTTTGTTCAAAAGTTACGTAGATATGGTAAGATTAGCACAGTATATGGAAGTACGGAGGACAGCACCAAACCAACAGGAACACTTACGTGTTACAATTTTAAATAGCCATCAGTACAAGTAACATATTCGAAAAGAAAATACATCTTCTGCTCGACAAGCTTCGAGATATCCCTGGGCAGTCTGTACCAGAAGCAGGTATACACAAAAACTTCGAAGTGCTGGTAACGCCTGTATGTTCTTCGATAGCTGCTAAATGGTTCTCTGCGCCCACCCTGCAGTACCGCAAGCACAAGAAATTACAAATGGCAGTGATAGACAAAGTTATAATTATCATCTAAAAAAAATCAAGCTGCGACATGGAACTGTGACACATTTTCCCATCGATGTATGATATGGCGGATACTGATTGTAGAAGTCTGCATGTATGCTGATCAGGAAACATTCCACCTCGAAAATCACTTTTTCGTCCTTCTGGAAATGCCTGCCACACAGTTGTTTCTTCGCCCTAGGAAATAGACAGTAGTCACTGAGTGACAAGTCAGGAGAATATTGCAGGTAAGGTAAAATTTGGTAGCCCAAAGAAGCAGCATTAAAACTGAGCTGAGGCGTTGTCATGGAGCAAGAACATCCCCTTCGTCAGCTTCCCGAAACGCACGTCTCGTCAACAACCCGTAACCTCGTCAGGAGTTACCGACAACGGGATTTAGCCCTTTTCAGCGGAGGCGAGCCCGCTTTTATACATGGCTTGCTTCGCCCCTATGTGTCGACGTCATAGCGTTACACCCAGCACTCGTCCATGGTGATTAGGCGGCTAAAGATGTCATCTGTACTAGCCTGACATAGGAGCAATATTTCGGTTGCTGAGTCACTTCGGCTGGCTTTTTAAATGGCGTGAGAAGTCACGGAATCCAGCGAGCAGTGACCTTTTTTACTTTCAGAATGTTGTGCAAGGTGTTGAAAACTGATCCACGGCTGCTTTTCACTGTTTCCACTATCGCCTCGATTGTGATACGCCGTGTTCGAGCCCCAGGGCCTTCACTGCTGATACGATTCCCGGCTCTTCACTGAGAAATTGTCTGCCTCATCATTCTACACTTGACCAGACAGGAAACGTCTGCGACACCTATCCACTGTCTCATACGATGGCTCATTGCAGCCGTACATATCCACTAATTCAGCATGGTTTATTGTAGTGTTATTCCTCTTCAAGTAACGACTACCACATGACAGGAAAAAAAAAAAACTACAGGCGAAAAGATAATTTCCGGAATACCTGAATGAAATGTGACAGGACCGTTACTGTTTATGTTGTTGCTGTTGTTGTGGTCTTCAGTCCTGAGACTGGTTTGATGCAGCTCTTCATGCTACTCTATCCTGTGCCAGCTTCTTCATCTCCCTGTACCTACTGAAACCTACATCCTTCTGAATCTGCTTAGTGTATTGATCTCTTGGTCTCCCTCTACGATTTTTACCCTCCACGCTGCCCTCCAATACTAAATTGGTGATCCCTTGATGCCTCAGAACATGTCCTACCAATCGATCCCTTCTTCTGGTCAAGTTATGCCACAAACTTCTCTTCTCCCCAATCCTATTCAACACCTCCTCATTAGTTATGTGATCTACCCATCTAATCTTCAGCATTCTTCTGTAGCACCACATTTTGAAAGCTTCTATTCTCTTCTTGTCCAAACTATTTATCGTCCATGTTTCACTTCCATACATGGCTACACTCCATACAAATACTTTCAGAAATGACTTCCTGGCACTTAAATCTATACTCGATGTTAACAAATTTCTCTTCTTCAGAAACGCTTTCCTTGCCATTGCCAGTCCACATTTTATATCCTCTCTACTTCGACCATCATCAGTTATTTTGCTCCCCAAATAGCAAAACTCCTTTACTACTTTAAGTGTCTCATTTCCTAATCTAATTCCCTCAGCATCACCCGACTTAATTCAACTACATTCCAGCTTCGTTTTGCTTTTGTTGATGTTCATCTTATATCCTCCTTTCAAGACGCTATCCATTCCATTCAACTGCTCTTCCAAGTCCTTTGCTGTCTCTGACAGAATTACAATGTCATCGGCGAACCTCAAAGTTTTTATTTCTTCTCCATGGATTTTAATGCCTACTCCGAATATTTCTGTTTATAGTGTATATAAACGATCTAGTAGAAAACGCCGGAAGGTCTTTCAGACTGTTCGCAGAAGATGCGGTTGTCTATAAAAAAGTACCAACATCAGAAGACAGTATCGATTTGAAAAGTGGCCTACAGAAGGTTGATGATTGGTGCTGCCTCTGCCATTCGACCCTGAACATAAATAATTGTAACTTATTACGCATACGTAGGGATAGAAATCCACTACTGCACAACTACACTATTGATGACAAATTACTGGAAACAGTATACACCATAAAATGTCTAGGAGTAACTTCCCACAGCAACCTTAAGTGCAATGACCACAGAAAAGAAACAGTAGGAAAAGCAGACGCTAGACTGAGATTCATAAGAAGACTCTTAAAGAAATCTAACTGACTCAGGAAAGAAGTGGCTTACAAGGCGCTTGTTCGACCTATTCTTGACTACTGTTCATAATTTTGGGACCCTTACCAGGTAGGTTTGATGGAAGAAATGGAGAAGATCCGACGAAGAGTGGTGTGTTTCGTCACGGAATCGTTTAGTCGGCGCGAGAGCGTTACAGATATGCTCAAGAAACTCCAGTGGCAGACGGTACAAGAGAGGTGTTGTGCGTCAAGGTGAGGTTTCAAAAATGGTTCAAATGGCTCTGAGCACTATGGGACTTAACATCTATGGTCATCAGTCCCCTAGAACTTAGAACTACTTAAACCTAACTAACCTAAGGACAGCACACAACACCCAGCCATCACGAGGCAGAGAAAAATCCCTGACCCCGCCGGGAATCGAACCCGGGAACCCGGGCGTGGGAAGCGAGAACGCTACCGCACGACCACGAGATGCGGGCAAGGTGAGGTTTACCGTTGAAATTCGAGAGAGTACTTTCCAGGAAGAGTCGGACAACATATTACTTCCTCGCACATACATCTCGCCAAATGACCACCATGAAAAACTTCGAGAAATTAGAGCGAATACAGAGGCTTACCGAAAATTATTCACGTGTGGAACAGGCTACTTACTGGTACCAGAAGTACCCTTCGTCTTACAGTAAGGTGGCTTGCGGAGTGTTGATGTAGATGTAAATGTAGACACTCCAACTTAGCAACGGGCTGTGACATTTTGATTTGGCGTAGTATGGTACTGTGGTGAGGGGATTTTAACGTCTACCAGGATTACACACGTGTACCAGCATATAAGCAAAAAATTTATAGCGTTCCTTTATTTTTTTCGAGGTGCTAAGTAAACCTTTATGACTCCCCCTCATATCTCTCCCACAGACGTTACTAATGCATTTTCTATAACATATTCATTAATTGTTTTGTTTTATTTTTTCTGTCTGCACTTTTGTAATTATTGAAAGTTTTTTCTCATTTCCTGGTCTTGTGCTTTTTCCGCTACGACATGAAATCGTCCTCTCTTTTCATTCTCTCCCTGCTTCTGACCGTGGACATCAGAAACTCCCTCGAGAAAGCCTCCCTCCCGAGTTTTCCGTCAGAATATTGTCATTACTAGTATTGTTTATTATTCTGTGGCTGGTGGACAGGAAGGGCGGAATGGAAGCAGTTGGAGTGGCGCTACGGTCGATCTCGGGTCCTCATTAGGGCGTGCCGCGATAGCGTCTGCGGGCCATTGTCGTGATCGAGTGGCCGGGGGCACGAGCAGCAGCGCCGGAGTCGAGTGCGCCGCGCCGACCACGTGATCGCAGCGGGCCGAGCTGTGGGCCGGCAATCGAGGCGCCGCCTCATCCACCCGCTTCCTTAGTCCTCGCTCATCTTTACCTTCCGACGCTTGGAAGACCATTTCACATTCATTTAGTCAGTCCCCATAACGCCGCAAATAAAAACAGCTTGACACCAGTACGTTATTTACATCTACATCTACGTTGACTACATTGCAATTCACGCTCAAGTGCTTGGCAGTATGTTCATAGAACCACTTTCAATATTTCGACTATTCGATTGTCGAATAACAAGTGAGAGAAATGAACACCTAAATCTTTCCGTGCTAGCTTTGAGTTCTCTTACTTTATTACTATGATCATTTCTCACTGTGTATGTGGGAGGCAACAAAATATTTCCGTAATTCGAGGAGGAAGGTGCTTATTGGAATTTCGCGAACCGATCCGACCACGACGATATCGTGAAGAGATCTCACCGCAACAAAAATCGTCTAGTTCTAGTGATTGCTGCCCCAAACACTCTGAGAGGGCTACTCATATGGACTGGTAATTCGTTTATATCTCGTAGATCACTTCTGATTGAGTAGATAACGTCTCGTCAGTTACTCCAAACTGTGGCCTTTCTGACAGGAAAACACGAACGCACTCGCACGACTGAGACAGTACTCCGTAGGCAAAGAATTTAATCTGAAGTCTTTTGAGATAAACGGTGTCTAAAGCCCACTGCAAATCTTAGAGAAATGGAATCAACATGAAACCCCTTTTCACTTTTCAATAACACTCGTTACTCAGTGTCAAGGTGTTCTTCGTCATTCGAACTGTCCTGACAGTCATCCAGACTCAACAACTATTACATTAGTTAGCCAACGTTGCCTATGTCCACCCCTGTCAAGACACTACGTATTTTGAATAATTTTTTATTAATGATTTCTCACAGTGTTGCCCGTCTTATTTGTTATAGTATTAATCGCCCTGTAAAGACTCCATAGTGGCCGTCACCAAAATAGACGCAGCAATGTCATCTCACCTTCTTACAGTATTGCCAGTTAGTGCTAATTTCAAGTGTTTGTTGAATTCCGAGAAAAGTATTTGACAGCTTTATTTTTAGTATACAATACGATGGAGTATTTCAGCCGACCGCGGTGGCCACGCGGGTCTAGGCGCTGCAGTCCGGAACTGCGCGACTGCTACGGTCGCAGGTTCGAATCCTGCCTCGGGCATGGATGTGTGTGATGTCCTTAGGTTAGTTAGGTTTAAGTAGTTCTAAGTTCTAGGGGACTGATGACCTCAGATGTTAAGTCCCATAGTGCTCAGAGCCATTTGAACCATTTGGAGTATTTCACACAAGAAAATTCCTGCTAATCGTTAATATGAGAACAAAAATTAACGTTACGAGACGTTTTCAAGAAAAGTGTTGTTTTACTTCAACGTGTGGGAAAAAAAGACAAACGCTAACGACTTTCGGACTGAATAAATATGTGAAAATTCTCTAAGTTTATACATGCTTGTGATACGTATTTCATCGTGAAAACATAAAAGTATTCAGAGATTAAAAAATAAAATGCCGTAAGAGATGTGAAACTCTTTCGCCCGCGTGACCAAAAATGTCGTCATTGATGAATTTGCGTTCTGTTGGACCTTGTAGAAATGTCCATGGAAAAAGTTATTCGGTAAACTATCAAATTAATTTTGGTGACACCTGAGATTTCTTTATTGTATCGCTCCATCTTTGAATGCAATTTACTTACGAGAGACAACGTGCGCGGCAGCGCGCGAGTGCTTGCATGCCGCCGCCAGCGCCTCCAGGATTATTGTTCCGACGGCTAGTCTTAATAGGACAAGGAATATTATCCACCTCCCGAAAATTTTTTGTTTGCAGCTGTTTCAGACTCTTCATCATCAGGCCACTATTTTCGCTTAAGTTGAGCAAACATATTTGTTCGTATGGTTTTGTGAAACACAAGTCGTATCGAAATGTACTACAGGACTACACTCCTCAGCACGCAAGAAGTGCTGCGATGACTCTGAATTCTATAAAAAATTTCTATACGTCGTTACACTTTCTGAATCGAAAAAGAAGTGAGCGAAGAAGACGAAGAACGGAGGTCTCTGTGGGAGAATAATTATTTTTTATTATTTTTTCATGGAGATCAATCTGTAGTTTTGTTGCAGTTGGGTACTCTCCTCTGTCTCAGTAACCAAGTACAGTTCTAAGCACTATCTACACCGTCCAGTCACATTAATGCGACCGCCGCCTGTGTTTAAAACAACCTACAATAACCACTCACAATTGCAAGTGGCAGCACTAGCAGTGGAGTGTATATGAAGCTTGTTGGGGAGGGAAGGGGGTGGGGGACGGAAAATAGTGCAGCAGTTGACCTAATGCGGAAACGGAGCGATTTATCTGACGTCCAAAAGGGCATGATCAATGGCTTTCGGGCCAATGGAAGCACTCCCGAGACGGCTAAGTTTGTAAACTGTTCGCATGCCGCCGTTGTTAAAGGCAAAAAGGCGCTATCTAAAATCGAAGCCGAGGTAATTGTGGTCCACCACGGACCATAGATGATAGGCCTGAACGACGGCTGCGAAGATATGTACGGGCAAGTAGACGTGCAACTATTGAGCAGCCGACTGTCCAGATGAACGAAGGTGCTACCAACAGTGTCTTCTCAACGACCGTCCAGCGACCGTTGCTGCGGGTGAGCTTCCGCAGCATACGCATGGTTCCTGCTGTTCATCGGCGACAAAGGCTGGTTAGCACACCAACACCGGAACTTGACGTCCACTCAGTGGCGACAGGTGGGCTTTTCAGATGAGTCACGTTTTATGCTTCGTCGGACGTGAAACGTCTGAAAGCAAACACCCTGTCGGAAGGGTCCAGGCCGAAGAAGAGAGCGTTACGGTCTGAGGAATGAGTTCGTGGCATTCCCTGGATGAACTTTCCATTCTAGAAGGTACAATGGGTTAATAGAAATATTCGCCTATCCTTGGGAACCATGTCCACTCTACATACAGTTTGTTTTTCCGCGGCACGATGGCATCTGCCAGTAGGACAATGCAACGTGTCACACAGCTAGCAGTGGACGTGTGACGTTCAAAGAGCACCAAGTTGAGGCTATCGTTTTCTCCCGGCCACCAAACTACCCGGATTTCAATGTAGTAGAGAATCTATAAGACCTCCTCAATCTGGCTGCTCGTGCCATGATTCCTCAATCGAGTAACCTAGCCCAGCTGGCCACCGCACTGGACTCGGCATGGCTCGACATCCTAATCGGTACCTTCCAGAAGCTCATTCACTCTCTTTCTACACGTCTCGCAGAGGTCCGCGCTGCAAACGTTGGTAAATAAATGTCGTGTGACTAGGGCCTCCCGTCGGGTAGACCGTTCGTCGGGTTCAAGTCTTTCAATTTGACGCCACTTCGGCGACTTGAGCGTCGATGGGCATGACACAACACCCAGTCCCTGAGCGGAGAAAATCTCCGACCCAGTCGGGAATCGAACCCGGGCCCTTAGGATTGACATTCTGTTGCGCTGACCACTGCAAACGTTGGTTATTCAGGCTTTTGACAGGCGGTCACATTAGTATGACAGAACAGTGTATTTGTTAATATCGTCAAATTCTATAGCTTTCTATTCTTATTTATATGACTCTCTTCAATGCTCGGATCTGGAGATTCCAGAGAAGTTACAGCACCATTAATACGAAATACAGTCGATTCGGAAATACTGCAGGCTTTTGGTGTCAGTTACGAATTCTGCAAAATTTATGTTGATCCTAGTTTCTTCAGTGTTGGACATCAGTAAAAATAAAAGGCTCAGTATGTTCCACACGACAATTTTAGTTCGTTTTCGCCTGTCTAGTTACACACCGACCGGAGTAGGCCTTTTCCCTACATTACGCTCACTAAAAAACACAAGTCAGTGGTGGTGGTAAGTCCCTATGGGACCAAACTGCTGAGGTCATCGGCCCCTGGGCTTACACAGTATTTAATCTAAGTTAAACTAACTTTCAGCAAGGACAACACATACACCCATGCCCGAGGGAGGACTCGAACCTCCGGCGGTGGGATCCGCTCGAGCCGTGGCAAGGCGCCCTAGACCCTACCCCGCGGGGCCACAAGTCAGTGATGACATTTCTACGGAAGACTGAAACCACACGTGAACACACGATATCGAAGGGGAACAATGAACATATAGCTGGGGCTGACCTCCAACGCTTTTACAGTGTGTATTTAGTACCAAAGCTGTGAATCGGACAAATCACAGCGCTTCGCGCCTGACGACGTCCCGCAGAGGGTATGGCCTTGACCTGTCAGTTGTGGTGACGGCGACTATAGTTGCAGGCGTGCAAGCACACCACCTAAATACAGCAACTATTCTTGTGTAGTACGAGGATCACTTCCTGTTACCCCTTTATGACGGCTGCCAAAACTTTTTTGGTGAGAAGGTGAATACAGCACCAAATGGTAGAAATGGAACCCTTGCATGATAGCTTTGTTGTTCGTCTGTCTGTCCGACTGTTAAGACACTTTTTTCTCAGAAACGGGTGGACCTGTGAAGTTGAAATTTGTATAACACTCTGAAGTCCATTGTCCCTTGGCGGTGTAAAAGATTTCAACTGCTGCGTCAATGGAATGAAAAGATACGGCCGTTTACGTCACTTTCTCGATTTCCGTGGGTGGAAGAGATGTCTGTAACAATGGTAAGTTTGTACGGAACCCTCGGTGCGCGACTCCTAATCGCACTTTCCAGATTATCTTCTTTTGGTGTGACAGAAATGTTTTTTTCTTTCTCTGCCGGAGAGCTATAGTTTTGCAGTCATTGAGACAAGAGGTGCCGGTACGGTGAGTCACGGGCGTGAGCCCTCGTTCCGCCGACAGTAGCCAGTGCAGAGCGCAGAGCAGAGTGGGGCTGGGGACGGACGGGGTGGGGCGGTGGAGCGGCGGCACGCGCGCCTTGGAGTGCGGGCCCTGCCACGCCACGCCACGGCGGCGGCTGCGCTGGTCGCACACGGGCCGCTGCCCACCAATGACGGCCATTCTCCGCCAGGTCCGGCGCCGCCGCGGAATTCTCACAAGAGGCTGGCTGGCCCGGCCACCGCCGCTCGAGGTCTCCATTATGCAGCCTGACAATGGCCGCTGCTGCTGACGCTGCGATTGCGAACCCGCCCAGTTGGCTCGCCGCTCTGAGTTGATTAATTAGTTTTTATTCGTTCTCCGATGCTCTTTCTCTTGCTCGCCAAAGTCCAACTTAAATTATTAAACTCGTTGAGATAATATTCGTTGCTTAAGAACGAGGCAGTATTATTAGCCGGATAAGTATTTCACCGGTTTTTCAGGTACTGTTTAGAATGAAAGCAGTACTTATCATTCAAAAAGACTCCCTTTTTCCCTTCCTTTCAGCCAGTACTCGCCATATTACTATCGACAATAGCCATACTCAAAGTTTTCAGTAACCATTTGTTATTACCGTGATTCCAACAATGCTATAACAGCATATCGGAATCTACAGACCTTAAGGTGAGCTCCCACGGGTCGTGACACGCTAATGTGAGAAATGTTTTCATTCACTACCAAGCATGTGAACGAAGGGGTCGTGGCAAATCGTCTCCTTCACTCTTTTCCTAGCACTGTTCTGTCACTCAACTATGTTCCACTGTCACTGCATCCGTCACCTTTTCTCACACTACCATTGTCTCCTTCGCTCTTCCCGTCTCACAACCACTGTCTACTGTCTTCTAGTGCTTATCACTATTCCGTCCCTTGTTCACTACCACAGTCTCATTCTCTCTCAGCATAAAAAAGGGCGAATATGTTTGCATGCCAAAATTTTTGGGAATATTTTTAAAGGTACTGTAAAAAGTTGAATGAGGCACCTGGTACCTCACTTTTCAATCAGTCTGTTTGCTCTAGTCACACGTTCTTGCAAACGTGCCTGCTTCACTCAACCAACGTCTTAAACTGTTCACGATACATTGCAGCCAGTGAAGATGGTTTTCTACGGCTGCCGCACGCCCATTGCAGATCCATCTTGTTGAACCATTCCCTATTCGAATACGGTGTCTTCATCCAATACATATGCCCACATTAGGACAATTGGGAACAGCAGCGGAGGAGACAAACAGTAATCTGGACACGAGAATGTGGTGAAGGTGCTATGTCGTGAAGGACTGTCACTTTCAGATAACGATTGGTTCCTCGATGTTGTCGTCAATAATCCTTACCCTTATGGTAAGACAGAACAGGTGCTGATGTTTCGTGACTAGTATGCCACACGCGAATATTCTGGTCGTTGACAGTACTGTTTCCACAAAGTTTAATAAATATAGAAATGGTGTGCCGTGGATTAACACTTCCCACTGCTGTCAATGCAATAATGAAAAAGCTATATTCGAACGGCATCAAAGTCACGCTTTGTTCAACTCTGTTGGGTTCAATGTGCGCAACACTTTCCACATCCTTCGCAGACGGAAGTCCAAATGGCTGGGATGCAACTACACTCCTGGAAATGGAAAAAAGAACACATTGACACCGGTGTGTCAGACCCACCATACTTGCTCCGGACACTGCGAGAGGGCTGTACAAGCAATGATCACACGCACGGCACAGCGGACACACCAGGAACCGCGGTGTTGGCCGTCGAATGGCGCTAGCTGCGCAGCATTTGTGCACCGCCGCCGTCAGTGTCAGCCAGTTTGCCGTGGCATACGGAGCTCCATCGCAGTCTTTAACACTGGTAGCATGCCGCGACAGCGTGGACGTGAACCGTATGTGCAGTTGACGGACTTTGAGCGAGGGCGTATAGTGGGCATGCGGGAGGCCGGGTGGACGTACCGCCGAATTGCTCAACACGTGGGGCGTGAGGTCTCCACAGTACATCGATGTTGTTGCCAGTGGTCGGCGGAAGGTGCACGTGCCCGTCGACCTGGGACCGGACCGCAGCGACGCACGGATGCACGCCAAGACCGTAGGATCCTACGCAGTGCCGTAGGGGACCGCACCGCCACTTCCCAGCAAATTAGGGACACTGTTGCTCCTGGGGTATCGGCGAGGACCATTCGAAACCGTCTCCACGAAGCTGGGCTACGGTCCCGCACACCGTTAGGCCGTCTTCCGCTCACGCCCCAACATCGTGCAGCCCGCCTCCAGTGGTGTCGCGACAGGCGTGAATGGAGGGACGAATGGAGACGTGTCGTCTTCAGCGATGAGAGTCGCTTCTGCCTTGGTGCCAATGATGGTCGTATGCGTGTTTGGCGCCGTGCAGGTGAGCGCCACAATCAGGACTGCATACGACCGAGGCACACAGGGCCAACACCCGGCATCATGGTGTGGGGAGCGATCTCCTACACTGGCCGTACACCACTGGTGATCGTCGAGGGGACACTGAATAGTGCACGGTACATCCAAACCGTCATCGAACCCATCGTTCTACCATTCCTAGACCGGCAAGGGAACTTGCTGTTCCAACAGGACAATGCACGTCCGCATGTATCCCGTGCCACCCAACGTGCTCAAGAAGGTGTAAGTCAACTACCCTGGCCAGCAAGATCTCCGGATCTGTCCCCCATTGAGCATGTTTGGGACTGGATGAAGCGTCGTCTCACGCGGTCTGCACGTCCAGCACGAACGCTGGTCCAACTGAGGCACCAGGTGGAAATGGCATGGCAAGCCGTTCCACAGGACTACATCCAGCATCTCTACGATCGTCTCCATGGGAGAATAGCAGCCTGCATTGCTGCGAAAGGTGGATATACACTGTACTAGTGCCGACATTGTGCATGCTCTGTTGCCTGTGTCTATGTGCCTGTGGTTCTGTCAGTGTGATCATGTGATGTATCTGACCCCAGGAATGTGTCAATAAAGTTTCCCCTTCCTGGGACAATGAATTCGCGGTGTTCTTATTTCAATTTCCAGGAGTGTATATAGAGGGTAATATATCTGGACCACCTCGTCTAATCTATCGACCGGGGAAGACGCGAAAGTTTCTTGGTGTACTACTATGTAGCAACAAAAACACGCATCGTACAGCTACAGGCACTTCTTTCATAAAATAATCCCTTTTCATACATTAAGCATGAACAAGTAGTGACGGTTCTTGACCAGCATGCCAAAGATACTGCTTAGCTCATACATGAGAGAATGAGGTTCCTCCTGCTTCGGACAGAATTTTATTTTCCAGTTTTTGCGTTTTATTGGATCGCTCCAGCTAGCAGAAGTTACTCGCTGCCATTTTAAGCAACGAGTGAGGCGCTATTTTCTATGCAGGCAACGTTAACGGATGGACTGTATGGGGCAATTGTGAATCAATGGAGTGGGGAAAAGGATACGAGTGTTGAAAACGAATCTTGCTTGGCGGTCAATATGCAGATATGTGACTCACGAGAGTTCTGATGCGAAACTCGGTATTTTCTTTATTATCAAAGTCCACTTTTGGCATAGCAAACGCTAGCAACCTATGGGTCATCAGAGCTTAAACACAACAAAATATTCAGTGAATATGTTAAATCAACATACATACCAATATAATTGTGGTGCCGACGATGTACTAATAGCTGCAAGGTTTCACGAAGTATGCAAGAGATTTCGGCTGCGTGGCAATGTCGCCAGTTGGTGACAGGGTGTACTCAGAGTCCGTTCTTATGTGGTAGTCGGTTTTTCGATGCTATAAAATTTCATCAACTTTTTGAGATGAATTGTTTCAGACTATCTTATTGTTTTACGGTGTTTGCTAATAAACACATCGTAATGACGACTCAGGAGTTATTCCAAGCAAGTTAGCTACCCGCACACCGCGCATCCACTTATCACCACTAGCGCAGTCTCGGATGGGATCGTATAGACAGTAATACTGTACATCATATACACCACTCTCTACGCACTCGTCGCTATACTCGGAAACTTAGATGTTGATTACACCATCTCCACAAAGCTGGAGAAATATGGGACTGGTGCTTCATTATGTTAAGTAACGGGTCCTTATATGCCCCCTGCTCTTAATTTCCTTCCCCTAGGAATTACCAGTCTCCACAGTAGGTAAAAATGTTTAACTGTGCGTACATGCGTGACCTCACTCCATAGTTTTGTTGAGAGTGTCTACTTCCATATACGAGGGAATTCTTTTTACACTCAGATGAATTAGTGCAGCAGCCAAATTAACAGCCTGCTATTCCTGGGGTGAGCAACGGCTTGTGTTCAAATATTGAGTTTCATTTCGATTGTGTATTGTAGTTCCTGACATATAATCTCTATTGTCAACGGTTTGGCCTATCTTGCTGTAGTGGCCATTATTATAAATCTGATAATATTTGTAATTTCGCCTCCCTTGCGGTTCCTATTTTCGCCCAGTGAATGAAATTTGGAACTGTTATTAAAAACTTATTTTATTTGTTATTTACAAAGATTATTATACTCTTAGCTACTGAAAAATGCAAGCGGAGAGAAATGGCTTAGTTGCACAGACGGTTTTTTATCACGAAACATGCTCTTCATCTACGCAAACATTCAAATACATATGTGACACCTGTTTAGAAGGTTGAAAATAAATTGAAAACATTGTTCATTCACGGTCTTCAAGTGATTTATAATAGTCACAGTTGACAGAAGCTGAAGAAATGAATTAAGATTTGTGCCACGGCCGGAACTTGAACCCGGGCCTCCTGCTTATTAGGCAACTCTATCATTAGCGTAGAGGCTCATACGTCTCAAGGAAAATTTAATTCCTACAGTCAAAGTGTTTGGGAATGTTATAACGAAAATATATACTTAAATTAATTGTATTTTTAGAATTTTTATGGGGCGAATTGCGAATATTTTTTTGTATTTCTGTTTTTGGAGTTTTATCAAATACTGGCTTCCGTGTGTTATAACAATTTAATTGTAAGTTGCCTACAAGTGTAGAATAAATTCAGGAACATATATACCAAGCTGCAGCCTTTTCTATAAATTTTCAGGGCTTCTACAGGTTCTAACCTACTAAGGTGACGAAATTTGGGTCCCGTAACTTATACTTTTTATTTCTGTTAACATTATAATGTACCAGCTACATTCGAATGGCATCGAAGTCGGTGGGGATGTCTTTCCACATTGTCTGTTCGAGTCGTTTGGGCTCCGCATGCACATCATCTGCCACATTCCTCGCAGATAGAAGTCCGAATAGCTGATGTGCACGTACAGGAAGGATCAAACGTCCGGAACACTTCTTTCAATCCATCGCAGCGGAAGACGCGTAAGGTATCTGGAGCGCTTTCATGAAGAAACCAAAACACACACCTTATGGTACGTTTACATCTGGGATTTGTATCGGTAGAAGAACGAGCGACATGCATACACGTCTCCGGAACATGTATCGCGTCTTGTATGAGCGAGCTACTTGCAAGCCGTATGTGTATAACCATTTGCATCAGTGTGTTCGGTGGTACATAGCTGTTCGGAATTCGCGATGGCTTCCCAAAACTATGTGGAAGACTTTACATTTTTATGTGCTGGTGCACTTGCCCTTTTCGATGAAGAAAGGAAAACGTAATGAATACAACAACAGACTCCATAGAAAACGCAATATTCGTTAGTAATTTGTAAGCAAACATGGCGGCACACAGCCGAGGAAGTCTGGTGTAACGCATGCGCAACTTCTGCGACTTGTCGAATATACCGCGAAAAAGCTACACACAAAATGTATATGTTGTGGATTGGCAAGAGAGCCAACCCACTATGAGAGGTAGCCGAAAGGCACGCGTTTTAGCTCACGCAGGCTGGCGTGAGGTCTGGAACAGGTCAAGGAAATGAGACTAGCAAAAAAAGGACGTAGCTGTGGAATACTTAACTTTAATCCATAAATGGTGAACATCGCTCTTGACGGTACATGTTTTACTGCATCAATAGTAACTGGTAATGGCGCCTTGCTAGGTCGTAGCAAATGACGTAGCTGAAGGCTATGCTAACTATTGTCTCGGCAAATGAGAGCGTATTTTGTCAGTGAACCATCGCTAGCAAAGTCGGCTGTACAACTGGGGCGAGTGCTAGGAAGTCTCTCTAGACCTGCCGTGTGGCGGCGCTCGGTCTGCAATCACTGATAGTGGCGACACGCGGGTCCGACGTATACTAACGGACCGCGGCCGATTTAAAGGCTACCACCTAGCAAGTGTGGTGTCTGACGGTGACACCACAGTATATGCGACTTGTATACACATGAAAGTCCGCATACTAGTTGGGTGAACTGTTGTACCAGATGACGTATCGCGACATGTCAAACTAATATGACCCACATACAACTTCCGATACATGTATCTCAGTTGCCTTTACTGCTACAGGAGTTCCCAGTTGGGTTTACGGCTACAGGAGTTCCACAGAAGGAGACAGTATGTCCCACAGTGAGTGGAGATGCCCACTGGTGACGAGTTGTTGCGGAAGGACGGCTGGTCTTCGGTGCGATCGACAATAATCCATGCCCATACATTAGGCCTGAACAGTTACTGAGGTTTCGTGACCGGTTTGTCATTGGGCTTCACGCAGCTCACGCGTGAGTGTGCTGGACGTTGACTACATCCTCTCCATAAAGTTTGACAAATTTAGAGCCGGTTCTTTATAGTGTAACGCTCTCCATTGCCGAGAGTATATTTTGGGACGAGGATCTCGAGTAGGAGCAAGAGGTCTCCTTTAAGAGAATAACAGCGACGACGCAGTAAATATCGACCAACAGCGGGGTCCAAATGCGACGGGCTCTACCGAGTCCAGTACGAGGGTCGAACGCCAGGCTGGAGTGTTCGGTGCCGAGCCGGTAGGTGTCTGGGAGGCGGACGAGAGCTTCAGAGGACGCCGGTGTCGTTAGCACGCGCTATTGGCGTCCTCTCAGGACAATGGTGGCGCCGCGTCGAGGAGACGGCGGGCGGACGCCGCCTCGGCAGCGTCGGTGGCGTCGGCGGCGTCGGCGGCGGCGGCGGCGTCGGGCGGGCCAACCGCGCAGCCCTCGCCGCGGAGAGGCGCGGATCGGTCGCGTTAATTAATGCGCGCATTGTTGCGGGCAGGCAGGCGCGGTCCTTCAATTATCCCGCACTTGAAGAGTCGAGCCGAGCCGAGCCGAGGCGAGTCCGCGCTGCTACTCTCAGCAGCCGCAGCCGCTCCCGCGCCCTCGCAAATCCAATTCCCGCTTTCTTCAGCTCTTGTTTCACACAATCCCTCGAGCCACAATGCGGGGTCATCACGGGAAAAACTGGTTTTGTTCCTCGGAAACGCGCGCGCCAGGGGTCGGGGGTGGCAGCTAGCGGGAGAGCCGCTGCAGACGCCGGCGCTGGCCCACTGGAGGAAGGGATAAATGAAAGTTGTCGAGTGCCCGGGCTTGTTCATTGGGGAATATGTCTCTATTCTCTGCGATTTAATGAGGCATTGCAGCCGGCGCTTGTGAGAAGGTAGGCGGGCGGAGCTGCTGCGGGTATTTTTCTCTTCTTCCTTTCTCTCTCTCTCTCTCCCTCTCTCTCTCTGTCTACTCCCCCTTCCCCTCGTCTTTCCCTCCCGCCCTCACACCGTGGCACTCCATCCGCCGCGAATAGGTTTCACGTCACTCGCGGAACAACCGAGGAGGAGGTCAGAATATCTGCGTGGGCAATGAAAAAAAAAATTATATTTAGACAAGCATTTCATTTTAGCCGTGCGGCCACTGAGGGGTTCATTGTTCTTTGAGGCTTATCCTCCCGGTACACCGCTCGCCCGGACCTGCCGCGCGGTCGCTCTACAAAGCATTTCCATTACAAACGCTGTGGCCCACTGGGGGAGACTAAACGCGGGATTCCGTTGCATAAACACTGCGCAGGGAAAAAGAGACGCGCATTTTGTTCTGGAAAGCTGACTAGTATATGCTCGTTTTCGCATGACGTTCTCAAACGCGTATTCGGACGACTCAGCGAGAAGGATAAAAACTAAATGATATATTGTTTGCAAGGCAAGTCATATCAGTTCGCCACATCCTACAAAGCGCAACGGCTAGTCATGACCAAAACAACGAAACAGCGTTCTGTGGACAAAACATCTGTATCAGGATTACAATGCTTTTCAAAAGAAGTCGTTTTTCATTGTGGGCTTTGAAGCGAATGCTGGAAATAGTCATATCAATTAAAGATCTTGGAGGATGCTGACGTAGTCATTTGAAGTGTAATGCCCACATAAAACTAATCGTAGGAAACGCAGATACCACTCTGAGATTTATTGGAAGAATTCTCACAGAGACAGTCAGTCTACTCTCGAAAATATTAGCTTATAAAAGCCTCATGTGACAGATACTTCAGTGTTGCTCCTCAGTCCCGGATCCTTACCAGGTGTGCTTATGATTCAAAGAAAATCGGCGGCTTTCGTCACGCCTTCGTGCAGTAAGCAGAAAAGCATCACGGACGTGTTCACCCAAATCCAGTGGCAAGTCCTATAAGGTAGCAGTTGTGCATCACCGTGTGATTTACTGATAAAATTCCGAGAGCCTACATCCCTAGCAGAGTCAGTCAACATATTCCTATTTCCTACGCACACTCTAAGACAAAAAACGATGCACAACAAAGGAATTATTCGAATGGGACGGAAATCGGTACTTGTGATAAACATGCACAGAAAAATAAATGATCACAATTTCAGAAAAATTGGATGACTTGGTCAAGAGAAAGAGCTTCTCAAACTGGACAAGTCAGTAACGCATTGGTCCCTATGGAAGCAGTTACACGGTTTGGCACTAATAGATAGAGTTATTGGATATCCTCCCGAGGGATATCGTGACAAATTCTGCCCAATTCGTGCGTCAAATCGTCAAAATCCCGAGCGGGTTGCAGAGCTCTTACCAAAGCGCTGCAAATTTTCTCAGTTGGAAAGAGATCCAGCGACCTCTCTTGCCAAACTAGGGTTTCGCAAGCAAGAAGACAAGCAGTAGGAATTCTTGCCGTGTGCTGTTGGGAATTATGTTGCTGAAATCTAAGCCCAGACTGGCTTCTCATGAACGGCAATAAAACGGGCGTAGAAAACTGTCGATGTACCGCTTTGCTGTAAGGGTGCTGCGGACGACAACCGAAGGAATCCTGCTATGAAATGAAATGGCACCCCGGATCATCATTCCTGCCTATAACACAGTATGGCGGGCGACAGCCAGGCTCATCTCACTGTTGGCAGCCATCTCCAGACATGTCTTCGGCGTGGAATTTCATTGATTGGAGTAGAACTGTCTTCAGTCCCGTTTCGAACTGCACCCCGATGACTAACGAAGACATGTCTGGAGACACACCAGACAGTGGTGGGATACCAATCTGACAGTCACCCCCATAGGGCCTCAAAGCAAGAAGTGATGGTCTGGGGTGCCATTTCTTTTCATAGCAGGACGTCTTTGTTTGTCATCCGTGGCACCTTTACAGCACAGACGCTATTCTACGCCTCCTTTTGTTTCCCTTCATGGCAAGCCATTCTGGACTCACATTTCATCAGGATAACACCCGCCTCCACATTGCGAAAGTTTCTACTGCTTGCCTTCGTGCTTGTGAAACTCTCTCTTGGCCTGCAAGGTCGGCAGATCTCTTTCCACTTGAGAACGTTTGGAGCATTATGGACATGGCCCTCCAACCGTTCGGGAGTTTGACGATCTAACGCGCCAATTGGATAGAATTATCTATGAGTGGGATGCCGAATAAGTGATTGCATATGGGGCAGAGGAATAGTTGACGTGCTGAATTTGTGAACCTCTTTCCCTTGAACAAATTATCCAATTTTTCTGAAATGGTAATCATTTGTTTGTCTGTACAAATACATCACATCTACAGATTTTTGTCCCATTCGCATAATTCCTTCATGGCGAGATTTTTTATTTTTTTTATTTTATTGATGCTTGGCAACAGTCATTCCTCACGCGTACCATCGCGACTAAAACAGGAAAGGGGAGGGGGGAAATGATAGTGGTACACGAAGTACACCGTAAGCTGTCATGCGGTGTACATACACTCATCGCCAAAACATTATGAGCAACTGCTTACTAGCGCAATACAGCAACAGTTCCACGTGGTAAGGAGCCGACAAGTCCTCGGTAGGTTTCCAGAGATATGTGGCACCACATATCTACACACAGATCACGCAATTCCCACAAATTAAGGGCCGTTGGTTTGTGGGTGCTGTACTGGCGCCCAATAGTGCCCCAAATGTGTTCATATCAGACGAATTTGGTGGCTAAGATGCGAACGCGATTAGTAATGCGTTGGCTCCTTTGGATGAAATATGACCTTCACCTGGTTCCTCCTCCGATTCACGCTAGGTACAGAAACTTCCTGGCAGATTCCGGACCGAGACTCCAACTCAGGATCTTTGCCTTTCACGGGCAAGTGCTCTATTGACTGAGCTACCCAAACTCTCCTGCTTCTGTGAAGTCTGGAAGGTATGAGACGAGGTACTGACGGAATTAAAGCTGTGAGGACGCGTCGTGAGTCGTGCTTGGGTAGCTCAGTCAGTAGAGCACTTGCCTGCGAAAGCCGAAGGTCTCGAGTTCGAGCCTCGGTCCGGCACACGGTTTTAATCTGCCAGGATGTCTCATATCAGCGCACACTCAGCTGCAGAGTGAAAATTTCATTCCACGCTACATACAGTTTTCAGTATAAAATATTGGTAACTGGTATTGTCGACAAAATATGTTAAATGCTTCATTCTGGATGATAAATTGAGCACTATAGTGTGCGATCATTTTCTAGAAGACAGGTTTAATCACAGCTCTGCGCGCAACAGGGAGCAATTTAAAAGTGGCTTAGCAGTAAAATACTGGTTTTGAAGAGAATGTACTGAAATTGTAACCTAATTGTTGTAGAAAAGATGTAAACTGAAGCTGTAACATGCACGTATTGCTAAAGTTATATAATGAAACTGTAACCTGTATGCTGTGGATATTGAAAAGATGTGGTGTTAATAGTAACTGAAACTGTAACTTAGTTGTATGATAATGATAAACCTTTAACAGACTGGTCCGTAGGTGTATCATGAAAACATGTAACACACTGTTATGGATGTAGAAGAGATGTGGTTCATGTGTTATGAAGCGAAACACTTTAATAATATATTATGAGCTACAAATATCACAGTGTTTTCCTTGTGATCTATACCTACATTGCCCTACATGGTAGACAGGCAGGCGGTGTATATGAATGTTCCAACATGCAAAGTAGACAATTACACAGTTATTATCACCACCGCATGAGTATGATGTCATGTCCTCCGCCCGTTCTTGTCATAGGAAGCTATCTGATTGGCTGTTTCATTTTAGTGGTAGAAAAATACTAAGCTTTGATTGTGGGATGTAAATACGTGGAACACAATTGGATTACAGATTCAGATTCATTTATTTCCGAAAAAGGGGCGTGACTTAGGAAGGAGTTGAGAAATCTTATTGGCTGTTTTCGATTTATGGCAAGTTGAGCTCTTATTGGGAAAGCTAAAAATGTGCGTTGGCTTAGAAACTCTACGACTGTCCTATTTCCCAGCAATGTGAGTGAAGCTTAAAAAGCAATTCTGAAATGTAATTGGTTGTTTCCTTTTTATGGCATAAAATACTGGGATCTGATTGGGAAAGCTCAATATCTGCAAAACAGTTGGTTTACAAGCTCTCTGAGTGGTCTATTGCCAGAAAAGAGATGTCGTTGACGCATGGTGGCGAGAGGATGGAAAGGAGGGGAGGCGAGAGAAAAGATACAGGGAGAGGAGGAGAGGGGGGAGGGAAGAGGGGTTCAAAGTAATATTTCGTTGAAAGTCGTCACTATATTCCTACGCGTACTAACATGAGTTCATTATCATACTTGTTGAACCACTGCAGCATGATTCTGAGCTTCGAGGAGGCCAGTTATCCCGCTGGAAGATGCCACCACCGTCAGTGAAGACATCAGGCATGGAAGTGGCCAGCCCACGATAACGTGCGCATAGTTCGCAGCTGTCGTGGTGGCTTCATTTACTGTCACCGTCCTATGGAAGCGCAGGCGAATGCCCTGCATGGCATGATACTGCCCCAGTCGAGCTTCGTCTGCGGCTCAGTGCATGTTTCGGGCAGCCATTCGCGTGCATGACAGCATATCCAGACACGACCATCGACCTGGTATAACAAGAATCGCGTGATTCATCCGGCCAAGAGTCACATTTGCATTGATCCACGGTTCAAACTGCAGTCGTAACTGACTATGTCATTGAGTTAGCAGGAAAACAAGTGGGGGTCGTCCGCTGCAGAGCCACATGTTCAACCATGTACAATGACTGGTGTGCTCCGATACACTTGTTTCTGTACCAGGGTTGCACTCTGCCGACAGATGTGCCACAGATCACCGCCTACCCTGCTTCAGAGAGAGCGTTAGACTTCGATCTCCACGTTCGGCGATGAGGCGGGCACGTCCAATATCTTGTCACCTGTTCGCGGTTTGATCGTCCTTTAACCACTTTCCATGGTCACGACAGCAGCAGGCGATAGCCGACTAGTTTCGCTATTTCTGAGATGTTTATTCCAAGGCGCCACGCCATAACAATTAGCCTTTGTCAAAGAGGGCTATGTGAGTGGATTTGCTCATTTTAGGTCCGTATCATCGCTATACCGCTTTCTCATTCTCCTCTACCCCACTGATATATTTTCCTTGTCCCACCGCGCGCCGTAACCCAGTCAGGTGTTAATCAGTCTCACCGTGGCCTGTGGCCATACATTCTTGGCTCATATGTATGTAGGTGTAACCCTGAACGTAAATGTAAATGCGTCTACTCGGGACTTCATAAGCTGTCAGTGAGTTTGTCTCTACCAAACAAAATGTTCCAAATTATCACATATGACCTGGCACTAATTTCGTTAAGGCGCCAGTGTGACTCCCATCCACCATGCACCGAAGTTGGATATTTAAAACGCCTCTCTATATGTACGCTCAGCCGAATCGTTTTCCTATAAAGAACCAAGTCAATAGCGCCGCGCTCCATAACGAGGAATGCTAAGCCTAGCCGCGTTGTACGACTGCAGGGAGGTCCGGAGAGTGTCGCAGATTGTGTAGAAATGTTAACAAAGATGGCTGCCGGACAGATTCTCAGAACCACGAGCCAGATGATACTACTGTTAAGTGGATTTCATCAAGTTATTTAATTTTCAAATTCCGTAAAAAATTAAACTGTAACATCCATTTTACTCTGCAGACATGAGGGCATTATCTTAATAACAAAACAAGTTACGAAATCATATAATATGTAGCACGGGAGATTAACAACTAATTTTGTGAAGACAGCGGACCTTTCGTCCACGATGGGGCAGCAGTTTGCAGTGAGTTGCTTCCATACGTCATGCAGGCGCTTTGGCTGCTATCTGATCTGAAAGTTGAACGACACACTGTAACTAATCCGAGAAAGGTTCAATCAGTTCACATCTGGCCTCTGGGCGTGCTGTATTGTTTTACTTATCCTCATATCACGATACTCGCTCTACAGGGGGACAACATTGTGATTTTGATATTTTAATGGGCCCGTTTAAATCTGTTCCCACGATATGAAAAGTAGTGATTTTTCTAATATTTTGTTATCTAAGACCCTAAGACAAGGCAAAAGCGTGAAAAAAAACATTTATAATATTTGCTGCTCCCTAGACTTTAAAATCGGAAAAATCCTTTCGCTTAACGGGTTTGTTTGTGTGGCTATCCTCCGCAGCAAGCACAGAAATATTTGTTTTGTAAATAAAAACGCCCTCTCTTGCTGCACTGTATATTATTTTCCCAGATGCATTTCGCCTTTCTTTACTTTAAGGGGGATTTATAATGATGCAGTTATGATACGCTTTTGTTTTGATATCTATTATACGTAGATTGGAAAACAGTGCACTTCCCGCTTTTCATGCAAATAAGTGATTACATACGGTTCTTCCTGTTTTTAGTTGGCGTCGGTGTTTCCTCTCACATGGTTACATGGAGGTCGCACTACCGCTCTATTTACGAAACATAAGCATGTTGTTTTGGGTTTCGAACATTTTTCCCACTTTTCATTTTCTTTGCATCGGGACAACAAGTGCAAACAAAATGAAAAGCGGGAAAAAAATGTTTGAAACATCTGGCCAGGTGAGAGGAAACACCGTCCCCAACTAAAAACACGAAGAACCATAAGTAATCACTTATTTACACAAAAAGCGGGAAGTGAACTGTTTTATAATCTATGAATAATACATATAAAAACAAAAGTGTAGCATAACCCTATCATTATACCATAGATTCCCCTTAAAACGAGGAAAGGCAAACGTGACTGGGAAAATAAAATACAGTGCGACAAGAGAAGGCGTTTTTATTTATAATACAAGTAATCCTTTCGTTTAACGAATCCCTCCTTGATTATGCTTCGTAGTATTTGTCTTCTGTGTTGCAGCACATGCAACCAAGGCCGAACAACTCTGTATGCGTGGTACGACTTCCAACATAACATCGAGATGGCAGTCGAAACTTCATTCTTAAGTTTTCCATCGATACTAGCTCGTCTCGTTTGAACATTCAGCGATTACGTCAGTCGATTCTAACAGCAAATATCTGTGATTTTTGCGCTCCGGACTTCGGTTTTATAGCTAACAGGAATTTTCATTTCCTCGCTGCATCGGATGGTATGAATGGATTCTGCGCAACACACCCACGTGTTATTGACACAAACACCGAATTAGTGTCTTGGACGCCAGTAAACATGCAACTTAACTCATTTCTTGTAGTTCACTCAATTTTACTTTTTTACAACTATTTGCAAGAAATGCTCAACTGTATTAGTTAATAATCCTAAATATTATTATCGAAGAATAGTTCTCTCTCTCCCTCCCCCCCCCCTCTCTCTCTCCCCCTCTCACCTTCTGTGTGTGTGTGTGTGTGTGTGTGTGTGTGTGTGTGTGTGTGAGTGTGTGTATGTATTTATGTATGTCTTTACCACTTTAGGATGGATATGAGTTGTCCACTGGTGCCTGATCGGACCAATTAGTCTCTGTGTTGCTCGGCTCTTTTTTGGTACCGTAATTTGTTACTACTGCATCGATCTATCAAACTATACAGTCCCGTCACATTAAGTAACCATCGCCTACGTTCGATGCATACGTGCGATAACCATACAGGGCGGCAGGTGGCAGCACTAGCAGTGGAGGGTATGTAAAGTGTGTCGGAGGAACGCGGAAAACAGTGCAGTCTTTGAAACTTCCTGGCACATTAAAACTGTGTGACGGACCGAGACTCGAACTCGGGACCTTTGCCTTTCACGAACAAGTGCTCTACCAACTGAGTTACCCAAGCACGACCAAGCCCCGTCCTCATAAGTGAAGCTGTGAGGACAGGGCGTGAGTCGTGCTTGGGTAGCTCAGTTGGTAGATCACTTGCCCGCCAAAGGCCAAGGTCCCGAGTTCGACTCTCGGTCCGGCACACATTTTAATCTGTCAGGAAGTTTCATATCAGCGCACACTCCGCTGCAGAGTGAAAAATCTCATTATAGTCCAGTCGTTGTCATAATGCGGAAACGGAGCGCTTTATCTGACGTACAAATGGGCATCAATACTGGCTTTCGAGCCAGGGCTGGAAGCATTTCCGAAACGGCTAAGTTAGCGGTTAAAATATACCGTGTATGGCAAAATGATGCAGTACAAAACCGGCTCTGAGAGCAACTCTGGTTCAACATGTACCATAGATAACGGGGGTGAACGACGGCTGCGGAGATGTAGTCGGGGTAATAGCCGGGTAACTGTTGTGGAACTGATTGTACCGATGAACCTTTGGACTGCCAACAGTATCTCCTCGACGACCAGTCAGCGAACGTTGCTGCGTGTGGGCCTCGGCATCAGGCTCCAGGTTCATGTACCCATGATGACTGCTGATCATTGGTGACGAAAGCTGGAATTAGCACACCAATACCGTAACTGGACGTCCACTGAGTGGGGACAGGTGGTCTTTTCAGCTAAATCGCGTTTTATACTCCATCTGAGAGGTGACCGTCGGCGTGTACAGAGTGAAACGTCTGAAAGCCAACACCCTGCAACAGTCGTCGGCGGTTTTATGGTCTAGGGAATGTTTCTGAGGAATTCCCTAGATGATCTCGTCATTTTGAAGGGCACAATGAATCAACACAACTATGTGTCTACCCTTGGCGACCATGTCCACCCCTACATGCAGTATTTTTTATCCTCGGCGCGATGACATCTACCAGTAGGACAGTGCAACGTGTCACACAGCTGGTAGTGTACGCTCGTGGCTCGAAGAACATCAGGATGAGTTTACCGCACTCCCCTCGACACCAAACTACCCGGATTTAAACCCAATCGAGAATCTGTCGGACCACCGCGATCGAGCTGTTCGCGCCATGGATCCTCAACCTAGAAAGCTAGCACGACTGGCCACGGCAGTGGATTTGGCATCGCTCCACATCCCTGTCGCTACCTTCCAGAACCTCACTAACTCTCCTCCTGCATGTCTCAAACCGGTCCGCGGTGCTAAAAGTGGCTATTCAGGATTTTGAGTGGAGGATATATTAATGAGACTGGACAGCGTATACTCACTCTATGGAAAAAAAAAGGAAAAGACCACGCACCACCAAAGAACTATCCGAATGGGACGGAGATTGGTAAATGTGATGTACAACAAACAAATGATAACAATTTCAAAAAAATTGGATGATTTATTCAAGAGAAACAGCTTCACAAATAGAGCAAGTCAGCCGGCCAGTGTGGCCGAGCGGTTCTAGGCGCTACAGTCTGGAACCGCGCGACTGCTACGGTCGCAAGTTCGAATCCTGCCTCTGGGATGGATATGTGTGATGTCCTTAGGTTAGTTAGGTTTAAGTAGTTCTAAGTTATAGGGGACTGATGACCTCAGCAGTTAAGTCCCATAGTGCTCAGAGCCATTTGAACCATTTGAGCACGTCAATAATGCGTTGGTCCACCTCTGGCCCTTATGTAAGCAGTTATTCAGCTTGCCAGTGATTGATAGAGTTGTTGGACGTCCTCCTGAGGGATAGTGTGCCAAATTTTGTCCACCTGGCTCTTTACATCGCCAAAATTCCGAAATGGTGAGGAGGTTCTGCCCATAATGCTCCAAACGTTCTCAAATGGGGAGAGATCCAGCGACCTTGCTGGCCAGGGTAGGGATCAGCAAGCACGAGGAGGTACTGACTCGAACTGTGAATAGACGAAATTTATGGCAAAACTTGACTAAAAGAAGGGATCGGTTGATAGGACACATCCTGAGCCATCAAGGCATCGTTAATTTGGTAATGGAGCGAGGAGTGTGTGTATGTGTGTGGGTGGTTCAGTGGGTGGGTGGTTGGTTGAGTATGAGGAGCTAAACATTGTCGAGGCAGACTTAGACATGAGTAAAGTAAGCAAGTTCAAATGGATGTAGGTTACAATAGTTATTCGGAGATGACGAGGCTCGCACAGGGTAGAGAGCATGGTTAGCGACATCAAACCAATCTTCGGACTGATGTCCGCAACAACGAAAGTTTAAATCTCGACTGCCGCTCGTACGTGAGCAAACTAATGGTCTACACTATCTATTTCGGAGTCGCGACTTGACCACAGTCACATATTTATCAGAGCCGTTTTGCAATTTCAGACGAGCAATGTGCGCCGTATGTGGTGTAACTGGTGAGGTGACAGGTGCCGGTCCCGTGGCCGCGGGGGCGCGCGCGCCGTGTCCACCTGAATGGGCCTGTCGGGCGCGCCCTGGCGCTGGCACACCTCGCCGGGCCGCAACATTTTTTTATTAATATCCCGCGCGGGGCGGCCCATCTCGCGGAGAGGGGGAGGTCGCCCCGCGCCCCCTCCTCCCCCCTCCCCCTCCAGCCCCCTGGCCACCGTCTCCATATGAATGGAGCCCGGCGGGCGCGGTTTATTTTAGAAGCGCGTGCTCCAGTTGCCCGCATAGCTGCGCCTGCCCCGGTGTCCGTGTCCGAATTATAGCGCAGCACCTTACCGCCCGACTTCGCATCGGCGATTCTGCCCTCCGTCTGCACTCGCACCTGTGCCTCGTATCCAAGACACGGCCCCCTGTGCGGAACAATGGCAAATACGAAGACGAGAACAGCGTGTTACACAGATAGTACCTCTTTCTGTAGCATCTAACTGTTCAGATAGCCCTCCCTAAAGGTGCAGCACATGCCGCGAAGACGCTAATCTCCAGAAGATGAAGAAACAAAACGAGAGAAACAGAAACAAGAGGGTGACTGCGGTGTGTTGACATGGCTTCAATAGCAACATAATAACCGCTTGTCGTTCAGCGATTGTGGCTTCGCCGAAGGCATTAGCACGTGTGGGTAAGTCAACAGCTAGGTGTAACGGAGTGGACTTCCAGCTTACATTCATAAAAATGCCAATAACATGAAACATTCCCCTCATATTTTCTCATCAATATTACACTATTTCAGCTTTCAAGCATTTGTCAATGTTACAGCACTAAATTTTTATGAGTAGGTGCCGTTAATTTATCGGGGTCCTCTTCATAATATTCTAAATTCTCTTAGATGATATTTTTCACGCCAAAAAATAGTCTACACGTTTGGTATGATAGGCCCTACACATTTTTGCTTATCTAAAGACTAATTCTAATTTGTCTCTGGCAGGTGGTTTTCCTTCTCTTTTCCAAACGTTTGTTTACTCAACATTCTACTCTACCACAATACCTTCCTCTCTCTTCAGGTTTACAAAGTACATACTTCTTACCCCTTTACTTAGAAGTAAACTTCGCAGTGAATTCTATACTCTGTACGAATTATTAAAATACCGTTATTTTCCTGACAGCTATTCACCAGTATCTCTTGTACACAACTAAAACATAAGTTTTTATCAGCACCCTCACCTTTTACTGTCCTGTAACAGAAATTGAATATTAGAGGAACGTACACATCCAGAAGACAAAGAACTGGTAGTGTATCTGCACGCTGAAAGCACTCTCACAAGGCATGTTAAGCACTGCTCTCTCCAATAATGCGTGGTTAACGCCTAATTTTGGCCAACATATAATGGTCCCCTCACGCATTCTTACATCAGTTTGCTTGTTGCCCGTTTAATATCTTATAGAAGGAAAGAAACCACAAGTAGCCTCCGCTGCACACAACCAACCAGTAAAGTTTGAATTTTCAAAGAATTTTTCCCATTATAATAGGAAACAGAATAAATCCACTGCTTTTAATGAATAGAGAAGTTTTAACTACCGGGTGTTAATTACATTGGCTACTTTAATATATTAAAAGAGACATCCCTTGCGTCTCTCTTTTCGAGCTCAACATTATGAAAGTTGTTAGCAACTGCCTATATTGTAATTTGAATCCCTAAATAGGCAAGTCCTATTTGAATGATTGTGCCAACGATTTCTACAGTCATCGAAAGTTTGCGCGGTTTAGGTTATTAAAATGCGCTAGGGCTGCGGCATTAATTCATGAAAGTACTAGGCCTATAATTAAAGCGCCAAAAATGCTTGTGAAACTAAGCGAAATGTTAGTAACAAATCAGTTACCGAAGTTCTAATTCTGCGCTTCTGCTCACGCTGAAGCCTTCAATGACTTCTCTTTTAACTCTTTTTCCCAGACTGACACTAGTCTTCAGTTTGAAAATAGGTTAATGTCAGCCGACTTGGCTATCCATACTCGTTACGGAGGTATCCAAAGCAAGGCGGGTGCGGGTGGGGCGAGATATATTAACTGTCTATAAAATCAGCATCTCATATAAAACTTCAGCGAACTGCAGATTTAACAGCTTGCTATATTATTGAAATACCAGTTTCGTTCGTCAACATACACTGTCTGAAGACAGTCTTGAAACAGACCGACAGCTGCTACAGAATGATATTTTACACAAAAACGCACAAGTAAATTGTTGGTGTGCAGCAATCAGTCACTATTTCAGCCGATACTTATACATGTAATCTAAGACTCGACTAAATACCATCTGATTCAGAGGCGTCCTTGGGGGAAAAACGGGGCCGCAAATACCCTCATAAATAACTTCATTTTCGACCCGAAATCGTGTTAACGAAAGATCTCATTGCACCTTGCTATGGTGGCTTCGGCGGGTAATAATTAATGTTGTTGTCTGCCGAAAATTAATTACATACCACATCGAACAGCTAGTCAAATAAAACGAAGCAAGGCCGCAAAGAGAACCTAGATTCACAACTAAAGACAAACTTTCTAATTAACTGGAATTCAGCTAGGAATGTTGTACCAAGAATACTGATATCCCGGTGCCCAGATTGTCCTGATGCCTGTTACAGTCGTGAGCTCCTAATAACTTTGCGCTGGATACCTACGTCAGCAAACAAGTGTCAACTGGACTGCTGTCACATGAAAACTAATGAAGGTCGGAGACAGACTGAATTACACTACCGCGTCTTATTGCATAAATGCAATTGTTAGATGTATGAAAACTATTCAGTAAGACAATAATACTATAAAACGTTTGAGACACTACAATATATCGCCAGAACGACAGCAAGCAGCCACAGTTCTATGAATGAAATTTGCTAACGTTAAATATGCATATAAATGTAAGGTGATATACCCATATATTTTAGCAGCCGTCTCAGAATGTAGCATGAACAGTTACGTTTTACACTCTATTATGTCACGGCTAGCTACTGTAAACCTAAAATCGTTTAACAGGGCCGAATTAAGGGGGGACGGAGTTAGGGAGGCTGCAGACTTGGGTCTCTAGGCGGAAAGGGGTCTCCAGTCTGATCAACACCTCAACAGGCCAAAAATCATCATCATAAGAAATCATAACAAAAAACATGAGACAAATTTCTTCGTTTGTTACATCCATCGTCTTAACAAATTAGAATAAACCAGTTTTAAACAAGAAGGTCGAACATAGTGCACGAGAATCGTGATTCATATTTTTCCCTTTGAATAGAAGTGCTCTGCTGTCTCATGTAATTCTACAGTACCCATTTCCATTGATTCCGTTTTTCGGCATTATTAGGGAAAATTTTGATGAACATGAAAACCAGACTAGGAGTTTAAGTAAGCAAGTGTATCAAATTTAGCTACGAAAGGAAATGCAAAATAAGAAGAACATGAAGAAACATCAGAAGATTCGAATGGACGTTATAAATTTCGATGTGTCATTTATTACAGTTGTTGAAAACCTACAAACAGCTAGAAATTTTGATTGAACCATTTACCACTGATAGTAAAGAAATTTGAATTCCTTTTGCAAATATCACATAAATTCATAATAAACAACTATTATGGACGTTTCGTAACAATGCGCACGAATTATGTGCCTCGAAAACAACGCAGTTTCTGCGGAATTCAAATGTTCTCTTATGTGATGATGCACATAAGATCTTCTTAATACTTTCTACGGAAAAGAAATGGACATTAATCCAGGCGAATGGGCGGTAGAGAGATAAATGAGGCACTTTACTGGATCTCAATACACGAGAAAATGCAGATGCTGCTACCCTGCTGAACGTATGTGGATACTAGAAATACGCAGGAGTAACGTGAAGGTGAACAATTCGAGAGCAGAGTGCATGAAGGAGTCTAGAGTAGGCCTTTATCCAGCGCAGCGAATGTTAAATGAATGCTACTGATGATGATTATATTAAAATTAGGTAACAGGCGACAGTTTGGCGACTTTTGACCATTTACACTTGTTGACATTCATCAGTTTAGAATATTTGTGCTAACTAATGTCTACAGTAACTGATCGCAACAAGAATCTCCACGACAAACGCAAAGGTTCCCTCTGGAGTATGGATCTAACTATCTGATTTTATGGAAGTCTCAAAACATTTATGGTGTTGCCTAAGATTTCATGATCCTTTCTCACTGATGCTTCTTTTAACCTACTCAGCCCTTATGCAGCATATATTCAACATCGAACTTTTATTTTTTTCTAGGTCCGGCAGTTAACTAAACTTGCTGTGCACGACTGTAGCATATACTTTAAACCATGTGCTTTCTGTACGTCACTTGTTTTCGTTTTTAGTTGTTCCCAGTAGATGGCAGCACCTGCCTGAAAAAAGCTGTGCTTGCTTATTTTATCAAAACAAAACAGCGGTATATTTTTTCATTTGAGCACTAGGACCTACATTTGGCAATGATTTATACATACTTTCACATTCCAGTGGCATTGTTTTCATCATTTTAATTGTCTGAAATTATGTTTCCTGAATAATGCATGTATTTCATTTATTTTCTAACACAGATAGCATTCACTTTGAACATGTCCTAAAATTTTGGTAAATTATGCCAGTTTCTAAATTTCGTATTTTGATCTTGTTTTGTCCCGGAACAATGCATTGACTACCAGTATAAACCTTTTATTAATAAATTCTAAGCTCAAGACTGAGGAAGATAATCGAGAAGACGTAATCAGAGCTACCTTCTGAAAAAAACTTAAATTCTTTAAGGAAAGAATATCATAATCCTCTTTCTACTGTTAGTCGTCGTCACCACCACCAACAACACCACCACCACCGTAATAATCATCATGAAGGAACAAACACCATCTCAAAGTGCTTAAAACTTTACTGAAAAGGTATTATTTTGTGGTTGTCTACCATAGTTATTTGTCCAAGATTTTCAAACAGATATTAGAAGCGAAACCTAGATCCAACTGCGAAATTGGCTGTTTGTCATGTGCCATCAATAAAATCAATATTTGATACAACATAATAATTAATTTTAATATTATAAGAGCTGTGGAGTAGTCTTTCGATCATTCTGGAAGTTACATCAAGCCAGACCTAGCAAGTAATAACTGCTTCTCTTACGTACTCAAGAGTAATAATCAGGTGATTTAATATATCTCCGTTAGTCATCGATGGAAGGTTCCACAGTTATAGAACACTCAATAATACTGGTGGACGTCGTGCATACAGCTTAAACGACGCCTACCTCCAACATCATTGACCTCTACTGGTAACACAATGTCTGCAATGAAAGCGTACTCACAATGACATAAAATCGCACCAATAGCAAACAATAAAAGACAAGAGAAAAAAAGAGTTACAGCGACCAGTTGACAGGTAACTTGTAACGTTCGAGGTCTCAACATTCAGCATTTCAGAATAAAACAATAAAATTATTTGAATTGCGTTTTGAGATATTAATGAAACTGAGCATTTTCGTATCTGTCTGTGGTGGTGTGGAGGTCGATATTTGAATACAAGTAATAGAGGGCTCGTTAGACCAGTAAATGTGTCCTTTATAGCAACTAAAATTTCTGTGTGCGTTTTCTTTCGGATCTCGCGGCTAACAGAATAAATGTTCCAAGAGAATAGCTACAACGGCAGCCAGTGAGCTTTGTTATTAGTTTGGGAAGCAGATCAGGTGCTATGCTGTAATGAATGCATTTAGTTCCTTCAGCCTATATTTAACAACGTTGGATACGTCTTACAGCTAAATAGGTGCACCAATCAACTGCTATGTGCACGGTTAGTAAATATAGCACCAGGCACGTTTTGAACTGAGGTCTTATGAAGAGTTTGGTTTAAAGAATCTAGTCGATAGCTCCCATGTTTCCGGTTACTGGTAACTAGAATTATAGTCTCTGGTGGATGTGTACTTAATTCTTAGGATACAAAAATGCAATTTACAACTCATAATGTGAAACATTCTACAATGACTACGACAGTATCTGAAAAAAGAACAGAACATACTGAACAGTTATATAGGAGCTAGTATGAGTTTTGACCTGATGGTGTTGCGTTAGTTACCCTTAGTTTATTTTTTGATAAGTGATCTTATAGTAAGTCTCTCGGATGATGGACCTGATGAATCAAACTTTCTAAGTAGCCTACCAGGGCATATTTATGGGTTAAGGAAGCGGTACATTCCAAGCACACAAACATTAAATATATGGCTATAAAATTTTCGAGGGTACAGTTCCCCTGTATAAACGGTCAAGCAGTATTCTCGCACAAGATATAGGTACAGATAGCCTTTATCTCTTATCTTCTTTGTACTTTGACACGAAAACGAAAAATTCTGAAACCATTAAAGTGAATTGAAGAAACTCGAGAAAGGTTCATTGAGTTATCGGCAAGGAGCCACTGAATATGGCTAACCATTGTCCTATGACCGGTGGATGATAAACCAGCGTGGTGAAAACAAATGAGTGCTTGTGTAGTGTAGTCAACAAACGAAAGAAAAAAAAAAGTAAAATACTATGTCTGTCTCTATGCCTTCCTACGTCCTGAAGTAGAGCATTGGCTGCATTAAATTTTTTTTCTTTCTTAAAGATTCATATTGTAGTACTTTAACAAAGAAAATCGGACGTAGTTTTCCTGAAAGATTAGCTCTTCGACATGTATTACTTTTGTCATCTGTTGTGCGCTATCAACGACTAGAAAAGTTAACTTTGAGTCTTTGTTCGAAATTAAGACAGTCACAATTGCAGCAAACCTCTCAATATCTCTTTCATGATATTATTTACAATTTTTTTCCGTTCATATAAGCCCCTGAAGATTACTTACAATACTCGAGCCTTCCATAAAAATAATTAATTCGAGCATTTGTGTATTAAGCGTAAAGTCATTGACATGTATAGTGGACCTAATATTGAACATTATGGAACTGAATGGTTTCTCTTTAGCTACGAGAATGGGCGCTGTCTGTATTAAACTGTGTGGGCCCTAGAGACGGCTCCACACAGAGCAGTGAGCAGTGAAGTGCGGATCACGTCCAGCGGTCGGCGCCGGTGGGCAGCGCGACTGCAGCGGGATCGCGCGGTGCGCTGCCAAGGCGCAAGGCGGCGCAGCGGCCAGTGGGAATGAATGAATGAATCCCGCGGCTCCAGGCGGCCAGAATTAGCCGCGGCCTGCAGCAGCGCCGCGCGCGGGCTATTCCTGCGGCTGGCCGATCAGCTTTCACAGCTGCCGGCACACCTAGACACTTGTTACCGCCGCTCGCCAACCGCTGGGCCACCACGTGTACCGCGGCTCGGCGCCGGTTCCGAGGACTCAGAACGGCTGCCAGTCGTCAGGACGCAAACCACACACCTCAGGCGTCATTAATACCGCGAGACTTGCGACTCTACCTGTACGCCACAACTAACTGTATGCTGGATGGCGAAAGTTACGTAGAGTGTCGAGAACATATTGTTATGGCCACCTCCTCCCGTAATTCAATGACTTCATCGTTGTGGGCACCACAGCCATAAATTTGTTGAATGGATGCAACATTTTTCCATGTAGGCCACAATATTTGTGACGACTCTTCTTAGTCACGTCGTAGACTGACTGATGACGCAAAATATTATGATCACAGCCCAAGGGGAGGTTCAATGCCACCTTGTGGCTTTGTGAGAACGAGACGTGGTAAGGAAAGTATGATCAAAAGTATTCGGATACAGTGGACATTAATATGGGGAGTGTCCATCCTTCGCCATTACGACGGCTTGAACTCTGCTGGGGACACTTTCAGTGAGGTGCCTGAATGTATTGGACGGATGACATCCCACACTTCCTAAATAGCAGAAAGCGTAGAAGGTAGTCATGTTGGACGCTGGGGTCTGGAGCGAAATCAACATTCTAACTCATCCCAAAGGTGTTCCATTGGGTTCAGGCCGGGGCCCTGGGAAGGCCAGTCCATTTTAGGAATGTTATTGCCCACAAACCATGTGTCACAGATGCGTCCATATGAGAGGATGTACTATATCGATAATTCATCGTCCCTGAATTGTTCCTCTATTGTATGCAATACACAATGCTGTAAAATATTTTCATATCCTTCCGCATTTAGCGTTTTCTCAAGCGTTATGGGATCACGCCCTAACCATCTGTCAATAGAAGTGTCGATTATAAAAGGCGGTATATGTAATACACCTTGGTTGGAAGGGGATAATGAAATATTAACTGATACGCATATTCTAATTACTTCGGTGTTTTTCCATATCAAAAGTTAAACGGTTAGTAATCAAGGTTAAATGATATTCTGCTACTCCAATTGACAATTATTATTCTAAACGCAATAATGGCAACTTGTAGCAACTTCTTAATAACTGTTTGATAAAAGCAACCTGTGCGAACACAAATCTGACGAATCTAACATGAAATTATGGGGGTGGGGGTTTGGGGAGGGGGGGGGGGGGGAACAACTGGGTATAATCGCTCAAGTACTGAATGATCGTCGTGAAATTGGTTAACATAGAATAGAACTACTGAAAGTAAAAGATAGAACTATTGAAGGTAATACGTCACACCTGTTGTGTATTTTGGAGGCAAACTGTTCATCGCTTCTCAAGCCAAATCGTCAGTGTGAAACTCTAAGACTGTAAAATTATGAACTGACTTGAAGCTATCTAAGTCTCAGACAGCAGCGGCCCAGTCTCATCATACTGTATCTGCCAGTTTTAAAGTACTATGACTTCAGTCAGTGGCAGCATCAGTGGCCCCATCCTGTGACTATGTACTGGATGTCCCAAAACTTTTCTAAGCCCGCCAGATACATCAGATCAGCTGTTGGCTGAAGCTAGCGCAGATAGCGGAGTAGTAGCAGCAGTGTTTCTAGACAAGACCCTCATTGAAGCAGGTGACGAGATGAGATGAGAGGCGAGGCAAGACAAGACGAGTGAGTCAAATGATCTCTGTGTGAAAGCATCTGACAAGGAACCTTCACTTCGCCACGTTTTGCGTTATGTTCTTAGTGTGACTGGCAGGGCTCTGTATCTTCTGAGCTCTGACCGATCGTAATACTCCTTAGAGAGCGCAGGTCCCCTTCTATGGATTATATTTTACTTGGTTAACCAGTGATCTCCGTTCTACCACTCTCCTCTGAAAAAAGTCGTTCCTTGCTAATGCTGTCTCCCTCCTCGACCAGTCAGCCAGATTGCCATTGTCACTGTTCTCTTCTTTGTCTCTCTGGAAAAGTTTAGATGAACCAGTGTCCACGGGTCTTACGTCCTTAAACAATGTTTCTCGTAAGAGTTATACGTTCGGCGGCGTCTCACAGTTTTCAAAAGCTTAGCTTGGAGCTCTTTTCCACATGCAAGATACCGATCTCCAGCATCTCTCCCGAAAGTCAGCTTTCTGCGTTCGGCTGATAATAGCGCCTTATGCTAAAAATTCGTCGTCACTCCACTTCGTAAACGTATTTGCTCGAGCGGCTACTACAGGATGTGCTAACTGTTGTCCATCAGCAAAGCGACACCATGGGTTGTGGCAAGGATGCGCACGAGATCCGTCAGTGGCGATGATCACTTCCCCTCGCTAGCCTTCCAAGAAGAGCTCAGCAGGGTCCCTGACTGTTCCGGTGTTTGTCTCTGCAACGTGTCTGCCAGTGTGCGTCCAAAACATACCATTATTTTCCAGTTAGCATGCAATTCTGTTTTAGATTACTACGGAAGCTGACAATCACTAGTACATTTAACATCAATTCATTCCTTTGATTGCAATTATTCAGGTTAAGGATGAATCTCTAATATGAATTTCTATGAATTTACGGATGTCGCGAAACTTCCAAAAAACCGTCCCATAACACATTCTCTTAGCATTACTTTTCAACAAGTATTATGAAGAAATTTTCCAAGATGCTCTTGATGAAAAGTATCAAGATGCGGCGGTTAATGATCATCAGTAACATCAGATATCCTGATGACACTATCTCACTCACAGCCAGGCTGGAAGATCTCCAAAAAATAGTAAACACTATTACCAGGAATTCAATACCATGGGATTACGTTTAAATGTCAAGAAGACAAAATGGATGTTTTAAAATTGAATTAAAAACATTCTTGACTGCAAAAGCTTTTATTGGACATGGCAACCGGTTTCGGTCAGAATGTGACCATCTTCAAAACATATTACACCATGATGGATGGCGATGGCGCTGAACGGAGCAGGTATTGTGGATCTACAAACACCAACTGCTCACAAAATGGATGGCTGTCAGCAGAAACCAATCTGAAATTCAGGGCACTCTTGAACTCGGTAATGATAAGATCGAAGGGGTTTCATCATATAAATTACTGGGATGTCAAATCAACGATAACTGGAACTTCTCTCAAGAAATTCACTGCAAAATTCAGGGTGCTCTTGCACTCGGTAATGGCAAGATCGAAAGGGTTTCATCATATGAGTTACTGAGGTGTCAAAAGAATTGAAGAGGCCATAAATTCTTTCCAGAAAATGGAGGAAGTCCTGACTAGCTGTGACATAAGTGTTACATATTGCAGTCGACTGCTTCGATGCTACGTGCTCAGTATGCTACTCTAAGGAGTTGAGTCAGCGTGTCGAAGCGTTTTAAGAATAATGGTTCAAATGGATCTAAGCAGTATGGGACTTAACATCTGAGGTCATCAATCCCTTAGACTTAGAACTACTTAAACCTAACTAACCTAAGGACACCACACACATCCATGCCCGAGACAGGATTCGAACCTGCGACCGTAGCAGCCGCGTGGTTCCGTACTGAGCGCCTAGAACTGCTAGATCTTTTAAGAATACCATTCACGGATTAAGCTACAAATGTGGCAGCACAGCGGAGTATGAAGAAAAGTTTAGAAATTCTCAGCATCATCAAGAGAACAAAACTCGAATAATTTGGCTATATAATGGGAGAAACAAATGCAATAAGTTGCAGCTGAGGATACAGCACAGTATCGTTGTTCAGAAAAATGATGGACAAACAGCAACTAATGCTACTGATCGTCAATGTTCTTGGAGGACGAGGAACTTGCAGAAGAAAGTATTTAATGATTTTGGTGTATGCTGCTGCCACATAGAACCGAGAAGTCATCATAACGAAGTGAGGTGGTTGTAACCCTACGAGACCACGACAGCCGTCGGCGCAGCGGAACGGAAAAAGAGGAATGACAGAGCAGTGAAAGCAGCGCGCGAACAACCGTCGGCATCGGTGCCGGGGTCTGCGTCGGAGCCGTGTACGGACCGACAGGCGTCGCCGCTGGCCAGCTTTGACTAGCGGCCATGAAATATTTAGCGAGAGATAATATCTGTCCAGAGGGGCTTGCATAAGCTAATGAAGTTTCCTTTGAGCTGGCGGTGGTTAGGCGGAAGGCGCCGCGGCGCGGGGAGGAGAGGCAGCGGTCGGCTGAGGGGTCGGGAAGCGACACGGGGCGACCGGGGGTTCCGTGGGGACCCTCGGCTGCGGCCGCCGAGTTCCCTCGCTCTCTCCTCGGCCCTGACTCCGCCGCCGAGACGGAGGAACGTCCAACATACACGGAGGTGACAAAAGTTATGGGCTGTCTGCTAATATAGTGTCGGACGTCTTTTTGCCCGGCGTAGTGCAATAACTTGACGTTACATGGTGTGAAAAAGTCGTTGGAAATCCCGCACAGAAATACTGACAAGGCAACCTCCCCATCGCACCCCCCTCAGATTTAGTTGTAAGTTGGCAAGGTGGATAGGCCTTGAAAAACTGAACACAGATGAATCTAGAAAACAGGAAGAAGTTGTGTGGAACTATGAAAAAAATAAGCAAAATATACAAACTGAGAAGTACATGCGCAAGATAAGCAACATCATGAATAATCTGAGCTCAGGAGCCCCGTGGTCCCGTGGTTAGCGTGAGCAGCTGTGGAACGAGAGGTCCTTGGTTCAAGCCTTAATTCGACTGAAAAGTTTAATTTTTTATTTTCAGACAATTATCAAAGTTCAGGCACTCACACATAACCAACTTCGCTCTCCAAAATTCCAGGACATGTTCAGATTTGCTTGGACATATGCGGGATTTGACGGTCTACACACGGAAAAATTTGAAAACGTAAAAAACATGTTTTGACAGAGCACAGGGAAGACTGCGACTGTGAAACTGTTGCATTCATTTGTTGCTGATTATGTGACAAACTCTTATGTTTTCATCACATTTTTGGGAGTGATTACCACATCCACAAGAAAACCTTAATGGGGCAAGGTAAAGAATCTTTTTACCCATTCACCAAGTCTACAAGTTAGGTGGGTCGACAACATATTCCTGTCATGTGACGCACATCCATTTAACTTCGTTGGTTGATCGATTAACTCAGTTTTTTTTTATTACCGAGGCCCGCAAGCCCTCTGACCGAACACGCTGAGCTACCGTGCCGGCAACCACTAGACCACGGCGCTCCTGAGCTCGGATTACCCTTCATATCGCCTATGTTGCCCAAGGACTACTCAGTTTGTATATTTTGCTTTTTTTTTCATAGTTCCACACAACTTCTTCCTGTTTTCTCGATTGATCTGTGTTCAGTTTTTCAAGGCCTATCCACTGTGCCAACTTATAACTAAATCCGAGGGGGCTGCGATGGGGAGGTTCCCTTGTGAGACATGCTACCTCTAAAGCCGTCCATATTAGCGAGAACGTTGCCGATGCAGGATTTTATGCACGAACTGGCCTCTCTGTTATGACTTACAAATGTTCGTTGGGATACACGTTGGGCGACGAGGGTGGCCAAATCATTCGCTCAAATTGTCCAGATGTTCTTCAAACCAATAGAGAACAACTGTGGCCCGGTGACATGGCGTATTGTCATCCATAAAAATTCCATTGCTATTGGCTGCAAATGGTCTCCAAGAAACAGAACATATCCATTTACTGTCAATGATAGGTTCATCTGGACCAGATAAGCCAGTCCATTCCATGTAATCACAGCCCACACGATTATGGAGCCACCACCGGCTAGCAGAGTGACAACTTAGGTCCGGGATTTCGTGGCGTCAGCGCCATGTTCGAACACTGCCATCAGCTGTCACCGTCTGAAAGCGGGACTCATTTGATCAGACCACGGTTTTCCAGCTGTCTAGTGTCCAACCGATATGTTCACGAGCCCAGGAAACGCGCTGCAGGCGATATCGCGCTGTTAGCAAAAGCACTCGCGTCGGTCGTCTGCTGCCACAGCCAATTAACGCAAAATTTGGCCACACTATCGTAACGGATACTTTCGTAGTACGTCCCACATTGATTTCCACGGTTATTTCACGCAGTGTTGGTCGTCTGTTTGCACTGACTACTCTACACAAACCCGCTGCTCTCGGACGTAAAGTGGAGGCCGACGGCCACTGCGTTGTCAGTGGTGAGAGCTGAAATTTGGTGTTTCCAGCACACTATTGATACTGTGGATCTGGAATATTGAATTTCCTAACTATTTCCAAAATGGAATGTCACATGTGTCTAGCTCCAACTACCACTCCGCCTTCAAAGTCTGTTAATTCTCGCAGTACGGTCGTAGTCATGTCCAGAACCTTTTCACATGAATCACCTGAGTACAAATGACAGCTCCGCCAATGCACCTCCCTTTTATAGCTCGTGTACGCCATTCTACCGACATCTATATATGTGCATATCGCTATCCCATGATTTTTGTCAGTTCATTGTATATTGTACTCGCGTGTGACGGCTTTTCTGCACACCGAACAACTGCTACATTAGGAATCAACATGCTTTCTGCAAGTACCGATTCTGTTCGTGGGTGAGATTAATACTTACGTTAATTCTTCGTGTGCGGAGATCTAAAAGAGGGCAACGTCCACTTTTTCGTAGTTCCCTGCCGTAATCCATAGAGGATACACATTCTGGGACAGGAGGGGTCAGCGGAGGAGGCAGGGAGTATTGAGCTGTCAGTAGTGAAGTAGTAACAGCAGAATGGATTGGCCAGGTGAGCTCAGTAACGTGGAACGTGGACTAGTCGTTGGATTTCGCCTGAATAACAGTCCATCAGAGGCATTTCAAACCTTGTACAGCTGCACAGACTGGCTGTTGGTGATAAACTGTGAAATCCAAACGCCTTGGTATAATCACAGCTCAACCAAGATCAGGCAGACCTCATGTACTGACGGACAGGGTTCAAAATGATTCAAATGGCTCTGAGCACTATGAGACTTAACAGCGGAGGTCATCAATCCCCCAGAATTTAAAATTACCTAACTAACCTAAGGACATCACACACATCTATGCCCGAGCCAGGATTCGAACCTGCGACCGTGCCGGTCGCGCGGTTCCAGACTGAAGCGCCTAGAACCGCTCGGCCACCCCGGCCGGCCTGACGGACAGGAGCCATAGAGCATTGCGGGGGATGGTTGTAAAAATCACAGCCCGCATCTCGTGGTCGTGCGGTAGCGTTCTCGCTTCCCACGCCCGGGTTCCCGGGTTCGATTCCCGGCGGGGTCAGGGATTTTCTCTGCCTCGTGATGGCTGGGTGTTGTGTGCTGTCCTTAGGTTAGTTAGGTTTAAGTAGTTCTAAGTTCTAGGGGACTGATGACCATAGATGTTAAGTCCCATAGTGCTCAGAGCCATTTGAACCATTTTTTTGTAAAAATCACATAAAATCAGCGGAAGCAATCACTCCTCATTTCCGAAGTGTTAGCAGCAGTCCAGCGAGTACAATGACTGTACCCAGGGGGTTAAATAGAGTGTGGTAGAATGATCGAGCAGATTCTTTAAGCAATTGGACACTGGATGACTTTAAATGACTAGTTATGGAATGATGAATTACACTGCACCCTGTAGCAATCCGATGGAGGGGTTTGGGTTTGAAGAATTTCTGGAGAACGTTACTTGCCATCATGTGTACTGCCAACAGTGAAGTACAGACGAGGTGGTGTTACGGATAGGGGGTGTTACTTGTGGTTATGGTGTGGTTTCCATACCGTACTCCACGAAGCGCTTAATGTGGAATGATATCAACACATTCTATAGCATTATGTACTACGTACGATAGAGGTACGTACATTCTGGAGACGATGAATGTTTGTACTAACAAGACAGTGCACCTTGTCATAAAGCATCACATTATCTGTGGTCAATAATATTCCTGAAATGGACTGGCCTGCCCTGAGTCCCGACCAGAACCCACTGAAACATCTTGTGGATGAGTCATAACGTCAACTTCCCTCGAGATCCCAGCGTCCAACATCATTACAGTCAACTGTTTCGGTTCTTCAGGAAGAATGGGCTGCCGTTCCTCCACAGACATTCAGATAACTAATTGAAAATGTCCCCAGCAGACTTCAGGCCGTCATAAAAGCGGAAGGTGGTCGCATCGTATATTAATGTCCACTAATAGGTATCTAGATACTTTTGATCACCTAGTGTACCTGTACATTCCAAGATGATTTCCTTCCCGGGTACATTCAGCTTTCAGTTTAATTATAGAACAGTCTTGATCGCAAAGACATGTGACTGGTTTTGATCATCTTCAGACCTTCAATTGTAATATAATACACGATATAAATTAGAGGGGTACGTAAAAAAAACTTAAAATTAGCTATAAAATTACAAAACATAGACATATCCATATTGTTGAACTATGGCTGGGCTTGGAGCAGGAACCACTGAATGACGAAAGTCAACTGCTGGAGAGAGCAGTACAGCTGTTTCTTAAATATTGGAGGCTCTGTCTACAGCTGACAGCATGATGACAGTGTTAGCCACTCAGGTAAAAGTCGAAAACATTGTGTGCAAAAGGATATACTTACTAGTAAAGAAGGCATCAGAATTAGGTAGAATAAATTTTATAATAAAGGAGAAGCAGCTTGTTAATACAGCTGTTGTAAAATAAATATACTACGAACTTTAAAAGGGAAATAAATATACATCACATACATTGTGCAAAAAAAAATTACGACGTTGTTGGTTTCTCTGGAAAAGCGTCCACCTTCTCCATAGAAACTAACAACATCGTAATTTTTTTTACAGGCATGCCCCTAGAGAGGAACCTATACACAACGAATGTGACATTTATTTGTTCCCCTTTTAAAGTTCTTACTATATTTATTTTACAACTGCTATATTAACAACCTGTTTCTTCTTTACTATAAAATTATCCTACGTAATTCTGGCATTCTATTTACTAGTGAGTACAACTTTATGTACATAATTCTTTCGACTTCGGCCCCACTGACTAACGCTGACATAATGCTGTCAGCTGCAGAGGAAGCCTCCAGTATTTAAGAAATAGCTGTACTGCGCTCCAGCAGTTGATTATCGTCATTCAGCTGTTCCAGCTCCATGCACAGCCATTATCCATCAGTATGTATATATCTGTCTTTTGTAATTTTATAGCAATTTTAAGTTCTTTTTACGTATCCCTCTACTTTATATCCAATATTATATTACAGCTGAACTTCTGAAGATGATCATGTGATGATCGAAACCGGTCACCATTTAATAAACGTGCCTTTGCGATTGAAATGTTTTATAATTAATTTCAACTACTGCAATGTGTTCGCTGACTTTCTCCAGTTATGTTTACAAAAATAAATATTTTAGCTTTTAGTTTGCTTGTTTTGGGCGAAGATGGAAGGAGCTGACTTTTGTCTTCGAACTACTTGATTCAATGGATTTTTTCTTGTTGTATACTGAAGCGGTGCTTAGAGCAGGTTCCAGGTTATGTTCTATCTCTTTAAAACTCTTTCCCTGAACTATGATGGCGAGATCTTCGGCGTACAGGATGTGGGCCGTGTAATTTGGTCTTGATTGGTCACTGGTATACAGGTTGAATGGCACGAGTTCAGGACGCCACTGTCGGCAAGATGAAGAAGCAGCAGGTAACGGAGGTCAGGTTGATTCCGTGTTTCTTGCCTTCCGGGAGCGAAATTAACCAAAAGTCACGCGTGCAGAGATGACTAATTGTGTCACGCTAGGACGCATGATCTCCATAGAACCTCGCTCCAAATGTCTGAGGACAGTCTTTTGTTTGACTTAAATTTGTAGTGTTTCAGTAAAGACATGACGTACAGCTATTCTGCAAATCATGATGTTTTGATAAGCCCAATGGTTTTCCAGTTCAGTAGATCGTAGAAAAGATTTTATTTTATTTTCGTGTTCATAAAGCCGATCTTGGATATTTCCTGTGATCTCAGGAAGCAAATTTAACACCTTAGTATATAAATTCACATCTCGAAGAGATGAAGAGTAAAAGTGTTTCACAGTAGCGCTCATAGCTCTTAAGATATGCTTTTTAGAACCCATGGTTAGTAGACCTTTTTGCTTCGAATGATCGTTCCTGTCGTATCCCTGAATATTGACCATTCCTCCTCAGACTCCCTGTGTAGGGCCTACATCTGAAATAATTCGCTACATTACTCTTAAATGACATTTTTTAAATGAGCGTCTAAACGCTTTTCGGCTTTCATGCATAACATCAACAAATCATTTTCATAAAAATCTAATACTTTCCTTTATTAGCAGTAACTACAATTCTGCACGACAGAGTACAACTAGGATAAGAAGACGGAGAACGAAAGTTTGTTTTTTTGAGTAGGTTTGGCATTTTACGCCGTTCATCCACAGAAGCTGTGAGTAAGTGACAGAGGTAAAATTTTTAATGTAATCATTCATATCGTACAACATTGACCCTATCCCTAAATTGCCCTAGAAATAACGACTTTTTAAAAAATAAGCTGAAGATTGTACAGAACAAACCTCATCGAATAAGTTGTCACCTCATACGCAAGGCTGTTTCGAGTATAATTGTAGCCTCCGACTTGCGGTAAGTATTATAAAAATGCATTCCAGAGACACTTTAAGAGCGCCACTCTATTTACTACCCACAAATCGACACAAAAAACGCTCTTCAATATATTCTGGAGCCTACCTTACTATATTTGAAAACTGCGGTGTTACGTTAATCAGAAGCATATTTTCTAATAAAGTATAGAGCTGTGACCCTGCTGTTCTCGACTCCTATTTCTATGTTGTTAAGATAAGTGTAATTAAGCAAGGCGGCCGGAGCCACGACTTGATTTACATTTAGATTTGACGAACTTTCCTTAAATCACTTAAGTCAGTTATCGATATGGTTTCTTTAAATGGGCCACGGCCGATTTACTGGGCCATTCATTTGCATTTCGAGCATTTTTCTCCGCCTCTAATAACTTCGTTATTGACGGGACGATGAATTCTAATCTACGGTCCTTACAAAGATGCGATACGGAAGGAATGCAAAAATACCGACTGTGTGGTTTTGATAGTCCACCATTGGTTCTTCTGATGCCGGAAACTACTACATAATTACGATAACCGCGAGAAGCATACAGGGTTTCCTCTTACATAACTCTTGAACAACACTTCTCTGTACGCTCGAGTGCCAGTATTGCTGAAACACCCGTATGTGTAGCAAGACAGACCACTGGTTGTTAATGGAATGCAGAGGTTACAGCTAAGATTGCTTCATGATGATCTTGACAGATTATTAGTATGTAAGCTTCTGATTTATAGGCATAAGCCTCCTTACAGTTCTGCTAATACGGACAGCTGTAAATAAGATTAGGTGACAGAGCATAACACAGAAATTACGCCCGCGTCCGAACAAGTCCTTATACCAGTGTTCCTTTGACTCATTTTAGGATTACTGAGCTCACTAGAAAAGTAACACGTTATGCGAGATGTCATATTCTCATACTTCTAACATCTTGTTACGAACAGGTTATTTTCAACAGGATCTTGCAGGATAAAAAACTCTGTGTCACACTTCATGTCTAAGTAATGTTGCAATACAGATTTTAAAATCAAATAAATAAATTATTAGCATCATTTTACATATCTTCTATGGTTCATTAGTCGCTACATTGATAACTAGTAATGTGGTCCGTTTCTGTTGGCAAATAAAAGGCTGTTTCCTTGATTGACATCTTTTCGCGTCTTTTATTGTGAAACATTCTTTAGTGTCGATCTTCTGTGGTCCTTCCTTCACACATGTGCCGCAATGGTTCTTTGTTCGGTTACTTATTTATTCATCAGCTTTCGTGTGACAATGCGAGTCAAAGCTAACTGGCCGTGGGAGGAGTCAGTACGTGCGAGGAGCGTTCAATAAAAAATCCAACGCCTCTTTTTTCCTGAAAGCAGGTTGATTTTATTCAGTATCCAATACACCACATTATTCTCCACTCTTTTGGCTACAAAGCATAATCTCAGTTGTTTATGCTCTACACGGGTATGCTGCCCGATATGATCGTCTTCACTACACGATATTTCGGCGATCCAACTGGTCATTATTTTCATGTGCGATCGCGGAGTAGTCAATGACATCGGAACTGCATAAACATCATCAGAAATGGAGGCTCCTTTATACCCCGGGTCCAGGCCTCTGCGCCTGCGTGAGAAGCGGAGGAGCTGCCCCTGCGAAACGGAGAATCGCAGCGCTGCCGGCGGTAGAAACTGGCGAAAGTGGTAAATCGCAAACTAAGATGTAGTGGTACGAAAACCAGACCGATGTTGTTTTATATAAAATAAAATAGGGTTCCATATCTCGTTTGCTTTATCTCTATTAACAATGCCATCAGATAATCGTATTTCGATGGATTCCTTGAGCACACAATCCCAGTAACGAGAAGCCGGAGCAATAATTTGCATCTGTTTAAGAGACATGTCATGCACTTCATTGATACAATGTTCGGCGACGACAGATTTTTCAGGCTGGAGCAAACGTATGTGACGCTGACGTTCCACACATCGTTTATGAACAGTGCAAATAGTCTGTCCAATATAGGCCTTTCCACAATGACAGGAATTTTATAAACTCCAGGCTTTCTCAATCCCAAATCATCTTTAACAGATCCAAACAGGGCTCTAGTCTTGGCCAAAGGCAAGAGAACACTTTTAATACCATATTTCCTGGGAATTCTAGAAACTTTTGAAGAAATACTTCCAGCCAAGGGTAGAAAAGCAACTGATTTACTAGTATCCGGCGCTGGTTCACTTGATGGACCAAACTGAAAACACCATTAATTTGATGATCGATATATTCGTTGAGCTTGAAGACAGCCTTACGATGATACAGTTCCTGTGTCAAATTTTCGGAGTCAGTACTACGGTCTGGTTTTGGACCCACTACATCTTAACTTGCGATTTATCACTTGGCGCCAGTTTCTATAGCCGGCGGGGATGCAATGCTTCGCTTCGCAGGGGGCAGCTCTTCCACTTCTAGGGCAGGCGCAGTGGCATGGACCCGGGCTATAAACGAGCCGCCGTTTCTGCTGTTCATTGTGGCTCCTACGCCACTCTACTGCGAAGGCCTGTGTGCCCGCATGGCGTCATTCGTCTGGCCGACGTCGGATCCAACCTCTTGGGGAATCAATAACCTCCATATCACCTACATACTGCTTCCCGGGGAGTGCATCCTTCACTGGGCCAAGCAGATGGAAATCGAAAGGTGCGAAATTCGGTCTGTAGGGTGGATGAGGAAGAACAGTTCAATGAATTTTTGTGAGCTCCTCTCGCGAGCACAGACTTGTGTGAGGAATTGCGTTGTCATGAAGAAGAAGAATGTCGTTTGCATTTTTGTGGCGACGACCACGATGAAGTCGTTTCTTCAATTTCCTGAGGATAGCAAAACTGTGTGCGGCCAGCCGGCAGGTGGAGATCGCACAGGTCTGTATGACCTTGGTGTATTGATGACAGACGCTTCGCCCAAGGATTCACCGTGATTTTGTTCACTGCCATGTCTCCAAAGACTCCCTGCAAACGCCTATGAGTATCTGTGATGCTCTGGTTTTCCGCCAGAATAAACTCAATGATAACACTCAGCTTGGAAAGCACCTGCTTTACAGACGCGATTTTTAAGGCTACGTATTGTGTCGCCACCTATCGGAACTTCATTAAATTATGGAGACGTAACCAGCAATATTCCACGTTGCCACAACATATTCCGCATTTTTTCGACAGAAATTGGCCCAGAAAAAATGTGTTGCATTACTTATTAAACCCTCCTTGTAGTTTACAAAATCCTGATTACAAATTTATAAGCAAAAGAAATTAAAGAAATAATAAAACACCAAAAAATTGCGGGATTATACTAATAGATAACACATTACAGAGAGAAGCTCTAAACTACTGATAGGAATTCTTTCACAGAACAGAAGGAATACGCCACAAGGAAACCTTTAGATTAAGATTTGAATAGTTAGGGTTCACCATACTTTTTTTCGATTCTGCTGGAAGACTATTGAAACTGAAGCTACCGGAACAGTGCATACCTTCCTGTATAATGCCTGAGAAAGTATTATCCAAGTGCTTATTTTTTTTCATCTAGTGCTGACTGAATGAATGTAGCACTTTCTTCTGAATGCCTCAATATTACGAACAATATAACCCATGACGGAATATATCTAGAGGGACGGCTGACTTACAGTTCCGAGACACCTGGAGTGCGGCTTGCACGGAGATCACGCTTGACACAACAGATCAGTGTGACCGCCGTTTTCTAGGCTGAGAACATTCTTGGTGGGTGCACGGAGTTGCCCCCTTATGCAACTGAGTGACAGTAAGCAAAGTAGGCAAGCCTTCGCGTTTCAATATGAGAGAGAGTCAAGATTATTCTCATAATGATGTTAGCAGCATTCAGTTTCTGCACGACATCTTAAATGTGATAGTTCCAAAAAAAGCTTTCTATTTACTCTTAGACCTACGAATTTAAAATGGCGAACTTCACTGACTGACTGACCACCTTGTAAGAGTAAAATTTCGCTTTTAGACAAATAGTACAAACAACCAGAAATTACACGCTTTTAAAGACAGAATGTAAAGGCGCAGTGTGTAATCGAGCTACCTTGTGAACAGAAGTGATCGAGAATCTCATTCGTGCAATTCTGTTTCAGATACCTATGTGATACAATCTCCTCCGTTTGTGAAGTCGGAAAAGAGTTGAAAAATACCAGTGTACAGTCTTGCAGCAATTCGTATCTCGTAGGGAAAGAGCGGTACTATTCCATTTCATATTCAGGATACATGTGACAGACGAAATACTCTCATACTTTAAAGAGTGTTTAATAATCCGAATAAAGAATAAGGCAGGTGTTAACGGGTGTGAACATCCCCGAACGTCCAGTTTAATATATCATTATTGTAAAATGGCCGGCCGAGGTGGCCGAGCGGTTCTAGGGGCTACAGTCTGGAACCGCGCGACCGCTACGGTCGCAGGTTCGAATCCTGCCTCGGGCATGGATGTGTGTGATGTCCTTAGGTTAGTTAGGTTTAAGTGGTTCTAAGTTCTAGGGGATTGATGACCTCAGATGTTAAGTCCCGTAGTGCTTAGAGCCATTTGAACCATTTGAAAAGCAGTGACAGGTAGATGGGACAAGCCCTGAGACAATAAGGAATACTTAATTTGAGATTGGAGGGAAGTAATGCGGACAGTAGAAACATATGAATTTCAGTAGCTATACAAAGATTTGAAAAACAACCGAAAAGGGTAGGTAGACTAGCTGCATCAAACCTGTCCTCGGACTGAAGATCTCGTCAGCAATAACAGGGGAGAAATTTTGATTAGAAGTCGACATGACCGTAAGGCGCCCTTCATTCTGTCATGAGACTATAGTAGACTGGGCTGTTTGACACTTCCTCTGTATGTGTCACGATGTCTTGAGACGGAGCTACAATTTCATCAGCTAGCCCACCATCACCACTGCTATTGACTGCAGACGAATAGGCGGGAATAATTTCGTCAGCATACCGTAGCCAGCGTCTTGTCATTTCGCAGCCAGTCATTTACGTCCATAACACCTAAACAATTTGATCAAAAGTACCCGGACGCCTATTAGTGGAAATAAATACGACAAGAGCCCACCCTTCGTTCGCCTTTGTGAAGGTTCGAACTCTGCTGGAGTTTGGATGTCTGTGGAGGAATGGAAGCCCATTCTTCGTCACGAGTGGAAAGCAGAAAAGGTAGTGACGACTTTATGTCTCCCTGATGCAATCAGCGTCTGCGAATTGTTCTTCTAGTGTGGCAGTACATAGGGGTGGGCGTAAAATTTGTTCATGTACTTCTGAATTTAGCGTTTTCTTAAGCGCAACAAGGGGAACAGACCCTGACGCCAACATTGTAACACCACCTCTTCCGTACTCCTACTGCCGGAACTGCAGATGATGACAGGTAACGTTCTCCATGCATTCGCCAAACCCAAACCACAGGGTATAACGTGATTCCTCATTCCAAATCATTCGCATCCAGTCATTCACAGTCCAGTGGCGTTGCCCTTTATACCTCATCAAGCGTCGCACAGCACAAACTACAGAAACATGAGGCTTATGGGTAACTGTTCGGCCATTGTATACCATTCTTTTTAACTCCTTGCTCGTAGCACATTGGGGCTAAAGAGTGACTCCTTCCGCTGATCTCCGCAATGCTCGATAGTTCCTCTCCCTCAGTACTTGAGGTATTCCTGGTCTTGGTTTAGCTGTGGTTGCTGCTTCGTGTTTACATTTCATAATAACATCACCACCACTCGACATGGACAGCTTCAGAAGGTATGAAATGTCCCTGACAGATTTGTCACTCACGTGACACCCAGTGATTACGATAGAACCTCTGAGCTCTCCTGAAGGATCCATTTTGCTGTTACTGGGAAGCAGTGGTTGGAAAGGGTGTGAGATAGGGTTGTAGCCTCTCCCCGATGTTATTCAACCTGTATATTGAGCTGGCAGTAAAGGAAACAAAAGAAAAATTCGGAGTAGGTATTAAAATCCATGGAGAAGAAATAAAAACTTTGAGGTTCGCCGATGACATTGTAATTCTGCCAGAGACAGCAAAGGACTTGGAAGAGCAGTTGAACGGAATGGAGAGCGTCTTGAAAGGAGGATATAAGATGAACATCAACAAAAGCAAAACGACGATAATGGAATGTAGTCGAATTAAGTCGGGTGATGCGTAGGGAATTAGATTAGGAAATGAGACACTTAAGGTAGTAAAGGAGTTTTGCTATTTGGGGAACAAAGTAACTGATGATGGTCGAAGTAGAGAGGATATAAAATGTAGACTGGCAATGGCAAGGAAAGCGTTTCTGAAGAAGAGAAATTTGTTAACATCGAGTATAGGTTTAAGTGTCAGGAAGTCGTTTCTGAAAGTATTTGTGTGGAGTGTAGCCGTGTATGGAAGTGAGACATGGACGATAGATAGTTTGGACAAGAAGAGAATAGAGGCTTTCAAAATGTGGTGCTACAGAAGAATGCTGAAGATTAGATGGGTAGATCACATAACTAATGAGGAGGTATTGAATAGAGTTGGGGAGATGAGGCGTTATGAATACACTAAGCAGATTCAGAAGGATGCAGGTTGTCGTAGGTAGTGGGAGATCTAGAAGCTTGCACAGGATAGAGTAGCATGGAGAGCTGCATCAAACTAGTCTCAGGACTGAAGACCACAACAACAACAACAACAACAACAACAACTTCTCTACTGACAGTACAACAATCTCTGCCTCGCTTTGTACTGGCGGGTCCGCCTCTCGTCACATCTAGTGGTCAAGTCCGCGTTACATAGGGGTGTCCAGATACTTTTGATCTGATGGTGTATGTCTGAGCACATTGAAATCTTAGCAAATGTGATAACATTAAATTCAGCACCTATGTTGTTTTTTTTTTTTTAATTCTCTTTTTTTGTTCATGGGCATATCCACGTTCTTTCTCTTTGATGTAATTTTACACTCACAACTGTACAGCTTAAAGTCAACTCACCAACTAAACTGACACCTTGTCAGGATGTGTTTGCCGCGCGGGATTAGCCGAGCGGTCTAAGGGGCTGCAGTCATAGCCTATGCGGCTGGTCCGGCGGAGGTTCGAGTCCTCGCCCGGGCATGGGTGCGTGTGTTTGTCCTTAGGACAATTTAAGTTGAGTAGTGTGTAAGCTTAGGGACTGATGACCTTAGCAGTTAAGTCCCGTAAGATTTCACACACATTGAACATTTGAACAGGATGTGTTGGGTGGCTGTTGGCAGGTGGCTCAATTTAAGTTTAACGTGTCTCGTCGTAGATAGCCGCTCCTATTGCGTCCGGAGAATCAAATAATGTAAAGTTACTGGACGTAAAGAACGATCTAGATTATATGGAAATCCGGAGGTAAACGAGGTCCTGCTTTATTTGCATTCATGCCTATGTTGAGCTTATGGAAGACTACACCGGACAGTGAGAGGACGAGTTTCATACTTCATTTTCATGCCACGGAGGGTAACTTCCTGAACGCTTCCTCCGTGTTTTCACGGTAACTTGTCAGTAGTGTTGATCTGGATTTTGACCTCAGTTTCTGCTAGGCGGGACTGTTGCTCCCCGCCAGTAGCGTGGCCGTTGCCAGGTGACGGGGAGGGACTCGGGGAGGTACGGCGACGCAGGTTAGCCGCAAGCCTGTGCCCCAGCGAGTCGGAGGCTGGCCCGGCAACCGGGTAACGCGATTAGGCGCGCACAGACAACGGCGGGGCCTGCATATTGCATGCGGCCGCCTAAGTGCTCGCTTACAGCCAACTTCTTGCCCGCGCCGCCCGCTCCTCACCTGCCGGCGGCCATTAATATTTCACGCGCCCCGTCTTGCTTGTAATTATAAACTGGCGTTGCCTCCGGAGGAGCCGCCGCTGCTTCCAGAGGTGCATCCCACCCCCCTTCGGACTCCAGCGGGATGCTGCCTGACGACGTTAAGCAGACCAAGTTCTGGCGTCAATGGGCAGAAACCTTGAATTTAACAAATATCAGTTAACCGGGAGGCAGAAAAAATTGCGACTCTAATGTTTACGATCAGCATGTAGTGATATCCAAGTGTTCCCAAACGGCCCAGGTAAAAATTATGCAGGTGAGAGAGATCGTAAACTGAGTATTTCGATGACATAATATCCAAAGGGCACCGCGCCAACTCCCACCCTATAAAAAGACAAGCACTGTCAAGGTCACTTTCTTATTTTATTCCAGTTTCGACACTTTCTTAGTTAGATTAATCTTCAGATCCACTAATCACTAAAAAGGAAAGAAAAGAGGTTACGATAGTACAAGGAAAGTCGTAAACGGACATAAAAATACAGTATGCAAAATAGAATAAAACTACATTAAGTAAATCACACCGAATTACTTCGGAGCGCAGTACGTCGGTTGGCAAAGATTCAGTTAAAACACTAAATTTACGGAACTTGAGGTACTATGAAATTTACACATATATTGTCACGTACCTGACAACAGACTTCATCGCCCTTGTATAATACAAGCCACGTTCGTAATAACTTAACATTTCAAAGTAAGAAATATTAATCTCTAAGTATATGTATTTTTTTAATGTCACTTTACCTAGGATTTCTTCCATTGCTTCAAGTGTTTTATTTCTTTTCTATTCAATTGCTGAAACCAGGATAAGATCACGATCTAAGGAAGTTAAATTCTTCAGTGTTACTAATTGAGTCATAGTTCCTTACGCTTAACAGGGGATGGACAAAAATATGGAAACGCGATAGATGCATGCTTGAACACAAATGTAGATTAGCTAAACTTTCAAATTGTGCTGTTGTATTTGCCCACGGATGGCACCTCTGCAATGACCTCAGAACGTTCAAATGTCAGTCTGTTTAGAACAGTGTTCTGTGTAGTTGTGAGAGCATTATGTCGGATCTAAGTCAATTCGAAGGTGGACAAATTGTTAGTGCTCCTATGGTGGATGAATCCGCAACCAACGTAGCCGAAGTGTTTCCTGTTTCAAGAGGCATCATGTCAAAGACTTACAGCGCAGGGAAGCGGAAAAACACCAGTCGCTAAATTACAACAAAATGTATTTTTAGTGATCGTGACAGACGGTCGTTAAAGAGGAGTGCGATGGAAAATAAGGACACTACAGCTGCATAAATCATTGCAAAAATTGAATGTCGCACTCGCAAACCCTGTCAGCACCAAATCAACGCTGAGAGAAACTTCACAAGCACGAAACTACAGGGCGAGCTGGAATCCCGCAACCACTCATCAGTGATACAAATGTCCGTATCAGGAAAACTTGGTGTCGAAGCCATAAAACCCGGACTATGGACCAATGGAAGGGCGCCTTTTCGTCGAATGAGTCTTGTTTGACAATTTTTCCAACTTCTGGCAGAGTTTACGTCCGAGTGTGAAACACGGCGGGCTTTGGAAATGATCTGGGCAGTCACATCGCGGTATTCCGTGGCTCCACGATTACTTTGCAGGGTTGCTTTACCGCCAAGGATTATGTCACCACTCTGAATTGTCAGCTCTATCCAATGGTAAAGTATTTGTTCCGCAATGGTGGTGTTGTTTTCCAAGACGACAAGCCCCTGTTCACACAGTCGCATCGTCCAGTACTGGTTTTGTGAGAACGAGAATGAATTGTTGCAACTCCCCTGGCCACCACGATGACCATATTTCAACATTATTGAACCTTTGTGTTCTACTTTGGAGAGAAGGGCGAGTGATCGCTATCTACCTCCACCATCTTTATCTGAAGTTGGCACTATTTTGCAGGAAGAGTGTTATAAGGTTCCCTTGAAAACCATACGGGAACGAGACGACTGGAAGCTGTTATAAATGCCAATGGCTTTCCTACACCGTATTAGGCATGGTAATGTGTCGTGTTTGAGGTGTTTCCATATTTTTGTCCAACTGCTGTCTCCATTGCACCCCTGGACCAAAGCTCGCTAGTAATTCTCCTGTCTTCAACAGCGGGGACGTAGAATTGAGACGGTTAGTACGTATAACACCTTGATGTACGAAATGCCAGGATTGTTCTTCATCGTCTTTTGTTTCCTGTCTGTGTCTTTGGATTTTCTAAATTATGTGGAAGAATCACATAAGCTTGATTGTAATAAAAATAGATGCCAGGCTAAGATTCATTGGGAGAATCTTAAGGAACTGTAATCATGTACGAAAGAAGTGGCTCACAAAACACTCGTTTGACCGATTCTTTAAGGGCAACTCACGAGTTTGCGACCCGTACTAGGCGCGGTTCATAGGTGAGACGGAGAAGATTCGTCGAAGAGCGCTGCGTTTCGTTGCGGGTCGTTTACTCGGCGCAGTACTATTACAGAGTTACTCAACAAACTGCAGCGGAAGACGCTACAAGAGAGGCGTTGTGTATCACAGAGAGGTTTATTGATGAAATTCCGAGAGTTACCGTTCCAGGAAGAGTCTTACAACATATTGCTTCCTGCAGTGTAAGTTCCGCAAAATCAACAGGACGAGAAAATCATAAAAATTAGAGCTGATGGAGTTGTTTACTGACAATCATTCTTCCCGCGCGCCATCTGCGAATGGATCAGGGATGGGGAATTAATGGCAACAAAAGTACCTACACATCTTAAGGTAGCTTGCGGAGTATAGATGTACGAGGGGTCTTCAAAAAGTAGCTTATTATTATGCCAGGCCAAGTAACTCTTCTTGAATGCTACAGTACAAACTGACATAGATACATGACACTATTTTTCATCTTAGCCTCCAAGTCTCTGTGAATAATGGAATATTCTACCAATACTTGTTCGAATGTTCTACCAATACTTCAGTTCCTCGAGGACAGAACTCTGCTCCTTAGCCACAAAGCCATTCACAGAACAGCTGTCTGAACGTCCTCATCATTGTAACAAGCCTTTTCCCACTAGATGTTCTCTCCGCTTGCCGAAAAGATGGAAAGTGCATGGTGTAAGATGTGGACTTTGCGGATCAGCATCACCCAGTTCTGTGCAGCCTTAGTAGGGTTGTTGGTCCATAAACCGTCAGAACCTCACGCCGAATCCGTGTGCAGCTTAGACGTTTTGTCCAGAAGAATCGTAATGTCCTGAGTATTTCGACTTTGGAGAACGTTTCCATTTGCCAAGCCATATCAATGGCACACAGTAGAACTGAATCTGCTGGAAACCCGGAGCACGTACTCTCTTGTGACAACGCTCTACTATTCTTGAGCGGTGGTCTGAAAGTGTGGTACGACATGCGTAACTTACTTTCTGAATTCCCTACGTAGATGTAGAAGGTACGGGTGTCGGCCTGATTTCTTACTCGTCGACAAAGGGAGTTAATTAGTTAACTAATTTCTTGTTTCATTTCCCTCTCCTTTCTTTATAAGATCTTTTTATTGAGGTACGCCTGTGTGTCATTAGATAAACTAAGTGCTACCCTGTGGCGCAAAGAATTTACCGAAATTAGGTCGTTTTCAGCGCATACGAATCGCATAATGCAGTAAATGTTTAGCTTAGCTTCGAACTTCGAGTCAAATTAGCATTGATGCCATCGCTTCGCGCCGTTAGAATGTTTGAGTGTTCTCGTAGGGAATACACCGCCAGTGAGATCCGCTCAGTCGAGTTGTGCTTTCCTGTCGGTAAACATAGCGGAGGACCTGTTTGCTCTCTGCCGGCATCGATTCTGCTTCACAGCGCCGCGCAGTCGAGTGGCGCAAATGTGGAGAGCTCCACAGCCGTCTTGACACACAACATGATTCGCGTAATCCGTTTACCTGCATCTGCAAGTTATATCCCTTTCATTAATTTTCGTCGCCATAAACTTTGCATATTCGTTCTGCCGCGCAGGTCGGTGCGTATTTCGTGGGAGGGGCTCGTCTGCTCGCGCGAGCCGGCAGCGTTCGTGGGGCGCCTTTGGTGTCTACCTTTGTGAAATGGAATGGCACCCGCGAAACAAGAGGAGCACGCACCTCGCGAAATCCTCCGCCGTGCTTCTTGAATAAATTTTCGGTTTGCGCCGCGACAGTCGCGAGAGAGGCATTCAGAAGCTAAACACGCGAGAAAAAAGCGCAGTGCGCTATTTAAGACGCGTCAGACTTTGATAAATGTGCAGGTATTTACAATTCTCATCCCTCCCCCCTTTTTTTTTTACAGGGTAAAAATTCCCCGCGAGATGTAACTGTCTGCGTACACTTTCTTTGCTCTAAAAATACGCCTCGCCGCGTGCCGCCCCAGCGACGCGAAGTATTTCCTCGCGGCTGACATTTAACGCTTCAGGTATCTAACAACTTTTACGACGCCTCCGTTGATCTCTTTATCGCACGTCCGCCGCAGCGCACCGCGCTCCTGTTACGCCGTTCCGTGCCCCCTACTCCGCTCGCTCCCGCATCCGTTTTTCTTTGAAAAGGATCGGCGCGGGAGGGGGCCAAGTAACCCGCTTCTTTTAATTAGAAGGCGGCGCGGCTTGCCGACGGCGCGACACCGCGCGATATATCGCTTGTAATTGGAACCGATTGTGGGAGGCGCGAACGTGTCATCCGACAAAAGGCGGCAGCCCTCGGCGCCTCGATACCCGGCGCGCGCACGCGCCGCCGGCCCAGCCGCGCGGGCAGCCGAGCCCGGGCGGACGCGCGGGGGCCTCGGCCTTTGCTGCCGCTCGCTACATTATTATTATTCTCGTCGCCAGCATTTTCCTGCCCCCAGCTCTCCCGCCTCTGCGAATGCGAGTCAGTTTTATGCTCTCCCTCCCCCACTCGCTCTATCACCCTGCTCTCTCTCTCTCTCTCTCTCTCTCTCTCTCTCTCTCTATCTCACTGTCACTCGCCATTACTGTAGGTCCCTTTGAAATAGCTCCGTCGCGCAGAAAGCGCGAGGTACGGAGAAAGAGAGTGACGGCCCTAGAGATACAGGGGCGCGACGGAGAAGATGTAGCTCCTGTGCGCGTACGCTGGCGTCCCAGAGGACGCGGCGACAAGAACATTAGCGTGTGCCGCATCACCAGACCCTGAGAGCCCAGCGCCCTCGCAGTCCCGCGATAATTAAACTGGAGCGCGCGCGTCCTGGGTGAAGAGAGTGAGTGAGAGAGAGAGAGAGAGAGAGAACGCGTTTGTGTCGTGTGGCGGAGGGTGTGGCTGCCACAGAAGGAACCTGAGCATAAAGCCCGGCGAACCGGGTACTGGCGCTCACGGAGGTACGGCGAGGGCATCGCGTGCGCATCGGTGTAAAGGGTCTCCGTTTACCACGTAATCTAACAGTGCATCCGTGCGCTGCAGCTGTTTTGTTCATTCCTGTAAGCATACGGAAGGCTCACTACAACTGATAAGGACAGTGATCAGTTGCGCAACGATAAATAGTGTTGCGGTACGGACTTCAACCGCGACGCCAGGGAATTTCTCGACAATCACCGTCCAAAGGGTCGAGACTGACACCAGAGCCGACGTACGAGGAGCCCCACACGTTATGTCAACGAGCTGCAAGACACTCGCCACGACTCTTCGATGCAGTATTACGTCAATTGACAGTTCATAGCTTCACTGCCAGGAAGCCACCCCCAAACAGTGTAACTTTCCTATGTTTAATATTGTGAACTGACACTCGAATAAAGTGAACTGCTACTGTTTATAGCTCGTTTATCTGTATTGTTGTTGTAAGCAATTCGTGTGGTTCAGTCCGGAACGGCGCTGCTGCTACGGTCGCAGGTTAATCCTGCCTCAGGCATGGACGTGTGTTATGTCCTTATGTTGGTCAGGTTTAAGTAGTTCTAAGTCTAGGGGACTGATGACCTCAGATGTTAAGTCCCGTAGTCCTCAGAGTCATTTGAACCATTTTTTGAATTCATATGGTGCAATTATGGAAACGCTATCTGAGAAAAAGATTCGCCGAAACTGATATTGTACAACTGTATTTTTAATTACTCGTAACTTCACCAAACTGATTACAAAATTAACTGTATGTTACACAAGCTGTTCTGTAAAAGTCTGCAGTGAAATGCTACAGTGCATGACCTCAGAATACACGATTCGCAATTCCAACACACAAAGTTAACAAAACGAAAATGTTACATAAAGTTACTAATCAAATTTTTAAAGAATAATGCATCAAAATGTTTCTCTAAAAAGTCCTGTAAACCTTCTACTCAAAACTGACTAACGAATTTCTAATCACTGAATAACACACACACACGTTCCTAACACATCCTAGCCGAAATTTAACAATATTGAACGTGATAACAATTTCTAAAAGCAGTGCTTAACACTGAATAATCTCACTGTATCCTGACTGTAATGTAACTGGCCCCAACAATTTTTTATGGCTTACCTGTGGCAACGGAAGCTTAGTACCGCTCGAAGTTATGAACATAAAATATGCAGCGTAACAGCAAGCAAGCTAAATAGGAAAGAAAAGCCTTGTGCAGTGCAGTGCAAGGACATGCACCAATTCTAAGCACATAACGCTACTGTCTTAGTACTTTCGGCAAAGTGCAATGCGGCGACTCAGATAATCAGAACATGTGAAATTCTTTCGTGAGAGGACGGTGATGGCGCTTGAACTTACTAAATGATTAAAGGAAAATTGATCTTTAAAAAACTGAATTGCTAAAACTGAAACTCATTATCTATTAAAATCGTACTTGTAAAAATGATCTTTTATAGCAAATACTTCTCTGCTAAGTAATTAATTTCTGGAAATGTTAAAGGAGTGATAAAATCTATAACTTCAGAGTGCAAAACTTGAGAACAGGAAACTTAAATTATTCTCGTCCCAACAGTCAAACCAACCAACCTAAACCTATACAGAAAAACTTCCACTAAAACTTTTCGTTTTCAAACACATCCCAATTAGGCGCAAACACGTAATGCAGCAACTGTACCTGGACATCTTCCCTTGCGAAATTACTCTTCATCAAACCATAATTCAAAATTCATCCTCTGTATCTTTATCTCTGTGCTCTGCAAACTGTTTTCACCTGCTCAGTAGCATAGTGAACATCCGACTCTATCATTAGCTTAGCCTAGATTGCTCACTGCAGCGACAATGCTACTGATAACTAAAACTCACAGTGCGTGTACCCATAATCTCTGTGCCCTAACATTGCTGGATGTATTCCAGTCTCTGTCTTCCTCTACAGTATTTGCCCTTTAAATCTCCCCTAGTACCATGGAAGTCGTTCTCTGATGTCTTGACAGATGTCCTAGAATCTTGTGCCTTCTCCTTGTCAGTGTTTTCCACATACTCCTTTCGCCTCCGATTCTGCGCAGAACCACCTCAGTCCGTACCTTATCAGTCCACCTAATTTTCAACATTCTTCTGAAGCACAACATCTCTTAATTGCTTAGATTCTTTCGTGTTCCGGTTTTCCTACAGTCCATGTTTCGTTGCCGTACAACACTGTGCAACAAACGTACATTCTCAGAAATTTCTTTCTCAAATTGAGGCCTATGTTTGATGCTAGTAGACTTCTCTTGGCCAGGAATGGCCTTTTTGCCAATGCTACTCTGCTTTTGATGTCCTCCTTGCTCCGTCCGTCATTGGTTATTTTGCTGCCTAGGTACTAGAATTCCTTAACTTCATCTACTCAGTGACCATCGATTTTGATGCTAAGTTACTCGTTGTTCTCATTTCTGCTACTTCTCATTACTCTCGCCTTTCTTCGTTTACTCTCAATCCATATTCTGTACTCATTAGACTCTTTACTACATTCAGCATATCATGTAATTCTTCTTCACTTTCACTCAGAATAGCAATGTCATCAAAGAATCGTATCATTGATGTCCTTTCACCTTGAATTTTAATTCCACTCATGAACCTTTCTTCGATTTCCATCAATGCTTCTTCGATGTACAGATTGAACAGATGGCCGGGTTTGATTCCCGGCGGGGTCAGAGATTTTCTCTGCCTCGTGATGGCTGGGTGTTGTGTGCTGTCCTTAGGTTAGTTAGGTTTAAGTAGTTCTAAGTTCTAGGGGACTTATGACCACAGCAGTTGAGTCCCATAGTGCTCAGAGCCATTTTTTTTGAACAGATGGGATGAAAGGGTACATCCCTGTCTTAAATACTTTTAAATCCGAGCATTTCGTTCTTGGTCGTACATTCTTATTATTCCCTCTTGGCTCTTGTACATACGGTCTATCCCTATAGCTTATCCCTATTTTTCTCAGACTTTCGAACATCTTGCGCCATTTTACATTGTCGAACGCTTTTTCCAAGTCGACAAATCATATGAACCTGTTTTGATTTTTCTTTAGTCGTGCTTCCAATATCAACTGCAACGTCAGAATTGCCTCTCTGGTGCCTTTACCTTTCCTAAAGCCAAACTGGTTGTCTTTCCTTACATACCAAAAATAGACACTTTACAACAGTCCCTGTGGCGTTATTTATAAGTTCCGATCCAGCCGCCATAAAAGTTCGAGCCGGCGATCGTGACGAAACGGCCGCCTTTCTGCTGGACAGTCCAGTATCAGCTGGACAGCCGTCATCGTCATCAGCCCGCCCCTCAAACGCTTAGGTAGGGAGTGCGAGTCGCAGTCTCTACGGCCTGCAGAAATGCTGCGCTAGCTCAGCCGCCGCCGATGCCACTCAGCATCTTGTCAACGCACTGCCTCCCCGCAGCGTGTGCAACTTTTCGGGCGTCCGCCGCCTCTACTGTACCAGTATGGAGACATTGGTCGACGCCAGGTTGCGCCACCGGAGGAAGGCGCAAACCTGTATGTGCTGTAGCTTGTGGGAAAAATAAAGTTTCCTGAGCGCCGTCTGTCTTGCTGCAGCCACTGTCAACTCTGACGGATTTCTGTAGTCCCTACCAGCCCATCGAACCCACAACACCCAGGTGACACAGCCGAACCCCGTCTTGACAGACATCAACGACGGCATGGTGCCCACGACCAGAAGACGGTCTAAATTATAGACCGAAACCATTGGCCAACCAAACATCTGTTGCGATCAAGACTGTTTTACTGAATTTTAATGCCTGAAAGTGTTCTATTAAGAGCGAGCTGCGCATTGTCGTGGAGGAAAAAATACCCCCTTGGATAGTCTCCCATGACGCTTCATCTTGATAGACTCCCATCACCAGGTTAAAAGGTTTTGGTAGTAGTCTCCAGTGATGGTTTGCTCTTTACGAGCATAATCTGCTAGCAGCACACCCCCGGCAGTCCCAAAAACAGACAGCGTCACTTTGCCCGATGATCGGTGGGTCTTCGCCTTTGCCGGCGGTGCTCAATTCACATGTTTCCATTGCTTATTTTTTTCCTTGGTGTCTTGGACACGGTGGTACACACAGCAGTCGTCTGTGGTGGCTAAGTGGCTAAAGAAGTCATCTGGACTGGGATTTCAATATGTGCCGGGATTTCAGACATGTACAAGCAAACAAACAAAAATTAATTGCGTAACTTTGTTTTAATTGATAGTAAAAACTTTAAGATTACCTTTCGTTTATCATAATCACAGAATTTGTGTGAACATAGAAAAAATTCGTCATTCATACTGAAACCAGTTCCTTTAGGGGTAGGTTGCCACGAAATAATGTCCCTGGTTTCCCAGGTTATGATTTTTGTGGTGAAAAATGGTTCAAATGGCTCTGAGCACTATGGGACTCAACTGCTGTGGTCATAAGTCCCCTAGAACTTAGAACTACTTAAACCTAACCAATCTAAGGACAGCACACAACACCCAGCCATCACGAGGTAGAGAAAATCCCTGACCCCGCCGGGAATCGAACCCGGGAACCCGGGCGTGGGAAGCGAGAACGCTACCGCACGACCACGAGATGCGGGCTTCTGTGGTGAATTGGTACCAATTTGAGACAGTTTTCCGACACGATAGACCACAGACTTCCTGTATCAAATTGTTCGTTTCAATTTCATCTACACTATTTGGTCATCAAATAGACCTAAGTCACAAATAACATTCGTTATAAAATCAATGAATCTATCATCGTTCCTCTTCAACGCATTTGCATCTACATCCGTACTCCGCAAAACACTCAGTGGTGTGTCGTGGAGGAAACTTCTGCTATTATGTCACTAACATTTTCCCCGTTCCCTATTCCATTCCCGAATGGAACGTGGAAAGAATGATTTTCAATAAACCTCTGTATGAGCTCTAATTTCTCCGAGTCCCTTGTTGCGGCCATTTTGGGGAACATATGTGAGAGAAAGTGATACTTAGCCCGACTCTTCCCGAAACGTACTCTCTGTGAATTTCAACAGTAAGCCTCTTCGTGATGCATAACTCCTCTCTTGTAACGTCTCCCACCAGAGTTTACTGATGGCCTTAATAACGATCCCGTCACGAAACGCACCGCTTTTGTATCTCTTCTATTCATCCAATCTGGTAAGAGTCTCATACGGATGAATAATACCCAAGAATCTGCCCAATAAGCTGTAAATTTACTAGTACAGAATGCAACGCTTATTGCATTGACAAGTGTAGCAAGTTAACATGTACCCCTTAATGTACATTAGATAAACTGATTAAATGACTAATTTTAAACAATATGCAAAACGTGACAACTTGTAACACGACTTCATTTGAAGAATAGAAGTGGAAAAGTTCTACATACCAAATCTCACATTTGTCAGGAGAAGCAATAAAACATATATCTCTTTATGTACATAACTTGTATGTAACCATAAAACTGAAAAGCTTTGCTGATGCAACACAACGATGCTGTCCAGCTCATCACTAGAAAAAATAATGAAGCAAATTAGAAAATAAATAATTTATTAAGAACATTCTAAAGTGCCATACCAGGAAACTGACCAGTTCTACACTGTGTGATCAAAAGTGTCCGGAAACCGCCAAAAACATACGTTTTTCATATTAGGTGCTTTGTATTGTCATCTACTGCCAGGTAATCCATATCAGCGACCTTAGTAGTCATTAGACATCGTCAGAGAGCAGAATGGGGCGCTCCGCGAAACTCACGGACTTCGATCGTGGTCGGGTGATTGGGTGTCACTTGTGTCATGCGTCCATACGCGAGAATTCGACACTCCAAAAATCCTTAGGTCCACTGTTTCCAATGTGATAGTGAAGTGGAAACATGAAAGGGCACGTAGACCACAAAAGCGTACAGGCCGACCTCGTCTGTTGACTGACAGAGACCACAGACAGTTGAAGAGGTTCGTAATATGTAATACGCAAACATCTATCTAGACCATCACACAAGAATTCCAAACTGCATCAGGATCTACTGCAAGTACTGTGACAGTTAGGTGGAAGGTGAGAAAACTTGGATTTGATGGCCGAGCGGCTGCTCATAAGCAACACATCACGCCGGTAAATGCCAAACGACGCCTCGCTTGGTGTAAGGAGCGTAAACACTGGACGATTGAACAGTTGAAACACGTTGTGTGGAGTGACGAATCACGGTACACAATGTGGCGGTCCGATGGCAGTGTGTGGGCATGACGAATGCTGGGTGAACGTCATCTTCCAGCGTGTGTAGTGCCTACAGTAAAATTCGGAGGCGGCGGTGTTATGGTGTTGCCGTGTTTTTCATGGAGGGGGCTTGCACCCCTTGTTGTTTTGCGTGGTACTATCACAGCACAGGCGTACATTGATGTTTTAAGCACCTTCTTGCTTCCCACTGTTGAAGACCAATTCAGGGATGGCGATTGCATCTTTCAACACGATGGAGCACCTGTTCTTAATGCACGGGCTGTGGCGGAGTGGTTACACGACAACAACATCCCTGTAATGGACTGGCCTGCACGGAGTCCTGACCTGAATCCTATAGAACGCCTCAGGGGTGTTTTGGAACACCGACTTCGTGCCAGGACTCACCGACCGACATCGATACCTCTCCTCAATGCAGCACTCCGTGAAGAATGGGCTGCCATTCCCCAAGAAACCTTCCAGCACCTGACTGAACGTATGCCTGCGAGTGTGGAAGGTGTGATCAAAGCTACGGGTAGGCCAACACCATATTGATTTCCATCATTACCGATGGAGGGCGCCACGAACTTGTAAGTCATTTTCAGGCAGGTGTCCGGATACTTTTGATCACATAGTGTAAGTGACAATACGAAAGTTTTTATTCCATGTGCGAATTAATACAAAGGACCTACTTTTATTTATGATAATACAGGTACATAAATACAGAAGAACCCTAAATAGTGGAACTGTAGTCGAAAAAAGCCATGTCCCATTTCTTTTAAATTTCCTTTAGAAGAGAGAAGCAAAATGAAACGCACGAAAAAAAAATCTTTCGTAGTTGACTTCTGTTTCTTATACAACTCCATTCTTTGGATCAATTGTAGTAGAATTTACTGGAAAACTCCTTGTACTGTTGAAAGAAACTGGCTACATCGTTAACAGTCATTCTGTTTTGCAACTGATAAACATGTCTGGTCTTTCAGATGGATTACGGCATGGCGTATACAGTACCAGCCGGTGTCTTCGCTCTTTTGAATACGTTGACACTTTCCCGTTCTTCTGTTGTAGAATAAGAATTTTTAATAGCTGTTTGAGATGGATGAGTATGAGATACTTCGATCATATTGCATTTGTGATCTCACACATCTACATTGACAACATTTCAACAGCGTCTTTAGAATCAGACAAGTCAGTTGTATGCATTTTAATTACACGGGATAGGTTCATAGCTTTAGCTGACTCCACAATCTTGCGTAAATTTTGTGGAACAGGGGCCATTTTTTCTTTTTTTTCCTTTCTTCTTTTCTCTGTAACTTCAAAATATCTTTCGAAGCTCAAAACACTGTGCTGACTAGCCAAAAACTCCTCTTCAACTCATCCTATGCTAAATGGAGGTGACTTAGACTCGTGGCGGCTGCAACTCCAGAGGGAAACACTGCTGGGCACAAGGAGCATGCGCCGTCTAGTGACGAATGTCTGAAACATTTTCTCCCTGGTCTGGTACTTGTTACAAGTCTAAGGACAGAAAACAGGGTACCGAGAACACAGCAGCACTTAAAACGCGATTTGTGAAAAAAATGGCACTTAGAATGTTCCACATTTCCACTCGTCATTTGACTTCTCAATGTTGCAGAAATGTTCCGTAAAAAAATTCACAAAATCTGTTACCGTAATTCCGACTAAATTTTTTAAGTTACGAAACATGTCAAAATTATATTAGGCTATGATATATTCAAATGTGGTCATGATCATTTACTTTCTAAGTCTAAGTCACGAGGACCGAGTTTAGCAGAGGTAGATGTAGACCGTAGGCGAACCTGCTGTCACAGTTCCTACGTATCATTTACAAAATTTCAGTATCCACAGATGCTGATGAAAGGCTTGTGGGTGTCGGTGCGGATAAGGGACGTGCAGATGTTGTGAGGATCTCATTTCTCTTACCCGCGCACACCTTAGAGAGCAGAGCCGTAAAAAGCGGTTCATGTGTACAGTGCGTGGGGCCAATGATTGGTATGGACAATTCACGCAGACAGATGATAGAGTTGCCGGATGTGGCGTACTGCACCGCTGTCAACATGACTCACATATTCTATCGAAAAGAAAAAAGCGACAGCATGCAGGTCATATCTGTAAGCCTAAATTTATTTACAGTAACTATTTCAAATATATGAAATCGAAAAATTGAGAGAAGCTGGTATCAAGTATGCTGAAATATCTTAAATTTGTTATAACTCACAACATGAATGTAAATTATTTGCTCAGTATTATCAAACAGCTTTTCTTTTCGATCTTACGTGTTTTCATTATTAAGTTACTCTGCATCGAGTGTCAAAATATTTATGAGTGTGATGATAGTTGTAATCTGTAGAAGTCACTACCAGGTCGATAATCTCTTGAATTCCAGAGCTTGCTGCAGTTACGTTAATGGAAAAACTTCACTCACATTGACGTCAAAATCTAATTTCAAACCGTTTTCTTCTGCAATTCTTGGGCTATCACGGGCATTTATCCAAGTTTCATCGAAACAGACAAAACTTCCTTGGAAATCTGCACCGTCATGCAACAACATCTGTCCTTTCCGCTAATATTTTAGGCCCATTAATAAGTCAACAGCTGAAGCTTATGTCTTTGAGTGCTGTACGTAATGAAAATTTGCTGCCTTAAAAGCTTTGAGAAGCAAGACAAGCAGTTTCGAAAGTGTGAGCTACTTCCTTTTGTTATATATTGGATGACGAGCAGCGTATTTTTGAAAAACATTCAAATATCACTTGCTTCTTCCTCAGCAGATTTTTCGTATTATCTGCATCCATAGTGTGCCAGTCTCATCACAGTCTTTATTCAGCTGTTCATTACCTCTATTTTAGTTCACTTGTTAGACTTAAAATGACATGTAGGTGAATAAACTAAAATATCAGAAACGAAAAAAAATGCGAACAACCTTCTAGTTAGCATAAGCGAAACGACAGCACCGGTTACACGGAAGAAACTCACAATTATGCTTAACACACGTGTACGTTTGTTTTCTAGTGCGGCAAAGTGGCTCGTGCTACCTGCTAAAACATCGACCCTTCCTGTTATCGCTAGGCAACGAAACGACGCTCTAAACTGAGCTGACGGTACCGAAGTATTTGCCTTTCGTCACTTGTGCTCAAGTTCGAACCGACGCGTGTGGAAAGTAGCGGCGATCCTTTGTCATCCGCAGCTCGCAAGGGTTCGGTCGGAGGAGCCGGTGCTGTCCCACTGGAGAAGCCGGCAGGAAAGCAGGGGGTGACGGGGACGGACACAGGACGGCTGGGGACCGCGGCTTAAAGGCCGTTATTCCGCTTAAACGAGCCGCCCCGCGCCGCCCTGCCTCGCGCGGCCTCTGTCTCTCGCGTCTGTTGGTTTTACTCATCTGGTAATTCCTCTGCCGCCGCCGCCGCCGCCGCCGCTGCTGCTAAGGTCCTCCTCTGGCAAATAAGGCCTTAATTATAGAGGTTAATTGGTAGGGACTTGTATAATGTAACGTTGTTAGCAACGAGCTCCGAGTGACGTACCGTCAGGGCTTTCCTGGGGGAGGGGAAAGGGTTAGTGGTAGTAGTTTGGGAATCTCTCTGAGGAAAACCGAATTAGAGGCGCTGCCGGAGAAACCTCCATTAGCCGCTCCTTGCTCGGCGGACTGCGTCGGCGGCGCGTCGGCGTCGATGCCGCCCGCACACAGGCGGGCGGGCTCTGGAGGCGCGCCGCGGCGGCGCTGCTAGCCGGGCGGGCCCGCGCCCGCCGCAGCGCCGCACGACACAAGCCGCGCAGACTCCGGCGCCCGCCACCACAGGGCTACGGCTGCGGCCCGCACGTCCACAACTGACAGCCAGACAAACGGCTCCTGCAAATCTCTTATGAGAGCTCTCCTAAAGTGACTAGAAAACAAGCTAATTTGTTGACTGGACTGCACCAACCGGTCTGCGCCAAAAGCCGACAAGTAAGGGATGGAATTCGAATCTCAGTCTAAGGATCCCACGATATACCACTGAGATCGACACCTTCGTGGAGTTAAAGGCGTTCTGCCGCAACGACTGAGGGCATCAGGCGCGAAAATACCCGCGTCGAGCAATTTTACACAGTACAGTCACTATGTAATTTAGTCTTGTGTTATTCACTACTGGCCATTAAAATTGCTACACCACGAAGATGACGTGCTACAGACGCGAAATTTAACCGACAGGAAGAAGATGCTGTGATATGCAAATGATTAGCTTTTCAGAGCCTTCACGCGGGGTTGGCGCCGGTGGCGACACCTACAAAGTGCTGACACGAGGAAAGTTTCCAACCGATTTCTCATACACAAACAGCAGTTGACCGGCGTTGCCTGGTGAAACGTTGTTGTGATGCCTCGTGTTTAAGGAGGATAAATGCGTATCATCACGTTTCCGACTTCGATAAAGGTCGGATTGTAGCCTATCGCGATTGCGATTTATTGTATCGCGACATTGCTGTTCGCGTTGATCGAGATCCAATGACTGTTAGCAGAATATGGAATCGGTGGGTTCAGGAGGGTAATACGGAACGCCGTGCTGGATCCCAATGGCCTCGTATCACTAGCAGTCGAGATGACAGGCGTCTGTAACGGATCGTGCAGCCACGTCTCGATCCCTGAGTCAACAGATGGGGACGTTTGCCAGACAACCACCATCTGCACGAACAGTTCGACGACGTTTGCAGCAGCATGGACTATCAGCTCAGACACCATGGCTGCGGTTACCCTTGATGTTGCATCACACACACGAGCGCCTGCGATGGTGTACTCAACGACGAACCTGGGTGCGGTGAACGCACATTGGAAGCGTGTATTCGTCGTCGCCATACTGGCGTATCACCCGGCGTGATGGTATGCGATGCGATTGGTTACACGTCTCGTTCTGCTCTTGTTCGCATTGACGGCAGTTTGAATAGTGGACGTTACATTTCAGATGTGTTACGACCCTTGCCTATACCCTTCATTCGATCCCTGCGAAACCCTACACTTCAACGGGCTAATGCACGACCGCATGTTGCAGGTCCTGTATGGGCCTTTCTGGATACAGAAAATGTTCGACTGCTGCCCTGGCCAGCACATTCTCCAGATCTCTCACCAATTGAAGACGTCTGGTCAATGGTAGCCGAGCAACTGGCTCGTCACAATACGCCAGTCACTACTCTTGATGAACTGTGGTATCGTGTTGAAGCTGTATGGGCAGCTGTACCTGTACACGGCATCCAAGCTCTGTTTGACCCAATGCCCAGGCGTATCAAGGCCGTTATTACGGCCAGAGGTGGTTGTTCTGGGTACTGATTTATCAGGATCTATGCACCGTAATTGCGTGAAAATGTAATCACATGTCAGTTCTAGTATAATATATATGTCCAATGACTACCCGTTTTTCATCTGCATTTCTTGTCGGTGTAGTAATTTTAATGGCCAGTAGTGTAGTTTTCGCGATGTTTCTATGCCACCACCGTGTAACTTTCAACAGACAATATATTCATAAAGGCGTGCATTAATCGTTTTGATAGACTTACATCTGAAAACAACCTAGACGACGAAGCCACGAAAATGAAAGAAAAGCACGGAAATGGAATACCATGACTAGTTCATACAGCGCCATTCTACGAGCACGCCCGTCACATTAGACAATTAGACATACGATTTTTTATGACTGTGAGCAGTCAGACTGTCTACAGCACGTCATTTTTATGATGTCCGTTATAGTTAGGTTCGCATCTGTTTTACTAAATGACTAACCCGGTTCATGGCGCGCGTCCCCAGTTGCAGGTTGCGTATCTAAAGCCTTCCAGGGGAAACTAGAATTTGATTTCCAGTGTTTCATGTAATTACACATCGAATTTAAAAAATTAATATGCTGTCATAATCTACTGATTAAGAGGTCCACTCTTACGTTAAATGTCTAAAACAGTAAGTCAAATATTAAAATTAGAAACTCTATGTCTCGAGGCACTGTGACTCACGGCCGGCAAATTACCTAGACTACATTCACCCAGTATTTGAGAATGAGAGCGCTGAGCGACTTCCATTGAACTTTACACGTTATTTAAATTATTTAAAACCTTTCCGACACTTTTTCTGGCTGAGATCCTCCAAAAAATAATGAGAAGGAAAAAGTTTATGCTTAACTTGATTTTGTTGTTCTTGCAGTATAACTTCAGCATCAGACGTGACATTTTAATTTATTACTTCTTTACTACCAACTCTATTCGTAGCACGTTTTGCAGACAGTACACCTGAATTTACATGCAGAATTATACCACTGCACGATACATATTTCAGGAGATATCACGTCAGAAACATTGAGATGCGTGTAAAACTAGCTTTATAAATAAATTATGAGAATAAAAGGTGGAGGGTGGAGAAAGGAAAGAAAAGGGAAGGAACTGCTAATATCAGATGCATTGGGACATTATTCAGCTGACATCAATAGTTCCTTCCCTTTCCTTCCCTTCTCCGCTCTCCACCTTTTATTTACATAATACAAGGTGACAATTATTGAACTATATGAAAAAAAACGCAAATTAGTTACAAACTACGGCAGATATATCCTCCATTCAACATGTAAAGGACACTACAGATAATCGGATTTACGTTATGACATGTTCGATATGTCTGTCATCATTGGCGATGATGTGGGGCAGACGAACACCAAAATTCTGCATGACCCGCTCAAATGTCGGAACATCGATGCTGTCGATGACGTCCTGAATTGCTGTTTTCTGCTCAGCAATGGTTTTTGGGGTCATTGCTGTACACCTTGTCATTAATATAACAGCCCCACAAAAATGAGTCCGGAGAATATGGCAGCCAAACGAGGTCCCTTCAGCGGCCTCTGGGTACCCCAGAGCCAGAATGCGATCCCCAAAGTACTCCTCCAGGACATCAAACACTCTTCTGCTTCGATGGGGTCGAGCTCCGTCCTACACGAACCACATCTTGTCGAAATCAGCGTCTCTTTGGATAATGGGGATGAAATCATCCTCCAAAACCTTCGCGTATCGTTCGGTATTCGCCGTGCCATCAAGAAATATCGCACCGCTTATTCCGTGACTGGACATTGCACACCACACAGTCACCCGGTGAGGGCGAAGAGACTTCTCAATCGCGGAATGCGGGTTCTCAGTCCCCCAAATGCGCCAATTTTGCCTATTGACGAACTCATCCAAATGAAAGTGGGCTTCTCCGCTAAATCAAACCATATCGCGCACACAAATTCCCATCATGCCCCGCGGGCAACCGTGCAGTTTGAACGTTCTAATGGAAACCGTTCAGAAGTTATGACGATTTTATATCATATAGTACAATAATTGTCAACCTGTATGTATCACAGCTGCGGATGCCTCGTGGTACCTGTTCTTTCGGACAGGACACCACGCACTCATATAACTGAAACTAAATATTCCACAACTCGTATTATTGATTTTACTTGGTCTGATTACTTCCTTTAGGGTCTCCCTTACGTCGGACCACAGTTTGAAGCATGCAGTCTTTTCAAATGACAGTTTAACGAAATAATAATAGTAATATAGATAAAACGATAGTTCCAAATGTGGCACGATTACTTTAAACAGGCTAAGGATATATTTGAAAGGCCATTTTGGGAAAACAGCATGAACTACCAATTCACAAAAATAGCGATATTGGTATTAGTAATAGTAATAATAGTAATTGTCACAGTTGAAAAGGCAATTGTATACACGAGTAACGATAAAGAAGAATGACACAGTGAATTCTAAAAGAGAGAAGTTTAGGTAAGATGCCCCGGCTAGGGACCTTGGGAAATGAGAAAGTCTGCTGGAAATGAAGAGTATTTAGTTGTAATTGGGTAAAGGCTGTGTTCAAAAACCGGAACTGACGTCATTCTTGTTTTAAGAGATAGATCACTATTTGTAATTTGCAGATAGAGAGGTGATTCAGTTCTTTAATCTGCTGTTTGGTGACGTGAACAGAAAATATATTGAAATATATTGTTCTGACGCCAAAACGTTATCCTTCTGTGCTTTTCAGATAATAGTGTTGAGGCTGAGGAGAGAATGAGGGATTGTGCAAATTTATCAGATGGTAGAGCAGACAGAATATATGAAACTATGTGCACTTGGCTGTACATTGTCAGGGTATAAGATGGTGGAATATGATGAAAACGACGACCTTCACAGGCTTAGAAAACCAGGCTACTTCGAAGCGCCTTCGGTTTCCTGGGAAGAAAGTCTTAGTCCTGATCTCTGAATAAAATGGCAAATTACTTTCTAAGGGAGAATGCGCTTTAAACTTTTCCAGCGTTCTCCTACCTTACCAGTACTTAAGCGTAAGTGTCTTCTCTCACTGCTCTTTTCTATTTGTCATAATTATGAACATGCGCCACTGACAGCCAATACGTCTTGATCTTTTTTGTCTCCTCCGCTTCACTGTAATGATTTAGCATTTCTGTCGACAACTGTTTCGTCGTCTTATACTTCTGATGCTCGTAGTTCACTGCAGGTACACTAGGTCATTAGGTCTGATACATCTTGTTTCGATTCTTATTTCCGTTTTACCATTTTATAACCGATTTTACCACCAAGCTTTTATCTTCATAAAATACCAAGTTTCCTTAAGTATTTGGATAACTTTGCTTGTCTTGCTTTATCAAAATTAGGCGCTGATTGGTTCTATTTATCAATTGCTTGTACGACATTCTCATTTTACCACGTTTTGGTTGTTCGAGTAACAATAAGTTGCAAACATTTAGCAGGATTCAGAGATGTTAAGCAGTATTTATTTCTGAGCCCTTGGCTTTGTTTCATTTTCCTTTTCATTCTCTACCGCACTTCTAGACTGTGCTAGGCTGTCATGTCTCTTTGTTGGAGTTTACATCCTTGAGTTATATGTACATAGTGCCGATTTCTTTTATATTTTATCTGCAACAGGCAATAACTCAGCGTACATAAAAGATCTACGAAGATCTACGAAGACAGTGTCGTAGGCAGACCTCTAGATACCGCATTACATGAAAATCTGCGCATATACCGCAGGAATGTCTACAGATGGAACTTGGGGCGATATCATAGCTGTGGTCGTTCATATACTGCCACGAGGATTGAACGGCTTTCCAAAGAACCAACAAACTTCAAAAGCATAGCATCTTGAAACCACTACAACAAAGCTTCTGTTTCGGCGCGATCTCTATACGCATAAAACACATCTGTCGGAGATAATTCTAAATACGAGGAAATTAACAAACAAGAGAGGAAAATTCCTATCAAACTTTCCGGCCATCGCTAGATGTAATATGGACATGAAGAACAGCAGGCCTCTCCAACTTAAAAGACAAATTCATTGACGTTTAGCACAGGAGGCGTTTGAAACTCAGTGGATATGTTTACAAAAACGGCAAAGCAATACTCAGAAGCACCACTTCAGGATATCAGTTGCAGGAAAGTCAATGTTAACTTGATAGAAAATATTACGGAATGCCTATAAGATCTAGAAAACATTAAAATTACTGCTTACGCACGGTAACAATTTGATAGAGAGCAAATATAATTTTCATGACGGAAAAATGTCCTGTTTATTCCCTTTTTATTTACATATCCGACAAGCTATATTTACTACTTTTGAATTAAATTCGTTATCGATTTCGAAGCCAAAAGGCTCCACCTGCAGGCACAAAATGCAGGTTTCGATGTACAGGATATTCGGAAGTGTACAATCATGAGAAAAATTCTCATCCATCTTTCAGTAGGAAGAAAAACCTACTCCAGTTAGGTAGATGAGCAGTTTCCTCGTGTACAGAAGATACACTTGCGGATGTACAGTATATCGAGTACCTCATTTTTGCCTGAAGATGGACACTAGTAGGTTCGAAATCGATAGCAGCGAATCATATATAATTTATTTTTCGTCGTGAAAGTCCTAGTAGTTACTGTTCCAACCATCTTTCAGTGCTATCTAAATTACAGGCTTAACAAATTATGAAGTGTGCGGGGCACGTATCGTTCTTCTCGCTTTGTTGCACAGGTATTAGCTTACCTAATGTGTCAGGTAGGTTCCATAACTACAGAGTGGAGATAGGCGCGGATCCAGAGGAAAGGGATTTATATGGGCCATGATACCCTCCCCCCCCCCCCCCCCCCACCAAAAAAAATTGCAAAATCGTTCATATTTTTACATATATATATATTTGTAAATTTTTCTGTTAATTTCCGCAGAATAAAGCAATATCAAAACCTAGAGCCTTGAAAATGGCAAGGACTTCGAGAAATTGCGATGTATTTTTACCATTAGGAGCTGCTCAGTTGCTTGCATGCAGCCGACCGGATTGGCCGTGCGGTTCTAGGCGCTACAAGCTGGAGCAGGCGACCGCTACGGTCGCAGGTTCGAATCCTGCCTCGGGCATGGATGTGTAAGATGTCCTTAGGTTAGTTAGGTTTAAGTAGTTCTAAGTTCTAGGGGACTGATGACCTCAGAAGTTAAGTCCCATAGTGCTCAGAGCCATTGAACCATTTTTTTTTTCTTGCATGCAGGCCAGCTCACATGGGTGTCCAGTGGCCTGACGGGCTGCACAGAACACTGCAGCCAGCAAGAGGCGTCCAGTCACAAGCAGGTCGATCCTGCTGTCACCAACAAATCCCACGAGGCTCACACTATAACGTTCTCTGTAAATTTGTCCTCCATTTTGCAATTATGAACTCACATGATAGATTACGTAAGCTAGTACCTGCGTAACAAAGCGAGAAGAACGATACATGCCGCAAACTTCATAATTTGACTGAAATAACATCATATACTCTCCCAACCCGTGAAGTTTCTTTTCACTTCTTCCTCACCATCTGGGTACTTTACTATCTTTTTTCAAGCAGTGCATTAAAACCTTTTATGTATTTCATTGTAACCAAACTATTTTTATTATTATTATTCAGTTACATTCTGAAATTTCCGTCTGAGTGAAGGATGCAGTTTTAGCAACAGCAGCTTTTTCGTAGCAAGTTTTGGGACACTTCCAATGTCCAGTATTACTACAGGGACGATGTCTACAGACTTCTGTTTCCACATATGATTTCTTCTCTCTGCAAGTGGTTTGCAAATTATGGGTTAAGAGTACAACGAAGTCTATACTGAAAATGGGTTGCTTTATTGATCATTGATATGTCAAAACCATTATAACGGACTGTTTTATCGGTTATTGTGCTGCGAAATTTTGAAATTTTCGTTTCCTAAAACGATGAGAGTCCGCAGCTCGTGGTCTCGCGGTAGCGTTCTCGCTTCCCGAGCACAGGGTCCAGGGTTCGGTTCCCGGCGGGGTCAGGGATTTTCACCTGCCCCGAGATGACTCGGTGTTGTTGTATCGTCTTCATCATCATCATCATCATTCATCCCCATTGCGGTCGGAGGAAGGCAACGGCAAACCACCTCCATAAGGACCTTGCCTAGCACGTCGGTATGTGTCTCCCGCATCGTTCCCCTCCGCTCTGTCAAGTAGCGTGGGATTTCATTTCTATTTCCAAAACGATGAGAGGATGGTATCATGGAAGAAAATCTTTCGTCACTTGATACTGCTGTCCCAACTTACAGATGGATTATATTGGCGAACTCATAACGCCCTTTCAGTTATTCCGTTGGGACGAGGATTTTACATCCAGATGCAATGTGTCATACGGTCTCTGTTTATCACCACACTTCTTGCAACCATCATCTATTCTTTACGCTTGCAGAATATGCATTCGTTAGTTCCTCGTCGCAATGTCCTGCTCTCGCATCGCTGTCACAAATCCTTCAGATACTGCGTGCAAACCTGCGTGCATCAGTCAGCTGTTCAGCGCCTGCAAATCGACGTCATCTTGGCTGCAGTCATTCGGATAGTTGCCGCGCAGTTCTTTTTCAATCCAGTCTATTGTATTTATAGTGTTAAAAGATTTTATATGCTTCACTGTTTACGCTTGTGTCCTACCGGACCACGACATGTACAACAAACGGTGTTTTCAGAAAAATTGGAGAAATAGAAGTTTGTTAGTTTTTCTTTATCCCAGCGAGTTTTTTTTTAGTGTTAAGACTTACATGAAGCTAACAGATTATTTTTACGTTGGTAGCTTTACAACTACTACACTTTTTTTACAGCCTGTCATGATTTTTGCTTTAGTGACTTTGTTTCCTGTTATCTCCGATGTGTTAAGACACTTAGTGTATTTCCTTTTTCGACGGAAGCTTAGAGGTTCAACGCACATTTTTATTTATTTTGTCACAAACATACGAGGTTTCGCTCGGCATATGAAACGTGTTTGGGTATACAGAAACAAACACAAATTGTCTTGCATAAGGCGGAGTATCTCACCAATTATTCTTAGCAAGTATGAAAAGAAGAGCATGAACATACATGTTTATTTTATCTTCTCCTTGTGCCGACGTTACTTTTTCTCTGAGAATGGGCCCTTTTACTATCGACAGACCACGTTGTTCCGATCGTCTTAGGTTCCTTTGCCATGCCAGCTCTCCAGTCGTGAATTTAAAGCCTCAAATTTTTCTATCTGGCATATCAAGCTGTGCTATTCCAGGTTCCACCAGGTCTTGTTTTACTGTTTCAATTTTAGCTTGATTATTCTTGTTGTTGTGGTCTTCAGTCAAAAGACCGGATTGATGCAGCTCTCCATGCTAGTCTATCCCGTGCAAACCTCTTCACCTCCAAATAGCTACTCGAACGTACATCCTTCTGAATCTGCTTACTGCATTCATCTGTTGCTCTCCCTCTACAATTTTCACCCCCCCCCCCCCCCCCCCCCACACACACACAAATGGTTCAAATGGCTCTGAGCACTATGGGACTCAACTGCTGAGGTCATTAGTCCCCTAGAACTTAGAACTAGTTAAACCTAACTAACCTAAGGACATCACAAACATCCATGCCCGAGGCAGGATTCGAACCTGCGACCGTAGCGGTCTTGCGGTTCCAGACTGCAGCGCCTTTAACCGCACGGCCACTTCGGCCGGCTCACACACACACAAACTTCCCTCCAGTGCTAAAGTGCTGATCTATTAATGTCTCAGAAAGTGTCCTATCAACCGATCCCTTCTTATAGTCAGGTTGTGCCACAAATTTCTTTTCTCCCCAGTTCTGTTCGGTACCTCCTCATTAGTTAAGTGATCTACCTATCTAATGTTCAGTATTCTTCTGCAGCACGACATTACAAAGTTTCTGTCCTCTTCTCTTATAAACTGTTTACAATCCATATTTCACTTCCAGGCATGGCTACACTCTGTACAAATACTTTCAGAAAAGACTTCCTAATACTTAAATCTATATTTCAAGTCAATAAATTTCTCTTCTTCAAAAACTTTATTGCCAGTCTATATTTTATACCCTCTCTACTTCGGCTGTCATCGGTTATTTTGGTGCCCAATTAACAAAACTCATCTACTACTTTAAGTGTATCCTTTCCTAAGATAATTCCATCAGCATCGCTTGATTTAATTCGATTACATTTTATCATCCTTGTTCTGCTTTTGTAAATGTTCATCTTATATACTGCTTTCAAGACACTGTCCATTCCGCTCAACTGTTTTTCCAAGTCCTTTGCTATCTCTGACAGAATTACAATGTCGTCGCCAAAACCTTAAAGTTTTTATTTCTTCTCACTGGTCTTTGATTCCTGCTCCAAATTTTTCTTTTGTTTATGTAGCTACAGCACTGTCTCACTTCCTTCTCAACCACTGCTTCCCTTTCATGCCCCACAACTCTTGTAACTGCCGTCTAGCTACTCTGTAATTTACCCTTGCTGCCTTCACAATTTCAAAGAGAATATTCCAGTCAACGTTGTCAGAAAATTTCTCTAAATCTACAAATACTATTATGTAGCTTTGCCTTTCCTTAACCCACCCTCTAACATAAGTCGCAGGGTCAGTACTGTCTCACGCGTTCGTACATTTCTCCAGAATCCAAACAGATCTTCCACGAGGTCGGTTTCTATCAGTTTTTCCGTTCTTCTATACATAATTCGTTTTAGCAATTTGCTAGCATGAGTTATTAAACTAATAGTTCGGTAACATTCACACCTGTCAGCACCTGTTTTCTTTGGAAGTGTTTATAGCTATTATTATTATTAAAATCGTAGGCACATCTGGAACGTTAAGGGTGAGTACGACAGCAAGTTATATTCGGAGTTGGGGGAAGGGATGAAGGAGAGTCAGTAACTAATTGTGACACCCTCCCCCCACCTCCGGCCCAGATCTGAAACCAAAAACATTTGCATCTGAGTGGAGGGAGCGACTGAGAAAGCAGTGAAAAATTACAATAACGGAAATATGTGCACAAGGACGTTGTGAGGTTCTGCTCGGAAGCTCAGTCGCTCGTTGTGAAGGAGCGAACAGTGCACCGGCGGAGGGTGGGGTGCGCGCAGCCTCGGTGTTAATGTAGTTGTTGACGTGCGTATCGGCAGGCAGAGGCCTGGCCTCCACGCGGGGGGACCTGTTCTTCCGGCTGACACCTCGGCTCCGCGGCGCGACCTGCACAGCATCCCCGGTGGGAAACACAGGCGCGGAGCCGCCCCGTTCCAAGGCAGAGCGCTCAGCCGGCAGGTTTTGGCTCGCTCGTTCATCAGGCTGTCTGTAATGAGCCAAACAATCAGCTTTCAGAAGCCGCCACAGACTGGGAAGATTCCACGGCAATGTGCGCGCACAGCTGCTGAGACCGGATTTTTCCATGCCCATTGGCATAACGAGGAAAATGTAAATCGAACAAAAGAGTCTATGAGAACAGCTTACCCGTTTCGAAAATGGTAAAAGGTCGCTTGCATTCGTCAAATTAAACAAGAACAATTGCATGTCGTTCGTAAATACTGTCAAGATTTCATAAAAAAATAAGTGAAAACTAATAAAGATGAAAGCCGACCGGGGTGGCCGAGCGGTCCTAGGCGCTACAGTGTGGATCCGCGCGACTGTTACATCGCAGGTTCGAATCCTGCCTCGGGCGTGGATGTGTATGATGTCCTTAGGTTAGTTAGGTTTAAGTAGTTCTAAGTTCTAGGGGACTGATGACCTCAGAAGTTAAGTCCCATAGTACTCAGAGCTATTTGAATCATTTTTAATAAAGATGAAAACAACGTAAGGCTTAAGGCTTTCGTGAAAATCCATTTTGCATTACCGAACAACACGAAACAATATGGGAATGAAATACACAGCGATTCTGCGTAGCTTCTATCCGACAAGCCATTGGTAGGTTTCCAGAGGTACGTGGTACAAGATGTCCGAGCAAAGGTATCTCATTCCCCATAAATTACGGGTTGGTGGTACGTGGACGCGGTGCAATCGCCTTACTGGAGTCTCCCATATGTGCTCCATTGAGTACAGACCAGTCGAACATCAACGTGACTTCACTGTCATGCTACCAGGCCTTGTAACATAGTCAGTTGTCCTGCTGGGAGATATCACCGTCGGGGAAGACATCAAGCATGAAGAGAAACAGATGCTCCACGATATTGTCCATATAGTTCACAGATCCCATGGAAACCCAGTTGAGTTGAAGTTCAAGGGATCTAACAAAAAGTTAGATTAATTGAGAGATCGATTTAATGAAAGTTTGATCACTGTGGAAGCAGGAGTAAGTAGGTATAAGAATATAAATTTAAAAATAGTGTTGTAGCTTCGATAATGTACACACCCGTATTTATTTTCAAGGGGAAGCAGGAAGTATCAACTAGAACTAAAATAAAAGAAATTTGACTTTTAGCTACTTAATTATTTTTTATTTACGTTAAAACTATCGATCTGTCCCTGTCTCGCACGTGTAGCACTAACAATATGTATCTATGGCCGGATGACTTGTTTGGCGTAGAGACAACAAATTACATACACAAATCTTCCTTGTGTTTATTAGCGGAAACGGTATTAAAAATATGGATCATATAACAATACGTCTAGCCCGCATCTCGTGGTCGTGCGGTAGCGTTCTCGCTTCCCACACCCGGGTTCCCGGGTTCGATTCCCGGCGGGGTCAGGGATTTTCTCTGCCTCGTGATGGCTGGCTGTTGTGTGCTGTCCTTAGGTTAGTTAGGTTTAAGTAGTTCTAAGTTCTAGGGGACTTATGACCACAGCAGTTGAGTCCCATAGTGCTCAGAGCCATTTGAACCATTTTGAACAATACGTATAGCACATGCTCATGATTACTGTAAACAATAAATTACACGTAGAGATCTTCCTCGTGAACCAGACTATCAGTGAAAACCGTATCAGAATATCTGCAGTAGTTCCTGAGATTAGACTTAACACACAGACAGAAAAACGCGGCAGGGGGCTTTAATTTATAATGCGTACACCGGGTAGATGCGAAAACTCACAGGATTTCTTGAACTAATCGGGATGTTTTCAAGGGACGTCATAAGATTCAAATGGTTCAAATGGCTCTGAGCACTATGGGACTTAACATCTGAGGTCATCAGTCCCCTGAAACTTAGACCTACTTAAACCTAACTAACCTAAAGACATCACACACATCCATACCCGAGGCAGGATTCGAACCTGCGACCGTAGCGGTCGCGCGGTTCCAACTTCATGTGAAATTCGATTTATTGAAAAATAGAGTCTATCGAGGTTCGAATTAGCAGGAGTTGGAAATCAGACTAACAGGGAATACTGAACGTGTGCGGAGAAGGGCAGCACGAATGTTCATAGGTTTGTTTGAGCCACAGAAAAGTGTTACAGAGATGTTGAGGAAACGGCACTGACAGTCAGCTGAAGTCAGATGTAAAGTATCCCGCGAAAGCCTACTTGCAAAGTTTCAACAACGAGCTTAAAATGATGAATTTACTACAGCCCCCTGTGAATCGCCCCCGTTGTGCTCGCGAGTACAAGATTAGATTAATTACAGCGCTCATGGAGGCATTTACACTGTCATTCTTCCTGTGCTACATGCCTGAATGGAATGCGAAGGAGCTCTAATAACTGGGCCAGTGGGAACTACCCTTTGCCATACGCCGGTTTGCAGAGTATGGATGTAGTTGTTGATGCTGGTGGTGGTGGTGGTTAGTGTTTAACGTCCCGTCGACAACGAGGTCATTAGAGACGGAGCGCAAGCTCGGGTTAGGGAAGGATTGGGAGGGAAATCGGCCGTGCCCTTTCAAAGGAACCATCCCGGCATTTGCCTGAAACGATTTAGGGAAATCACGGAAAACCTAAATCAGGATGGCTGGAGACGGGATTGAACCGTCGTCCTCCCGAATGCGAGTCCAGTGTGCTAACCACTGCGCCACAGTTGTTGGTGGTCTGCTGTATTCTGTTGCGAGCCGGTCTGCACCGTCTACCTCAGTAAAGAACGGGTACGGAGGTGTGATGGAAGATCTACACGGGCAGTGGCCTGCTCGCAGCTTCCTGCCTGACCAGCGGGCCCGTGTAGAAGGAGGAGGAGCAGGGACCAATCCGGGCGCGTGTAACAATGGCAGGCAGAGCCGTGTAGCCGGGCGCCAGGCGTGGCCGCCTGCCATTGTGCGCGAGCACGCAGCCCGCGCGCTTTTAATGATGGCGTCCGCGTTAAATGTTGCACCTCGGCCTGGGGTCGGCCCTTTGTGTATCCTTTCGCAGCTTTGTTCCCCTCGCTCGCAATTATACGGGCTCGGCTCTCCCCCGTGCTCGGCGCTTTCCGCCTCTTCCTCGCATTGTGGCGCGCCATCCAGCCGCCGCTGCCGGCGATGCTTCTTCCACCGCGCTAACTCGCGTCCGTCCCACCGGCCACGCTATTCACCGGCAGCCTGCACGCTGATTCCACACAAACAATTATACCGCTTCTCTCTCGCAAATGCGACTCCTTCCAATAAGCGCGACGCGGTGAGAACGGCACTGTTTTCAATAGAATTGAAATTATAAGTGCGCCACAAATGCTGTTGCTCTTCGATGTATTCCATTGTTTACTCCTATACAATGTTGACTCAACGCTCTCTCCGAATTTCTGAAATAAGTGGGGATAAAATACAGAGAGCAAAAAGTAATCTACTATATGTACAGAACCTAGACTCTAGTTCTAAGAATCGAAGAACATGAAATGGAAAAAGTAGTTAAAAAGGGAGTGAGGCAGGTCTGAACAACTGAGCAAGTAGTAAGGAAACTGAGGAGAAATTTGGAAACTGAATAAAAGGCAATACTGATCCTTCAATTTATCTTAGAAGATAGGTAGAAGAAAGGCAAACCTCTAAGGGGCAGTCAGATGAAAACGAGACAGATGGAAAAAGCAAGTAAACTGTTTATTATTTCAAAAGTAATCGCCATATTGTTAGTACATTTGTCCCATTGTGAGACAAGACGATCAATGCCTTTACGTAAAAATGTTTGTGGTTGCCTACGGAACTACGATCGTACCCAGGTGTGCACCTCTTCGCCGGCCGCCACGAATGTCTTTCTTCAGGGCTCTAAAATATGTAAAATCGCCCACCCACATGCTTCCATTGTTGCTCAGGGTTCATTGCAGTAGTGTCGTTTGGCAATCCTTACACATCCTCCATACAGCCCGATGCCTCCCCATGTGATTTCCGTATTTCTGGAGACCAGAAGAAAGACATTTGTGGCCGTCGATTTGTTTCGGGCGGGAAGGTGCACGCTTGGGTACAGCTTTGGTTCCGTAGGGAACGGCGAACACTTTTCCGTGAGAGCATTGACCGTCTTGTCTCACAGTGGGATAAAGAATCAACAATTTGGGCGATTAATTTCGAAATAATAAGCAGTTTCTTACTTCTTTACACCTGTCTCGTTTCTCTTTGCCTGCCCCTTACACATTTACAGCATCTGTTGATTTAGGAGAATCTTTCGATCATGTTGACTGGATTACACTCTTTGAAATTCTGAAAGCAGAACGGGTTTCACACGCTCTACTTACTTAATCGCTTTCTTAATCGATGGTGCGCTCAATACCTTTCCTCATGTATCAGATAACAATCATCTTGCCGCAGTTCGGATATGCCCATCCTCTTGGCCGTACCACTGCATAATATTAATTTTGTAAAATGCATTTTAACCATCAGCTGTTTATTTGTACCACTAATCACCTACCGGTTTCGATTATTAACCATCATCCAGAACGGTAATGATGATGGTTAATAACCGAAACCGGTAGATGACTAATGGAAAAAAGGAAAAAAGAAGCAGTTGATGGTTAAAATGCATTTTATAAAATACTTTGCGGCTGTTGAAGCTCACCTCATGGAAACATTTCAAATCCATAACATTTAAGCTTTTCCCAAGTCCATTTCCGTCATACGACAGTGGAAAAACTACTCTGTGACCTGCGTCTTATCCAAAACCATTCTGCAATTAAGAGCAGATTAAAGCTACATCTGTTATCATCTACCTAGCCGCCATCTCAGCACATCTCGGCTGTTTCTCTTCTGTCCACCAAGTAACCAGTATCTCTGTCATACTGTCGCTCCCCACGTTTTTCTCATCCCTTGCTATTTCTGTTTTCTTGCCCCATCTCATCTGTTAATCTATTATATCTCGACCTTCCTCTGGGCAGTCAACTTCTTTAAAAACTCATTCTTTTTGTACTATTGTCACATATATTTGTTAGATGTCGTTCTCACTCTGTTTTGTAATCACTTCAATAAAATCACATATCCTCTCATCCAGCGAAGTTTCATTTCGTGTCCTTCTTCCCTTCGGAGTGCTCCACTGTTCTTGGGAGGCATTGTAGTTTTCAGAAACGACTCATGATATACGTCCTAACTCATTTTTGTTCTTCGTTAGGCAGTTTTCTCGTTGACTCGTTGCAGGATCTCTTCACACGTCATTCTCGATCAATCCATCTTAGCTCACCATTCTCCAGCAACGCCATAATTCGAAGGCTTGTAATCCTTCAATTTCTATGTACATTACCCACGTTTCGCAACCCTAAGGATCTGTGCTCCTCCATAACTATCAGTTAATTTTTTCGACCTTTGCATTTATATTTTATATGCTGACATGTGTTTCATTTTATGGGAAGGTCTCCTACTGTGTCTTTCTTTCATATTTATTTTTTCGCTGTTCCGCTATCGAGTTAGTAAAATTCATCCACATCTTCAGAAACCTCTTGCCCAGATATATGACCTAACGATCCATAATGTCCACGTAATAGATACCCCATTAACTTCTTTTCATATTACCTGCTGGGTGACGATATTTCATCAACCCATCAGCGAATCATATGACACTAATTTCCTCTCCGTGACTATCAACGCCTACATCAAGATAGTGCTTTATTTCATTAAATTCCTCTTACATTGAATAATAGTCGTGTCAATGAACAATCCTAATTCACACCTTTGCTCACTTTTGGCTTTTCTACGATTCCATCGTTGTTGATAAATCAAGTCTACTTCTCATAAAGGGATTTCTTTATAAAAGTGCATCCTAATGGTCTTCAGTCCTTTAATTGATTTACAATGCACGTTGGCAATAGTATTTCTACGAAAAGTGTGAGTCGTTTAACAGCAGTCTTGTTTCCATAATCTATGCTGTTGTTGTTGTGGTCTTCAGTCCTGAGACTGGTTTGATGCAGCTCTCCATGCTACTCTATCCTGTGCAAGCTTCTTCATCTCCCAGTACCTACTGCAACCTACATCCTTCTGAATCTGCTTAGTGTATTCATCTCTTGGTCTCCCTCTACAATTTTTACCCTCCACGCTGCCCTCTAATACTAAATTGGTGATCCCTTGATGCCTCAGAACATGTCCTACCAACCGATCCCTTCTTCTGGTCAAGTTGTGCCACAAACTTCTCTTCTCCCCAATCCTATTCAATACTTCCTCATTAGTTATGTGATCTACCCATCTAATCTTCAGCATTCTTCTGTAGCACCACATTTCGAAAGCTTCTATTCTCTTCTTGTCCAAACTATTTATCGTCCATGTTTCACTTCCATACATGGCTACACTCCATACGAATACTTTCAGAAATGACTTCCTGACACTTAAATCAGTACTGGATGCTAACAAATTTCTCTTCTTCAGAAACGCTTTCCTTCCCATTGCCAGCCTACATTTTATATCCTCTCTACTTCGACCATCATCAGTTATTTTGCTCCCCAAATAGCAAAACTCCTTTACTACTTTAAGTGCCTCATTTCCTAATCTAATTCCCTCAGCATCACCCGACTTAATTAGACTACATTCCATTATCCTTGTTTTGCTTTTGTTGATGTTCATCTTATATCCTCCTTTCAAGACACTGTCCATTCCATTCAACTGCTCTTCCAAGTCCTTTGCTGTCTCTGACAGAATTACAATGTCATCGGCGAACCTCAAAGTTTTTATTTATTCTCCATGAATTTTAATACCTACTCTGAATTTTTCTTTTGTTTCCTTTACTGCTTGCTCAATATACAGATTGAACAACATCGGGGAGAGGCTACAACCCTGTCTTACTCCCTTCCCAACCACTGCTTCCCTTTCATGTCCCTCGACTCTTATAACTGCCATCTGGTTTCTGTACAAATTGTAAATAGCCTTTCGCTCCCTGTGTTTTACCCCTGCCACCTTTAGAATTTGAAAGAGAGTATTCCAGTCAACATTGTCAAAAGCTTTCTCTAAGTCTACAAATGCTAGAAACGTAGGTTTGCCTTTCCTTAATCTTTCTTCTAAGATAAGTCGTAAGGTCAGTATTGCCTCACGTGTTCCAGTGTTTCTACGGAATCCAAACTGATCTTCCCCGAGGTTGGCTTCTACTAGTTTTTCCATTCGTCTGTAAAGAATTCGTGTTAGTATTTTGCAGCTGTGACTTATTAAGCTGATAGTTCGGTAATTTTCACATCTGTCAACACCTGCTTTCTTTGGGATTGGAATTATTATATTCTTCTTGAAGTCTGAGGGTATTTCGCCTGTCTCATACATCTTCCTCACCAGATGGTAGAGTTTTGTCAGGACTGGCTCTCCCACGGCCGTCAGTAGTTCCAATGGAATATTGTCTACTCCGGGGGCTTTGTTTCGACTCAGGTCTTTCAGTGCTCTGTCAAACTCTTCACGCAGTATCATATCTCCCATTTCATCTTCATCTACATCCTCTTCCATTTCCATAATATTGCCCTCAAGTACATCGCCCTTGTATAGACCCTCTATATACTCCTTCCACCTTTCTGCTTTCCCTTCTTTGCTTAGTACTGGGTTTCCATCTGAGCTCTTGATATTCATACAAGTCGTTCTCTTATCTCCAAAGGTCTCTTTAATTTTCCTGTAGGCGGTATCTATCTTACCCCTAGTGAGATAGGCCTCTACATCCTTACATTTGTCCTCTAGCCATCCCTGCTTAGCCATTTTGCACTTCCTGTCGATCTCATTTTTGAGACGTTTGTATTCCTTTTTGCCTGTTTCACTTACTGCATTTTTATATTTTCTCCTTTCATCAATTAAATTCAATATTTCTTCTGTTACCCAAGGATTTCTACTAGCCCTCGTCTTTTTACCTACTTGATCCTCTGCTGCCTTCACTACTTCATCCCTCAAAGCTACCCATTCTTCTTCCACTGTATTTATTTCCCCCATTCCTGTCAATTGCTCCCTTATGCTCTCCCTGAATCTCTGTACAACCTCTGGTTCTTTTAGTTTATCCAGGTCCTTAAATTCCCACCTTTTTGCAGTTTCTTCAGTTTTAATCTACAGGTCATAACCAATAGATTGCGGTCAGAGTCCACATCTGCCTCTGGAAATGTCTTACAATTTAAAACCTGGTTCCTAAATCTCTGTCTTACCATTATATAATCTATCTGATACCTTTTAGTATCTCCAGGGTTCTTCCATGTATACAACCTTCTTTCATGATTCTTAAACCAAGTGTTAGTTATGATTATGTTGTGCTCTGTGCAAAATTCTACCAAGCGGCTTCCTCTTTCATTTCTGTCCCCCAATCCATATTCACCTACTATGTTTCCTTCTCTCCCTTTTCCTACACTCGAATTCCAGTCACCCATGACTATTAAATTTTCGTCTCCCTTCAAAATCTGAATAATTTCTTTTATTTCATCATACATTTCTTCAATTTCTTCATCATCTGCAGAGCTAGTCGGCATATAAACTTGTACTACTGTAGTAGGTGTGGGCTTCGTATCTATCTTGGCCACAATAATGCGTTCACTATGCCGTTTGTAGTAGCTTACCCGCATTCCTATTTTCCTATTCATTATTAAACCTACTCCTGCTTTACCCCTATTTGATTTTGTGTTTATAACCCTGTAGTCACCTGACCAGAAGTCTTGTTCCTCCTGCCACCGAACTTCACTAATTCCCACTATATCTAACTTCAACCTATCCATTTCCCTTTTTAAATTTTCTAACCTACCTGCCCGATTAAGGGATCTGACATTCCACGCTCCGATCCGTAGAACGCCAGTTTTCTTTCTCCTGATAACGACATCCTCTTGAGTAGTCCCCGCCCGGAGATCCGAATGGGGGACTGTTTTACCTCCGGAATATTTTACCCAAGAGGACGCCATCTTCATTTAATCATACAGTAAAGCTGCATGCCCTCGGGAAAAATTACGGCTGTAGTTTCCCCTTGCTTTCAGCCGTTCGCAGTACCGGCACGGCAAGGCCGTTTTGGTTATTGTTACAAGGCCAGATCAGTCAATCATCCAGACTGTTGCCCTTGCAACTACTGAAAAGGCTGCTGCCCCTCTTCAGGAACCACACGTTTGTCTGGCCTCTCAACAGATACCCCTCCGTTGTGGTTGCACCTACGGTACGGCTATCTGTATCGCTGAGGCACGCAAGCCTCCCCACCAACGACAAGGTCCATGGTTCATGGGGAGGGGGGGGGGCATAATGTATACGTATTGTAAATTAAAATGTGTGTGTGTGTCTCCGCCACCCGGCATCGTTTTTCTGTCGTCCTCAGCTCATAGGGGTCTCGGGTTCGATTCCCAGCCGGGTCGTGGATTTTCTCTGCCCTGGGATTGGGTGTTTATGTTGCCCTTATCATTTCATCATCATTCGGGAAAATGGCGAGACTGGACAGTGAAAAGACTGGGAATTTTGACGGGCGCTGATAACCGTGGAGCTGAACGCCCCACAAACCAAATATCACCACCATCGTTTTTCTGCCCTTACGTGAAGGCTAAACTCATGAACTACTACGGGGATTTCACTGACAGATAGAGCTATTCACAAGGAAGGTTTGTATGTATAATCTATTACCGCTACACCAGACAAGTCGTCCGGTCGTAGATACTTGGTGATAGCCGTGCGAAGGCGGGACAGGTTGCCAGCATGGTATACCTTTACTGAAAAACTACCCGTCTGGAAGTAGACACAATACGTCACCAGTGATTTGAATAAACAAGACGGCTGCGACTATTAGAATTCTTTATTGGAGAGCACGACAGGTTTCGTAAATTAAATCTGCACCTTGAGATGCTTTCCTGTATACAAAGGGATAAAAGAGCTTACCAGAAATTTAGCCATACCAAAAAACGTACAAATCAAAGCGATTAAGGTCTATGACAACTTACAGTCAGAAGATTAAATGTTCTATTTAAACCGGATAAAGTCATTCCCAACATTTGTTTCCAGGTATTTAATACTTCTGACTCACGAATGTGCGAGCGTCTATAATAAAATGTATTGGGTGCTAAGGCCACCCCAACCTAAGGAGGAATCCACTCAAACGTCAAAGTAAGAACGTAATAGCTATTAAATTAATTTATGATAAAAATAATTAAAATACTTAGTAAAAACGCCACCCTTGTAACATTAAAAGAGAAACAGTTATCAATAGTGTCAACTTTACCTCCATTATAGAGAGCATGGGTAGGAAGCGTTGCTGTTGCCGGCGCCAACTAACCGCTCCGAAGCGAGACCTACACGGAAGACCGCGCATGCGCGGTGTCGCAGACATTAAGACTGGGTTCCTTCTTAGGTTAAATACTTGGATATAAATGTTGGGAATTGCTATATCTGGTTTAAATAGGACCTTTAATCTTTTGACTGTACATAGATACGGACGTTATCACTTTTATTTGTACGTTTCTTGGAATGGCTAAATTTCTAGTAAGTTCTTTTATCTCTTTGTACACAGTGAAGCACCTGAAGACGCAAATTTAATTTTCGAAATAGGTCGTGTTCTCACAACCAGACTCATCCAACATCAGAAATAATGCAGAAGGCACAGGAAAAACCTTAGAACTCAGGTTGCTGTGAGTATAAACGGTGGGTCAAGACGAGACAACGAAGAGGAGATTCATCGTGGACAAATAGCGAAACACATCTCCGAAAAATATAAGTCTTCAGAAATAGTGTGGTTGTTTTTTTGCATCAAAGTTCATTCCGTCTTCTCATTTATTTCGCAATATAACCTCTGTCCGCTACGACTATTTTATCAGGTCATTATGGGGTACTTAGTGGCAAGAGGCAACCAATAACGATACCTGAAGCGAAATTCCTTTTTAGCACTGACTTCCCAGTGTGTTCCATGTCTTACGATGTAGAGTGAAACGTGATGGGTACGATCCATTGAACCCAGTAAAGAAGCGACCTTTTTTCCCCATTTTGTCGGGAACTACAGACACGGGACATTATTCAGCTACTTCAGCGACAGTTTGCGGCGGCCCAGATATGTGGACGTCAACTTCCACCTCGTTGTTCCCTACCGCCATAATAGTCGTCCGTGTTATCGTTCTTCAAGCTGACATGCCGTGCCCAGTTGGCGTGCACATTCCCCCATGACGCTGACGTTTAAAGAATGGAATGGCCTGTGATGTCTCCTGTCAAGAGCGCAATTGAGCATGCAAGAGACCTTTTGAAATGTGCAGTGACGCCGCGGAAACTCACCTCGCAGCCTATACAGCTACGAGAGCCGCTGTAGATAGACTGCATACCTTGACCACTCGAGGACAGCAGAGCAAGAAGGGTCCAGGCATACCCCAACGCAAGGGGTGAAGTAACAGGGTTTAAGCCCCCGGACCACTTAACCAACCAAAACATACACTCACACGCATACGCACGCACAGCCGTCGCCAACTACACACACATACACACCACACACGCACACGTACATAGACACATACCCTCATTTCAACCAGAAAGACCAGTGTCTTTCCAATGCATTTCGTGACATCATTACTGAATATTCGGCGATCTAAAAACCTTATTTATTGACAGTACATCAACTCATTATGCGGGCTAATAGTAAGCTGTGCTTTCAACCAGAGCTCTTTAACACGAGATGTATTCTTCCGTTGACCTGGTTACCTTTTTGTAGCGTGTAATACATAGTCTGATATAGTGAAATGTGCGCTTGTCCCAAAACTGCACGAAATTCAGATAATCCACAAAAAAAGTTTGAAGAATTTATTAACCGATCACAGGGCAAGCTTGTTATTCGTCATGAGACATTTAGACATGTAGCGTACGGCTTAGGTGAATGTGGCTTGTCGAAGATTTAAGTATCACCTCCAGCAGCTATTTGCCATCCACTGTTGGCGAAAGGCTTCCTGTATACCACTGGTCGTCAAACCGCGGGCCGCATGCGGTCTGAATCAAGTATTCGTGCGGCCCACGGTTCTCAAACGTATTTTATAACCACAGTGAAAACTGCTCCTATCGTAGCACAAAAAAGGCTAATATGTCTTAGGCAGAGTTGGGGGTGTAAACGAAGGAAACTAGCTTCTCGACTTATCTGCCAGTACCAATTAAATCAAAACATCTTGACATAATGACGGTTTTTACTTGATGGTACTATTACTCGTTTCATGCAATATAAAGGATCGTGTCAGGTAAGCTAACATGATACATGATGCCATGTCGTATAACATGACACATGCCATAACCTAACCGAAAATGCATTCCTTATATCGTGTAGTACGACACAACATGTCATTAAAGTCTAGAACACATGGATCCCTACTCTGGGATATTTCCTATGATAGATACACCGCCACTCTCGGATACTTCCTTTTGTAAATGCACCCCACTCTCTAGAAGCACATAAATTTCCGTCTAATTATTCTTACACTCCTTACCATACATGTAACAGGCGGTGGATCTAAGAGAGCCCACTGTGCTGGGAAAATAGGGTTAACTGGGGAAAAAAAGTCAAGATGTTTTGATTTAAATATATTTGAAGATGACAGGTAAGTCTAACAGTTAATACCCTTCTTTTGCCGGCCGGTGTGGCCGTGCGGTTAAAGGCGCTTCAGTCTGGAACCGCGTGACCGCTGCGGTCGCAGGTTCGAATCCTTCCTCGGGCATGGATGTCTGTGATGTCCTTAGGTTAGTTAGGTTTAATTAGTTCTAAGTTCTAGGCGACTGATGACCTCAGAAGTTAAGTCGCATAGTGCTCAGAGCCATTTTTGAACCCTTCTTTTACACCCCTAACTCTGCCCAGAACACATTCGCCGTTTTTGTGCTATGATAGGAGCACTTGTCATTCTGGTTTCCCACTTTTACTCTACCATAATTCTGACATTAGACAGCCATAGCTTGACAACCGATGTACTTTTTTGTTGACTCGGGCGACGACTGATCCACTATATGTTTTTTATTGTCTTTCGAACCATGTTGCTTATATCGTGTTAACGGTAAAACTTTCACTGCACAAGACGACCGTTAATTACAGATATTTGTCTACCTTATTACAAAACTTGAACCTATTCGCACATGTTTGAAACATAGAAGTAGCGCACGTAAAAAAACTCAAAAACCGTTTTTTGGACATAAAATCCTACTGAAGCTTGCTTTTCGAAAGCGAGCTTCAAATTTTATTGTAAGAATGCGTTTTTTATTTATTTCATTCACTTTAAACAGTTTCCGCGCAGTCAGTTCACTTAATAACGAATTTTACGTGCTACATTTAGCTCGACTCTAAACTACCGTATCTCGACAACGGAGAAACATTATTGGATAAAAAAATCTTTTTGTCTTTATCCATTTATCTACCTTCGTGCAAAGTTTGAAACGATTCGTACAAGTTTAAAGTATAGTTCCCAGGAAAAGTGTTTTTTTTAATTTTTTGCACTTAAAATCCAAAATAAACAATTTTTTTTCAAACGGTTAAAACTTATCTCAGACCAACGCCCCGTACACCAGTAGATCAAATTTGAACCATCAGTCTCGCTGCAGTCCGGAGTTACTTAAGGGTTCAAAATGGTTGAAATATCTCTGAGCACTATGGGACTTAATTTCTGAGGTCATCAGTCCCCTAGAACTTAGAACTAATTAAATCTAACTAACCTAAGGACAGCACACACGTCCATGCCCGAGGCAGGATTCGAACCTGCGACCGCAGCGGTCACGCGGTTCCAGACTGTAGCGCCTAGAACCGCACGGCCACCCCGGCCGGCTTACTTAAGGGTGACTGTTTTTGCACGTAAATCTGAGCGCTGCACATGCAAATGGTGCCATTTGCTGAGCATCAGTTTCACCCCAATTAAATTGTTTTGCAAAAGGAATTAAACAATTGACACAATTTGCCTGAGAACTAGCTCGGCTTCGTCGTTCAAACCTTGCTTAATGTACTGGAACACTGTTACACTAAGATACATGTTCGAATAGCTGGTCTTAGCTCAAGTAGCAACCGAGCACGAAGACCTCCCGCCGCCCAAACCCGCTGTTCGGAGAGTAGCCTTTTCAGATACATTTGTTACGTCTCATTCGCGCTCTAACGACAAAGTGCGTCTAGCGACTGACAACCGAATCGAAAAGCATCAACTAATCTTAAGAGTGCGGTTTTCTTGCTGAGTAACAAACAAAAACACTTGCCGGCCGCGGTGGTCAAGCGGTTCTAGGCGCTCAGCCCGGAGCCGCGCGGCTGCTACGGTCGCAGGTTCGAATCCTGCCTCGGGCATGGATGTGTGTGATGTCCTTAGGTTAGTTAGGTTTAAGTAGTTCTAAGTTCTAGGGGACTGATGACCGTAGATGTTAAGTCCCATAGTGCTCAGAGCCATTTTGAACCAAAAACACTTATAGAGATTTTAAGATGAGTTTAATTAGTGAATTCACTCTCGGCTGAGTAAATCTGGCTGCTTACCTCAGGAGCATAGTACGAAGCCATTGTGGGGTCAGAGGATGCGAGAGGGGGAACGTTTTATTGTTTGTCTTCCAGAACTGACAACTCATAGGCAGGTGTGCCTCTTATTAATCAGTTGCTATGGTATAATTTTTGACACGGAAGTAGCGTGGATTCGTGAATGCGCGTTATAGAGACGGTCATCTTCAATCGTGGTACATATTTGTAGCAAGGAATATGAGATTAAATTAAGGCAGTTGTAATAGAATGCTATGGGTAGAAGAAAAATAAGATTAAAACCATTTAGTAAGCATTTGTCATCGTGTCTTATATGCACAATGCACTGAAGTGTATGTACAATTATTGTTATTAATCAATTAATCGCGAGCCACTGTGGCCGAGCGGTTCTAGGCGCTTCAGTTTGGAACCGCGCGATCGCTACGGTCGCAGGTTCGAATCCTGCCTCGGGCATGGATGTGTGTGATGTCCTTAGGTTAGTTAGGCTGAAGTATTTCTACGTTCTAGGGGACTGATGACCTCCGATGTTAAGTAGTGCTCAGAGCCATTTGCACCATTTTATTGTTATTAACCAATTAATCATTCGCTCACACAGTCTACACAACAACAGTTTGTGAGGCAATTACAGTGTCACAACTTTCAGGTCGCTGAGGGTGGTAGCAATTTGAAAGGAAGAACAGTCGACACGAATTTTTCTGCATGGTGCCGGCTTTTAACGATCAGTGCTTGAGACCGGTGGCCAACTTATCATGCCCTTACTATAGCTAGTATATTGGGGACTCATAAGGTACTAATTTTTGTAGATTACCAATTAATAATAAGACGGGTACATAGGCGGTCCGAGGTGCTGGCCCACAACGTCGGTGTTGGCTTTCGAGCAAAAAAGTTTGACGACCATTGTTACAGATTTTCCCACGCTTTCGGTCTTCACCTGAAACTGCAACGAAGAGCCAAAACGTTGTGACCACCAGCTTAATAGCGTGTTGGTCCACCTTTTAACGTATTACACCAGAGATTCTGCGTGACTTGGATTCCTGAAGTCCTAGGGAGGTTTTCGGAGGTACGTAGCATCAGATGTCTATGCAGAGGGTTTCGCAACTCCCGGAAAATTATGGACATGTGGTTTGGGGACGCGGAGCTGGCACCTGATAGCACCTCTGTTGCTTTCCATCAGGCGAATTTTGACGCCAAGGCATCAACGTGAGTTGTCTATCAAGTACCCCAGGTCACTGAAGGACGTTCTGGTCTTGCGACAAGATGCCACCGTCGTCGAGGAAGACATCAAGTCTGAAGGGATGCAGGTAAATGGAAATGAGCGTGTGGCATGATAGACCGGGAGGCCCCATCCGGGGAAGTTCGGCCGCCAAGTGCAAGTCTTATATCAATCGACGCCACATTTGGCGACTTGCGCGCCGGTGATGAGAATGAAATGATGATGAGGACGACACAACACCAAAGTCCCCGAGCGGGGAAAATCTCCAACCCGGCCGGGAATCGATCCCGGGCCCGCTTGCATGGGAGACGAGCACGTTACCACCCAGCTAAGCAGGCGGACGAGATGCAGGTGGCCCACATTAGTACTCACGCCTTCTACAGCTACCGGTCTGAGTAGTATATGGGCAGGTATGGGACAGACAAATAATAATGGTCCTCACCAACCATAAAAAATATACTCCAAAAATAATGGTTCAAGTAACCATAAACATCCAAACAACCATTAAGTGGCCCCTACCAACCATAAAAAGTACACCATAAAAATAATGGTTAAATAATGGCTCCCAGTGACCATTAACCATCATCATACAATCATTAAGGTGCCAATCAACCATAAATGACATCAAAAAATATAGGTCCTAACTTATAGTACTAAAGAACCATTAATTTCAAAATAAAAACAACTGAGAAATGGTACTAAAGAACCATAACTTGAGGAACAATTTAAAGGTTTGGAACAACCACTAATTTTAAAAAACATATATTTCAAAATGTAAGATAAATTACTTTTTAAGGTATGAAAGAACCATTAATTACGCAGCCATTAAGAAGGTAACAAAGAACCATAAATTTTTTCCAAAAATAAAAATGAAATTTCAAGAAATTCCATATAATGGTTCAAAAGACCATTAAAATTTGAAACACTATTGAAGTCACGTATAAAAGGTACTTAAGAACCACAAATTTTTATCTAACACCTTATTAATTTAAAGGTTATCCCCAACCATAACTTTTCATCCAAACCCTTTTTCCTTTAAAGCTTACCCCAACCATAACTATAGACAAGAGTGTAGAATGCGTAAGAATGCCAATGTATTTTTTCCTTTAAAGGTTATCCCCAACCATAACTTTTCATCCATTGTCTTTACCATTTAATGCTTACCCCAACCATAACTATAGACAAGAGCATGGTTTATAAGAATGTGATGTATAAACAAAAGTTTCGGTCGGAAATAATATGACAATCAGACACAGAACGCCACGCGCTCTTGTTACGCCACCCAACGGCGGTCAAGGTTGTGTTAGAGATACGCGATTTCCGCAATCTGCGGTGAAGGTCAGTTTGGCGCGTGTGACGTGCAGTCAGCGTTTGAGTCACTCAGTAGCCAACAGATGGAGTTACTTATGTTGTGTGTGAGTGTTTGTGTGTGTGTGTGCTACTAGTACTCTATCTGAGTGGAATAGCTTCGCCGGCGCGGTAGCTCAGCGCGTTCGGTCAGGGGTCTGGCCAGCCTCTGTAATAAATAAACTGAGTACACTATTCGTCGTGGAATTTTGAGTGACGTCATGAGACGTCCGCACAGATCCGCTCTCCCTCATCAGCCAGAGATGCATGGGACGAGACGTGGAAACAAAGAGGAAAAACCCTGTGGGGCAGAAGATGGACGACGACAACGACGATGATGACAGAAAGAGAAGACCCCACAGGGTTCCTCGGCGCCGAGGTTTTGCTGTTTTAAACAATTTTTAGTAACCCAATATACTCAAAATGAGAAAACTTCTGCAGTTGGGTCAGAAAAAGAAGAAAAAACGAGTAAAAATCATTTTTAATACAATTTTTGTATTAATAAATAATAATGAGTAATCAACTAGTACCTCCTTGTAGCATGACGAGGATAATGACAGGCGGCGACAAACCAGCAGTACTTCCTTTTGATTTAAATAAGGTGCCTGAAAGTGTAAAAGGTATCGTTTTTGACTATCTAAGAAGGCTTCAGTACCTACAGCTGACAGTTATGGAATTAGTGGAAGACAATCGTGATCTCTGCAAAATAGGTGAAAGCATATCACAACTCGAACAAGAATTTGAAAAGCTGATAGCTGGACTCATTAAAAAACCTTAGTATCTATTCAAATATTGTATTTTTAATGGTACATTAAACCATTAAAAGTAAAAATCTATACAATCTTTCACAATACAACGTTATCTTTATTTAACCAAGTATTATGCGAGCTATCAAATCCTAACCATTTGACATAAACTTTATCTCCTTTCCTTTTCAAAATCTTTTCAACGAGATACATATCTGGATAATCAGTTTTCTGAATCTCATATTCGTAAAAGCTTCCTTTAATTTCTTCGCCATCTAATGCCTTCAATTTGTATGTAATCGGATCTGAATATATTACATCATCAATTATAAATAATTCTGTCGACCAGTTGGCTGTATACCCTTTCTCAAACAAACCTTTCAGTTTACTGATTCTTACCTTGTCACCCACTTTATATTTCGGCTTTACAACAGTGTATTCCACATCCTTAAGCAACTGTTTTTCGTAGGCTTTATTAACATCCTTGGGTTTCTTTTTTATGGTTCTGTGTGTTGTATTATTGTAATCATTAATTAACTTTGGTACTAACTCAACCCACTTATAATTTCCTTGAAGATCGAATTGTTTCCACATCTTTTCTTTCAAAGTTCTGTTAAATCTCTCTACTACAGCGGCTTTCATTTCTGTAAAAGTGGAATAATGATTGATAACACGCCTTTTCATCAACTCTTTAAAGTCTTTATTGTAAAATTCTTTGCCATTATCTGTTTGTAAGTTTTGTGGCTTCCTCAGTTTTAAAATTAATTTGAAGGCCTCAGCAACATTCTTACCCGATTTGTCTTTAATAGGAACTGCCCAACCAAACTTTGAAAACACATCAATAACTGTTAATAGATACTTGTATCCTTTATTGATTTTAGACACTCCCTTAAGCTTTCCAGAGTCCATTTCAACCAAGTCAGCTTGCCACAAATCATCTATACATTTAGTTATAACCCTTCTTCTCGGAAAATTTTTTCTCATTGGGGCGTGTAGTTCGTTTACAATACCTTCACGAGCAGATGGTTGTTCCTTAGGAACGTTACCTCCTACATTTTCTACATCTTTTTTTTTACAAACTTACTTTTTCTGCTTTTGCATTCCGAACAAATACCTTCAATCCTGTGACGACCGTTTTTAGTCACCACTCTGTGTGGATGAAGTGTGTTAGTAAACCTTTTACACTTTAAACACCAAATATGATAGTCATTCATTTATTATTTAAAAAATCATATTTTAAATAATTTAAAATGTTTCTTATCAGTACTCATTTTTTAAAGATCCAATCGATCTTTAAAAATAATATTAACACCACTCAAATTACCTCTCAATATCCTCGACAACTGATATCAGTTCACCATAAATTAGAAATTTCACGTTAACAGGTACAGTTCTAACAGTATCTTTGAGTCTTACAGTGAGAAAATTTCCTTCATTTATTGTTATTGAATGGTTTCCACTACCAATTAGATGTATTTTGTCATATACACTTACTGCCATATCAAAGTCCTTAGTTGACAGATGTCCATTAACGTTTTCACCAATTGCAATGACTCTTCTTAACTGAAAGGTGTATTCAAAGGTGTGCATTTTTTGTTCGTCACCTGTCACAAATGTGAATTCAACTGTTTGTTTATCACATAATCTACTCTCAGACCCCTCAATATACGACTTCAAATCAGCCTTAGTAAAATAATCTGAAAGAACTTTCTCAATCTCTTTCTTGCTGTAATAATTACTGAACTGTGTTAAAAGACCCGTGTATTGTGCACTACTCTCTACAAGATTTGTTTGCAGAAACCTCTTGTTAACTACATCCATATCATCAACAGGGTCATCGACATTGACTAATCTTCTACCTAGAAAATTAATATAGCGCTTTGATTTCTTCAACACATCTGTGAAATATTTTTGAAACTTGGTAAAGCTCTTTTCGACATTTTTTATCTTATCTAACTCTTCTTTCGTCATTTGAAACGTTACATCAGTTGCTACAGCTAGTTTATTCCCAAAAACGTCCATTTATTACATTCAAAATTTCGTTAAAATTCCACTGATGTGTAAATAGCTTCAGTACCAGTATACACAGGTGACCACAAATATACTCGTCATAATACTGTATTCTTTCTGAGTTGTAGAATATGTTCTTTGAACCTAGGTAGCGAACCAGTTCGTTAGGTACATTTCCTCCAAATGAATCAAAAACAAATTTTTCGTTGCTTTTTTTGAAGTAACAGATCCAGTGTGAACCGATATGCTTAGACGAATCTAAATTAACAATTCCTGATTCGTACTTTAATGGTTTATTAGGTAACTCATCAATCATGTAAACACCTCTGAAAGATTCAATTTTCAAATCTTTTGCTAATTTAACTATGTCAAAGTTGCTTAAAGCATGAGGGTAGTCTGCGATTATTTTTTTGAACTTTTTTTTTTCATTCCAGATCCCTTCTTTTCCATTGCTAGATTGTGTCTCTTCTGTTCAGCCAATTCTGCATCCTCCTTCTGTTTTTTATGAACGGCACTTGTAATGGCCGCAGCACCACCTGCTAAAGAACCGATCGCTCCCAATGCAGCAAGTATCAACGGTAGGAACCCACCTTCGTGTTCACTCAACCCAGAGCCCTTTTTCTTATTGAGCAGGTGATGATACATTTTTTTCAAAACAGGTATAGTAATTGTCAAAAGTAGACTACCACCTTTTTTAAGTTTACTTTCTTTCTGTTTCATTTGAGTAGGTGTAAGGTAAGCATCAAGAAACCCATGACTTTTCAGATCGTCATTTGACAGTTTTATTTTAATAGACTTTGCTCTCGGATTCCCACTGGAGGGAACACTGTAATCAATACTAAATCCTTTCATTTATTAATTCAAAAATTTTAATGCAATTGCTGCATTAAAATTACACTTCTTCACAATGCCCAGCCATTATCATCTAAGCCTAGCCCCAGTTTTCTTTTCCCAAACATTATTCCAGCAACTGCTGTTGAAGCTAATCTCTCTCCAAGTGAAGCATCTTTACTGAACATCCTTTCCTTTGCAGCTTTTTGTAGTTCTTTGTCAGCTACGTGTCTATTCTCCAAATCCTTATGATCCCTGTAAGCAATGTCATGTTGTTTACATGCTTCGTCTAAAGGATTGATTCCTGCATCTCCTCTAGCTAATCTTTCTTCTAATTTGGTGCCAGGGCCGCAGTAATTATATCCAGGAAGGTGCAATTCAACCGGGAGATTATTAATTAGCGTGTTCACTAAACCTTTCCCACCTCTTTCTGACTTCCAGAAGGTGTGAGGGAGGTTGTTTAGAAATCTAATTAGGTAAGGTATCCCCTTTGGATTATCGATAATAAAGTCATTAAACTTGTTACTGAGCATTTTAGTTATTGCAACTTTTTCATTGTGGTAGTTGGTGTTCCCAGCATTTTCTTCCCCATGAATAACCATAAGTCTATCAATTAGGTCCCGGACATCATCCAACCAGATGTATTCAATCGGTCTGTCGCTGTATTTCTTAACAAAACCCATTCCAGTCTGAGAGTTACCACGTTTCTTCTTTATTGAGTTGTATATTGGTTTAATTAATTTGTTGTATTTTTCACTAACGCTTGATTTTGGTCCTTTCGTGGGATCGTTGTTCTGATATATAGCATTTGTTAATTTTAATATATCTGCATAATTGTCATGGTCATCAAGTGGTATTGTATCTCCTACATCTTTCTGTGTTAGAAGATTCATTAACCCTTCAGTAGCTTTAATTCGTTTATCCTTGATTATAATGTCGTCATTCTGAAAATTAACTTCTGAATCACCAATATAATGCTTACCATTATCAAATCTTAAACCAAACACCTTATCATGCAGACCTCCTAAGTACTTGGATACTACAGGGCCTAAATATGTTGTTTTATAATTGGTTATAGCAGCCTTTGGTGTACTAGTTGATAATTCACCCTTCCTAATCATCTTTTCTCTTTCTTTCGCTTCAATATCTGCTAAGGTTGATTCTAATCTTTGTTTTGTATTTGGAGAGATATCACTGTCATCTTTGTCTTTAAATATACTCTTTTCAAATGATGTTTCGTCAGGTGTTGAGGGAATAGGAAACATGTCTTCGAAATCTGTTTTTTTATATGGAACCAGCTGCTTTTCTACTTCTCTGTTTAGTTCTATTGCTTTTATTACATTATCACCTAAACCCTCCAATTCTCCCTTAACCTCTTTAATTGCATCGATAACAGGCTGGTCTTCTTTTTTATACTTTTCATACTCTGTTATTGGTTGCTTCTTCCACGATTTAAAACCTTCCCTGAGTTCTTCAAACTTTTTTCTGTTCTTCCGCGCATTCTTTATAGCATCAGGATTATATTTTGCAAACATCTTTATTATATGTGATTTTTTATAGTAAACGTAGGCGTTAGACGTTAAGCATTGGACGTTAAGCGTTGGACGTTAAGCGTTAGACGGTAGGCGTTAGACGGTAGGCGTTAGACGTTAAGCGTTGGACGTTAAGCGTTGGACGTTAAGCGTTGGACGTTAAGCGTTGGGCGTTAAGCGTTGGGCGTTAAGCGTTGGGCGTTAAGCGTTGGACGTTAAGCGTTGGACGTTAAGCGTTGGACGTTAAGCGTTGGGCGTTAAGCGTTGGGCGTTAAGCGTTGGGCGTTAAGCATCAGACGTTAAGCGTTCATCAGTTTAAGAATGTTTTGATCTTATTTCTGTACTTGCCATCACTAGATTTACGTGTTAAGTCTAGTGTTATGAAACCAAAATCGTCTTCATTCCAACAATTACTACACATGGTTTTGAATTCTTCGTATCTCATATCACCGCCAACAAATTCGTTAAAGATATGATTTAGATTCCTATTGTCTTGTCTAAATACATTCAGGAAGTTCAGATTATCACGAACCAGTTGTTTCGGTATCTTGGTGTATGTTTGTGCTAAGTAAAAACAGTCTACTCCTTTGTGCCTTCCTCTGGTGAAATATTCCCTAACTATATCTTGGTTCTCCAAAATAAAATCATCAAATATCACAACAGAATTTTCCGTACATTCATCTAAAGGTATGATATCTTCATTGTTGTCAATGAATGAGGCTATTTTTATATTTGTTTTTTCTTCTAGTTTGTCACACATTTTCATTAGTTCTTGATACTTTGATTGATCTAGACTTTTTGAATATATGTATACATGATTTACTTTGTCCCAGTTCAACCACCCTGGTGCAAGAAGGTAATTGTCGATCATTAGTGTTGTTTTACCACATCCGCTTGGACCGATAACTCCACAACGTATCGAATTCGGTAAAAGCTTCCCATGCTTCAATTTTCTTTTCCTTTCTGGTATTCTAACTTTAGGTTCCCAGTCTGTCTTCATTTTTCCTTTCTTTATTCTTTATTTAATAAATGACCAGATTACTTAAGTTGAGTGGTAGGTCCTCTGTACTAGAAAAGAGATTGACAGTTCCGATTAGAGACCACTTTAAAGGTGTGGCCTTAAAAGGATTTTACACGACGTTCTTGACCCCAAATGTAACCACAAAGAATAATAAGCTGTACTATGAGAAAGATGGTGTGGTTAATACATTAAATATTCCTTCTGGACAGTACAGTATACAAAGTTTAGAAAAATACATTCATACCAAAAATACTGAAATAAGTATTAAAGCAGACAAGGTTTTAAACAGAGTTGTTATAGAAAGTGAAGTGAAGCTATTTATGGACAGAGAAGAAAGCATAGGAAGTGTGCTGGGGTTTAATAAACAAGTCATTGAACCAAATACAAAGACTATTGCTACTGGTATTCCTAAAATTATACCTTTCGAAACGATTAATGTTCATTTCAACTTGGCAGATGGTATGTTAGTTAAGGGTGGTGAACACTACCACAGAGAAACTAATATTATAGCTTCTTTTAAAATCGGTGTCGAGTTTGGTGGCCCTATTATTTATGAACCACAGAACCACTCGTTTGTTCCCCTTCACGATAAAATTCAGGACTTGCTAGTAACTGTAACTGATGAAGACAACAATTTGATTGATTTTGGAGGAGCCGATGTCACGGTAATTTTAGAAATGCAATAAAAATTTTGCAGCTAATAAATGAACAAGATAGAAAGTTACCAGTACCAGTCTTTTCCCGTAAACGAGAAGACGAAATTTAATCTCAACGTACCAAACAAAGATGTTGAAATAGACATCAAAGTTGGTGATGGTTGGATTGATAGTAAGAATGCTTTTCTTTACATGAATTTTAATGTAACTCACGTTAATGGATCAGATTACACTAGCTACGATGGAAAATCTAACGTAAAGCTGATTGACAATTTTGTGTCGCAATTGTTTTCCACAATCACCATTAAAAAGAAAGGAGCCATTATCTCTAGAATTGAACATCCAGGTATTTCTTCAACGGTTTTGTATCACCTTACGTCTTCAATTATGGATGATGTTATGCATGAAGGAAATTTTGTAAGCAATGGTAAGTTAAGGTCAAAATCAAATGAAGTGTTGTACCCACTAAAAATGCTCGGTGGGTACTTTAAAGACTACAAAGAGATTATGTGGGAAGGAGATCTTACTGTATCTTTTACTTGGAGTGCAAGTGCTGGTGATGCATTGGAGAGATGGTTTTCAAAAAATGCTGCTGGTGTTGATATTGATGGAACTCGTCCAGAAGAGGGAAAAGTAACAATTACGAGTATGGAAATAAGAATGCCTGTAGTTAAATATGAGCCAACGTATGAGCTTGAACTAAGAGATAAAATATTTAAAGAACCTAAAATCCCCGTTTCATTCTTTGAACTACAAACACAGGAGATTGCAGGTATCAGTGGAAGGAGGAACTTTGATATTGACATTACTAACTACTACACATCCCTAGAATTTGATATGCCTTACTTTATTTTTGTTGTATTCCAGACTAACCGGAAAGGTAACCAAGAAAGAGATTCATCTCAGTACGATCATGTCAGCCTTCAGAACATTAGCCTGAAAAATGGTAGAAACGAAATATTTCCTGAAGAGCTGTGGAACATTAATCCTCCTTCAACTTACTTTAAGGCATACAACGCATTCTTAGATTTTAAGCGGATAACCGAATTAAAATCTGATTCAAAAATCAGCCCTTACGCCTTCATTAATTCTTATCCCATTTATGTCATTAATATGAGCAGAAGGAGAAATGTTGTAGCGACAAACAAAACCAGTATGAAGCTCCGTGCAACTTTTAATACTAATATACCAGAAAACACTACAGCTTATATTGTGATGTACACCAAAAAGAATTTGATCTATGATGCAAAGCACGGAATAGTAAATGAAAGCTTTTAGATTATCTGTCTAATTGAAGTATTTTTTAATGCCTGTAAGGGCATTAAAAATTATATGAATTCTATGATGTGTCTTGGCTTTGGGTCATCTGTCATACCTCTATAAATCAACTTCAAACCTATAATAGACCTAGAGTCTTCCCAACTTAGGATTTTGTTGTACCTTTCAGGCAAAATAACTTTAAATTGAGCATCAAGTTCTAAAATGTATCTGCTACGATATTTCATTGTCTTGAACTCTACATCTGTAATAAGATATTCATAATCTATTTCGAGATCTCGCAAACGAGAAAACGATGTTTGCTTATTGGAACTATTGAGTTTTAGTAGAAGTTGATGTTGTTGGCTGTTCATTTATTATATGGAAAATTTAAATTAAGAATTCATTTGTTCTAACAGGGTAACTGTATTTTTTAGAGTACTTATTATTTCAATGAAAGAAGATGACTGCTTAGGACAATTTATTTCAAACAGAGAAAGATCGATTTTCCCAGCTCTAACTACAGAATTAGTAAATTCACTGTACTCGTAGAATGTTTCCCCTTTGAAGAAATATAACAATCCATTTGTATATCTAAAAGATGAATCAATGCTTGGAGGTATTCCTGGAAATTCTCTTGTTATTCTTCCATATCTTCTGCTTATTCCCTTACATTCGTCAACTTCTATATAGTAAACATCGTCAAAAATATGAAACTCTTACCAGAATAGGAATTTATTGCTGTGTGTAACACTACATTTTTTCTTAACGAAAGGTTTGTTAATGATTGTGGATAACCATATTTTAGCTTAAAGGATGGAATTTCCATTACATACAGTTTGTTATCAATGAATAAAACAACATCTCCAGATGGTCTTTGATAGGCTGCAGTAATATTTTTAAAGCCTTTGGGAAGAAATGTTAACCAATCACTTATGAGTTGTGGTTTAGTGTGCACATTTAAATTATCCAAATCCATCACCCAAACCCATTTTTCATAATAAATATAAAGAACCTTATCAACAATTAAGAAGTTTTTTATTTTCTTATTCAGTTTGCATAGTTCTGGAGGATCTGAATCTTCTTCCACTTCATCATTATCGTCATTAGATTCATCTTCACCATCTTTCCCGTACAAACTTTGTATTCCAAGAATATCATCTTTACTTAATTCAATATTTGAACTATTGTAGATTGGATACATAATTGATGTATTCATAGTTGAATGAGCAAGTCCTAATGTGTGACCAATTTCATGAACTAAAACTGCATAAAAGTTTATCTTTTCCTTTGGAGTGTTTGTATCAATCTCAAAATACCAATCTTCATCTTGATCCATATGAATTTCTACAGCATTGTTATTAATATCTGGATAAAATGCATGACCTAACACACCTCCTGTGCCATCGAACGGTTTTGAGCAAAAGTGTTGACCACTAGTTTCTTTCCTGTGTAATCGTCTTTTATTTGAAATAATAATGTCACTGTTCGATTGGTCTTCTTCAAAAGTTAAATCTGTATGTTCTTTCCAAGTATTAAAAGCTATTTCAGTTAATTCTTTCATTCTTTTTGATGAACCTGCGTAATACCATTTAATATTTTTCTTATTCCATTTATCAATATGTGAAGTAAAAGATAGTGCATGATCTTCAACTCCACATCTAGGTCTCCTTATCAGTTCTAAAGTTTCATCACTTATTTCACCTGTGGGTTTCAAATTAAACTTTTCTTGAAATAGTATTAGTGCATTCCTTATATCTGAAAGTTCTGGAATATTTGTAGAATCTGGTTCAAGATACCCAAAATCATGTAAATATTTGATTACTTCTTCATTAGCAGAGACAACTCCACAAAATATTAAAGTTAGGACGATTGGTTTCATTTATTATTGGTATATTTAATTACTTTTTAGTACCCCCAGGGTAGAGTGTCAATTATTCCATCTGTCTCCTTCAAGACCATTCGTTTGTCGTAAGTTACTTTGAACTCCTTTTCCACACCCTTATTGACAAGGTTTTTTGTTTTCTTATTCCTGGTTATCATTTTGTTGTTTGTAGTTATACTGTCACTTTCGCCATTTATTAGTTCACCCATTGTTTCCATGTTAATTTTCAAACTATTTTCATAGTTGAGACTGAAGCCTTTTACTTTGGTACACCGATTGCCTTTGTGAGAGTAGTAAGCATAGCTTTTTGGGCCTGTACTTAACCATTCAATAATGGTATCATCTTTGCCAAGTTCATCAGTCCATTCGCCTAGCATGCACCCTGTCTCAACTGTATTTGTCCCATCATCGATGTAGACTACACTATCAGTATCGTAGTAGACAACTTTATCCCCAAGGCGATCAAGCATTTCGTATAATCTTATCCTAGCATTAGATGTTGTGAAAGCTGCAATAAATATATTTGTAGCAGTACTATCCTCGATGTACTCATTAGTATACTTGTAGCTAACCTCAATCATATCTTCATTGATGAAGATGACATTAGATATCTCTATCTTATCATCTAGTAAAAGTTCATACCACCTTTGTGGATCGGTGATGAACTCACTTTGTGTCAAATTTTGTCTTTGGCCGAATTTACCCCACAAAGAGTTTAGGCAGATCTTGGCGACGGCACGTTTTCCAGGGTTGGGTTCAATTCTGTCAATGTCGAGCTCAATGCCTTGTTTTTCTTTAATGGTTTGGACGTATTCCTCTTTTGTTTCGTAATCATCCTCCCAAGGACTAGTTTCCAACTTGATTTTCATGAAAGTCCTAATGTAGTCCTTGAACAGATCGTTGCTCGTCTGAGGGAAGTGCCATACCTCGTAAGTTTCAAGTATCTTGTACCCCTTTTCAATAGCCTTATTCAGTTCAACCGTAGACCACGTGCCTGCGAAAGCTCTTTCTTCATCAGTATGGTTACAATGTCCTACCTTTTCCTCTCCACACCTCGCGCACAAAGCAAATACCAGTTTTTCTTGCTTAATAGGAAGTACAGGATGGTAAAGACCTTTAGGAGCTAGTACCTTGCATTTGACCAAACCAAACCATTCCTTGTTGTATTCTTCTGGTTTGAATATTTTAGTGGGGTGACCTACAGGGTACATATCGTAAAACATGACCGTTGGATACAAAGAGCATATGTCTATATACCGCATTTTCTTTGCAGTCACTTTCAGCTTTGCGGCATTTGTTCGCCCACCGAAAAAGGCATCTCTAGGCTTTAAGGGTTCCACAACGTTGATTGTTTTATTTAGGGCTTCTTTGTAAGCTTTAGATTTCTTCCACTCGCAAGACCACACCTCAACTACGTTGTAGCCCGCATTTCTCAGTGTGTTAGTCCGGTCCATTGTTTTAGTAAACAAATCGTCCATGGTTTCATTGTTTACACTATTGATTGTATCGGGGTTGTAGCAGTCGGGGCATCCGTGCCAGAAACAGCCATGGTATTGGTAAACTGTTTTAGTTTTGGGATTGTAACCGTCAACTTTTGCGCCGCATATCGCCACTTCACCACCATTCAATGCATGGCGTACACTTTCGAAGGTATTTAACCATGCTATAGATTCTTTACTAAACATTTCCTTCTTTTCTTCTTTCACGACTGCAATAGTATTTTGTTGGAGGAATTTCGATCTGTAGATAGCCATACAAACACTAGCGATGGTTATGTATTGAAAAGGATCTATATTGGCGATTTCTAAGAATATCTTCCTAAATTCAAGGCACCCGCGTCTAAGAATATCGACGTCTGAGTGACAATACTCGGACAGTTCCTTGTTGAAGTCAAACGTGTAGTTTTCTTTAACCCTGTCAGCGTGCCATTTCAAAAAGTCTTTACGCTGGCTTTCTTTCATCGTGTTGACACCAAAATATTTTGTGGATGGTATAGGTCCTACGTAATTTTGATTCCCTTTTGAATTGAAAAAATGCGGAAAGTAACCTTTCTTAAGTTCTTTTAGGCCAAACGTTTTCGGGAATGATGCTAGAGCGCCTTGAACAAAATTGATGCTATCGATTATCCTGAGTCTTAAACTCGGTATTGCGAGCTGCATTATTTTAGAGCCTGCGTATATAGTCTTTGGTCTTATCCCATTTTTAACACAGTATTGTAGAATAAAGTACGAGTCGTAACCTTTAGAATTATGAGCAACACAAGTAAACCCTTTGTGTGCATCACTAACAAGCCACTCACAAAATTCTTCATTTGAGTCGAAATCACGTCTATTTCCATCGAAGCTGTGAACAGCTATATAATTAGGGTTGTGTACACCAGTGTCTTGCTCAGCTTCGTAATCGAAAAAGTAGTATTTTTCAGTGTAACTACAGTTACCATGTTTCTTCTCCGATTTTCCATTGCAAGTGCAATCTTCTTCACAGATACCACCCTTATTGCCTCTGGGATGGATGTAACACTCGTGGTCAGTAATCTTCACGGCATCCTGACAATTTTTGCACCATACGTAACCACAACGATGCTTCTTTTCCCTTAGACAGAATTTATTGCAAGTTTTGCACTTGTAGACTACCTTACAAACTTCTTCGTGGTTTTTGAAACAATAATGGCTAAAACAGTATCTATTACACTTATTGCAATATAATCTAACACGTTCTTTACCCGTAATTTTCTTGTGTTGTGGTCCTTTGCACAAATTACATACTTCGTTCTTGGTCTTTTTACACTTGTGTAGATCTTTGTTGTTATAAGGTTTGTCACACTTCTGACAGTAGTACGAGCTTCCAAGAAAGGCTTTCATGTTATTTATTGCGTCATAGTGATTGTTGTGGTGGTATAGGTAGATGACAGTATCCCTTTCTTTTCCTGAATGAATGACCGCGTTGAAATGAGCAGCAGAAACGACCTTAATTTGAACATTCAAAAACTCTTCAGCATCCTGGATATCTTCTAAGGTGAACATATCTTCGCAGTTCTTCCCCAATCTGATACACAGTTCTTTAGCCAACTCTTCTTGCAAGTTTCTACCTTTCCTTATATAGATTAATTCGTTACTAGTGAGTTCCCTATCAAGAATGATGTTTGTTTCGTATGTCAAGGCTGTAACTATAGCTCTAGGTCCACACATGTTGTCCTTGTTATTTATTTTGTTAACACATCTTTTAGTATTAACGTCTTTATTAAGGTTGACTACCTTTTTACCTTTAGTACCGGCACCTCGGGGTATTTTGTATACTTGAAATTCAAATCTGGTTCCATTTACGTCTACATTTTCATTAGATGTAACAATTCTCTCAATTTGGTTAAGTATAAAAGAGGCATTGACTTTCTGATGTCTTTTAGTCGAGATTGTATGGTGAAAATTTTCATTCTCTGCAACTACCTTCATCTGATCGCCAGGACTGTAATTACTCATTTTTTTTATAGCCTTTATAGTTGCGTGGACTGCTGCCCTAACAGCTTTCATTTGTTCTACAGCTGTTCCTTTCAATTCTTTTACATAGATAGTGTAGTTAGTTTGCCAAATGTTGAATGTCTTAAGATATGCACGTTCTCCTTCATGAATGGCGAATGTAGGTTTTTGCTCGACAAGTTTATCGAACAATTTTTGTTTAAAAGGGAAAATGTGGCCTAACTTTTGTGGTTGATATTGTTGTGTTTGATGTCGTTGTTGTCGTTGAGTGGTTCCTTCGAACAAGTCTTCAGCGAAGTTGTAGTGTCTGATTTTATCCAAACGTTCCTTCTCACCTTTTATCAAAGCCGTCAACCTATTCTTCGAATGAACCATCGAGTAACCCTTAATTCCGTTTTCCTTAGCAATCTGCTTCAGTTGGCGAACAGTCATTGCTGACAGTTCTTCATTTGCATAATTAAATAAATCATTATTCATAGCCTTAGACGTTGCATTGGTCACAGCTTCAACAAGATCCTCCTTCTTCATCTTGTAGTAGCCTTTGATTTTGAGCTCTTTAGCCTGAGCTCTTAGTTCTTTAACAGTTGCGTCATTACGACGCTTGCCATTTTGACTGTTATTCATTGTGTCTTTATTTACTAATTTTTATTCTTATAAACTGACCCTGTAGTTTATAGTTATGGTTGGGGTAACCTTTAAATGAATAAGATGTTGGATAAAAATTTATGGTTTGGGGTGACCTTTAAATTAATAAGGTGTTAGATAAAAATTTGTGGTTCTTAAGTACCTTTTATACGTGACTTCAATAGTGTTTCAAATTTTAATGGTCTTTTGAACCATTATATGGAATTTCTTGAAATTTCATTTTTATTTTTGGAAAAAATTGATGGTTCTTTGTTACCTTCTTAATGGCTGCGTAATTAATGGTTCTTTCATATCTTAAAAAGTAATTTATCTTACATTTTGAAATATATGTTTTTTAAATTAGTGGTTGTTCCAAACCTTTAAATTGTTCCTCAAGTTATGGTTCTTTAGTACCATTTCTCAGTTGTTTTTATTTTGAAATTAATGGTTCTTTAGTACTATAAGTTAGGACCTATATTTTTTGATGTCATTTATGGTTGATTGGCACCTTAATGATTGTATGATGATGGTTAATGGTCACTGGGAGCCATTATTTAACCATTATTTTTATGGTGTACTTTTTATGGTTGGTAGGGGCCACTTAATGGTTGTTTGGATGTTTATGGTTACTTGAACCATTATTTTTGGAGTATATTTTTTATGGTTGGTGAGGACCATTATTATTTGTCTGTCCCATACCTGCCCATATACTACTGGTCTGCGTCCGTGGGCGGTGCTCTTTCGAGCAGCCGATCGCCCGGACGACGGAGTATCCGGACACGACCGGCGTCATGGTGTAACAAGAAGCGATTCATCCGAGTAGGTGGCACGTTTCCATGGATGAGGTTCAGTTTCGATGATTCTGTGCCCACTGCAATCTTAATTGACGGCGTAGTTGGGTCAACATGAGAACTGACAGGAGTCGTCTGTTGCTCCAGAACACTTGCGCCTACGCCAGCATTGCACTGTGTCAGATCTGTCACGTACCGGTTTCAGAGCGGACTACTCTCCGACGTCGGCTCTCTGTCATGAGAGGTGCACGTCCAACACTTTGTCGCCTGCTCATGGTTTCACCATCCTTCAGCCACTTTCGGTCGATGCTACGGCAGTAGTGCGCCAACGACCGAACTGCTTCACCGTTTCCAATATGCTCGCTTCCAGCTCCGAGCGTTAACAATCTGTCCTAAGTCAACGTCGCTTATGTCCACGTTTACGCCAATTTGAGGCGGCCCTTATCGTCGCTAGATTGATTCACCATACATCTCTGCTTCGCGTAGAAACTTACCTTACCGCGTGACGTGCTCGCAACGCCACCAGGGAGCATTCAATACCGCAGTGGGCAGTGGCCATTCTGTTTTGGTTTATCAGTGTATGTCGGTCCTACATGTTTTATTATGTCACAAACATCTCTGCTTCGCGTAGAAACTTACCTTACCGCATGACGTGCTCGCAACGCCACCAGGGAGCATTCAATACCGCAGTGAGCAGTGGCCATTCTGTTTTGGTTTATCAGTGTATGTCGGTCCTACATGTTTTATTATGTCACAAACCAACCTTCAATTATGTTGACTATAGGTATTCTGTAACCTGTACTGATCCACCAAAGAATTTATTTTGATATTCCTAAAGCAGTTTCGAACTGACACGACAGACACTGGACAAATATATCTAAACCTGTCGTCTTATTTTTTATTTACTTCTCAAGTTCCGTAGGACCAAATTGAGGAGCAAATCTCCAATGTCATGGAACATGTCAGTACATGAAATTACAACATAAAAGTAATAACAGATAAAAATATAATGCTTATGAACCCGAAAAAAGTCAAGCCGCAAGTTTAAGAAAACGCAATCAACAATACAACAAGAATCAGTTTAATTTTTCAAGGATCTCTTCGACAGAATAGAAGGAGAGGCTCATGACGAAACTATTCAGTTTCGATTTCAAAGCGCGTGGATTACCGCTAAGAGTTTTGAATTCGAGCGGTAGCTTATTGAAAATGGTTGCAGCAGTATACTGCACACCTTTCTGCACAAGAGTTAAAGAAGTCCGATGCAAATGCAAGTTTGATTTCTGCCGAGTATTAACTGAGTGAAAGCTGCTTATTCTTGGGAATAAGCTAATATTGTCAACAAGAAATGACAGTAAGGAATATGTATATTGAGAGAGGCCAATCTCAAAATAAATGGTTCAAATGGCTCTGAGCACTATGGGACTCAACTGCGGAGGTCATTAGTCCCCTAGAACTTAGAACTAGTTAAACCTAACTAACCTAAGGACATCACAAACATCCATGCCCGAGGCAGGATTCGAACCTGCGACCGTAGCGGTCTTGCGGTTCCAGACTGCAGCGCCTTTAACCGCACGGCCACTTCGGCCGGCCAATCTCAAAATACCCAGACTCGTGAACACGGGTCGACAAGAGGTTCGTGAACTTACACCACTTATTGCCCGAACCGCCCGTTTCTGAGCCAAAAATATCCTTTTAGAAAGGGAAGAGTTAGCCCAAAATATAATACCATACGACATAAGCGAATGAAAATAAGCAAAGTAGACTAATTGTCGTGTCGAACGATCACTCACTTCAGATACCGTTCGAATGGTAAAAATGGCAGCATTAAGTCTTTGAAAAAGATCCTGGTCGTGGGCTTTCCACGACAGTTTACTATCTATCTGAACACCTAGAAAGTTGAACTGTTCAGTTTCGCTAATTATATGCCCATTCTGTGGAATTGAAACGTCAGGTTTTGTGAATTGTGTGTTAGAAACTGTAAAAACTGAGTCTTACTGTGATTTGGCGTTAGTTTATTCTCTACAGGCCATGAGCTTAGGTCATGAACTGCACTACTTGAAACCGGGCCAGTGTTGCACACAACATCCTTTACTACCAAGCTAGTGTCACCAGCAAATAGAAATATTTTAGAGTTACCCGTAATACTCGAGGGCATATCATTTATATAAATAAGGAACAGGAGCGGTCCCAAAACTGATCCCTGGGGCACCCCTTCAACCCTTGACTGAACCCCTATCTAAAATGGTCGTGACTACCCCGCCTACTGACAGACAGATTAACCACCAGGACTGCATTGAAACAGGTTAAGACGTTTTTATAAAGTTGGTGAAGATCGTGACTAGTTGACATCTTCTACAGCAGCTACGACTGCAAGTAACAAGTAAGAGTAAAATCAATAGACTATCCTTCCCAAGCCCTATATTTTAACTATGATAGCACGAGTATCCCATGCTGTTGTGAATACATAATGACTCCGTATAGAACATGTTCACCACAACACATTACTAATCAAACGTTACTTGAGATACCCCGCCCCTACTGTCAAATTTCGATTTAATGCGGAAAGCCACCAACCTGAACGAATTTATTTAAGCATATAATTGTCAGCTAGCTTTTTTCCTTACATCCGACTGAAATGACCAATGCGATACGCGGGCACACTAACACATTCACTTACAAAATAATGAATACAATAAAACACATAAACAGGTGTTGCTGTAGTGATAATTGCCGTCAGTTAACTATATAGTACGAAAAGTAGATCTGTGGGCCATTCCTGCAAGTACGTTTTCCAAAATAATTATGCACAGAGTTAAGTGAGCAGGCTTGCTGACGTGTGTTAACGGAAATTGTAGCAAACGTTCAGATCGATCACGATAGCCAAATTTATGGTCTCTCAGCAAAATCGATGTGAAATGGTTGTAAACCTGACCATTACTTACATATAATGCTTATTAATAAAAAGCCACAATTGAAGGTAGTAGGCAGCAATTACACAACCGACTCTGTTCAAGCTCGTAAATTAATTTTGCAAGCCTTTCCATTCGGATGGGGATCAGTGATGGTATTTGAGATTCCGTCAACCAAAATCAGTACACTCTCACCGGTGGTTTATGTTGACTGTTTGTAAAGTTCTAGCAGCGAGAGAAATGTCGGTGCTGCAAATGTATGAGGGTTGGAACTGTAATAGTGGCAACTATTTATTTACAGCTCGTACAAAATAGATGCGTATTTTAAAGTTTTACTGATTTCAAAGTTTTACTGAATTTCAAAGTAGTCACCAGCATTGTGTATAACCCGAAGCATTGTGTATAACCCGTTGCCAGGGATGTGGAAGTCGTAGGGTACTCTTAGCCGTGCCACTTGCGTTGACAATTCGAGCGGCGCGGTCTATTGCCCGACGAATTTGTAGCAGTTCTGAAGCGAATGCCGTGATGTGTTTCCTTCAGTTTAGAAATCGAGTTGATCTCACAGGGGCTTAAGTCAGGGGACTGCAGTAGGTGGTACAACACTTACCAGCCCCATCAGTCAAACAAATCAGTGACAGCTTGCACTGTACGTGCTTGAGCATTGTCCTGCAAAATGATGGTCAGGTCCTGCAGAAAGTGTCATCACTTCTGTCTCTAAGCTGGTCGTAGGTTGTGTTCCAAAAATGAACGGTTCGCGAGTGTGACATTCAGCACTGTAGTGACTTTTGCAGCTGTTGTCCTCCTACTTTTCGTCAAAATACTCTTCAATGACCGTCCGTTACGATGACTCAACACACTTTTTTGTTCGCGTTGTGAGTTAGCGGCTGATGTTTTTTCCCTTTGCCTGTATGCGGTATAAATTTTCGACACGGTAACGCTTGAAACATACAACACATCGGCCACCTTGGTTACGGAAGCACCCACTATAAGAGAATCAACCATTTTCCCACGTTTGCATTCACTTAGTTCCGACTCACAACTACACAGAACACTATTCTGACCACGACTGGCACTTCCAACGTATTTAGGACATTGCACACGTGCCGTTCGTGGTCTGCAGTACAACAACGCCTACTGCAGGCTTCGCTAGTATCAGTATTTATGTTCAAACATACATTTCTCGCGGTGTTTCCACATTTTTGTCCACCCCTGTACAGCACTGCTGCGCTGTCTGCCCAGCATGGATTGACGACCACAAACGGCTAACAATTAATGCCCAAGACATCCGTTATTCCTAAATATGCACAGTTCTAGTTACGACGAGAGGAATAACACGGAGCGCTTGGCCTCTGCCCACACCTGGAAATTTAGCACTTCCACTTACGTTAGTCAGCGGCGGTCTGTCACGAATAGGGATGTGAAATTAACAAACCATAGATGATTTAAAACAGCTCATCGAGGAAGCTTATCGCTCCATAACACAAGGGCAACATTACATTTTTTCCGCAGGGCATAGAAAAAGTGCATTGAGTTCTGTATTCAGGAAAACGGGCACTCGATTGAACGCATCACTTAAATGAATCTTTCCCCACCAGAACATCCATCTGAACACAGTCAATTAGGTTGCATCCACTCCTAAAACACTGAACGTTTCTTGCCCCCCAAGCAAAATAAATAGAAAATTTATTTGAATTGATTTGTACACAGCTGATTTGAATACATTACATACACGATGGAAAAAAAACAAAGTTCTGTTTAAAACATTATAAGTCATTTGTGTACTTTTCTGGAAAATAGCTAAATAAACTATGTTCCTAACTCTGTAGGAAAGCATTTCTTATGTGTACCCATATGAATAAACATTCCTTCACTTATTTTTAAGTTACAGAGAATAACGACTCACCTGAAACACTCCAAATATTAAACTTCCTGGGAGATTAAAACTGTGTGCCAGAGCGGGACTCAAATCTGCGTCTTTTTGTCCTTCGTGGGCAAGTTTCGAAGGTAGGAGATGAGGTACTGGCGAAAGTAAAGCTGTGAGGAGGGATCGTGAGTCGTACTTGGGTAGCTCAGACGGTAGGGCATTTGCCTGCGAAAGGCCAGAAGGTTCGTTCGAGTCCCGATCCGGCACACAGTTCTAATCTTACAGAAAATTTCATATCAGCACACACACCGCTGCAGTGTGACCCCATACATTTTTCAGTACACTAACATATATTTATTCTCGAACTCCCTCAGTATTGATTTTGCAAGGAAATGGTTCAAAAATGGTTCAAATGGCTCTGAGCACTATGGGACTTAACTTCTGAGGTCATCAGTCCCCCAGAACTTAGAACTACTTAAACCTAACTAACCTAAGGACATCACACACATCCATGCCCGAGGCAGGATTCGAAATTGCGACCGTAGCAGTCGCGCGGTTCCAAACTGTAGCGCCTAGAACCGCTCGGCCACCCCAGCCGGCCCAAAGACAGGGTCACAAGCTTTCTTAAAGTCTTTGAGTAGCAGACAAAGTGGTATTCACAGTCATTGGTCCGTTCTATTTGCACTTACGCTTTTCAAAATAGTTCGTTGCGGCCCGGTTCTCTATTGATTGATTAAACTCTAATATTATTTCTGGGGTAAATCTGGGATAGAGAGCCATGATGTTTTCAAAGGCGAGTTTCGTGACCTAATACACATCCTGTTTCATACTATCTAAAAATTCTTGTAAATATGTAACATTTGGCGATCTTATCCGACAATCAGGGTTAGATAACCAGACGTGCAAGGAATAGATGGCCATCGGACAGAATATTTTAAAACCAAAGAGAATGTTATAAACACGTTTTATTGAATCTCTTGATGTTAAAATAATATTTTATAAAGATATTAATTGTACGTAACATTACCTAAACGAGACCTCATTTGTAAAATACATTTTTCACTTCTTTAGATTTTTTAACTTTTTTATTAAATCGTTGAAACATACTAGTTTTATACACAAAATAATGAGAAGTCTTCTCAATTATGCAGATAGTTGAATCTGGAACTAAGCCTAATTTACGAAAAAGATTTACTTTATAGGCTTAGATTCATTATTTTTAAACTGCATTACCAGACCGATGGCACACATCAAAATATGATGTGCAGGATTCATGTAACCAACGCTTACACCTGACACACGGAATCCAATCACAGGTTTTATCTGTTTTTGAGTAGTCTTCCCCGCATTCAACGCACTAGTAGTCTTCATCATGAAGTTCGTCAGTCGACTCTTCCTGTTATGAACGTTACCTGGCGTGTCTAAACTGTCTGAGATACCTTTAAGCTTCCTGATCGGAGACTTTTTCACTAGTCTGTTTTTCTAGAAGGCATATTTTCTTTTTCATTTTGCATCAAGATAAATTTTATCTTTTTAATATTTTCTTTCAAGTCAAGCTTGTAGCTTTAATTTTTTAGGTCTACGTGTGTTTGTTTGAGGCTGGGGTCTAGCTGGCAAAAGTGAAATATTTTTCAGAACTTTTGTAGGGGTGACTTGTAGAAGATCCTGGTAGAGGCGACGTTGCTCTTCTTTCAGAGGATTTTTGGCTACATTTGTATGATGAAGGAGAGTCGGTGGATCAAGTGGTAAGTTGCGGCTTGAGTAGCAGAGCTCTCTCGGTGGATTTGTGGCTAGATGACACGACGATATCTACTCTCTTCAGAAAACATGGTAAGGGTGACGAGATTCTTTCGTGCAGCGTTTGGCCACGTATGTTGATGTTTTCATTTCCTGTAAGTCTATCTGGATCATTTCTAAAAGCTTCATCCGGAATTGCAACGGGATTAAACGAGTAGATTTCTGTGACTTTGAATCCAGAGACGGCGTTCCCTGGTGTTGCAGCTTTTCCCCATCAGTCTTGCAGTATCTCGCCAAATTGCAATCTTCCTAGCTTCCGACGCAGGTGATTCGTTTGCCATTTTTCAAAGGCACTGTAAAAACGAAGCTTTAAAGATTTCAAGACAGATCGGTCCAACGGCTGCAGATCGTAGGTAGTATGGGCTGGAGAGGCACATTAAAATGATAGGTAGTATGGGCTGGAGAGGCACATTAAAATGATGCTACTCCTCTCGCAAACTCCAGCATCCGTACCGAGCTAGAGTGTGAAGTATGACCATCCAGAATCAACATAATTGCCCGAAGGGGTTTGTGTGGCACGGAATGATACCTTAGTCATTCCGAAAGATCTCAGTATTCACATAGGCAGATTTTTTTGACATGATAACTTTACTTCCCGGTGGCATGTTGTTGCCTCATTCCTTTTTTTTTTTTTACTCCATTTGTGAAAACAAATTTTTTAACTCCCTTTGAGGCAACATTTTTTTAAACTCCTTCGTGACAACAAAAGGAAGAAGAAACATCCCTTCAGCATTGCAGCATGCAATTACTGTAATAGGGTCTCCTTTTTCTGACGAGGTAACCACAGGAACTGTTTTTGACGGTTTTTCAACTACAACAGCAACTGGTCGGCTATTTAACTGAACGCCTGTCTCATCCATGTTAAATATACTTCCCGGTTTATTGAGCAAACTATTTTCTTCCTCTAAGGTTGAGAATAAGTTGAAATATTCCTTGATCTCATCACAATTCGTTCCCTGGACTCTGGCCAAAGATACGCCTTCGAAATTTTCGCACATTTAAATCTGGATGTCGAGGTAAGACCAGCTTTAACCAATCGTAATGTGCTTTTCCTTTTTCGTTATTAAATTTATGTTTTAGGCGAAGCTGCACAGCAAAATCATAAGCTAGACTTCGTACACAGTTCCTCGTTAAGGAAAACCACGAACGTAACATTTATTTATGTGGTAGACAAGTCGTAACTCATTTGCTCAAGCCAAACAAGAGCACCCTTTGGAATTTTTGAATCACAGCCGGTCTTTAATTTTATCTCAACAGTTTTTCTGGGAATATTAAATTCCAGAAAAGCTTTTTTCACAGAATAACCAACGTTGTTAACTTTATTAGTAGCATTATTACGGTCTTCTTTCTATAATCTCCTAGAACAGCCGGTCTTTTTAATGTACTTATTTGGCATCTGCAAAAAATAAGGATGTCATCAAAATTTAATACATAACACGTTTAAGGGATGGCCATCTATCCCGATAATGGTATGGCCGCCTCTCCCGATCAGCCTGGAGAGGCGACCATAGAGCGTCATCAAACATGGTGGACGCAAACTCAAACAAAACCTACGTACCGGTATGCAGTTAGACCTAAAAAACTCTAATACTAATGCTTCCGTCGCTACTCACAGCCTAAGTTACGTTTCAAGCGAAACGTTATGACATATTACATAATTTCATGAAGTAGTGAAAACTAAAATCATTGAAATTACTTGCTTTTAGTTGAAACAAAGAGTCCTCCGGAGCAGCAACAATCACTCACGTTACTGACTACCAAATGACCGGCAGCGATGTACAGCGGATCGTGGAAGAACCTCAGGCATTGGCCATCTCGCCCGTAAATCCGTCTATCGTGGGTTTACCCCACGCGATTGGTGACAATTTTAGTTAATATCTTGCCCATTTTCGAGAGGAAGCTGGTAGAATTACAATTTTTTTAGCTGGTGCCTGTCTCGTCGCTTAAAAATTGCTTTAGTGGGAGCACAGTGAGGTGGTGGCCATAAGACTTCATCTGAAAATTTCATTCCCATCTCACTAACTCTTACATTGTTGAGTTTTCGAAGATAGAAATGAATCAGCGATTTCAGAGAGAGCTGTGCTGTATTTTCATTTCAGTTTTATTTTCGGTAGTGATATTGTAGACGGTGGGGAGATATTTGTTAGGTGGTAAAGTCTGCCACGAGAACAGTGACTAACATACTACTGTTGCAAATTGAGCATGTGCTCAATAATCAAAATAACTGCGGCGAATAAGCAACCGCGAAGGACATAATGCAGTCTGCAACTGAACAGTGGGGCAGTTGAGAAGTATTGCAGTTAGTGTCACTCATTCGTTCACATCCCTGGATTGTTCAGCTCGATTTTTCCGTATTTTACTTATGTATTTTTGCGTTCGACATAATATTAAATACGATAGCGCGCAAGTTAGCTGTGTCGCAAAACCAAAAAAATTTCCTTGTTCAATGACAACGGTCTGTCTCATCCGGAAGGGCAAGAACTTGTGAGTGAGGAAAATCAAGGTTAAATATCTTCGACAGACTGTATCCACAATAGTGCCTTCATGTGGCATCGGACTAAGAAAACAGTAATGGATTGAGAAATTGTTGCACCATGCACGTCTACGTGGCAGGAAGTGAACAACAATAAGGAAGTGGACGGGAATGGAACGTTCTACCGCGGCGACATCAAATGAGGCACGCGTCTAACCCGCATCACGTCATACAACATCCTGGAGCGCCTAACGGGACTTTTCATTATAAGCGGATGCGCGATTATGTGCTGTGAGATGTCATATCTGTTCGAATCTCAGATCAGTAGACAAATTCTTTGCTAAAAATCTCTAGCAAATAAGAAAGTTATACAGTTATTGCTTTCTAATGTATGTACGAGAGGCGTTCAACAAGTAATGCAACACTTTTTTTCTGAAAGCAGGTTGGTTTTATTCAGGGTTCCAATACATCATATTATTCCCCGCTCTTTCGGTTAAAAAACCCTATTTTTCAACATGATCTCCGTTCAATGCGACGGTCTTACGCTACGTTGCAGGGAAGGCCTGTGTGCCCGCAAGGTACCGCTATAATGGTCGACGTAGGAGCCAACGTCTTGCTGCATCAATAACTTCCTCATCTTCTACGTACTGCTTTCCGTGAAGTTCAACCGTCATTGGACCAATCATATGAGCGTCGGAAGGTGCGATATGCCATTTGATACCTTGGTCATGAAGGGTAAGGTATACCATTCATGACAAATATAAGCAAGCCTTCAGCCTTTATTTAACAGTTACATCAGTCCTGTCGACATATCCAACAATTCATCACACCATGATTCGAGGAGATGGTGAGGTGTGGGCTCAATAATAGCTGCTTCCTCTGTTCTTTCTGCAAGTTGTCTACCGTCGCGTTGACGTCGATTTTTCCGTCACAAACAAAAGGAGAAAAAAATGAAATGATCGTATGGCATTATTGGCAGAGATACTCTGTCTGCAGGTATTCGGTGCAAGCCCTTACATTAAACCACTTCGGCGATCTGGGCGTCTTTATGATGAAGATGAGATGAAATGACTAGCACAGCACAAACACTTAGTCCCCGAAAGAACAAAATCTCTGACCCGGCTGGGAATCGAACCTGGGACCCACGATTTACAAGCAGCAACGCTAACAACTAGACGACGAGCTGCAGACCAGCTCAGACACAGCGAGACTCATCGCTGCGCCACAGAATGCCACTTAATGTCCCAGCTGACTCTGGATTTAATTGCCCGTATTTCAGCTGTTGTCGTCCGTCTACTCGTCAAAGCCAGTCGAAGAAACCTAATATCTTCTCGTGGTGTATTCCTTTTGCAAGCATCCGTGCCTCCTCTTCTTGCCAGATTGTTATCGTGAGCCCATCTCTTCACCGCTCGTGCAGCAATCGCTTCACTACAGCCAATTGTCTGTGCGATCAGTAGGGATGATCCTCCCTTGTCCCTCATACCAATGATGGGCGTCTTTTCTCCTGGGTATACTGTTAAAAGCTGGGCGGCTTTTCTCCTGGGTATAATGTGTCGTGATGTCCAACAACGTTAAGACATACCCAAGCCATAGTGTACTCTCACCATTCTTCATCTCTAAATGGTAAGATAAAGTCTTGGAGCAAGTCTGTGACCGGACTATCGGTCTGACTGCAGGTAGAGCGCAGAGCTAGGAGGCACTAGAAGGGGGCAAGTCCTTCGTCCGACCCCCTTTTCACCCATCCACCCTCTTCACGGAAAAGATCTCTAATGCTTATTTTGTCAGCAGGAGTAGAGGACGTGGGGTCGTTCTGGAGGGACTGGAAAAGGAAAAATCCTCGCCCCCACCTGGGACTGAACCCAAGACCTCCAGGACTGGAGCCTCGTGCTGTACGCTCTAGACCAACAGGGTCTAACATTCTTCATCTCTCAGACTGGATTTATTCTATGCTGAATATACTGTACATAAGCTGCGATAAGAATGGTTATTTTGATCATCATATCCTATAGGCATGGAAATATTGTAGTATCAGTTAATCGCGTTCGGACGTGTGCTGGTGGCGTAACACTTACTATTTCCGCCACTGCATATGTCATTTCCAATCAGAATAAACAGGAAGTTTTCTCATTGGATTTCAGATGTAACAATTCACTTCAGCGCTCGCTTAGTCCAACTAGAGTTAGGCAGTATTGGAATTATCTTGAGGGTGGAGATCTGGAAAACGTGGATGGTTTCTTTGGCTAAAGTAGCCTTCACAAGGGCCGAGGCAGCTATCGTTGACATGGATGCGGACTGGACATCAGAGACAGCGCCGTCGACACACGGAGGATCCGCTTAGCGTGCCATCAAGCGGCCGTTGTCGGCTTTATGTGATTCGCAAAGTGCACAGTTTCTTTACGAAAATGGACGCACATAAAATAGCTATGTTAGCTCTGTCAGCGGTTGTCGAGGAATAGTGGAGAAAATCGCGAAGAAGATTCTAGACTCGCCGATGGCTTGAAACGTAAATTGCTGGCGCAGGTACACTACATAACGCTGTACAACGATCTGAGACACATGCCAGTAGAAGTTACTCGTTAACTCAATTGAATTTTCATCCCATTTTCGGTTTTAAATTGAATGTAGTTATGGTTAGTGTCTAACATCAGTTTGCGAACACATAATATCCATAATCTTGATGTTCCATTGACTGCCAACACTCTGAAATAACGCACTTCATTACATAGCTTTCAACAATGAAATTCTTTTCGTAAATTCATTAGAAGATATTTTTTTCGAAGCTGCTCACCGTCATTGAAAAAGATATTTACCGGCAGGACTCAAATATTAGCCAATCCGTAAACGCAGAGATAGTTATATATGTTTTACAGAAAGATTCAAATGGTTCAAATGGCTCTGAGCACTATGGGACTCAACTGCTGAGGTCATTAGTCCCCTAGAACTTAGAACTAGTTAAATCTAACTAACCTAAGGACATCACAAACATCCATGCCCGAGGCAGGATTCGAACCTGCGACCGTAGCGGTCTTGCGGTTCCAGACTGCAGCGCACAGAAAGATTCAAAATAGCAAAAACTTCTACTGTGTAACTTGTGTTTACTTTCAGGCATAGACTGTCCACTGGGGAAACATACAAGTCGTTGACCTTTGTAACAAGAATTGCAGCAAATACGTTATTTATAATAAATTACCTCGACTTTCGAGGTAATACGTCTACTACAAATAAGAACGACCCAGAATCTTTTAGAAAACAAAAGATGAAAACAAATTCGGAAAGCGGTGGCCGCGAACCTGCTACACATCTCTTCATAACTCATCACCTCATCTACTGTACTACAGCTTCTAGATAGCAGCTGAACCTCTGCATATGGCACAGACTGTATCTAGAAATGTAATTATTTGATATTTAATATGTGAGTTGCACCAAAAACATGTGCCTTTGATACATCACGATTGTCCCGTAGCACTGAAACTGTATACTTCCGTAGCACACACATTAGAACACTGTTGTTGTTGTTGTTGTGGTCTTCAGTCCTGAGACTGGTTTGATGCAGCTCTCCATGCTGCTCTATCCTGTGCAAGCTTCTTCATCTCCCAGTACTTACTGCAACCTACATCCTTCTGAATCTGCTCAGTGTATTCATCTCTTGGTCTCCCTCTACGATTTTTACCCTCCACACTGCCCTTCAATGCTAAATTTGTGATCCCTTGATGCCTCAAAACATGTTCTACCAACCGATCCCTTCTTCTAGTCAAGTTGTGCCACAAACTTCTCTTCTCCCCAATCCTATTCAATACCTCCTCATTAGTTACGTGATCTACCCATCTTATCTTCAGCATTCTTCTGTAGCACCACATTTCGAAAGCTTCTATTCTCTTCTTGTCCAAACTAGTTATCGTCCATGTTTCACTTCCATACATGGCTACACTCCATACAAATACTTTCAGAAACGACTTCCTGACACTTAAATCTATACTCGATGTTAACAAATTTCTCTTCTTCAGAAACGATTTCCTTGCCATTGCCAGTCTACATTTTATATCCTCTCTACTTCGACCATCATCAGTTATTTTACTCCCTAAATAGCAAAACTCCTTTACTACTTTAAGTGTCTCATTTCCTAATCTAATTCCCTCAGCATCATCCGATTTAATTTGACTACATTCCATTATCCTCGTTTTGCTTTTGTTGATGTTCATCTTATATCCTCCTTTCAAGACACTGTCCATTCCGTTCAACTGCTCTTCCAAGTCCTTTGCTGTCTCTGACAGAATTACAATGTCATCGGCGAACCTCAAAGTTTTTACTTCTTCTCCATGAATTTTAATACCTACTCTGAATTTTTCTTTTGTTTCCTTTACTGCTTGCTCAATATAAAGATTGAATAACATCGGGGAGAGGATACAACCCTGTCTCACTCCTTTCCCAACCACTGCTTCCCTTTCATGCCCCTCGACTCTTATAACTGCCATCTGGTTTCTGTACAAATTGTAAATAGCCTTTCGCTCCCTGTATTAGAACACTAAGAACATCAATTACAGGGAACCTTTACCTACCGGTGTAGTTTCTTGCCGTTTTATTATAACAAGTCGTAGCTAAAACGACCCGTTTTCGAGAGATCTCAATTGGCTGATGCTTTGGAACAGCTTATACTAGTGCCACGTAAGCCTACTTTATGTGAAAGAAAACCCACTAATTACGATGTTTACCGCCATACAATATGCCGGTTCCTATGTCCTGCTTGTGACATAAGGCCATGTCGTATCTCACTGGTCACATGTCTCTCAGCGAGGCAAAAATCTAACAAGCCAGATTCTTTACTTCACGCTCTAGAGTATAATGGAACGTCGAATTCCACCGGGACCAACGAGAAACACAGGCCCCACAACGAACCTGTGAGGTCACACTAGTCGACTTGTCCGCCGTACCTCGCAGTCAATAGTTACTCGCTCCTCGCCGGAGACGGCTACTAGCACTCGTAAGACTTGCAGTGCCACGGCCTGTCTATCTCGTGGGCCTCGAATTCCGCGCTTTGACGTCACCAGCTCCTAGCCCACGAGTATTTTTCATGTCCCATGAGAGGACGCCTTAAGACGCCCCTGAGAATGGCTGAATTGATGACGCGACCCGCGCGTGAATCCCACATAGCTACTGTCTTCTTGGATTCCAGTCTAATGTTATTTTGAGCTGATGGTCTTACTGGCGTGTAGAGAATGCGAAAACAACGCATTATGAAATTCTCCAAAGGCTGCGTACAGAGCTGCTAGACGTGACGTTGAAGACGCTGCGACTCGGTACGCTGTCTCTGAGCCCGAGGCGAGAGGAGGCGCTTTTGATCGCCGCGTCCCAGCATAATGACGGCGCCCGGGGCGCACACAGTGGCGGCTAAAGGCGCTTTGTGGAGCCGCGCACCCTCGCAACTGTTTATGTCTAATGATATCAGCCGGAGGAAGAGGAGGAGGAGCAGGAGCAGGAGGCGGCGGTGCCGGCGGAAGGAGTAGCGCCGGCGAGGCGAGGGCGCCGCCGAGTCCGCAACAAGCGACCCGCGCCCACGCCTCGCGCGGATGGGGTCGGCGGAGGGGCGGAGGGGCCGCGTCGCGATGTCGCTCTCGCAATTAGGGGGCGGCGGGGGCGGCCGGCGAGCGACAATGAGTCGCTCCCCCAATTACGAGCGACCTGGTCGCCGGTGATGCGCTCGCGTTCGTTGTCGTTGCCACTCGAGCGACGCCGGCGTCGCGACGCTAAGCGCCTGTTAACGCGCGCATAATGCGACTCCTAGCGCCTACGTCGCCGACGACATTGTAGTCTTCCCACCCCCGGCACCTCTTCTGGAACGGCCTTTCTCCCCGCTCGCACCCTTCCTTTTTCTTCGTCTCCTTCCCCTGTCATCGCTGCGCTTTTTCCCCCCACCCTCACACCCCGCTCCCTCCCCTACCACCTACTGACGCCGCCCCTCGCGCCCTCCTTACCTTTCTTTTCCTCGCGCACGCTCAGAAAGGAAGTTTAACTATTGCAGCTTAGTACACCGCCAGTCGTCGCTCAGTGTAGGAAGAGTTTCCAGCCCGCCGTGTTGTCACGGCGTCCCACTCACATAATTGGTGGCAGGATGCAAGTTCGGTGTTGACTGCAGGTAGGGGACGGGAAAAAAAGAAGAAGGAGGAGGTGGAAAAGAAAGAGGTAGAATAGCGGGGCTCTCGTAAGCCGCGGCGCCGAATGCAGTCAAAAAGGCTGAAGTAATTCTTGTGGCGCTGAATGTGGCCGGACGCGAGTGCGCGCCCATTACTCGGGCCGCGTTGTTGCCATTGTGCCGCTTTCACAGCGGTTAGCGACATGTGCCGTGTTCGTGCACACTCGAGGATGCGCACATTAGGACGGGCGCTCTCAGCGGCTCCTGCAGGTACCATCCACAGAGGCTGCAAATTCTACAGCAGACTCAAACGCCATCCAGACTTTCCCACAACGGTGAACGATAGTGGGAGTTTGACTCTCCTGCAATACACTTCTGCAGTTGTTCGGGTACAACTTGGGAATATAATCAACCTACCGATACCACCTGTCTGTTTTGATCAACGGTGTTATATTGAAGAAATATAATTCATTCGTGAAGAATTGACTTAAAAAAGCACTTGTTCGACTGACTGCTCACTAGGCTGGGACACTTACCAGGTTGGATTAGTGCAAGGGATGGAGAGGAGCCAACAAAGAATGGCGCCTTTCGTCATGGGATCGTTGAACCGGCGCGATAGGGATAAAGGAGATTCTCAACAAACTTCTTTGGCAGACGGCACAAGAGAGGATGCGTTGTGCATCACAGAGAGGTTTACCGTTGAAATTCCAATACAAGAAGAGTCGGGCAATATGTTACACCGGTGTGTAAAATTTAAGGACGAAAGTAACATAGCTCGATGAATCTTGGACCATACATAAAAACAACTGCTAAAATATAGTACGGATGGTAAACGAAAGAAATACGCAACAGAAATGACACTTTTATTGAGAGACGATAATTACAGTGAAGTCGTCGTGATTTGTAATGGCTCCCTTGGCATTACAAAAGGCAGAACTTGGTTGTTAATAGTGTGTGTGATCACCACGGACGTCAGAGCATTCTCCGCAAAGTGCTCCCATGCTGGCCACAAAGTTGATAAGGAGTCCTTGTGGCAGGGCCTTCCATTTCCCTGCCAGCGCGGCTTACAACTCCTGGATGGTCGCCGTTGCTTGTGGACGTGCTGCAGAATGTGTCCCCATCGCTTCTCACTCGTGCTCGATTCGAAACGGGCGAACGGGCAGGTTATTCCAGTCGCCGAATGTCCCCTCGTTCCAAGAGTGCCTCCGACTTTATTGTTTCGATGCGGCCGCGCATTATCATCCATAAAAATGAAGTCAGGGCTGAATGCACCCCTGAAGAGACGCACATGTGGAAGGAGCACAGGGTCACAATATCGTTGATCACGGTTGTACCTTGTTCAAAGATTTGGAGGCCAGTACGCCCACGCAATATTTTTGCTTCCCCACACCATAACACTTGGACCACGAAAACGATCGGAACGACAATGCTGTACGTGATGCATCCAGGAACGTTGTCGAACATGATCGTTTTAATGGTTCAGGTGCTATGGTGTGGGGAGGCAATATGCTGCGCGGCCATACTGATCTCCAGATCCTTGAACAGGATACACTTACCGATCAACGTTACAGTGACACTGTGCTCCAACCCCATATGCCTCTTTCTGGGGGTGCACACGGCTCCGACTTCATTTTTATGGATGAAATGCGCGATCGCAGCGAACGGCTCCAGTGGAGGAGTCCTTAGAACGAGAGGATGTTCGTTTAATGGACTGCCCTGCCCGTTCCCCCAACCTAAATCCTATCGTGCACGACGGGGATGCGTTTGGGAGACGTACTCGTATTGCAAACCTTCCATATCCTCCAACGACCATCCAGGGGGTTCAACCATTCTGTGGGAGGAGTGGAACGCGTTGCCACAAGAACTTCTTAACAGCCTTGTGGCAAGAATGGGAGCACGTTGCAGAGCATGCATTGCCCCCGTGGTGATATCACACTTTATTAAGAACCACGTCCTCCTTCTGTAATGTTCAAGGGACCATCACAAATCGTGGTGACTTCAGTGTAGTTATTGTCTCTGAATAAAAGTGTCATTTCGGTTCTCCTCATTGCGTACTTCTTTCCCTTACCCTCTGTACTGTACTGCACTGTACTACAACAATTATTTCTACTTATGGTCCAGATTTCATCGAATTATGTTACTTGGCACTGACACACCTTCGTCCTTAAGCCTTGCTGACCAGGTTACTTCGTCCCACATCACTGCCAATTTAAGGTGCAGGCAACCCAAGCGGTTGACAGGAGCACGAAGCTGAGAGGGGTACCAGAGGCGCTCAACTGCAATTTTTGTATTTAATATGTTCAGCGTGTATCATTATTAGTAGAAAAACTAACACGGGTGGAAGTACATGATAACAGAAGCAAAAACGTTCCAGTAATCAAGGGTCCATAAATAAGCCGTTGGCGAAATAACTACGAATACGTATGTGATTCCTAACCACTATTGCCTTCAGTGTCAAATATTATGCTAATTAGTATAAATGTATTTGAAATACACATCTAACTGGGTTCAAATTTCACACAAGGCCTAACTTAGGAAGTAATGCGATACTGTTAAGTATGTGTTATAATTTACCGTACACTTGTAGCGTCCCACGTGTCGTCCTCGCATTCGGATGCGATACTGCACACGTCTCTGCCATGCTGCGAGTTACGAATTCTTTCAGACACCCTCGATCGTCTCGTTATTCTTGACAAGACTCCTCAGTTCGCTGCTTCAGTTCACCCTGTCAACAAGAGTGCTGTAAGTTTTTGTGATGGCCCCACACGGAAAAATCCAGAGACTGAGATCAGTTGACCTTAAGAGGCCAATGTGCTGGCTGCGCTAGGGCTATCCATCTCGGAGCATACCGGCGTGTTAGATGTCGTCTTATGTTGGGAGTAAAATGAGCCTGCGCACCATCATGCAAATACCATCCACCCCAAAGTTCCGCAAGATGACGTACGACACTGGTGAAATTTAGGCCCAGTTAGGTGGGGGCTTAATCGGAAAGTTTACATCTAAAATACCTCCGTATTACCTAAGACAATATTTGAGGTAGTAGCCAGTGGCGGTTCATTGCAATACTATCGCACTTATCTCGCAAACGGCACCTCTGCGGACCCATGTTTTCTGGAACGTTTTTGCTTCTGTTATCGTTTTCTTTCGCCCGTGTCACTTTTCGCTATTACTTATGCTCCACCATGTATACTGGGTTGGTGCATAACTACGTAGCGTTTTTCCATAAGTTTCATAAACACTACAGATACACATAATAGAGACTTCATTCACCAGTAATATATTCCCCTTCGCTACTTACAACAGTCTGGCAACGCTGGGGTAACTTTTCGATTCCGCAACTGTAGAAATCACGTTGTTTTGAGACGAAGAACTCGTAGAGCCATTTTCAGCGCATTTTCATCTGGAAAGGAAGTTCCTTGAAGGTTGTTCGATAGAGAGCGGCAAAGGCGAAAATCTGAGGGCGCAAGAGCAGGTGAACAAGGTGGGTGCAGAATGACTTCCCTACTCAACTCCTGTGAAGTGTTTTTTATCAGTCTAGCAGAATGCCTGCGGGCGTTATCGTGGAGTAGCATCCCTTCACGCAGCCTTCCCGGTCGTTGTTCTTAGATTGCGTCTGCAAGACGTCTCACTTGTTGACAATAAATGCCAGCAGTGATGGTTACACCTTGGGGACGCAGTTCGTAGTACATCACACTGTCGCTCTTCCACCAGATGCGTAACATTTTCTTTCGTGGATGCGCGCAGGTCTTTGTACTGGGAGCTGCGCCTTTGTTTGGGATCAACGATTCCTTTCTTTTCCTTATGTTAGCATAAAGACATCATTTCTCGTCACCAGTATCGATATAGTATAGGAACGGTCGGCGTTGCTGCCGAGCCAATTCATGACTACCAAACAGAGCTGCACATATGGCCACCCGCTGATTTTTGTGATTTTGGCTTAGAGCATGTGGTACCCACACACCCGACTTTTGAACCTTCCCCATTCCTTGCAAGTGTCGCACGATGGTGGAATGATCACAGTTCATCACTTTTGCCAGTTCTCGAGTACACTAACGTGGAACATTGTGATTAAAGCGTTTAAATGATGTTCATCAAACCCCGAAGGTCTTCCAGAACGTGAAGAGTCACTAATGTCAAAACGATCGTTCTTAATATGAGAAGATAATTTTCTTGCCGTGCTCTGTCCAGTGGCACTATCCCCATACACGGCGCTAATGTTTGTGGCTGCCTCCGCTGCTGTCACCCCACGCTCAAACAGAAGAAAATGTAGGAAATATTCTGATTTCTGCACTTGGCACTCCATTTTCTAGCGTCCACGGCTCCACTCACCATCTCCAGATGACAAAATAACAATACGTAAACATAGATAGCATCAGTGTCCTACAAATAAAAAATGACTATCGGTGGATAAACCCATAGCGGTCAGAATATTAACACGCAAAGCAAAAACGTCGCGAGCTTACGGACCAGTCTGCTATACAATAATAAATATTTTACTGTCATGTTTATAGATAAATAAAGAGTAAACTGTGTCGATCTCAACTTGGTGCAAATATTTTCATCTAGTGCATTTCAGTGACGGGCGTGTCAGATTAAATTTGAATTGTCACCAGAGATCGGACCCAGGCCCACAGCGTGAGATGCACGAACGGTACTATTCAATTACGGGCGGGATTATTATATTTGTGGTTTGAGTAAAATGATTTGAGCAAACTGAGTAAAACCCGAAGTACAGACACTGAATGACTGAGGGAGTTGTGCCAAATGATACGTCTCGCGAAATGATCACGACGAGAAAAATCTCTGAAATTAGATCTGATAATGAGATTTATCGAATGACAATGGCGGAGGTAATCGACTCATCGTGATTCAGAACCCTTAAAACAGTTACCACAACAGCATTATAGTTATCCTCATAGCAGCACATTCTCCGTCTTCGACAGCTCAGAACCAAAGTGGTACCTTCCATCATAACCTAGAACTCTCGCTTTGCTACAGAAAAGTGCGTCACTACAAGTAAGATTTCGTATTGAAATTCGTCGACTTCTCCAGCTCACAACCAAACTGTCAGCTTACAATCCAGCCTAGACCTGAGGCTACGCTACACATCAGTCTGTCACCACAAACAATATTCGAAAAAAATAATATACAAACAAAATGAATATTGTCCGTGCTCTAATCTCTGTTTATGCACATCTGATGTCACAGGTCACAACACCATTACGTGATTGGTAAAAGTCGATCTCCGGTATCGATATGTTCAAAACCGACGCAAAGATTGTATTGACGTGCGCATTTTTATGAGACACGTCCGCCGCGCGGTCTGGTTCTCCTCGCCACGGTTCGCGCGGCTCGCCCCTTCGGGGATTCGAGTCTCCTTCGTGCATGGGTGTGTTGTCCTTAGCGTAAGTTAGATTAAGTAGTCTGTAAGCCGAGGGACCGATGACTTCAGCAGTTTGGTCCCATAGGAACTTACCACCACAAATATCACACAGCAACTTTTAAAAAAATGAAACCCAGTAAAATACAAGTTATTAATTTATCGAATATTCATTTTTACTAAGATAAGCGAAACAGTGGAATGTTGGGAGAGTCCACTTGAAGGGAAGTAACCCAGGCCAGCGAACAATCGTACGGTACACGCAGCTAACAATCATACGGCACTGCGGAGAGACTTTTTGAACACTCCGTATGTAGCCACTATCACTCGCCGAGTGCTGAATCAATATAAATATTTTTATGTACAAATGGCTACTTTACTTACTCTTTCCCTAGAGTACGAACAGTTTCAAAATATTTTATTTGCAGTGTAGGCCACTCTTCTGGCTACGGTAAATGCACGATGACGAGCACCTGAAAATGAACTTACGTATTTCGAAAACAGTTGTGCTTTAAGAAAAGAAAACCTACAGAACATTTTTCAGCTGTGCATTCAGCAACCGATCTTCACCAAACTATACAACTTAAACATCTCCAAGCACTTTAAATACCACGACACAATTTTTTTAGACCTCAACAAATAATTCTGCTATCTGGAATCATAGATAATTCAAAACTTAAGTTTTTAGTTTATTACTCTCTTCACGGTCAGAAAGAGAATCAACGTTTAGGTTCGATCCAAGTACAATTACAGCGGCTTAATGTTACAAGAATCTTAATGTCGTTGTATATAACGGCAGAACGGCTTTCGTCCCTTTCCACACACGCAAATGCTTTGCGAAACTCTTGTCATATTCCTCTGCTGAAACAGGTGGTCATAACAAGCGAAACGAGTTGCACTGACGCTCCCACGCCAACACATTTCTACAACTACGCATCGCCGCGAGTATTTCTTATTATGGTTTGCAAGTAGCTCTCACTGGTCGGCATCCACATAACCTGTCGGATTAACTAGTTATAAACTACTGTCCAGGAGGGACGTTTAGTTACACACATTAAGAAACTTGAAGAGCTACTCAAAGTATGTGCGAGAGGAACTGAAAGCCTCGCGGTCGTTTTCGTGCTTCGCGGAGAACGTCTTATAAGCTTCCTTACACTCAGACTGTAAGCATATTAAATTGTCCTTGAGGAACGCGAATACCACAATTCACACGTCCTATATAGAGCTCTGCATGCATGCTCAAATGACTTCTCCACAAGTTCACGACACACTTATCTACAGAATGAAGGATTTTAAAACTGCTGACGCCATTTATTGTAGCAAGGTAATTTTCAGCCATAGGACACTCTAATGGTCGCGCGTAAAGCAGGCAGGTAAGTCAAGTGAGACTTTGCTCAGCGGAGTAAAATATACTCTTCTCTTTCTCTCAGTGATTCCCTCAGACTGGTATAGGCTATCTTGTGCGACAGTGTACTGGAATTGATCTTCCATCCCCTTTATTCGATCCAAAACAATAGCTACAAGTTCGGTACAGGTTGAGAGTTCGACGCTGGCTCGCTGCGGTTACGAAAAGAATGGGCACTGTGAGATCTGCAAACCCGCTAATAACGCTCACGTCCGTTGTAATAATATGCGAAATCCAGCCAAACAATAAACACAGTCCAAGCTCGCAGCATAAGTCATCAACAAGAAGGAAGCCAGCGCGTATGTTTCCTTGTATTTTTGATTTACTGGCTTTCAGAAAGTGCCTGTGCAGCCATCTCAACCCTAGAAATGATTTATTGCAAATCATAGTTTGTTTTGGCAATTCAAAGTAGACATTAGTTTAAGTCGTACCTGCTATGGAGTTACATATGCTAAACAAAGGACCGATTCTGACATAAAACAGGTTTTATAATCACAGTATAATGAAACGAGCAAACAAGACGAAAGCGTAACACAAGATAGACACAGGTAGTCTGCTATAAAAATCATACTGGCAGCACAATAAGAAATGATAATCGCCGTTGGCGCACACTAAGGATATTCCTAGTTCAATCCATATTAATGACTTAATCTAAATTAACAATAACATGTTCTTTTGTATGTCCTGCAACAAGTTTTTCAAAAGCTGCGGATAGTGGATTGAATATTTCCGCAGTTGTGTAAGTATCATCTAGACAGAACAGAAGAACAGTTAAAAAGAACCAGATTTGAGTACTACAGCTATTGCCGTAGTTACATCAGTTCACATATACACTGGTGCCTAAAATTAAAGCAACAAAAGGAAATTTGCAAGGTTGCGTTTATTTTGCCGCTAAACAGTATGAATCGGTGATAGTAAAGCAAAACAATGTAATGAACACAGAACACAACCAAGTGCAAACATGCGTAACGGTAGACAAAAATGTTTTTCGTTTTTTTTTCAATTTAGCGGGTTTGCACACACAATTCAACAATTGGTTAATATGCCCAGTATGGGGTGTGCCCACCTCTGGCAGCAATAAAGGCCTGACAACGACGGAGCTTGCTGAGAATGATGTCATCAGTCTCTTGTTGAGGCAGTAACGCCCAGTCATCTGCAGAGCTGCTCGCAGTCTAGGAGAGTAGTTGGTGGATGATGACGTTCTGAAAGCAGTCCCCCTAGTGCATCCCAGACATGCTGTATGGGATTCAAATCAGGAGAACAAGCAGGCAACGCCATGCCTGCAATATCTTCCGATTCCAAGAGAACATCAACCACCCGTGCTCTGTCAGGTCGAGCATTACCATCCATCAAAACAACGTGTGGGTCCCCAGCATCTCGCAACAATCCCAAACGAGGTCCCAATATCTCGTCACGATAACTGACAAAACATTACCGATTCACCTGCACGATTTCATGAAGAGGGGTTCGTGTGGTAAACCTAATCCCTGCCCACACCGTTAGGGATCCTCCTCGATCTCGGTCTCTTTCCACAATGGTTGGGTCTCTAAATCGTGTTCCACGTTCCCTCCAGAGGCGACTCTATCAAGAATCACTCTCCAGACTAAATCGGGACTCATCTATGAAAACAACATTGGCCCACTGTTCGGCCGTCCAGGTGCTATATTGATGACTCCACCATAGAAGTTCTCTTAAGTGAAGACGCGTCAGAGGTAGATATACAGCATGTCTCAGACAATAAAGACCACTCTGCTGAAGCCTTCTGTACACCGTTTGCCTCGATACAACACATCCAGTGGATGCTGCGAGTTCACATGCCAGTTGCCGTGCCGTACTAAGGCGGTAATGTTGTACCCTGACAGCCAAATGACGGTCCTCTCTTCTGAAGTCACACGTGGTCGGCCCCGCCCTGGTCTTCGGAATACAGTTTTGCTCTCTATAAACTGTCGCCACATCTGAGAAACAACGGATCGATTCACATAAGTCATCGGGCCAAATCTGTTTGCGACTGTCCTGCTTCCTTTCTTTCTATGGCCCTCCACCGCAGAGAGTCAGGTGTGCATCTTCTCTGTGCCGCACTGCACTGTCTGTAACTGTGTACACAGTGAATGTGGATGTAGGGCTACCAAAGCAAACACTACCTCGTCTCATATGTGCCCTGACGTCATCGTTGGCATGGTTATGCCTTGACTGGAATGCCATCTTCCGTGCAAAACACGACCGTACGGACATCTGGTTGACAGTTAATACGATTACATCGTGGATTCCACAGGGAAATAGCGGTTTGTTGCTTTAATTTTGGTCACCAGTGTATATAGAAAGTACATAGTGACATACATTTAGAGGCTGTATTCTGTTGAGTAGCACGTAGGAAAATATTCAGTTATACGAAATTTAGTCTTTCCAAGAGCATTAGATTTACAGCGCAGGAAACTATGTCGAGACGTGTCACTGTTGACGAACTTGTACACTATTTAATCGGTTGCAACATCGTTGGATGCTAACAAGGTTTGGAGGCTGCTTGGGAACTCACCACAAGAAGCCCTGAGATTACTTGCAAGTACGATTATGTGATTCGTGTTCCGAGAATATTTTAGAAATATATAGTTTGTATCTTCTTCCTCTCCGCAAACACGTAGAGGGTTGGCGATTAGGTTGAGCCGATAGAGGTGTTTGTTGAAATCCCAATGATTAAACTTCAGCTGTTCTATAACTGTCGCGAAGCCCCTTTTGATGTTTGTGCCTTGTTACACCATGATACTCTTGAAATCGTGGGATGAATTAGTGCGTAGTTTGTAGACTGTAGATGTCCGCGACCGTTTCTCCTGCCAGTCCGAGGACAACTGCTAGCTGAGAACAGGCATCATACCTGTGCGAGGGAGTTTATCATATTTAATAGCTCTGTGTAGAGATGCCTGTTTCGCCAGGGCATCAACTTGTTTATTTCCAGGTGTCCCAGAGTGGCCTTTCATCCATACTCGTACAATCACAATGTTCCGATAGTTTCGCTGTACTCGAAACACAGCGTCGATAGTTGCTGAAACTGAGGAATTGGTACAACTGTTATGGTAGTTTATTATCAATTGTATGGCTGACATACTATCAGCGATGATGACTATTGTGTCTGCTGTGCTGGTCTGTGCGAATAGTAGGGCTTCCAAAATGGCAATCAGCTCGGCTGTCAGTGGGGTGTGGATCCAGCTTACATAGGCCTTATTGTTTGCTTCGGGGCACCCAATAAGCACTACCAGCCCCTTCACTAGGTTTAGACTCATGTGGATACACAATGCACGCATCGGGATAGTGAGACAGGAATTCCATTGGCCTGGCGTTAGTTGGGTCCTAGTACTGAAATGTTAAATTGGTCCTGGCATCAATCTGCAGAGACGACATTTCGTATGGCCTTATGTAACGTGGTAAAAGTGGGTTTTTCCATGTCTGGTGTTTTTATGTCAGCACCTCCATATGCTCAGCCGCGACGCGTGAAAGTTCCTTATTTATTCAATATCTTTCGCACACGCAGGTAGGATGTTAATTTCCGAATTTTTTCATCAAGAGGCTCATATTCGTCAGAATCGAGTCACAAGAGGAATTTCATGCAGAGGAATATTCGTCGCAACTTTAACAGCGGTTCATTCGCTTCACCAACTAATGCATTGGTTGGTGTTGAAATGAACGCCCAGTAACTATTCGCAAGGCTTTGTATGGCATAGTGTCAAGTCTTTGGAGCGTGCTGTTTAATGCTGATCCGTAACACAGGTGAACGTAATCACAGTGTGATCGTAATTAGAGACCGGTATAAAGTTATCGCTGTCCGTCAATCTCAGCCCCATCATACTCTAGGCCCAACTGTGAAGAGACTGCAGGTTTTTTCACATCTGGCAATGACATGTCGGATATGAGGAGTCCAACTTAATTTATCATCGATATCATCCTAAGACACTGAGTTGTTTTCGCATCTGGAAAAGTATTTTGTCCCAGTTACACTGTCAGTGGAAGTGGAATCCCATGGCGAGTGAAGATCGTGAGAGTAGACTTGCTAACAGAGATTTCTAAGCCACTTTCTGTACGCCACCCATGCAGGCGTACGACAGCGCATATGCTGTAAGAATGGGCACCGATTACGACACCTACTTTATCCCACCGCAGAGACCTTTCTTTATTTACTTATTTATATATTTATTTATATACTTATTTATTCATTTCATTGCTTCCTTTGGACGTACTCTCCCTTTTATATAACTGATCGTGTTTTTTAAGTCTTTTGAAGTTGTTACATATTTTGACTGATTACGAGTTATGTTTCAGCGTAATAATAGAAATATTAATAATAATAATTTTGACTGGTTCCAAAGTTACGTCTCCGCGTAATAATAGAAGTGGTAATAACAATAATAATAATAATAATAATAATAATAAACTAACGTGCAGAAAAAGTAGGGTTACAAACCTCATTCGAGAAAACTGAATGTTGTAGGAAGGAAAATTACAATTTAAGATCCCGCTGTCGACGTGGTCAGCGAAGACGGTGCACCAAATCTGAGTCTCATAGGATAAGTTGGAAATGGGTGGCCTGTTAGAACACTGCTTTTCCTCAGCACGAGTTCAGTGTAATACGAACCACTGCGTACCTTACCTCCACCCCTCCCTCATCACCATCTCCGCCTTTCCCTCTGGTGATTTCTAAGGCTTGAGGTACAGGATGATGCGAGGGAGCGACGTTGTTATCTTTCCAATGAATACCAAACTTTCTTGCGAACGAATTTCTTAATGACGAAGAACGTTTTAATGGAGGAAAATACTTTTGGCTGCTAAAGATTCTATCTTAGCATCGCGAACTGTCGTATGTAAAACATTCTTGTAATAAATTACTAGTAAATCCCGAGAAAGATGACTGTTTTTCACAATATGTGCCCTTTCAGCTTGCAAATAATGCGTACGTCATACCATAAACTCTTCCTTGTGACAGTGTTTGTGCTGAGATATGTTTAAATGTAATTATTGGCCTATGCCAGTGGCAGTCCCCTTTTCTGAGTGTCTGCTTTGTGGAACTATCGTCATTGGCTCTGGACAAGCAACCGGTGTTGCCAGTTACGTTGCATATCAATGTGAATTCATTAGTTGAAGTAAAAAATACATTTCTTTCTACAGTAATAGTTCTAACTTATTTTCTTTCTTTTTCAGGTGAGTCGGGCGAGAGCGTCCAGTTTTCTGTTTTATTTGCTGTGGGTAAGTTGAAAACTGGAAGTGATTTGTGTTTGTGGCTTACCCATAAGCTGCCTGTTATGAATAATTTACGTCTACGCTCGATCACCGTACACGTGATTAGATACAACGTATGGTAGTAGAATTGCGAAAAGAAGTATCATATAACAAAATGGACTTTGTAGTGGAGAGTTCAAGGCTTATATTTAGCACGCAGAAAGGAAATAAAAACAAATGACACTAAGCTGAAGACGACCTAAGTAAAAAAATACTGATTAATTTCTATTGCTAAAATGCTTAATGATGTATTGGTAAGATTTTCAGGTAGATTCCGCTGAATTGTCTGTAGATTTCTTCTGTATAGTCAGCTTTCTCTTAATGTAAACAATCCCGCGTCTAACAGCCTATTTTCATAACAGTCAAATGACAAAAATAATTAACAGCACAGAAAACGCTTCTCTTTCTTTGAGTTCTTAACTTATTCAAGTCTGAGTATAGTTGTGCTCAAAATCAAGTGAGTCCTCGGCATGGTCGATTAAAAGAGTGTCAATAGTTTCAATACGCCTTAAGACATTCCAGAAGTTACAGCATAAATCCATATTCTTGATAACACCTACGAATTCAAGCTCGGCAATAGATTCTGAAAATTGTCTTTTTTGTACGTCAGCGATACGTATTCTGAGTATGCATAACAGATAATACAATACCCCTGCAGCGGTCAGCATCAAAGTTAACTGCTTACCTAAGAGCCGTGGAACATAAATTACTAGTTCGATCACAACGCCTCCTAGTGACTCATCAGTGATTTGCTCTAATTACTCATGATCAGTTTTGAGTACACCAAAGGTTGCATTAATATGCTCTCATATCTCGACCATATGCATGCTATTTGCTGCCCGAGTATTAACCACTGGTTTCGCTACTGTCAAGTATTATGCTGCTGTTGTTACGGCAGTGATGAACAAGAATTTTGAAACCTCAGTATACAGATGGTATGCTAAATTTTTTAGGAAACAGCATCTCTAAATAGCTTGACTGATCTGTGCTTTGATAATCTCGGGGTAAATTCGTGTGAAGGCTTTCGAATGCTTTAGTATTTTCAGAGAAATTAGTCTCGCATTCGTCAAAGGTAGGAAACGAAATTGTTGCGAGAAGTTTCCTGTATAGTACCATTCGTTTCTAATTTGTGGAAATTTTGTGCATCTTTGAATAGATTAATTTTAGGACGTGAGCAAGTGTAAAATTTGTTTGCACTATCATCAAAGTGTTTTGCAGGTGATGTGTGGAGAAACAACTCGTTTGTTCGTAAAATAATACAGTTACCAAGAAGGAGTGAGAGTTTACGATGCACAATGCCTGTTGCATGACATATAGAGTGCATATGTTGACTATGAGACACCATGTCTCTTTTTACCAGTACTCACTCTACACATATTGAAATTCTTTTTTCTCCTACGACGGTGTGTAGCGAGCACTGGCATCTTACTTAGGTCGACTGACTTTCTGTTTGATCAGTGACACTGCCACCTCACTTGCGCGCTATTTTATGAATATTTACCTTTCTGGAAATTTCAATTTTAACTCATCGCTTTGGTGTCACTCTGAAAAGTCACTATATTTTTAATAATCATTGTACAGCGTCATCAATAATCGATAAATCGTCTGCCTGCATTTTTCACTGAATTTCTTGAAGATACTATTTTGGCATAGTTTTCTCTAGAGTTTTAAGCAAGTCATTACCTTCAGCTGAACGTAAAAGCTCGTCTGTCAAGTCCATTCTTCCTTCATTTTGTTCATTTTCTGTTTCTACATGAAATTTACATGAGTCCACCATATTTAGTTTTAGTTACTGTATCTACTTACCAATACTAATCCCCACATAAGAATTTTAGCACAAAACACAGATTTGCATTGCAGATCCCACTAAGGAGAAAGGCTCAATGTTTCTTATCCATCGACTTAAGTTGCCTTTAATGAAGATGTAAGTCTTCTAAAAACGACTGTGCCGTCGTTTGAATATTATGTTATGGTTGCAAGAAAAGTAAGATGAAAGGGAAATCATAGGTGGTTTTAAATTATTAGTACTCTTTTTATGAAACTGTAAAATTCTTATGAAGTACTCTCCAGAAATTTAAACGAGCAATTATTTGAAAATTTTACTGCCATATGGGTCATTTTATCTTATGCATTCCTCCACATGACAATTTTCAACGTGTTTCTGTCGCACGTTCAATTGCGTCTATTTGGACCACTGTCTTGCTATTACACTTGTTAATCTTGTGAAACTTTTTCCCTCCTGTTGCGTTTTCTAACGCATATGAAGGACCTGACGTTTTCAATCTTGTTTGTCTACTCAGTCACATTTTTTGGCCAGTTTCAACTGTTTAATTTATTATCGTTAACTGATCAACTGTCTAATGGCTACGAAGAATAAATACGGGTAATTGATTACGGTTTCGACCTTAAGTAACTATAAGAAGAACCCTTATAAAGCTCAACCTTTTATTTTTCTCTATATGACCGACGGATGAATTAACATATGCGCATGTAGGTGTGTGGCGTTAAAGTGTTGTAATCGTTATGTTGTTGGTTAGAATCTCGCTAAAAGCAATATTTTATTTTTATTTTTATAGAAATCCATATTTATTAGCAAATGGAATTGTTAAATAAGCAATACTGAATCGTAACATTTCATAAAAATTACATCTTCAATTTTTGTTACTGGTCATACGAAAATAAATTAAAATTTCGTAGATACATGGTAAATGTCTGTTTCAGACAAAAATCTATATACCTCAACAATCCTGCTCGATCTGTAGGAAGAAAAAAAGTTTTATTTTGTATCTGACATTTCGCATTTTTGTACCAAATTTCAATCTGTTGTAAATATTCTCATTTTCAAGCGAATCATAATTAAAAATAAAACAGCGTTTTTTTATTAAGAATTATTATTTTCTTTCTATAAATCAGCATTTCCATTTGCCACAAATAGGAAATGATAGTTTAAAATGTTAACAGCGAGATTCGAACCAGCGACTGTACAATTGCAAATTTTTCACGCTATACATTCAGCTACTGGTGAACAGGTCAGTTGAATATAAATTTCTGGTACTGGAGTTTTTTGAGAATTGTTTCGTATGCCTTAGGGAACTGACGCCTGGGCAAAGATCTTCAAGTACTGTAAATATGAAGAAAATCGAAGAGGGTGCAGTCCACAAGGTCCCCTCGTTAGTCTACTCTTGCTGACTGTGAGCTGCCCTCTTAGACGACTAGAGTGCCTAAATACCGCAAACATTACCGACAAACACCCAGCGAGTGAGGGCTGTGGCAGGGGAGCGGTGCGGCACGGCACGAACCTGCGGCCGCTGGCAGTTGTGTCTTATTGGATTTGAATTAAATGCCTCGCGGACAGTGTGATATTCAAATGGAGTGTTTAATTTGGGAGTGGCGCTGGCCATCGGGAGGTGGGGATAGTCGCGTATTTATAAGCAATGAACCGGACGGAGCCGGTCGGACGCAGCCACTGTTGGACGGTAGCATCGAGGGGCAGGAAGGGGATCGGGCCCTGTGCAAGGGTTGGTCCCGGCGGCGCTGCGCGGCCATTCAGGAGCCGGGGGATTAGTGTGTATATAACGGACACCGCGGGGACGGGCAACGGTTCTTCCTCGGCGCGAGCTGTCGGGGTGTTTGCTTTGTCGCCTGCAAGTCAAGTGCTCACACCCCTTTCGCTCTCGCTTTGCCGTTCCCGCCGGCGCGCTACGTCTCAATTAAACCCTCGGGGGACAGGCCAGGTGACACACGCGCTCGGCCGCGGACAACGGCGCCCGGATTAGCGGACCCCGCCGCTCCTGGAGGAGCCGCTCCGGATTTGCGGTAGACCGAGGCGCTCGGCCTGCGTCGGAGTTCCGCCGCTCTCGCCCACCTCAGGCTCCGATTTGGGAGGGGTCCTCCTTAAGAAGGGCAGTGGAGCGGCACAAGTATCCTGTGGCCGCCCAGCTGGCTTTTAGAAAAGGCGGGTTGCCTCGTGGTCCGAAGCTCATTTCTTATGTCGGATCTTCGGAGACCCACCGCCCACCCATTCTGGACTGGTAAGGTGCGGTCGGCCACGTTTTCCTCTCCTCCGAAGGTGGCTTCCTCTCAAGGCAGCGCTTACGCCTACTGTCCCCGAACATGTTTTGTGTATATTCCAATCTCTGCCACGAAAATATTTCAACGAGGAGAAGGTATCTATCCACAGGCTGACTATAACTGCTGCCAGCCTCTTCATCTCAGAATAGCACTTACATCAACGCTCCTAACGCACTCATACATCGGAACACTGTCACGTACGAATGCCTCAGAGATCTGGATATTGCACGATTCGACCAGCTGGCGAAACTGACGCCTATAATGAGGTCCCTTTCCAACTCTGTCTGGTACTGATATCGCTGTATCATAGGGGAATACAGCATCTCCGTGTCCTTCAGACTGATCACTCACGATTTTGGCACAGTTCATGCCCCTTAGATATCCGACCAAGCCTCGTGGTATCAGTAAACGCGAATAACACTGATGCACTCTGGTAACCGTACTACCTGTTACAGTGAATTGCAACTCTAATAATTTATACACACGTCGATGGTGTGCATGAGTGAGAAGTTACATTGACATTCGACCTTGCCTTCTAGGTGGTTCACTTTTTTTGTTAGACAGTGTAAAATGTACTTTGGAGAAAGGAGGGGTCATGCCCCCCCCCTCCAAGACAAGCCGTCCCAAACCCCTCCCCTTGGCACTGAGCTGCCCACAGAGCGAAAATTGTGGGGGGGGGGGGGGAGGCAGAGACTGGAAAACATATAGCAAATGACTGTCGACGTTGCGCTTAAGTACTACTCTCAGAGGAACACGTTAGCACACGAGAAGACACTGTGGCCGACTGCATCAAACCAATCAAAAGTGGGTGGGCCAGGATTCTCACTCAAGCTCCAACACAGGAAACGAGCTTCGAATTACGAGGCAACCCTCGCTTGCTTAAAGACGAACGTGGACGCCAGTTACGATACCATGGAATACTTGGTGACGCTCTGCTGCCTTCCTACTGCCTTTATCTGGTTAGCTGCCTAGTGACCCTAGCTCACTTTCTGATGGAGTTTCGGTGGCAACGTCTTTCTTCCAATGTTAGAGTTCGGATTAGGATTGTATTCGTAAACATTGGGCTTTGCTCTTTTTACGGTAACCATAAAGAGCCAGTACACATTTTGAAACACAACTTCATCTTCAGGGCTTCATTTCACTACTCAAGGGCTACTGCGATATCAACACGGCACAGCTGCTTTGCTTGCATGTGACACTGCAATGAAGTTTCTTGTCGATACTGTTTACGCTCTAGACCTACTCCTCCAGTGTGATTTGGGTCGACGACCATATATTAGTTGGAAAACGGAAGAATGGCAGACATAAATATTGGAAATATTCAAAAGTGTAGCGCATCCGGAAAGGAACAGCATCTCGCATCACTTACAGAACTGCTGCTAATTTTCGTCTGGTCAGTTTACGCTCAACGATATGCTGCGTAGATGCCTAGGGAATATAAACGGAAATTTTTGCAAGAATGGTGACATCTTGTTTCGAACAGTTTTATTGAATGTGACGTACATTTTCCTTACAGGCGGAAAAAGCCAGGATTAAGAAATTAGCTTGAGTATGGAGATTAAGATAGTAATGTATCATCGCTCTCGCTTCATGCATGGTTGGAATAGGAAAGAGTGCATCTGATAAGACTTCAAAGAGCCTACATCATGCGCTGTAGACTGAGTTAGATATTGTTAATCAAATGAAAAAAGTGTAGCGCGTCCGGAAAGGAACAGCATCTCGCATCACCTTCTCAAATCTCAAACATGATAGCAACGCATGAAAATTTGTACTGAGGCTGGGATTCTAATCTGGGTGTTCTGCTGACTAGGCAGATGCACTAACCACTACGCCATCATGGCACAGGGGATTTGCACAACTGCATGGACTGTCGTACCGCAAGAGGGTGGTGTAGTGGGCAGCGCATTTGCCTAGTGAGCAGGAGACCTGGGTTCGAATCCCAGCCTTGGTAGAAAGTTTCATTCGTCATTTCGGTCTGCATATATATACGCCATAGATGTTTGAGGCTTGAAAAGGTAGCTGGAGCCATATAGTTTCATTTGATTAAACCACCTATGCCTGGAGTTCAAGCTGGATACCCCATTTCGTTCGATATTGAGGTGTTACCCTAATACAGACGGAGAGCCTTTGCAATACTGTTCAAGTTTGGAGGAAATAAAAAGTGGGCTGGGGCGTGAATAGGGTATTTGGATTGAGGAGAGAGGCGTGCTAGGGTAGCTCGTGCATCTACATCTACATTGATACTCTGCAAATCACATTTAAGTGCCTGGCAGAGGGTTCATCGAACCACCTTCACAATTCTCTATTATTCCACTCTCGTATAGCGCGCGGAAAGAATGAACACCTATATCTTTCCGTACGAGCTCTGATCTCCCTTATTTTATCGTGGTGATCGTTCCTCCCTATGTAGGTCGGTGTCAACAAAATGTTTTCGCATTCGGAGGAGAAAGTTGGTGATTGGAATTTCGTGAGAAGATTCCGTCGCAACGAAAAACGTCTTTCTTTTAATGATTTCCAGCGCAAATCCTGTATCATTTCTGTGGCACTATCTCCCATGTTTCGCGCTAATACAAAACATAGTCCCTTTCTTTGAACTTTTTCGATGTACTCCGTCACTCCTGTCTGGTAAAGATCCCACACCGCGCAGCAGTATTCTAAAAGAGGACGGACAAGCGTAGTGTAGGCAGTCTCCTTAGTAGACCTGTTACATTTTCTAGGTGTCCTGTCAATAAAGCGCAGCCTTTGGTTAGCCTTCCCCACAACATTTTCTGTATGTTCTTTCCAATTTAAGTTGTTCGTAGATATTTAGTTGAATTTACGGCTTTTAGATTAGACTGATTTATCGTGTAACAGAAGTTTAAAGAGTTCCTTTTAGCACTCACGTGCATTATTTAGGGTCAACTGCCACTTTTCGCACCATTCAGATATTTTTTCTAAATCTTTTTCCAGTTTGTTTTGATCTTCTGATGACTTTCTTAGTCGATAAACGACAGCGTCATCTGCAAACAACCGAAGACGGCTGCTCAGATTGTCTCCCAAATCGTTTATATAGATAAGGAACAACAAAGGGCCTATAACACTACCTTGGGGAACGCCTGAAATCACTTCTGTTTTACTCGATGACTTTCCGTCAATTACTACAAACTGTGATCTCTCTGACAGGAAATCGCAAATCTAGTCACATAAATGAGACGATATGCCATAAGCACGCAATTTCACGACGAGCCGCTTGTGTGGTACAGTGTCAAAAGCCTTCCGGAAACCAAGGAATACGGAATCGATCTGAAATCCCTTGTCAATAGCACTCAGCACTTCATGGTTGCAGTTGTGCAAAGCCATTCCGCTGGATTGGCGTAGTGGCCAGCGCATGTACCTAGCGAGCAGGAGACCACGTTCGAATCCCAGCCTTGGTACAGATTTTCATTCGTCGCTTCAGTCTGTAAACATACATCTTAATTATTGTTACTGTAACCCCGCTCACTTTCGTCAAACTGCTGGTTTCCATTTCATACTTCCACGATTCATGTTTATCCCATACGTACAGTGGTAATGCTAATAAACAAAGGCCTTGGATTCTGATGGTGAGTGTATAATTACAACTACTAGCTCGTAGGTACGCCTGCAAGACGCTCCAAAGCAGTAGCTGCTTTTAACCGTGAGCAGTGAGGTCATTTTCATTCCAGCGCCGACAAAAACATCAAGACGTAAATGTTTGAAGCAATATTACTACTGCTATCCCTATGGATATATTACACGCAATATTTTCCTTGTGTTGCACATCATCAGGGATAATGTTCCAATATTAACATTGTAGTTTAAGCTTAGCTTGAGAGGACGATAAAGTGCTGTTCAGAAATATGAGTGTTCGTATCATGAGCTCTTTTCGTGCTGTGTCGAAACATAAAATGTGCAAAATTACAGTCACTACCGAAATGTGTTTCAATTTCCAATACATCAAAAAAGAAAGACTTGCGATAAACAAATCGTGCAAAAAGCTTCGCATGCGCAATCAGAGAAAAGAAAGGGCTTAAAGAAGGCAACAGGATCATTTTCTGCGCCTGGAACAGCCCTAAAAAGGGTGTCTCGTCTTGACTTGCCTTTAGAGGAATAAATTTCAGTATGGAGTCGGTATTCATGAAGTTTTCTACATTCTACAATCTTATGACTGTATTTAAATTAATAAAAGTGTCTTTCTCGTAAGTTCCGTAGGTGAATCTTTTTAACTATACCGTCGGGCTTTTCGCACTTTTGGTACGGTTTTGCAAAACAAATTATGTTTTTTAACTCATGCTTAACGCATCAAAATCTGTATGAGAACTAAATGAATGAACTATATGAATGACATGTCGTAGTATCGCTCAGTAAGCTCTAAGCTGACAGAAAAGAGAATGTGTCAGTAAGGTAAGAAACAAAATATGGGATCATTATTCATCTCGTCCCCAGTATCAGCATCAGCAGTGGTCTAACTGAAACTGAAAACTTCCCGCATGGTATCCTTCAGTGAGTGCGCACGCGTGTGTGTGTGTGTATGTGTGTGTGTGTGTGTATACGTGTACTAATGGCACGCCACAATTCACGTGGCGGTCTCTCTCGGTGTGGTCGGACGCCGTCAGTGTATTGCTCCAATTATCTGTTACATAACAGGTGACTCATAAACGAGTAGTAGGTCACTGCTAACCTCGTCATCTCTTATCACTACAAGGAACCAGTTATCTTCCCTATAACAGAAGTAGCGGTTGCGCCGAATGCAGCGAACCGATACGCGTCGATAAGAAGGTGCCACTGGTTGTTCATAATGCTACTACCGCTTCATTCTGACAGTCTAAAACTCACTCGACGTTTAAGCCCGAAGATTATACTTCAAGATATGGTTACATCTGTATTTTGCAAATCACTACGAAGTACATGGCAGATGGTTCTTCTCACGATACCCGCTTTTTCCCGTTCCGTTCACCTATGGAGCAATGAAAGAATGAACCCCAAAAGCCTCGGTGCGCGATCCCTACTGCAGCGACACGTAAGAGGTTCATAGTATGTTCCTTGATTCGTCACTTAAAGCTGGTGTTTGAAACTTACTAACCAGAAGTTTGTGTTTATCCTCTAGCGTCTACCAGTGTAGTTTTTTCAGCATCTCCGAGACCCTCTCATGGTTCAAGTAAACCTATGACCATTCATGGTGCTCTTCTTTGCATACGTTCAATATTCATTGTCCATCCTATCTGGTACTGTGCCAAACACATGAGCAATAATCTACGATGAGTCGCACGAGTGTTTTGTAAGCAATCTCCTTTGAGGACTGATTGCATTCCTCTAATATTTTACCAATGAACCGAAATATGTCACCTGCGTAACCTACAACAGAGTCTTTGTGATCCTTCCATCTCACATCCTTACAAACTGTTACCACCTAGGTATTTGTAGGAGTTGCCCGATTCCAATTGTGATGCATTAATATTATATTCATACGATAACCTACGTTTCTTCGCTTTTTGAAGTGCACTATTTTACATCTGTTAACATTCAAAACAAGTTGCCAATTGTTGCACGACTTCAAATTTTATCAAGTACCTTCTGAGCACTGTGCAGCTTTTTGTACGTCATTACAGATAACTACATCGCCTGCGAAAAATCTGAGGTTACTACTGACATTGCCTGCAAGGTCATTAACGTACAATATGAGCAGCAAAGGACCCAACATACTTCCTTAGGATCCACCTGAAGTAATTTCTCTATCTGTCGGTGACTCACCATCCAAGACAACATGCTGCGTTCTCCCTTCGAAGAAATTCTCAAAACCATTTACAAATTTCGCTTGATACCATATACGATCTTTCTTTCGATAATACGCTTATGTGAAGTGCTGAGTCAAATGCTTTTCGGAAGGCAAGAAATACTGCATCTACCCTGACTGCCTGCATCCATGGTGTAAGAAGGATGTCACGTTAGAAAAGCAAGTACGGTTTCACATTATGGATGTTTTCAGAAACCATGCTGACTGGCACGGAGGAGGTCATTCCGTTCGAGATACCTCACTACATCCTCAGAGTATGTTCTAGAATTCGAGAAGAAGTGGATGTCAATGAGGGTGTATGGTAGTTTTATGGATCACTTCTGTTGCTCTTCGTGTAGACTGTGCTTTCTTCCAACCACTGGGCACGGTGTTTGGTTAGCGGGATCTACCGTACACAGGGTCTTCCGAAACTATTCGTTCAAATTAGTACAGTAGGTAGAGGACAACAAAAATACAGTACGTAGAGAATAACAAAACAAATATATTTACGGTCCCCGACTGCAATATCTGATTCTAGGGACGATTGGCACAGAAGGTAGTTTAGCTTGCTAATTACAGCTGTGGAATGTGGAGGAACTGCTCAAATGCGCGGCCATTTGATCTGTATGCATGCTGAACATCGTCGGACCATTGATTGTCGTGTCCGTTCGAAGAATCCTGGAGTGTCCGCAGTGGAAACAGCAGCGACGGCAGTTCTGGCGACGAGGTCTTCTTCTGTTTCCATAACGGTTTCACACAACAGCTGCTTCATATGCCCCCAGAGGATGAAATCCAGACACGTGAGGTCTGATGACCCGGGTGGCAGGCGATAGGGCCACTTCGGCCGATCCATCCATTCTTGACGGTAGCTTTTAGATGATCCCCTATAGCAGTGCTGAAATAGGCTGGCGCCCCATCGTGCTGGAAGCACCTACTTTCGAATCAGTCGTTGTGTTCCCAAGTAGACCTCAGAGCCCATCAACTATAAACAGAGCAATTTTGAATGTCAATAGACATTCCAAGTCAGCGACACCGAAACAACAGCTTACGTTGGCGCTACTACCAAAATGCTCCCTAACATTCTAAGTTGACTTTAGAGTCTGTGTGTTCCTTATCTAAATACTCGTACATTTGTTTTGATGTTCCCTACCTCCTGTATTAATTGAAAGAATAGTTTTGGAACACTCTATATTATAGTTAACCGCAAATTTGATACAGAAGTGCAGATACAGCAAGTATTTTTGAAGAAAAGCGATTATCATTGTAAAGATAACTTTGCCAGGGATTATCCTATTGGAGATGGTATGTGTTTGCATTCACCGAACTGAGAACCGGTTAACTCAACTAGTTTTAGGGGAACTACAGTCTGACGATGAATCTGCGCCACGTTACAGCTTGACACTTTTCACATACACAACGCGTTGCAGAAGTTCTTCTCAAATTAAGCGCCAGAAAAGTCGGAGGCTGGCTGTTGATTGACCCCAAATCTGTGGACCACGAGATGGAAAACGGAAATTTCCCTTGACTACTGCAATCCAAGGAGACGTTACTGATCTAGCCATTACAACTGAATATGAAAGAAAATGAGCTGTAAGTTGACATACATGTGTGAATATGCCACTAACATTCTGACATAATAACTGCATGTACAGACGCACATCTGAACGCTCCACACCACTATTTGACAACAGGTCTCCAGTCCTTGATTAGTCATTGCACTGTTTAAATTGTTTTCCATTGACACTGCCGGACATGGCAGTCGAAACAAAACAACAGCCGTGGAAAGCTGAACAATGGAATTATTTTCGTACACATAGTGAAACGCAAAGAATACGTATGATGCGTCAGAATATTTTATTACAAGTCCCGATCTTCCACACGGCAAACCATTTTGCGACGAAGACGACTTGAATTCGATAAACAGGTAGATTTTCATCGTCAGAGAGTCAAAATGCTCGTGAATGGATCAAATATGTTTTCGTAGAGACAATGAAATTAAGTCGAAAACTAGATAACCTGTACTTCCAAATTCACGTGCTCCAATGTTTCTTCTTATTACGACTAGTATCTGTTTGTGTATATGTGCATGTGAGCGTTTCTGAGTTTGTATGTGTATACATGTGGGCGAGCTTGCGCGCGCGATTGTGTGTGTGTGTGTGTGTGTGTGTGTGTGTGTGTGTGTGTGTGTGTGTGTATGTATCTATTTCAGTGAGTGAGACAGACAGGGAGAGAATGTTTCATTCTGAACTACGTTTAATATAGTCTATAGTTCTCGCGTCTGCAGTCTCTATTGTTTTTTGTAGGGTAACTCGTTCAGCATTCAATGGAATTTAGTAGTTACTATATAAGGACAAGACGTTGTTTAACTTTATCAAAAATCTCGAAATATTAATTTTCAAATTTTTACACTATACTGTAACAAACATTCGGACGGACATAGGTAATACTTTTTTAAATATATAGAATGTATAAATGTAATATGTAATATATGAGCAGGAAATACTGTTACCAAAAATTTTGGAAAGTTTTTTGTTAAAACCGACTGCGACAAACAAAATGCTGTGAAACAAAATGCCGTGTTATGCTCTGATGTGAAAATGTGTGATTTTGTTTCTTTCCCGCAGTAATTTTCAACCATGATAGCACCAAATATTTCTCCGATGTATATTATTTCTCATTACATATATTTTTAAACAAAGAATTCTACGCACGACAATGTGTTGTTTTGTTTTCTTCCTCGCAGTCCGTTTTCATAGAGAACATGATAGTTATATTTATGGCTTGTCTGCTTATTTTTTGAGTACTGTTATCAAATCCGAATTTGCAATATAAAACGCGAGTTTTCAATTTTATCAGAAACCTGGAAAGTAGCACTTGAATCTATTTAATATAGGATGTTGCTGACCAGAAGAAGGAGGGGCATTTGCTAAATCCTCAGTGCAGTTAATCTGCTATTGTGGCAACTATTACAATATAAAAGTTGTAAGTGAATATATGTCACGTAATATTGTAGTCGGTATGCGTGTCATGCAGGGAATGGACAGAAATATGGGAACACCATAAGCACAACACATTACCATGACTAATGTGGTGATATGGTGTTGGAAACCCGCTGGCATTCACAACAGCTTTCAGTCGTCTCAGAAGGAATAAATACATGTCCTGTATGGTTTTCAAGGGAATCTTATACCATTTTTCTTGCAAAACAGTGTCACGCTCAGACTTGCAAAGTAGACCACAACGGCTCAATAATATTGAGGTCTGGCGACTGTGGTGGGCAGGAAACATGCGATAATTCATCCTGGTGCCCATGAAATCAGCACTGGACAATGCGAGCTGTTTGAACACGGGCCCTTTCGTCTTGCAACACGACATCACCATTGGGGAACAAACGTTGTACCATAACACATGAGCTAGACCTGATCAGCCAAAATGGTCACATAACCCTTGAAAATAATGCGACCTCGAAGAGTAACCAAATCATCGCTAAATCCTCGCCTTGTTCCACTTTTGGGAGTAAACTCGGCCAGAAGATGGAAACAGTGTGAGACAAGACTCATACGACTAAATTACGTTCTTCCATTGCTCTAAAGTTCAGATTTTATGGTTTCGGCACCACTCGGGCACATGTATCACTGATGTAGGATTTCAAATTCCTACCCGCCCTGCAACTCCCAGCTTCGGATTGTTTTGGTGCTGACAGGGTTGGCAAGTGCGACATACAGTTCTGCAGTGATATTTGCAGGTGCTGTCCTCTTATTTTTCGTCACAGTTCTCTTCAATGACAGTCTTTCACGATCACTCAACATACACTTTCGTCTGTATTGTGACTTAGTGGATGATATTTTTCCGCTTTTCGTGTAAAATGGTTCAAATGGCTCTGAGCACTATGGGACTTAACATCTTTGGTCATCAGTCCCCTAGAACTTAGAACTACTTAAACCTAACTAACCTAAGGACATCACACCCATCCATGCCCGAGGCAGGATTCGAACCTGCGACCGTAGCAGTCGTGCGGTTCCGGTTTTCGTGTATGCGGTATTTATCTCTGATACAGTGCATTTAAAACACCTAACATCGGCTACCTTGGTTACGGAGACGGCCATCATACGAGTACCAAGAGAAGTCACTTAGCTCCGGCACAATGTACTCACAAGTACACAATCGCTGTTCTGACGACGACCGACATTTGCAATGTATGGAGGACAATCTTTTCATAGTTTTGACCTACAGTCATGTAAAAATGTTTGAATGATATTCCCGCCATTTAACTGTACAAACTTCTTTATCTTATATTACTATCATAAATTTGGCGTTAAGCCATTATCAAGTGTAACACTGAAACAAATGTGTTGGGTATAATTAGACTTGGTTAAGTGAAGTCATCATCAAGAAGATGTACTGAAACTGGGTGTCGCAGCGTGTAGATTAGCATAAAATCACCGAAATGTATGGCAGACAGGTAGCAAATGTGTTTTCCAGCCATCAAACAACTGAGCCACAGAATGAACATCAATATAGTAGTTAACATGTGCACTGAACATTACTTTTAGACAACGTTCACTGCACATGTAACCACTGTATTGACGTTCATTCTGTGGCTCAGTTGTTTTATTGCTGGAAAACATGTTTACTACCCGTATGCCACACATTTCGGTGATTTTGTGCTTATCTAAACGTTGGGACATCCAGTTCACAGATCTTGGAGATGACTTCACTTAAGTATGTCTAATTATACCCAACACATGTGTTTCAGTGTTACACTTGATAATGGCTTACGGTTGAGGTCATAATAGTGACCCAGGATAAAGAAATCTGTAAAGTCAAATGGCATAAATATCATTCAAACACTACTGAGGACATTTCACAGGTGCCGTTCGTGGTTAAATACAACAGCGCAGGATTGGCCACCATTTGCGTTTATGTTTAAGCATGCTATTTTTCGCGGTGTTTTTATAGTCCCTGTACATGCAAACATACAGTACATAAAATAACTTGTCGTAGGGTAGAAGAAACAGAATGGCAATAGCGAGGTTAGGCGTGCAGAAAAAATAGGAATAGTATTTTAACATTCCACTGTTATAGATGCAGCTGTCTGGGACATTCATTCAACGGAAGAAATGAGTAAGAAAAGAGAAGGACAACTTTTTTGTTTAATCAGCTCTTTGACGTCACGGAAAGTCTTAACTGATGTGGGAGACGCTGTAAGAAAGCGTTATTATCATGAAATTACTTTTTACTAAAATTCCGAGAGCAGGTTTTGCATGCCGAGTCAAGAATCTTACTGCTACATTCTCCCACATAATGAATATGACTGTTACATTAGAGGGATGCAGAGAGCGCAAATAGAAATACATGTGCTTAGCGAAGACCTGATGAAATTTATAATGAAAATACATAGATTTCTTCAGCTAAATTACAAATCCAATCAATGTACTGAAGAATTCAATATTTTGCATGATTTCTCTCGTAAGTATAAATGAGAAACCAAATTATCGCATTGCCACAGCAAGGGTTATCCAAAAGCTTTGACCTAAAAGTCAGGTGGCACAGAGAATGCGAAACAGTTTCTGTTAATGAATCCTAAATAGCTGCTCACTCGTTGGCGTGCAGGTGTGGCTACTAGGGTCTAGAATGCCCTGGTTAAGTGACAAGTACAAGAACACCGAATTCAGAATATCTGAATACTCGGTACATTCACGTCATTTAACTTCCTGTTACACGATATTTATTCTTGCTTATCTCTCACACGACTTTCTTCGTGCAGATGCGAAAATGAAGTTAACATGTGTTCGCGATAACACCCCCCTTAACCGGAGATTTACTTGACTGTAAATGTTTATTGGCCGCGAGTAACTTTATAGGCTTGAATCGGCGTTGTCAGATAGCAAGTTGAGTCTGAGGTTATTATTTGCATATTTATCTGGAAACCTGTTCTGGAACGCAAGATTAACTTGGGTCCTTAAACCCCACTAATTTTATGCCAGTCCCATCTGTCACGTGACATCCGACGCGTCGATATTCATGAAGCGGGACGGCAAATAGCAGGCTACCCCACCCTTCTTGTTTCTCTGCTCTACAGCAAGCCTGAGCTTTCTTTCTCCTCGTTTACGCCTCGCTGTACTTGGCTACTGTAATGTAATAAATAACAGATACAAGCCATTAAATGCGATTAATGAATAACTCCCGCAACGGATGACCAATTTCGCCTCTATCGCGCAGCATGTGAGTAATGTGGAGAGTTGATAGAGATTCAACGCACTGTGTTTTCAAAGGAATTTGTCTCGTACACTTACTTTATTTCGATATCACTCACAGCTAGTTTCTAGAGCTGATGGTTATTTTGAGTCGCTTTTCGGGTTCCGTATCTCAGTCGGTAAAAACGCAGCCCTGTGTTGTCCGCCTGTCTGACTGTCCGACTGATAAAAACCTTTTTTCTCAGGAACGGATAGACTTATCAGGCTGAAACTTATGTCACATACTGAGACCTATGGTCCCTTGGCGATGTAAGACATTGAAAATTCTAAGTCAATGCAATAAGAAGATACGGCCATTTATGTCTCGTATACTCGCAAACTCACTCATCAAAACCTATAGGATTCTTCTCATCGTCCTTGAATCATGAAATTTGGCAAAAACATGTTTTCACAGTATAATTAAAGCTAAATTTGAAAACTGAAAATTTGTAATTATATCGCACAAAAAAATTTGTTCTTTGTTATCTGCCTGTCTGTCCGTCCGTATGTTAAGGCACCTTTTTCTCAGGAACGGGTAGACATATCACGTTGAAATTTATGGCCGGCAGCAGTGGCCGAGCGGTTCTAGGTTCTTCAGTCTGGCACCGCGCGACCGCTACGGTCGCAGGTTCGAATCCTGCCTCGGTCGTGGATGTATGTGATGTCCTAAGGTTAGTTAGGTTTAACTAGTTCTAAGTTCTAGGGGACTGATGACCTCAGATATTAAGCCCCGTAGTGCTCAGAGCCAATTGAACCATATTGAAATTTATGTCACATACTAAGTTCTATGGTTCCATGGCGGTGTAAGAAATTGAAGTTTATTTATGTAACATATTTTGGTACTCGCAAACTTACTCATGAAAACCTATAAGATATTTCCCGTTGTGCTACAATTAAGAAATTTGTAAAGACGCGAAGTTTCACGATAAAAGTAAAGCAAAAAATCCTAAAATCATTAATCTGTAATTATATCACACGAAGAAACTATTTCTTATGTCATACGTTATCCTACGCCAAATTTGAGATTATTTATCAGCTCAAGTCCCTCGTCCAAGCAGTAAGATGGACATCCATAAATTGAAATTAAAACAGTCAGTAGTTTTGCATTCAGGCTGACGGGGTCGCACTGGTAAATGTCATATATCAGGCAAGGAATGACTGCGAATGTTTGTTCCACATACAACTTGAAACGCTGTATCTACGTGCATTAATCGCTCCCGGATATCTTATGATGGATAAATTCCGAAACGCGTCATGTGAGCAAGAAAGTCATTCCTTCCCTGGTGTTTGACTTTTACCATTGTGACGCAGTCAGCCTGAATAGAGAACTACTGATAATTATAATAATGATCGCCTGCCTACTACATGACTTTACATCGCATTTATATTATTTAAATTAAAACATTCTCGAAAATCTTGGAATCCCTGGTACCTATATCTTTCCAGTATCAATGTCAACAACTGGAATGGATGAACCGTCCATATACACGATTAAGTTTGTACGTAACTCTAAGGTCATGAGTCCTACTCGCGCCTTGTCACTTTTTCTCTGTATACGTGACAGGGTATGACGTCCAGTTAGCGGGGTAGTAGCTGAAATGCGTTTCATTTTTTTCTCTGCAAGTGGAAATGTGGGAGACCTTCACAACAAAGGGGAATAATTAGCTGTTAGTGAAATGAGAAGGAACTCAAAATTCCGCACGTGTCACGTAACCACATTTTACATATTTCAGCTTCTCGACTGACCTTCCAAAATTCACTAGTAAAAGTCTTGCGTTGCTTGTATTACAACAAAAAACAGCTTTACACTAACAATATGCAGACACACATATTCACGAAGATATCTCCGGTTTAAAGTAAATATCCGCCAGAGAAAAAAAAAATTAAAAATACTGCGGATGCGAATCAATGTATGAAACGCGTAACGGGGCACACTGAAATGGAATTTGCGAGAGTTTGGTCATCACGCTGAAAAACTTTTGTTGAAGTTCAAGATTATCAGTTCGCATGCATGAATTGCTAGGTCGAGTAATGAAATGGTCGAACCATCTGTTTAAAATTGAACTATTAACTGCATAAAATGATTTAGTTGCGATATTTCTTGTCTTCATGTGGCGCCAAAATCTGTCTTCCTTTAGTATTCGCCATTACATTGTGGGTTCACAGTATTTGAGAAACGTAATACGCAATCGTCATTTTGATCAAAATGCGGCAAATGATGTTTTATGTTTTAGTAATACTATTACAGACGCCTGAATGAATCATTTAGATAAAATTCTATGAGATTTCGTGTACTTCTTTCATTGCAATATCACACATGTACCATTACATAATGAGGTAAACGTAGATATGCAGTTCCATGTATATTTACACTCGATTCATTCTTTAAAATTGAAGTAACGTAGATCTGCAGTTCCATGTATATTTACACTCGATTCATTCTTTAATATTGAATGGGCGCCATTTCTTAATGTTTTACCGCGATTTACTGCACATCAGTAAGTATTGTCTGAATCGCATCGAATTCTGAATCACCACGAAAATCTGAAGATTACAGAAACACGATGCTCTGCGTTTACGTACGCCGGTGAAGATGTCCCTCCCAAAAGTTTAGATTAATCATTCACATTCAGAGCGCACATACCAAATTTCCTCTGACATTTTTATAGCACTAAAGTTTAGTTTACTGTTACATTTTTTTGTGGTCTCTACTTCTGTATAAAGTTGTATCGTTAGCCGATTAAAATGTTCATCAGGCATATGTTTATAATTGTTGCAAACATTTTATTATGTGCTTATTGAAAAATATGATGCACTTTGGCTTTGCTGTTTCGTTTTCGAATAGTACTTTCCATGTAGACCTACAATTAAAGTTTATGCTTGTTCTGTAGCAACAGCATATCATTGTTGCACTGGATTTCTCTCACAGTTATACATTGAACATATCTTCTTCATATCCAGATGCATATAATATTAACAGTAGTTTTCTTTTTTTTAAATTAATCTTCTCCTTTGACTTCGTTTCATTTGTTATTCGCATTATTCAATTATCACTTTTCCTGTTGTGATACATTAAGTCTAAACTTGTTACTACTCTCTTCTGCTGTTTAGACATATATTGCGAATAACTGCGTGGGAAACTTCAGCTAGTCCACAGACATGTGGAGACACTTTGTAGCAATATTCCGTCTCTTGGCACCATCAGGTAGACACAATAAATTATACCTGACCTCATGCGTGAAATGCAGATAGTTAGCTTCATTAAACATTAAAATTAATATCATTTGATTACGGTGTCGATGAGCCTCTAATGGCAGCTGCCACGTTATTCAAATATTTCAGAGCTACAAGACTGAGAACACGAAATTGGCTGGTTACGTAAGCATAATTCCATATATAATAGATGAAATGCATCGTCATTAACTGAAAAATTGCTGTCCTTTCGCTAAATCTGTAGCTTTTTGCACATTATATATGTCAATTTGGAAAAAAACTCCTTGATTCTATTGCAGCCATTGACATCTGCATTAATCATTGTAGTTTTCTGCCTGCGAAATTTACTCAAATAACGTACCTGTTAGTGACCAAAGACTCCAATGATATCTGTTAGCAGCAAATTATATATATACTCCTTCTTTCTTAATTGCTAACTGTTTCATTTCGTTGACTTAAAAGGGACTGGAGTGCAGAAAGAAAAAGCAAAACTGGTGGACAACAAAACAGGAATTCCTCTTACCAAACGTGAAACTTACAAACAAGGTTAGAGATCACTTCTCATTGGTCTACAGGCTGTTCACTAAGGGACAGCAACGGCAAATTTGTGTTCACTGCAACATATCAGCATCACGCATTTCCATGTTCCGTGATAGAAAACAAATAGAACAATTTCGATGGCACACAGTCAATGGGAACCACGACCCGCCACGGTAGTCGAGAGCGCTAACGCGCTGCTTCCTGGACTTGGGACCCCGGATCGAATCCGCCCGGCGGATTAACGACGAGGCCCGGTATGCTGGGCAGCCTGGATGTGGTTTTTAGGCGGTTTTTCACATCCTGCTAGGTGAGTGTCGGGCTGGTCCCCACGTTCCGCCTTAGTTACATGACCCGCAGACATTTGAAACACGTTCGCACTATTCCGTGGCTTACACTAGACGCAAACAGTTGGGGTCCACTAATTCCATCCCGGGGAGCTCGGCGTGGCGGCAGGAAGGGCATCCGGCCACCTTCTTCAGCTAACACTGTCAAATCAATAGTAACAAGGCCGGCCCCGCATTGCCGCGGGAATACGGCCTCGAGCGAAAGAAAGAAAGCAGTGAGTGGGAACTACATTCCTCCACTCACTTCACAACGATCACAGAATGCAGTCTAATATAAATATACCGTAGCTTTGTTTGTCGACGAGCCAAGAAAATTAGGCCTTCAGATTTTTACCCTTCATTGTAAAACATCTATCAAAATTAATCTCTTGAGCAACTTAGCACTTTCCTCCACTACTGCCATTCAGAAGCGCCAGTCGATCTTAGAAATATCTCTCAACCATTAAATTACTGCAGTAGACGTAGTTTCATTTCCGCTCATTACTGGAGGTCGATGAAGTGTGATCATGGAAACGCAGATCAGTTTTATTCTGGCACATTCAACGGTATGTACGAATATTTCACACTTAACTATGAGTTCTCTTTCTCATTCTATTAGAGTCTCCCCGTTGTTATAGTAATAAATGCCACAATGTTCTTTTGGCAACTGTTTCAGAACCGTCATTTGACCCTTGTAAGCTGGTTGCTCAGCTTTACTAACAGTTTTGTAGTTTTAGCTTTTCCCACAGTGATTATTCCCTTCTTTTATCATCATAAACACCTCTGCGAGAGTGTCCCCGGGCTACCGCACGGAACGTGTTGCGGAAAGGAATATGTCAGTCATCAAACGGAACGAAGATAAATTGGCCCGGAAACTGATTTCGGCATTTCGTGAGAAAAATGATTTCGTCATTTCGTGAAAAACATAATTTGAACACGAAAGAGAGCGTTGTAGGTAGAGACAGCTGAACATTTTCAGCAGGGCGGTTACGACACAGCGCACATGCAACCCTAGCACGATGTCATGAGGCGTTCAGTCAGAAGAAGACAGAAAAAAAGTGAAATCTCCAAGAATGAAAGACTGACTGATCTCTCTCCCAGCGATTGTTACTCGTAGGGTAACTTCAAGACCCGTGTGTATTCAGGTACATCACACACACTGGAAGAGTTACAGCAGGCCACTGAAAAGGCAGTTGTTGCCATCCCTTAGTCAGAGATGGAACGAGGTTTGATGAATCGTTCACAGCGCTGCATCGGCGATAATAAGGACCGTTTCCAGTATTTTATGTAAAGATCAGGTCCCTCTCTTCATTAACTAGCAAAAATTTTTCGGATCAGTTTTACTTTCCCCACTATATAGTCAGCTGAAGAATGTTTTCATCAGACCAGATAAACACTTGAAATATTTCTTTCTCTCGTCAACAGTTTCTTCTTTGTTCACACATTTTTCATTTCGTTTCGGTGATTCCATCTTCGGCTCCATTTCAATTTACCCGCGTTGATTCCTGTTAACTTCATTTGAAAGAAGGTTTCTTGAAATTCCTGCAGGCGACTGCCTGCAGTAATTTCAAGAAACCTTTATTGATCACAGTCGCAGTGACCTTCATCCTTAATGGATAAAAGTTTCATTTGAAAGGTCTTAACTTTGAAGAGCGTTATCTGTTCCTAGATACAAAATTTATTTCGGCTTTATCTCAGTAAATAATTTTGCTTCAAAATAAATTGTTAGCAGTACCTGTTATTGACACTCCAAACACCTTGCGCTGGTATGCAATCACCGGCTACATGTCAACATTATCAAAAGAGATACTATCTACATCTGAATCTACATACGAGGGAGTGCTGAAAAGTAACGACCGCTAATTTAATATGCGAAAACTCTTAAAGAGTTTTTAGAAAATGAAATAGACTTCATTAACATTCTGCAGCTTCATTCTTCATACTTGCTTGTTTATTTCTCAACATAATCACGCTGACAACAAACACATGTCTCCCAACGATAAACCAGTTTCCCGATATTGTCACTGTAGAATGTTTGACTTTTCGACGGAGCCACATCCTCACCCGTGCTTCACCGCTTCATCAATATCAATAAGAAGTCCTCGTAGGTATTCCTTAAGTTTTGGAAGCAGATGAAAATCGGATGGGGCCAAGTCGGACAGTACGGAGGATGATCCACGACAGTGAAACCAAGGCGTCGGATTTTTGCAGATGTCACAGCGCTCATTTGTGACCTAGCATTGTCATGCTCAAGGAGAGGGCGCTCCATGTGTGGACGTACTGTCCAAATTCGTGCTTTCAGTTTTCAGAGTTACTATTACTCACACACCGACATAGTTACGTCACACACCGCCATGCTACACGCTACAATTCGGAGCCCTCTATCGACAAAGGGTTGCAACTTACGTCAGCGAAATGGGGAAGTCGACCGCATAATATGCAGGACATGTAATATCTTACCCGATATTGTGAACAAAATAAAACTTCGGAGGCATTACTTTTCAGCACGCCCTCGTACTTCACGTATACAAATCCATAACGGGAGCTAGCAGCTATATATATTTTGGGACAAGAATACCTTGGAAAATGGTGCGAGTGACGTGGCATAGTGGTTAAGACATTAGACAACTAGACTCACATTCAAGGGGACCGGTGCTCAAATCCCCGTCTGGCTAACCAGATTTTCGTATTCAATGGTTCCCCTAACTAGAAAGAGGTTAAAGAGGAGATAGTTCTTTTGATAAGGACGCCGCTGATTTCATTCCCCATTCTTGACCTGTCCATCTCTAACGACCTCGTCGCAGAAACAACGTTAACTCTTGTTGTTTCCTTTTGAACAATGCGTCTCTATGGGATAGTATCCCGAAAACTTGCAGATTATGCTGCTAACATTATAATATTTCTGTCTTCTTTGGACGTTCGTACGACACTTCACGAACCATGTTTCACATTTCTGGCGTATTTCTTTCTTTCTGATGATCCTTTATAGAAAAGAACGTTTCCTCCACTTTTCTTATCAATTTCTATTCGGCTCCTACTAAAAAAACTTTTTACGTACGGAGAACGTCAGTGGCAGAAATACATCAACCGAAACAAATTTGGTAACATGTAGTAGTCCTCGTAGAACTCCACATATACAGTTCACGTATTTTTCCCTCCTCCAGTACCCATCTTTCCTGAAGTGACAATCATTTACCTTGAAAAAAATTACTACGGTTTCAGAAGTAATATTGTGGATTACATAAGCACTTTATACGGTTGTTTTTCTTGTAAGCACTACTCACGTTCACTAAAGAAACGATTAGATAGCAAAGGATTATGAATAAAGTTTATGGCATATTCCATTGCTTAATGTCGAGAAGTGTAATTCAGTCGATTTCTGTTGACGGAGACAAACAAGTTTCATTCTCTTTGGCAAGCACCGCGTTATTGCGTCACATCGTGCTGCAGCACAAAGATAAAATTGTTTCTGCCTAGAGACAACGGATGAACCTTAAAAGTATCTCCACTCTACTCTAAGCATGAGACGAAGAACCCGTTCTACACGTAGTCAGGCAACGATGAATCCGCAAGAGAAACAGACAGATGTCAAAAAGTTCTGATTTATCAGTGTAAGACGATCATTTGTATATACCAAGTATAGGATACTGACCACTGTCAAATATCAGTGGCAGTCTGTCTCACTTGGAAGGAGATTCATCACGAAAACTGCGTGAGCTACCTGACACGATCCTTTGCTTCCTATCATTTAGACCTGAAGCAAACCACTTAGTCATAAAATTTTGCCAATAATACATGGGCGGTAAAATAGTAGATTACGCGTTCAGTTCAGTAACCATTCTGGAATACAAATGGTGACTGATTCAGTCTCTCATATTTGCGTTAAGTACTTAATGGTTTCCAAAACTTCTGAGAAGGAAGTTAATAGTTTAACTGGCCGATGGTTATTGATGACAGCCCTAATCTCTTTCTTAAATAGGGATTCAACAATGTCATTCTTTAGGATGTCTGGGAAAATGCAATGAGAAAGTGGTGCATTACAGTAAAATAGTTATACCAGAAGAACAGCCTTTTAATACTTAGTTTTAGGTGTTACAAATCTTTTGATTTTAACAAAGTTACTTATATTCCTCATTTCTCTGGAAGAAGTTAGAGCAGTATCAAATTGTTTTAATGTTTCAGGAGCAGATTTTCGCACGCAAAGCAGTGCTTTTTCTTTTGATATGACCATACCGACCATCGATAATTAATATGGTAACGACGACCAAGGGATGACAGTACTTATATTAGTGATTCCAGACGCGGAAGAAGGCACTCTGAGAATACAGCGAATACAATACGTTTTGTTTGCACGTCAGCAATGTGCTTAGTTACCACATTAACTAGTTGGCTACAAATGTAGTAATTACCAGACACACAGCAAAGTACTAGCGTCTTTTTCTCATTAGATATGAGAGAGACGGATCACTGTTTGCTTTTTCGTTCCTGTCCATCTCATGTCACGGGTTCGTGCTCAAATTATTACCGACCCAGTTCTCTCTGTACGTCATAAGAACTTCCAAGGGTATTTTAGAAACATTGTGCTTGCTACAGGAGTCACCATTATCTCAGAATATTATTCTCGGCTCCTTACCAAAACATACTACGTAAATGTCCTGCACAAGAGTAAATGTGAGCGTTAGGCCTCCGGTTTTCAATCATAAGGTGGAAAGCTACCTTTGAGCGTCTTTTTACTTAAAACGGGAGCCACTAACAGTATTTAGTAGTATATCTCATCAAGCTCTTCCTTGTAAACATAGACTATTCTAACAGGACTCGAAATGCAGCAGCCAGAAAAGATTTCGTCCTCAAATTTAGCACATTTTCCGGCTCTTTTTCGTACAATGCCTTTACGAACACCGGCAAGTATTATCTCTTTACTCCTGTCACCAGACACCGAATGCCCTACAGAAAAAAGCCAATTCCATTAAAACCAGATTATTTTATTTTATTTTATTTATTTATTGTAACATTGATATATAACAATCAGCTTTCTGGCTTCGCAATACAACATTGCAATTGATGACGTTTGTATTTCTATAAATTTTCACTCTTTAGCAGATGTTAAAGAGTTCGTAACAGTATCTTCTTTATTACATTTACATATTTGGGCGACAAATAGGCCACACACCAATTCGAAGTAAATGCTCAATGAGGTAAGCATGCCCCCGTAATTACTACCTGTATCGCCACTGTTTTGTTTAGTAAATATTGTGCGATAATTTTTCTGTTGTGTAACAGTTCTTTCCATTTCTTATTTTTTGTCTGCGTGGTAACTTACTCTACACAATATTAAGAAAATTTTCATGGTTTTAATAAATATGTGAAAGTGTGCATTTTGAGGCTTTCCCGACGTCCCGACGTAATAACTGCTTCAGTGGGTCACGGGCGTCGTGTCGGATAATGCTGTGAAAGCTGTATAATGTTTCAGCGAGACAGCTCCTCGTCATTTTCAGGAGCTTATTGAGCGAGACAGCGCATATACGGAAAAGTTGTAGGTTTTGTTTGTTGAACTGAAATACTTTCCTCGTAAGTTCGTCTGCCATCTCATTACCATTAATTCCAGCATAGGAATGGTAGTCATTGAAGATAACTTCTTTTTCTTCCTTTAATAGTAAGTTTACACCAGATGTAACGTTGACGCAGCAAACATTTTTGGAACTTCGTATGTAACTTTAAGGGCTGATGTTGAATGATTCTTTGTTGCTGCTTTCCGAAATTCGTCTGTTTGGTGCAGTGCAAAGGTCGTGGCCTGAATGTCACTGCCGAAGTTGCTTTAATATCTGCTAAAGCTATGTAGGAAGAAAAGAGTTGCCTCCATACTCCTGCAGGGGCAGTTCCAATTCTTCAAATTATAGACCGATCTATATAAACATGTTGCCAGTCTCCTGTAGGTAACCGGATTATAATTGCATCTTTGCAAATGGCTTTTAAATTATCTATACTGGCATCGCGTTTTCTTCGTGTTCTCCCATTAAATTGAGTTTAACGGCGGTTTCAGTCTGTATAAGTGGACGAAGTGGCGGTATAAGTTTTCTTGCTTACAGATGGGCAATTACCTCTTGTGTACTCTCTGAACAAATCTAGTTTGTGTTCTCAGGTGTCTTATGTGGTTTACGTACCGCGGCCACTAGCTGTCCATTAAAAAGGATAGTCGCTGCAACACTGGAATATACACGAGGGGAAGGAGGAGATTAGTGTTTAGCGTCCCGTCGACAACGAGGTCAGTGGAGACGGAGCACAAGCTCGAGTAGGAAAGGGTGGGGAAGGAAACCGACCGTACCCTTTTCAAGGAACTATCCCGGCATTTGCCTGAAGCGATCTAGGGAAATCACGGAAAACCTAAATCAGTATGGCAGGAATCGGGGTTAAAGCGTCGCCCTAGTCCAGTGAGCTAACCACTGCGCCACCTCTTTCGGTCCGGTAGATACGAAGAGCTGTGAGTATTGACTAAATATAAAAAACAATCGTCCTTTGTACACTATCATTTACTGAAAATCTTATTTTAACTTTTTAAACCGTTGTTAAGAATGAGAGTTAATACGACACAGGTGATCCGTGTAAGATACACGTAACATCCATTTTATTTTGTGAACGGTTGATTGTATCGAAACAGGGTTTCTAGAAAACAATACAATGCAGAGAGACCACACTTTTCGTTGTGTGTTTAATAGAGGAGAATTGGGGGTTATGGGAAACCATTTACATTTGTCAGCATAATTCACTTCAGCAATGATTGAAACGCTCAAAACCAAAACGAACAGAGACTGTAATTTATCTTGTTCGGTTATTTTGGAGAATATAATGTTCATAATTTCTTCTTATTAAAAATAAATAAGTTTGAAAAGTGTCAAATGGAGGATAATGTGAAATAGTTAAAAATATGGAATAGAGGTTGGAAAATAGATAAACTGCATTTATCAGAAATAAAGATATGCTGATAATCAGACTTAGAAAACACATTACAGAAAACCTAATACAGTTTTGCAGTGTAGTGAGCACCTTAGCTTCTTTTACCTGCAGAAATCGTAAACATAATTTTCTTTGTCTGTGGCAGCACAATCGAGGTGGGCCCCAGAGAGAATGCCAAGTATTGCAGCACCCATATCATTCGTTGTTTATCTTAGGAAAATTTTACGTTGCAGAAGAGATACTCAGAGTTATTATTTTCTGGTACAGATGGTACATAGTCCACTTCAGACGACGCGTCACAACGGAAATTTTCGCCATAGATACGTGAACCATTTTTCAAAGTAAACTGTAATTTTCTGAACACTTCCTCTATCTTCTTTTTCGGGGAGGTTTCTGGTCTCTCGCGTTTTAGACTTTCGCTTTTAGAAATTTCCTTGCCTTTGGACTGATGCTTAGCTCTTGGTTTGATCTCCAACTGATTTCTTTTTGGAGACTAGGTCAGTATAGATGGTGTTCCAGTTTTTGGACTTCTGTTTCACGCTGCATTTTAGGTATGATGACGTCTCAAAGGGTGGAACCAAAGATTTCGATGAAGAAGGAGCGAGTGCATAAGAACACTTACAATAACAAGGAACAGCGGCATCAGATCTCTTAGATCCTTCATATAATGTGACACGCCAACATGGAAACATATCCTTTCTGCCGCCAAAGAAAAAGTCGATTCCTAATATCCTTTCTGCCGCTAAAGAAAAAGTCGATTCCTAAAAAATAGCCATTCATAAAAAGTAATATTCTTTGAATGTGTGTTACACTTACGCTAATCTAAATGTCTAAAACGCATTCTAATAGTCGGCACAAATCTATGAAAATATATCTGCAGAAATTTCACAAAATTGAAATACAAAATACAAAAAAAAAAAAAAATTGAACATCAAAGAAAGCAATGTCGGCAAGCGGTCAAAATTCACTACAGACTATCATCGGAGTTCTCAAAATTAGTGTGTGATATTTGCACGAGGCATCAGCACCTGACAGGTGAAACGTCGGAACTCCATGCTGTCCGACTATTCCATAATACCCGAAACTCCTCTACTCATAATTCTTGTATCAATCAGGAGAATGAAGCAAGTATGGCTGTTTTTAACGGAACGATGTATATATATTTTTAACAGCGTTAGAAAGCTGTTGAAAAGCACACTACAGTGCTATAACACTTGTTTAGTTAATGTTGGCCTCGAGGCTTTTCGTAAAATATACCAGGAATGTGTTAATGTTGAAAAGTAATTCTGTCGGAATCGATTATTGTGGCTGGACCCCGACGCCAGGCTCCGTCGTTACGTGCCGCTAGAAGATAGGACTATGCCACTAAGATAAAATGTACAAGTATTTAGCCTTCACACTAATATATATGGCATAGATACAGGTCAGCTACGACTTTTTCTAAATTTAACTACACACTAACTTGTTGCGTATCAGAAGATACTTCACATACGATTATTTTCAGAAAACAGCTGCCCGCGTTTTTCATTTGTATCGAGTCGTGGCAGGCGCCCATGCTTCGTTTAAGTTCGGGAGTGAAGGTGTGCGGGACAAACTTTCCACACACTTTTCATTTCTTCTTCAAAACATGCTGGAGAACGCCTTGAACACTTGATTAACGTATGTTCAGTTCGTTGCTCCATTGCTATTTGTGACACAACGTTGTCACACTATTGTCACACGTCCACTATTTGCTGCTGCCTGCTCACAACTGACTGACAAGTTGTTTACTGATGTTAGTTCAAACTGCCACCGTAATTACTACGCTGACGTCGCTTGTACGCCAGGAATAAAATCAGTCTCGGAAGTTTTTGGACGGACAGTGTTTACCGTGCAAACATCTCCTTAATGGTATTTGGTTTTCATCAGTATTCTTTGAAAAAGTTGGGGGAAGGGGACAATAACTTATATTAGTTTCAGCACAAAAATGCTTCTCGTTACACTTGCTCTTTCCAGAGGGAGGGACTACTTAGCCCCCTTCTGTCTCCCCCCCCACCGCCCCTCCCCTTCCGTAGTCCTACATCTAATGGCCTGGTATTGAGAAGTAGTTTCCTCCTCCTTTTGCAGAAGCTTAGATTTGACACGGTCATTCGGTATGTGCTTTTCTTCGTTTCTATTCTGGAGGGTGTGGCGCGAGAGTCGCGCGAACACTAGAGAGCGATGCGCGCGACCCGGCAGCAGACGCGTGGCCTGCGCACGTCGTCTGCTGCGCGGCGCGCAGAAGAATGAGCTGCCAGGGGCGAGCGCCAGCGCCACGCTTTCGAGCCGCGCGCGCGCACAGGTGGTCGGCGGGCTCGGGGCGGCCGGCGGCGCACCATTGGTCGGCACGGACTCCCCCCACTCCGCCTACCTGCCGCAGGCCACGCCCCCAGGGGGAGCGGGCGGCCGGCCCCGCGCCGAGCGTGGCGACCTGCCGCTAGTTGTGTGGCAGACAGAGCCGCGCCAACAGCTGACGCCGGCCCATTGTTGCGGTGCATTGTTCCCTGCGGCAGCATGTCCAGCGCCGCGGCGGCCGTGATCTCAGCGTCCGCCGGCGCCGCCGCCAGCCTGCAGCCGGGGGCGACCTTTAGGTGCTTACCATAGTCTTTCTTAGAACGGTGTAAGAGCGCGCCGCCCGTCTCGCCGGTGAGTGCCCCAGCCGTTGCCGCGGTGCGCTGCATGCACTCCTGCTACCAGCTGCGCTTCGCTTCAAGGTCGTCGTGCTTGCCCCCGCCGTCACCGCACCGCCTTCCATTCCTAGCCTTTTTCCCCTCTTTTTTTTGCCAGCTACGAGACTCGCACACTCTAGTGTTTTCGCCCTATTTTTATTTTCGCTTCGTGTGACGGAATTAATGCCACTAAACGGGTTGCCTTCTGTGGGCCATTCACTTGCATCGGTATTTTGCGTGAAACGCACGCTGCTACTGTGATATTAACTGAAGAGAATGCTACAAGCATGAGCAAACATTACAACAAGCAAACTTGTGAAGACTGTGTCCGTACTTCTCGAATATTATTTTGAGCTAGTAAGAGATCACGAAGATTCCACAGTGAGTCATTAAAATTGATAGGATACATGTCACGGCGCGTTACGAATGTAGTGTCGTTTCCTACACGTGCACCTATACACTGCAAACTATGACGTGCGTGATAGAAGACAACAAAATGCCAGCATGAAGATTTTTAATTCTGCATTTTCTGTTTACAACGTGATCCATATACTCCTCTAGAGTCTTTTCGCTCTAGTTTCATTTTCTCTCCGTGTGACAAAATTAATTCCACTAAAAACGGTTGCCCTCTGTGGGCCATCCTGGCATCCGTGCGGCGTTCCGATCCAAAACATAGGATTTTTTTTTTACTTAGTAGACCCTGTAGGACACTGACTGTGGTGCTAACTGAGGACAAATCTAGAAGAATCAGCAACCAATTCAAAATCAAACGTAGTGCGTTAAACCATCAACAAAAGACTCCATTACTAGTCACAAAAATTTAATTTTTTTCGCCTCGGAGCATTAAAAATACTTGGCCCCATATTTCCAACATATCCTCATCTTATATGCCTGTATCAATATCCTGCAAACTTTTGTGAAGAGCATGTCAGAGTGTAAAAAAGTGCAAGCACAGAGACTTGAACTCTGCATTTCCATATTACTGCTCCACGCCCTTAGCCATTACGCCATAAGAAACATCATCAAGTGACATAGTTCGATCTTTGAAAGTTCCTAAGTGTAGCTCTCAGAAAAGCAATGCCCTCACATGTGCCGTAGTTTTGTGTCGTTTGAGTCGTGTGTTTAACCTGGTGATGTCAGGGCATTTCGGCTGCAGAGCTCAACACTAAATAGAACAAGACTGTAGGACATCTAAATACGGTCCATTTCTGAGAGTTCTGCTATGGTATAATGATCCAAGATTTTGCCCTTAAGATGCACCTAATCGAGTGGAAAGCGCTATGAACAATACATATACAATTACACTTTACTGAGTGTTTTTGTATCTGCAACTGCATCAGCATCCAGTCACGACGTTTAACTTGGTTTTCTACGAACATTTGGATTTCCTATTGTGACAATGACAGTCGGTTACTTCGTAAACAGTAGTATTTCGCTATTGGGTTCAATTTCAATAAAATTCTGAAGTTTGTGAGACACGTTATGATATAAACTAATACAGTGCTTCATATAGCTGACACTACGACAAGCAAGAAACATACGGGAACTGAATCGTTATGGACATTTTTAAATGCCGTGGAAACGAGAACGATAAGCGTGACTTTTTGAAGGCTTAAAATATTGCTTTATTGGTTATAAATGTAGAGGAATGAGACGGTATGACTGTCAGTTACGCACCAGCGCATGTAACCACAAACGGACTGAAAATTATGAGATTTTCTCACATTGTCATATTGTGTTGCAAATAGATAGGACACTTTGTTAATTCTCAATCTTTGATGCGTATTTATTGCTGTCGAAAGATCCAACATATTATTTCCTTAAAATTTATTGTGTTGAACAACACAAAAGTGCACCAAATGTCACGCAGGGGAATAAGTGAGTGGACATACTATTTAATTTTTCCTTGTCCTCCCTGTGATCGTCTTCCCAAGTATTTTGTTTTCCTTCACAACGAGCCTGCAGATTAACCCGAGCAAAGAGCAAAACCTAACAGAATTGCAGCTTGTGTTTTGCGTTACTAAAGCAGTGGCGTGTGAGTGCAGCGTTAGTGTAAGTACTTGCGAATAATACATTTCTTCCCAGAAGATATACCTAGAGTAGTTTCTCAATCTTAACCCAGACTTTTTAGAAGCACACTATTAAAATAGTATTAGATGTCACTTGTTGCATGAGTAGCGCTCGCTAGGAAATGTTAGGCCTAACTTGATGTTTATGTAGCTGTGATTTAGAAGTTTTTCAGAGCAAACCATCGTTTATTGTTTTGGCGTTTCGACCATTAGTATCACGTTATCACAACGCTACAACGAAAATTAGTGACTGTTGTTACTGCAACCTCCATTCCCTTGTACAGCTGGTGGCGTTGTTACGCGCAGACAACAGCCACACTTCGCATGTCGATAACTTTGCGGGCTAGAGACCTCTTTCCCCGAGGTTGGCACTTTCGTGATCGTCACGTTAAGCAGTTGCATCTGGCGGTTCACCGTGCGTACGCTTGACCGCGGCACCTGTCGCAGCGGAAAGCACCAGACGTGCTTGTCCAGCGATAACTAAAGTAAATATTGCCTTTCGCACCCATGAGAAACGCGCGATATGATAGGCGGCAGGCGTATCAGCGTTGTGCGAACACTGGCTGCTTAACACAGCGGCGTGGTCTGGCGAATTGAGGGACTCACTTCACGCGTAAAACATGCATAGTAACGCGTTCCTCGACGCAGATAATTTTAATGTATGTACTAATTACAAACAAATAGTAGCGAAAAGCTACAACTGTACAATAGGATATGTGTGTTTTATCCTTATAATAATCTTTTGCTACCTTTATCTACTTTCTTCCCCAACATAACATCTGAATTCAAGACCCTTCCTTTAGGGAGTAATATTTAAATAAGAATTATCTGATGGAAGGGCTGGCTCACTCATTGAAGACGCTAACAGACTGACATAAAAGGCGTAAAATAAAAAAAATGAAAAAATGTGATACATTATCCGCGAAAGCTTTGACTGTGTGGAAGACTTCATTGGACATTTGTGCCACACTCAGCAGGACTGTAGAAACATCGTGCTACTATATTATTATTATTATTATATAATTACTTTCTGAAATGTTTCCTTAACAATAAAATGGTTCAAATGGGTCTGAGCACTATGCGACTTAAATTCTGAGGTCATCAGTCGCCTAGAACTTAGAACTAATTAAACCTAACTAACCTAAGGACACCACACACATCCACGCCCGAGGCAGGATTCGAACCTGCAACCGTAGCGGTCACGCGGTTCCAGACTGAAGCGCCTAGAACCGCACGGCCACAACGACCGGCCTTAACAATAACCTATGACAATTTCGCGAAGTGTCAGAATTTCACTTCTGAATTTCCTATGCTGAAATGTGGCAGAAGGATGTCAGTGAGTCATATTATTTCATGGCAAATATTTTAGTGTGATAAAAGAAGTCCATCCATACCGGAATATCATCCCTTTTTTGTGTGTAATTCGTGAAGATGGTTTGCTATGCTTCCTGTAGTTGCTTCAATGTTTGGAAGTAGTGTATCACATACGAAATGCCAAGCAGCATTACGCCTAAATGATTCCTGCACTACGTCTCAGATGTTCTTTAAATGGTTGGTGAGTGGCAATGCAGAATAAAAGCTTCAAAGAGGCCTCTATCGTGTCCTGAGTTTATGAAGAATTTCAGTGTAAAAAAAACCAATCATTTCGAGTCCGTACGACGGTGAATATCGAAGAAATGTGGACGTCTTGAAATACAAAATATAAACTTAGGGTCTCTATAGAGAGTACCAATTAATGAAGTAAATTCCCTCTCTACGTGCGGACTACATTTCAGCCACTACATATAAACGACACTAATAAGGTTGGAATGTTTTATATGGAGCGAGGTCTACATCCACGACAAATTCGTCTGTTCGTTGAAGGAGTTTATGCAGAAATCTGTGAGGAGCAGCACCTCACTGGCAAATGGGTACATTGTCACCCAATCTCCATTTCCTTCATCGCTCACCTCGTAACCTGTCTAGCCATAGACACTGAAGCAACTACAGCGACAAACTGTGCATTTTGCTAAGATTAGAAGTAGGCAACACTACTTTTGATTACACAGTTAGCTTACGTATATTCACGTATTTTCGCTGGTGCAGCATGCTTGTTAATTACATACAAATGCTAACTAGAACTAAACGTTAAGAGTTCGTTACATAGAGTCGCAGTAGCAGTTAATTGTACTGTTCCGAAAACAAAAAATATTATTTTGCAATTACAGACCTGTCTAGAAACCTTGCGCGTTCACTCGGACACGACGTTTTGTAAAAATATTTTTAAATGAGGCATTGGGAGCTTTTGTACAAGACTGTTTATCTAGAAAAAGCAATCGTTAATTTTTGTTCGCGAAACACTATTCTTGCTCTTGCAAACAGGTAAAAACTGATGGTTGTAACGTGGATGTCAATCGTTTCGCTTTTTACAAAAATGAGCTCATAAAAACGCATAATACATTGGCGGCGTTTATACGTCATAGATTTCACAAACATGCCTGTTCATATTTATTGAATCGTTGCTTTCAACACTTTGTGGTTACCCGCACCGGTCGAACTCTAGGATCATCGTCAGCGAGTAGACTTGTGTTTTACCACCATTCACAGACATTAAAATCGAATCGACCAGTTTTACTCGCAAAGAAGGTAGACTATTTGCAACAACTGTGATCCAGGACTAAGAAAGACTGCATTTATAAGAGTGCACTTCGCGTGGTCACACGTAATTTGCTCTTCAGATTGTGTTCCCCAGATATTGCAAAATACTTTTTATTTACAGTACCACAGAGCTACTAAAATCTTGATTATGGTGCAAACTAGGTTCGATTATATGGCACCATCTGGTAGACTTCTGCGTTTAAAATCGTTTATACCACGTGTCTACTATTTTAAAATATGTTTTATATTTGGAGTGTGCTGTGAAAGTAAGTGGGCCTGCAATATGGCACGTCTCTAGTTCTGGGCTAGATGATGCCGTGCCGTACTCAAGGCCTATTCACTTTCATAGCACAGACTAGATGTATAACGTATTTTATAATAATGGACATGTGGTACGCATCATTTAAAATTCTAATGCCTAGGCATACTAAATGCTGACATTTTGTGGAAACAAACTGCAGCATAATAAATAGTTTGGAAGCTTTGTGGTGGTATACAGAAAAATTATAAAATCTATAAGAAAAATATATATTTAGGATTTTTTTTACTTCTGCAGTACGTCGTAACTGTTTCTGTCTAGCTTGTATTATACATGTGAAGAAAACCACAACTACACGCCTCAGTTTGCGTGCGATTTATTTGAGGTATCTACCAGGTAATTAGCATCAGATTCAGAATAAGTGCTGACGAGTGTTATTGGTGCTTGTGGGTTTGGCTGCGACCCCGGGCAAGCTCGCTGATCTTCCGGTTAGGCACGACAATCCCTGCGCACTATCAGCGCTGATAGCGATTGTCAGGGATGAGCTGGAATCCGCGCCAAATTCCCGAACGCGGCACGCGGCTGATAATGGGCCATGATAGCCTATCACGACACCATTGTTGATTGTGCATCGCGTCTCCCGGGCGCGTGTTTGGCTCACACTAGTGTCTCGCGGCGCGACGGCATGGAGCCAGGAGCCGGCAGCATCACCTGGACCGGGACGTCAGCCTCTCCATCGCTCAGGTACTTTCGTTTCGCGCTACCCAGCACCGCCTACATCGCCCTTCCACGACATTCTCCACCAATACTTTGTTCCTCGGGGTTTGCATCTTCTTCTCTCATTCTCGTTTTCTCTTGTAATTTTTGCTCTATAATTTAATAAACTGTAAGCGAACTTCATTGCCGAAACTCTTGCTGGAACTAGCATCTAAAACTCGATACCTGTCGAAGAACGAGACCTAAAATCGCATAAATTTTTTGCAGAAAAATAATTACTCATTATTTTTCCCGCGGTGGTATTATCACACTTCATATTGCATTGTCACTGTTGAAGCTCGAAATACGTAACACTTAACTCAGTCACGGTAAGGTTTGCAGAACACTAGTTCTGAAACGTGAGAACTGCGCGTGGGTACGTAGTACTCAGCTGTCGTTCTTCGGGTGTTTTAGCTGGAAAGCAACTTCAGTACTTGAAGTAGCGCAGAAAAAGAATTGTCCATGCACGTTTGAGATGCACTGTGTTCACTTGTAGCTAAGTATTACATATCTTACGGAAAAATTTCTACAAAATACAAATAACATGTTTTCGATCTTTTTCATAATTATTAATATACTCTGTATTTCATGGCAATTTCCGGCGTTTCCATTTTTAATTCTTGACATTACGCTATCCGTCAACCCTAAACGTAGGCCACGCATCTGCTGAATTCGATTACTTAAAAAAATATAGTTAATATAAATAATTAATCACCATCTAGTTTTTGCTTTCATACACGTACTTTGAAACAATTAGAACATGAGAGCCATGTAAGTAACGTGTGTGACTTATCAGTCGCGGCCAAAACAAAAATAATTAAGCCTACTTGGAAAAACAAGAGCTTTATTATTACAATAGTACAATGACAAAGGAACTCCCGCAGCAGAAGGGAGCAGTGTGATATTACAAAATTATTGTGAAATTTCTGATGAGGAAATAGGAAAGCAATACGACACACAATTTTATCGTTTTTCAACGTTTTAACTGTGTTTACTATTTCATATAATTTTGTCATTAAAACTTACCACTACCGTCCCCTGCTGATATGAGCGTTCGGTTTTGTTAGGATTTCTTTGTATTTGCATTCCTAATGTTCCATTATCATTTACTTACCAGGGCACACAGTCATGCACTGCAGGCGCCTCTGCTTTCTGCATCGGATTTACAGTAAAAGATTCCTTCTCTTCTTAAGTCCCAGGTATTTATTGTGTGTGTACTGCTTTGTAAGATAGATGACACTACACAGCTGTCGTCCTTCCTTGTTTAGCCGTCGAGGGCTGTTTTTAATTTTTTTCCCGCATCCACATAAAAGAATAACTGCGAGCAATTGAGGAGATTAACTTCTTAGTATCGACGCTACAAGTGGAACTTGTGTGAGTCTGGTACCGAATTTCACTACATCAGTACGTCACTATCTACATCTATACTCCGCAAGCCAACTTATAGTGTAGTGTAAGGTACTTCGTGCACCAGTATCACATCTTGCGTCAGTCATGTAATTTTGTTCCAAGTAAATATGACATTTCATTTTAGCAGTGTCTTGCCATATTCAGGCGGCCACAGTAATAATGTACATGGAATGAAAGATATTTTCTTCCGTTTATTTGAGTCCACAGTTCTGTAATATATTAGAAAGTGCAACGTTTCCTAACTGGACTGTTGTTAAATGTATTTATCCCACACGACTGCTATAGTACATTTTTCTATGTAAATGGTGAAGACTCTTCTCTTATTATATTCATGGAATATGCAAACAAGGTTGACGTGAGGATTTAATAGCGAGCTTTCACTTAAGAAGGGCATCATACGCTGAAATCGCGATCGTAGTGATTAAATACATTTTATGACAGTCCAGACGGTAAATGATATTCGTTCTAAGAGAATAAAATATAGTTCACTGGTTTCAATCATGGCATGGTTTGACGATATATTTAGGAAAACATTTAATAAATTGATATTTGAAAAAATTAAAAACAAGTTATAATATGTAAGTTATTTTGCTTGATCACGTGTGTTTTTAAAAGGAATCTTCTAATAAAACACACTTGAAGTGTATTATTATGTCATACAATGTAGGTGACATATTTAGCAAGAACATTCTGAATAAAATCAGAATACAGGCACTTAAAAAGGCAGCGTGCCGGAAACGCATTCTGTCCACTTCGTTCGGTAAAAAAAGATATATTATTATTGTAGAAAGCGTTGTGATGATTTAGTGAAATCCGTAATAGTTTAGTGACCGACGGTTCATTACGCTTGCATTGCATCCGTACACAGGAGTGAAGCAGCACTGTAGTAACACTTGTTCGATTTCAGGCGCCTCACGCACGGCCTTATCAGAACGAGAAGTTGTCTTGTGTGTACACACAGCTATCTCTTGCAAGTGCCTTGTGATACAGCCATTTATCTTGCATCCTGACAAGCAGCTGAATTAGACTAGAGAAAAGAATCTCGCAGCCAATTAACGTCGTTGACGAACAATTGCGAGCGTCGCTCTGCGCGTTACTTCTCCTTTTTTTTTTTATTCTCCGTCTCGCGGCTCGCGCACACTTGGCCCATCTCGGTGAAACCGAAGCCGCTGTCGGCGGGCAGCCTTGAACTGAGTTGCGGCGGGACAGCGCACGCTGGTCGCTGCTCCGGAAGGTTAGGAGCCGTAAATATAGCCCCTCCCACATATAAATACCGCTGCCTAACCGTACTAAATAATTCCCCGTGTCGCGCGCTACCTGCTTCTCGTCGGGCGATCGCCCCTTGCCAGTTGCGATGTCGCGAATGCAGTTCTAAACTGTGCTTTCTCGTGCCTGGTGGTGTAGTGCCAAACTGGCGTGCCTGAAACAAAGGTCGCGCGATCGAATACCGGTTGGACCAAGGAAATTTTCAATCTGCATTTAGCTTAACCTTCAGCTCTCGATGTGATGGGTCCCCAGGAACGACACGTGGTTCGGATTCCACGTTAAACTGTAGGTCCCCTGTTGGATAACTGGGGTAGATAAAGGACACGCAAGTCCCTCACGTAACGTCCACTTGAAAGACTTGCACCCGGCAGTTGAGCCACACGAAGCTATTATCGCGCTTTCGCGCCGTGCGACCTTTTACAGTAGAATCAGTCCGCCACATAAACAGCTGGGTGTAATAATTTTCAGGGGTACAAAATGGAGTGATCACGTAGTCTCAGTCGTGAGAACGTCACGTGGCAGACTTCCGTTCATTGGCAGGTTGCTGAGAAAATACAAACACTCTACAAATGAGACTGCTTACAAATCACTCGAGCGTCTCATCCTTGACTATTGCTCAAGTGAGTGGGGCCCATACCAGATGCCTCTAACAGGGGATATCGAATGGATTCAAAGATGGGCGGCATATGTTTGCTTCACGAGAGATCGACACGGAAGTGATGAAAATCGTAAATTGGGAGATTCTTGAAAATAGACCCTCCGCCACACACCGTCGGGTAGTCTGCGCAGTATTGATGCATATGTAGTCGCAAAATGTCAAGGATAAGTCTCAATAGAACAATCGAAAGATATTCTTCAGCCTCCCTAGCTATCCTTCCCGTACGGACCGAAAGATTAGATTGGACGCGTTACAGCGCACTCTGAGTAATTTTAAGCAATAACTCTTCCAGCGCTTCACAGGAACGCGATTATAAAACGGGAAGAAACCTTAAGATTTTCTGTACCATACTAGGTACCCCCTTCCATGTGCTTAACAGTGATTTGAAGAGCATGCGTGTAGATGGAAATGTGGATGCAGAAGATCTGAAGCAGGTGTGCGTCAAACCTTACCTTCTTTGGCAGTAGATGTCCAAGTTATCCGTGATGATCTTACGTACAACCGAAACGAAAAACTGATAACAGTTTCTCGGGACCAATGTTAGAATTGTTTTGGCAGTCTGCAAAAATTTAGACAGTGTTTCCTTGAAGCACGCCCGCATCTCGTGGTCGTGCGGTAGCGTTCTCGCTTCCCACGCCCGGGTTCCCGGGTTCGATTCCCGGCGGGGTCAGGGATTTTCTCTGCCTCGTGATGGCTGGGTGTTGTGTGCTGTCCTTAGGTTAGTTAGGTTTAAGTAGTTCTAAGTTCTAGGGGACTGATGACCATAGATGTTAAGTCCCATAGTGCTCAGAGCCATTTGAACCATTTGAACCTTGAAGCACGTACTTTCGTAAATACTTCAATGTAACAGACAAGAAAGAAGTCCGATTTCCGTTCATCTGTAGTTTCTCATCTTTTTTATCCTTGTTTGTTCAAAAAGTTAGTCCGAAACACAAATGTGACATCCAACAAAATACATATGGAAACGCAATATGTTTATGAAAATGAGTTTCGCTGTAGTGAAAAGCTATGTTTTATATTTAAGCTTGCGACAGATAACACAAAAGCTGAGCACCTCGCCAATTTACGAACAAGCGACTTTTCCGAGAGTTCGTGTTTTAGGCATTACTAGACGAATCCGTTTTCCTCGAGCAGCAATTTTTTCATGTGTAAAAACGGTGTAATGAAACTGAATCGGCAAACAGAAAGTAGAAGTTCAACTTTTTGTTTAATTCTGTGGTTACTGGGAAGTCAAATCCGAGGGTACCAGCACATGTACGAAGGTGGTTACGTGTAAAAGCACATAATACCTACAGAAATTGAATGTGAGACACACCAGTTCTTAAAGCAGTCTCGTGTTTCTCTTTGCATTAAAAGAAACGCACCCAGATTTGCTTTTCTTTACCTGTGCAACTCAGCAAGTGAGGTAAATGAGAAGATGTTGTCCCAGAAACTAGTAAGAATATTCCTATTATAAGACCATGCAAGACCTCAAGTGAACGAGTTACTTATATAAAGCAGCACTTACTGTACTAAAGTCCTTCTTTACATAAAACGTTGTTTTCAACACAGAGGAACATCCCTTTGTTGTTTAATTTTGAAGCTAATGAGCATATTGTTGGCGAGCGCACTTGCTTTTCGATGTTTGTTGGGAACTGAACTCAGAGCATAGTTTGCGTGACATTCTATGTATTACTGGCGTTTTAAAACGAGAATGAATTCAGAAGCAGCGGGTACAGAGCTGTATCTTTGTTAGTAATATCGTATGCTGCACACTTTTCATCTAGTCTTCTTAGTTTTAAGCCACATGACTGCAAATGACCTCTAGCAGTCATAAATAATTTTACTGTACAAAGGCTTGTCGATCCATTTCCGAGGAGCTGTCATCTATTTTGTTTATATATATTTTTTTAATTGTGCATTTTCGTTGATAGTTTTATGTTATGCTGTTCGTTAGTACCGGAAACAAGAAATTGCGTGAAACGGTGCATGCGCATAGTATAGAAATCACAGCGGTTGAAGGTGGTCGCATTGTGTTATTTAAACGTGCACTCTTAATTATAGCACATATTATTAAGATTTTTCTGACAATTTTGGGTAGCAAAGCGAGTTCACTGGACAACGCCGGCGTAAGATGAACAGTGGATACTACTGGTATAGAAGGCCTATTCGCTCGTTTGGCACTCGTCAGCATCCCAACTACATGGCCAGCCCTGTATAGCTTTCTCTTGTGCATCATTTGCGCCACCGTTTCGTTCGCCACGTTAGATAACATTCTTCAGTAAAGGGTGTGAGAATATTTGTGCTATTTTCTTTCAAATGCCATTAGCAAACTAAAGATAAGTAAGAACCATCAAACTAAGCACTAGGCTTGGCTAAGTCTCTAATTTTGAAGAAGGTACTACGCGAATTCATGGAGAACTACTTTATTTAGTATTCGAGTAAATCAGCGGCAGATCATCGTAGACCATAACAGCCTGCCATAAGCCGGAGCGTTATGCAACTAGGAGCGCAATACGCGACTGAAAAATATATAATGTCGCTGAAAATCTACATTGATTCCTCTCTCGCGGTAACATTATTTCGTTACACTTACACATTGCGCTGACAGTATCACGTAACACGCCGCGGAAGAACAGCTCGAGAATTGTGCGAGACTGCACTCGTATTCGGGAAGACGGTGGTTCTTAGCTCAGTCCAACCAACTAAGCGTAGATCTGCCGCGACTCCCTTACGGGTGCAACCGACCAATGACCTCGTCGTCGATGGCACGTTAGACCACAAGTTTCCTCTCTTTCTTTCGAGCAAGCCATTGGCTGTGCTTCCTTGTACGTTCTGTAGGCTTTCGTTGTTTTTTCTGGTGCACATTGTCCCGGAAATATATTAAAAATAGTAATAAGGCTTCATGAGTAAATGAATCAGTCAACTGGCCTTAGATATAAATCCGTTCAGGAATGTTCCCATATAGGATCTCCTCCTCTCCACTTGCACCTGGTTGGAGTTGGGCTAAAAGGAACCGAGCTTTTGAGTGGTCTGGGTCTCAAATTGTGTGTCCTGACCAGTCGGTCAAGGAGTATAAAAAACAAGAATTAAACGTATTTTCTGTCACGTTTCTCTTTGGTATAGCCAGCAACATGGAACTGCAAATGGAGACTACAACTGTTAAAGAGTAAAATGGTGTATCGACCAAAACACGCGACGTCAAATTTCACTTGACTTCAGAGACTTTCTGCAAAAGCGGTCAAATATTAAACAGCTGAAAGTTTCAGAGGCAGCTAGGCTAGGAAGGGGGCTAAACACATTTGCCGGAACTGCTGATTGTTCCCCCGCCTTTATGTCTCAATATTTCAATCTTCTACATAGATATAGACATACACACTTAAAATAATTACCTACGTATAGCGGTGTTGCAATGCACTCTTATTTAAAAGTTTATCCGCAACCGTGAGCTGAAATTGTAACAAAATGGTTCAAATGGGACTCAACTGCTGAAGTCATTAGTCCCCTAGAACTTAGAACTAGTTAAACCTAACTAACCTAAGGACATCACAAACATCCATGCCCGAGGTAGGATTCGAACCTGCGACCGTAGCGGTCTTGCGGTTCCAGACTGCAGCGCCTTTAACCGCACGGCCACTTCGGCCGGCAAATTGTAACACTTCATACGTTGTATTAAATACTCTGAATACTAGCAAAAGCAAGGAAAGTGCAAAATGCACGATATTCGAAGATCGCGGATGCGGATAGTTTCATCTCCCTTCACAGGAAACTACAGTCATAACGACTAATTCCATCCTCTTATCCAGTGGGATCTCATAAATAAACGATTTTATATACATCTTGGCAAAGTGGTTCCGAAGACAGAGGTTGTATGACCTTGTGGTCAAGGGTATACAGTTCCTTGTTTCAATATTGCGTCCAAGGAACGTAGCACTAGAACGTCATTCCGAAAATAAATTATAGGGACTGCCAAAAAACTCAGGCAAAACACTTTACAAATGTAGTTAATACGTGGACTACCATGTGACTAACACATGAATAAAATGAGAAAAATAAATTAAATAATATAGATGTAGCCAACACATTGCAGTTCCGACAGGGAGGTTTAGACCCATGTCTTCTGAAACTGAAACTGCAAATCTTACATTAGTTGCTGGTAAACTTTTTCTATTCATTTCTTCCGTTTTTGTTAAGATATGCTGTGGGTGGGAATGCAAACAACTTAAATATTCGAAAGTTAAAAATGGTTCAAATGGCTCTGAGCACTATGGGACTTAACTGCTGAGGTCATCAGTCCCCTAGAACTTAGAACTACTTAAACCTAACTAACCTAAGGACATCACACACATCCATGCCCGAGGCAGGATTCGAACCTGCACCGTAGCGGTCGCGCGGTTCCAGACTGTAGCGCCTAGAACCGCTCGGCCACTACGGCCGGCATTCGAAAGTTAATTAGCAATGTGGTCTTCACTGCAACACCGTTATTTCGTGAAGCCAATAGAAGCCTATATTCTTTGCGCCCTTGTGAAAGAATCGCAATGAATGTTTACAGTGTAATTTCCTAGTGTCTTTGCAAATGCAGGCGTCTACGAAAAATATATTTGCATGCTTCGTCCATTTTTGCAGTTTTCATTTACTTCATCACTGTCTATCGAGAACAGTTAAGAAGCAGAGTACGATTAGGAGAAAGGAGCTTAATCTGTAACCTGTTCGCTTCATAAGTCCACATAGCGTAGAAAGTTAGGTCCTTCTTGTTCCCTTGTAGGGTGCCATGGTCTCTGGAGATAATAGTGCTTTTATTTTTTACTTCGTTTAATGCAGTGGTCCGTCAAGATGAAACCGCAGTAAGGAACTGATTCTGCCATTAAATAAGTAATATCGGACAGTCACCATGGGAATAGCACATGAGAATGTCTGATCTGGGATTCGAATCCGGGTCCACATGACTGTGATCGCAAGGTTACCTGCTGAGTAGCACTATTCACATCTTATTTATGTTAGCGATTGTTTGGTAAATATTACGCTAATTAGGTGTACGAAAACTGTGTCTCCAATCTTTCTAGGGGAAGAAAGCTTGGAGTATTGCTATGGTTTGAGCCTGAAAAAAATCGTTTTGGTTAAATTATGATTATTATGACATTAAGTAATTGTTCTTTTTTATCACTATCTTCATGGGGCCACTTTTGAAGGAACTATTTCTCTAAGCTCAATTCAGCGCTACATAGAACGCACACAGACATTTTGGCACGACGAACAGGAAGGGAATCACGCTAATACCAACTTTATTTTGAATCACATGCCATCTTCCAGCTTTTTGTTTGCTATTAGGTTCTTACCGACTGATAAGTTCATATTCACGAATAATAATATCGAAGCGAAACATGATTCCGCGTTCACGAGCATTAATCATTGGTCTCCGTGTTGGGTGCTAGTAGCATATTGATCTACTAATTGTAGGTGGACTAATATTTCTTAGCACAAAACTTCGTAAAAAAGTAGCTATATTCTGACTGTTATGCAAGATGCATGTAATAGTGAAAGTGGGTTGTTTCGATGTCATAGCCATTTAGCATAGTGTATCGTGACACAGACAGTGTCGCCTACTGTATTGCTCTGCAAATGCCTGTAACAAAGGTGTCATAAAAAGAGGTGTACGACACAGAATAGAAGCACCGATATATGATACCCCATTAGGAAATTTAAGGACGACAGATATTCCTACTCATATTTACACTTAGTTCAGATTGGCATTTCGTTATCGATGTATGAAAATTACGAAGCAGCAAACTGAAACAAACAGTCGCATGCTGTAGAGCAAGCTCCTGCTCGTGAAGCTTTTGTTGTAGAAATAGAATTTTTTCTGTATGTTATGAGGTTAATCTCAAGAAAATTCTTATCGTCGAACGAAACTTACAAGTATCCTTGGAAACATGTGCCTTCTTGACCCCACTAAGCTGCATAAGCTCGTCATTCATAAGTGGGTTCCGACGCCTAACAAATTCTAACATGTCAACACTCGCCTAATTAAATTATTCCAATTAATGACGGGATTGAAAATTAATAGATCAAGGCCATATCTTTATGTAGATTGTTTTCTTTAGAGCTTAATAGGGTGGCAAGCTATTATAATTAGCTGCGTAAGACAATTTCAGGGTAACATCAACAGACTGAATGCACAAAATGTATGATATCCTGAAGTGATTTAGCTGAAGATTATCTGACAAAATTATTTGTTAGTTCCTGTTTTATGCGGTACTGCTATTTTTAACGTACGCATGAGAATCAAAACAGGAAATGTCTTCGATAAAGTAAGGTGCAGTTAATACCCGACAACAACGCTCTTTTTTAGGCTCCTGGGCTTCAAGATCACCACAATAACTTACTTGCCAAGTTTATTAACGTAAACGTTGCAAATTTTCATCACTAACAGACGTAATGCTTTTCCTGTGCATTTTTCTCCAGGCCCCAACAACAAGGAACCCTCTGAGCAGTGTTGGCCATTTGGAGTGCATTAATAAGTACTAAGAGAAAACAGTTTACGCTGAAAGATTAGTCTTTATATTTATATCGATGTCACTGTTATTTCATCTTAGTCGTGTATGTGGTAAAACTGCGCCTTTATGGTAATGCTTAGACTCTATCAGTGCCGCGCAGTACTTGTTGCAGTCCTTTGGTCACTAGCTGCCACAATCAGTGGGCAATGTGTATAGATTGCAGATGCATGAAGAGTTGCTGTACCCTTTTTCAGACTCGAATGTGATAAACCAACACAGTGTTTCGACTGAGAGTGAGTGCACCTTCAGTCATTAATACACTTTCATAGGCGCAAGTTTTTGATAGTCGTAATTGTAAAATGATGTGCTATAAAATGGTTCAAATGGCTCTAAGCATTATGGGACTTAACATCTGAGGTCATCAGTCCCCTAGACTTAGAACTACTTAAACCTAACTAACCTAAGGACACCAAACACAGCCATGCTCGAGGCAGAACTCGAACCTGCGACCGTAGCAGCAGCGCGTTTCCGGACTGAAGCGACTAGAACCGCTCAGTCACAGCGGCCGGCTGATGTGTTATCAAGTACAGTATATATTTCCATTGATGATCATTTCCATTTTTGATTTAGGCTGTGTAACAGAGTTTCTAATTGACTGACGAAGTAATGTTGCATAGTGCTGAGGATTACGAGAGATGACTGCAGTGGATAATAGCACATTTTGCTTATGCTCAAACCCGCAAAATTATATATTTCCGTTATTGCTATTGTAAGAACTGTTTGGTCTTTCCCCTCACACTCCGATTTGCTATTGTGTGTGAAAACATAAAATCTTATATCACGAATGGGTTTAAATTGAGATTCAGAATTTACTCCCAGTTTTCACTATCAGATATCAAAATACCCTACAATATTCGAGAAATATATTTGTGTTCTAAATATACATCTATATCCACACCGTCCAGTATATGGCAGAGGGTACTTCCCCCTGTAACAGTTATTGGGGCTCTTCCCTGTTTCATTCGCGTTTGTAGCGCGGGAAAAATCATTGCTTAAACACCTCTGTGCGCGCTGTATTACTTTAATCTAATCTTCTTCGTGATCCCTACGGGAGTGATACGTAGATGTGAGTAGTATATTCCCAGATAAGTCACTTAAAACTGGTTCCTGAAATTTCTTCAGAAGATTTTCACGCAATAGTTTGTGTCTATCTTGAAGTGTTACACATCTACTTGACATTGGTTAAACAAATCTGTGACTATCCATGCTACCATTGTTAGTATACTTCAATATCCTCTATTACTCCTTTGTAGTATAGGTCCCACAGACTTGAGCAGTAGCTTGGGATAGGGCGCACGAGTGTTTCGTAAAAGATCTCCTTTGTACTTTGATTGCGTTTACCTAATACCCTATCAATAAACCGATGTCCACCAACTGCTTGACTTACGTCTGGGCCTAAGAGATAGTTCCATTTCACATTCCTACAAATTATTACACCAGGTATTTGAATGAGATGACTGATTCCAGCTGTGACTCATTAATCTTCCAGTCATAAGATACTAAGTGTTTTCGTTTCGCAAAGAACACAGTTTCAAATTTCTGTGCATTTAAAGTAAGCTGCCTATTTTTGTACCATTCTGAAATCTTATCAAGATTTGATTGAATATTTGTGAAGTTTTTTTCAGACAATATTTTATTATAGATAACCGTGACATCTGCTAAAAGTCTGAGATAAACAAATAGAAGCCAGGCAGACAGTTACAAACCTGTCCTTCAGTCTCGTTGGCTGTCGTATATCCTGTAGTTTGTAGAACCGCTGTAGAAGTGAGCGACACAGATCACCTGCGGCTAAAAACAAAGATGCGTCCCTGGCGCTTCTACGAGTGCGTAACACAGCGGGCAGCGCCTGCACACAAAATCCACCGTGTAAGTGAAGCCCAAGCCCGCACAAAGAGCCTGCCGCATTTTTATGGCGCATGCAGTGCTCCCACTAACGGCTCGGCCCGTCATGCGACACCGAGCGTTCCGCGAAGAAATGCAGCAAGTGCCCCTCTTTTTGCTGGGCTCTGCATTTCTCATTCCGTTGAGTCATCACTCAAGCGAGCCATGTGCGGCTCCGCCCGCTGCAACAATAGGCAGATGGCAAGCCAACAGATAACGCCCAGCGAGCATCCCTTTGTTGAATTCTTTCGCGTTCCTCATCAGCATTCAGCTACTGTTGCCTGATCGGCCGTACGTCTGGACCATTGTTGTCTCTCAACAACGACGAGGATAATTAACTGGTCTTAGGAACACGCGAGGTAATGCTGGCTGTATAACTTATATTATCTTAGAAGACAGATTAAACAAAGGCAAACCTACCTTCATAGGATTTTCAGATCTGGAGAATGCTTCTCATAAAAATGAGTGGATTACACTCTTCGAAATTCTTAAGACAGCAAGCTGTAAAAAGAGGAAGCGTCACATTATTTACAACTTGTACAGGAATAAGAATCGATGGTCATGAGCCGGCCGGAGTGGCCGTGCGGTTCTAGGCGCTACAGTCTGGAGCCGAGCGACCGCTACCGTCGCAGGTTCGAATCCTGCCTCGGGCACGGAGGTGTGTGATGTCCTTAGGTTAGTTAGGTTTAATTAGTTCTAAGTTCTAGGCGACTGATGACCTCAGAAGTTAAGTCGCATAGTGCTCAGAGCCATTTGAACCATTTTGATGGTCATGAAAGGGAAGAAATAATTGCGAAGGGAGTGAAGTTGGGTTGCACCATTCACCTATGTCATTCGAAACCAAGAAGAAATTTGGAAACGGAATTGTAGTTCGAGGGGCAAAAAAATAAAAATCAAGAACACCGTAATTCTGTCAGAGACGGCACAGAGCTTGGAAAAGCAGTTGAATGGAATTGACTGTGTTCTGAAAAGAGGTTATTAAATGAACATCAACAAAAGTAAACACAATGCTAATGGAATAAGTCGAATTAAATCAGGCGATGGTGAGGGAATTAGAATAAGAAAAAAGACACTAAAAGTAGTCAACGAGATTTACTAAGACGAAGTACAGAGGATATAAAACGTAGACAGCCAGTGAAAAGAAAATAGTTCCTGAGAAAGAGAAAATTGTTAAAATAATGTAAATTTAAATGTTAGGATGTCTAACGCATATTACGTTAAAAATGTTATATAGATATCTCACATTCAGATTTTGTGCTTACTCGGTCTATGCTTTATAGATCCGAAGATTTGAACGTAGTTTGTCGAAACCGGTAATCTGAATAAACGATCTACTAAAGCTATCGTGGCATTTCGAAGCTTGTTACTTCCATTTTTAGCTCAACTTCAGATGGCTGCCGTGTAGTTACGAAAGGTAACGTTAATCTGTTACGTAACTTTCGTGTCATTGTGCAGTGTAGCTAATAATATTTCAAATGAAGAATATTGGAAATGATACTGAAGCACCAGACTAAATACCGGGTGATCAAAAAGTCCCCGGGTTCGATTCTCGGCGGGGTCAGGGATTTTCTCTGCCTCGTGATGGCTGGGTGTTGTGTGCTGTCCTTAGGTTGGTTAGGTTTAAGTAGTTCTAAGTTCTAGGGGACTGATGACCATAGATGTTAAGTCCCATAGTTCTCAGAGCCATTTGCACCATTTTTTTTCAAAAAGTCAGTATAAATTTGAAAACTGAATAAATCACGGAATAATGTAGATAGAGAGGTACGAATTGACACACATGCTTGGAATAACAAACCAGCACTCAAAATTTTTCTCTTACGACGAGCGGCTGTATGTTAAACGTTTTCTGGAAATAGGCGGAAACTGAAAATCTTCTAAAATTCAGTTAATAAAATAATAATATTTGACAGACTATCGACAGAACTACAGTGACTGTTATGTCTCGAGTGTAAAAAAACAGACCCAATCGCGTTTATCTGGTGCCTCCTGTAGACATCTGCTGAGTAAGCGACTGATACCATTCGGTGTTACATTGAAGTCTACGTTGCTTTTGTCTCTAATATCAGACTTATTCAAGTTCTTTTTCACATTTTACTATATTATGCCGTTATTATGCTATTATTTAATATTTTATGACTCTTTTTTTCTGTAACAGTTGTGTAATACTGGTCTACTAACCGAAAGCGCTAATAACATTAACATTAAATAAACAAGATTGAGATTTTTTTACAATCAAAAGTAAAAACATAATGGTACTTGTATAAAAACCAGCACGTCCGCCATACAACTCAACAAGATAATTTATTCTTCTACCTTGGACTTGGCAGTACATGAATCAATTATACATGTCGGGAACAGAAATGGCGCCTTTTCTATACGACGCGAGTAGCTGATATCTTTCGTGTTTACGCCCCTGAAGTTCGTCAGAGAAGGAGAAAATTGATCCTTATTTCTCCTACGCTTCCCAATCGAAAATATTTTATAATCTCTGAGAGTACATGTATAAAATTCGACAGAGCTACCTAATCTATCGGAACAGCAAAAACAGAAAAGCAGAGAGACATTACTGACTGCCTGCCTTACCCCCAGCCCCACTCCCAAAGGTGGTGATATCACAAAACGCAACAGGCGACCACTGGTGGCTCTCATAAATGTGCTGCTACGGCCGAAGTTGAACCAGCTGTGCAATATCAGTTATGGAAATAAACAATGAAGTGTTCTACGTACACGGAAAACTTAATAATGATATCCGTCTACTGTCTTATCAATAGCGCTTTTGTTTCGCTAGCTCAACATTGGCACTCGTGACGACCTACAGTTTTTTCAATAGCCTTTTTACTTCGCAAAACGATTGATATTGAAAATACAGTAGTGGACATTACTATCCAGTTTCTCATTCAGTGCATTATCTTGGTTTCGCCAGAAATGGTCAATACGGCTACCATGAGAAGTGTTTCACATTATTTCATCAATTATTTGACAGGTAACTGTTTTACAATAACTTTCCTTACCACAAACCATATTTATCGTCAACAAGTCACCAGTCAACAAAATATTTTGTGTTCCAATTGTGAAGCGTATTCTTGAAAAGAATGATACTCATCACATTTGTGCGCTGGATGGTGACAGAGGTATCTGAAATTTTGCTGTTGCTCTAGAGTGCCGTAGGTATTGTTCCTGTAATTTGAAGTGAGCTTTCTCGGTAGTTGAAAGTATTTTTAGAGGAAGCTAGCGTGATGTGATCGTTATTGAAGACTGGAGTACTGTGTTATACGTCATTGTACCTCACCGTTGCTATATATATATTTTTTAAATTAACTTATTGGCCTTCGGCTGATCCCCTTAGGCACCTAGATATAGTTTCCAACAATAAAATCATTCCTTTTTATTTCACAAATATTTCATATACGATTATGTGTCCTTCAACCAAAGCAAGACTTTATTCTTCTCTGTTGTTTCTTCTCCTCAGTGCTAACTATCGACATGAAGATGATGCTGCCCATTTTGTTGTGATACTGATTTAACTTACTCCCTCCTCTAGCCCCCCCCCTCGTCCCCCCCCCCTCCACACACACACACACGTGTGTGGTTCTTCAGCGGCCGGAACCATAGCACTGCATGGAAGCGCTTAAAAAAAGAAATCATCGCAATACCTCCATCATGGCTTATTCCCTTTATATAATAACGTTTCGTGCAAGATAACTGTGCGTATAGGCCTACTACGCTAAGGTTAGAAATTTGTAAGGAATGGAGAGGTTTGTTTGTTCTCATCAGTTCGCATACGGCAAAGGCATATCGCATCTTGCGCTGCCTCGTAAAATAGGGAAGGTGAGCCAAAAGCGAATGGAATCTATACGCATAAATAAGGATCGTTGTATGGTACACCGACCAGCACTGTTATAGTAATTAGGCGATTTCCTTTGTATATGTAGGCGGACGCTGGGCTGTTTCTCGGACTTATAAGATACTCGAACAGTTAAAACACATACTTAAATCTTGTATACGCGATTCTCAGACATTGTTCTTATCAGAATAAGAGGGTGATCTTGCATCAGGGAGGACAGTCGGTCAAAAACGGGAGTGGAACTGGAACAAACCTGAACACGTGGTGCACAAACCTGAATACACGGTGCAGAGTCTGCAAATACGCGACTCTTTACGAATACGTCAACCCGTGAGCTGCCGAGAACGGAAGGAAACGCGAAGATATGAAACACGTACACCTTGGGACATATAGCGATGTACATTGCAGTAAGCTATTTCGATCCATATAATAGCAAGTAAATAAATGAAAAATACAAACTAAAATCTCTTACGATGAAATTCGTACGCTCCACGCTCTGCATAACGTAACATGCACTCGGAAAAAAATTCAAATTTCTTGCATTACACATTTCGTAAGGCGGACACCGTGTTCTTGGTAGAGTGTCGTAAAATATGATCGGTTTGCGTCTGTGTCTACGTCGATGTGGTACTGAATATTTCTTTTGACTTTCAGACCCGGAGTACTTGTTCTTTGAACACTTAAATGGAACTTCACGACATCAAGGTCTTGGGTAAGTCGCTAGATGACGCAGAGTCGATTTCACAACTCAGGAATCACCTTTACTAGTGCATAATAGCTGGTATGAATTAATTCTCCGCACAGATACGTGTGGCGTGGTTTAGAATAAGACGAGGAACACCTGAACACTGCGGCAGTTGAGTTGACTTGGGATAGCGGACTTCGATTACAAAAATTTCGCCAATCACTTGTAGTCACAAACAAAAATGTTTAGCCATCTGTAGTCTGTTGAGACTTCGTTGGACATGGCCTGGTAAAGATGACAACTGAACATCATTTGACTGCCAGACAGTAATTATTGACTGATTAACTGATAGAATGGGATCATACCTTATTATTTAGGATCGACACTACTACCTGGGACTTGCTGTCAAGGCAAAACGCTGCTCTGCTCTTGATATCTCGAAACGACAAGCTGGTGTGAGAAATAGTAAGTAACCTTAATATTACCAAAATATTTGGCCTAATCTTAAAAGGCACAAAATTGCTAATAACAAGTGATACTGAAGTTTCACAATTCCGTAAAGAATCTGCTTAAACTTTTGATATCGTAACTATAACTACGGTATGTAAAGAACTTCAGTGTCACGTCTCTGACACGGAAAACGGAAGCTATTTTTTCTTACGAGCATTTCGCAAAGCTTCACATGGAACACATACTGATTTCGTATCTGCTTTTACGTTGATGTTTTTAAGACTCGTGAATGGTTACCTCAAAATGTATCCGCTTTCCTTAAGCACGGTAAGATACTTCACGGCAAAACTGTGAGTTTAACTGAACACTTTGACATGAAATTAAGTAGGGTGTAAAGGAAACACTTAAAAGTTTTATTGTATGTAGTTGGTGAATTGATTCATTAGCTATTTTATCTCAAGAGTAATAACAAGTGGTACTAAATACGGTGCAAAATTGAATTTTTGAGTACACTTAAAATCAGTTCTGAATGGTTGAAAAATCTGAACTCGACAACGTCGCTGAAGGTAATATTTCACTCCGCTATGCTTAGAACTTTTATTATAATAGGTGATGGAATTTTGAATTAGCAGAAACTTTCAGAAGGTATATTCATTAATTTTATTAATCAGGAATAATAATTTTTGAAAGTTTATGGCTAAGTAACAACAGGTACAAAATAAGACAATTTATAGCACTCTGTATATATTTTTATGGAAAGCGTGGAGCTTTTCTATAAGCTGTTCCGATTCTCACGTTCTGTAGCATCTATATATGCGCGAATACGATGATTTCACAAGTCAATTGTAATGGTTAGTGCAGTCGCCATTCAAATTCGTGCCATACTTAAAAACAAACTTTGGGCAACCTGGTAGAGTTAGAAACTAACTCTATAATCCTGTGACAATTTAAGCCTACTTACAAGTCATAGACTTATTTTCTGCACACACACACACACACGCACACAAATATATCAGTTATTGATTATTTTCTCACAAGATAATTTATACAATGTATAGAAGTCGCGAAGCTCATTACAGAGAAGTTAGTTTGTGTTTGTTTCAGTGATCGTCTTATATGATATCTTTGTTTTGTGTATATTAACTGATTTAAAAAATTCTAAATTGTACGTTTTATGACTTACACAGGACCCGTTCACAAATATTGCTTTTATTTCGGTGACGCCAGTTACGTCAACAAAAATTCAGTATTGACGGATTTTGGTCAATATAATGGCTGAAGCTGTCGTCTGAATTTCTAAGATTAATTTTTGAAGTCCCATAAGCGGTGAAAATCCATTACTCTTAACAACACACAGGAAAAGACTGATGTAGAATTTTTGTATGCTTTCTTTTGTACATACTCTTAGGAATCGCATCATTCCATTGCCTATAGAACACAAGTTTGTATCATTTTCCTCTTCATTTCCTCCAAACATTGTTTTTATTTCTTGTGGTGGAACGTCAGAAGTAGCTCAGAAAGGGCCCTCAGACTATTTAATTCAATTTTTATGTCTGTACTTTATTAGACCTTGGTGAACTTTTTAAATGATTCACACTCTTCCTTTCTTTATCGAAAATAATTAAAAACGCGCGGGGGGGCCAATGCACAAGCAAGCACCGCCGTTCCGACCACAGGTGGGTCGATCGGTCCCGACCGACCGCCGTGTCATCCGTCAGCAAATGTCGTCACTTGATGCGATATGGAAGGATGGGGGTCAGAATGCCGATCTGTCTGCCGTTGTTGGCTTAGCAGACCTGGTGCCGTTATCACTCGATCAAGCAGCTGCTCAGTTGGCAACGCAAGGCTGAGTGCACCCTGTTCCAGTCCTCCCACCAAGGAAAAATCACTGGCAATACCGGGAATCGAATCCATGTCCTCTGTTTGGCAGTCAGTCTCACTGATCGCTAAACTAAGGCGTCGGATGGTGTCACTGTCCGCTTTCTGTTTGATAAATGTTATGATGTAGCATGATTCAGATTCTACGTTAAACTGATGGATCTCCCATAATTGGCTGAGTATGGCTATAATTGTCGGTGTCAGATGGGGGTACACCTCCTCCAACAGAATCATGCCCGATAAAGAAACACTGTCGTATACATACCAAAGATCAGCCCGATGATCACTTTACTTCAATCCTATATTTACGAATTTTCATGTATTGCAGAAAGTGCCAGTTGTAGAGAGAGAAATGGTAAAGCTATGTGAAAACAAATACATTTCATGTTACCAAAGATCGGAAACGGTCTTCTAACTTACGTGTGAGATGATCTCGGCTTTGAGAATTACACGTAGTCCTGTAGTGATCGCCAACATATTACTGAGAGGAGTTGTTTCTTATTTCGAACCAGTATCTCTGAGTCGAAAAGTAAGGCAACGAAAGCTTTCATAAAAAGCCAGTATGTCTTGGCAACTATATAGGTGCACCTACCCATTTCGCACTGGCCTTATTATCGATCCTGAAATAGAAAAAAATCATCTTCACACGCATACATTATGGTCGTAACGCCGCTTTCAACATTACCGCTTGTGAAGCCCCTTTCATCGCAGTTCCTACTTTTGAACCATGATTTTCTGCCAGACAGGGACTGTATAGAGGGCAGTCTAGTGCCTCCAATTGAAACGTCTTGTCAGTTCTGGTGTGGTGGAGAGTGGGTGTGGTTCGGCGTTATCGAGGAGCAAGACGACGTCCGTTGAGATAAGTTAGAATTTTTTTTCATTTATACGAAGTGTCCACAATAACACACCGTTTGTGTTGCGATAATTGGCACATTCGTCCGCGCTTCACTCACCGATGTCATCGGTGAAAAGTTAGATGTAATCTCCCTTTCTTCCTTCTACCACTAATCAGGTTAGAGGGAATTAACACAGTGGTTATATTGTTTTTGGACCCGAATTCGAAAAGAACAACATGCCAATCCGACGATCCTGATTTGATATCCGTGGCCTCCCTAAATCACTTTAAACGAATGTTGAGATGGTCGCTTGGTCCCTGCCCCATTCCTGCCTAATCCGAAATTGCATTACTTCTCTAATATGCTGCCCACTGATATTTTTGGGTTTTAAAATCCGCGTGCTGTAGAACACGTTGTTTTTTACGCTTTGCCCAATTACGTTTCGACATCTGTATGTTATCTTCAGTGCATATTGATAATTTCGTTAAAATTTAATACAAAGCTATCGGTTGTTTCTCCATTTTAGGGCTGAAACTGAAACCTGTATATTTTTCCTTTTTTGTCATCGCTTAGTTGAAATTGTATTAGTATTAATGATCGGATTTAGGCTTAGATATAGGTCTGATTTTCTGGCTTGGCAGTACCTCGTCTGCAAAGGTTTCAGAAGAACATGTTTCTTCACCCAAAGAGTAATTACGAGTATCTTTTATTTTTCCCGAGAGTAGCAGATGTGGATGTTCAGAAGTTAAGTTTTCCGTCATACTGTGCATGCTTTGTGTGTACGATTATGAGTTGCAACTACGTACACCTCTTCCACTTACCTCTCACTAGGTACAGCAAATTTGCACACACAAAAATACCATTTGGCAAAAACGTGTCATCACACTCTCGAGAGATGTTATATTAATGTCGCTCCTTACTTGTTCATCTTGTTTTTGTCCAGTGTCGCGCTAATTTTGAATGAGCTGGAGAAATATTTTATTTCTATGTGAGTGGGGGGGGGGGGGGGGGGGGGGGGGGAGAGAGAAAGAACGAGCGTGAGAGAATAGAGGGTGAAAGTGTTGAAAATAGTGTTCTTTCAGAGGGTAATAGAGCCTAATTTTTAGTCATTATTCCTGTGATCAGGAACTGAAGCATAAGGTTGCCCTTAGGCGGCCTCTCTGTCTATCTTCATGTATAAAATTATTCTGAATTTGTTGAGTGGTAGGAACAACATACGTCTCTGTATCGTGGATGCTTTCTACGTCTGCCGTATAATGTGATGCACTAATCTCATCGCTTGCAAAGATGCGCGCTGGAACCGCACTCCTACCTAATGGAAGACTAAGGAGGTATTCAGTTCACTAGCAGCCCGCATCTCGTGGTCGTGCGGTAGCGTTCTCGCTTCCCACGCCCGGGTTCCCGGGTTCGATTCCCGGCGGGGTCAGGGATTTTCTCTGCCTCGTGATGGCTGGGTATTGTGTGCTGTCCTTAGGTTAGTTACGTTTAAGTAGTTCTAAGTCCTAGGGGACTTATGACCACAGAAGTTGAGTCCCATAGTGCTCAGAGCCATTTGAACCATCAGTTCACTAGCTAACGTCTGAATAGAATATCAATACTTCGTATTCTTGAACTAGACCTAAAGCATATGGTCGCCTACGTCTTTCTTCATGGACACAGTCATTCTGAATTTCTTGAATCGTAGGAACAACATACTTTTCTGTGTCGTGGATGCTTGCTTCGTCTGTGGTATCATCTGATGCATTAATATCTCATCCCTTGCAAAGATGCATGTTGGAACGGCATTTCCGACACAATGTTATTTGCGGCTGACTAACTGACCGACCAGATCATCTGTCCTGCAATTATGGCGAGGCGCCCTTTAGATGTAAACGTCAGATTTATGGCGTACATCAACATTCGACCATGTTTTGACACATAGAGATTAAATACATTGAGAGGAAACAGGTTTTGTAATGCTCGCATATTTTTTAATAGATAGCTACTATTTTTTAAATATTTTTCATTCTCTAGGTAGGAGCAGCTCTTCGAGTAATGGTGCACTGCAGCGTCAGTGAGCTTGCAGCCAAATAGCTAACGATCTAGTAGTGGAATGGAGGGAGTCCCAATTCCAGACTTTAAGTTACAACCAAGAGAAACCCTCACGCCATACCTTCTTTTCTCCCCTTCTCTACTGCAAGAAGTAGAGCGGGCATTTTGAGATCTGGCTCACTGTGCAAATATCCCAGCAGCATGGGAATGGGGAACAGGGTATCCAAATTGGGAATATCTGGAAATGGACTCTCATTCGCCCATTCAGAGCATGAAAGTAAGTGCTGTCAGAGGGAAACCAGAAACTTTTCCTCAATCTACAGGTAGAACCGGCCAACCACAGGAAGTCAAGTAAGGGAAGACACGAAGGGAAAGACCTTCCACTCAGAAAGACTCACTTTCCCGAACGTGTCTGGAAACGACCGACGTAACCAGGGCAGTATTTCTGCGCAGAATAACTTGCAACCCACTGCATTACAAAAATTGAAATTGAGAAAAAGTCTTTGTTTTAATTCTGCTGTGAGGATGCTCTTAAACCACAAAATGCGAAAAATTTGATTATTTTGTATTGGCTTTTTCGGATGAATTTTTCAGCGGACTGCTGATACGAATGAAGCCATCATTCAACCATCAAACCTTGAGCTACCTCACATCAAATTCACAGTGGCGGGCGACTAAACATGTGGCACTTCGCTTCGAAAAATCGCATAGACGTTTTAAAACAAAGGCTAACAGAATTGTGGCAGTCTGAAGTAAGTTGAAAGCCGATTCTCACATGCCTCATTTCATTGAAACCAGGACCTGTATTTTTTTTTTCCCTTCCAGTAGCCAGTGTTGGATTCTCGAGTTCTTAAAGCCGGGTAAAATTACTTTCAGATAACTTTGTTTCGTTAGTAAGATGTTGAGGGAAATATAAAAGAAGGCTTACGATCCGCATTATATGACAAGACAGCATCTGGTTCAGGGTGTCTTAGATATATCACGCGACCGCCGTGAACGCTTTAGCGGGAAATTTAAAAGTGAAATAGACAATCGCGTTTTCAAGATATAAATGTGCTAGCTGACAAACCCGTATTGCCCGCGTACCCATTTTTATTTGTTTGTAGGAGTACCGCAGCTCCTGTAGATGCTGTCGTTGAACCTGTAATGTCGCCAAAATACGCATACAACACGGTAGATCAAGCTGTAAAACACAGTGAAATACTGCAATATTTTTGTTTCGGACTGTTGTGGGATATTTTTTTGTCCACCTTTTTCATCCGTGCATTGAACGTTTCACCTGCTGGTCATTCGGGACCCTGGGCAACAATGTTTGTGTCAAATCAAAATTCACGAAAGGTCATCTTTATATTCGTATGCTAATACGTAATCATCACTTATTTAGTATAGCATGTCTACAAAAGAGAAACATGACTGACCTGTGATAAAGAGGAACATCTTCCCTTCGTTTATTCTTAACTTACACTGCATGTACTGCTGCAGTAGACTTGGTGTGAGGTGATCCTGGACAGTTTCTGTATGCTGAGCGCGGTTGCTTAGTGTGCCTAAAACGCGATTTTGTAAACGTTTCTATGGCAACGCTTCTTCGTAGCTCTATAGATGGCAACTGTTTTCGATTACAATCATTTGGGCTTCGCAGTTTATAGCCGTCAAAAGCGCCGCCAGGTATCAGGGATTTCCTTAAGCTGACACGACTGTGGGAGTGTGTCAGTAGTAAAAAATAAACGTACTAAAACCTCAGGCACGATGCCGCCTTTTTTCACGCATCTCAGTCCTTACGACGTCATATCTCCTGATCTATGAGTCATACAATGATATATTTGTGTAGATGCAATCAGCGGTATATGTGGATACTGTCGGCGAAATAGAATTAGTAGCAAAGAAGTAATAAATTTAAACGTCATGCACGATGTGGCAGATTTCACGCATCTCTGTGTTTATGACGTCATATCCCCTGAACTATGTATCGTACCATGATATGATATAAGTTTGAATGTGCACTTAGCGGTATATGTGGATACCATCTGCGAAATTTGTTGCGAATAGAATTAGCACCACATTAGCATGATAAAGGCGTCGTGGGCATACCTCAGTCCTCATAACGGCTGAATCAGTAGTTAATCTATAGATGTCTCTCACACAACGGCCTCCCTGTAGCTTGGATTACAGGAGTGCGCTACTGCTCCCGGCTGTGGGAGTAGTGTCGAGTAACAACGATGTAGCACCAAAGTAAAGCGATCACTGTACTAAGATGGTGTCTCTTTTATATTTTTGCGTGTACACTACTATCGTTTTTTTTAAAACTTAAAATGTTATACAGCTAAACATTAATTAATCTTAAGAGCTGTATTATTGGCTTTTAATTCGAAAATTGCTCTAGAATGGTATTTTTGTGGGTTGATTATCACAAAATTTGTCCAGTAGGACATGCAACACATGTTGAGCCTTGTTTCTAACTTTTCAATTTATATTCGTTGTTAAATTTTTTTCTTCAGCTCTTAAATTATTATCATGATCGTTTCTCGTACTTGTCAAATTTTCATACGAATTCTTTTAAAACGGTGTATTTCTCTGAACTACAATTTTTTCGAAGTTATGGTAGAATGATGTACTAAGCACTGTGATAATCGAATTATTATTGTTATGGGCTGTGACAAGTGAAAATTTGGGCTGATGGCAATATAACAGGGCGTTTAAAAAATAGTGTCACAGTTTCCCACAGGATGTAGTATTGGTCAAAATTAGAAAGAATGTTCCTGTAAACACATGTCCGGAAACCAATACTTGTTGAGATATGAGCCAATCTGTAATCTCATTCCCAATAGTCTGTTACATGGAAGCAGACAATAGGGGGTGCTCCATGTGCTTATCATGCAACCTGTCACATCTTTCAGCCCTTCTTCGCAGTGAATCACACATTCCTTCAAATACATCTGGCTCCATTCGGATCGCGTCAAGTGCATTGCTCACAAGCTCACATTGTCGATCGGTTAGGTATACACCAATGCCTTTAAATTTCCCCATAGCCAGAAATCCAACGGATTTAAGTCTGGTGAATGGGGAGGCCATGCTACCGGACCGCCTCGACCAGTCCATCCGCCCATGTAACGTTGTGATGATACTGCAGCGATCATGGTTCCTCATCTCCAAGCTCGATCGAGGATTTGCACTTGACCCAGACGTTCGTATTGTAATTTATGCCATCCCTTGTGAACACTGAATACTGCAGGTTACTCGTCACAAATAAAGCGGCCTATTTCTCAAGAGGTAATGACTTCTGGACATATAACTGAATCATGACTTGTTAGAAAGGCCTAAGTACAGTTTTACTTTTTTTGGTGAAGTATGTTGTCGGCATCTTACACATAAATACATAAAAGGACTTCACTCCTACCAATCTTGACCAAACACTGAAGATTCAATCTTTTCATGTAGGGTCAGTATGACCTGAGTCCTTTTAACACTGAACTCAGTGTGTGAACAGAATAAAAGCTATTACACATGGAAATAATATACTGACCTCTGACCACAAAGAAATAGAGAAGAAGCTGCGATTTTCTTGATTTTTATTGTTCATGATTATTTTAGAGGTTTAAGATGGTTGGGAAAACGTTAATGAAGCAATGAAAAAAGATAAAAAGAAGAAGGGTTTGAGAAATCACATCTTATTTTCAAGAAACGTAATGAAACAAGCTCGTGCAAAAGGACAAGAATGCATAAACAGTCGGAAGAAAGTGTGAAATCTATCGAATCATGTGATACATTGACTGTGCATACTTGGCGGCTAGAATACTATAAGAAAACAACATTACCAATGGAAACAATGAAACGTCCTGTGTCCCGGTCTGAAGAAGTTACATTTAAGCCTCTTGACTGTATGAAATTTAAGTACTCATCAGATCTGAAATGACGTGTAGTGACTTCACCTTAAATACGCAACTCTGTACGTCATAAATTTAAGCCCGCGAGGCCTAAGAATATGAGCAGTGTAGCTTTGCCTAGCATCTCAGCTTATCGAGACGGCAGTGCCCCGTCAAAATCAAGAAAGCTGTGGACACTCAGCAAGTACTCTCATATATTCCCTATGGAGGAGAAGAAAAGATTTTCTACCAGTATTTGTTAGCTGGAACAACATGGCCGGAGATGGATGGTAGTGAAGAAGACTGTAAGATGATTGTTAAATCAGTATTTGTAAAATCATTGCCTTCGTGCCAAGCTTAAAAACCACAGTTTATGTTTTGCTTATTATGTGTTTGATTGTTCTAAAAGTAGTAAATAATATTAGTTCTAGGATATTGTTAGATACTTGCAATGTAAGAGATAAATTGTTTTACATGAATTTAGTGGTCATTCAGGAAAAAAATATTAAGCCGCCATCGAGTTGAAGAATAATGCTTTCAGATCGAAAATTATGACTTTAGTTGAAAACAACAATATCAAGAACAATGGGAAATAGTATTTTTTGAATGTTTTTACTAATGAATTGTTAAATTGACTTATGTTCATGCACTACAAACATTTTAAAGTTCGTACGACTAAATTGCCTCTGAAGTGAAAAGTGTTGTAATAAATATGTCCAAAAGTAACAGTAGCAGCAGTTACAGTAGTATAAACTGAAGTCACGCGATTGAACCAGAAGGCACACAGTTTTCTTTATCTTTTTTTAATTTTCTCGGAAGTAGAGTCAGTGGACTTAAGCCCTTTTAACAAAACATGATCCAATTATAGGAACTTTCCTCTAGTTTTGACCATTACTACTTCCTGTAGGAATATATGCACTTTTTTTAAAACTCCCACTATTTGAGGGAAGGGGAGACAGTAACAAACTACTCCCCTCTACACACACACTAACACATACACACACACACACACATAAAGAGAGAGAGAGAGAGAGAGAGAGAGAGAGAGAGAGAGAGCTGAACCCTTAAAGCCCACCTGAGTCAGCGTGCGTTCTGAACTATGCTGTTAAAATGTTACGCACGGAGCCGCCTGCGTGGTGAGCAGGGCAGGGCAGGACAAAACCAACAAGCAACGGGCGACAAAGGCTCCGGCGTGGTGCGCCGGGAGCGGGAGCGAGCCCCTGCACTCCGCAGACTGCCGTCCCACGCTGAGTCCGGGCCCCCTCTGCAGCGGCTGTCAGCGCGTGAGGAATGGTCCCTGACCGATTTAAAGCGCTAAACGGCGCGACACGCACCACGCTCCACCTGCTCGCGAGGCGCTCCTCCCTCACCTGACGTCACTGTGTCCCAGCTCAACCTGCCTGTGCTACCAAACATTTGTCAGAACCAACTCGCTGCTTGACAGGTGTTCATACCAGTAACGCGGTGACTAGTCGCGGTTACCTGGCTGCACTGGTAATTATCAGATTACGTCTGTATAGATCCGATGTTCGATCCCCAACTGAACCTATAATTTTTTTCCCACAATTTAGCGTCACTTTTACCTTTGGCAACGCTTCGTGTATGCAAAAACAACAAAAATAAAGTGAACCGTTAAAGTCCCCCTACAGCTGGCCTCATAGCCGATTCTCATATACGAGGAAGGCGCCTTCTACTTCTGCACTACATCCTCCTCAAACAATCGCATGGTGCGTAGCGGAGGGTACCCTGTGCCACTGCTAGACATTTCGTTTCCTGTTCCACTCGCAGTCAGCGCGAGGAAAAAACGACAGTCTGTCTGCCTCCGTACGAGCCGTAATGTCTCTAATCTTATCCTCATGGTCCTTACGTGATATGTATGTTGGCGAGAACAGAATTGTTCTGCAGTCAGCCTCACATGCCGGTTCTCTAAATTTTCTCAATACCGCTCTCCAGTAATTCCCATTTGAATTACCGAAGCATCTCCGCAATATCTGCGTGTTGTTAAAACCTACCGGTAACAAATCTAGCAGCCCGCCTCTGAATTGCTTAGATTTCTTCCTTAAATCCGACTTGGTGCGGATCCCAAACACTCGAACAGTGCTCAACAGTGGGTCGCACTTGTGTCCTGTATTTGGTCTCCTTTCCAGAAAACCACATTTTCCCACAATTCTCCCAATAAGTCGAAGTCTTCCCTACTAGATGGTCATTCCATTTCATATCGCTTTGCAACGTTACACACAAAAATGGTTCAAATGGCTCTGAGCACTATGGGACTTAACATCGCAGGTCATCAGTCCACTAGACTTAGAACTACTTAAACCTAACTAACCTAAGGACGTCACACACATCCATGCCCGGGGCAGGATTCGAACCTGCGACCGTAGCAGCAGCGTGGTTCCGGGTGAAGTGCCTAGAACCGCTCGGCCAACGTTACGCCTACATATTTAATCGACGTGACTGTGTCAAGCAGCACACTACTAATGCTGTACTCCAACATCATGGGTTTGTTCTTCCTACTCAACTACATTAACTTACATTTTTCTACATTTAGAGCTAGTTGCCATTCATCGCACCAACTAGAAATTCCTGTTGCTGGAACAGTGCTTGAGACACTGTACTCGTAGCCGAGAGAGGGAGGCTCAGATGCTCGTGAGACTATCCAAAAAGCTTCAAGAGTCATACCCAAATTTAGCTTTCCCGTAGTTTTCCTAAGTCACATAAGGTGTATGTTGGGCATATTCCTGTTCAATGTCGACTTCTGATGTTCTGCGCCAACCTTGTCGCCTATACCGCGGGGTTGGAATGTGCGGAGTGGCACTTCTGAAGAAAGAGGTTTCTGCGGAGCCTGGGGCTCTTGCTGGGATTAACGGCTTTTCGCAGGCAGCATACAGCTACACTTAGAAAACCTGTTTTTGGTGATTTTTAGCTTTGCCCTATGTCTAAGTTTTCGAAAATGTGACAATTTGGCCGTGAAGAGTCTTGGGCTTCGCAGAAACGTCAGCACATTCCATTTCCGCACTAGTGTCTCCCCGAAAAAAGAAAGAAGGAAGATTGCGGTTCAACTTCCCGTCGACATCGAAGTCATTAGAGACGGAGCACAAGTTCGGAATGTTTCAAGGAAGGGAAAGGAAATCGGCCATGCCCTTTTAAAGGAACATTCCTGGAATTTGCCTGAAGCGATTTACGAAAATTGCAGTAAACATAAAAGTGGATCGGACGCGGAATTGAACTGTCGTCCTCCGATATCCGAGTCCAGACTGTCAACTACTGCGCCACCTCGCTCGTTTTGTGATTCCATACAACAGTCACAAACTCAATACAACCTTGTACTCCTTGTCTAAGTACCTAGACGTCCACAGACGCTAGTCTTCCTTGTTTTTAACAGGACTATGTGCCTATCTGTAACTAGAACAATCCGTTGAAGAATGGTAATGAGTATCAGAGACCAGAAGGAGGGAAGGTTCATCAAAGTTATCTATGAAAATGGAATGGCCAAGACTAAGAATGCATTTTGGCGGAAGAGTTGAACACTGGTCTACATCTTTTCAGAAACTGTATACTGGTAAATATGTACCCGTAAAAAATCGGGAAAGAATAAATTGCTAAATATGGTATGCGAAGGCGCAGAGTTTCGTGAAACGTTAAGTTGGTAAACTATGAAACGAAGAAGTATTGACAAATAATTTATTCTACTTTACATTTTAGAGTGTGGGTTGCGCTAAGGGATTTACGCGTAGCGTAGCTCAAAGACTTGATTAGGTTGGAAGTTGTTAGTTTGATGGCGATTTGGAGACGCCAAGGAAAATTATGTCGTAATACTAATTATTGTTATGGCGCACCTTGTCCACATATTACTTTACGCTGAGTGGTGTACATCTGCCATTTTGAGAGCGTCGTATGTGAAAACAGGCGGGTGGGATCACGTTCAATATTTTCCCCTAAGAGATGGGAATTCATCTACGAAAGAGGTGGCCTCCAAAACCGACATTCGTCCAACTATTGACTGTTAAGTCATCATCCACATGTACAGCTGTACTCCCTAGCCGCCTTACAGCGTGTAGCGGAGGGTATTTCTCGTGCCACTATGTTTCTCGCCTTTTACTGTTTCATTCGCAATGGCGTTTGGGAAGAACGATTATCGGTAAAACACCTTATGACATTTAATTTCTCTGCCACTGGAGTTTGTTGAGCATCTCCATCAGGCTCTCCTGCCGAATAAACGATTCTGTGACGAAACGCACCGCTCTTCGTTGGGTCTTCCCAATCTCTTTTATTAATCTCACATTGATGAACAATACTCATGAGTCGGTCGAACGAGTGGTTTCGAAACCACTTCTTTCATGGATGAATTACATTTCCTTATGAGTCTCCCAGTGAATCTGAGCCCGGTATCTGCTTTATATATGGTTTCTTTCAAATGGTTTATACTTTAGGTCGCTCTTGATGGTTACTCCTCGGTATTTTACGGTAGTTATTGTTTCCAGCGAGTTGTCGACAATAGTATAATGGAACAGAAGTGGATTTCTTCGTCTTTTTATGCGCATTAACATACATTAATTTACGTTCGGGGTTAAAAGTCAATGCCTGCACCAATCGTCGATCCTCCTCACGTCCTCCTGCATGTCACTAGTCTTCTGGCATTGCGACCTCCCAATACAGAGTGTCGCAGGGGGAATGGTCAGTATTACCGGACGTAATAGGAAGACGCCCACCTGAAGCAAAAAACTTCGTATGGACTTATGCACCATTCCGAATGGTTACCATAGATAGAACACATTTAATGTAACCTACATTGCTATTTATGGAACTGGTGGCTTTACACGCAACTGGTTTGACTCATACTTAAACAAACAGAATGCGAAGAGTTGTGCTGAATAATTAAGACAACGTTGAAAAAGAAGAAAGATTCAGTGACTCGGGAGAAATCACGAGGGGAGCTCCACAGGGTTCAATGTTGTGTTCTATTTCTATGTCAGAGAAAGACATCCCGAGCAAAGTGATTAAAAGCAACGAAGTGGGATGGGCTACAGGTTTGGCAAGACACATATGCGCGTGTCAATAGCCATTAAATATGTTCTATCACGGAAACTATTCGGAACAGAGCATATCTCCGTATGAAGTTTTTTGCTTCAAATGAACGATGTTGTCATATCCCCGAATATCGACTATTCTTCCTGGGGTACTATGTAGACAACATACCAAGCTCAAAAAAGGTCAAGAATAGAGCAGTTGCATGATACATCACGTGTTTATTGAGTCTGATTGAGGTCGTCTTAACTAGGAGACGCTGTAGAGAAAAAGTGGTGTGTTACGTTGTAAGGATTACTCTTATAAATCTGAGAGTGTATCTTCAACACGATCCGGAAACATAGTATCTCCCGCCACATATATATCGCACTATGATAAATGTGGTAGAGGATTCTGGCTCAGGGTTCGCACCGCGCACTGAGTACATATGAAGCTGCGTTTGATTTTCTTGAGCTGCCTTGGGTTCTGCACCCGTGGTTCCCTTCTTTTCTTAACGCAGTACCCCATGTATAGTGGTGTCGTGGAGAGAAACGGCCAGGCAGCAGGTGAGGGCGGCGGGCGCGGCGTCCGCAGATGGGCGCAGCGCGTGTTTCTACGCGTGGCGACTGGCGCCTCGCCTGCCCCCGGCCCCGGCCCCGGCCGTAAACATCTGCGAGCAGCGCGGCTCAGTCGGGGTTTTTTGCCGCCGGCCACTGAGTCACGGGCCCGGAATGGAAATCTCTGTCGCTCAGCTGGCCAGGAGCCGCGTCGCGAACGTTCGCCCGTTAATTGGGCTTCCAGCGCGCCCCACCAGGTCGTGTCTTTTTCCGCTAGGGGCACGGTCCTTGCACTCTGGTGGTTGCAGCCCTGTCAGTTCATATTTTGTTCGCAACGCTTTTCCGGTTTTTTACTTCCCTCGGTGCGGAAACCCCATCCTCATGATTATAAGTTTCAATTGAGATTTTTCGTCACAGCGTAGCAGTAGCATTTGATTACTGCAAAAATCTACTTCTCTGCTAGTCCTGGTGAAATTCTTGTATGTTGTCTGGATTTCATTATAAACAAATCGTGTGAGCAGTTGTTCCGTAAACTACATTGTTATACTGTCACCTTTGCAATGAAATTCAAACGACATTCAGCAACTTCACCGTAGATTAACACAGAACCGTCTCCTCACAATATTCAGGTATTCATTTATTGATCGGTGTAGCACTAACCACCTAGCATCTACTCTGTTTCATTCTTCCTAAAAACGAACCACTTCATTTATATTTCCTTTTAATATTTATGTTCATTTATTCACTATCAAAAATATTATAGGCAAAAACAATAAAAACAAAAAGAGATATTAAAAGAGGCCCGCCTCCACATAGCGAGAAAGGGGCAGCGCTATGATCGGATGTGGCTGTTTGAGGGAGCTGTAACCAGTTCCCCTCACACTCCACACGCCGTTCACAGCAACTAAGTGGCCAATTAAAGACCTACGTAAGAAATCAGATTGTGAGTTGTGTGTAAAAATAAAAATCAGTTGCCGCATCTGTGAAAGATCATCACTTGAGAACGGCTTCACCGCTTTGGCTGGTTTTTCTTTTTTCTTGTGTGTGTGTGTGTGTGTGTGTGTGTGTGTGTGTGTGTGTGTGTGTGTGTGTGTTCGTAATTGTCAGGACAAGGTTTGTATGAAAGAAAATTTTTGGAGAATCCACCGGAGAAGCCGGAAACTGAGATGGTATTTTTGTATCAAAATGTCAATGAAAGAAATGTGACGGTCGGTTTGACAGTTCTGCTGTCACGTGTTTCCATTAAAAAAAGTGACGTTCAGTTTGACGGTTCTACTGTCGCATGTTTTCATAACAACAAATTCCGCATTGAATACTGATATTTTGGGAAAAGGAATACTACTCAAAACGACATGATCACATCTTTGGTGTATTGCAAAGATTGAACGGATATCAGGTGTGGTGTGGTGTGTTGCGAACACCCAACTTATTTCAGTTCGTAGTTTATTTCTTTGTATAAAATGCCACCAGTGAGGCGTCGGTATTGCTCGGCGTACGTGCAACGCAGGTCAACTACGTGATTGTCGAATTAACGAGACTGACGAAGAGCGTAGTCAGCGTTTGGTCGCAAATCGAATAAGAATTATACAATAAATACAATCTATTAACCCGGCTGCGAGAAAGAGCATGCTAAGCTGTGCTGTGAAAATGTGCTGTTTTGTTTTCCTTTTCGCAGTCATTTTTAACAAAAAACAAAAAAGTTGGGTTTGTACCTAAGGAGAATATGGATAGAGAGATGAGGGATGAGGAGATGGATAGAGAGGGTGTGACGTAAGGGATGTACAGCGAGAGGGGGGAGATGATGGACAGTGACGAAGGGGAGAAGGAGGAGACGTATATAGCGAGGGGGGAGAAGGGGATGGATACAGAGACGGGGAAGAAGGAGATTAGGGAATATATCCAATTCGCATACATATTTTGCAATTGTGAGGCATTCCTGGTTTCGCTGGTTACAAATAAAACAGCAATAACAAAAAGTATTCAGGTGCCAGTTCCCATTAGGCCGTGACAAAACCCTCGATTCAAACTTGTAAATCTTGGAGATTGAGCTTTCTTTCCTAAATACCTATTCATAAAAAAAAAAGACATGAAGACGACTGACAGGGCAAGTGATGTAATTTTTTCTTGACATCTCCTTCCCCAATGTAAAAGAATATCTTAATAGATAAAACTCCGAAGTATTTAAAGGTGTACTAGGATGGCCATTATGCAGCTACATCTTAACTGAGAAAATGTAGATCATTATGCATGCAAGACATTTGACAAAATCCCTGTCACCACGAGATATTGCACATGTGCTCAACAGAACTTCCAAATGACTGACAAATTCGTTATGCCACTGTGCCAGTGATCCATCTCGAATGAATTCGATGCCGATGAAGCGTAAAGCCTTGCTCTCAATTAACTCAAGACTATGGCTGTTTTGTTTCTGTCTTTCTATAAATCACAAGAGGAGTTACAGCTGCAAACGCAAGATGTCTCACCTCTATATTTTACAAGTAAATTACCTGGTTAGCCGTAAAAGACGACTGCGTTTTTTTTTAGTCTAGGAATATAATAACAAGGGTGTGACTTACACAGTAGTAAATCTACGAATCAGATTACTGTTTTTTTTTTTTTCAAATCGATCTCTAATCTACAGTAAGATCTACGTACTGGTTACTAAACACGAATCACAGAATATAAAGATTTGTGGGGGAAAAAGCACACCAATTCTGTATATTTTCTGGTCTTCTTTCTTCAGTGTTTTGAAACTACAGACTGCACTTTTTGAAAATGTAGACTGACAACACTCATGGTAACGTAGCTGTGTTTCTGAGCACATATGTGTGAACCCAAATCTGTTGAGGAGTAGCTTGATTCCTTGAAAGAAAAATGTCTCGCAGAGAAATTCATATAAGGGATATTACGTGAGATGATAAACGCAGATGCGAGAAGAATAGCAAGCTGGGGACCCAAGTCAAGAACTAACGTACCTACACTAGAAACCCTTACAAAAATAAGAACTTGTAACGCATGTGGGCAGTAGTCAATATCTCCGCTCTTCGTACCCAATTTGTTTTTCACTCTCTCTAATTTATTCATCAACATCGTTAGTAAGACAATATAATTCCTCAGGAGTTCTAAAGCATCAATTTAAATTTGACCGTCATTGCCCGATACAGAAACTGATAACAATAGCCTTCAGCAGAATCCGCTACACTTACAAATTCAGCAGTATTGGCCAAAAGAATGACATTATTTTCCTTTTACATAAATATTATAGAAGAATTAGAAGCGGAGATGTTACCAATAACGTCCATGTATAGGTTAATACATTTCTTTTGGTCACATGATTGCAAGAACTCGTAACACAGGCTCTCAGTTGCATCTTAATCGCAGCTGCTGATCGGAATATTAAATCACCGGAATGAATTAATCAAAAGTATTAAATGAGACCTTACTGCATAATGTATTTCGAAATCCTGATTTTATACCAAAACTTAAAAGTGTATTTTTATGTTCTATCAGCAAGTAGATAAGACGCATTAGTCAAGGCCGTTTGGAGAAACACTCATGTTGTCTACAATTTTACGGTGCTTTGATTTTTATTTTGCATGTACACTTTTTGTTCTGAGTCTTATGCTGAACCACTACATCAAGACAGAAGTTAAGAAATTTACTTAATGGTTTTATTGTCCAAAATTGAGGCACTGATGATTTAAATTGCATTACAACATTTTCCAAATTATTGTTTTCTTACATGTAAAAATACTTAAAACCACGGTGCGCGTTGTAAAACTGAGAAAATCCGAAAGAGCAACTGGGCACCAAGATTTTACATTACTTTCTATACTCAAACGTATTAGAGATAATAGCCATTTCGTATGCAATATCTTTGTTTACAGTTTCTAATTGACATTTTCTGGATTTTATAAAGTGTACAGTTCCTGAAAATATTACTGTATGTAAAAAAGACAGTAATATGCAAAAAAATTAAATTAAATGTGAACAATCTGTGTTTTAATTTGTGCAAATGAAATTTATATATCTATTTATTTATTTAACCTAAACATTTTAGGGGCTTCAGTTCCTCTCTTTCGTGAGACCAGGGTCATCGTAACGTACGATATATATCGTCCTGAAATTAGTATGTTTGCATGTTGCAGGACCAGAGAATAGTTACAGGACCAGAGAAAATTGCAATATATCGTAACGAAATCCCATGTTAATGTATAAAGACGAGTTCTCGGGACGCTAAAGGAATTTCGAATAGTACTTCTCGATACAGTACGCGGACTTTCGTTAGTATAATTAGCTAACATTTGAAAACTGTTTGAATTATGACTCTTAATCATAAACGAGCATAATGGAATTGTATTTTTTGATTCAAAGATATCACAAAAATCAGACCCAGGATGTCGGTCTTACGTAAAATCTGTCATTAACAAAATTACATTGTTGCAGGCGGAGTTGTTACATTTTCCCAAATAAGAACTAGTTACTATGCCCTCTACTCTTTTTTAATTTTAAGAATTAGAGTGTAGTGACCGTGTAAACTGTTAGCGAAATTTGAATGATGTCATTCAGGCATAAATTTCTTCAGGAAAAATATGGACATATTATGACAGAAACAGTAATGGTATTCGAATTGCAAGCTATCAGTTTCTATCTGCTCTGCTACTCATTGTTGTATCGACATTGTTTACAAGGTAAATGTTCCATGTTATCCACGTAACTATTAATGACATAAATTTGAAGTTACTATCACTGGTGTAACATTCGACCTACACGTGTGTTCTTCCCCATGGTGCACAGTATTGAATATTTTCACTCGTAATTAGAAGTCTCTGCATATTTCAGAAATTTTCAGGAAATGCGTTGCACGAACATTCACTTTTTTCGATGACCCATTGTACGTAATAAGAAAATTTCATTGACTTAATTTCATGACTATGATGCTGATTTGTGTTTATTATTACAAAAGTTTAACGTTTGGTATTCAGCTGTACCGCACACTGCTTATTCTCCATACACAGGATTAATTTCACAGCTTTGGGGCGACACCAGCGCGATTTTGTTCAAGTTTTTCCCCTCTTAATCCGCGTGTAACATTCGACCGGATCTGCAGAATTCATGATGAACAATGAAAATCACATTCCTGTGGTGCAGCCAGAAATACAAACGTAGAGCGTTTGAGAGAATTTTCCATCGCGCTTTCTAAGGTTTATAAGATGTATTCATTGTTTCGCTGTGTTGGTTGTTCACACCAAACTGAAAGATTATGCTGGATATCCGATTTCAGTTTTGATTAATCGATTTTCATGACACATCAGAGAATTGTTTAGACACTGTCCAGTGGAATACACGAATTTGTATTTCTCCATGAATACTGTGTTTAATAACTCAGTAATATTCTTGTATTTTATCTTATTTCATATTAAACATTTTTTTCCTGGTTCCGAAAGCCCACTTTATTTTGCGATCCTAGTAAGAAGATCAGATTCTTAATCGATAGTCTAATTCTCTGGTTGTTTCTAGAAGTGTGACTCGGCAGAATAATACGCCGAAAGAGGTGGAAATTGGAATAGCAAGATAGAATATGTCAAAACGGGCTTGTTACGTCTGGTTGTGACGTGGACGGCATGCTGCTGGTGACAAATCATAATTCCGTTTGAACAATATACAGTAGATACTGATACTACAAGGCATTTGTTAATGTTACAAGCGACGTCAAACAATGTAACAAGTGCAAGTTCACAACATAATATCAAAGTTTTGGGGCTTAAGTGTTTTCTGATGGTGTTAACGAACGTCGAAAGCACGTCGACTTTCGCATTGTATTGAGAGCACAGATCATGCAGTCTGTTGCCTGTTCCGTGTCAATATCTCATCACTGAAATACTTGTCTAGTAATGCGTATGTAATTTTTTCTCTAAATGTCTTCATTAATTCATCAGCTTTTCTTAGAACGTGGGTTAGTACATCCTTGGTTCCAGTTAAAAACTTGTCTGCAATATACAATTGAAATGTATTTTGTTTGTGCAAGTTAAATTTAAGTTAAACCTCAGCCATAAGTACTAAAAAACATGAAATATAAAAATAACATGAGATAGGGGTGGAGTGGAGGATGCTAGACGAGGAGATATTTATGCTAAATGTGAATGCATAAGCTACAATCACATCCCATGATCTATTTGACAGTACTCATACATTTAAAAACGAGTAAGAAATAAGAGCCCCTATATGTAATCTCAAATTTTTATTTAATACTTCAGGTCCAGTTGTCAGCTTTACACACGTTCAAAGAAAATATAATTAATCTGAAGGTGAAGTTAGGAGCAACTGAAATGCGTTCTGAGGATGTGAATTGTACTTTGATTGCACCGTATGCATTCCAATGGTTTAGAAATGTAAATGGAACGGATAACAGATTGCGTGAACTGTGCTGTCAATGCAGTGCGAAAGTCGAGTTATTTTCTATCTTAGACAATGTGTTTTGTTGAAATTAGAGTAACTTAAAATAAAACCAAAATCCGTAGAAAAGAGAGCCTCTCTCCCTTTCGTTTCACGCTGTTCTAGCGACTTGCGCGTAATAATGAATAAACATACTACATCGTTAACACATTCCACCTGTGGCACAGATAATGAATCTGGCCACGTGTAAGGGTGCTCTTGGTAGCTACACAACAAAATGACAGCCTAAATTAAGAATTTTTAAAAAGATTATTTATACAGTGCGTGGAAAACGTTCAGAGAGTGATTTCATTTCTGACCTACAAGCGACGTCAGCGCGATAACTACGGTGGCAGCTTGAACTAACAACTGTAAACAACAGATGTGCATTCCATCAGTCAGTTTTGAGAATGCAGTGTCAAGTAGTGGAAGTGCGGCCGTAGTGTGTCAACATTATTGAATCACAAATCGCAATGGAGTCACTTCTCTAAATCAAGTGTTCAAGAGATCCTCCAGAATTTTTTGAAGAAGAGAAAATTGTGTGCAAAGTTTGTCCCACACAACTTTATTACCGAACAAAACCAACGACGCGTGGACAACTGCGGCGACTTGATTGAAATGTAAATCGCGGACATATGCTGTCTGGAAATAAATCCAAAGGTGATGAGACCACGAGACCTGGGGTTATCATTACGAGCCTGAACCTGTCACAAAGTGACAAAGTGCCGAATGGATCTCTGATGGTTCGTCAAGACCGAAGAATGTGTGAATGTGACGCCCAAGTTGAACGACACCTCAAAGAAAGACTTAACGGTTTCCTGTGGCTGTATGAACGTTCTGTGCGTTGTACACAAGTGAGGGGAGACTATGTAGAACATCTGATGCATCAAAACCACCATCTTAACTATTCTCTGTTTTTTTATTAATCCAACCCCGGAACTTTTTGGGCTGACAGGGTTATTCCTTCGCCGTCGACCGATGTGCATTTGGGCCTATATAGATTCAGACAGTATCACAAGTAATGTATTTTACTCTTAATACATAGGCGCCTCATGACGCGCCTGGAATGTCCCCATAAAACGTTTGGGGCGTTAACAAAGCGCCGCCTAGAGACGAACCAGTTTCGGTAATACAAGCAGTTCTGAGGTTCGTCAAGCAGAAGGAAACGGCGGCAAGGGACGGACTCGTTCTTGTTGCGGCGGCATTAGAGACCGCGCTGAGGCTGATCGCACTTGACAGCTACGTGCTGCGTGTGTACGCTCGGCGGGGATTACTGCAGGGGTCCCTCAGGGCTCAGGGGTAGCACCGCCGCTGCCGACCGCTCCCTACCTGTTGAGCTGCGCTGCGGCCGTTCCATCGCCTGTCTTCCACTCTCAGCTGGCAGCAAAGAGATGAAGTTCCACAAACAGGCAACGCCGCGACGACTGTGAAGCAAAAACAACCCTCCGCCATATTTTACGTCGTCAAAACAAATGGCAGTGATGTAGGATAGCAGTAGATAATGTGTCAAATGGCTGTGAACCAAAATGAAATTGTTAATGTTCTGAATTTACAGTCAGAAACGAAATTACCGATGTTTACAGGGGACGAACAGTTGATATACTGTACTTCACATTTAGGCAGCGACCGTAACGTATACACATAAACACTGCAGTCCCAGGCTATCGGTTGTGTGCCATTCGAAATGAGAAGGCGTGGTCTGGAAAATTCAGTTTAGGATCGGTCTTCGTGTGGGTTAATACACGCTTTACTACGTAAAAGAGATGTATAATCTACAGCTTTCAATAAATATAAGCATCAGAGGGAAACGTTCTAGAGAAAATATTTTTTTATTGATTGTGTCCCACAGCTTTGATAAACTTTAGTAAAAAACTCATTTACTTGCTGTTTAAATCATTCCTTCCTGTGCTGCCGGTTTCAGTCAGAGATAATTATCCACCACCCGTTGAACAAACGTTATGAGTAGAGAAACACTGGAACACCAACAAAAACAATCCGTCCACTATTTACGAGATGAAAAGCAATATAGTAGATAAAATTAAAAATAACATTACTGTTTCCTATAAGGCGGAGAGACCAAATCCTGAAAATTTCGGGATAGCTTGTTACAAAGGTAATGTTAGTCACGAGGGCCAGCTGACTCGAACTACGTCTATAGCATTCACCGGTTGGCGATGGTTTACGCTAATGGTTGTCCGTGTTTCTTTAGCGTTTTATTTCGTGTCTTCCTTGGATGACTGTCTATAATTGACATTCTGTGCATCTGCTTTTGCATGGCAAAGCATCATTTATAAATGTAATATTTTTCACATAGTGTTATTTATTTATATATATAAATAAGTCTGCCGTTAACTCAAACTGCAAGTATTGCTTTTATTGTTAGTACAGTTTGGAAACGTTCTTCGTATTTATGACGTTTGTATAACACTTACTGGTCTTTGATCATTACTGGTCAGACATTAAAGAATACTTTCAACGATAGCTTGTGGTGTTACTTATCGATATTTTGAAAGTTCTAGAGAAAGTTTACTTTCATATAAATTGTATGTAGCGTGTGGTTAAATTTTCATTTGAATTTTAAATAAGTGAAATAAACTGTTACCTGAGTCAAATACGAAAATTCCAACTTAACGCATTAGGCAAAAAAGGCCTAACCCACCCAGCCATTCGGAAATGCAGAGAAGATTGTTGACTGATCATAAGTTTGTGAAACTAACATTTAAGACACTATTCAGATAAACTGTCTTCTCTTGAATCAGTTTATCATGTGTTCATTATATACTTCAAATTTTGCAGAATGACTATCAGTACACAAAAGGATACCAACATAGTTTCACAGAAAAATTAACTTTTCACATTTTTTGCTTTCCTTGAAAAACGCTTCCGTTATAATCTGAAGTTACGATTTAAAACTAGTAACTATCTCTTTACAGCAGATTACAGGCCATTCCGTCTGTAACACATGTTTCCAAATGTGAAAGCGAGATTCATTTAAAATTTAACAGAGAACAGCAAAAAGAATTGTGGGAGTAATGCCTACTGAAATTGTCAAAAACTGATTCAATTACTTTAGAATACTCGCACAAGATATACGTAAATCAACATACCTTCCATCCAGCAACGAGATTTAAATCGTCGTTGTAATCTGTGTTCAAATTTGTGCCTGTGTCGTGGTGTAACGTCCGTTTGCAACAGCAAGGCGTAAGGAAGTGACCTATAATGACAGCTGATTCTGCACAACTACTTTTACCAACCGAATGGAAGTGGCTTTCGAATGGCAATCGCAAATGTTTGGTGACAAGGCGACAAGTCAACCGAATCCTCCACGGGAAAACACGTCTGGTGTGTCATACACGGCGTTAGTGACAGTACGTGTGTTAACTGATTGGAACCTCTTACCGAAGCACATAATTTGTACGCCTAGTGAATGAGATATGCGTCCTTGCCCAGTTTAGGTGTTCGTATGAATGTGGTCACTCACAAGACAATGATGAAAACATAATAGTTTGTCACATAAGCTGCAACAAATGAAGGCAACAGTTTCACAATCATACAGTTTCTCTGTGCTCTGTCAAAATATACGTTCTTAACGTTTTTGAAGTTGCGTTCCGTTTTGGAAGTTCTGACTCTTGAGTTTCTTTGTATTAATACAGTTTCACACCCGTTTATTTAGTGTTCTCATTTCTGTGGGACATTATATGGTCTCTCCACTGCTCTCATTTTTCACCACGTTTACTTTCGACGGTAAAGTATTCTTACCATACGACTCATATTCTACCAGTGTACAGTATTACAACTGCCAAGACTACAGAATGAGAACAAACATATCAATCACTGGACGGACAGTCCATAAACTTATGTAAAAATAGGAAATAAAAATAATTGACACGAGAGAGATTTGAACGCGGCTCATCCGCGTCACAGACCAACACCATGACCACTTAATCACGACGTCGCGGCTATTTACCTTCCATTAGTATTGAACTTGTCGATCTTGGACGCTAACTGTTTCTATTTTGCCTGTTTTTCACAGTTCGGTACACCTTCTTCCCGTCTTCATGCATGGTCTGTGTTCAGTTTCTGACGGGCTATCCACTGGGCCATCTTACCACTAAACCTGAGTGAGGTTCGATGGAGAGTTTCCCTTCTAAGGAAAAATTCCTGGTAGTACCGGGAATCGAACTCGGGTCCTCCGCATGGTACACCACTTACTTCTGCCTCTTTGTTTCTTCGTCATTTGTCGTCATTAGATCTGTGCAGATGTCGCATGACGCTTCTTCAGATTCATCGATGAAAACTTCACTCAGTTTTTTTTCCCTTATATTACAGAGGGTGGCCAGTCCCTGACCGAATATGCTTAGCTACCGTGCCAGCACCACTCAGCTGTGGAGACGGACTAAAAATAGGCACACCAGTTTTCAATCTTTTGTCCGGACATATGCGTGCATTTATACGCTGAACACACCGCGGGAGTAACTCCGAAATTAAATTAAGCAGTACCGTGAATTAAAAAACTAAACACCAACTTTTTCGCTTTGAGAACAACTGCAGAATGACCACATAAAGTAATGGGGCTAATTGAACGGCAAGGACCGCTAAATAACGTCCTACAACCTTTCTCTGTATTCTGTACATGCTTGGCTAAGAGGCGAAGCTCTGACATCTACACCCGAGATAAACAGTCCGAAACTCGAGGCTAGCAGCAATTACATATCTTCAGATCCCATGGAACAGATTTGAGTCCAACAAGCGCCCAGCTGGCCTACATTTGCCTTGCAATCTGAGGGAAACATGGAAAAGTTCTTCCATGAGTGCGGCTTTGACTAGCGTTTAGGAATTCAGCTAGAATGTGAAGCTGTATCCTGTTGCCTTGAATCGATTATAATTACTTGTATTATGACTACATAGATACACCCGGCACCTGCCGTATAAAGACGACCTTTCTCAGACACAGCTTACGAGTAGTTTGCGCACGTTACTCATGTGAATATTCGTACATTTCCACTGCCTACTTTTCTTTCCTCCGTCTTTTTTGGTGTTATCTATTTTCAGGAACCATTTTATGTGTTGGTTTTCTTCTGTGTGTTGTGTGCTATAACATGACACATGAAGTTCGACTTCTTCAATAGCTACGTAGAAAATTCTCATTCCAAACATGCTTATCTGCTCGAATAGCTTCTGTTGTTGTGAACTACCCTGAGTATAGTATCGCACACACGCTTAACACGTACCTCAATTATAGGGAAACGCTTGTATATTATACCTACTCAGGTACCAGATCAAACATGATTCAAATGGCTCTGAGCACTATGGGACTCAACATCTATGGTCATCAGTCCCCTAGAACTTAGAACTACTTAAACCTAACTAACCTAAGGACATCACACAACACCCAGTCATCACGAGGCAGAGAAAATCCCTGACCCGGTACCAGATCCTTCTATAAATATAAACGGTGAAGTTGCTCCATTGCAGAAAAACGCAAAAAAGGATTTGTAATCTACAGGTTATTTATTTATTTATTTCATTTATGTATCAGGATAAGTAACACCATGTGAGGCAAAGTTAGATGGTCATGGAACGATTAGGTACATAGTTTAAGGAAAACTGATTATTTATAAATTTTCTAAAGGCCCAAAGAATTAGTGGAACACAAAAGATTCCAAAAGACTATACGAGTAAATAATAGATAACAGAAAAAAAGTTCTCACCCCCGAGGAATTCCTGTACAAAACAGGAATGTGCCAGAACGAGTAATTGTGTTCAACAATGGTTCAAATGGCTCTGAGCACTATGAGACTTAACTTCTGAGGTCATCAGTCCCCTAGAACTTAGAACTACTTAAACTCAACTAACCTAAGGACATCACACACATCCATGCCAGAGACAGGGTTCGAACCGGCGACCGTAGCGGAGTAAGTGGGATTGATCAGCCAGTTTTATCAGTTTTTCTCGAAATCTGCTGAATAGAGTTCACCTTTCCGTATAATCCTTAACAAAGTGTTTTTCAAGTGCATATCATTTTAGTCTAGTTTTCACTGGATGCATATTATAGTTTATTCGGAATGAATCAGTATTGTAAACAATAAATCTTATGATGGAATATACAGGGTGTTCCGAAACTATTGGTTCAAATTAATACAAGCGATAGAGAACATCAAAAAAATGTATTTAGTTAAGGAACGTACGATCCCTGACGGTAGCCTCTGATGCTAACAAGGGAACCTCCCCATCGCACCCCCCTCAGATTTCGTTATAAGTTGGCACAGTGGATAGGCCTTGAAAACCTGAACACAGATCAATCGAGAAAACAGGAAGAAGTTGTGTGGGACTATGAAAAAATAAGCAAAATATACAAACTGAGTAGTCCATGCGAAGATAGCCAACATCAAGCATAATCTGATCGCAGGAGCGCCGTGGTCCCGTGGTTAGCGTGAGCAACTGCGGAACGAGGGGTCCTTGGTTCAAGTATCCCTCGAGCGAAAAATTTTTCTTTATTTTCGCAAAGTTATGATCTGTCCATTCGTTCATTGACGTCTCTGTTCACTGTAATAAGTTTAGTGTCTGTGTTTTTCGACCGCACCGCAAAACCGTGCGATTAGTAGACGAAAGGACGTGACTCTTCAATGAGAACCGAAAACATTTGATCGCAAGGTCATAGGTCAACAGATTCCTCCACAGGAAAACACGTCTGATATATTCTATACGACACTGGTGACGGCATGTGCGTCACATGACAGGAATATGTTGTCGACCCACATAACTTGTACACTTGGCGAATGGGTAAAAACATTCTTCTACGTTGCCCGATTTAGGTTTTCTTGTGGATGTGATAATTACTCCCAAAAAAGTGATGAAAACATAAGAGTTTGTCACATAAACTGCAATAAATGAATCCAACACTTTTCCTTGTGCTCTGTTAAAACATATGTTTTTAACGTTTTCAAATTTTTCCGTGTGTAGACCGTCAAATCCTGCATATGTCCAAGCAAATCTGAACATGTCCTGGAATTTTGGAGAGCGAAGTTGATTATGTGTGAGTGCCTGAACTTTGATAATTGTCTGAAAATAAAAAATTAAAATTTTCGCTCGAAGGAAGATTTGCACTAAGGACCTCTCGCTCCGCAGTTGCTCACGCTAACCACGGGACCACGGCGTTCCTGAGTGGAGTCTATCCCAGATGATATTCCCTATGATTCGCATGAATTAGTTTGTATATTTTGCTTAATTTTTCAGAGTTCCACACAACTTCTTCCTGTTTTCTCGATTGATCTGTGTTCAGTTTTTCAAGGCCTATCCACTGTGCCAACTTATAACTGAATCTGAGGGGGGTGCGATGGGCAGGTTCCCTTGTAAGGACGATCTACGCAGAAGGTAGTTTTACAGCGGTGGCATTTGTAGGAAATTCTCAAATGGCCGACCACTCGCCTGTATACACACAGCACATCGTCAGGCCACTGACTGTTGTACATAAAATGTATTCGCAGTTGCGAACATGGTCAACCATCAACTGTGTACTGGAACGACGCCAGTGAAAATTTGTGCCGGACCGGGACTCGAACCCGGATTTTCTGTTTTTATCGCTAGCGGTTGTCTTACTTTTAGGCCATCTAAACACGTTTCACGGCCAGACCCAGACTTCCATTTGTCGTCAACCGTGTGTCTGCATCCTGTACTCGTACATCCAGAATGTATATCCCCGTACAAGAGAGAGATTTTAGTTGAAAGCCGCTTGCCCGGTGTCGGTGAATAAACACGATACTGCAGTGCCCGTCTTGTTCAGAACTACGATGCAATGTACCTTCGAACAGGCATTGAAATACCGATTGATTGTTGTGTCCGTTCGAAGATTCCTGGCATAATCGCAATGCTACCAGCAACGACGGCAATTCTCGCGACGAGGTCTTCTTCCGTTTCCACAATGATTTAATACACCAGCTGCTTCATATAAACCCAGAATAAATCCAGGCACTTGGGGTCACAGAACCACTTCGACTGATCCATCGGTTACCGAAGTTGGCTCTCAAACAGATGATTCCTCACAGCAAAGCTAAAATGGGCTGGCGGCACATCGCGCTGGAAGTACATCCTTTGTCTAACATTCAGAGATACGTCCAACCAGCAGAGCAAAAGAGACCGGTACAACAACTTACGCCAGCACCACTATCAAAATGTTCCCTAACGCTACAAGCTGCCTTCGTAGATCATATGTTCCATATAGAAATATATTTGATTTGATATTCTCTACCACCATCATTAAACTGAACTAATATTTGCAACACCCTGTATGTACAGGGATGGCAATGTTAGAATTCCAAGACAAAAGAACAACCACCTACACCATATACGTGAACTGACAGTGAAGATCAGTCAGACCGCCCTTTTCTGAGTTAAGAATATTCATGGTGTTTCTCTGCCTCGTGATGACTGGGTGTTGTGTGCTGTCCTTAGGTTAGTTAGGTTTAAGTAGTTCTAAGTTCTAGGGGACTGATGACCATAGCTGTTAAGTCCCATAGTGCTCAGAGCCATTTGAACCATTTTTATTCTTGGTGAGGGCACAGAGTTACCACAAAGTATAACATCTTACGAGGTAATAGTGACAGCAAAGTAGACAAGCCTCCGCGAATCAATGTCAGAGACGGACGAGATCATTGTTACAGTGAAGATAGTAGCATCCATTTTCTGCACGAGATCTTCAAAGTGATACTTCCAAAAAAGCCTTCCACATAATCTCAATATTAAGAAATAAAATGGTCGACTTTACTGACTGTCTGACCACCTTCGGCAGATAAAATTTCGTTTTGTGAGGAACTGTAGCACTGAGTTTTCTTATAGGTAACCGTAAATCTGATCTCTCAAGGCCATGTGCTTATGTTACTGACTATCCCAATAGCTACATCATTTAGGAGTATATTACCTTTCACGTCTTTCATAGTGGCACTTGTGTTGTCTGCATAGAGAACAATTCTTGTGTAATATGTAATGTTTAGTGGCAGATCACTGAAATATACCGAGAAAAGCAGTGGCTTCAGAACAGGACCTTGTAGCACACTCTACAACACCCCAGTTGGACTCAAGCCTCTTCCATATTTGGTGAACTTTTTATCCAAGCGATTAACGTTTTTTTGTAGGATTTTAACAGGATGCACATGACAAACACAATGTTCTTAATGGATGTTAACAAACACATAGTTTTCTTTTTTACCACGTACATAAAAAAAATCGGAAACACATTGGGCCACAATCAGAAATTAACAATAACAATAAGGTATAGTTACAAATCATTATTTCTTTTCGAACAGTCTTTCCTATACCCTAGCCTCCGCCCCGTTATTTTCTTCCCTAAAGATGATCGCTTTGCTTATTATGAAGGAACGAACTCTTCTGAAAGTTAACATCCATCATCTTTGTAGCTGGAACTAAAATATCAAAATTACGATTATTCGAAGAAAGACAAAGGTTGATAAATTCTTTCTTCCTTCTATAATCGCATCCACCATCTTTATTAGGGTTTTACGTCATTCCAGCAAAGAGTACAGTTTATATCATTGTTGAAAATCTTTTGGACATGGGTAGGAGCGTTTTCGCATATAACTCTGTCCTTCCGACGATGTTAAAAATTCAACACATGAAAATTATATTTTAGACGAGTTAAATCTCGAACCTGTTGCACTAGAATATAAATTATGATAGACCTTGTGTAAATTTTATGTAATGTAATCAGCGACGTAAAATATCTTCAGCTGCTAAAGAGTGATAGGTTACTGTATAAATATGTTAATGAGTGTGGTGAAAAATGGGTCGCAGATCGCTGCCTCTAGGACTGCATTTCCATCCTGTGTCATGGGACTGATTTACTACCGCACAGCCGTTTACTCTGGTCTTATTTCCGCTCTGTCCTCACTATTCGCTGCCTTGTGAACAACTTTTTGCAGTTATTCAGCTACATTTACACTGCAATACCTTAAATTTCAGGGTTACGCCCACTGTAATATTTTACATGTTTTATATAACAGTGGATGTACTTTTTATGCTTTAGAAAATATTTTTGTCCATTTATATAAAAGTATGTGAAAATACCGAGATTCACTGAGGTTAGGATTTCACACTACACGGATGGTATCCTCCTAGAAATGGCTTAATGAGCTGGTTGCGGGTCGGAATAAGGATAGGGCACGACAGGGCCAATAAGATATGGCTGGGAGAGAATTGTGCCGCGCAAGCCAACCTCTCGGTTGATCTCTGCTTTGGTTTACGAAATAGAGAACGAAATTAATGTCGCCATAACCAGCACTTTCATTTACCATTCGCTGCTAACGTCCTAAACGGATAACTGTGAGATTATGCTAAGAACACCTGTCTACAGAATAAGAATCAATCCTTATGTACTGGTGACAGGTAATTAAATCTCCACTGGAAGTAGCGTGCTATTCCTGTCTTGCGGCCAAGACAATTACGTACTTGTATAGCAGTCAAAGGTGTGTGACGAACGCTACAGTAAACAATGTCTCCTCCTGCACCTTTTTTATGTGTGCAATTTATATATTCGATTTTACCCACTCTGAAAAAAAAAAAAACAAGATCCTGAACGCCCAGTTTAAGGCATTGCGTTCACAGTTAAAGGATAACAGTAAGGTCACTTGGCGGTGAAGCATTTGTACACTGTGAGAACAATTTCGTCGAACATCTTATTAGTAGTATGCCATCCAGTATAAGGTTAATTACACCTAACAGAGAGAAACAAAATACAAGTATTAATCAGTACTTGCGTATGTCCGCTGTTCTAAGCATGATGTCACATAGCAAAATCATTTAGAAGCTTCTGTCTACCGTCTTTTACCATTCCACTCACCAACTAAGAAAAAATCTCAAATCCAATGCTGTTCACTGAAGACTACGTTTATATAATCGAAAGTAATGGCATTTTCCATACTAATAACATCTCCCTACGACACATGCTACCATTTGGAGGATATATCATTATTAATATGAAGCAGTTTTATAAGGAGCTCTTTCTTCGGATAGGTCACAGCTGGCGAACTTTGTCACAATGTCACATGGTTTGTTATGAAACTTTCAATTAAAGCCCTTAAGTTAAGTATTATTTCTTTCTGAACTGTTATTGCTCAAGTTAAGCCAATCTATATCACTAAACGACTAACCCGGTGCACGATTCCAGTTGCAAGTTGCGTATCTAACGGCTTCCAGGGGCAACAAAAATTTGTTTTTCAAAACTGCATCCAATAATCGACCGAATTTAAAAACTTAAAATGCTATAGTACGCTATTCATTAATAAGTATAATTTTCCCCACGCACCTTACTCGGCCGACCTGGCTCTGTGCGACTTTTTCGTATTTCTACGCATGAAAAGGGGCACGAAAGGACACCGACCGGACAATAATAAAGAAGTCAAGGAAAAAACCAGGATGGAGTTGTCAACCATTTCTAAAGACGACTACAAGAAATGTTTCGAACTATGGAAGCACCGGTGGGACAAATATATTAGTTGTAATGGAGAGTATTTTGAAGGGGATGAGGTTGTTTCGCAGATAATTTGAAAATATATACTTTTTAATAAATAATTCCGCTTTTTTAGATATCTCCTCGTATTTGAGCAAATTTAATATACAAAGTGAACATTGTTATAAGTTTTAAAATAACGCTAGCCATCAGGCAACTTAATAGTAGTATGAAGTACATATTTATACTCGGTTTTTGTGATCTCACGTCGATTAAACTGGTGGGAAGAGGGATGTCTATAAATACATTTTAGGACGACTCGAAAAGTCAATTCAGGGTGTTTCGATGTGGTAAGTCGTGTAGATCCGTAACACTTTTGTTTTTGAACGTGATACAAATGTAGGTTGGCAGCAGTGCAATAACATGGCCGATGTCTCGTCACTGTGAGATTATTTTGAGTATTGTGTTTATGTAACAAATGTTGTGATACAGAGACGTGTTTTGACTTACTAGTATTTACGTGGCACTTGGCACATCTAGAATCAGGCAGTTTAATTCATCATATTTACTGATGAAACTCTCAAGCTAGATTTGTGGTATCAATGAATGGGAGCTCAGAATTTATTTTTATCCGATCCAAACATAGCAAACGTCACATGCTCCTCTCGATCGACCTCGCCGTTGGCGACACATTAATCCCTATCTTTCGCCTTTTTGTCTTTTCTTAGCGTCGGGGACAAAGTAACCACGTTACCAACTGTGACCTGTTTAATTTTTACGCTGTATGTAGTCTCCTTCCCTGAAGTATCTCTTATAAAACAGAAAACGTTAGCACAGTCGACGTAATTGTTTTGTACGTAACCGACTGGGGCCCTTGTGCTGCCTCCGGGAAAAGGAGACACGTCCATTAAATACATGGTAGGTTACTCCCGCACTGAGAGGAGACGGGACCGTTGCTGTGGGCGGCACTTCATCGCGTCTAGTGTTGGCTGGCGCCAGTGTGAAACGCGCGCGAGTTCACTTGCGTCTGACGACTACGCGCTGGCTCACGGTAAAATTCTGCTCGACTTTATTTGCTGAACGAACAATTTCTTTTTTAAAGTGCAAAGTGTTCTCGACCAACACGCATCTCTTAGTTCTCATATTTGTACTGCGACGTATCCAGCACCCTCAGAATATAGCTGCGCATCCAGCTGCGCACAATACCATGCTTCGCGCGACTTCAGGCTTTTTGTACGTGTGATGCGGGTGTACACGAGGCGATATCTGGTTTCTTTGAAGTCAGTGCGTTTAAATTCGGTCACAGAAGAGTTCACGTGGCGGAGGTAAACGGGATACGCCTTTGTTCCGTGCGTGCAAGGTAGCGCGTTTGTATCAGGGGACTTCCCGAGTATGAGTTCTTGTCGCGCTCACCACAGATTCCTGGATAATGTGAATACTAAGTGCCTTCAAAACCACGAAAACAGTTTTTCTTTCCTTTTTATTGTTGTTTCTCTCTCTGCTTCGATTTTTATTGTCGTTCTGTCAAAGTTTCGGTAATAATTCTCTACCTTAAGTATATATGTAACACATACGCACGAAATTCTAATACAAAACAGAGCTCGCTCAGTAAAGAGTAATTCTTTTTTTGGACGAATAATATTTTCTGCGGAGCTTAATTTCTAATAATAATTTTTGGCGCCCTACGGTTTAGTATCTTTGTATGCCCCACACCTGTTATGTATACGTCACACATCACCACTCCCCTTGCAAATGAGCTAGTGTGCTCGTTTTCGATGTAGATGAGTTCTGGCTGTCACTCTAGAAGAAAAAAAGGAAAATATAATGTTCAAAATCAACAAATGTTTCCTGTGTAGATGCATTGATGGTCTTTTTTAAGAACATGCTTCGCGACAGTCACTTTCAGACAGTAATAGAGCATAGAACTTGGATAACAGGTTATCATTCAAACAGCCCTAGCGAGCTGGTGCATGTAAACTACCGGAGTTGTACACGGGAAGACGACGGTTCAAAATCCCCGTCTAATCCATCCAGGTTTATCTCTACATTGCTTTCCCTAAATCAGTTGGATCGATAGAACTGGGAAAGTAGTTAGAATGATGAAATCGTCTGCAGCAGAACAGCTGTTAGCCTCAAAGCCCAGCAATCCAGATGACCCACTATTTGTCCTAAATTGATTAAGGCAGATGCAGCCGATTATCTTTCTAAAGGAGACAGCCGATTTCCTTCCACGGCCTTTCTCAATGGAAGCTAGTCTTTCGTGCGTAATTACCTCATCGTTTACATGATATTCAATGCTAGTTTTCCTTTCCTTTCTTTCTAAATCAATTAAGGCAAACGAAGGGATGCTTTCTTTGAAAAGATCACTGCTCTTTTCCTTACCTATCCTTCAGCGATAAAAAACTCATTTTTTTCTGAAAGCAGGTTGGGTTTATTCAGGATTCCAGTATACTATATTATTCCGCACTCTTTTGACTACAAAGCCCTATTTTTCAACATAATCTCAGTTCAGAGCGACGGCCTTCCGCCACCTTACTGGCAGGTTCTGTATGGTACCAATATACTGGTCGACGTCGGTGCCAAAATCTTGCTGCATCCATAACCTTCCTTTCATATCCGTACTGCGGAGTGCATTCTTCATTGAGCCACACAGGTGCACATCGGAAGGTGTGTGGGGTGGATGAGGGAGAACAGACCAATTAAGTTTTTTGAACTCCTCACTGGTGCACAGACTTGTGTGAGCCGTTGAGTTGTCATGGAGAAGAATTCGTTTGCATTTTTGTGGCAGCGAAAACGCTGAAGCCGTTTCTTCAATCTCGTGAGGTAGCACAATGCACTTCAGAGTTGATCGTTGCTCCATGAGGAACAAGCCCTTCAGAGTCCCAGAAGGCCGTCGCCATGACTTTACTGGATGAGAGTGTGGGTTTGAACTCTTTCTGCAGAGGAGAGGTGGTGTGGCGCCACTCCTTGGGTTACCGGTTTGTCTCCGGTTCGAAATGATTATCCCATGTTTCATGGCCTGTGATGTTGTTCGACAAAAAACTGTCACGGTCAGCCTCGTAATGCGCAAGCAATTCCGCACAGATAGTCCTTTCTTGCTCTTTGTGGTCTCTGTTACGCAGCGAGGAACCCTGCAGGCACACGCCTTTGAGTACCCCAACTAGTGGACGAATGTGTCAGCACTATCAACAGAGACGTCCAGTTGAGCAGCGAGGTTTTTGATTCTGATCCATCGGCCACCTCGCATGAGAGTGTCCGCACGTTTCAACATTGCAGGCGTCACAGCTGTATGCGGGCGAATAGGTCTGTTCGACCTTGTTGCGATAATGACAGACGTCTCGCCTAACGATTCACAGTACTTTTGATCACCGCCAAGTCTCCATAGACATTCTACAAATGCCTATGAATATCTGCGATGCTCTGGTTTTCCGCCAAAAGAAACTCAATGACAGCTCTCTCCTTGGAACGGACTTCCGTTACATACGCTATTTTGAAGGCTACACATAGCGCCGCTACCTAACGAAACTTGATGAAACAACAGGTGCTGAAGCGAGAATATTCCACGATGTCCCACAGGAAATTCCACATTTTTTCAACCGAAAATGGTGGGAAAAATGTCTTCCACGTGTTCCATTATTTATTGAACGTCCCTCGTATTTCGCTCAGTACTCGTAACCCACGTTTTATTCTCTATTAATATCTGAAGATGTCTGCGCCATAGGATGTTTTCAATAACTATAAATCATGCGATCTAGACTGAAAATATTTACTGAAGTGTAATGAAGTTACAGATCCACATTTTCAATATCATGAAATATAAGAGAAATGTTCGTGAACGTAAATGGGAATGCTTGGGAGACAGACGACGTAGTTTTTGAGAAATCCTGTTGGGCAAATTTAGAGAAGTTGTGTTCGAAGAAGACTGAGAGACCATAATGCAGCCTCCAACGTATATCTCGTGTGGGGATGGAGCGAATAAGATAAAAGGCCGCGTAGAGAGGCGTATAGACAGTCACCTTTAACTCGCTCAATACGCGAATGAATAGCACAGAAAATCGCTAATATTGGTACGATACTCCCTCCACCACGTTCTAACCCCGCCTGGGGTTATTTGGCTGTCTGGTGCAAAACTTTCTATCTGTTGCTACTTTGCCGACTTGCGCGTCGATGAGAATGAGAGGAAATGATAGTATTACAGAAACACCCAGTCCCCGAGCGAAGACACTCTCCGACCCGACTGGGGATCGAACCCACGAACCTCGAGATAATGGTGCTAACCACTAGACAACGATCTACGGACCACCATGCACTATACTCGTATACTGCGTATACTGTGTATATGTACATCTGCAGCCGGATACTTCAAGCTGAGAAGACATAATATTTCGGCGATCTACTTGATCGTCACGGTCAGGTGAGACGCTGTTGTTGCTGCGTGTCGACGAACTGGTGTTACTGTGGAGCTGGTGCCTCCGTATAGACCAGCAGAGAGCTACTCAGCACGCGTGCTAGGTGCCGTGAATGCTGTCCCCACCACAAAAGGTACTAGCGGCACCCGGCGGTGGTGAACGCAGAATAAAACGATGTACTGCTATCGTAACTAATCCTCAAAATGACTTCTTAGGTCCGTGTAGGTTTCCACAATTCACTCAGAGGAAAGCACTTCTCCCTACTAGTAACAGTATTAGCCAGCCTGGTTTCAATGGGTCCTTCTCAACACAGTTCCAGTAAAACGAGATGCATCACCTGTATCTCATTATACACACATTCAAAAAAGTTTTGCATCACCCCGGTTCCCAGAACTCCTGAAGAAAGACATTGACTGTGGATACTGCATCACGGACACAGTCCCTTTGATTGTTCAGAGCTGTCACTAAACCCGCCCAAAGCTATAAACAACCATGCATGAGCAGCGCCTATTATACGAAGGGGTGCGGCAGCCAATCAGTTCCAGTCATTCCACCAGGAAGGAGGTACACGGCTCGTGTTGTCTGTAGTTCAACCATGTCTAGACGGTAAATATCACGGTTCGATCGCGTCCGCGTTGTTATTTTGTGCCAGGAAGGGCTCTCAACAAGGGAAGTGTCATGACATGCCTCGCTCAGGCCACCCAAGGGCCACTACTGCAGTGGATGACCGCTACCTACGGATTATGGCTCGGAAGAACCCTGACAGCAACGTCACCATGTTGAATAATGCTTTTCGTGCAACCACAGGACGTTGTGTTACGATTCAAACTGTGCGCAACAGGCTGCATGTTGCCTCAATCCCGACGTCCATGGCGAGGTCCATCTTAAGACGTGTTTGGAGACAACCCGGTCAGGCTGAATGCCTTAGACACACTGTCCAGCACGGTACAGATAGGTCCAACATCATGCCGAATGAACCGCTCAGGATTGGCATCACGTTCTCTTCGCCGATAAGTGTCGCATATGCCTTCAACCAGACAATCGTCGGAGACGTGTTTGGAGACAACCCGGTCAGGCTGAATGCCTTAGACACACTGTCCAGCGAGTGCAGCAAGGTGGAGGCTCCCTGCTGTTTTCGGGTGGCATTACGTGGGGCCGACGTACGTCGCTGGTGGTCATGGAAGGCGCCGTAACGCCTGTACGATACGTGAATGCCATCCTCCGACCGATAGTGCAACCATATCGGCAGCATATTGGCTAGGCATTCGTCTTCATGGACGACAGTTCGCGCCCCCATCATGCACATCTTGTGAATGACTTTGTTCAGGATAACGATATCGCTCGACTAGAGTGGCCAGCATGTTCTCCAGACATAAACCCTATCGACATGCCTGGGATAGACTGAAAAGGGCTGTTTATGGACGACGTAACCCACCAACTACTCTGAGTGATCTGTGCCGAGTCGCCATTGAGGAGTGGGACAACCTGGACCAACAGTGCCTTGATGAAATTGTGGATAGTATGCCACGACGAATACAAGCATGCATCAATGCAGTAAGACGTGCTACTGGATATTAAAGGTACCAGTGTGTACAGCAAACTGGACCACCATCTCTGAAGGTCTCGCTGTATGGTGGTAGAACATGCAATGTGTGGTTTTCCTGAGTAGTAGAAAGGGCGGAAATGATGTTTATGTTGATCTCTACTCCAATTTTCTGTTCAGGTTCCGGAACTCTCGGAACCGAGGTGATGCAAAACTGTTTTTGATGTGTTTAGTTCATTTCCTGTCCATCAAGAATTAATGCCCTGTAATCGCGGAGTTTTCGGGTTGTTAAGAACTTTGTGTGGTGACGATGTTCCAGACACCAACCCTCAGCAATACGAATATTCTTGTCCATGTATACTTATGTCTTGAAAGCTTATAAACACCGGGCATTCTCAACCCAAGAAACAAAAAGAGCGCTAATCCTAACAGGTGGGCGAGATATAGTCTTGACTTTAAAATTTCGTAAATTTTCCATGTTTTAACTGATATGATCCCAGGATATGGGAGAAACTGATGTAAATTCATCTTGTTCCACTTTCGGCGATGATCTATACCCCAAGATACGATGGTTCTGCATCTCAGAGATTCCGTTCTGTTTCATTGCAGATCTCTACTCCCATTGTGAACTTAATGCTGCGATGAAGGAAATTAAAATGTTCAAAGAAAGTTAGCGAAGCTCCCCCTTCTGGCCCCGATTGGTCAATCGGGACCGACTGCCAGTGGCGTCATTGGATACTGTACGGAGGGGCAAGGGGGTCAGCAAACCGTTGTTGGCTTTCTCGACCGTGGAACAGCTGCTTCTAACTCAAGTAGCTCCTCAGTTGACATCATGAGGCTGAGTGCATCCCGTTCCAGTCCTCCCAGCAAGGAAAAATGCCTGGCAGTACTAGAAACAGAACCCAGGTCTTTTGCATAGCACGCAGAGGCGCTGACAAACAAGATACAGAATTCGGAATACTGTCTTCATGTCAAAAGGACATCGCAGAAAATCGTTCGGAGTTGCGGTAACGGAACGGAACGCAATGGCGCCCGGCCCGCCGTGTCGCTACCCCCCTGAGCTCAGCTGAACAGAGGCTGGCTGCCGTGCACTTGGCGGCGGTTGTGTTGCGGGCCCGCAGCTGTATCGTCCTGCGGCCGTGGCACGTCCAGCTGTTACTGCTGTGTAATATACAGGCGGCAAGTTATTTGAGTAGTTAAAAGGGACGTTCCTGGCCTTTTTTTGCGCCCTTTGTTATCCTGCCCCTCGGCCGAGCGGGACGAGGCGACACCTGGGATAATGGGCCGGCCCTATGACAGTAATGATGCCAACTCCATTACATTTGCGCCGCCGGGCCGGCCGGGGGTCCATTGTGATGCTAACGGGATGCAACCGGTCGGTCGACGCCAGAGGTCTCCCGGGTAGAGGGGGAACCCCCCGGCCGGCGGCGGCAGTTAGGTGCCCTGGGGGAGGCGATTGTCTGCAGGGGCGGCGGACGGGTTGGCAGGCGAGGGGTGTCCGTGTTTGGCAAACGTTTAGCGCGCTAATAGCTCTGTGTGTTTATTAGCTGATTGGTCGGCAACCTGTGGCTTTGTGACCGCAGCACTGCCCTGCGCTGCACCTAGCGGAAGCAGCGATGACACTTTACTCATCGTGGGTGGCCACCGGGTGGGAGCAACTGTGATTTCACCCACACCTGCATTCACCATCAGCCTACGGGCTTGATGGGTGATTTCACTACTCCTGCAAAGCCTACCCTGCATTATTTCTGTTCAATGTCACCCATATCCAAAAACATAAAGTAGTGAAAAATTATCAGCACCACATCTCAGATGCTTCGATGTCATTCTGTTCCACTTTTCAAATAGACCATGATTCACCACCAGACAATGCTGTGCTCCAAACGCACATTCTCAGAAATTTGTCCCTCAAATTAAGGCCTATATTTGATGCTAGCAGACTTCTGTTGGCCAGGAATGATCTCTTTGCCCGTGCTAGTCTGCTTCTTAGGACCTCCTTAATCCATCTATCAACGGTTATTCAGCTTCCGAGGTAGCAGTATTCCTTAATTTCATCTACTTCGTGATAATCATTTTTGACGAAAGAACAGACACCATATCCATATAAGTATATAAAATGGTTCAAATGGCTCTGAGCACTATGGGACTTAACATCTGAGGTCATCAGTCCCCTAGACTTAGAACTACTTAAACCTAACTAACCTAAGGACATCACACACATCCATGCCCGAGGCAGGATTCGAACTTGCGACTGTAGCAGCAATGCGGTTCCGGACTGAAGCGCCTAGAACCACACAGCCACAACGGCCAGCTATAAGTATATAGTTCTGGCAATACCGGCCATGACCTCCTTCTTCTGTGCGGATGCACACATATTACCCGAACTCTTACGGGACTTGGTAAGAATGTCTTCCACGAGTAATGAGTGCGTTGGGTAGGGACACTACGAATGTAGTGTGTGGACATATAAGGTGAGAATGTGGGTCTAGCGGGAGGCGTGCTCGAGATAGAACCTGCAGTTGCACTATGCTCTGTGCCCTCGGTGGCTCAGATGGATAGAGCTTCTGCTATGTAAGCAGGCGATCCCGGGTTCAAGTCCCGGTCGGGGCACACATTTTCACCTGTCCCCGTTGATATATATCCACGCCCGTCAGCAGCTGGAGGTATTAATATATAATTCGGAAGTAAAAGAAGTTCTGAGCTCTTTTAATTTCCAAGTTTCGAGTTTTTGAAATGAGAGGACCTCCTTTTGTACCGGGAGGTCTATCTCTCGTGACATCCCGCGGTCAGCGCGCATTGTATAGGAGTGTCCTGATACTTCTGATCGAAAAGTGTATATGGATGTACTCACAGAATGGGATTCGAGTCTATCGGCTGCAAGTGAAGCGTCAACACCTCCCCTGATTCCATGACCAACGAGGTACTCGACGGCCGTCGAGGCTCACGAGGAAAACAGGCCTTGGCGCGTACATCACAGCACGTGACACTGCAGGTCTTACGAGTGCCAGCAGCCGTCTCCGGCGAGGAGCGAGTAACTATTTCAGACGAGTTTAATAACCCTCAACTGCGCGTTTAAATGCGTGCAAGCTCTCGATAGCAAACGACAAAGTTAAGGCCTTCAGTGGCTGTCTTTTCAATTACATATTGATTTTCCGCGGGCCGTGGACGGAGCCGAGCGTTCGTGAAGTATGTGGGACAATCTGACTAGTGCGACGTCACAAGCTCGTTGCAGTGCCTGTCTTTCTCGTGCGCCTCGACGACCGTGCAGTGATGTCACGGGAGGAGGCCGAACGGAGGCCAAGGGCCGGTAATCGCTGACGGAGTGCGGTGTCGCGGCCACAATGCGGCCGCCGATCTGCGACAGCGGGCGCATGCGCGCGTGCCGCCGCCGGCCGCTTGTAAATGAGGCCCGCTCTTGTCGGCCGTGCGAGTAAACAACGCCGTTGTCTGCCCCTCTCGCTCCGAGAACAACGGGCGGCCACACTTATGCGAAACGGCGTCGAGCGAGCAGCTACCTGCGTGGGATTCTGATTAGTGCGCGCCGTTGTAGACGCTGACGGGCCGTCGCCACAAAAGTCACAGGTCTGCTCCACCTGTCTGGACGCAGGAGGCCTCCGTCATACCACATGGCGGAATGATCTGCTGGAACACCGCTTCAGTTGTTACTCTCGCTTCCAGTACGCACGCACCTCGAGTAGAGTAGGAGGTACGTGGTTTGAAACTTAAATCTCAACCCACCACTGTCCCTCTATTTTTTCTCTTTTTTTTTCCTTCAATTATAGCTCATTCGATTACAGTGCTGTTCCCCCAACTTTGGCCACTGTCCTCTGGGTTTCATTTTTGTTTTCAAATGGTTCAAATGGCTCTGAGCACTATGGGACTTAACATCTGTGGTCATCAGTCCCCTAGAACTTAGAACTACTTAAACCTAACTAACCTAAGGACATCACACACATCCATGCCCGAGGCAGGATTCGAACCTGCGACCGTAGCAGTCGCGCGGTTCCGGACTGAGCGCCTAGAACCGCAAGACTACCACGGCCGGCCATTTTTTGTTTTGTCTGGAGATGGGTATCTATAATCTTCCAATGAAACGTATTTCTGTTCATAATTCCATGTTCTTCAAACATCTCTTTCAGATCACTTCTGATTCTTGCAGGGTTTTTTCCGGTCGAGACGTATAAAAATAACCTTATTTCGTCAATGTTCGACTGTGGTTTAGAAACTGCGACTGTGTATCACGTAGTAAATAAATTAAAACAGTTATCTCTGTCAGTCACTTTTATTTTCTTCCATGACGCGTTTCGAAGGCTTACACCCTCATCTTCACGTGGATCACTGGATTATACTGCATTTTTATTTGCTCGATACAAGCAGTTGTCAGTTGTAAACTTCATTTCGCTACAAACAATGCATAATTTGCATTTGTTATCATAATATGGCACCGCTATTATACATATTAAATAGTAATAAAACTACTTACAAGATGTTCCAGCATAAGGAATCCACAGGTTTGTTATTAACATTAGTGAGCGCGTGCGCACACACACACACACACACACACACACACACACACACACACACACACACAGAGAGAGAGAGAGAGAGAGAGAGACAGACTGACGAAACAATAGCACGCTGTCCAGAGACGTAGAAATGTAATATAACCTATTAATCCACCTAAAGATGAATGTGTAAGCCCTCAAAATGCATCGTGGAAGAAAATAAAAGTTGGTGACACAGATAACTGTTTTATTTTAACATGTGTGTTGAAGACTTCTCTTACCTATCCTATTTTCCCTCATTCGAATCAGATGGTCATAAAACATCATTCTACATTTTAGCACAGTTACATATAGTATTCCAATGTTTTTGCACGGATGTTCATTACTTGTTCCCGTATTCACTGGTCTGCTTTAATGGCCACAACATTTTTCTCAGGAGTTTCCTCTCTTTCTTTTCCCTGTTTTCTATCTGTACTGTCTCTTTCAAATCTAGGGATTCACAGTGTTACTTGTTCCCTCCTCATCTCTTATCTCTCCTTCCACAATGCGTTTTGAGTCATGACAGTATGTACTATATACTCACATAATGTTACATTATATACACAAGCGTTTTCTCTGTGGCTTTGCCCATGTATGCACTTGACACATATAGTGAACAAACCTCCTTCACCCTCTCTCTTTGTCGACCTCTTCCAGCCTCCGTCCATCCACCTCATCCTCCCCTCATCTCCTATATGTCTATCTCCTTCTGCCCACTTCTCTCTTCATATTCTCCCCCCCCCCCCCTCTCTTTGTCCATTTCCTCCAACCCCTCTCTGTAACCATATCTTCCTTCCCTCTCCCTCTGATCATCCTCCCCCAGTCCCTCACTCTTTCCATCTCTGCCTCCCCTCTTCCTTTTCCACTTGCCCACCATTTCTCTATATCTTCCACCTGCCTCATGTATCTCCCTCTCCTCCCTGTCACTTTTCTCCTGCCCCTCACTTTGCCCATCCCTCGTCTAACTATCTCAACCTGTCCTCAGACATGCTCATCGGCACTTAAAGCCCCTACAATACATTTCAATAAAGCAGGCTGATAATACTTCCACAACACATGTGTCATATAGGTCAGACCATACATCCTGCCCTGGAAAACCATTTCTTGCACCTGACATGCAGGCTGCCATGCCAAGCAGGTTGATTTAGCAGGTCAATACTGTTCCAACACAACATGCCTGTCATGCAAGGCAGCCTGTATGCCAAGGTATGAAAAAAACACTTTTTCCCGTATCTCCACTCATATTGGAGCTATAAGGTTACAAATCCAACAGTGCTGATACTCATGAGGCCCGATATTTCTGTGCCAGATTTGGGTGAAATTGATTGAGGAGTTTTAGAGTAGATCCTGGACATTCTCACATGTAATCTGCTTTAGATTATAATACATATTTTTCACTGGTTATCGGAAATACATACACAATCACATCAATCTAGAGAATTCCCATAACTTTTCTGAAAATACATATACTGTCAATGAGACATTGAAATTAAGTGTAGAGAGTAGTGCAATAGTAATTAATTTAGCCATATTTTGTAAGTAGTATTTTTTGAACTAGCTCATAATTTCTGTACTATGAAATCTCATAGCGACTGATAAGATCATCACAAATAGAACAAAAATTCATTTTAGTTAGGATGAGCCAATCTGGAATTCGCATCTCTGTAAAACTGATGTCCTTCAAGTCAACAGACATCAGTCAAAGATGCCTTACCAGACCTTTATTTGTACATCAGAGTCTACTATTTGTTTGTCTAATGTCTAAACAATACATATATATGGAAACAGGGATGATTCTATAATTACAAAATGGCCATTTTAACTTGTAGAAACACTCTTAGAGGATTCGACGAAGCTGCCAAAGCAAATAATGAATTGTTCACATTGCACTTATATGTCACATTCGCAAACATACACAGTAAGCAAGGGTTGTAGAGCTTCTGAAATGCTTCTGTACAGAAATATTTATGGTCATATCATATGTTGATATTGCCAGGCCAACGTTGCCTTAAGTATTCGCAGAGTGACTCAGCCAACATGGGCTAGTAAAACGATGTTATCCCACGAAGGCATCACGAGATGCGACCTCGTTTACAGTGGCCAGATGATTCAATATGTTACTCTGACCTCAACAAAGCGCGTCCTAACCACTTCGTCGTATATTCTGGATTGTAACAGACTTAACTTGCTGTTATGGTACAGGGATTTAATATGTAAAAGAAACGTAATCTGCGCATTTTTTTCCGAAATGGGAAACAATGACAACTATCAGAAACATTGTAATGCGCGAATTCATACTGAATTATGAACTTTTGCATACGTAATCCTACACTTACTAAGCCAACATGTCATACTATTTAACGATTATAAGGAGCACATTATTTTGTGTAAAATTCGGATGGACTGTATTAGATCGAGTTTTGAAATCCATCTGAAGGTAGTTTTGGAACAAAGCATTATCCCATATTCGTTTAAATCATGAGACTATTATATAAGTGGTTAATTACTATTTTGTTTTTTCGTCATAACACAAAAAAAAGAAAGGGGTGTAACGAAAGTGTGGCACCGTGTAAAGTTAAAGTAAACTTTGGAATGGACTCATGTGCTCCGTGTTGCAGAATAGACTAGGAACCACAAAGCTCCACTTCACTGTCGCCAACAGGACTGATACTTACAACAACAACTCGTTTTTTTGGACCTAATAAATAGAGGAATTATGGGGGTCATAACAACAGAAAATCAGATATAATGCACAATTTACAGACTATTCAAAACTGAAGGAAAAACCGGGAGGTTGGCGACTGTGACACAATTAAGGCACATGGAAGAATACTTGCAAGGATTTCACTGCATTTCAGTCGTATATCGTACCTTGACTTCGAACGTTGGTCGGTACTGCACATTTCCGTTACACTCAAAGTTGAACGCAATAGTTTCATGAAAAGGAGGCAGTTTCACTGGTATCTACGTAATGAATACGACGAATCGTTTATGTCGTCTTTCTTCACAGAAAAAGTATCGAATTTGCAGCATCTCTGTGGCGTCTCTTCTGCGGCTTCGATACAAGTCTGACAATCAGTAATTACTGAAAGCTGAAGTTGATAGTTATCTAATCTGCGGCCGATGAAGTGGCAACCCAAACCGTGTTATCGTTAATATTAATAAAGCAGGGTAACTGGCGCCTACGTATCGGCATTCATATCGTGGCGCTATCACTACATAATAAATAGTTCTCTGATCGTCGCGAGACATCTATTATAATGGAATCTGACTACCACCTCCCACCTAAAAATGTGTTATCTGTACACAGCAATGTTAGAAATTCTTCTTTTCCACAGTGTTTACAATTTCCTCTGCAGCTTAAAACTTATATCCAGGAGCTGATGGTAGACATGCCATCGTAACATTCACCACGAAAGGTACATGCCACTTTCATCACCGGAGGTGGCAAACAAAAGTCTGTATTGCTTAAAAGTTACTCAGTTTACTTTGATTTCATTTTTTATTTTATTCATAAATGGTATGAGATTGTGGTCGTAAAAATAAATGTTAAAATGTCAGCTCAACCACCAATTTACAATTTTAAAAGAAAACGACTAGAATTTATGTGTTTCGAAGATGAAGCTTTCATCTTTAGAATAATCGTACAAGAATCTGTAAAAGCGACCACTATAAAACGTAAACAGGAACAATAAAAATTAAAAAAAAAAATAAGACCAACTATACACTGCGATTTAAGCTAAAGAAGAACTTGAAACATGAAGTCGACAGATACGAGAGGGATGGTATGTACAAAATTCAATGTAACACCTGTAGTGCGAACTATGTAGGCCAAACTGGTAAGCGCTTTTTAAGTTAAAATACAAAGAACATATGGACACTTTCAGGCTTAGCAGTTTGGCGAAGTCAGCCGTAGCCACACATATTTGCTAAACTGGCCACCCCATCTTGCGACTTGATGAGGATTTCGCAATTTGGCACGTACAAGATAAAGGCAAGAAACTGGATCTCTTAGAACAACTGGAGATTACTATATGTCCGAGCGAGGTGGCGCAGTGGTTAGCACACTGGACTCGCATTCGGGAGGACGACGGTTCAATCCCGCGTCCGGCCATCCTGATTTAGGATTTCCGTGATTTCCATAAATCGCTTCAGGCAAATGCTGGGATGGTTCCTTTGAAAGGGCACGGCCGACTTCCTTCCCCATCTTTCCCTAATCCAATGAGACCGATGACCTCGCTGTTTGGTCTCTTCCACCAAATCAACCCAACCCAACCCAATTACTATACGTCGCGTGGGATGTCATAACACATTAGACGAACAGCTTACAGATGACATAAATAACTTTTTCAGAAACTTTTTAGATCTTTTTTAATGTCTGTTATTTATGGACTTTAGAGCTTTCGTTGATGACGAGATTCGACTTTCCGGGCTACCAGGCATAATTATATATCTTTGTATCTTCGTTATTCTCTTTAGATTTCATGTGCGTATTCAAAAAGTTTTCGCTCGCGTTAGTTCTGTGTTTACCGCCAGATGTGTCTTTAAAGAAGATACAAGGACTGTGTACGCATATAGTTGTTATTGTGACTCTGCCAGTACCCAGTGCAACATATGGAATTCCATTTTACTCTATTTTATTAGTTGACGGTATTAAGAGAACACGGCTGCAAGGGAAGTAGCCGCGTTGTTTGATTATTATTTTTATTGTTCTTGTTTATGTTTTATATTGGTCGCTTTTAGGGAGTCTTGTACTGTTATTTTGGTGATGAAGGCTTTACCTTCGAGACGCGTAAATTGTAGTGTATTTTTTACACTGTAAATAGGAAGTTACGCCGACATTCGCATTACCTGGCCCATTAAATCTGCGCGAAATGTCCAGCACTCGACGAAATCCTCCATAGCCTTCGTCAGGAACAACAGACTGCCACGACTATTGTTGTGATGACCTTTCACAGCCCGTAGATGGCTTGTGATTGGTCGGCGTACATCAGTACGTCTTGTTGACAGCGAATGTGCCCAACGCAGTTTTCATCTGATGTGTGTCCAACTGAGCAATAACTCTAGTAGAAATCAGCAAAATGTCGCCGCAGTTTCCACGCACGCCGTACAGGTAGTGCGGCCCTTCGGTAGAGCAGTGCACTTTCCACGATGTGAGCCGGTCGGCGGACCAGATGAAGATACCGGCGTGCCAGCGGTGCTGTTTTTGCCGCGGCAGAGCACCGTCTGAGCTGCCGATAGCGCACTCTGCTCTGCTCTGTGTCGCAGCAGACAGATAGCGGGCAGCAGCCTTCCGCTCTTCCTTGTTCCACCCGCATCTGCTCTCTCTCCGTGCTCTCTCCGCCACCCTTTTGTTGCGAGAGTTCTCCTTTCTCGAACCTTCCGTGAACTGTTTGCCTTGTCCCCTCACATTTTTTCCCTCGCCTGCTTTTTTTTCGGGCATTTATTGTTCATGGGTGTTCTTAGAGATAAGCAGGCCTGCAACTCAACAGTCGCTCCTTTGTTGTGCTCGTACGTACTCTCGTCTGTTACAGCCAGAGCGACTCTCGAGATAGCACCGCGAGCAATGAACCAAGCAGTGCGGCGATAATACACGGGAGGTGTATCTAAGACTTCGAGTTCATTTTAAGCAGACTGTGAGTTTCCTAGTGTTTCAAACGAATCGCCGGTGGGCCTTACAGGTACGCAATGGGCTTCCTATCCGTCACCATAGCCGAGGCAACTTATGCACACCTGTGCCGTGGCGCTTGACTCCCAGATAAGCCGGTTCAAAATCCTGGAGGTGGATGAAATTTTCGACGTCAGCATTGGGCCAGCAAGGGGAGGAGAAGTAAAGTCCCTGATCAACAGACTTTACGCGAATATCCTGGACAAAATTCCAAGGAAACAGGCCAATGAGTGCAGAGGAGCAACACACTTTCCGTCAGGCGCTGGACACATCCCGTGGGATATCCCGGCCAACATTGCTACACGACATTTTTATGACGCTCCTTCTTAAAACTAATCTATAGCTCCCTTAGATTCACCTTGTTGTCCACGAACAAGGGTTGCTGCTTGTAGCACTTGATGAAATGAAAAAATTGCACCTACAATTACCATAACGCCAAACGTTTTTCATTCGCTGTTCTCTTGCTAGGACTGGCAAAACACCTTTTCTCCACGAGCGTTTGATCACCAGTGCACTGAGTGCAGTGGTAACACGCTGGACTCGTGTGCGGGACGACAGCAGTTCAAATTCCCGTCCGGCCATCCATGTTTTCTGTGATGTCTACAAATCGTTTAGGGTAAAAAGCATGAATGGTTTCTTTGATAGGCCGCGGCCAGTTTCCTCCCGTATTCTTCCCCATTCCGAGCTTGCGCTCCGTCTCAAGTGACCTCGTCGTTGACCATAATCATGCTTCCTTCGTTTCATTTGTCCTAGCACCGATTCAAAGTAATGAACCGATGAGTAGCTACTGTTTCATCAATAGGTTCTCAATGTTGCATTACTAATTTGTATATTGGTGTAGGTCAATTCATTACTGGGTACGTAGACGCTTCCATTAGTGAAAAATCGAGTCTCATTTGTCCGCAAAACATTCATAACAGCCAACCTGCAATATTTTCCATTTGCACTAGCCGACATACCAGTGTAGCCGTGTAGCAACTACGTGACCATTAATCCGACATGCGTTGCTGAAAAATGTAACTATTCTAAGAGCAAACCCTTTTCTACATTAAAGAAAGCTCTCACGTCATTATAAAATGTCATATATATTTCTGTACAAGCTGCTTTATGTTACCTACCGGCAGTACTGTGTGCCCAATGAAAAGTACAGTACCACATTAAGCATGAAGATACGCGAAATAGACTCATCAGCACGGTGGACACACGCGGCTAATGTAACCTTTCTTCCCTCTACAAATTGCAGGGCCTCTGCCTTATGCATTTGGCGTACCGTCAAGTTGTGTCGGCTATTTTACGTGCATAAAAACTGATATGCTCTTACACGGATTATGTTTTCTACTTGCGTTTCGCTGTGAGGTTCCAAGAAAAGGCTAGTGCTGATCTACATTGTTTACTGATTTATGGCAATAATTTAATTATAGTCATTATCACATCTGATGGAAGCTAGTCTTCTGAAACATGAAGTGTAAGGAATAAATTAATTCGGTAGCAGATGTTAAACATTACATTTATCACTGCTTATCAGCAGGCTACCACAGTTGTCATCACTCCACCTTCTCAAGGTAAGGTAAGTTCTACATGTACATCTATATCTATGCTTCGCAAACTACCTTATGGAGCGTGGTGCAGGGTGCTTGTGCTTTTGACCCCACTATAAAATTCCCAGTCACCTTCCATGTTCCGTTTGCGATTGATGCATGAGAAGAATGAATGTCGGTAAATATCTGTATTAGCTCTAATGTCTCCGATTATCTCCTTGTGGCCTTTTTTTTTCGCGAAACGTACGTATGTGCGAGGAGGTGATACGTTGCCCAACTCTTACCTGGAAGTACTCTGCCGGAATTTCAATACTAAACCTCTATATCACAGACAACGCCACTCTTTAGCGTCTGCCACTAGAGTTTGCTAAACATCTCTGTCATGTCCTCGCTCCGAATAAACGTTTCCGAGACGAAACGCGCCGCCGCTTTTCGTTGGATCTCCTCTCTCTCTTCTAGTAATCAACTTGGAAACGTAGCTCTTAAGGTATGCATTTTAGAGCCCTTGTTGACTGAGCAATTTTCCTGTCATATCCCTGAATATGGCACATTCCTCCTAGGACACCCTGTCTGTGTAAATGGGAAGTGTTGACAACGTACTACAGTGACGTAGGGGAAAACCAAACGAACAATTTCACTTAGAACAGTTGTGGTCATGAAATCGGGAAATAACCTAAAATAGTTCTACATAGTTCATCTAATGTACAGCGCATGCGCGCCGTGCGACATTTTAAACATTCCCTCATCCTTTTACGCAAGTCGGTCTTAACTGTTTGAAGCTTATTTCTTTTTCTCGCTAAAATCGTCCTTGGATGTTAAACCCACCTTATTCTTCTACTTACTAATTGCAAAATTAGCTGTTTGTGTAAATTTTACCTCAGAATTTTGTGAATTTTAACAGCGTAAAAATACCAATTAAATTGTATTGTTTCTCTGGCCTTTCGACTACGAGACTACTGTGCTCCGGTTTACTTTTAGATTGAATTGTATATAAACTTAGCTACTTGTTGGATGACGTCCACAAAAGTCCTTTTTATCTCATTATTCCCACGTGAGAGTTTAATGTGTGTGTCAAATCTTATGGGACTTAACTGCTAAGGTCATCAGTCCCTAAGCTTACACACTACTTAACCTAAATTATCCTAAGGACAAACACACACACCCATGCCCGAGGGAGGACTCGAACCTCCGCCGGGACCAGCCGCAGAGTCCATGACTGCAGCGCCTTAGCCCGCTCGGCTAATCCCACGCGGCTGAGAGTTTAATAACAAATCTTATATATGTAAGAAATTTCAATAATCTGTCCGACGAAGTCGGTGGTTTAGGAGGGCGAGAAGGTATACAGAATCTCGAGCGATGTTGCATCTCCTTTAGCTTAGGTAGCTTTTGTAGGTATATCTGAAGTTGTTTCTCGCCATGATGGAACGCAAGTGTCCTACATCAAATTGTTCGCCTCGACGTCCCCTACGACACAGTTATACTTTTCTCCTTATACTGTAGCCGGCCGCCGTGGCAGAGCGGCTCTAGCCGCTACGGTCGCAGGTTCGAATCCTGCTTCGAGCATGAGTGTGAGTGATGTCCTTAGGTTAGTTAGGTTTAAGTAGTTCTAAGTTCTAGGGGACTGATGACCTCAGTTGTCAAGTCCCATAGCGCTCATAGCCATTTGAACCATTTGAACCTTATACTGTAAACAGTAATGGGCTTATCACTCCTTTTTGTGGTACTCGTGAAGTTACCTTTGCACCTGTCGATTATGATAATAAATTTGTTACCAAAAGATTACTCGTTATTCTTGTGGAATTTTGAAACGTATCTTAGCTCTGTATGAGCACTGGACAGACCAGAGTCACGGAACGATAGATTAAGATTGCAAGCTAGTGGGAACCCGTTGTAATGCTGAAGGGGGGCTGCAGCGAACGCTATAAGAAGCTTTGTTTGCTGCTAACGATCTCGAGCGATGCGCAAAAGCGGATTTCCCACGAGGTCGCTGGGAAGTAGCTAACGAAGCAACAGGGTGTGAAGAAAGGTGACGCTTTGAGCTGCTGTGTCGGAATGAAAATATCCTTGAGGGATGAATGATTACTGGGCCACGAGAAGAAAGGCAGGATGGAGGGGTGCCCGGCGGTGGCGAGGCGGTTTTCTTTCGGCGCAGGACGGTTCCTTTATTCGCGCAACCCTCGCGGCTTGAGTGATGGCGTCACTCTGTCACCGTCACTCGAGGCCCTTCCCCCACCGCTGCAGACGCGGGAACAATACACTGGCGTCGTCGCCGCTGCTGCTGGCTGCTTCTTCAGCGGAACTGGCTCTCAGCGCTGGACTGGCCCACTTACGAGGCTCGCAACAGAAATGTGTCTCAGCAGAACGTACCGGCCCTCTGGTCTCGTGGAAGCTTTCAACGTGACGCTCCTGCTGGCCGATTTCCGCATAAATTTACCGCTGGACATTGATGTCCCGTCGCAGAGGGCAGCCCAAGTGAAGAAGCACTCGACGCAGCTGGTTATTGAGGAGCTGTCTGGAGGGACAACACTCGGGAGGTAACGGACGGCTCGCGGGCAGGCGAGGCGAGGAACGCGGCAGCCGGAGGGCGTGGAGAGGTCTGGAGAACAAATGTTTACGGTTCCAGGCGCTGTGTAAACGGCGCCGAGCCGCGCCAAGCCGCCAGCATGCGCGCTGCCATTGTGCAGGCGCGGCGAGGAAGGCTTGGGGGGGGGGGGGGGGGGGGGGGGGGAGCTCCGCGCCGGCCTCTTAGCTCGCTCCCTGTCTATTTTTGCGGAAGACGAGCTGGACACCACACAGCCATATAACATATCTGAGTAGGGTTGGGGTACGTAGACGCTAGCTCATTCCAGGGCCATACTATTCAGGAGGATTTCGTGATGATGATGATGATGATGTTTGGTATGTGGGGCGCTCAACTGCACGGTTATCAGCGCCCGTACAAATTCCCAACCATTGCTCAGCCCAATTTCGCCACTTTCATGAATGATGACGAAATGATGAGGACAACACAAATACCCAGTCATCTCGAGCCAGGGCAAAAATCCCTGACCCCGCCTGGAATCGAAACCGGGACCCCGTGCTCGGGAAGCGAAAACGCTACCACGAGATCACTAGCTGCGGACAGGAGGATTTCGTGATATTACGTGTACAGTGAGATGACAAAAGTCATGGGACAGCGATATGCACATATACAGATGGAGGTAAGATCGCGTATACAACGTATAAAAGGTCGGTGCATTGGCGGAGCTGTCATTTGTACACATGTGAGTCAGGTGTAAAGGTTTCCGATGTGATTATGGCAGCACGACAGGAATTAGCAGAGTTTGAATGCCTATTGGTAGTTTGAGTTGGACGCTGGTGCTGGATGTGTGGGACATTCCCTTTCGGAAATCGTTAGGGTATTCAGTACTCCGAGATCCACAGCGTTCAGAATGTGCCGAAAATACCAAATTTCAGGCGTTATCTCTCACCACGGCTAAAAGCAGTGACCCACGATCTTCACTTGACGACCGGGAGCAGGGGCGTTTGCGTAGAGTTGTCAGTGCTAACAGACGAGAAACTCTGCGCGAAATAACTGTAGAGACCAATGTGGGACGTACGACGAACGTAATTTGGCATTAATGGCCTATGGCAGCAGACTACTACCGTAGTGAGTGCCTTTGCTAACACCACGACTTCGCCTGCTACGCCTCTCCTGAACCATATTGGTTGGACCGTAGGCGACTGGACAACTATGACCTTGTCTCATGAGTCCCGATTTCATTTGGTAAGAGCTGACGTTTGACTGTGGCGTAGACTCCACGAGACTATGGACCCAGGTTGTCAAAGAGGCGCTGTGGGCTGTGTTTACGTGGAATGGACTAGATCCACTGGTCCAACTGAACCGATGATTGACTGGAAATGGATATGTTCGGCTTCATGGAGATCATTTACAGCCATTTATGAACTTCATGTTCCCAAACAACGATGGAATTTTTATGGATTAGAATGCGCCATGTCACCGGGCCACTGCTGTTTACGATTGGTTTGAAGAAATTCTGGACAATTAGAGCGAATGATTTGGCCACCCGGACCGCCCGACTTGAATCCTAGCGAACTTTTACGGGACATAATCTGCAAGTCAGTTCGGACAATCCTACACAGACAACACTTTTGCAATTACCGACGGCTTTAGAGGAAGCATGACTCAGTTTTTCTGCAAGGGACTTTCAACGACTTGTTGAGTCCGTGCCACGTCAAGCTGCTTCACTACGCCGTGAAGGAAGTCTGGCACATATTAGGAGGCATCCCATGACTTTTCTCGCCTCATTGTATGGTAGGGTGTTAAAGAGTATTCGCATCAAACGTCTAAGAGTGACAGATTATGTCATGCGGAACAACTTTCGTTAGAAAAAATGTTTGCTGACGCTGCCCAACGACACTATACTCTTTATTGTCGGTTAAGCCCCTGAGAGGTGGCAGGGCGTAGTCACTCTCCGGTGTGTGTACGCAGTGGGTATTGCCTGTAACCCAATCAACTGTTCCATGTAAAAGTAGGTAGGCCGAGCAAAATTAAAGGTCCCAATTCGCTTCTAAAATATCGCCCTCTGTTTCTAGACATTCTTTTCTCTGCCTCGTGATGACTGGGTGTTGTGTGGTGTCCTTAGGTTAGTTAGGTTTAATTAGTTCTAAGTTCTAGGCGACTGATGACCTCAGAAGTTAAGTCGCATAGTGCTCAGAGCCATTTGAAAGCCAGTCGTAATTTTACAATGTATATAACACCCTTGTATCCCCTAACTCGATAAAAACATTCGTGTAGCTATCTTCCTCGGACACGGGTAGACAAATGAGAAAATGAAAAATAAAATGAAATACACAACAACAATAATCGGGTTTCGAACACAGGGCGCAAAAATAAGAGGCCGCGACGGTAGCCAGTACGCCACCAGTTGGGCTGAGCTTGTCGCGCTCTAAAAGGCATCTACATTACGTCGAAAATTTTGACTGTCATTTTCTCAGAAACGGTCAAGTGTCCACGGATAAGCTGACACACGTGTTCACTTACTTTGACCCCTCTTCCACTGAGCGAAGTTCCCGGGAAATCGGGTTATGGATCTTGCCGTGCTCGCCCCTTTAGATATTGTCTGTGTGGCCAAGAGTAGCCATATAGAACAGCTATAGGGCGTGTAAAAGTTTCTAGTTTCCTTTACTTTCTCTGTCATTCTTATCGATGTATCGCTGTATATTAAATAGTTTCATTCTGAACTGCACTGTGTAGTTATTTCACGCAGTCTCTCAGCGATGAGGCACAATCCAGTGAGTCTCTTGTCTTCCGTTTTAAGACCCATAAGGACGTCAATTCCGGCAGAGGACAAGCTGTCGCTGTGGGAAGACACAATTTCCATACCGGAGGAGTGGGATTCAAACCCCGTCCGACCTAAAGATATACGTAACCCAATGACTCCGTTAAACTATTAAGATGTAAACGCGAGTGGTCCTTTGAAAGAAGTCCTGTCGATTTTTTTCGTTATCCCTGACGTATCTGAGCTTGTGCTGTGTTCGTATGTGCTCCCTGCAAGTCTCCGCACGGCATGCGGCGGACGGGACATCATGCAACAATCTCACTGTGCAACGCGTAAGAAGAGAAGACCGACGTGAAGTGTACAAAGAAGCCATGACGAAACCAGCGGAACAATTGGAAAAAAATGGTGAAGGAGGGTCATGTCGGCAGGCTCGCACTGGGGTCAGATGACGCTGCACCAGAGGCTCTTATGTGCAGCGAGGCGCGCGCTGCAAGAAAAGCACGCGCGGCGAAGAGCCGGCGGCGGCGGGCAGTCGCAGAAAAGGAGGCCGCGGCGGCTAATCTTCTGCAGATGGCTCGCGGCGCGGCCCGCCCGGCAAACAACACTCTCATTGTTTACATGACGTCACACAATCGCACAGTCGCCGCTCCCGAGCGTCGGCGGCGCTTGTTTTGCGGACGCGGCAAGAAAAACAAATGGAGGAGTGAGCCTGTACGTCTGCGTGTGCAAGTGGGCGTCCTGCGCTGAGCACTTCCCAGCGCCTTCCATACGCGGCGCCCACAAAAAGAAAACATACAGGCGGTTGCGCTCGTGTGAGTGGGCTTTGTTCTCGGGGCTGACATCTGGCGCCTCGTGAGACGAGCCAGACGCCGACGCAACAGGCGCGCCACTGGGCCTTTTACGGACCCCGGCCACGGTGTCCTGGGTCTGCCCCGCGGGGGGAGGGGGGGGGGGATGTAGGGGGCCGCAGGCAGATTCCTCGGCACCCACCGCCGGAAGCTGACCCGCTGCAGCATTCCGCCGCTCACAAAAAAACGCCCGAGCTACGTTTCCGTGTTGCACGGTGACGTTTCGCTAACGAGATTCCAGGCACATGCCATGCCGTTAACGGCAGTGGTAAAAAAGTAAAGGAGTATGGCCTCCACAGTTTTCAGCGAAATTTTTAACCATCATGGATGTGGAACACTGCGACTGTAATCGAATAAAGGTTTTCAGAAATCATTCAGAGGCTGGAGAAGATCCACCTTTGGAATGAAATTCCTCATCTGTCTCTTCGATATATAAAACAAAAAGGTATCAAGAGCGTATGCACAAGTTGTAGAGAAATAAAAGTTAACCTACCAACAGCTGGCTTTCCTCTAGCATCTTGAGTAAGAAAATAGAAAAGGGTGTGTCGGCTGTAAGTGAAGACCAAAGTGGTTTTAGCAAGCACGACCATGTCTTAATAACATTCACGCTATCAGACGGTTACTGGAAAAATGTAAAAAAAATAAAAAAATAAAAGCATATACATGGTCTTTCTGGACCCACAGAAAGCATATGTTTGTCCCAAGAATAAAATTGTGGAGAGTTATGAGAAGGAGGTTAATGTGAGAGAGAAATGGATTAAACTGGTTAAAAAGTAATACAATAACACAAAAGTAATCATTAAAATGGGGAACAAGGTTACTCGAAGTACACACATCAAAAAAGGTTTTGCATCATCTCAGTTCCGAGAGTTCCGGAACCTGTGCAGAAAATTGGAATAGAGACCAACATAAACATCATTTCTGTCCTTTTTATTACTCATGAAAACTACACATTGCCTGTTGTACCATCATACAGCGAGACTTTCAGAGGTGGCAGTCCAGATTGCTGTACACACCGGTACCTTTAATATCCAGTAGCACGTCTTACTGCATTGATGCATGCCTGTATTCGTCGTGGCATACTATCCACAAGTTCAAGGCACTGTTGGTCCAGATTGTCCCACTCCTCAATGGCGACTCGGCGCAGATCACTCAGAGCGGTCGGTGGGTCACGTCGTCCATAAACAGCCCTTTTCAGTCTATCCCAGGCATTTTCGTTAGGGTTAATGTCTGGAGAACATGCTGGCCACTCTAGTCGAGCGAAGTCGTTATCCTGAAGGAAGTCATTCACAAGATGTGCACGATGGGGGCGCGAATTGTCGTCCATGAAGACGAATGCCTCGCCAAAATGCTGCCGATATGGTTGGAGGATGGCATTGACGTATCGTACAGCCCTTACGGCGCCTTCCATCACCACCAGCGGCGTATGTCGGCCCCACATAACGCCACCCCAAAACAGCAGGGAACCTCCACCTTACTATACTCGCTGGACAGTATGTCTAAGGCGTTCAGCCTGACCGGGTTGTCTCCAAACACGTCTCCGACGATTGCATGGTTGAAGGCATATGCGACACTCATCGGTGAAGAGAACGTGATGCCAATCCTGAGTGGTTCATTCGGCATGTTGTTGGGCCCAACTGTACCGCGCTGCATGGTGTCGTTTTTGCAAAGATGGACCGCGCCATGGACGTCGAGAGTGAAGTTGCGCATCACGCAGCCTATTGTACACAGTTTGAGTTAACACGAAGTCCTGTGGCTGCACAAAAAGCATTATTCAACATGGTGGCATTGCTGTCAGCGTTCCCCCGAACCGTAATCCGCAGGTAGCGGTCATCAACTGCAGTAGTAGCCCTTGTGTGGCCTGAGCGAGGCAGGCTATCGACAGTTCCTGTCTCTCTGTATCTTCCCCATGTCCAAACAACATCGCTTTTGTTCAATCTGAGACGCCTGGGCACTTCCCTTGTTGAGAGCCCTTCCTGGCAGAAAGTAACAATGAGGACGCGATTGAGCCGCGGTATTGAACGTCTAGGCATGGTTGAACTACAGACAACACGAGCCGTGTACCTCCTTCCTGGTGGAATGACTGGAACTGACCGGCTGTCGGACCCCCTCCGTCTAATAGGCGCTGCTCATCCATGGTTGTTTACATCTTTGGGGGGAGGGGGGGAGGAGGGAGGGGGCTTTACTGACATCTCTGAACAGTCAAAGGGACTGTGTCTCTGATACAATATCCACAGTCAACACCTCTCTTCAGGAGTTCTGGGAACTGGGGTGAGGCAAAACTTTTTTTGATGCGTGTATTTTCGTTGACGAAGGTCTGAAACAACATTGTGGAGCGTCATTTGTTTCATTTAACATTTTGTTTGGAAGAGGCACTGCATGGCTGGCACAGAAAATGTTCAAGCATGGCAATAAAGAGTAGTGACAATACTTTTCATTCTTTTTTATTTGCATGTGACCAGGGATACTCTCTCAACATGAATAGGACTTAGAATGCATGCTGAGAAAACTTAAGGAGTAGTGTAGAAATGGGGTTTGAGAATAAATCTGGACAAGATGGAGTGAGTGTGTATGGGGTAGGATTTCATGAAAATTGGTACATAGGAAGGAGAAATTAAATCCTGCAAAAGCTACAAATATTTGCGAACAATTGTAAATAGTTCCGGTAGACGTGACAAGGATATTAATTCCAGAGCAGCCGTGGGGAATACAGCAAGTAAAGCTTTACATGGGATAATATGGCATAATAATATTCGGCAAGACACTAAGAAAGGAATACTTCACATTGTGGTGGGCAGCATAGTCCTATATGGAGCTGAAATATGGCCTCAAAGAAGGAAAGTTAGGGAGAAAATTCGAACAGTGGAAATGGGCTAGGCTTATATGAAAAGACGTCTGCAGTTAACGAGGCGAGGTGGGATATGAAATGAGGATGTATGGAGGCAAATGGGGATAACGTGCCACATAACAAGCACCTTGGAGAGTAGAGCACTTGAATGGTACAGGAATATTAACTAGTAGCCGCCCGGAAGAGGAAGCCCAGCTCAACGTTGGGAAAAATACATACGAGAAGGAGCGAACGAAAGATATCTAGGACCAAATGACTGAAACGAAAGAGGCCTGTGTAGGTCGGAAACTGCTAACTCCTTGGGGGGTGGGGTGGGGGGGGGGGGGAAGCCGAAGAAACAAGAAATCAACATAACATTGCCTGCAAGGGGTGAATAACTGAACTGAGTTTGGTCATTCACTTGTAAATGTGAGCATACACACTTCTGTTTTTTAATATCTGGTATTTCTAACTGGTATTTCTAATTGTATGAACTTTGGACCCTTTTCCTCTGTGTAGGACGTTTTACATCTATTATATATTTGTGGTCCTGATTTTAGCAGTGTTAAGCAGAGGATGAATCTGGTTTCTTTTATCTCCAGATCCTATTCCATTCTCTTAGTCTAGTACAAACTGAGCTCAGAAATCACTACGGCCACCCACCTTTTGTGATGGTAGACTTTTTTATTTCACCATTACCTGATTCAAGCCTCTTAATACTCATAATCAGATGGTATACATTTCTTATAGACTGCTTATAGTAAGAATGAGATCGTTGGTAGCTGTGGTAAGACAAAAGAAGTAAAAAAAGTAAGCAATGAATGTGGTGAAATAAAAGTATCTGGATACATATGAAAATGTCGGTCTGTTGGCTTTACTTACAGTTATTTGAAACCATGGGATTAATCCTGGTAAACATAGTCTTTTTGCAGTTGGGTTAATTACACAGCGCTACACAAACTTTTCCATATGCATGGTGCTGCAGAATTAACATAACTGCAAAACACAATCTATGTTTCCCAAAGTGATTTGTGCACCAGGGTGAATCCCATGGATTCAAATAACTGTACGTAATTCCATTATGTCGACCATGTGTGTGAGTAAATCCGGATACCTTCAAGGCTTGCATGTTTCGGAGCTTCAACTATAATTTCAAGAAATTCATAGACGATTTGGGCGTAGCAACTGCTTCAGTTTATCATCTTCTTTTGGCCACGAAATGTTCATAATCTGACATGTTTATTACCGTCCAGTCATAAGTACTGGTATTTAAAAGTCTTTGCGTCAAACGTCTAGGGATGACAAATCACGTCATGGGGAACGACTTTTGTCAGAGACAAATTCTTCGCTGACGCTTCCTGGCGACGCAACGCGTGCTTTTGTATTGGATTTGCCCATGGAAAGCGGCAAAGAGCAGACACTGCACATTGCGTAAGCCTAGGTGTTAGCTATACTCCCGTCATCTGCTCTGTACGAAAGGGATAGGCCAGGCAAAATTGAAGTTCTGCGTACACTTCTAAAATATCTTTCTCTGCTTCGATGGATTCATTCTTAAGGTCTTCGTGTTGAAAATCTTTCATCAATTTATTTGGCTAGGTAATATGGAGCACACCTCGTTAGTAGACCTTGGCTAGTTCGGTGAAATCTCGTCGTCTCATGGCCAGCGAATATTAAAGGACACCTAGCGTCGCCCGGAAGTGTCAGCGAATACTTTGTCTCTAACAGAATCGTTCCCCGTGACATGATCTGCTCACCCCTAGAAGTCTGACGACAGGACTTTGAAACATTCTGCATATTAAAGTGTTTGAAGCGTGAGTACAAATTTAGAAATGTTGCAGCAATGCGGAAAATGAACATTTGATTGGAAAGTTATAGTTAAAGCAGTTGTAAAACTCAAAAGATCAATGCAGCACTTGAAAATGCAGTTTAGTTCCGAAACGCTTTGTTCTTCAATATATATATATAGTCACCGAAGTTGGAATGTGTAGCAAAAATATCTCTGGCATACAAGCCAAAATCACGGACAGTTCGCGGGGAAGAAATGTTTGTTCAAAGCGTGAAGCTTACTTCGTTCTACATAATAATGTCCTTTATGTAACTATTTGTCTTATCTGTCCAGTCTGAGCATGTACCATGTCTATAGTGACTCAAAATAGATGGGACGTTAAGCTTCATCGCATCCGCATTCATAAGACGCAGTCTCCTCAAACTATAACCTGCTCTAGTCTTCGCACAATACCTGAAGAGGAAAAAGAGTCTTTGATGGGAATCTTTAAACACACTTTTTTTTGTCTAGATTTTTCAGTTAACGAATGTGCCACAAGTAATTTTAGCTCTCTTCTACATGATCATGATTGAAAACAGTACTGTATTGCATCTGTACCAAGTAAAATGACTGTACATCATCCAAATGCCTCACTGAATAAGCCAAAAAGCAGTCCTAAACTAAAGACCCAACAGCATAAGAGCTCTCGTAGATCTCACGTGAGATGGAAGGAAAAGTTTAAAGTCAGGCTGTAACCATTCGGCAAGGTCTAAGGCATGTCAGAAGCATTATATTGTGGTGCATCCCTTCCTTAAGCAGAGGAGGATTTTATTTAAAAGGTATTTGTGTAACTTCCAATCTCAAACGCTAATCTTCAGCAAAAATATTCTTGTAATACAGCTCGGGCAAACAAACGCATGAAGTGACTTGATTAAATAAAAATGCCTTTGGAACTTTACTTCCACCAACATGAAATCGTAACAGGGGCCCTAGGTTAGCATCTGACTGCACTGAAATGTTCCGCCACTACCGACGCCTCTAACGAAACAACTGAACACGAAACATTAATCCACGAAAAAATTACTATAGCTGAGCTCAGCCAAAGTCAGAATCTATGTACCCGGAGGCTGTGGCATCTGTTGTATGGCTTCCTGTGGTGCCACGCTGCGCTATTGGCCGTCATATTTTGTGTGGCCATTCTGCTGTTGTTTTGAAAGCGACAGAGTTTGTGTGTGATCTTTCACTGTAAGCAGTTGCCGAATTTCGTTACGAAATCATGCCTGCCGTTTGCTTAGCGTATAGCTGCAGCACACAAAACAGCGATAAAACTACGCATATTGCTAATTTCAAGTGAGTACTGTTTAAAAGTATTATCTGTTAGTGGTCTTGAATATTTGTCTTGCACGCTAGCACAGAAAGAGCTTTCGGTTGATTAATTTACGTGAATTTATTATTTTACCCCAGGTTTCCATTGAAGAAATGGGTTACTGCGATGAGAAGTGGAAGTTAGCTTCCAACTGAACACACATTTGTTCTTCACATTTTGACGCTATACTCCGAAATAATTTTGTTCTTGACTATAATTGCTAAAGACTAAAAGTTGAAAGTTATTGCGCCTCCCTATGGTATTCCACCTTCTTGATCTCAGCAAGTGGATTAAAAATTGCAAAATAAGGAAAGTTATTTGTAAATTGATCGAGTACATTTTCTCGACAGTTCAATTTGTGAAGGCAGCGAATGACTACTGATAATCAGATTATTGTAGTGGGCGAAAATACATTCGTCGGTACAACGTTGAGTTCTTTACTGTGCTCCATGAGGAAACTAAGTGGATACTATAACACATAAAATACTAGTTCATTGTATTACAACATAGATAAGAAGAATTACTTAACCTTGTACAATCCCTTTCCACAGGAAGGTCATGCGTATTTACAATTTTCTCTGAACACTAACGTTTCACTTAATATAGTCGAAATACAAGTCTCTCACTCAGACTACATGTAACAATAACTTTCACGTTGTCTTCTGCAGAATACATTGATCACACAGCTAGCCTACTAGAAGACGTTGCTGTCGTCTTAGTCGATGATCGCAGACTGGGACTGAGGGGTTCTGCGTTAGGCCGTAAGTAGAAGAGCCGACGCAGCGGCGTAGCAAAACGTTTCTCGCCGCGGCTATGCCGGTGTCGCTCATTCGTCGACACGGCTTGCAGCGACTATCTTTTTTGTGGTTGTGTTGCGACCTACCAACCTTGTTTTGGCAACTCGATGTTCGGATGACACCACACAAACGTGTATATCTTTGCAGTAGTATTACAGACACTGAGCTTCGTGCAACTAATCTCTCTATAGACTGAATCAATAATAATTGCAATAGTGAAAGCCTTGCATAAATTTCCATCATATCAGTCTGATATAAATACAAATCAAGAACTGACTATTCTACAGTCAAATCTTAATTGTTTCTTAGTAAAAACATCAATTAGTACGGTATGTGGTGCCGCTTGTTCCATGATGATTGATCCGCGGCTCCACCGCAGTCAATGTAATCTCCCAGGTAAGCCTACTGCAGTACCCAGAGCGCGATGCAGCCTTGCTGCTCGGACGCTCTTCTCAGTGGAAATGCAACTTTTCTTTTTCTCAAACCGATTAATATAAGGAACTTACATCGCTTGTCGCCATTCACCCATCAATTAGCAGCTTTATAGCATTCTTTATTTTCCTTTGATAACGCAAATTTAATACTTGAGGGGGGGGGGGGCTGAAGAAAAGTATCTAAATGGAGGAGCGTTGCAATATACGCACAAGCTGTAATGTATTTTTTGTTGTAAATGAGCTACGATTCTTTACGTCATTGAGAGCCGGACGAAGGTGGCTGCCGAAACAGAAGGTGGTTCGGACAATCGTAAGAAGTGGAGTGAACGTGCTTGGAACTGAGTAGTCCTCTGCAGTCTGAGACACGGAGGTTCGTTATACGGCGCGGCGTGGTATCCCACGACGTGGGCCTCGGCTACACGCACTGCCGGCACATCACTAAAGTGCGGGCTTTGCGAGCGGCCGGGAAAGCGGCGACACTGATTGCTGTAGGCCTGTCCTCCCCAGCCACGAAACAGGGTAGCGCGCGACGACCACAAAAAGAAGACGCCTCCATCCTCGTTAGTTCTCGGGAGAATTCGAGCCTACTGGTCAACAAAGTGCGCGCGGACCGGCGGCCTATCCCCTGTCGTGTCGACACTGTTGCCATCCGCATCTGCCTTGTAAGAAATTAGCGCCGCATATTCGGAGAGGAATGCAAGTGAGGCTGCATAAATCAACATTCCCCCAACAGATATCGTACACGCACTTTCATAAATACGCTCCTGCATTCCTTCTGGGACTAATTCTCCAGCGCTGTTCTTGGGGTTGGTAAACTATTTCCTTTTTTCCCTCACTGCTGAAACAATTCCGCATGTAGAGTTTCAACCCAGATACCATCACTCCCTCTTCAAGCGCAATAGAAAACTTCCTAGGTCAACAAAAAATTCCAATCTAATGATACTTCTGCAAATGCGACGTATTAGCTGCCTTGTAAGACGTAAGCGACGCATCTGGCATTTCCGAAATGATATTTTTAAGCTGCAGGAGAGTGTAGGCGGTAATGAAACTTACTGAAGCTTCGAAACTGGTAGTAAGACGTGATGCAAGGGCTCTGTTGGTGAGAATAGCTATAGACGGCAGAGCATCGAAGTCCAGTTTTTCGGTAAGACAAAAGCTCGCGTACGAAGTGGTATAGAGGAGACTGCTCCAATGTGCCAGGAAATTTATTGTCGGGCATTTGTTTTGAAAGTTTGTACATGTTTGATCCTCAGCTGGCTACGATCATATTTTTATAAAGTATTTCAATTGGATTTACTGACGAAATCACATTTTCTAAATCACTACAATGAGCAAGATATAAGCCACATGTTATTTTAAAAATTTGTAATTACTTTTAATTTCTTCTACATTATTTTTTCTTTTTGCTTCGTAGGCCATAGGACTATATATTAAAGTGATTTAAGTGTTTAATGAAGCCTCGTTGCACTTGATTGAAATTTTGTGCCAATCGATTCCATTCTATGACGGGAATATACCGACTTAGACTGGATTGTTCATTAGGAGGGAATTTTATCATTTACACTTTCTGCCATATACATCTAATATATAGTAAGCTTAGCCTCTGTACCCGGTTGTGATGCTGCATGCGTGCTTTCTAGCTTTCTGTCTTCACAGAGGCAATTATTTTAATATGTAAATGCTACTTGCTTCAATCAGTCTTTTCCACGACGAACCGGTCTTGTCTAGTACGATGGACAAACTTGTTATTTCTGGAAATGATGGATAATAAGGCAGAATCAGTTATTGTTTTGTCTTATGTTAAAAAAATTGTCCTTTCGCTGAAATAAACAATACTTCCTTCCTTGTCTATAAACGAATAACTGAGACAACACTGAAATAGTACCTGTGCATATTGTTTCGGTTTTTCTTTTTTTTAGTGTAGAGATTCGTCTTGTTGAGCATCTCATTCGATCCTTTATTATTATTATTATTATTATTATTATTATGTAATTTAATTTCGAAGGGTTATTCATGAAGTTACTGAGAACAGATCAGAGCAACAGTCATGTCCTTGAAACAACGAAGAAAACATCCTGGCCTCTTACGTAATGTTTCTCTCCTCGTTGGGAAGTGATGTCCATTTGACATTACTATAGCATTATTTTCACAAAACAATAGAAAATCTCGACGTAACTTATCGCTATTGATTACTGTACATTGTAGATAGCTATCACGAATGAATGAAATGAAATATGTATGGATTTACTTTCAGTCTCGATAAGAGAAACCGTAATGCATTACATCACTAATTGTAAGTTACGCAACAAACAGAATTTATAGCTGTGAAATAATTGTAGCGCTAAGATTCCATCGCATGTAGTCAATCTTCGATAAGATGAGAGACGTCAGATATCAAACTGTGAAGTGCCCGTAAAGAGCATGCCCATCGCGCGCTTCCGCCACATCGTCAGACTTTGAAAGGAAGTTGCAGGTAGCTTCGACTAGACTGTCAAACGTCTGTGAATACATAAGACAATGTTCAGATACCATTTCTGTTTCTCAGGGATCGCACGGCAAGGAGTATACTACCAGTATTTCTCTTTCTTGTTTATTTATTATGTATTAATTCTCAAATAGTCCACATTTTTTATTTGAAGGATGTGTCCACCCACATAAAAGTAGACTGACTCCTCATGCTACTTATTGGTCCACTTCCATGAGCATTAAAATAAAAAGTGAAAGGGTAACACGATGCAGTAGTACAAGAAATACTGCGGTATTACCACAAAAGATAGCTATATTTTTATCTACGCAGTTGCTGGCTTTAGTAAATACGATGTTTCTGCAGTGAATACGTGAGGAAATGCTGTAACTTGCCAAGAGTTTCTTGCTTTCGCTGCAGATCGTGTGGCACCGTTTGTAGAGCTTCGCGTCGCCTGCATGTGTTGATTCTTTACCGAGGCGTTCCGAAATTGTGGTCTGACGGCTCTGTCGAGATATCAAAATATTTGCTCTAATATTCGTCAATCTTTTCTTTTAAGTGCGGAGGTGAGAGGAGAGGGAAGAGGGGATTTGGTCGAAACGCGAACTTTATTCGCAACGTCGGAAGGAACGATATTGCATTAAAGTACGGTAATACTTGGTCGTTACTGACCGAACGTGAGGGCGCAAAGTTGCAACGCCATTTGTACACACAAATTGCTGCCTCAAGCAGTGAATGTCTAGATGTTCACTGCAGAACATTAAAAAATCATGGAGGCAGTGTGCGACAAATGTCAAAACAGCAAATGACTGGCGTTCGAGAACAGCCACAACAAGCATGCAACAGACAGGAGTAAGGCCATCTAGGTTTATATTTGAAAGAAGGTTATACAACGGGTTTATGATCCAGAATTCGTATTTGACTGTTGATTGTTGGGGAGATGATCGAGTAAGAGGGAGAAACCTCTAGCAGCGCGTGTCAAAATTCGATAGCGGCAGTATCGTGGCCTTTCCAGACGATGGTTCATCGTTCAGGGATATTGTTGTCAGTGATCGTCGGATCCCACGACTGTCACGGTGATATGGAACCAGTGGGTTCAGGACGAAGATACTCAACGCCATACAGGCGACTAGCGCCAAGAGATGACACACTTATTATTCGTCCAATAATACAGGATTTTACAGTCGCATCGCATACTCTGAGCCAGGATATCGGCTTGTTTGCAGCAAGACAGTGCGACTACTTCTGGAGCACCGCGGACTGTCAGCACAGCGACCACTGTTGGGGCGTCCCCTGACACGGCGGCAGAGGGCGGCGCGGCGAAGTGGTGTGCCCAGCGGCAGCACTTGACACAGGAGTTGGCACGTTGTCGAGTTTTTAGACGAGTCCTGGTTCTGCGTACAGCATCACGATAGACGTGTCCGTGTGCGGGAACTCTCAAGAGAACGGAAGTCGCTAGACTGCTCTCGACGTCTTCATCCGATTCCAGCACCTTGAGTGAAGATATTAGGGGCCTTTGGGTACACGACACTATAATCTGTTTTCGCGCAGCCAGTAATTTGGATAGTGGCAGTAATTTCTGATGGAAGCCGTTCTATTTTCGAGGTCTAAAAATGGTTCAAATGGCTCTGAGCACTATGGGACTCAACTGCTGTGGTCATAAGTCCCCTAGAACTTAGAACTACTTAAACCTAACTAACCTAAGGACATCACACACATCCATGCCCGAGGCAGGATTCGAACCTGCGACGTAGCGGTCGTGCGGTTCCAGACTGTAGCGCCTTTAACCGCTCGGCCACTCCGGCCGGCATTTTCGAGGTCTCTTGGACGTCATTTCTCATCAAGAACAGGGGTGACCGGCACGTTGGCACTGCAGTCCTGAACTATCTCGATACAAAGGGTGTTCGACTGTAGTCCTGAAAACATTCGGTCATGGGTTGCCGAGAGACTCGCAGCCCCATCGCTCGCATGTGACTACGACTGATGAACTTCGCAATAGAGTCGAACTAGTATTGAATGATGTACCCATATCCGTCATTCAAACTCAATTCTACTCGATGCCCAGTCGGGCCATTGTTGCTGCCAGCTCTTTCTACTAAACTTCGTACTCTGTATACAGCCAGTTTACCTAAATATTTAACCACGTGCTCTTCCCTTTTACAGTGTATATATAGAATTTAGTTATCCCTCCTGACGCTACAGTTTTAGTGGCCAACAGTGTAGTTCGCCCTCCGTGGCAAGCTGTTACGCCAGCGCAGAAGCTAGGGCTCTAGTTGATGGTCGGTCTTCCAGTGGTGACTCGCGGTCACAGTAGTTGTGAGTTGTCAACCAGGGGGCAGTGCAGCGGCGCGGCTTTTGGCCGCAGGCCGCATTCCAGACGCGTTCTCCCACGAGGGGCCGGCCGCCTCGGCCGTGGTCGCGTGGGATTAATTGCCACGGCGCGGCGCGGTGGGACAGGGTGCTGCTTAGCACGCCGCCCAACAAAAGTCCCGCAGCCGCGGCGGTGGTGGCGGCGGCAGGGCTGTTACAAAAAGCGCCCGCAGGAGCTGCCGGCGACCCCACCAACTCCCAGCTCTTGTCGCAGCCCTTCTGGACAGCGCCAGCTTTTTGCGAGACAGTGTCCGCAAACGACGACCTCTTCAGAGGTGGAGATGCAGCTACGTGTTGTGAGGTCTTACCTAGACAATCAATTCGGCTGATGTAACCAGCTATAGGCAATGCAGATATCAGTGGTGCGATGAAAGGACGGAGGCGTTAAAGGGATTTTTCGGTTTGTTTCCCAATACGAACAAACTGGTTTTTAAAGCGGAATTTACTTGCCCATTCGATAGAGCGGTCCCAGATTAGTATAGTGCGATATTCGTTTTATCGATATCACCTAACATGGACAGTACAACACGAAGAATAACCAGTATTCCAGCTGCGACTCGCTTGCCGCCCTGCCCCGTGCCGTCTGCTACCGCTATGTAGCACCGCTACGCCGTGCTGCATACCTTATCATTGCATTTTGTTTGGCTGTACGACACACCTAGCGTTCAGCTGCTACCGCCGTCGTCATGTCTTAGACAAATGTAAACGAAACAATGTACAGTAGATAAGGTATGTTCTTCGTTGAAGCTGTTCACGAACCTCATAGGATTCCATTCCAGAACTCAGCGTCAGAGAGAGAGAGAGATGGAATACACATTACCAGATTATTCCACCGCTGCCCGTTAATGACCTGCGTCGACTGGTATGAAACTGAAAAGTTTCCTCAGATTTAGCATAATTATGCCAACCAAGCGACGCTACAGGCCCATGCACGCCAGATCGCAATTGCCCTTCGTTTACAGTTGTATGAGTCAGTACGTGTTCGCCTTTAACGCTGAAACTTCAAACTAGTGCGATCAGATCTGGAAATGGACTACCTAACAACAACCGTTGACACTTTCAAAAGGCACCAAATTTCTAGCTGTTGAATAGTAACTCTTAATAATACATAATATGCAATTTGAATGTTAAATAACTTGGGAGGAAGACTACTGTAATGCCGAAAGTTAATTATTTGAAGTAGCACAACGTTGATATAATATCAACCCATTTCTTCAGTTGTACCGAATATCTCTTTGTTTTTCGAGCCGTGTTAGCCCAAGTGTGTTGATCCAAAAAGTCTTACATATCTAGCTAGCTGCGATCTGTGTACTGATTGTCTTTACCGGCATGTACTTTAGGTCTTCTCTCAAGCAATAGTCCATCATATAAACGAGTGATTACTGAATGTTCAGTCCATCATATTCCGCTCACTTCACAAAGACGATACACCTTCTTCTTCTTAAAAAACAATGTATTGCTGATAGACAACGCTATACATAATTTAATTCTCCTATGAAACCTTATCCAAAATAAAGGAAGGAGTAGTTTAACGTTCCGTTAACATCGATATCATTAGGGAACGGCTGACAGTCCTACTCTCGAAAGATACGAAAAGGAATCGGTCACATCTATTTTATGGTATTCTTTTGAAGTGCTTCAGGAAACCCACCGAAAATCTGAACCACCATAGTCAGACTTTTTTTCTAAAAACATGACTATTAAGGCAATCTAAATCCTAAAGAAAGAAAAACAATAAGAAAACGTTGCCTTGTGAACTTTGTCAAGAGAAATATCGTCGCAGTTAGTAGATTGCAAGCACTTGAACAGACACGAGTAATGGAGTTGGCAGTGTGTGTGTGTGTGTGTGTGTGTGTGTGTGTGTGTATATGTGATCTGTTAATAATTGGCCGCGGCACGAATCAGCGGCGAGATAAGCCGGGTCTAGCGTATGCAAAATTTCTTCCGTCCTCGGGTCGCAGGTCACTGGGGCAGCGGGCGCTGGGCGAAAATAAACCCAGCGCCACAACGGCGCGTCCCTGGCCGCCGCACCTGTTCCATCTGCCACAGGGGAGCCTGTGTGTGTGGGTGGAGGGTGCCTCCCGCTAGCCGCCCTCGCCCTCTGAACGAGACATTTATCGTGACAAGGCCCCAGCAGTCGGCAACTTGAAACGTCCCCTTAGAAAAATTATACATGACTGTGCTTATACTGACACACAATATTTTTTAGCACAACGCAATCTGATCTTAAATAATCCCTACAAGAGAATGGCCCTGACTAAATTAACCTATACGTTTCACAAATCACTTACCGCACAAAAATCTTCGTTACTCAAACTACTGCAATACAGCGAGCGCCACTACCGCCAGCTAAATAAAAGATTCAAACTACTGAAGGCACTAACTACTGATAGGTATAGTTAGCAAATGAAAGATTTTGACAGAGAACATTGTATTTACCTTAATAGTGGTTCAAAAATGGTTCAAATGGCTCTGAGCACTATGGGACTTAACAGCTGTGGTCATCAGTCCCCTAGAACTTAGAACTACTTAAACCTAACTAACCTAGGGACATCACACACATCCATGCCCGAAGCAGGATTCGAACCTGCGACCGTAGCAGTTGCGCGGTTCCGGACTGCGCGCCTAGAACCGCGAGACCACCGCGGCCGGCCCTTAATAGTGTTCAAAAGTGATAATATATATATCAGTCCATGATATCCAATATTACAAATTTACTCTTTCTGATGGACACACGTCCAGATCGTCCACTCTCAAAATTCCGCCGTCTCTCTCCCCACATCCACCACTGCTGGCGGCTCACCTTCAACTGCGCAACGCTACGCGCTGTTAACATCCAGCTGCCCAACACTACAATGGCAGACAACAATGCAAAACCAGCCACAGACTGCACACAGCACAGCCAGTGATTTTCATACAGAGCGCTACGTGGCGTTACCAATAAGAAAACCTATACAGCCTACTTACAAACTTAAGTCCTCTGTCACTCTTACTCTGTTGCGCTAAGCCTTCACGCTCATTTGCTTCCTTTCCTCCGCGCGCACATAATGCTGGCACGAAGATAACCACGGAGCAGCTACCCAATACAGTCGACTCTTGCTAATTCTAACCTCGATAAATCGAGGAAATTCTGTGTGTTTTGCCACATTCGATGAAGCGATGCGACTGTCGTGTGAGACCTTCTCTATGATTCGAAGTCAGGAGCTCGGTAACCCGAATTATTTTCCTCAACTGTTCAATTAACTATTTTGTCATTCAACTCAGGGGAAACTTCGTTTTCTCAGCAATGCACAACTTACTACTACAGTTGTGAAAGAGACTTCAAAGAATTAGAAATGTGCGACTCTCGCAGAAAAGAAGCAGGTTATTGAATCCGCGGAATGTGGAATCAACTACGCTGTCGACAGTCCTGTAGCAAAAAGATAAGATCGTTGAAGTGTCACACGAATGGAGAAAGCGGTACATTGACATGCCGGAGTATGTTATACTTTTGAGAATATGTGGACTGCAGACAACACTAGAATCACACTCAAGATATGTTTTCGTAGCTTTTACCTGAAGGACATCTGCATAAAGCTTATTCAGCCAGGTCCGTGCCAGGCACTACGAGAAAAAGTGCGCTTACAGAAAAGCTATCACAATCGATTCTACTTTCAGTTGCAAATAATCGGCTCATTGATTGATATGTTCAAGCGAGATTTTTCTAATTCCTTACAGGCCTACTTCAAGGACTTTTCGAAACCAGGAGCACTGCCATGGGGACATGAGCTTCTATTTTTCCTAAATTCTATATCGGACACTGTAGTTTAGCGATTACATTCTGATTTCTCATTAACTGTTGTGGCCTGGTGACTGGTTCAGACTGTCTCAGCTAGTCATCGCCGTTACAGTTCGAGTGAAATAACTTTGTGACTGACAGTTTTCAGTAGCGCGAGACAGTGTTTCCGGCATGTTAGACGAGGCTCGGAATGAACTCACAAAACATGTAGCACAGAGAGCACATGGAGCCCGAGAGAGAACTATGACTGAGTCCTATCGGTCGGCTCACTGAAACGCGGGTCACAAAACTGTTTTAATCGCAGTATAATAGACATGTACTAGAAGCGATCGACTAGTCATGGGAGACAGTTTTTGTGAAACATTTACGACATTTACATGGTAGTATGAACAGGCGAATAAGGGCAATATTCTTAGTTGGAGTGTCTCATCATTCTGGCATGCTGTACCTTGCCCACTGTTGAACATCTGTTAATTCAGCTTTACCCATCGGGTACCAAGTGTTTCAGCTTAACGCAACCTATAACTCATAGTCTGCAGACTGTACTCAACAGTATCAGACATGCACGTTGCAACTTACAAAATGAGTACACACGAACTCTTGGTAGCGATCTGCCGATTTCACGGTAGTATAAACAAAACTGTCCACTTATCATTTCTTTGCTTTGTAAGCACCAGACTTCGCACCTCCCTTTCACTTCCGCAATCATTGCACACGACATAACCAAAGAACTGTAACCCACAAGTACTCGGTACATTCAGCCACGCTATACCATTACACATTTGATAGGTCGTAGTTATATGCGGTTGGTAAGCGATGACATGTCCCCTCATTTACACATGGTAGAGAGAAACTTGAATGTTGTCTGACCATCGAACCATTGTTTTCGACCTCAGAGTGAGTGCTGTATCCGAGACTCATACACCCACGGCGTAAGTGGTTGATTGCAGTATTGGTAGTGCACTTACGTGACACGGGTGCGGGGCAGTGTTGACATTGGCCAGAAGTAAGCAAGAGAGCTGGCGCGTGCGAGGCTGCAAAAATAATTATCACGTGCCACGTGTCAGCCGGGGCGAACTTGACCCTGACCCCCGCCGAGACAACGCCAAGTCGCACACCAGCAGAAATGTTGTTGTTCTCGTAATATGACATCTGCCACTTTGTAGCCGCTCGCTCCGGAATCAACTATAAACAAACACGCAAAGTAAGCACTTCCTGTACACGCTCTCTGATTCTCGGCAGCTACTAACATTAAACCAGAAAACACATCCCCGACCCCAGGCTCCCCATGCCATATTTTAGATTTGTGGATACTACTTCGAAAGAAAACCACGATACGGAATTTAAGGAAAGTAAAGAAGTATAGATGCATTTGATTCCTGCTTCCTGGTATGGTCGTTTGCTCCCACGACTCTAACTTGATAATGAACACTCAAGTAAAAGATGTAAACTGAACGTATCGAGCAGTCGGAGAGGACAAGTGTTTACAAGAAACTAAGCATTATTAAATTGACATCGGAGCATACTACTACCGTTTGATATGTCAGTCTTGACGAGATTTCGTTTTGGCTTAACAAAAAAAAATGGCTCTGAGCACTATGGGACTCAACTGCTGTGGTCATAAGTCCCCTAGAACTTAGAACTGCTTAAACCTAACTAACCTAAGGACATCACACACAGCCATGCCCGAGGCAGGATTCGAACCTGCGACCGTAGCGGTCGTGCGGTTCCAGACTGTAGCGCCTTTAATCGCTCGGCCACTCCGGCCGGCTTTGGCTTAACACCCCTCCTTTTCGTTGTTCAGGTAACACTTCGGTAAGCTAAGCTGACAAATGAGTCGAATTGGGTCTGCACTTGAAAGTTGTGTCTAAAATAATCGGAGATTTGTAGCTGACGTCAGCAAATGAGAACTGAGGGAGCTTAACGTGATGTTAATGTTTCGTCTCATTGACCGTCGGATGACATTTGACTACTTGAAGACAACGTTATAGTGAAACGTAAAGCAGATGAAAACCATTACTGCGAAAGCTGATTGGTGAGTTCAGGCACATAAACATCAAGATTTGACCATTTCTTCTCATAACCGGTGAACAGTGGCTCTATTCTGCTCCTCCAACCTCAAAAATTGTCCCAAAAAGTATGCGAAGATATACAGACGCAATACATAGGTCCACTACTGCTCTTTGTCTTGTCTAATCAGAATTAGTATCCCAGCCGTAATAAACCTACTAGCCAAGGGGCAATGAAATTCAACAAAAGGAAATTAAGTGGAACAATGATTTAAGACTTCTGAGACTTGTTGAAATTATTCGGCAGACTGCAGTAATTCTAGTTAACCTGCCCAGTTTATCATCACACAGACCAACTCTTCGTTGTCTGTGACCGCCAACAGTCTGTGAAGAAATTTATTGCCCATTGTCTCCGGTGAACAGGCCAAATTGCACTTTACTACTTTCGTTCCCTTTCTTATTACATTCTCTTTCTCCTCTCTTGCTAAGTCTGTGCGCTTTTTGTTGTTGTTTCAAGTAGTTTCCATAATTAACAATCATATATTCGGTGGTGCTCTGATGATGACGAATGATTTTGTTTCTACCTCATCGCGGATGATAACGTGTTCAACTGTTTCGCAGTTACTTTGCATTTATAGTGAGTCGACAAAGAACAAGTTTGAAGCGCGGGAAGATATGATGTGTCATCTCAACTAAAGTGATACAATTAACATATACGGAGACAAAATCAGGTCACGTATTATTTGCTTTAATAGTGGTTTCACTCTACGGACAAGACCACCTTCCAATATTCATTGGCTTGCAGGCAAAACGCTGAAGGTTCCAAGTTCCACTCGGTATTTTTCCGCCGACATAACTGCAACAATGTTGGCGAATAGACTATTAATCGGCGGAGCTGGATCAACTCTCTGCACTCCTATAGTGAAACAGCTTTTTTTTGTTTTTAAAAAAGGGTCACCAGTCTCGTTATAATTCGTGAAACAACGTGAAAAAGTGACGTCTCTGACACTGTTGCTCTGCGGAGCTCCGGCTGAAAACAGGTAAATTACTAGACCCGACAACTGGGCTGAAAATGCACAACGCTAACAAATTCAGTTTAGCCTCCAACTTGATCTCTGCGAAATCCACGGCAGTCTGAACATCGAAAAAATTTCAGAGTAAAGAAAGTCACACTAAAAGCGGGCACACGAGTGTAATGAGAGACAATACGGCTCATTTCCACTTTCATAAGTGGTCTGTTTCGAGTTGCAGCGCTTGGTGTAACTATGTACTAGCTCTCTAATAGTACACATAACTACCAGCAAATAATATCAATTGGAGCTACAGGGTGGCAATTATTGAACTTTCATAAAATCGTCATAACTTCTGAATGTTTTGCGTTAGGACATTCAAACCGCACGGTTGGCCACGAGGCATGATGGGAATTAGTATGCACATGCACGGTTTGGCTTCGCAACGAAGCCCGAGTTCATTTGGACGGGTTCGTCAACAAGCAAAATTGGCGCATTTGGGGGACTGAGAATTCGCATTTCGCGATCGAGAAGTCTCTTCGCCCTCAACGGCTGACTGTGTGGTGTGCAATGTCCAGTCACGGAATAATCGGTGCGTTATTCCTTGATGGCTTGGTGGCCACCGAACGGTTCGTGAAGGTTCTGGAAGATGATTTCACCCCATTATCCGAAGTGACCCTGATTTCGACAAGATATGGTTCATGCAAGACGAAGCTCGACCCCCTCGAAGCAGGAGAGTGTTTGATGTCCTGGAGGAGCCCTTTTGGAACCGCATTTTGGCTCTGGGGTACCCAGAGGCCACTGGCATGAGCCTCGATTGGCCGCCATATTCTCCGGCGACTCCTTTTTATGGGGCTATATTAAAGAGAGGGTGTACAGCAATAGCCCCAAAACCACTGCTGAGCTGAAAACAGCTGTAAGGTGTCAGGCAAATCCAACACCTTCCATGAAAACCCTGACATGATAGCAAATCCAGCAATATGTCACATAGCTCTAATAAATCCAGACATTAAATTAACCAAAGTAATACGATCAACGAGTGAGCAAATGGAATACCACAGACTAACACAAGAACGTCTAAATGCATGTCATACTTTCCCATCACGAAACAGACGCAGTTCCGAGGGGAGAAACGAGAACAGCAGTCGAGAGCAGAACTGTGTAGGCTAGAAGGCCCTACGATAAGAGCGGGACAATGGGACACCCGCATCGCCGGACGACCGCCAAAAGGTCCATCCCCCAGCCCATGTTAAAAGATAGAGCCCTCCAGAAGAACAGTATAGATCTTACGATAACACTAAAAGGGCCACACCAGCTGCAAGTTTTAGCGTGAGACTATACGCGTCTGTGTTACGTAGCAAACATTATAAACATTGCCTGTTATCGACATAGATACAAATAAGATATCGATTTTAAGCCTTTCGAGAATGTTTTTATTTCGTGTTTGAAGTCGAACAACGAAAGACAAAAGGTCAAGGTGAAGCACCCTATAGGTTTTAATGAGTGGGTTTGCGAGTATTAAAGTATGTGACATAAGTGGCAGTATCTTTTGATTCCACAGACTTGCAGGCTACACTGTTTTGCATCGCCAAAAGACCGCAGACCTCAACATATGACACAGATTTCAACTTTATACGTCTATCCATTCCTGAGGAAAATGGTTTTAAACAGTGAGCAGACACACAGACAGAGAGTCGGACAACAAAGTGATCCCATTCTGTTTTTACTGACCGTGGTACAGAACCCTAAAAATGGACAGCAATACAGAGTAGTAATCCTGGTCCGCAGTAAACGTTTTCCCCTAAGTCTGTGGAGCAATACGTCGCGTTATTTGTCTCGCGCGCCACACAACGCCAAGAGTCCGGGCATTCTGGCCGCGACAGTGAGCGTGATTTCGAGCGATGTCACGGGAACCCCGAGGCACTAACGATAGGAACATTTCAACCTTCAAGTCGGAAAAAGCGAAAGAAAATAGTCGTGTTGGGCACCCGGTGGCAGCCAAACGACGCGGCGGAGGCATTTGGCAGCGACGGCGACAATGCCTGGAAGAGAACAACGGGAGCACTTGTTGGGCTTGGCGCGGCTCACCCCTCGTCGTTTTTTCCGGCTCTCCCTCCCACGGCACGGCATCCTTTCTCCCTCGCGGCAGCGCTCGCTTTCGCCCCACCCCCGGTGGCTTTGTCATGTGGCCGGTGATCCACAAGTGTGTTGGCGCGACAACAAAGCCCCGCCGGGCGTGGCAGGGGGCTCCGGGCCATGTGGTTGTCGTTAGGACATCCTGCCACCGGGCCAGGGGCGCGCCGCAGCTTCCCACCGGCTCCGTCAGCGCCCTGCCGCACCTAGCGCGACCGAGACAAAGCCGCACCTGAGTGTGGACCACTCTGACGTAGGCTCCGCATGGTGGATACAAAATGTTGTGTTATCAGTAGCCCGGCCATAACGCAGTCATATAGGTATAATCTGTTCTTCCTATAGATATGCTGTCTGTTCTTTCGGACACGCATGCCCGAATGAACAGACACCGTTGTGTCGATCCTGTCCATCCGCAGCCGGGTATATTATACATATTTCCGACTTCTGCTGCGTTGGGGCATTGAAAAAGCTCAGTGGCGACGGATGAAAATTTATACTGGTCAGGGATTCTAACTCAGATTTCCCGCTTTACGTGAGCGATCATCTTAACAGCTTCGGCTACCTCAGCATGTCTAACGCCGTTGAGTTATTTCAGTATCCAAATGCAGCAAAAGTAGGAAATTTTTTTCGTCAAATGTATGAGGTGTATCGGGTATAAATGCAGATATTTTTATTAGAGACTAAGAACTGTGCATGGAACAACATTACATCAATAATTACTTCGTTCGCAGAATAATAATCGAAGCTGTTAGAACTACTATGTTTTTAGGTTGATCAGGTCCGAAAAAACAGACTCCATACCCATACAATACATGCGCCTGACGGCATATTGATCTTTTGGTGCAGATGCAAAATAATGTCCGACCTCTCGTGTGAATACAGTAGCGCTGCGGTCGGAGAGGAATAATCGACACGAAACACTACTGTGTAGTGTGCAGCGTATGGAGATTTGAATTGGATGGGGGCCATGCTCGGATAGCCGAAGCGTTTAAGGCGATCACTTGCGTAAAGCGGAAAATCGTGTTGGAATCCCAGTCGGGCAGAAATTTTCGTCTGACGCCATTGAGTTATTTCAGTGTCCCCATGCAGCAAAATTCAGAAATCTCTTTCGAGAAGCATAACACAGCCAACAGAAAAAAACACCGAGGATTTATTGTGCGTTTACTGACTATGGAAAATCATTTGACAAAGTAAACACAACAAAATTACTACAAGTGTTACTGGCAAGTGAGAATAATAAACTCTTTGAAATTCTGAAGTTAGCAGGGATAAAATATAGGGAGCGAAAGGTTATCTACAATGTGTAAAGAAACCACACTGCCGTTAAAAAGAGTCGAAGGATATATAAGAGGAGGAGGAATAGTTGAAAAGAGACTGAGACAGAATTATAACTTATCCCCGATGTTATTCAGTATTTACAGTGAGCAAGCTGTGAAGGAAACCAAGGAAAAATTTTGAAATGGAATTAAAGTTCAGAGGGAAGAAATAAAAACTTCCAGGTTTGCCCATGATACTGTAATTCTGTCAGAGGCGGCAAAAGAGTTGGAAGAGCAGTTGAACGGAATGGATAGCGTTTCGAAAAGAGGTTGCGAGATGATTAGCGACAAAACTAAAACAACTGTAATGGAACTTAGTCTGAGTCAGGTGATGCTGACAAAATCAGATTAGGAAGCTATACTAGAAGTTATGGGTTTTGCTGTTTGGGCAACAAAACAACAGACGGTTGCCAGACTAGAGAGGATATAAAATGGCGACTGACAAGAACAAGAAAAGCATTTATGAAAAAGATGAATTTTTTAACATCAAAGTTAAATTAAATGAAACTATATGGTTCCAGAGCACTCAAACATTTATAGTTTAACTGTTAGGAAGTCTTCTCTCAAGGTATTTCTATGGAATAAAGCATTGTACGGAAGTGAAAGGTGGATAATAAGCAGTTCAGACAAAATGAGAAAAGAAATTTGGAAATCTGATGCTACAGAAGACTGTTTAAATAGGTAGGTCGAACAACTAATGAGGAAGTGTTGAATCGAACTGGGGGAAAAATTATGCCACAGTTTGATTAAAAGAAGGTACCTATTGAAAACGAAACACGTTGAGGAGCAAGGAATTGTCAGTTTGACAAGGGAGAAAGTGTGAGAGGTAAAAACTGTACATAGAGGCCGAGGCTCGGATACAGTAATCATGTTCAGATGGCTGTAGGTTGCAGTAGTTACGCGGATATGAGATTTGCAGCAGAATAGACTGTCATGGAGAGCTACAGCACACCAGTCTTCTAACTGAAGACCACAACAACAGCAACACAGTTAATGGAAAAAATATCGAGAACGTAATGTACCTAATTGTATTTATTTTATTGACTATAATAAAGCTTTTAACAAGGTAAACGTAGCCAAATTATTTGAAGTCTTACTGGACAAAAGTCCTCCGCAGCAATTAGTCAGGACAATACAAAGTATGTGTGACAGATCGCATATCTAAATTTTAAAGGGAATGATGTAGCCTTAAATAAATCACGGACTTGCACAAGCGTGTCCTCTATCACCTACTTCCTTTAATTCATGTGATACTATATAATAAATAAATGAAAAAAATGTTTACCAAAACATTATAAAACAAATAGAGGTAGTCTAGACTAAACGATCTTTGCAGGCGACCAAGTGATTTTAGATGGAATTAAATAACTCCACATTAAAAACAGTAATGATGTCATTTACTGGCTGTGTCCAAGTTGGGGAATAACGTTTATTAATAATGAAGTGATAAAACAAGTTAATTAATGTCTTAATTTTGTGTCTGATATTATTTACCTATTAGATGATGACGTTAGTCATAGAAACGTCAATATGTACAAGGCAGAATCGAATTATTTTAATAATATCAGAAGAGCTTACTTAAACTGTACAGAGTAATGGCAGTACCAACGTTATTGTAGTCTTATAAATGTTGAATCCTTGCTGAGGGATCAAAATGATATGAAGTTGACAAATGATATTTCTGAGAACAGCAGCTGGCTACACATCACTTGATAGAAAAAGAAAGAATTAAACTTATTTAATCTGAATAAAGTAATAGTGAAGTGCAGGAACGAGAATGCAAGAATGCAGAATATAAAGGTCACTTCTTAAGTATAAGACAAAAGAAAAATTCGGTTCTAAGTTCTAGGGGACTGATGACCTCAGATGTTAAGTCCCATAGTGCTCAGAGCCATTTTGAATCCTATTTAAAAAAAACTCAGTTGATATCCGTTTGACCTATGGCAGCGCCATCCAGCGGGCCAACCATCTGGTTTTCCCCTTCAAGCTAGACGAGTTTCGTTCTTTGTAGGTTTTTCGTTTGATGCTTATTTCGTGAGATATTTGGCCCGGTCACGATCAATGGACCACCCTGTATACTCGACCAACGTTCTGTATAAGCAACAGCCGAAATTATTGCCGAATGACTAATCAAAGCCTAACGGCGCACACGGCAGAGGCAGAGGCAGAAACTTGAATCTTGGGCAAAGTGCGGGGTCATGATTCAGCAAAGCCAAAGATGTAACTGCATTTACCTTTTCTCTGTTTCCTCATCTACAGACTTTTATTCCGCTCGGAAAATAACTGGTTCGTAGCGTACTTCTGGGCCAGACGTAATGGGTGGAGTTCCGTACATCCGTCCTGCGGAGTTGTCTGTACAGTTTGTCGCGTATATAGCGCAGGAATGACGCGCGAACAGCAGACTCGAGGCCCACGAGAAAGACATGCTGTGGCGCGACGACACAGCACGTGACATTACAGGTCTTATGAGTGCATGCAGCCGTCTCTGGTGGGGAGCGACTAACTATTTCAGACAAATTTAATAATTCTTGACTGCGCGTTTAAATCCATCCAAGATCTCGATAGCTCACGACAGAATTAAGACCTTTAGTCGGTATCTTTTCAATTATATTTCCTGTCGGCCCTGCACGGAGCCGGAGCCGAGCGTTCCCAAAGTGTGGCGGACAAGTCTACTAGTGTGACGTCACAAGTTCGTTTCAGGACCCGTACATCTCGTTGGGCCCGAGCAGACTGTGGCCTAGCGACGCTGTCATTGTATGTATACACACAAAATATTCCGTTTAGCGACTCCCAAAAGAGGGTATTTGTAGCAGCCGGCCGCAAGCTGCCGAGGCGCGCAACGTTCTACGGGTCTGGCCTCCTCCGCTGCAGCCAACGACGCTGCAAGTGTAGCTACCGCCTGCTGCTCGAAGACTCGTGGTGTATTTTCCAAAATATGTCACTCGCTTCTTTAATTAGCTGTGTTTATGACCGTATACAAAGTTCGCCACATATTTTCTGAACTAAATCGTAGCGGCATCCTCGTTAGCGTGGCTGTACAAGAATCTGCGGGATTCGGAGCTATTTCATAGCTTCCCGATCATTACCTACACGCCCTTTAAATATGTCACTCTTACACTGGCCTCTCGCCAGCGTTTCCGAGCCGGTGAACTAATTTCAGATTCCCGGAGAAAAAAGTGGAGAAGAAACGAACATGTTCTGCGAGTGGCATCCAGTTTATAACATACCGCTGTCCGCTTCGTCCACACGCTGATTCCACTCATCACGTACGGCATATGGTGTCATATCAAGGGAGAGGACAAAGTACGAATCGATTGAATGAATGTAGCGAGCTACTGCTCTCCGGCGAATGTGGTGCTCTGGAAGAACATAAGAAGACAAGAACTGCATAAGCGCAGATGAGTTGTGATGGCGGTCTTTATACACTCCCTGCATATCATGTTAATTCATCCTAACCAGTCGTGTCCCGCACAGTCGAGCAATATTTAAGAAATATCTAAATGTTTTCATTATGTATGTTTCGATGTCGAATTGTAACTTTCAGTTTCTTTGTTCTTCGTTCTTGAAATCAGTCTTCACTTACATAAAGCGCTAGGTTTTGCAGCGAGATGAGTTCGCCGAAAATGTGACTCAAATCATATTGAGCCGCCCAGTGTGGCCGAGCGGTTCTAGGCGCTTCAGTCTGGAACTGCGCGACCACTACGGTCGCGGGTTCGAATCCTGCCTCGGGCATGGATGTGTGTAATGTCCTTAGGTTCGTTGGGTTTAAGTAGTTCTGCGTCCTAGGGGACTGATGACCTCAGATGTTAAATCCCATAGTTCTCAGAGGCATTTCTGAAATCATATTGTAGCGAAGTTAATTTCTTTCTTTCTTTGAGCCTATTGCCCCTATTTACATAATATATAGTATTTTTAACTTTTTTGTAGTCGTTACAGATAGTAACTGATTACAAAGTTGTGTCTCAGCATCGCATTAACAACAATCACAATAATAATAGTAATAATAATAATAATAATAATAACAATAATAACAAGGAGTAGGTAACGGTAAAAATAATTCACATCAATAGCAATGTTATTTCAGAGAGCATATGCAAAAGTACTGGGTAAAAATAGAGAAAATGTAAGTTTGAAAAGAAGTATGAATACTAGACTAATGAGATTTAATAGTAAGAAACTTTCTGCACTTGGTTTTAAGTGAGAGAGCTAATGGCAGAGAAACAGAAAGTGAAAACCGACGCCTTACATAAATATCAAAGCATTTATAAATATTGTTAAAAAAAGGTATTCCATATTTCAGGAAGAGGTAGTACGGATTAAACCAAGACAAAAATGTCCAGTAAACATGGACTCTGAAATTCTTCCTTGTTCGGCAGAAGAGATGTTTTCCACAATAGCGAAGATGAACAGATGCTCATAATTCTTGTGGTTTGCAATCTAAAACCCACGTTTACTGGATATTTTCGTCTTGTTTTGGTCCATACTCTACTTCTCAAATCATGCAATACTTTCTTTTTCGCCCTGTACTCAGTGTGAGGCAGCTAAGACGGGCCACCCAATATATTCAGAATGAATAAATAGTATATAACCAGGTGCGGTTTTTGCCGAGTTATACCGAACAACATGGTCAATTTCCTGACACTTGAAAATAATTTTTATCGTCTGTAGTCGCCCAGTTACGACACTGACTTCGTTTGTTTCTAATGGAGCTACATACTTTTGGGTGACATTTGAAAAAAGCTTCTAAGGAAACTTCAAAGACATGGCATGTATGGAACTTGATCAAATAGTATCGAGGTATCAGCGCCGCAAAATACTGCCCCGACCGCTACGGTCGCAGGTTCGAATCCTGCCTCGGGCATGGATGTGTGTGATATCCTTAGGTTAGTTAGGTTTAAGTAGTTCTAAGTTCCAGGGGACTGATGACCTCAGATGTTAAGTCCCATAGTGCTCAGAGCCATTTGAGCCATTTTTGTAGCAATCAGATAAGAGACATTCACAATGCATACGGCACTCGAAAAAATGAATATCATTTATGGCGAATGCCACCAAACGAACAAAGCAGTGCTGCGGTTGTATGCTGTAGAGTGTCCGGATCGTGCCAAGCACTCACAATCTGTCTTTGCAAACAACATAAAAAACATTTCTAGAAACTGGAAGTGTGGAGATTAAAATTCGCCAAAGAAACAGAAGAGCAACTGATGAAAGAAATGAAACTAACATTTTGTCAGCAGACTCTGCAAATGTCATTAGGAGGCATCCCGGAGGTACGAGAGGGATCAACCAAACGAGTGTTCTGCGAACACTGCATTATGTCGCATTTCATCCTCTTCACATTCCGCTGCATCTATAGCTTCATGACAATGACTTCCAAAATTGGTTACACTTCTCCAAATGTAATCTACGAAAAATGCAAAGTGATGCGGCATATCTATGCAATTTTTTTCAAAGAAGGAAGCAACGGTCACAAACCATGGGCAAGTCAGTCTTCGCAGCATGTACCAATCGTCAGATGAAAATCACCGCTGATTCAATGAAGTGGATAAAAGCAACGCTCTTAGTTTCTCAACGTTTGTTGCGTGTTTGGTCCCTGTTTTATTGATGGGAATCCAAATACACTCAAGTATCTCGAGTTCCTAAGATATGCTGCTGCCGCAGTTATTGGAAGACTGGACGTAAGGAATTCATTGTAGTACCAACATGACGGACGCCCCTCCATGCGATGACAGACCCTCTAGTGAGGAAATGCAAAATGATCTGCACAATCAACAAACTTTATATTTCCTTAACTTTATTGAAAATTAAAACATGAGGTCTATTACGAAACACCGTTGACTCCCGAAGGCATGAAATGCCTAATAACACTTGCCTGTGCTGCTGCTAACTCCAGATTAAATTCAACGTGCAGTACTGTTTCTCCATAATCACTTTACAACGTGTAACAATGCTCAACGTCAACACTTTGAGCACTCGGTATGACAGCCGTGATAATGCACACCGGAGCAGTACCTGAGTTACATGTTTACTTGCATTTGGTATAATAAAGCAGGCGTTCGTGGAACCTCTTCTGAACGACGGGACAGTGATTTGCTGCGCTGTTATCTTGACACTGTTTGATCAAGTCTCAATATTGTCCGCTATAACTTGGCGAAAACAGTACCTCGATATTTTTATTCATTCTGGATATATTTGGGTGACTTGTCTTGGCTGCGTCGCCCTCTACATATGTATGCTCCTTTTCCAGTAACGGATTTCAGTAAACCTTCTTTGCACTCCTATTCTTTCCAGTGTCATTTTAATTTTTTCCCTTTATCCACCGATTTGATTTTTAGCATCCTTCTGTAGCGACATGTTTCTTGTCCCTCCTGTTTTTTGTGTAGTTCTCCCACGATAAATGTTAACCGGTACAGTTTTCATTACCTGCCAGAAAAAGTATATTATTTTAATGTGACTGAGTCCATGTGATCATTCCGTTAATTGTTAGGCATGACATGATTGATTCTCATTCATTTTCGGGGTTATCCCTACTAAACGATTAACAGATGGGCTGTTATTTCGTCATTTACAGTCGATTTTGCAATTATGTGTTGCATCGCAATAGGAGTCATCAAGATCTGTTACTTTAATTTGTTTCAGTGTTTTATCTTGTTGTCCAATGTAAGTTATGTGCATTGCAAGTAGTTTTCATCGTTTTTGTTCAGAGGTATACATACATACATACGGCGAAGACTATGTACAGTGAAAGCAATGGACACTTTTCGTCTCGTTATTTTATGATAGCCTCCTCAAATAACATCATGGTCAATTGTTCTTCGAATAACAAAAAATCGCCACTCGAAGATGAGAATTTGTCTTCGAGTTGCATCATGTAACCTAAGCAATATAATAGTGCTGCTGCTTTTTTTTTTAGCATCATGTAGTATATAACTTCTTACGTTAGTTCCTCGCACAGGCTCTGACACAGAAATCGATAATGAAGCAATCACCAGCTGCTGCAGCTATCCAATACTGAGACTGGAATATACGTGCAGTTTACTTACCGTTGCAATTCCTCGAATTTTAAAAATTTGAACATGACTGGAGGCAGCAACTGTAGAATTCAATCTTCGCGAGGAATAGGTCAAAAACAGTCAAATGAGTGTGAACAGTAAAAAGATTTATTAACCCCCCCCCTTCCCCCCCAACCTAGGTTTCGACCTCTTGTTCAGAAGAAATACATAATGTAGCCAGTGTCAATGACCCTTCTGAAAAACACCTTTTTAAAGACCTCGAAGCGTAGGTCAAGGGGGTGTAATAAACCTTTTTACTATTGAAACTTATTTGGCTGTTTTCCACCTTTTTCTCACGAAAAATTACGACACCTGTGAAATATCTGAGATCGTAAGGGATGTTACTTGCCCGCTACAGATATTTTTGGAAAAATTCTGTGTTACTAAAGCCTCTACATCGAAACGCCTTTTTAGGTTGCTACAGTTGCAGTAACAGACTCGATATTCTTTTTTAGAGTCTCTCGGGAATCTCTGAGCAACGCATATGAATGTCTGGCGAGATATCATTGTGCCGAGGTCAGTAGAGATGCCAGAGAATCCTACAGAAGTAAAACTGATGATGATGATAGCGATGGCGATGACAGCCGCAACTGCCCCCGCATTCGCATATGCGATCGGTTTCCAGAAAGCGCCGTAACTTCGCCACGGGACATTGGCTGTGTCCCCGCATAGACAGCTCCAGTGCACTTTCCCTCGACAGCCGCAGGGAGAAGCCTCACAGAGCGGAAGAGATGCGACATTTGTTGCTTATTTCCGGCCCTAAAGTAGCAAGCAGATCAGCTACGGCTGGAAACGCACATTTCATAAAGCCGTTTTGGAAATCGTCTAACCCTCGCATCGCCAAAGGCGTTGAAAAAGATCTGTGGAGTGAATCGTTTCTCTCCCATTTTCGATGTGAGATCCGCTTCTCAAGTTTCAGAATTTATGAAAATCTGCACCTTTTATTATTCTTACATTCGACTTTCGACAGGGCTTTCTAGGGTGGGAGTGCTCGCTAACGTTTTATCGTCTCCAGAAGGATACACGGGCGTCTTGTAAACCCACGACAAAATATTAGAAACAATGGGATGTCGCAAATGTGTGTCCAGGTCGTAAGTCATATTACTGTCGATTCAGAGCAGTGACATTTGAAAAAAATATTCTTCAACGTTGCGTTACTTTAGTGGTTTTCTTACCAAGAGCGTACCCATTTTTCTCATGTGTGACGTTACGTCCCTGTAGCAATGGGGTATTTAGCAGGACATGTTTCCCAGTCTACATAAAAAATATAGAAAAATTAGTCTTTGTAATAGCACCATGTAGCTGTTACCATCAGTGAATAAAGGTAGTCATAAGAAAATCACTGATTTAGAAATTCAGACTTCTAGAAGCAAGTTTTATGGACTCGAAAAATTAAAAGTATCATCTGAGTTATGGGAACTGTGAGTCCGCCTTGATGCAAAACACTTTTGTTGTTTACTTATTCCCCAAACTAGCTTCAGCGACAAATATCGCCATCATCAGCGTGCTCTTTAAATCTAAAACATGTAGCAAATATATACAATGATTATAAAGCACTGTGAAACATTATTACATAAGTGCTGTTTACTTTTTAAATATTGTTTTCCGTAAATACTTTCATAATATCTTATTTATTAGGCGTTACAGCATGGTTTTAAGATTGTTGTCGTTGTTTGCGGCACATTTCCTATGTTTTCCTGTTGCCGTTCTTCTCGGCTCGGAGAAACACAGGAATATGCCGAGAAAAACGGCAACAGAAAAACACAGGAAATATGCCGCAAACAGCGACATAAATTTTAAAATCATGCTGTAACGGATAATAAATAAGGTATTATGAAAGTATTTACAGAAAACAATATTTAAAAAGTAAACAGTACACATGTGATAATCTTTCACAATGTTTTAAAACTATGATATTTTCTGTATGTTTTAGATTTAAAGAACTCACTGATGATGGCGATAAGTAAATAAATAACAAAAACGTTTTGCATCAAGACAAACTCACAATTCCCATACTGATGTTTTTGTGTGCAAACAAGGAAGAGTTCCAACATAAAATTATAATCTGAGTTTCTTATGAGCAGCAACAAAAAGAATAAAAGGAAACAATCTAAGTGTAATTACAGATTTGAACATAATGTCTCCTCTGCCCATGCGTCAGTAGCGCGTTAATGATGTCATATGGAACCTGTGATAGTAATGTTATGTTATCAAACAGGTGTATTGGTTTTAGGCGAAGAATTGATCATAATGTTACTTTTTATAAGGATGAGCAAAATACTCCTATGAGAGAAACGTTTTCACAGAAGAAATATAAAGTTATAAGATGATTTCTGATTCTGTATCATCAAGTGCTTCTGAGTTAGTTAACGCAATCTTTTGGTTTTCTGGAAAAAAATGTACATTTCAATCCCCACGTAGATGTTCCTCAACCTTAAGAAAAATCTCTCTTCGCTATTCACGTTCTGCATATTTGTTTGACGACCGCAGCTTATGTTTCGACGAGGACAGTTTTGCACGGAGGTACGAATTTCGTTTTTGTACCTATGAATGTGGAGCCTTTACCCTTCATACGTCTCCAGCATTCGCTTTCGTGTCCTCTATGTTACTCTGCTGTTTTTTATCGCGGTATGAATAATTTCTACGAGTCCACCACTCGCTTTCGAGAGCTTGCTTGAACGGCAATGCTTCGTCTTCTTTCTTGCTTTTTTTCTCCCACGGTTTTGGCCGTTTCAGTCAGCCGCTCCGACGTCTTCAGCCCAGAGTTCCGGCCCCACTTTGGCGCTGCGGCGCTACACTGTCCATCATCAGCACACGCGAGGCTGCCCTCGACGGATGTGCGACGGAGCGCGCGGGGTCCACCGCAGCTTGCCGATCCGCCGCTGCCCTCTTCCTGCGCCACAAAGCACAACGCATCGATGTGACATATCGAGAAATTATACGCGCTGCACGAGCCATTCGCCGTACCCCCTCCCTTCCTGTCGTTATGCCGCCCCCCCCCCCCCCCCCCCCCTCCTACTCTCCTCGACCACAGCTCACTGCGAAAGCTTTCTTTTGGCTCTGTGAGAGCGCTCGGCCGTACAGCGTCCCTTCACAGGCGACGTTTTCCAGCGAACGATTCTGAGCTCGCGATATACCTCGCGGAGTCGGTGGGTGGGGTATTTTTCTCTCTCTCTCATGTGTTCAGTAGGCCGGCAGGCAAGTAAACAAGAAAGAAATCGGCCGTGGGCGCCGGCCGCGACTGCTCGTTCCCTCTATCGTGCGTGTGTGTGTTAGGGGGGGAGGGGGTTGGAAGGTGGCGGAAGGAAGCCCGGCACCGTGCCGTCCACACAGGCCAGCTCTGCCACGCACAAGTCGAGGGGTGACTTTTTGTTGTTAGCAAGCGGGTGAGCGCCTGCAGGAACCACCGGAAACCTCTCGTCTTCTGGCTTCCTCTTTCTCGACGCTCCGCCGCTGTTTCCCCACCTGAAAGATACTCTGCGAGGCAGTTCACAGTTCTCTAAAAGTTTACCCCTCTGCTCTTGGACTACAGTGTCACAAATACCTTTCGCATAAAAGCATAAAACAGAACGCTATGGATTTTATTTATAAATAAAGTAGTAGCCTACGGACTACTTTAGCAAATGCACAATTGGTTCAAAAGCAAGGAAGCATTCCGGTTATAAAATAAAGACGTGTGGCATGATCGGCTGCGACACTCCGAGGGACAGATTCACACGCCTAATTGGAAAGGTTTTTCCTATCCGTTGCGCACACTGGCACCTTCTCTTCGCGAAATGTGAGATCTGTGTATCTTATAACGGGTAAAAGACAGTAATGAGTGTATGAGTAGTGTGTTATGACGTTTGTGCTGGGTGATGATGAGAAAAGGGAGAGGGTGAAATCCAGTGCCAGCGCATAGCTTGGTGCTCTCGTATAGCACCAAGGGGGCCGCAACATGGGGGACGCACGCGTCACCGTCAACAACGTCCCACGCCTTCACTTTTCATGACGCATTGCGGAGAGGTTTGGAATTTATACTACGACATGGTGATCAAGAAGTTTTAGTCACTACTTCTTCTTCTCCTTTGCCGGAAAGGCAAAGGGAAAGCCTCCAGTAGCCCGTGGCGTGCTTAGGCAGTTACCCAAGCACTGGTCACGCACGACGTTGCTTAACTTCGGTGATCTTGTGGAAAGCGGATTGCTGACCGAGGCAAGGCCGTTTGCGATTCGGGTTTAATGTCCCGTCATCGACGATTCATTAGAGATGGAGCACGTATTCTAATTGGGGAACGATGGAGAAGGAAATTCCAAAACAACCACCCCAGCATTCATCTTAAGCGTTTAGGGAAATCAGGGAAAATCAAAATCTTATGGGTGTTTGCCCGAAAACGAGATCAGTTTCTTATCATCAGTTTCTTATCACCGCACCCCCTCGCTCAGTAGCTAATTTTGTGAAAATTTCATCGCAAATCTCGACAAATAATACGAGCAGAAGTCTTAATGATTTAATTATTACCTCGACAACATAAAGCTACTCAATAATTTTTTTGTTTCTTTGTAGGTAACTTATCTGTAGTCCTGATACACATAGAAGTCACCGTGCCACTGTACTGTAGCACACCGCTTTATGAGCCAAAACAGAACCGCGCAGCCCTTTGGAAAAGTACAGTATCGGACGGTGGAAACTTTGCAATTATGAAAGACCAAGCCAGACGGCTAAGGAAGCTATCTAGATCGGTTTGACACAGCTGCAAAATTTCCATCGCCACAGAGAATGATCTACCGCTCGAAAGTTCAATTTATCAACAGGCTGCGTCGTTTTGTTTTCGCGCCGCTAGCGTCGTGCTACGGTAATGCAGGAAGGGGATGTCAATGTGTACCATGACTGCAGATATGTTCCTAGAAACAGTTCTTGTCCAACTACGTCGTTTTAAGATGAGTATCTCTCGTGTATCGCTGAACTCCTCTGTCCAAGACGTTTCGAATGTCATTAAAAAGATTATCCTTACATTAAAAAAATAGTTGCTTCAGTATCTACGCACATGAAAAGCATACAGGTGTTACAAATCTGGAAAATCGATTACCTATTTGCGTATTACCATTTGGTACTAACTTTGTTGCGATACCTATAACCGTTACCGAAATATCTGATGTGTGCTCTTTACGTTACGTTGTAGATGTCTTTACCGAACATGCAGGTGATTTCAGTGTCAGTTATGACGATACGTAGATAACGACAACACAACATCCAGTCCCCGATCTACGGTACTTGAAACAGCACCTTGCAGGGAAGGAAACAAGATGGGAAATGCATCTCGCGATCATTTCCCAGTATCTGTTTATTTTTTTCTAGAAGCTTTCTCCTCTCTAGGGAACTGATAGTTTGATCATATAACACAGGCATAATAACCCAGTATTTACATGCCATATTTTTTACTTACATTGGCATTAGGCGTTAGCATGTGGCATGTTTCTGTGCCTAACGTTTAGGGAATAAAATCTACAGAAGCCCACCGGCACGGACACATACATTCACAAAAATTACCACCATCACCGCAATTATAAAAGAGGAAGAGTTAAGATAATGGTGGACGGGGCTAAAGGAGTCTGTGAGTCACAGTACTTTGTTGAAGAGGTCGATTATTTAAGAATTACTTGCAGAAGAAATGAATATTCTGACAAAAAGATAAGTAGAGCCCTACATCGTGAAGTATTTGGAGCTTCAGGGGGAGGAGGGGGGGGGGGGGGGGGGGGGAAAGCTAAACGGAAAGGATTCCTCCCATTCATAAAAGTTCATATAGCGTCAGCAGTGCGTTAAGAAGACACAGTACTGACGCAATTTCTAAAACGATAAGAAAGTTGCCTGTATATTTGAATACTACGAGAAACCTACGCTCACCGCTTGATGGGCAGAAGAATACAAAATCCCTTGCACATGGGTTAAGTGTACAAAGGAACTACTGAAAGAAGCATCAAATCTTTGCTTAAAGGACACAACAACAATTGTCGTCTGGGCAACGCGTATAAATCTGTAATGTATCTTTCCTTTCTGCCAGATAAAAGTAAGAGAAATATTTAAACCTTGCCGAAATTATGCAACGAATGCATGAATAAAGACCTGTCTCGCAAAAGACACGCCACAAATGTGACAGCACGATGTGGTTAATAATAAGACACTCATCAAGGTACAACCAAATCTTCTACTGTACTGAATCACCGTCATTAAATACCTATACCATAGCGAATCATCATCTTTTGATGTATCAGGTCCTGGTGGCTACTGAAATCATCGCAGTTTGAAGGCTCGTTGACCGGGAAAATACTATACTGAATTTCACGTAAAAAGGTGTAACGAATATTAATTAGGACTTCGCAAAAATAAATCAGCAGGTCGGATTAATTTAGATTACAACGCTTAAGCGATGCGGTCGTTCTGACAATGGGTACACAATTTGCTGATGCATACCCTGGAACACATGAAATCATCAGAGTAAAATTAATATGGTAATGACAAAAGGTTTCTACAATGAATGCAGACACCAGCAATTTTGTATAAAACTATTATTATTCAAGAAACCAGATGTTACACACAGAGATGACGTCACACAGCTTCTAATGCCTCGGAGGCAGAAACAAGAGTAAGTAGCGAGAGGGGGAAGTCCTCGCTTCATAAAGCATCATCTGTTAAAAAAAAAATGTAATACAGAGGTTGTTTATTATGCCTTATGTACACTGGTTATTCAATCCTTGATATAACATACATATTTCGTGAAATATTAATTCTTGCGAGATGATGATTTCTTCGGGATACTGATAAAAAAAATAGAATAATAAATCTTTTATAGGATATGTTTCAACTCGTCAGTAGCAGATAGTGTATTGGAACCATCAAATTCGATTTTCTGACGGAGTTTCATGGAGGTCCAGTCATCGCTACTCTAGGATGTACAGAGCGGCCGTAAAAAAAATCACCTTTGACAGAAAATAAAGATGAGTGAAGTTGGGCACGTTGTTGGCCTTAGTGCTAAATAAAGCGAACAGCTCCATCTATTCTGCAGTACATATCTATAAGCCCCAGGACGGAGTGATTTTTCGATCTGTGGCCATGGTCACAAACCGACCGTTTCGCTGTTACGTGTAAACAATTCGGTTTGCTGAGCTTGTTTCAGTTCTCAAGTCATCTTGCGAAGCCTTCATATCCTTTGTGGATGTCTCCATGATTGACAGACGTAAGGTTGGACACAGAAGCATACCTTATGGATTAGACCATGGCCTAATGACCGCATATCCAATCACCACGGATGATAGAAAGTTTGTAATTATTCCTTTTAGTAGGCCAGAGGTGAGAGTTGGCAGCATTGCCTGGTGCTTAGCGTCGGCCGGCAGTGACCAGCGGGCGCCGCCTCAGCTTCGGCAGCGACGAAGACGCGCGCCCATGAGTCAGCGTTGCCACAATGTCCCCGGCTCTTCGCCTTTACATGATAATGCCGGCCGCAGACAATGTCATTCGTCAGCGCCGCTTGTTGTCCGAGAGCGCAGGAAGCCGCCGCCGGCTAACTGCCCATTCGCCTAGCGTTGCCATGGAGACGGCGCCGCAGCCAGATCTCGGCGGCGGCTGATGTTTAAGCAGCTGGCTAAGGCGGAGGTGTCCAGTCAACGCAACGATGTACAAGCGCGACAGGGAAATTTCCCGACATGGCTCGTGGATGGCGCTGACGTCAATGTAATTTTGTTTTTGTTTTCTGATTATGCAGGGTGAGTCATAAGGTTGTGCACAAATTGAAGGAGCTGACAGATGAGATGTAACACAACTTTGAAATATGAACTTACGGGCTTGTGCGTAATCCAGAACACTTGAAAGTGAGTGAGGGAAAGTGAGGTATAATGTCTTCATCGAACAAGTTCCTTCAGAAATGTTAAAGAGTGTGCCACTAACATTCGTCGCCAAATGTGGATACAACAAACGGAGCACCTGCACACTTTTCTGCGCAGGTATGTGACGTGCTCAGTGCGCATATCCCAGGGATTGGATCCGAAAGGGAGGTGTAATTCCTTGGCCACCTCGCTCCGCTGATCTGACTCCTGTAGATTTATTTTTATGGGAACACATCAAAAGCCGCGAGTATGTGGCACAAATTACCTATGAACAAACGTTTCTCCCCATGATACTTGCAGCGTCTGATGAGATTCGTGCGATCCCTGGTGTACTTAGTAGTGTGTGCTGTAACTTTCTATTAGAATGTAACGTCCGTATAGAATGTGATGGTGCCCGTTTAGCTCACCTTCGGTAATGTGCAACATCTTTGAATAAACAGTACATTACCTTTGCTGAGCTTAAGGCGCGTTCCCATCGATTGTCATTGTTGTTCCTGCCGCACCACAGTTTCATTGGCTGAGGCTTACTTGTAAGAAAATTAGTCTCTGCCCAGAGTTGAAATTCGACTTTAACTCCTTCAGTTTCTGTGTAGCCTTTTGAATCACCCTGTATTTTGTGCAGTGACTTAAGGGGGGTCGGACGTGAAACGGGCCGACTTGGAGCAGGAGAGGCACCACAGGACATTTTAATTTGCACTGTCTATACTTTTCGAAATAAATTCATAAAACTTTGTCAGCATGACCAGGAAGGATTCAGGATTTACACTCATAGCAGAGGAAGTTCAAAAACATAACAAAACAATTTTTTTTTACATTTGAAATTTCAGCATTTTTTCACTTGGTATTGCTGCATTTGTTGCTTTAGGCACACTTTTCTTCATAAGTAAGAGAGATTCTTCGATGAATTTTGCAGAGCATACAAATCATACTTACAGGTGTATGAAACTCTAGAATTTCCCAAATCTGTTAAAAACTGTGGTAAAAATTGAGATAATTAACTATAAAATTCGAGTTTTCTCTAAACACGAAGTTTAAAACGTAACAGCCCATTCATTTTTCCATAGATTAAATAAATTCTAGAGTTTCATACACCTGTAAGTATGGTTTGTAAGCTGTGCAAAATTCATCGAAGAATCTCTCTTACTTATGACGGAAAGTGTAGCTATAGCAACAAATGCAGCCAACAGTAAGTGAAAAAAAATCATGAAATTTCACATTAAAAAAAATTATTTTTTCGTGTTTTTGAACTTCCACTGCTATGAATGTGAATTCTGAATCCTCCCTGATCATGGTGACAAAGTTTTATGAATTTATTCGTAAAAGTATAGACAGTGCAAATTAAAATGTCCTGTGGTGCCTCTCCTTCTCGAAGTCGGCCCGTTTGACATCCTACTCCCCTTAAGTCAAATGTGAGTCTCATCTGCAGAGCGCTTTTATTTACACATATTTCTTAAATAGTCGTGTATTGTATGTTTAGGAACGAGATAAAACCATATTCGATACACTATTTGCGTTGATCTAAAAGAAATTTCGTGGTGAAAAATGATGAGTTAAAACATTATGAACACTGCCCACTGCGGGATTGAATGCCACCTGGTGATGTTATAGGCACGTGACGCGGTAAATAAAGTACACAGGTGAATCGTTATAGCGGCAATACGGATCGCAACTGAGAAAGCTAATAACGTAAGAGACGTTGGCAAAGGAAAGTTCGTTATAGCCCGCCACCTGGAAATGAGCATCGCGGACACAATGACAATGAAGCTGGTCGTCTTTTCGCATCCTACTGTCCTGAGATCTATGGGAAGTGGTTGGTGGACTGTGGAACCATATGTAGGCGACAAGGTCCTCAACGAACATTCCTCATCGCAGAACTTGCATGTTGCGGTCTCGATCGCACCGCAAACCACGACAGGCGGAGATCTGAAGACAGAGTACAATGCTGGTGCAGACACAGGTGTTACTGAGCACACTGTTCAGTGCACATTGTTGAACTCTGAGCTTCGCATAAGAAAGCGAGCTATTTATTGGAAATTATTAGCGACATAACTCGTGGGATTGTTGGCAGGTTTGTGTGTAAGGAAATAATTAACCCCACCATCGCGAACTTCCACCTATCAGGTTGTTTGTTGCACCAGTCCGTTAACCGCTCCGGCTGCGTTTAAAGTGAAACGATCACGTAAAATTAAAAGTAGGCAAGGCAGATGAGGCTATGATTCCTTGGAAGAATCCCCGAGATATGCAGTCCGTCAACAAAGGAGATAGCTTATACAACTGTCTTTCGACAAATACTTGAATGGTGTTCGTAACCTGTACCATGTAGGACTGATAGAAGAAATGGAGAAAATTCAAAGAAGGGCATTGTGTTTCGTTACAGGCTCATTCAACAAGTGCGAAAGCGTCACGGAGATACTCAGCCAACTTTAGTGGCAGATGCTGCACAAAAGACGTTCTGCATCACGGAGTTGCTAACTGTTTAACTTCTGAGACCATACTTTCCAAGAACAATCTCCAATATATTGCTTTCTCATAAGTACACCTCGCGAGAAGCCCATAAAAGTAAAAATAGAGTGATTTGAGCTAACACGGAGGCTTGCCAACTATCGATCTTCCAGCGAACTATTCGCGACTGGAATAGGAAAAGGGGAAAGCGGTCGTGGTACATAAAGTACCCCCCGCCAAACATTTGAGGTGGCTTATGAAGTATAGATGTAGATGTACACCGAGATGGTAAAAGTCATGGAATATCTCCTAATATCGCGTCGGACCTCCTTTGTCCAGCTTAGAGTAGCAACTCGGCGTGGCTTGGACTCCGCAAGTCGTTGGAAGTCCCAAATTATTTTACTAGTATATTCCGGGCAACTGCACCTGTTGAAAGGTATGATGTTACGACGTCCCCTTCAGACATACTGAGCCACGTTGCCTCTATAGCCGTCCATGATTGCGAAAGAGTTGCCGGTGCAGGATTTTGGGCACGAACTGGCCACTCGATTAGTTCCCGTAAATGTTCGATGGGATTCATGTCGGGAGATCAGGGTGGCCAAATCATTCGTTCCAATTGTCCAGAATGTTCTTCAAACGAGTCACGAACAATTGTGGCCCGGTGACATGGCGCATTGTCGTTTATAAAAATGAAGGCCATGGATGCCTGCAAATAGTCTCCAAATAGCCGAACACAATCATTTACCGTCAATGTCTGTTCAGTTCGACCAGAGGACCCAGTCCATTCAATGAAACCACAGCCCGCACCGTTATGGAGCCACCAAACTTGCACAGTGCCTTGTCGACAACTTGAGACCATGGCTTCGTTGGGTCTGCGCCGCAGTCGAGCCCCACCATCAGCTCTTACCAACTGAAATCAGGACTGATCTGACCAAGCCATAGTTTTTTAGTCGTCTATGGTCAAACCGATATGGTCACGAGCCCATGAGAGGCACTGCAGGCTATGTTGTGACATTAGCGAAGGCACTCATCGAGGTCGTTCTGCTGCCACAGCCCACTAACGCCATATTTCGCTGCACTGTCGAAACGGATACGTTCGTCGTGCTCCCACATTGATGTCTAGGGTTATTTCATACTGTGCCGCTTGTCTGTTAGCACTGACAACTCTACGCAAACAGCCCTGCTCTTGGTGAAGTGAAAGCGGTAGACTACTGCATTGTCCATGGTGAGAAGTAATGCCCGAAATGTGGTATTCTCGGCACACTCTCGATATTGTGGATCTCGGAATATTGAACTACCCAACGATTTCCGAGATGGAATGTCCCATGTGACTAGCTCCAACTACCATTCCGCGTTTAAAGTCTGTTAATTCCCTTCGTGCGGCCACAATCACGTCGGAGAACTTTTGACGTGGAATCACCTGAGAACAAATGACAGCTCCGCCAATGCTCTGCCCTTTTATATCTTGTTTACACGATGCTACCGCCATCTGTGTATGTGCATATTGCTGTCCCAAGACTTTTATCGCCTCAGTGAAGAAATGCTCAGTAGCACTGCGTGCACGATTTGGAACTGTCTAGCTGTAGAATTGTATCTCTGCACTGGCCGCATGGGTGCAGTGCCGAGCGCCAAAACGGAAACACTCTTCGAGGCGTCTGGAACACTGCATAAGCCGTCATTATTGAGGAATCTGCAGCAGTGCCGAAACGGTGCAGAATGAAAAGCATTGGTTAAGTGCGCTGTGCCTCCCCCGCTCCTTCGCGTTGGTCGGCTGAGGTAGAGGCGGCCCCTGGAAACGACAGAGTCGCCGCTACCGGAGGCAGCGACACACAGGTAGGCAGCGTTACGTAAGCGCAAGGCGCAGCGCGGCGTGGCGCGGCTCCGCGGTTCAGCGACCCGCCCTGGCGCGCTCCCAAGCCCGCTAACAACTGGCCGGCCGGCCTAGCCGTGGGTACTGACCGCGCCTCACCTGCCCCCGCAACCTAGCCCACTGCTGCCAACGCGCGCTCCGCCTGCCACACGTGGCTGCCAGCAGGGCAAACGCTTCCATCTCCTCTTGCAAGAAACACATCATTTCCACGTTGTCCGGTACTTGTTTCCGAAGTAATAGACTTCCGGTTTGAATTTTAACTGGGTCGGTTATTTTACATTCATCTGGAAGTGCCACGATGGACAGCCGCTCCTTAGGATGTGATGTCAGCTGCCAGTGAGGCCGGAGCGGGCACCAAGCGGAGCTTCCACGAGATTTTCGAGGCCCTCCATTGCCTAGAAGTGCTCGCTGTTGTCTGCAGCGGCAAGATGAAGTATTGGTCTACTGAAACTTTCGTAAAGTGGGTTGTCGGGGACATTCATAATGTTTGTTTACGGTTGTCAATTGAGATGTTAGAGATTTTCCGATGACGAATGTTATTTCCGCAGTGATATGCAGTAATAAAAATGAGAGAATTCTTTCCAGATGGCAGCACTTGTCAGAGGTTTGCTACGAGCGGTAGAAAGAAAATGGCCAATAAGAATGAATGGATTTAAATCAAAAGCCAATCAGTCTCCCACTCAAGACTGGTTCCAGTGGCTGAATGCTTAGTCAGTTTCGGTACTGACCCTGGAGCACATGAAATCTGGGGCCTGTGGACTGCCTTTCTACGTATGAGTTGAGAGCAGTCTGGGACGGGGTGTTGCTCAAAAGTATTACATGGTTTTGGAGACGTTAGTGCCCCGCTGTTATCGAGAAAGAAGCTTTTACGAATTAACATCTGTGTTTTCATGTGCGGGCGTGATGTTTTGACTGCCGGTCTTTTTTTTTCTCGCGTTATGTCGCCAAGCGTTGCGGCTTATTGAACGCGCACACGCATGGTTTGCGGAGACCCATATTATTTTCTGGAGCTGTTAGCTATTGAGGGGAAGAATCGGACTTGGTGAGATGTAATTAAATTGTATTTGATTCCGTTGAAATTCGAAGTATTTCGTTGTTAGTATGACTCTTGGCCTACTTACTTTTGAACAGCTGCGCAGTTTTGTATTTGTGGACATTTCGTGGGGAAGCTATAAGGGTCCTGCTGATGAAAGTGCGTTGACTGTTAGATGTGTACGTTTACTAATGCAGCAGTCGAATGTTAGGACCTTCCCTGAAATCAAACTGTATGTATATTTGGTAGATTTAAATTCTAACAACTAGCTGCGTGAATAACGTTCTGGAAACATCGATGCACATATAGAAAACGTCACATTTCCTACATTTTTTGTGATTCTTTCGAGAATCCGAAGCAGAATTTGCAAGAGCTCAGTCTTACACGAAAACTGAATGATTTATCGGTTTCTTTGTTCCCGTGCTAACTGTAGGGTGCAGTGGGTAATATCTCCGGGTAAATTCAGCGTGGTAAAACTAGAGTGCTATCATTGTCCTAACCACTTCTCTTGTGATTCTTCCTCCGTGGCAGGTAGAACTGCCAGGTTGCCAAGATGACGTTTTACCAACAATGTACGAAGAATAGCGTCCTTATATCCGTCGACGCTTGGAGATTGTGTGATAATATGAGAGGGACACTGTCATTCCACATAAAGGACACTAGCAAAGTGCCACCCACTTCGAGTTTCACTCTTTGGGTTGAACGAGTGTACAGAATTCCTCTCCCAGCCATATGACGCACTCGAACCCTCCTGCGATTCTGGTGAAGGACAAAACAGACCTCTAAATAATTCGTATGGCAATTTGGTATCATCATTTCCTTTGGGCCTTTGACCCGCTTCAACGCGGGGTCGGCCGTGTGAGTACGGATTTGGCAGTGTTAGTTGCAGAGGGTGGCCGGATGCCCTTCCCGTCGCCACGCCAAACCCCCCGGTGTGTAATTAGTGTACCCCAGGTGTCGGCGTCTAGTGTAAGCCATAAACTAGTGCTAACGTTTTCAAATGTCCGCGAGTCGTGTAACTGAGGCGGAACGTGGGGACCAACCCAGTATTCACGTAGTGGGATGTGGAAAACCGCCTAGAAACCACATTCAGGCTGGCCGGCGTGCCAGTCCTCGTTGTTAATCCGCCAGGCTGATTCGACCCGGAGCCGGCGCGCCTACCCGAGTCCAGGTAGCAGCGCATTAGCGTTCTCGGCTAACCTGGCGGGTCGTATGGAAATTTGGAATATCAAATAACATATTTTAATAAATATACAGGTATGTATTGCTTCTGGCTTGCTTTTACCTTAATAGATTCTTTCATTTTTTGTCTGTCGATTTCAACGAATTATTGAATCCATTGACATGTGGTTGTTGATTTCCAGCATTCTTCTCATAATCACTCTATAAACTATGAACTAGTTGAAGAACGTTAGTGCGTCTCTGCACACATTTGTAAGTAAAAAAAAGTAAATTCGTAAGGAGTAGTTAGTCGAGAGACCCCTAGATACACATTATGAATGGGTGTGTGTATACTGTAGTTTTTATGTTGTTATGGATTAATGCAAGAGAGGGGCTGAAACACGGTGCCTGAACATAGCCTACTCCTGTCGGATACCACTAAGGGGACCTTCGAGTTTTTAGTCCCCATACGACGGACTGACTTCCATTCAACAGTGTCACATTCCCTCACTCCACGAATACTGCGGTGTGCATCACCTCTACTCCCCTTGCCGATAAAAACATGCCGATGAATTTTTTCCACCACCAGGATTCGAACTCGCTTCTGACTCGATCGCCACCGCACAAACACATGTCGACGACCTCTGCTACGGAGGAGTATATAGTTGCTAGAATATGGCCAAATTAATACCCCTACGTCGCTGATCTCTCCCAGTCCATCGATTCAGTCCATACATCTCATGCAAAATGCACACTCTTTTCACAGTAAAGCGAAGTTGTAATGGTCAGCTTGCGAGTTGCGTAGGCGATTAGGCAATTCTAGATGAATTTGATCTGGCTGGTAGGTTCAGATACCACGCAAAATTGTACTCCTCCCACCCCTCCCCCCTCCCCCTCAAGCGATAGTCTCATTGTTAAGTGAGTGTAGTCACAGTAGCCGCGAGCTACTTCTCGCCCCCTACATCTTTCCCCCTCCCCAACATTTTTCTTCGGACATCAAGAAGACATGTGTATGGAGCAATAAATTGCGCTCCGCCCACTCGACACTTAATTCAAATCTTACGCTCAGCGGCCACAAGCTAGAGCCATTAGTCTCTTTTTAGTTTCCTTGGCATTTTGTTTTAAATTAAGATTCTGCAGGCGTTTTTCGGCGAGTTAATAGCCTCCCGCTACACATGTGGGTCACGCGGTGATTAGTCATAATAATTGACTGTGATGCGCCGTTCAGCTGGAGTGCGCGTTCGCTCCGAGTTTGCGCGCGCCGCTTTTAATCTTTTCATTTGGAGGCCTCCCCTCTCTCTCTCTCTCTCTCTCTCTCTCTCTCTCTCTCTCTCTCTCTCGTCCTGTGATGTGAGACAATGGCCCAGTGACGCCTCCGCGCAGCCGCTAGCTGCTAGACGCTCCGGGCACCAGAGGCCTCATCGGTCAATTTATAGCCGCGCGCTTTGATTTAATTTCAGATTAAGTGCGCCTCTAGCGGCTGCACGCTGCAGCTCTGTGCTGTCGCTCACGCAAACCGGAACAAAGAGACTTAGCATTGGCTTTGAAGTCGCGGCGCCGACTGGCCACACTGTGAAAAACGGGCGCCGGCGCTGCTGCGCGTGTTTAGCGGCGGTAGACAACGCGCAGACCGGTTTATCCTAGTAGTGAAAAGCTGCGGGCAGTTGCGCGCAGATCGGCCCATCAGCAAGCGCCGTGTCAACGCAGATGCAACAGCCGCCGCGAGTATCTTTCCGATATGTTTGTGGCAACTAGCCGGCATCACATGTTGCGATATACGATAGCCAGCGTCACATGGTCTAAATAGAAACTGTGCTTGAATCTCAAAGACAAAACTGCCAAAACACCACAGATCTTCGCTACCTGCGCATCATCGTCCCTTATAACAGAGTATCTATCACGGCTTTTAATCAGTTCGCCACCAAAGGATTTCTGAAACGTTTCCACCCATGAGAATCCTGACAATGACTGTGTTTAATTTCCAGAAAAACGGCTGTTGAGTAATGTTATTAGTATAGTATGATTTATATGTCCAATGGTGCAAGCCAGACCACCAGTACCACCGAGAAATTTCGGATGTCGTTAGGGTATATTTTCAGAGCAGTTTGGTACGAGGGCCACTTTTTTTCTTTCAACCTACGATTGGTTCGAAATGAAAACCACAGGGAAAGTCAAAATTGTTTTGTTTGCAACAGTTAACTACACCTCCCAGCTCCATGTCTACATAGTTGCTGCTCCAAGTTAGACATTTGTCGTACCGGCTTTCCAATTCCCTCATCACAGAAGGCCGCTTCCTGGGATTTCCGCGTATTCCCTACGCTGGCATACAGCTAGTTTCCTGTGCAAAATGTTGTCCTTATAGTCAGCGGTCCATATCAGCGAAGTGAGGAAAATTAGAGGGAGCCAAGTCCGGTCTCTATTATGAGTGATCAAATGCTTCTCGTTGAAAGCGCTGCAGGAGCTTCTTCGTTGCATCTGCAGTATGCGGCAGAGAACTCTCACGAAGAAGGAAACGCCTGACATGCGTTATGAGGACGGCATGAAACCAGACGAAACCCCTCAGCTTGATTTCACACCTGGCGGGAGACACTATTTTCTAGCCATCTTTATGTGCTCACTGTGCATTCAGGAACTGAAAAGTGAGACCTGAAGCGATAGACGGACATACGAGAGAGACTGCGCATTACATCCGCGCAAAGCTTCATCGGGGTTTGACTATGGTTCTAATTTCTCGCCCTATCGCAGGTTTAAAATAAAGTGCCCTCGTACAAGGAACCTGTGGTCTGCAGTGGTTCGTTACAGAGAGATAATTATCATTTATTCGGTTTGTTATTCCAGTTACCTTTGTTTCTGTGAAAACGTCTTCACAAAAATTAAAACGCCTGTAATACGCAATCATCATGTCACGGAATGTCCGGCTTCCCGTCACCGCCTACATATATATATGCAAAAGTATTGTAATGTGGCTGCCATTGCTGCGGGAATATCTCATGGATCACAATCACGCCGCTCTTGCGTTAAGTTCAGTGCATCAACATACGGACAACTCTTTTTAGTAAACCTATCCATTTTTGTTATGTGTCACTCTTAACGTACTACTAACACTGCAGAAAAAAAGCGCGCAGTACTGAATGCAATTTAAAGGCGAGCAGTAAAGTAGGTATTGCTGTTGTAAGCAGCAAGTACCGTGATTGAATGGAACAAGCTTGTTTGCAAACAAACAAGGCACATTCTAAACATCGACATTTGTACTGTTGTGTGTGTAATCTCAATGCAATATACACACAAAAATAAACGAGGGTAATAAATAAAATACAATTATTCTGTAACAAGCCACTGGAGACCGCCGTTGCCTTCCTATAATACCCAGAAAATATTCCTGACCAAACGACTGAACTTTGGTGGTGAAGCTCGAGTTCACCCTGTACAATCAAAACTTTGTGTTTTGAGTCTACTAATTCTAGAGTTTCTTGTGGCACTTTACAATAATTTAGGATCTGAGATTGTCTCGTGCATCGTGCACGAGAAAAATACCAACATGCATCGCAGTTTCTATTACTCAACCTTTAGGTCGGTTTACAAGGCGAATGCGAAGGCATACATCCTCACTGTAGGTCATACCTCCTAAACCGTAAGGTTGACGGCCGCCTTACTTTAGTACGATTCGTACTGCGTAATGCCGTAATGGTAGTAGCTGTTGTTTTCTTATGATAAATACAAAATTGATTCCAATGTCGTGTACTGTAGTAAACTGAAGGTCTCGGCTGCAAACAATGGAATGGGTACAAGCTATTTGTTTCGGTAAATTGTACAATAAAATTTGAATAAAATATCAGCCATAACATATTTTAGGTACATTCACTGTGATATTTGTATTTAGATAACTAAAAGTCATCTTTTTCTGATATTTCTGGAGTAGCGACATACTTTTAAAATCCTAACTTTTATCCAAAATTGCATCCTTAAAAGAACGTCACTGCTTGTTTACTTGCAAAATGAGTGCACTTAACATGAGTTACCGACGACTTACCACGGTTCACTTACTGGGCTGTTAACGACACATAACTGTAAAACCACTCAAAAATACAAATTTATTGGCCGAATTGTTTCAATTTATGGCAAAAGATTTACATTACCAACTTTTGAAATAATGAAATATAGCCATCTCAAAAATTAATCTATGATTCAGCGCAGTATAAAATAAATTTTATTGTCGCTTTACTACAACAAGCCGGCCGAAGTGGTCGAGCGGTTCTAGGCGCTACAGTCTGGAACCGCGCGACCGCTACGGTCGCAGGTTCGAATCCTGCCTCGGGCATGGATGTGTGTGATGTCCTTAGGTTAGTTAGGTTTAAGTAGTTCTAAGTTCTAGGGGACTGGTGACCTCAGAAGTTAAGTCCCATAGTGCTCAGATCCATTTGAACCATTTTTTTTTACTACAACATGTAAACAACGTAAAAGATGAACCCTTAACGTCTCTGTCATTATTCTAACACGTAAATTCACGTGGAAAATGGTAAGGGACACTGTTTACTTGCTTCAAGAATTAATCACATTTACCTGATTAGCGACAACTTTTGAAGGGTATTTCCGCTCAGGAACATATTCAGGACCATTATCTGAGTCACAGTTATCTGCATCTCGTCGGATATGCAGAAATCGTCTTTGAAAAGTATTTTCCTGCCACGAATACAGTACACGTTACTGTTAATGGCAGACACTTTTTTGACACCACTGTTTGCATGCAAACATCCTGACACGGTTGTCTTTACTGAGGAAATTGAAGTTAGAGATAGAACTGAAATTGCTACATTTGCATCCACAGGGATACTCTACAAATCACATTTAAGTGCCTGGCAAGGGACTAATCGAACCTTCTTCACAATAATTCTCTATTATTCCAATCTCATAATATGATGATCGTTTCTCCCGATGAGGGTTTTCGCATTCGGAGAAGAAAGTTGGTACTTGAAATTTTGTAAGGAGATTCCGCCGCAACGAAAAACGTTTTTGTTTAAATGATGTCCAGGGATTCCGTAAGTTGACTCGACGACGGGACCGCATTAGAAGAGGCAAAAACTGAGGCCAAGCTCTGGTTGAGGCGTCTTGGAGATGGACTCTCCGGACGCGAAAGAAGGAAGTGCAGGCGGCAAGCGGGAGTGCTCCACGCTGCGGTGTGCGGGCCGAGTTATTAATACGGCGGGGTGAGCCAGCTGCTCTGTGCAGCAGACGCCGCTCCACGGCATCGCGAGGCACAGCTCGCTTCGCCTTCCAGGCTCTGATTGCCGGCTGACGTACCATACGCACCCCTCCTGACACCCAGCAAGTGTTCGATGCACTACTGCCTTCTCCTCCATCTCTCTTATCATCCTCCCCTCTCTCCACCTCTTAATCCCATCCTCTCACACCCCCTTTTACCTATGTACCTTCTCTTTTCCCTCCCCCTTCTTGTCGTTGTCTATCTCCCTATTTCCGTCTGACCAGCTATCTGCCTGAGCAATCCCTATCCTTACCCCACCCACCCCCTCTCTGTCGTAGGCTTTTTGTGTGAAATTATATGAGGACCGTTCAACAAGTAATATTACACATTTTTTACCGGCCACTTTCGGTTGAAAAAAATGCGGAATTTGTTGCGAGACATCGTGGAGTATTTCCACTTCAGCCCTTATAGGTGGCGGCGCTATACGTAGCGTTCAAAATGGCGTCTGTAACGGAGCTGTCATTGAGTTTCTTTTAGCGAAAAACCAGAGCATCGCAGATATTCATAGCCACTTGCACAGTCTTCACGAAGACTTGGCAGTGAACAAAAGCAGGGTGAGTCGTTGGGCTAGCGTCTGACATCATCGCGCAAACCTGTCCGATCTCCCGCGTACCGGCCGGCTGCACACAGCTATGAACTCATACAACGTTGGAACATGCGGACATTCTCATTCGAGATGATCGACGGATCGGAATCAAACATCTCGCTGCTCAACTGGACGTCTCTGTTTGTAGAGCTGACCAGTTGGGGTATTCAAAGCTGAGTGGCCACTGTGTTCATCGCCGCCCGACGGAACATAATGAAGAGCAGCGTAGAACCATCTGTGCGGACCTGCTTGCGCGTTTCGTGGCTGATTGCGACAACTTTTTTCCCAACAGCGCACAGACGATGAAACATGGTTTTATATCACTTAGCACCGGAAACAAAACGGCAGTCTATGGAGTGGCGCCACACCACCTCTCCTCCGCAGAAAAAGCTCAAATCCACATCTTCAGCCGGTGAAGTCATCTTCTGGAACTCTGAAGGGGTTACTCTGTTTGCTGTCCTCCCTCGTGGTGCAACGTACACCCCCTGAAATGTGTTGCGCTACCCTCAGGAAAGTGAAGAAACGACTTGAGTGTGTTCGTCGTCATAAAAATTCAAACCTCCTTCTTCACGACAACACAAGGCGTCACACAAGGCTGCGCACACGAGGGCAGCTTAGAAAACTTCATAGGTCTATTCTTCCTCATCCATCCTACAGCCCGGGTCTCGCACCTTCCCACTTCCATCTGTCGGCCTAGAACGATGCACTCTGCGGGAAGCTTTACGTGGGTAGCGAGGAGGCTATTGATGCAGCAAGAAGCCGCCTCCGAAGTCGACCAGCAGAGGGGCACCATGAGGGCATAACAGGCCCTCCAAGTAAGGTGGCGTAAGGCCGTCGCATTGCACCGAAACTGTGTCCAGAAATAGGATTTTGTAGCCAAAACAGTGGGGAATAATATGATGTATTGGAATCGTGAATAAAACCAACCTGCTTTCAGAGAATAATGTATTGCGTTACTTACTGAACCAATAGAAATCTGTTAATACCAAACACTGATCTTACTTAGAGGAAGAAATTTTTGAGAATGTACGCTTGGATTACAACATTGATTTGTTATTTTAGTCAGGTCAGACATCTTTTTAAGATTTCAAATTCCACTTGAGTATGGCTATAAAGCCAAAATCGTGATTGAGCGAAATAAATGAATACTAATCTACAGTCAAATGGCGAAAATTTCTTTCAAAAAGTTCTATGTGACTGCGATCCCCCGCGAAGGCAAAATCATCAAGATAGGACATGTGTTAAGGCATCAAGGAATAACGCCCTTGGTACTTTTGTGTACTGTACAGGGTAATAACTGTAAAGGAAGACAGGGCTTGGAACATATCCAACGACTAACTGATGGCGTAGGCTGCAAATGACACTCAGAGATGAAGAGGTTAGCACACGAGAGGAATTCGTGGCAGGCCTCATCAAACCAGTCGGAGGACTGATAACCCAAAAAAGAAAAAAAATATAAAAAATACACAACGAACTAATGTGGAGGAAATGTGGACGCCGAAAGTATACAAAGGGAGGCACCGCCAATGGTTATAGGTATTGTACTAACATTAATCTACGGAGAATGGGCAAATAAGAGAAATCGCATAATCAGCGCAACTGCTCATGAATCCATGTAGCCGACAAGAATAATGCAAAAGAAAACTTACGACCTGTTAGATGGCCACCTATTTTGTTTTATGAAAGGTAAAGACACGAGAGAGGCAGTTGTAACAGACTGATACCCGAAGCAAAGCTCCAAAAAAAGTCGCTCGGGTAGCCGCGCGTGTTAACACTACCACTTCCAGGACGAGAAGATACGCCGACCCTGGATCGATTCCGCCCGGCAGTTTAACAGCGAGGAGTTGGTGTGCCGCTCAGCTGGGGTGTGGTTTTTAGACGCTTTCCCACGTCCCAATGGGTGAATGCCGGGCTGGTACCCATGTTCCGTCTCAGGGAACATGTAATACACTTTCTCAAACTTGCACACAGTATTTCGTCTATCACGCAATTGGGCACAATGCTTCTGTTCTATCCTTCTGTCCTACAGGCGAGAAGGAGGAAGGGGCGGGGGGGGGTGAATAGAAGACTGATGACTTCAGGTGTTTGATCCGTTTAAAGACTTACTCATCACTCAGATTAAGAAAAATTAAGATTCTTGCATAGAATTTGTCGACTTAGAAAAAGAGTTCGACAACGTAGAATAGTACAAGATCTTTCAGATCTCATAAAAATAGATAAACGCTTAATGAAAGGCAGGTAATATACATAGTGCACAAGAACAAAGCCGTAAGGATAAAAATGGAAGATCAAGAAATAAATGCTAGGATCAAAAGTGGTGTAAGGCAAGGATGAAGTCTTTCTGCATTGCTGTTACATTAGTATATCGAAGGAAGAATGGCGGAAATAAAGCAAAAGCTCAGGAATGAGACTAGAATTTTGGGTGAAAGGATAACAGTGATAAGATTCGCTGTCGATACCGGTATCCTTACTGAATGTGAGTAATGAATTACTAGACCTGTCTGATAGGCATAGAATGTAGACTGAGAGTAAACCGAAGAATGTTGAAGGTAATGAGATGAAGCAGAAATGAGATTAGCGATAAAGCTCATGTTAAATTGGTGAATACCTACTAGATGAAGGAAGGAATTCTGCTACACTGGAAGCAAAGTAACACATAAAGGGAGAATTAAGGTGGATATAAGATGTAGACTAACCCGGGAAAAGACGGTAACCCCCGCTAAAAGAAGTTCACTCGTATGAAAGATAGGCCTCAATTCCAGGAAGAAATTTCTTAGAACAAATATCTGGAGTACAGCAGAGCATAGAAGTAAATCACGGATTCTGGGAAAACGGGAAAAGAAGTGAAGCGAACTATTTGAGGTGTGGTATTAGAGAAGGATGTTGAAAATTAGGTAGATTGATAAGACATGAGGAAGTTCCTCACAGAATCGGCGAGGGAAGAAATATATGGGAAAAAAGAAACGAATGTCGTGGAAATGCTGAATAATCAAGAGGCAGACTTCTGAAGGAAGTCGTCAAATATCTCGCTATAAAATCCAAACACAGATTTTGAATTGCGAATCCAGGAACGTGCTTAAGTTTCCCAACATTATGCTCCAAATTGTTCAAATGGCTCTGAGCACAATGGGACTTAACATCTGTTTTGGTTATCAGTCCCCTAGAACTTAGAACTACTTAAACCTAACTAACCTAAGGACATCACACACATCCATGCCCGAGGCAGGATTCGAAGCTGCGACCGTAACGGTTGCGCTGTTCGAGACCGAAGCGCCTAGAAGCGCTCGGCCACCGCGGCCGGCCATTATGCTCTCATATGATATAACAATAATGACCTGTTGCACATAGTCTTATCAATTTTCGCATCGCCGTCCGCAGAAATAAATCAACATACAGTTCAAACGAATAAACGTAGATACAGATAAATAATTTTGTGCTGAAGAAATCTCACATGATTTTCTTGAACAGACAGTAGCACATTCTTTTTCTAAAATTTTCTACGTAATTCGATAAAGTTCTGGGTTAAACTCAACAGCGTTTCGTAGAGTAAGGGCGTGAGTTGCTTTTGGGATTACCCGATTATTGGATGTGTACGTTGAGCTCCATGTTTCCCTTGCCATTCGAGATACGTGATGGCACAATTTCATATTTATCCACAACAACGCAATAATAAGCACTCACGCACTTCGGTGTCAGTATGCCTCTCAGATTCACATGAAAATGTGTCAAAACGTCTGAGTTGAGGTGGAGGCGTCACAGTGCCGCTCCTTCACTTGATCCGAATCACCAATGCGACTTGCCTGCCCCTGCAGCTATGCAGCACGCGACGCTTAGCTTGGTAGTTCGACAGCTTATTTCAGATGGCGTTCCTGTCCGCTTCCGTAGCGACTGCGATCTCAAGAGATGAAAAAGTTTCTCGGCAAAATCGTAAATTGATTTCTTGTCTTATTTTGTACATTTAAACAATTATTGATTGCATTGTAAGATACAGAACTTGTCAGTTATAAGCATCGCTTCTGTGTAGTCAAATCTGTGAAGAAGAGAACTTTGAAATAGGAACTAATAACGAATCCTCATTCATAAACGTCTAGTAAATCATACAGCGTCAAACACATGTATGCAATTTCTGGGTGAAATAGAGGAAAAACGTTACTCATTAAGCGTGCTCTAATGTAATTTCCCTTCATCTCATGATACTAGGATGCACTGCATTACAAATTTTAAGTGGGCAAAGAGAGGAGAATTTTTCTTAGTCGCATATGAAATAGCAGAATTCGGTTTGTTTGGCGCAGACTCTTCATAGTCTGGTGGTTGGCGCCAGCTACTCTGCCACTGTAACAAAAACGCCTCATTATAGCGATTTCGCGACACGAAATTAATGTGCGAGAGACAACTACTTGAAAATTTAATCTGTATGCATATCGCAATCACATTCCGATGTCAGTTAGTTTTCATATTCCTTACAATATAATTATAAACAAAAAATAATGAAACTGTATTAAATCTTTACCTATCGCTTGTACAGGGTGTGAACGAGGGTACTTTTTACTGAGTTATATATTTGAGCTTCTTCCCATTCCATTCATTAATCAGATGTAGGACATATGATTAGTTATAACCCTCTAAAAACTTTTTAGTCTTGTTTTATTGGGACAGGAAATACATGTAATCTACTGAATAACGCTATTATTTTCCACTCTAAAAACGAAGTCTTGGAAATTTCTAATTAGGGTTTAGTGAGTTATTTCAGATATGTTTCCTCAAGATTCTGCCTGTCCCCATTTTTCGGTATTTATATCAGAATCTCCTGCACCCTCTCACATTTTATACCGTCATGTCCTCTTCTACCCTTCTCCTTCATTCCAACCTGAAAGGGTTCCACATAGTTGGGCACTACTATTATATAAGCTGTTTTATAAGCAATTTTTTACATAAAAACAATAGATGTCCTGTATGTAACGACGAATCAAAATAGACGTAACCAGACGCCTCGCATAACTGTACGATCATGGTTGGTTGGTTGTTTGATTTGGGGGAAGGGACCAAACAGCGAGGTCATCGGGCCCATCGGATTAAGGGAGGATGTGGAAGGAAGTCGGCCGTGCCCTGTCAGAGGAACCATCCTGGCATTTGCCTGAAGCGATTAGGGAACTCACGGAAAACGTAAATCAGGATGGCCGGACGCGGGTTTAAACCGTCGTCCTCCCGAATGCGAGTCCAGTGTGTCACTTCGCTCGGTGGACGACCATGTTTCAGTGTTTTGAATTTTTAAACTAGGAGTAATGTTAATGCCATTTTAAATATCGTCGCATTCTTGTCAAGGTGGGTACTAAATCACGGACGAGAATCACTAAAATTAGATTTATTGTTGTATTTATTAACCATATGAAGTACAAGGGATTCTCAAAAGGCATTTGAGCGACATTACTGGGCAACTGAATGTTTTTAAAAATGAAACAGCATGTGCCATTTAAATTCGGAATCCTGGAGTCGCTACTGTAGGGAAGGGAGGATAGAATTTAACACTCGCTCTACATCGCTGTTGTACTTACATGAAGTAGTATGGGTTCGAAATGGACTTGATCTTATTGAAGATTCAATCCAGTACATTAATAAAGTGATTTAACGAAGCCAAGCCAAACTCGGTTGGAATTATACAACCAGAATTTGAAAAACAGTCCTTTGAAATGAACATTCACTCTCGATCATTGCTCTGGAGATACAAAACGTGTAATTGAGACGAGCGTTTAATCCTAGTACCACGGTGAAACTTCCTGGCAGGTTAAAACTGAGTGCTTGACTGGAAATGGAACATGGGGCATTTGCCTTTCGCGGGCATGGGCTTTACCGGCTACGCTCTCCATGCACAACTCAAGACCAGCCTCACAGTTACTTCCGTCATTACCTCTTCTACTACTGTCCAAACTTCAGCCTTGAGGTTGTTTCCAGAAATAATTTTCGCTCTTCAGCGTAGTGTGCGCCGATTTGAAACTTCCTGGCAGATTAAAACTGTGTGTCGGACCGGGAATCGAGCCTGAGACCTTGACAAGGTCCAATGTTCGAGTCCTGATGCGGCACACAGTTTTAATCTGCCAGGAAGTTTCAAATCGGCGCTGAATAGTGAAAATTCAATGCAGGATCACAATGCCTGCGAGTGTCCCATTCCGCACCTCGCCACTGTGAGTTGGATAGTTGGATACGGAACACGGAGCGCTACTTGACGAACATGTCACCCTTCCGGTGCGCACTCTCGGTGTCACATGTATTGTAGGCTGCGCCTGCTGTTAATTTTAGAAGCTAACATATCGCCGTGCCGCCCGGCAGTTGTTCATCCCCTCACCGGCCCACTCCACCGGCGCGCCTTGTCTTCCCAACCCCGCCTTCAGCTCACCCCGACGTCGCTCCGGTGACGGTCCGTGCTTGATTGCTGTTTATTTGATTGTCGCCGTGTTTTCTTCGGCAAGAGTGTAAATAGAACGGAAGCGCTTAATAAATAAAAGGACTGAGGCGGCTGGCTGCAGAAGGCAGCGAGGTGGCGACGAAATAAAAATAAAAGAGAAAGAGAGAGAGAGCGCCTGACGAAGCTGCAGGCGAAGGAATAATAAGAACAGAAGACGAAGCGCCATGACGGTAATAATAAACCGGCTAAGGCCGGCGGCCGCCGCAGAGACAGCTGCTTGCTGCCGCTGGCGGGTCCCCTTTTCGCCGGCTTTAAAAAGACAACAAATTAAATTGCGCCTGCTGTGTGTGTATGTGTGTGTGTGTGTGTGTGTGTGTGTGTAAAACGGAGGCGGGGCCTGAACAAGCTACAACTACAGCCCGGTTCATCCTGCGCTACTGGCGTGACAATTACGCCGTCTCCGATTTTCTTTTAGAAATAAAAACTAGCGCCGTAGCGCAGAGGGCGAAGAGTGCGGGGGAAAGAGACAGCACCTGAAGAGGAGGAGGAGGAGCGAGAAGAATGGGAGTGGAGCGCCGTCCGGCGTTCTGGTTGTCGTAATAATATTTCTGCAAGCAGCAACTTTTTTTAAACACAATAAAGCAAAATACTTAATCAGGTTACATGCGGAAATCTGGAAAAAGGGAATAATAAATTATTACTAGTGTATATAATGAAAGGGGAAGTAATTTCTGTGAGAGATTGGGAGAGAGCCAGAGACGGTGTAACGACGCCCGCCTGCAGCTCCTGCGAGCGCAGCAACAGCTGCCGGCTGCCGACACAGCCGGGCGTGAATCACTGCTGTCTGCTGCTATTGCTGTTGCAGCCTCCCATGTGCCCGCGTGTTCAACTCGCCTTACACATGTGACAGGGGCACAACGGCCTATGCTGGAATTTGTACGAGGTTCCTTCCTTTTGGTTCTACTTGTTCCAGCGAATGATACATAATTATACGCACAAAAATAAATAATAATAAATCCGTGTGGCTCAGCTGCCTTTTTAATTAGACGCCGCTTCGGCGACTTGCGTGTCCCAAACCTGCTCTAGTAATCTAGGAAGAAGTGACCTACAGTATAACGCGGAATTCGAACCATGTGTCGTTCCTGGTGAATCTTTACAATATTTAATGGTGTAGCCTAAGTTAATGGCAGAGGGTGTTCGAAAAGGAAAAACACTCTGAGAGTTGCTAAACATTTTACAACAAATCACGATTTACTCTCTCTAATAGCTTTCAAATTCTAGTTACCTAAACTGTTAGTGGGACTTTACGGACACACTGTATTCCGTAGTTCGACCAGGATTCGATTACACGACCTTTCAGTTTCGAGGCACGGGCTTTACCACTAGATCCTCACGCTCGACGCAAAAACAATTAATCTAAGCATAGCAACAAATTAAGTGACGTGTAACGGTATGTAAAAGATAGCGTACATCGGAATTTAAAATAGCAAATCACTATTTCCAGCAACGATTTGACAGTACTTATGTGGGGAAAGAAAACAATTACAGGAAATTTGTCACTACAGGCAACAGCAACAGAGAGAGCCCAAATATGAGATCCCACATCAGAGAATACAATGTGTGGGCTAAGGGTTAAAGCAGTTTCACAAAAGTGATACTGATGTGCATATCAAAAGTTAAAAATGTGGGAAATATATCATCTACGTTCTGAGCTTCATTCATAACCACACTGACCCATTTCCACGTCTTATATGAAAATGTGTCTCAAAACTTTGTAGGAAGTAAAGTATTAAAATACAGCTATACATCATCCGATTCAGAGAGATCTACAGTCCGGTATTTATTACCATCCAACTGATTATAAAGGAACTTATGGTTTGAATACCCACACGATCCTCTGAGGTCTGCGTCTTACAAGCAGCATCGTCACTTCAGCTTCCATAAATAGTAGTGATACAAAGACATTTCTTACTTAGTATACATTTTCATCTATTGTAATATATCAGTAACACACATACTGAATTTAGTTCTGCGGCCAATGTTACTTTTATTACCGAGAAATTTATCACGAGTTACACACACAAAAAAGAAATGTATAAATTAGACCAAGTCTGAATAGGGAGGCACACTGCATCACTGACCAGCTGATAGCACGACTGAGAAGGCAACAAATCTTTATCTTTAAGAAAGTGAGACTTCGGTTTCAGAACTGTAGTGCGGTTTCAATCTTGAAATTAAACTTTCCATTGCTAATAGCAAGCACCCGGAGCAAAACATTCTCCCGACAGAAAGGAAACTGTATAATGCTTAGGAGGTAAAAGTAAAAATACATACCACAGACTACATGTACTTGCCATGAGAGAGCATTACACGCAGCTATGGCCCACTACCTATATGTGAAATTGGGCGATTCTACACGTGTTAAAACTTGAATCAGTCTGTTTCCTACATGTTATTGTATGTTGCCTCATATTTGAGGTGACACGGCAACCGGTTATGTGGCCACTACCCTTAACTCTCCAGAATCCGGTCCCTAGCTGGTCCTTCGATCGTTTGTGCCACGGTTCTAAATATTTCATTCGATGTTAATAACAATTTCAATCAAATAATCTGCCCTGGCATAGCCAATAACATTACGTCAGTCTCACACGAATACAATGCAACACAGTGACTGGCGTGTAGATAGTTTATCGAAAAGCTATAGGGCAAAAAGGAAACAAAAAAGAAAAATGCAACGTTTTGGCAGCTGAAGCGACGCTACCTTTCCAAGCGGCCGGCATGTAGTAACAGAAGAATGGTATGACATAAATTGCGTTCTTGTTCGTTTCAAAGCAGTTACTTCTATATTTCCTCATCACTAAACGTTGCGGTGATTTTTCCAATACGAATTGTAAATTTTAATTAAAGTAACATTCCGTCTCCTGTTAATTTCAACATACAATAATGAAATCTCAGTGCAGTGTAATGTATACGGTTCATAGTAGCAGAGTCGTAATCGTACCGTCGAAAATGCTTTAAGATGAGAAATAAATTGTAGCCCGATGTATTAAAAAATTCAAAACGAAATGACTGCAAGTTTATCGGCGTGCTTGGCATGTTCTTTCTAATGCTTTGCACCAATGGTAATTCATTTTATGATTTTCTTTGCGGATTTCAAACTCACTTTAATAAATTCAAATCTAGCCACGATTTTTACGTTGTTGGAGATTAGAAGCTACTTCTTCTTATAAACGCCCTTTTAGCCTTGTACTTGCTTCTTTCCCTTGAGTGTAGAGATCGTGTGTATCTGTTTTGCTTCCCAGGTATCTCAAAAATGTATATATATCTTCAAGATTCTCATTCCCGGCTGCAACATTTAGTCCTCCAGCGTGTCCAACTGTGACGCTTTCTTCTAATTTGTGTGCATATCTTAAACTACAACTACTACATGTTCCATTACATTTAGCTCACCACAAAATTCCTTTTCATTTTCCGCTACCACCGTTGTATCATCAGTTAAGCGTATTTTGGTAATTCTCTGTCCTTGATAAACAATAACAGTCCTTCACGTATGAGAAATCTATCTGAAACTGCTTCAATTTATATTGACACATTAAACCCCGAAATACGGCTTCTTTTGCATTCTGAATGTAGATCTCCACTCCATATGCACAGTCGAAAAATGGTTCAAATGACTCTGAGCACTATGGGACTTAACATCTATGGTCATCAGTCCCCTAGAACCTAGAACTACTTAAACCTAACTAACCTAAGGACATCACACAACACCCAGTCATCACGAGGCAGAGAAAATCCCTGACCCCGCCGGGAATCGAACCCGGGAACCCGGGCGTGGGAAGCGAGAACGCTACCGCACGACCACGAGCTGCGGACTATACACAGTCGTTTCGCATTGTTTTTACACATGCCAGCAACTTGGCGGCGTTGCAATAGCGAAGTTCCAGGAAAACTGTGGGACTCTAGTTTAACTCAGATCTGCTTCAATACTTCCGTGGTCTCCGAACGTTCTTTGGCTGCCGCCACCGCTCACGCTGCTTTCGACCAGGTCTAAGTTATGCAGTGAGTCCTTTTATGGCGTAGATTTCCCCAGATCGCCTCAGACAAACACCAAGATGGTTCCTTTGAAAAGGCACGGCCGACTTCCTCCCACATCCTTCCCTAATCGGAGCTTGTGCTCCCTCGATGTTGACAAGACGTTAAAGAGAAAACACAAAAACTACGGCGCGACCATCCGTAATTTACTAGAACAACTGTAGCTAATTTGCCATCGCTTTTTCCAGTATCGTCGTAGCCCTATTACTTTGCAAGTGGAAATGAAAAAGGCTCACGTACGGCGATGTAGTCAGACCATCACAACGTCGCGACATTCTTGTTCTACTCCCCGATTTTCTGCCTCGAATCTACCCCTAAAATATGTCTTTTAGGTATTTTTTTTTCTTTTCTGTATCGTTTAGCGACTTCCTTCTCCCATTAGGTTGCCGTAGATTGTCTTTTGTCCTCACACTGTCGCTTGCTGCTGTGAGGACACACGGCTGCCACGTTACAGAGGCTGGGCTGAGGCGAACCCAGCACCTGCGGCCTGCGCTGCCACAAGCACGCGTCCCTTTCCTATTTCCGGGCGCCTTGCGCCTTCCTCCTACCCATTGTCGTTGCCGCCGTCATACGGCGCGCAATTAAAGCAGACAAAAGGCCGGCCGCCGGAATAGTTTTTAGCGGCACGCCTCCTAGGAAGCACAGTAAAGCGGTCCAGAATAGCAGCCGCGGCCGCGGCTGCGGTCAGCTGCGAGCCCTCGGAACGGAGGGCGGTTGCTCGGTCCCAAACGGCGCTTCACGAGAAACGCGGCCGGGCAGGTGCGTCAGGAGCAAAGGGTTCATCAGCCTCCGGTGCGAAGTTACCAGCGGGGTGGCGTAGTAGGGAGGGAGAGGACTCCCACTCAGGAGTAGAGCGGTTCGAATCCCCGACCGACCATCCGGATTTTGATTTTCTGTAGTTTGCATACATCAATTAAGGCACATACCAGGATGTTTCCTTTGAAAAAGACTCGGAGGACTTCCTTTCCCTCCAATGTCAGCTTGTGCTCCGACGTTAACTTAAACCGTCAGTTCCTTTCAACTTCGAGAACGAAAACGAATCGATTTCCAATCCAAGCAACTGCTACGAGTACATCAGAACTGGCAGCGACATCGCGCGCTTTAGTCATGCTGACGGCAGTACTCGTAAAGTTTTCGGTTCTCCAGTGTAGATCTAGCGTGTGTGCGTCCATAATGCGTGATTTCAATGCAGTCTGCTGCGCCTCCGTCGAGAACAGTTGCGTTTAGGTGAAGCAAAACTACATTCGATTCATAAATTATTTTCACAAAACCTTTTACTTTTAGTACAAAATTTTTAAGAAAGTTTATGAACTACGATACGTTCTTTGTTGGGCTTTCTCATGTGATTTTAAGGGAAAGATACTTATTTTTATAACTAAAATATTATTTATAATCAGAATTCGTGGAGTTAGGTTAATGAAAAAATAAACTTCCAGTAAAGGCCCGATTCTTTAAAGAATGGAGTTCCTATGTAGGAAACAGCTTCAGTCGCATGATTACTTCAAAAATAAGTTAATGTGTTAAATGTTTGACTTCAAGCAAGCGATAAATGTTTAGCAAAGGTTCGAAATGTTGTTTAAAGTCTGTATTAAGTCTCTAAGTGCTCTCTTTATAAAAAATTGGCCAGCTGCGAGTAGGACTCGCGCACTGAGGGTTCCGTAAGAACTTAATTACATATGTAGAAACTTCATCAGTTTCGTGAATCGAGAATCTCGACGATTTTTACTTGTTGTCGACATTGATACTAACAAGATATCGGTATCAGGGATTCCGAGACTTTCGAGAATGTTTTAATTTTAAGCCTGACGACGAATGACAAATGACAAAAGAACCATTTTTTCGTGTGGCATAATTACAAATTAACAATTTTCTGATTTCTTCCTTTACTTGTACTTTCAAACTTGCTTCTTTCCAAATGTCATGATTCACTGTCAACCGGAAGTGCCCTACATGTTTTAATGGATGAGTCTTTGAGTATCAAAATTTGTCACATAAATGGTCGTATCTTTTGATTGGATTGACTTAGAACTTCAATTCTTTTTTTACACCACCAATGTACTGTAGACCTTAGTATGTAACATGAATTTCAACTTGATACGTCCGCCCGTTCCCAAGAAAAAGGGTTTTTAACAGTCGGTCGGGCAGACAGAGAGACAGACAACAATGTGATCCTCTTAAGATTTCCGTTTTCACCGATTGAGGTACAGAATTCTAGAAACTGAATGATGTTGTTGTTGTTGTGGTCTTCAGTCCTGAGACTGGTTTGATGCAGCTCTCCATGCTACTCTATCCTGTGCAAGCTTCTTCATCTCCCAGTACCTACCGCAACCTACATCCTTCTGAATCTGCTTAGTGTATTGATCTCTTGGTCTCCCTCTACGATTTTTACCCTCCACGCTGCCCTCCAATGCTAAATTTGTGATCCCTTGATGCCTCAAAACATGTCCTACCAACCGATCCCTTCTTCTAGTCAAGTTGTGCCACAAACTTCTCTTCTCCCCAATCCTATTCAATACCTCCTCATTAGTTACGTGATCTACCCACCTTATCTTCAGCATTCTTCTGTAGCACCACATTTCGAAAGCTTCTATTCTCTTCTTGTCCAAACTGGTTATCGTCCATGTTTCACTTCCGTACATGGCTACACTCCATACAAATACTTTCAGAAACGACTTCCTGACACTTATATCTTCCTTTCAAGACATTGTCCATTCCGTTCAACTGCTCTTCCAAGTCCTTTGCTGTCTCTGACAGAATTACAATGTCATCGGCGAACCTCAAAGTTTTTACTTCTTCTCCATGAATTTTAATACCTACTCCGAATTTTTCTTTTGTTTCCTTTACTGCTTACTCAATATACAGATTGAATAACATCGGGGATAGGCTACAACCCTGTCTCACTCCTTTCCCAACCGCTGCTTCCCTTTCATGCCCCTCGACTCTTATAACTGCCATCTGGTTTCTGTACAAATTGTAAATAGCCTTTCGCTCCCTGTATTTTACCCCTTCCACCTTCAGAATTTGAAAGAGAGTATTCCAGTTAACGTTGTCAAAAGCTTTCTCTAAGTCTACAAATGCTAGAAACGTAGGTTTGCCTTTTCTTAATCTTTCTTCTAAGATAAGTCGTAAGGTTAGTATTGCATCACGTGTTCCAACATTTCTACGGAATCCAAACTGATCTTCCCCGAGGTCCGCCTCTACCAGTTTTTCCATTCGTCTGTAAAGAATTCGCGTTAGTATTTTGCAGCTGTGACTTATTAAACTGATAGTTCGGTAATTTTCACATCTGTCAACACCTGCTTTCTTTGGGATTGGAATTCTTCTTGAAGTCTGTGGGTATTTCGCCTGTCTCATACATCTTGCTCACCAGATGGTAGAGTTTTGTCATGACTGGCTCTCCCAAGGCCATCAGTAGTTCTAATGGAATGTTGTCTACTCCCGGGGCCTTGTTTCGACTCAGGTCTTTCAGTGCTCTGTCAAACTCTTCACGCAGTATCATATCTCCCATTTCATCTTCATCTACATCCTCTTCCATTTCCATAATATTGCCCTCAAGTACATCGCCCTTGTATAAACCGTCTATATACTCCTTCCACCTTTCTGCCTTCCCTTCTTTTCTTAGAACTGGGTTGCCATCTGAGCTCTTGATATTCATACAAGTGGTTCTCTTCTCTCCAAAGGTCTCTTTAATTTTCCTGTAGGCAGTATCTATCTTACCCCTAGTGAGACAAGCCTCTACATCCTTACATTTGTCCTCTAGCCATCCCTGCTTAGCCATTTTGCACTTCCTGTCGATCTCATTTTTGAGACGTTTGTATTCCTTTTTGCCTGCTTCATTTACTGCATTTTTATATTTTCTCCTTTCATCAATTAAATTCAATATTTCTTCTGTTACCCAAGGATTTCTATTAGACCTTGTCTTTTTACCTACTTGATCCTCTGCTGCCTTCACTACTTCATCCCTCAGAGCTACCCATTCTTCTTCTACTGTGTTTCTTTCCCCCATTCCTGTCAACTGTTCCTTTATGCTCTCCCTGAAACTCTCTACAACCTCTGGTTCTTTCAGTTTATCCAGGTCCCATCTCCTTAAATTCCCACCTTTTTGCAATTTCTTCAGTTTCAATCTGCAGTTCATAACCAATAGATTGTGGTCAGAATCCACATCTGCCCCTGGAAATGTCTTACAATTTAAAACCTGGTTCCTAAATCTCTGTCTTACCATTATATAATCTATCTGATACCTTTTAGTATCTCCAGGATTCTTCCAGGTATACAACCTTCTTTTATGATTCTCGAACCAAGTGTTAGCTATGATTAAGTTATGCTCTGTGCAAAATTCTACAAGGCGGGTTCCTCTTTCATTTCTTCCCCCCAACCCATATTCACCTACTATGTTTCCTTCTCTCCCTTTTCCTACTGACGAATTCCAGTCACCCATGACTATTAAATTTTCGTCTCCCTTCACTACCTGAATAATTTCTTTTATCTCGTCATACATTTCATCAATTTCTTCATCATCTGCAGAGCTAGTTGGCATATAAACTTGTACTACTGTAGTAGGCATGGGCTTTGTGCCTATCTTGGCCACAATAATGCGCTCACTATGCTGTTTGTAGTAGCTAACCCGCACTCCTATTTTTTTATTCATTATTAAACCTACTCCTGCATTACCCCTATTTGATTTTGTATTTATAACCCTGTAATCACCTGACCAAAAGTCTTGTTCCGCCTGCCACCGAACTTCTCTAATTCCCACTATATCTAACTTTAACCTATCCATTTCCCTTTTTAAATTTTCTAACCTACCTGCCCGATTAAGGGATCTGACATTCCACGCTCCGATCCGTAGAATGCCAGTTTTCTTTCTCCTGATAACGACGTCCTCTTGAGTAGTCCCCGCCCGGAGATCCGAATGGGGGACTATTTTACCTCCGGAATATTTTACCCAAGAGGACGCCATCATCATTTAATCATACAGTAAAGCTGCATGTCCTCGGGAAAAATTACGGCTGTAGTTTCCCCTTGCTTTCAGCCGTTCGCAGTACCAGCACAGCAAGGCCGTTTTGGTTAATGTTACAAGGCCAGATCAGTCAATCATCCAGACTGTTGCCCCTGCAACTACTGAAAAGGCTGCTGCCCCTCTTTAGGAACCACATGTTTGTCTGGCCTCTCAACAGATACCCCTCCATTGTGGTTGCACCTACGGTACGGCCATCTGTATCGCTGAGGCACGCAAGCCTCCCCACCAACGGCAAGGTCCATGGTTCATGGGGGAAGAACTGAATGACAGTCTGTGTTATTTGAGTCCCATTTTAAGCAACCAGGTATATGTATTTTCCAATCTTCCCCCCAATCTCTGTGTTATTTGAGCCCCATTTTAAGCAACCAGGTATATGTATTTTCCGATCTTCCCCCCACTCTCTGTCCATGTCCTCATGCCCCTCCCAATCCATCTCCTCCTCCTTCTCTCTCAGTCCATTTCTTCCCCTTCCTATCTCTGCCGTCCGCACCTCGTGATCGTGCGGTAGCGCTCTCGCTTCCCGCGCTCGGGTTCCCGGGTTCGATTCCCGGTGGGGTGAGGGATTTTTTCTGCCTCGTGATGACTAGGTGTTGTGTGATGTCCTTAGGTTAGTTAGGTTTAAGTAGTTCTAAGTTCTAGGGAACTGATGACCATAGATGTTAAGTCCCATAGTGCTCAAAGCCATTTGAACCATTTTACTATCTCTGTCCATCTCCTTCTCTCCCCTTTCTCTGCCCGTCTCCCCTCCTTTCCCTTCTCTGTCCGTCTCCTTCTCTCTCCTCTGTATATCTCTCCCTTTTTCTTTCCCTTTCCGTTTCTTCCTTTCCGTGTCTCTGTCCGACTCCTCCTCCTCTCTCTTTCTGTCCCTTCCTCGCCATGTCTCTGGCCATCTCCTCCTTCTTCCTTTCGCTATCCATCTGCACCTCCCCTCTTTGCCCATATCCTTTTCCCTCCTTCGTCTCTTCCTTACCCTCTCTATCTCTTCCTTCTCCTCTCTCTGTTCATCACTTCTTCGTCCCTCTCTCTGGCCATCTCTTCCTCTTTCGTTCCTCCTCCCATCTCCTCCTCTCCCTCCTCCCTCTCCGGCCCCTCCTCCCTCCTTTCCGTGTTTTCTCCGTTTCCCTCTCTGTCCATGTCCTCTTACCCATATCTGTGTCCATCTCCTCACATGTTATCACCCCCATCCCAATACGAGGTAGCTGGTTCTTATTCCCCAAGTATTTCTTTCCAGAGGGTAAGTACTGCGGATACCAAGTTTGGTTAAATAGATCCAGGAGTTTAGAAGGAGCATTTTACCCGTGGCTTTTCCCGCATACGCACATGTCACATGTACATTTATATTTAACATATTTCACACATGTCTGTACACTTGTATAAAAAAAATTTCGCCCTGCATTTTATTTCCATGCAGCTAAATGTTTATGACTTCACTCCTCCTAACCTATGTGTCGTACAGGGCTATGATTTTGCAGGTACATTCATTGGAAAATGTAGACACTGTCAGTGAAATACGCTGTGAACAGAATAAATAGCAAAGAAGTAATACATTTCAGCGTCATGCATAAACATCATGTATAATGGCGACAGTTATTTACCCATCTCAGTGTTTATAACGTAATATCTCCTGAACTACATCATGTGATCAAAAGTATCCGGACACCACCAAAAACATAAGTTTTTCGTATTAGGTGCAATGTGCTGCCACCTACTGCGAGGTACTCCATATCAGCGACCTCAGTAGTCATTAGACATCGTGAGAGAGCAGAATGGGGTGCTCTGTGGAACTCACGGATTTCGAACGTGGTCAGGCGATTGTGTGTGTCACTTGTGTCATACGTCTGTATGCGAGATTTCCAACTTCTAAACATCCATAGGTCCACTGTTTCCGATGTGATAGTGAAGTGGAAACGTGAAGGGACACGTACAGCACAAAAGCGTACAGGCTGACCTCGTCTGTTGACTGACAGAGACCACCGACAGTTGAAGACGATCGTAATGTGTTACAGGCAGACATCTATCCAGACCATCACACAAAAATTCCAAATTGCATCAGGATCCTCTGCAAGTACTATGACAGTTAGACGGGAGGTGAGAAAATTTGGATTTGATTATTCGAGCGGCTGCTCATAAGACATACATCACACCGGTAAATGCCAAACAACGCGTCGCTTGGTGTAAGGAGCGTAAACATTGGACGATTGAACAGTGGAAAACCGTTGTGTGGAGTGACGGATCACGGTACACAATGTGGCGATCCGATGGCTGGATGTGGGTATGGCGAATGCCCGGTAAACGTCGTCTGCTAGCGTGTTTAGAGCTAACAGTAAAATTCGGAGGCGGTGGTGTTATGGTGTGGTCGTGTTTTTCATGGAGGGGGCATGCATCCCTTGTTGTGTTGCGTGGCACTATCACAACACAGGCCCATATTGATGTTTTAAGTACCTTCTTTCTTCCCACTGTTGAAGAGCACTTCTGGGATGGCGATTGCATCTTTCAGCACGATCGAGCACCTGTTCATAACGCATGGTCTGTGACGGAGTGGTTACACGACAATAACATTCCTGTAGTAGACAGGCCTGCACAGAGTCCTGACCTGAATCCTATAGAACACCTTTGGGAAGTTTTTGAATGCCGACTTCGTGCCAGGCCTCACCGACCGACATCGATACCTCTCCTCAGTGCAGCACTCCATGAAGAATGGGCTGCCATTCCCCAAGAAACCTTCCAGCACCTGATTGAACGTATGCCTGCGAGAGTGGAAACTGTCATCAAGGCTAAGGGTGGGCCAACACCATTTTGAATTCCAGCATTACCGATGGAGGGCGCCACGAACTTGTAAGTCATTTTCAGCCAGGTGTCTGGATACTTTTCATCACATAGTTTATGTGTCGTTAAATGATATAATTTTGCAGGCACATTTAGTGGCAGACGTGAAAAAGGACTGCAAAATTGAATACTGAATGCAAAATGTGTCTCCAGTGCAGTTAGTATTAAAGAAGAAATAAGTTAAAACGTCTTGCCTGATGTTGCAGTTTTACTGCATGATCAGCGAAAATGTAAGCAATAAACTCTTTTTCTTTAATCGTTTTGTGGGGGTGTCAGCAAGAAAAAGTTTTGCCGCGGTTTGAAAATACATGTTAAAAATGCTGTAGGTCATTAAGAACACTTTTTCTAAAATACTGTGTCAAGAAAGTGTGGATCTTCGTGCGTGGGTCACACTTCAGTCCCCCTCCCCCCCCTTCCCCCCGGCGCCGCCGCCCCCTCCTCCACCCCCACCCCCCCACCCCCCCGCTTCTGATGATGATGATGTGTGTGCCAGTGTGCCAGGTTTGGTTGAAATCGGTCTGGTGGTTTAGGAGGTGATGTGGAACATACATACATACAACCATTTTTAGAATATGTCCTGAACTATGTGTCGTACAATAATTTTTCAGCTATATTCATTCCTATGTATGGATACTCGTTCCAAAATGTTTTGTAAATAGAGTCGACAGTAAAGTAGAGATAAATAAAAACGTCTTGGTTGATGCTGATGTTTAACTACATGAACAGCGAAAATATAATAAGCGATAAACTACTTTCCTTTGATCATTTTGTATATGGAGGAAGGGGGCGGGGGGAGGAGATAGCGGCATCAGTTCCGAAAAGTTTCATAAAGGTTTGATATTATATATAAACTATCTTCAAAGTTACAAATTGCTATCACTCTCAAATACCGCATGAATATATTCTGGGTAATTTGTACGCCTTAAGTTAATTGTCTCAATAAAAAGCACTCAGTATCTATCTTAATAATTGTCTTAGTAAGTTAAAAATTTTGACATTAGATTACATCTCGTAATGAATAGGTTATGAGAGCATTTTAAGTTTTTAAATTCGGCCAATAATTATGTAAAATACTGAAAACCAAATTTTTGTTGGCCCCTGGAAGCCGTTACATAGTTAAGATGCAGCCGGTATTGGACTCCGTAATAACGGTTTAGTAATATAGGTGCTGATTTAATATATATATATATATATATATATATATATATATATATATATATATATATATATATATATCATATGCGCCTTTCAGCGGAACGTTATTGTTTGCGTAACAACTGTCCTCCTCCGGATTTCTACATAATTTCGACTGATGCTAACACAAGACGGTCATAAACGTCAAACGAGAGGACTCGTTGCCGGATATAGCAATGGAATACTCGACGTCAGTTCTCTATAATACGAATATTTCAGTTCTCGAATGCCCGACATTGATCGCCAGCAACCATACTCCAGGGATGCGCTGGAGCACCTCTGCCTCTTCCCGTCCCCAAAATGTGTTTTAATATAATTCAAAAGTAAAGTGCAGCACCTAGGACGCTCTTTCCCTTGGAAAGTCGACGTTTTCTGCACAATCACACGGATTCGCTGTTTTGTGCAAAAGAGCGTACGTCTGAAAAGAAGCAACTTGGTGTCGAGCAGTGTTGAATTTTTGTAAATGTAAGGTTAGACCAACCCTACGTATTTCCGCTAGTTTATACTTTTTTGATGTATAGAAATACTGTGATGATGATAATTGACCGGAACCGGTAGATGTAATAAAGAACATACACACAGTTGTGTGTCACGCATTTAATAAAATATCCAACAGTTTCACTTTCCTGATTTTGCCTTCGAGATATATTTTTCATCCGTTTCAGAAGGGCAGTTCTTTGCAGTTCATTTCGAACAACAGGACTGCATTTATGGAAATGTGCTGTTGCAGCGTCTTCCCTCCACGACAAAAGATGAGCGGCCTGAGGAAAAGGGGGCGCCACAGGGCAACTTCTCCCCGCATCCACGGCCCTCCCCCCCCCCCTTGCCCCCTCTACAGGGGACTTGCGGGGGGGGGGGGGGGGAATGGTTTAACCTTAATTTTCCCGTTCATTAGCGCGGTAATTGGCGACTTTCAGCCGAAAGCTAAGACGCGGCGCTGCATTACTGCGAGGAAATGGAGTCCATCTCCCGGCGGCTCCTTGAGGAAATGAGATGCAGAGTGCCGCCCGCGCCCCGTACGGAGCGCCTCAGGTGACTACTGCCGCAGCGATTGTGGCCTGCGGGCAGGGAGGAGCGGAAGGTCTGGCGAATGCCGGACGAGGTGGCTTGGCCCGAGAGGCTCTAGTGACGTTGACGGAAAACTGTTACTGTTGACAGCTGTTCGCTTATGTCCACCAGTAGGGTTTCTAACAACCTCTGTTGTTAAATAACTACCTTTCAGGTGTCCTTCATAACAAGCGCACCAGATGGAAACAGTCTTTTCTAAAGGCGCTTGAGTAACTGCCCCTATTCAATTTATTCTTTATGGTGCGACCGGTGTCATTCGAAGACCATTATCCAACACCTGGCGTACGCACGTCGTGGATACGGGTAAATTCGACGTGAAGAGGATGTTTGAGAACTGTAGTAAATACACAAGCAATACCTACAGATTTTTGTTAACAGCAAGAGTTGCATACATACATAAAAAGTAAAATGTCAATATAGTACTTAAAAATACTGTTGAGTAATGCAGAGGTAGATGCATTGAGAGTCATATACTATTCAAGGGATACACAAAATAAAACGGCAAAGAGACATGAGCAACCGTTATCGTAACACATCGCTAATCTGTCCGCCCCCCGGTAGCTGAGTGGTCAGCGCGACAGAATGTCAATCCTAAGGGCCCGGGTAGGAGAGTTTTCTCCGCTCAGGGACTGGGTGTTGTGTTGTCCTAATCATCATCATCATTATCATAATTTCATCTCCATCGACGTGCAAGTCGCCGAAGTGGCACCCGGCGAATGGTCTACCCGACGGGAGGCCCTAGTCACACGACATTTATTATTTATCGCTAATCTGTAAATGTTGTAGGTTTAACTTTAATCAGTTGGCCTAACGAGCAGTATTACCTTTGTAAGAAGGTATCACGAAAATATTCAGCATATTTTTTGTTTTTTAATTTTGCTTTAAGAACCGAATTCCATTTTGAATAAAAAAAATCTCGAACTGAAAAACAAATAAATAAACTGGAAATTTTCTGATATTTTGTTAGAAAGGTAATACTAGTCATGAGGGCCAATTGATTAGAGGTAAATCTACAGTATCTAAACGTCAGCGATGTTTCTGTGCTAACAGTTGTCCATTCTTTGGATAGTCACATGTAGTTAACAGACCATGCACCTATCTCTGCACGACTAATCATTATTTATAAATTTTGCAGTTCTGATATTGTATTTTTATGTACATATGTAACTCTTCTTGTTAACAAAAATCTGTAGGTATTGCTTAATGCTTTACTATAACTTTCAAACAGCCTTTTCGCCTGAAATTTTCCCGTATCCATGAAGTGAGCTGAATAATGGTCGGTCGTTCTTTGGCCGAAATCAATCGCACAATATAGAATAAACTGCACAGACCTTTAAGGTGTTACATGACATCATTCCTATAAAAAAGTTGAACGAAGGGATTCAAAGCATTGTTGTCAAATTAGGATTATACACCTCTGTGTGGCAACCAAAGTCATTACTATACGGGGCACAACAGTTTACCCCTCAAATAACTGAGGTCAGCTAATTCTACTTATTTCACTGTGCAGAATTTCGCAGTTTTACAGAAGATGCGAATTCGCAACACCAGATGCAAGCCGTAGTGCAAAAGTTTGTTTTGCGCTGCTGCGCTATAGCGAAAGCACGCCACGTAGAGCTATCGGACGACGCAGCCCCTGCGGGGAAGGCAACCGTCAGGTACACGCCAGCACGAGCCGGCGCACTCACTGACCTCGTGGCGCCAACAGAGCCTTTGTTGTGCCAACACCTCCCGCCCCCCTCCCCCTCCCGCCAACACCACCGCCTCCCTCTTCCCCGCACTCGCTGCCTTGTTTATGGTCTCCGTATCGGAAGAGCACAACCGCAACACTGGTTTATCAGCTGCGCGGCGCTGGGACTGCTCATTTAGTATTTTCCGTCTGCGATGGAGTAACACAAAGTCCGGGCACAGTCAGCGACCAGCGACAACGGCGACACGTCCACCCAACCACAGTGCCTACCATGTGTTTCTCGTTTACAGCTTAAAAATGTGCAACGAGCGACTGCCGATAATAGCCGAACATGTTTCGAAAAGGTGCGTACAGTTATATTTCTACAGTTTTTTATTTTGATGTGATTTCCCTGGTATCGCCGGACCCAAATGAGACAGCGTCTTATCGCCTATCATTAAACTATACCCGCCGCTTCTCAATTCTGCAGAGTAATAACTTTTTTTAAAGTTTTTTGACACAAACAATTCCGTTTTCGGCATTCGAAATTTCGAGGCTTGAAGATATTCACTTCTACAAATTTACAAACAAAAAAAGGAAAGTATAGATAAAAACAAGATGGAAGGCCAGAAAGATTTCTGGGTGTGCTTTGCGACTAACAGCATGAAAAGAATAGAAGGAAGGTTGAGATTTAACATCTCAACGGAACAGAAGCTAGCGTAGAGGAAGGGATGGAGAAGGAAAGCTACAGAGCCCTCCATAAAAGCGCCATACAGGATTAGTCTTAAGCGAATAGATGGGGCAACGTAAATCATGGTGGCCGGAGATTTGGCTTCCGAAATGAGAGTCGAGGGTCTTAATAACTTTGCCAGCTTACACTGTATGGGACAAGAAACAGTTGTCTTCATGAAAAAGACGTACTGTGGCGTCCATGACAGATTATACCTATCGCATATTCTGCCCCAGAAAACAGCCGTTCCACTGCAAATATCATGTTACAAATTCAGCTGAAAATTCTTCAGTCTGATTAAACTTCCATTTCTAGTTACCGAAAAATAAAGCAAACCTTAGATTTAACGTCCATTAAACGTTGATGTCACTAAACGTGGATTTGTTTAATCTACTTCTTGCATAACATCGCCATTCGTTGCTGGAACGCTACTCTATATATTTTAATCCAACACTGTGCTAGCAAATAAATACTGGTGTCTTCCAAAAAGCTGTTCATGGCACAGTCTGGGATCCGACAGGCCCCAGCGCTCGACGCCACGTGGCTGTAGAATATCAACGCTACGTGGAGAGCCTTCGTGACAGAGGGTTAATAAGCTTACACATCACCGTTGTTCGGCTACGCACCAATCAAACCATTCATAACATTACTTTGAAGAATTAGTAGCAACTTGGAGTTGGGAGTATTACTGTACAAATACCGTGTGTTGATGCTGGCCTCAGCTACATATCGCAATTTGACGAAGGACTTCGCTGCTTTAAGCTAAGTAGCGCAATCGCTGCGATAAGAGAAATCTTTGCGCGTAAACAATCTTGTTTTCTGCGCAGAATTAACATGTACGTCCGGGAATAGAGCGCACGGCACTTATTATGGGTAAAACTGGAAGACAAGAAACTATTTTACTACTGTTTATTCATGAGGCTTGAGAAATTTCCACTACCGAGATTAGCATGAAGCTAACATTACTGCCGTGGTCTGTTATCGATTACAGAACTCAGATCGAATTCAAATGTCACACGTGTGTTCTATGAAAACAAAACATGTATTGCCGGCCGAAGTGGCCGCGCGGTTAAAGGCGCTGCAGTCTGGAACCGCAAGACCGCTGCGGTCGCAGGTTCGAATCCTGCCTCGGGCTTGGATGTTTGCGATGTCCTTAGGTTAGTTAGGTTTAACTAGTTCTAAGTTCTAGGGGACTAATGACCTCAGCAGTTGCGTCCCATAGTGCTCAGAGCCATTTGAACCAAAACATGTATTGACATGATCTTCTCTAATAATGTAATTATTTTATTATACCTCTTAACCAATAAACCAGGCAGTTATGTTTCACCACTGTTTCGTGCTCTACTCGATTGCTATTTTTTACACCATTCCAATTTTTTGACGTTCTGTAATTGGATAATTTAGAGCCGAGGTAACAAAAAAAAAAAAATTTAATGCCACACGCATCTTTCCTTAAGAATTGCCATTTTTAAACGAAATTCTACATCTGCCACCGTTAGGGCAAACGCAAATGTTTCAAACATTGAACCTGCGGTATGTCACAACTGCAATTCTACAAATAAGAATGTTACAGTTTTTGAGCTCTTTCGTTAACGTGCGATGCATGACGTGTGTGCGGACAATGTGAAATTAAGTGTTGTCAGGTAGAATAAACTGTCTTGACCGAAAGCAAAGACGATGCAGATTTACGCCTATGACGAGCCATTGTGCTAAAACTTTGTTCATTGATGTGTATTAGCAGCGTGGAAGATATCAGTTAGATAGCGCTGGGAAAGAACCATACTTAGCATACTGAGCTTGTTCGCTCCTGAAGTATTTACAGACAACCTGCGATGAACCTGATGTTTGAAGGTTTCCCAGTGAACAGAATGCCCTGTCACCTATCCTCTACGCATTTGGATCATCTTTGATGCTGCTTACGATAAACTGCCCGACTGCTTCCCAGTTACTGCCAACGCTAGTCGATGACTGCCTCGTGGGTGTACATGCATATCTATTTATTCCTCGAGACGCAAGGCACAGGAAGAAGAAGTAGTGCGGAACTTAGTACGCATGCGCCACAGATAACGTATCTGGCACGGAAGTGAGGCAGTCACAGGTGAAGCAACGCGGCTTAAATGGACGTGCACTACAGATGAAATTGGACTATCGCCTGGCATAAGCAGAGAGCGCTCGGTAGACGATAGAAGCCTGAATGAGAATAAGAGGCGGGACAAATTTGCTAAAACTTGCAGCAGACGTACAAGAACTCAAAAAATAATTCTTTTCAGGGGAATGATGAAATATGAAAAAAAATTTATTTTAGGGCTCCGCCATGAGCATGATACATTTCTTTTTATTCACTGTTTCCCACGCACATTTCGGTGCTGTTAAACCATTCTCAGTCGCTGTCTCTTCATTCTTCTGTAAAAGATAAATATTGTTTGATAAACAAATACCTTCATTTCAAGTATGATAACCAATTTCGCCAACAGCTCTTACGAATCACATGCCTTAGCGTCACGTTCAGTGGTTCGTGTTGTTCTATGCTTTATTTATAACAGGTGAAAATATAGTTTTAACCTTTACTTTGACATGCTTTCTGCGGAACGAAGAGTTCGTCCAGTAGCGGGGATACTTATATTTTCACTGTTTGTACTATAGTAATTTACTTAATACTTTTGCTAATCTGTTCGATAATTATATTTCTCTTAAGGCATTGATTTTTATAACGTTCTTCCAGATTTACGGCGATGTATTGTAATTTTTAAAACATATTACCTGAACTGGAATGTTTAATATTTCTGAGAGTGAGAAAACATTGTTTATTAGTTTTGCAACTTACGTTTGATGCTGTCTGTGGTAGTTTTAGTGCCATGACTTAAACAATGAATGCAAAACACCTCTCGAAATACCCGCCAAGAACACAGAAAACAAGATGGCGGAACAGATGGGTAGGTAGTACTCGTAAATATTGCAGCAGGCCGTGTTTTGCAAACAGCAAACGTAAACAAAAGTACGTTGAAGTAAACAAAAGTACGTTGAAGTAATAGAAAATTTTTCTCACACTCGTGAAAATTAAAAATTACAACTCAAGACTTACACTTTGAGTCGTAACAAAGCACACTTTCGTAAAAACTGAAAAAACACGATCATAAATGAATTTCGAACCGAAGTAAACATAGTTACAAAACCAATTTCATACAAATAGCAATTAAATCACAGATATTAATTTAAATAGCTCAAATCATTCTATTTTCAGATTTAGGCGAAGTCTTCGTTTTGCAGAAAGCAGGCCCTGTGCGAGAGTATCACACATTATAAGTTTTAGATGACTAAATGTATTAAAATGTCACCCATAATAAGGAAGGCAACAGTAACATGTGCAACACAGTGTTTTGTACAAAGGGTAAAAGAAGTTGATGATTGTAACCCCAACAGTCGGTATTCCTTTTATTTAGAAAAGCAATAATGGAGGAGGCATAGCGATTGCTCATGGCCGGATAATTTTATTATATCACAGCTAGATCGAATTCGACACATTTTTGTCATCTTCTTGGCTACAAGACTTGTCTGGCCGTATGTATTAATGGAAACATTGTTCAAATGGTTCAAATGGCTCTGAGCACTATGGGACTTAACATCGATGGTCATCAGACCCCTAGAACTTAGAACTACTTAAACCTAACTAACCTAAGGACAGCACACAACACCCAGCCATCACGAGGCAGAGAAAATCCCTGACCCCGCCGGGAATCGAACCCGGGAAGGAAACATTGTACAAATGATATTGCAGTATAGTAAAATAATTCGTGTTTTATGGAAATCACTGGAAATATAAAAGTGGTTGGTCTGGCGCTTATTTGAATCACTGTTCCCCTAAATACTTAAACATGAGGAAATTCTAGTTTGACCATGGCGAAATCCTGAAAAATGTTTTCGTTTAAGTAAATACAAACAAAAGTAGTGAGTTTTTTAGGGAAAAAAACGCAAGAGATATTCTATGAACTGACTAGATAAAAACCTCGGCTCGATTAATTAGAGTAGCACACAGTTTTCACCGATTCAGTGACCACCGGAAAAAAAAGTAAGACCCGTGGCACGTAAAACCTGATTCGTGACGTTTGCAAAAGCGCGTAATGATTTAGTTGTTAGGGAACGAGCGAGTGTAATGTGGTAGCTGTACCGTTTCTCGCAAAAGAAATCCAGGTCGTCATTAGATCGAATCGCTCGACATATTATGTCCTCATTCCATTACAAGCTCCACAGAAATTTGCGATTTGTCCCACGACCTCATCTCTCGTCGTTCTTCTATAGTAAGCAAATCTACATATCTGTGTTTTCCGGTATCATTTTGCCCTTCTCTATTCCATTTGCGAATAGTACGGCGGAAGAAAGAATGTTGGTAGTCCTCTGTAAGGAAGTATTGGTCGCGTGAGGTTTTTTGAAAGTTACATTGGGTCATTCTTTACAGTAAACAATACTGTGAGACGCACTTCAAAAAATGGTTCAAATGGCTCTGAGCACTATGGGACTTAACTTCTGAGGTCATCAGTCCGCTAGAGCTTAGAACTACTTAAACCTAACTAACCTGAGGACATCACACCCATCCATGGCCGAGGCAGGATTCGAACCTGCGACCGTAGCGGTCGCGCGGTTCCAGACTGAATCGCCTAGAACCACTCGGCCACTCCGGGCGGCTGAGACGCACTTCCTACTATGATAAAACTCGATCGTAAGAATATACGTTCATTGATTTTTTAATACTTCTTCCACATTTAGCATTTTCACCGTTTAAGTTTTAGGAGAATTACATTGGACCTCAAATTGTTATTGGTAAAAATGACATTTTTGTTACAGAAAAAGTTTTGATTGGACCGTAACTGATTGTATATCAGCTCACCAAATTTGTTAAAGAATCTGTCAACTTGTTCCTTTCGAGACCTGCTGCACGCTGCAGATTCGTGGATACAGCTGTCCTCAGCCTTTATTCTTCACGTCTTTTCATAAGACCATTGCAAAAGCCTTTATCCGCTGTCATTTCTATCTTATTGAATCGGTGCTTTATGTTCAGCAGCATTTTTACAGCAGATTTAAAAACTTAACTTTACTCAAAGGTAAGCTGGCGATCTAAATAGTTAACACGAACGAAGAGTATTGTTTCCTGTTCGTTACTAGTGTTCTCGAAAAATAAAATCATTATTTCTTAAAACAGGTTTCACGGCCACCTGTTTGTTTACCAGTAAAGTCTATCACTTAGATACTTCTTACAACTGAGTATTTGTCACTCGCTCGCCCTGATTGCCATTCCGAGATGTCTGACTTACTATACGGCTTCCTTCACGTTATTTTTACCCCATTTTCGTTCTGACTTCTCCATCTTTGTCTGTTAAAGAACAAACCATAAAAATTTAAGCTTTTATGCTATTTTTTTTGTCCGATATAACCCGAAACTGCTTTTTCCGACACAACCCGAACGTACCGTTGCGAGTAGTTTAACATTCCCAACGTTATTACTTGAGCTAGACACTGTTGCAGCCTGCAACATAGAGAATAATGTAAGTTGTTCAAATGGCTCTGAGCACTATGGGACAACATCTGAGGTCATCAGTCCCCTAGAACTTAGAACTACTTAAACCTAACTAACCTAAGGACATCACACACATCCATGGCCGAGGCAGGATTCGAACCTGCGACCGTAGCAGTCGCGCGGTTCCGGACTGAAGCGCCTAGAACCGCTCGGCCTCCGCGGCCGGCAATGTAAGTTGTATCTATAAAGATATAATCAAATATAATATTACTTACTTGCAAGTAAAACATAGCACAACGAAATTGATTGTTGTTTTGATTCAAAATCGCTTGAGTGGTCTTGTTTCTCCATAATTCACGCTGCGATAGGTGCTGTCACCAGCGCTAAAGTTTAGAAGCAGTTGTCCGATACTGCCAGAGTCTGATACTGCCCGACCTTTCCCTGAAAGCCATCTCCTCAGTTAGTGAGAAGAAGGCTCATTACACCGTCGAGAATTGGAAGATTAAGACCTGCTACATTTCCGTTTAGCATCTCTGAGTAAGCAGGATTTAACGACTTGGGCCTCGGGGCAGGTTAAGAGGCTAGAATCGCCATTAATGCAGGCCTCCGGAAAAGAAGCCACAATGGTGTCAGGTAAATGAAAACCAAACGTCCCGGCGATTGTCCCCGGAAACCGCGGCGCCAGAAATAGCGGCGGTCCGCTAATGCTGAGGAGGAAGTTAATCAGGCAGGCGCCGTGGCCCGGAAATGAGCAGCCGGCCACCGCAGCTGGCCTGCCTGCTTGGCCTGGCCTCCACCCCACGGTGCGTAATGAGGCGAGGCGGCCAAATGAAGCGGTCGCCGCTCTGATTGGGCAATCGCTCTTGATTTGATTTAGGGAAACGTCTTCCTCGCTGGGACACTCATATTACGCCTCTCGCGCCCTGATGGCGCTGCGGTCTCCTCCCAGAGGTTCGACACGCACGTGTACAAATGAGATGCACAGATTAGATCCTGTGGGCTGGCGGTGGCTATTACCTCACTCACTTCCGTCAAGTCATTTACGCAGAAGACCTGTCTACAACGCTGTTACGGGGACCTAATCGTCTAACGGTGTCAACTATGAACTCGTCCAAACCCACCGTCATCTTCTGCCATACGACGTCATACAGATGCGATATGGAGCAATATGTGGTTAGCACATCGCTCTCCTGCCCGTTTTGCCGATTTCCAGATTTTGGAATCGATACTGCTCAATCCTCAGTTGGCTTCACAAGGCTGAGTGCACCCCTATCAGTCCTCGTGCCAAGGAAAAGTCCTTGGCAGTACCGGGAAGTAAGCCCTGATCCTCCACATGGAAGCGATCTACGCTAACCACTCAGCTACGGAGGCGGACTTTTTTCAACCACACTAGTATAAACGTTAAAATAAATGCATTCATTTAGGATTTATTTATTTGGCGTGTGGCTAATACAGACAACAGATACACACAGATGTATACCTACAGGATGTTACGAAACTCTCTATGCAGACTCTGAGGAAGTGGCGACCAACATTGTTAAGTCTGGCATACGAACTCATGACCAGAAACGTACCGTTTTCTTGTTACACAACACACATTGACCTTTGACTCGTGTTACTTGTCGTCTGGGTCCACTTACAAGTAGGGCTGGATGTGACGACCACCGACGTCAACACACATACCATACCTCCTTAGCATGTTCCAGGACACATGATCGCCTATCTTTGGCCTTCCAGCATTCACCACAGCCATAACCCGTACCTGTAGGTCTTCCTCGGATGCCACGGGGTCTCGTAAATCAAGGGTTACATTTGGCCCCACAGGTAGTAGTCCAGCGGGTTCAAGTTGGGAGAAGGTGCAGGTCCAGCAATCGTGCCACGACGACCGATCCACTGTTTCCCAAATCGTTGATCCATATGATTTCGGACAGCAGGTACAAATCTCTCTGGGCAGATCACAAACCCACACTGGGCATGGGACATAAGATGATTGGTGAATGATGTATGTAATACCATAGTTAGTGGCACAGAGAATGCGGGAGATTTGTAAGTATGTTGTGGTGTTTTGCGTGTAGCGGGAAAATGGTACGTTTTCGGACATCATTTTCTATGCTACTTAATCGTCTTGGTCCCCACTACAAGTCCTCAACGTCTGCAAAGAGAGTTTATTTACACTGTTTATATACAAATGTGAAACAACGAACACGACAAAATTACAAGTGTTTCATAATCGAATCTCCAGTTTTTCAATACAGTGCATACGTTATGGTGCTGCTACCGGGAATCTTCATTACCGTGCTGTGATATGGTCGAATCCGACAGTCGCTGACTAGCCGCTGACAATGTGATGTATACCATAGTCTGGCGTGGAGCTCCGCAGTCGAAGTCTGCGTTGGGCAGCTTTTTCCACTGGTGCAGCGTATCCTTGTACCTGCCGTGGCCCGTCTGTATCTGGTTAAGGGCAGCCTAGGTTTTGCGTGGCAGGTGAGATCCACTTGAGAGCTTATCACTTGAGAAGTTAACAGGTGCAGAATAATTACTGCTTCCCACCGACCGCTTCCATACTTCTGGAGGTTTAAAATCTCTGCCAGCCATGCCAAAAGCATCACGCGGAGTAGGGTGTCATGATTATAACTTTTAAGTTTCCTATGCGTGGGTAGATCAGGATTCCTGGAGATCTTGTTGAATTTCCTCGTAAGAGAAGCACATCTGCACAAATCAGGCGGCACTGTACCTGCTAACGGTGACTTGATACCGGCAGATATGAGCTCGATAGTATTCATTTGGGTGTTGACAAGCTTTGTATGATGGTTATTCATCCAGAACGGTGCACAAAGTACACCAAATCTAGGCTGAACAACGTAGTGTGGTTGCTGAGGATCCCGAGGTAGTTCCAATAACTTATGGTGGATTTCTTCTGCGTTAGGTTCAGGTGTTGCTTAGATGACATTATTTTGAGTTCCATTTATGACGAAGAACTCTGCCTCTGAAACTTATCTTCAGTTTCACGATCGCCAGATGATTATTTAAATGGAAGCACGACACCCTTGAAAAGAGCACATTGCTCGTTTCGGAGCACAGTAGATGGTGTAGGACTGGTGCCAGGCGATGATGCTATCGACCATCGTCCAATGAGGCATTTTACGCGCAGTGGGTATAGGGTGCAGTTCAGGTGGTTCCATCATTTTTTTTTTAAGGTGATTTCAGTTCCATGACTTGAGCCTAATCGTTCAAGTTACCGCGAAAATTAACCGAGCTGTTCAGTTCAACATTCTCGGCGATCAAGTTCAAAATGGTTCAAATGGCTCTGAGCACTATGGTGCTTAACTTCTAAGGTCATCAGTCCCCTAGAACTTAGAACTACTTAAACCTAACTAACCTAAGGACATCACACACATCAATGCCCGAGGCAGGATTCGAACCTGCGACCGTAGCGGTCACGCGGTTCCAGACTGTAGCGCCTAGAACCGCACGGCCACCCCGGCCGGCGGCGATCAAGTGTTCCCTTTCTTCTACAGTTTCATGATCAGTAATCTAAGGACATGTCTGTTGCTCAATGGTTGCTTGTTTTATTCAATATTTTCCCTCTGGATCTCCGAATCGAATCTGGCAAAACGCAAATTTTTAAGGAGACAGAGTCGCATAATAGTCATTTCTAAATAAAGCTTTCCGAATCCACCAGCTATATGCCTGAAATCACGCAAGCCACCTTGGACTGATCTCCGGATTCAGAAATTTTCGATGTCACCGAGAAGTGGACGCAACGCTGGAATGGACATCAACATCAGAACGCCCATCTAATTCACAGCCCAACGATGAGAGTTGCTGGTCGCGCATGTTCGAGACTCAATCGCTTCCGAATGAGAAAAGGGATATATGGTCACATCTTGAAGAAGTGGACTCATTGTGACAGTGCTGCGTGTGACCCCGGTGCGGAGGAACAGACGGTAAGATAATTTTGTTGTGGAGAACCGCCCGCTGCATGCTTTAAAGGTGGTCTCAAAGACATGCATGATGTGACACCGAGCGCTGCGGTATCCTTATCAAATTTAAACGTTAACCTTGCAAATACGTTGTGTATGTACATGTATATATATTGTTACGGCCTGCGAAGATGAACATAATAGTACTACCTTCTTCAAGGACGATGACAGCCATGTTGACAGGGTTACAGGCGTATGTTCCTGGTTGGACCAACATTCCAACACACTATCGTATCTTGAATGACCCTCTGAATCATACGGACCTAAACTCACAATAAATGCCTTTGATTACTTGACACATCTCCAGCATTTGATAGCTGTTTGGCACCAAATGATCAGTGAGTGGCTTCATCTAGATATGGCATACCCGAAGAAACATGTAGACTCTCCTCCTCGCCGAATTGAGGGTATTAACAATACTAGTGCCGATGTTACACGGCATTACCGTTATGGCTCCTGAGGTGATTAAGGTTTGTGTCGAGATCTTATCTCAACATGTTAAGAAAAAAAATCCTTGTAATTTCTAGCATTTTTTAAAGTGAAAACTAATCCTTAGGCATGTTCTTTAAGTCATTTTAGTTGTTGGTCAATGGAATATTAAATGTTACATTTCGAAATTTGTAAGACTGTAACACTTACACAATCGCCAGATTCTCGTTGAGCAACAGTAATATCGACACTCATTTAAAACCCAAGGGTTCATTAAGTTTGAGTTGTTCAGTAAACACACTTGAGGATGTAATACTTTCTCCCCGTTGTACTCCTGGAACCATCTCTTGCACCCACTAACATACTGTAGTTGAAGTTCTCGAATTTCATCTGCATAAACGAAGCCACGACATTTCGCACTGTAATACCAATAACTGTAACTTCCTGGCAGATTAAAACTGTGTGCCGGAACAGGACTGGAACCTGGGAGCATGGCATGTCCCAAAATTGAGTCCTGATTCGGCACACAGTTTTAATCTGCCAGGAAGTTTCAAATCAAAGCACACTCCGCAGCAGAGCCAAAATTCATTTGGGGAACGGACTTACTGTCTTGTAAGTGTTTGGTGGTAAAATTCACCGCGATGGCCATTTGTTCACGACTTATTTCGTGAGTCTTTTCGGTTTCGACACACCCAGTAAGCCTCCATCATGTACAGTTGAATCAATGTTAGTTCTTTCCCCCTCTTTCTTCACAGTTAACCTTTCAGTCGGCCGCTTTCAGGATAACAAAACATTGGGATGTACATTTATATACAGTCTCCACAAAATACTGCACAGTGTATGGCATAGCAAGATGAGCATTTTCTGACCTAATCCATACGCATACTTAGCGAGGGAAAAGTGGCACACGCCCTAATTTTTCTCATGATCCCTTCGTAAGAGATATGATGGTGACAGCGTACCAGGCGCACAGTGCTCTTCTATTACAGGTCCTCTAGAGCTGTTCTACAGGGTTGTGCGAGAATTACGTCATCTTGCTTCCAAGCATTTCCATTTAAGTTCCACAAGTACTTCTGTTATACTTTCGTACGAGCTATACCAAAATGCTACTACCTTCACAGGGAACCTATGAATTCTTGCGATGCCAGTTGTCATGCCTTCTTGCTTAGGCCACCAAACGCTTGAACAATACTCTTAGAATTAGCCATCCTAGTGTCGTCCGCGTGACTCCTTTTACAGCTGACGTTATGATCCAGCACAAACTATAGAAGTCAGGCTCAGACTAAATAGAACCTTAAGATTGTAAGAAAAAGCAGCAGTATTTTGGGGCTGTGACATCTGTATGTACAGGTTGGACAAAAAAAGAAATCTGGACCGGAAGATACGTTATTTTGCACCTGGGGCAGATTATGTAGGTTGGGCTGGCTATCTTAAGGTGAAGGATATATTTTCCAGGCCAGTTTTTAATTTTTTCCTTCCGTATAGAGAAAAGTAAAAGAAACTGGAGAAACAAATGAATACAAGAAGGAAGGAGGAGAATCAGTGAGAAGGGACAAACAATTAAAACAAAAACACAGCGATAATGGAATGAGAGAAAAAGAGATTATAAATGAGAGAACAAATGGAGAGTTTCTTTTCTGTCTGACTATGAAAGAAGTACCTCTTGTCGAAGCTACCGTGGTGATAGTTGTGCTGTAGCGTTCTGTTGGATTGTTCTACTGCAGCTGTCAAATACTTTAATATGCTGACGCCAGGACAGTTAAATTTGCACAGTGCTTATTTTCTCTCTAGTATGCTCTTGTAAGTACAAAACAGTAAAAAACAGAAAAATAATTTTCTGACGAAATTCTTTATTTGGATGTTTTATGCAAACGATTTCGACTTTTAGCTTTCGCGAATTTCCTGAGACTCTCTGGTGTTCTACGTACAGGCGTCTCTGTGATCAACTCCATGCACGAGGTCACGCGTTCCCCCACCTCATCTCCCTGTCGGTCCATTGCCGCCGCGGGAATAAAAAGCCAGCACACGTATCCGCTTATGTATTTTCGGTGTTCCAGATTCCTGCCTGCATTTCATCTTTTTCGCCCTTTCATTCTATTTTTAATCGTTAACAGTCGCGCACGCCGCCGTAAATTCTCCCCCCAGCAGACGCACACATTCGGAGCTGAGCAAACAGAGAATATGATTTACGCGTTGGTTCAGGCGCTGGCCGCATTGTATATTGCTACAATATAATTATGACGGCCCGTATATTTCCCCTCGCGGAAATACAGGTAGCAGTCGCACGCGGCGGTATTTGTGGGGATGTGCGCCCGCGCCCGCGGCCGCGGCCCGCCCTGTGTTTGGTTTCTCGCGGCGAGGTGTGCTCCGCTGGCAGAGGTGTGCGCCGGCTGCCTTCGTGCCGCTACTTCACTCCGGCGACGTTCTGTGAAGGTGTGGCCGAACTAAGTAAGGAATGGGCAGAGCGGTGGCCATAACTTTGAGACAAGGCCGTGCAACCAACTTAACGACTGATTTACGTATCTGCCGTCGTTATAAGCCGTCTCGGCTGTTCAGTGCCCCTGACTACTTAAATAAAATTAAGCAGCAGCACGTGGTTTTGCCTAGGCGCACTATTTTCGGTTCATCCGATGTAGTTGCTCAGCAGAAATTCCTCTGTTTCCACAAGCGATCATATTGTGAATCGCAACGTGCAGTTACAACTACTTTCACTGGTCCAAATTTTTTTTTAACATACTCAGATACTGAAAGATAGATGTATCTCATAGCTTGTTTTTTTCAGAACAGCCGCTACGATCTTTTTTTCGTTTTTCTTTATCGATCTATTAAACTAGCAACCGCGATGAATAGGAAGCACAACATTGCGTTACTATCACATACGGACTGAAATAGTCTAAGTTAATAACTGGTGAAATACGTTAAATGTGATGTCGCAATATGTTCATAAATTTGTAATCTAATGTCTTTAGCTTTATTCAATAAGATTTTGCTGTAGAGTTGGGACGTTTCTTAATGAGTTGTGCCAAATTGCATGTTTCAAATTCTATGACAAAATTCCTTTGCGGATACTCTTACAGGTTGACTTGAAAACGATCTACTGCATGCACGGATGTTACTGTCTACTGCATGTACGGTAGTTACTGCTTTGTTTACGATCGGTAGACACTGTATTAATACGTGTACTGCGGTGTTATGCCCCGATAAAGAAAGCGCAATTGTTATTTCTGTCTGAATGAAACAAACTGTATAGAAACCATGCATAAATCTTGTTTGCGCTTCATCAGCTGGGTAGACATCTGCAGATGAGAAGATAGTCTAATGATTCACCGGAAATGCATAAAATCATGTTTATGAATTACTGGAAAGTGATCTGTATTGTATTTGTAGTGGGACTATACAAACTATACATCACTACTACAAAAAAATTATGACTGAAAAAACCTCCCTTGCTTTTCTGCAATAAAGAGCGCTTAATTTTAATGAAGCTCCATTGTGACTTATTTTAAGAGTAAAAATAAAACTACGAATATTCTTAGTAAGAACATTTAAGTTCAGTCTAAATGTGGCGCAAGATTTTGGCGGGAGTAACGTTTGGCTGGGGGTTATACAAGTGTGGGCTCTTAAGTAACACTAATTTGCTAACCAAAAACTTACAATTCCAGCAAACAAAGCAAAGGTAAGAATTCGCGCACTATTTTTTCGACACATAAGAGGCAGTCAAGCGAAAACAAGGCAGATGGAAAATAAAGTAAGTAAACTCTTTATTATTTCAAACGCAGACATTTTTCCATGAAGGCAATGACGTCTTGTCTCACAAGGGGATAAATATAGTGACAGTTATGGCGATTACTTTTGAAATAATAAACAGTTTCCCTGCCTTTTTTCATCTCACAGTAACAAATAAAACTTCAAGGGAGTACCATAAAACATACAACAGAAACCCTAGCATAAGGTAGATATACGCATACCGTTTTACACATACCGTTCATAATAACTGCGTCCGCCCACTATAACTAGCTTTATAAAGAGGACACTGAAAATCCTGCAACACCATACGCTAGTTCACCAGGTGGTACAACCACATCCAGTTACAACCAACACCTTAAGTAAAGACAGGGCGGACAACACTTACAAACATACATGATCTACTCTGTAATAACAAGGTAACATACAGTCAACTACAAGACACATAAACTGACAACTGAATCATTTAGAGCTTCTCTCTAGAATACAATCAGGCCACTCCATGACTTAGTCCAGCTTCATAAAATCAAGTGCAGTTATATAAGGCACTGTTCCAGCAACACAGATCCAACACCGGCCCCAGCCTGTTACGATAATTCAATTCCTGGTCACTCACTAATACTAACAAAAATCCAATGACGAACACGACACAAGTCACTCTTATCCTTGTTTTCCAATCGTCGTAGGGCGAACTTTCTTCCGCAGCTGCTTTCTGGCTCGTAGTTGTTATCCTCGGGGCATACAGAGGTAAATGCCGGCTGCTGCTGCTACAGCCCAGCGACGTCTCGCGTTACAGTCGGCCAGTCCCCCGAGCTCACTGTTCGATGTCCAACTGCTCTGCTGCCTCCGCAATGTCCTCGACTCCAGGCGGGACTGTCCGGATTCCTCCAAGTTCCGCTTTCTCACCTGCTGTGGCTTGTCCACCCGATGCTGACAGTAGCTTCATGTCATCCGATTCCACGAAACCACTCTCACACCGACAGCACCCAAAACAGTCACTCCAACACAAAACGGGCTCGGCCGACCTGCCAAGTCTGCCCACGGAGGGCCGGAGCAGGCACCAATTCGATGTGGTCACTTCGACTGGGTACTTCAGACTGATCTTAGCTGTCGCCGTAGAACTGCACTCGTTTACATGCAGATGCACGTACCCTCTGTTACACCGTAACGCATGAACAGAGCTGGCGCAGAATACTGGCGGGAATTCAAACGTGCTGTGAATTTTACAGTATATAAACTATGTGTTTCAGTAAGAGATTACACCGAATTACGGAAAACGTATTGCATTTCACGTGCAGCATTTAGCATTTAGCATTTATTGGGTAACTGACACTAAATGCTTGAAATGGGTTTATAGCAAACGTCTCATTCACTAAATTTCTCTTCAGAGTTTTGTTCACTGATACCATTTTGTCATTTATTTAAGTGTTTATGGTTCCACTATAAAGGTAAATGATATTCAGTCTTTTCTTTCACAGTTACGTCTAGTTGTCATTATTGTGTGTGTATTCGAATCGCTCTTATTAGAAGAAAGGTGTTACCTTCCTACAGTTATAGTGTTCAGGTGTTTTTTCTATGCTGTATTACCTTGAGTAGAGAATAACATCACATTTAAATCAATTTCACATCTTCGGATAGCTCTTAGATTTTCAAGCCAATGCTCTTGAAATTTGGACATTATGTGCACGATTCTCAGAAGCTACAGGTATTAATCAATTGAAAATAATCACTGACTGTGGAAGACATACGGAATTTTGTCTACCATAATTATTACTGCTAAATGAAGGAAAAGTGAGTTTGGTTAACAGTTTTCGGGCTGGGCTAATAGGTCTGTCGTGTGCCGCAGGAACATGTCTTCGAAGCGCAAGTCGCCGCCCACGAAGCTGCAGGAGGGCGGCTGCGGCGACGACGAGCCGTGCCCGCCCCTAGGCGCCTCCCACGCGTCCGCAGCGGCGGCGGCTGCGGCGGCGGCGGCGGGACTCTTGTGCGGCGGCGGCGGGGGCGGCAGCGACGGTGGCGGCTGCCTCACCGACGAGCTGGACGAGTGCTCGAGCAGCAGTGGCGCCGACGACGACGACGAAGACGGCGCACGCCTACGGCTGCACCACGGCCAAGCCGCCTCCTCCGTCTCCGGGGGCGGCGCGCCCCACGCCACCGGCGAGTCGTCCTCGGGGGCAGCGAGCGACGACGGCGAGGACGCTACGGGAAGCCGCAGCAAGAAGCAGCGCCTGACGGCGGGCTGCGCATCTCCTCAGGCGCATGCGCACTACGGTGCGGCTGTCAAGCCGCGCACCATGGACGACGTGCTCAAGAGGCTTACCTCCAAGATGCACATCCGCGAGGACAAGAGGCCCACGCCCGCCAGCACCCCTACCGGGCGGCCGCCCAGGTGAGTGACAAACAAAGTATGGTCCAGAGACGCCTGTATCAGGGTATTGAAGGATATTTTTAAGGAATATGCCCAGTCATATAAGGCTTCACATAAGAAAGCGATTAGTTTTGTGTAAAAGTCTTCAGACGCACTCGAAATATTCGTCTCAGTGTAATCATACTCCCCTCCATTAACAATATCCCTTAGAAACTCTCATTCCTTCAGCGCCCAATTAACAGGTCATGGATACAAAATGGTGACTCGAACTATTAACAGAAGAATGGAAAAAATTAGAAATTTGTGGTAAGGACTATGGGACCAAACTGCTGACGTCATCGGTCCCTAGGCTTACGCACTACTTAATCTAACTTACGCTAAGGACAACACACACATCCATGCCCGAGGGAGGACTCGAACCTCCGACGGGGGGAGCCACGCGAACCGTGATAAGGCGCCCCAGACCGTACGGCTACTACGCGCGGCTCAGAAGAATGGAAAAACTGGTAGAATTCGACATCGGAGAAGATCAGCTTGGGTTCCAGAGAGATATAGGAACACGGGAGGCAATACTGCCCTTCGACTTGTCTTAGGTGATAGGTAAGTAATGCCAAACCTACGTTCATAACATGTGTAGATTTAGTGAAAAAGTTTGACAATGTTGACTAGAATGCTCTCTTTCTGTTCTTGAAGGTAACAGGGATAAAATACAGGGAGCGGAAGATTAATCACAACTACAGAAACCAGATAATAGTTATTCGATTCCAATGCATGAAAAGGAAGCATGAATTGAGGAAGAAATGGGACAGGGTTTCATCTCCGATATTATTCAATCTTACACTAAGTAAGCAGTTACGAAAGCCAAAGAGACATTTTGAAAGGAAGTAAAAGTCCAGGAAGAAAAAATGAAAACTTTAACGTTTACCGATAACCTTGTAGTTCTGTCAGAGACGCCAAAGGATTTGGAAGAATACTTAAACAAAATGGATAGCGTCTTGAAAAGAGCTTGTACGATGATTATCAACAAAACTAAATCAAGTGTAATAGAATGCAGACGATTCAAATGAGGCGATACTGAAAGATTTTGTTTGGGAAATGATTAACTAAAACTGGTAGATGAGTTTTTTACTATTTGGCCAGCAAGATAACTGACGATGGCCGAAATATAGAAGAGATATAATAGAGACTGACATCAGAAAGAATAGCAAAAGTCTTAAAAGGGTTACTGGAGATATCTGTCCTTAATGAGCTTTGTACGTAAGTGAAACATGAACGATAAAAAGCTCCGGCAAGAAGAGAATAGGAGCTTTTGAAATCTACGGATGGTTAAGATAATATCGGATATCTAATGAAGAGATACTTAAAAAAATTGGGGAGAAAAGAAATTTATGGCACAACTTCACTATAAGATGGGTATGCTGATAGGACATACCTTTAGGCATAAAAAATAGTTAATTTGGTAATGAAGGGAAGTGAGGGAGGTGAATACAGCAGAGGGAGACAAAGATTTGAGTGCAGCAAGTAGGTTTAATCAGATGTAGACTGCATTAGTTATGCAATTGAGAAGAGGCTTGCACTGTATAGACTAGCGTGGAGAGCTGCATCAAACATCTTCGAACTGGGGACCAAAACAAGGACAATTCTTAAAGACTGTCTCCAGTTTTCCTCTGCATATAAAACGCCACTCTCGTGAATTCGCGTTTGCTGGATCAACATTACTGCCCAGCAAACCATTCGTATCCGACTGAGAACCAACACAAAACAGGGGCAAAACAAAGAAAGGACGGGATAACGGCATATACTTTAAGACATCTATGAACAATTCCCCGTGACAACAGAGGGAACTGTAGCGGCCGGCCGAAGTGGCCGTGCGGTTAAAGGCGCTGCAGTCTGGAACCGCAAGACCGCTACGGTCGCAGGTTCGAATCCTGCCTCGGGCATGGATGTTTGTGATGTCCTTAGGTTAGTTAGGTTTAACTAGTTCTAAGTTCCAGGGGACTAATGACCACAGCAGTTGAGTCCCATAGTGCTCAGAGCCATTTGAACCATTTTTGAACTGTAGCGAGGAAAAATTTTAGGACGTTGAATGTAGGTCACGGGTGGTCCGTGACTGGTATCAAGGAAGAAATTTGTGGGAGAGATAGAGATAGAGAGAGAGAGAGAGAGAGAGAGAGAGAGAGAGAGAGAGAGAGACGCTGCAGTAGTTTGCAATGAAAGTTTTGTAAAATGTCGTAAGTAAAGAAACAATGTTCACGAGACGTGAATAAATCTTAATATCCGAAGATGGGGTGAAAGTGTAATGGATATACCTCAAAAACTCTTGTTTCGACGCATAATTTGTTAGCGTGGCGTGTCGGGGAAGAAGGGCCGTTCATATGGGTGCTTTTCCCATAAACATTAACGTCACGGACGCTATAGTTTTGACTTGATGCGTTAAGAGGCTGCTATTGCATCACATGACGGGCTGGCCCGCAAACGTAAATAAACATGTGAATCAGGCCCGCGTGTCATCAAAGGTAGCTCATGCCTGGTGTAGTTTGGGATAAAGAGAATGGCACAAGAGAGGAATTCGTGGTGGGCCGCATCAGCCAATTAGAAGACTGACATTCCCAAAAAATAATTTCTTTAGTGTCTCTGGTAAATGTGGAAGTATCACACATCGTTTTACATGGTCGCAAGACGGAAAGACCCTAGAAAGGGGCAACAGCGCGTTCGTACCATGAAGCGTACCTCTGCTTCGTGTGTTTATAGTGGCACATGGTCACCTCTACTAATCATCTCTTTCGTCATCTACTTGCTATAATTTGTTTTGCTGTAACTTGTAGGATATGATAAATGGTAAGTTCAACTCTCATCTCTTACTAAAATAACGAAAGCTTTGAGAGGTGCAAACAGCTGCTTAGTTCGCTAAGACGCTATTTAAATTAAGCAGCTGGGGAACTGAGATGCATACTGATAGCGAGAAGCACTTTTTATGTGAAGTGTGGTACATTTTTAGACATCCATTGTGATTTTGGAATGTAAATCATGTTATTCTTTCACAGATGTTGTATTCTTGTAGGCTTCTTTCGTTAACATTTAACGATTGACTATTCCCTTTTTTGCGCTAACACCTAAGAATAATGATACCGAATGGTATCAAATGTGTCGAATACGTAAACTCATTTTCGTACGACTTTGGTCCCTTGGGAGAAATTTCAGTAAGAGCAGCATTTCGTCGCTGGAAGCTGCTAACAAAACCTCTCGCACTGCCTCTTCCAGAGCGTCGTTTCTTCGTTTAATGTTTTACATCAATTTGACCTGCGGGAAAATATAAGAGATGTGTTACTGTAAGAAACGATCGAGTTAATTTAGAACGAGTACTTCAATGAAAACCATCGGAAGAAAGCCGAAGAAGCTGTTTTTAAGAAAGTTAGTGAACTAATATTGCGTAGAGGCTGTGAAGGAATTGCAATATTGCGGTAGGACCGTAAATACATTGTAAGACTGATTACGACACGCATAAAAGCGTACACTTAATTTCATCTTACGGTAAAAGTTAGTGGAAGAGTAAAAGCGATTGGTAAATATCAGCAAGTGCTCTGCAGCGTGTACTGCCCAGTAATTTACTTTTGATATTCGTAGACGCAATCACGGATGCAGCAGTAATTCACTGTCCTTTATTTAGTCTAAGTCTCAGACGCTCGTGGTAGACACGATGATATTCCAGACGTCAACAGCTATGCACGCTTCCTCGTCTCGCCAGTATACTAGTACTGACTGCTTGAGAAATTTTGTTCCAACAGAAATAAGATAATAGTCGTTCTGCGCTCAGACTAGAAATACTGCAATGCTTTTCTTATTATGTACTAACACCCCATAACGCACAGTTTCAACGAATATGACGCAAGCGCTCTGACGTGTCTTTGCCGAAAACGGTAATCCATGTACGAGATATGGAGGACCAAGGGAAGAATTACATCAAAACGGTACGTGAAAAACCAAGCGTGGTTCCTTTCAAATATGATTGAATTATATTATTGTTCCACTTTATCTGTAGAAATGCATGAAACTACTTCAATATCTTACTTCTCCGATAAAAGAGAAAGGCAGTTCTCTTGTGGGCGGAAACAGTGTTAGTAGCTGACTAACACCCAAAGAAAGTTCAGTCTGATGTAATTAGTTGTCAGAATCCAACGGAGAGAGTAAACACAAGCTTAATGCATGGTAATGATACTGAGTCAATTAATGAGATGAAGCTTGGTTATATATTCCGGATAGCGGCACGTACTTTTCCGTAAACACCTGCATACTTGCTTCCGAAATAAGCTACACTATTTCTGTAAGAGACGATTGCTCTTCTTTACGTTCGGAATGTCTTGCTATCAGATGACAAATTAGTGCCATCTGGGCTCTTGGAAAGGAGTTCAAGTAATTTTCTTAAATAGATGACTGGATCAGCGAAAGTGATGAAATGTAAAATGCACGGTCATCGTTGTATTGGCACAAATAACAGACAAAGACAGTCATGTCTCGAGTACAAAAATTTTCAAATTAATATTCACAGTTTACCCTGAGAATACTCGAATATGAATTTTATGTTATCCTTATAAATATGACGACATAAAAATGAAATTAAACGACCTAATTTTATCGCTAATTTACCACATGGGCAAACCTTTGACATTCCGCCTTGAGCTTTCATCATAGCGTCTAGAAGAAGAGGTACAGGCACGTGACATATTTCCGCAGGCCTGCTCCTAGGCGGGACTACCGTAGCTTAGCGCTGGGCGAGGAACCTTGCAATATATCTAGTAGTCGGATCTTACACAATTTTAAAACGCTTTATTTGACGATATTAAGACAAAATAAGTGAAATATGCCATCTGCATTGAATCATAATACGTTGACATCCTTTAAGGCAGTTATGAAACATCGGGTCACGAATAATAACCAAATAATTTATACTGGCGAAGATCGAAATACGGTTTAACATGCAAAAAATCATTTATAGAGGTGCATAGCAATCAATAATAGAGACTAAAAGACAATATCATCTCACCCATATAATTTGTAGCTGTTAGTTGTCGGAAATTTTGGAAAGTTTGCCTGATGACTTCGCGGTCTTTGCTGACAAGAGCTCTTTGCTGATTTCTTTCGTGCGAAAGAAAAAGTGTCACTTCATGAAACGGAAAATTAATTTGCCAGCAATGTCAAGTTTAAGTTCCAACAACATCTGAAATCACATTTTCCTAAAACAATTTCGTCATTTCTGTCCAGACACTCTTAAAATACACCAGCCCATATATTTGAGGCGGAAGACAGTTTCTTTTCAATAATTACTTCTACCTGTAAAAGAATGTTGAAAACGCTTTCGGGTGGATAAGTCAAATAAGAAAGGCCATTTATTGAGCTGAAGTCCTTTATGGCGATGAAGGTTGCAACTTTTGTGTCAGAAGGCATTTCATTCACAAGGGTTTGAGCACACTTCACACAGCTGCTCTGTTTATTAAGCTTTTTGACAATGTAACCTGCTATGTGATAAACTAAACATAGTTTTGGAAAATTGTCTTTATACGGAGTAGGAAGATCATTCTCCCAGAGCGCTATCACCATTTTCTCCTTAATTCTGTCCTCAGCAGATAAGTTAGTGCGTTTGTTTCGTACCTCCATTTCTTTAGCACGTAAACGCATCTTAATTCGGTTCACAGTTCCCGGAAGCGCATACAGCCATCTTCACGAGAGCATACACGCACTGTAACACATGTAAATGCACAAAATCTACAGTTGATGGATGGTTGTCACAGCTTATAGACCTCAAAATTCCAATATGACGATCCAGGGGGTCTTGGTTGAATTTTCCTGTCATTACGTACTTACAGCCTTTGGACCATAAATACTGAGAAACTTCCAATATACTCTTTAGCGTGACAAAGATTCCATTGTTCTGTTTGAAAAAAATGTGTTGTTTCTTGAGCAAATGGTTTCGTAAAAGTCAATTAATATTTTGTCTGACGGGGAATCTTTGTAGAGTGAATTATATGGTATTCTAGAGTCGAGCGCACCTGGTATAGCAAGGTATTCGTATCTCTCACGAATAGTTCCGTATTTTCATTGCCGCTAAATTCTCGGGATTTGTTTTGCGAAAAAAAGTCTACAAACACACACGAAAATATTACTTCACTGTTACATTTTGATAAAAAAAAATTTTAACATCACGCAACAATTCTAAATGTATGTTACGAGCCGCACTGTTAGAATTCTACTTCAGCCAGCAACAAGCGATCGCTGCGTCGTCTGTTTGTCAGCGCAGCAACTACCGTTACAAAAGATAACATGAAAGCAGAAGTAACGGCACTTCTCCTTCTAAAGAGCTATGCTTTTACATTGAGCCATAATTGAGCGTATCGGCAGGTGTTCCCCATAAAATGAACATGCGCACTTCGGTATTTATTTGCTCTGAAAATTAGCCAATAACACAACGTCAATAATGACAGCGCGGACGTTAGAAGACTCCACTTCAAACTTTTTATACGTTTTGATTTTTATTCATTGATACGCTTTCCAAATTCTAGTTAATCGTTACATATATTCCTTCGATACTTTTGGTATCTGGGAAATGCAAAGTATTTTTGAACAGATAGACAACTTATCCTTCACCTAGACGACAAACTGCTGTTGAATTTCAGTGGCATACAACTTTGTAGTCCGTGAAAGCCTAGTTGTGGTCCCCGTCCCCGCTAATTTTCGTATTAACGCAGAGCTAACAAGGCCTTGGTGTGACGTTCAACATTTAGTATGAATCGAAGGTGAAGGTGGAATATGTCTCACCGTGTCTCGAACAAGTCCGTCTCGCATCTCTAAGAACTCAGTAAATTAATTATAATCAAATCCAGTACAGTACTTCAGTACCTCGTGGCTTTTGGTAGCCTTGCGTGGGCGTTTTTCTTCGCCACACTTCGGACGTTTCCTCGCTAAAGCTGATACCATGTGTTTACTATTATACTGAATTTTTATTCAAGTGGTGAGTATGTTGGATGAGAGACTGTTTTAACCTTACTCTTACTCCATAGTATACACCACGGATCTGTGTATTCAAAAAAATTCAGCTGTTTCAAAAAATTTGGTCGCAAATAATAAAAGGAGACTGACACCACAACCTGTGTATGACGTCTCAGCATTTAACAAGTATTTCCTACTGCTTTTTAAATATTTCTTCTTACACCACAGTCGTTATCTCCACAAGTATTCTGAAGAGAGGTTGGTCACCCAGTGACTCACTGAGTACCTTTACATGACGTTCTTTGCATCATCAGCGACGCAACTTCCGTAATCAGGTTTTGCCATTTTTACCTCTGAATGAAAAATGGGACACTATAGTAAAGTACCACGAATTTGTCTACATACTATTGCGAATAGAAAAATTAGTGTTAGGGAAAACTGTATTTGAGTAATGATGCTTTCCGAAATTAAACCGCTTCTACATAATTTGACGCTAGGTTCCAAGAACGCCGTCTGTGACGAAAAAAGATGTCCCCAATTACGTAAATCATGTCGAGTCATTTATCTGTTAATGCGTCACCCATATTCGTCAGCAGCTTTAGAGATTGTGGTTACATAAAGACATGACAACGACTGAGACAGTCTAGGGAAAATTCAAAATATTTTCTACAAACACAACAATAATTCTGCAAGATTGCTGTTCCATAGCTTTCATTGGGGTTTTAAGCAGACGTTGGTTTTCTTTGGAGCTTTAAGCAGAAGTTGTGTCTTTGCTGTTTAATCCTCGTGCACACTTCCGAAAAGGACAATGCCTCGTCGGAAGAGTATAGCTCTAATTTCGCCATTTGCGTCTTGCTTCTCCCTAAGAATTAATATTTTGATGGGCGTAGGCTTGTCTCCACTCACGGCCTCTCGTAGATTTAAGTTACTTTTTTTCAAGTTGTGAAGTGGCACTAAATTCCTGGAATTCTACCTGCTCTTTTTCGGTCGCTGTAGTGAATAGTGTCAGTGTATGGATATAAAAGCCTTGCTATGTGGCTTATTTATCGAGGTTCATATACGATATGGAGCTGGGGCTGATTGGCAATGTCTCCAGCCATAGATTTGTGGTAGGACCGTTATCCAAAGAGATATGCATATGGTGGTAAATGGCTTAACAGGCTGCGAGGCTAGGGAGTCAGTCAATCATATTGTCCGGAGGAAGTGTGAAGGACATTTCCACACTCATAAATGCTTGCTTTATAACTGACAAAGGAAGATGTAAAATTTTTGAAGTTCGCATTTAGATCATAACAGTTGTTTCATACGCCGCGAGTACATTATTCATTTAGAAAACGTCGTTGCCCTTCGTTTAATTTGGAATTCCACAGTCGATGCCCTGAGACACGTTTCCATGAGTTCCTTGATATAAATTATACCTTTTTTGTTTTCACAGATATCAATTTTTTTTAAGAAAAGACTTTTCACATAAACGTTAGTTTCTTGGGTTAACTACGTAGCAGCGACTTTCAACTTACTCCAGCCCCCTCCCCCCCCCTCCCCCAACTCCATCTCTCTCTCTGTCTATCTATCTACACTCCTGGAAATTGAAATAAGAACACCGTGAATTCATTGTCCCAGGAAGGGGAAACTTTATTGACACATTCCTGGGGTCAGATACATCACATGATCACACTGACAGGACCACAGGCACATAGACACAGGCAACAGAGCATGCACAATGTCGGCACTAGTACAGTGTATATCCACCTTTCGCAGCAATGCAGGCTGCTATTCTCCCATGGAGACGATCGTAGAGATGCTGGATGTAGTCCTGTGGAACGGCTTGCCATGCCATTTCCATCTGGCGCCTCAGTTGGACCAGCGTTCGTGCTGGACGTGCAGACCGCGTGAGACGACGCTTCATCCAGTCCCAAACATGCTCAATGGGGGACAGATCCGGAGATCTTGCTGGCCAGGGTAGTTGACTTACACCTTCTTGAGCACGTTGGGTAGCACGGGATACATGCGGACGTGCATTGTCCTGTTGGAACAGCAAGTTCCCTTGCCGGTCTAGGAATGGTAGAACGATGGGTTCGATGACGGTTTGGATGTACCGTGCACTATTCAGTGTCCCCTCGACGATCACCAGTGGTGTACGGCCAGTGTAGGAGATCGCTCCCCACACCATGATGCCGGGTGTTGGCCCTGTGTGCCTCGGTCGTATGCAGTCCTGATTGTGGCGCTCACCTGCACGGCGCTAAACACGCATACGACCATCATTGGCACCAAGGCAGAAGCGACTCTCATCGCTGAAGACGACACGTCTCCATTCGTCCCTCCATTCACGCCTGTCGCGACACCACTGGAGGCGGGCTGCACGATGTTGGGGCGTGAGCGGAAGACGGCCTAACGGTGTGCGGGACCGTAGCCCAGCTTCATGGAGACGGTTGCGAATGGTCCTCGCCGATACCCCAGGAGCAACAGTGTCCCTAATTTGCTGGGAAGTGGCGGTGCGGTCCCCTACGGCACTGCGTAGGATCCTACGGTCTCGGCGTGCATCCGTGCGTCGCTGCGGTCCGGTCCCAGGTCGACGGGCACGTGCACCTTCCGCCGACCACTGGCGACAACATCGATGTACTGTGGAGACCTCACGCCCCACGTGTTGAGCAATTCGGCGGTACGTCCACCCGGCCTCCCGCATTCCCACTATACGCCCTCGCTCAAAGTCCGTCAACTGCACATACGGTTCACGTCCACGCTGTCGCGGCATGCTACCAGTGTTAAAGACTGCGATGGAGCTCCGTATGCCACGGCAAACTGGCTGACACTGACGGCGGCGGTGCACAAATGCTGCGCAGCTAGCGCCATTCGACGGCAAACACCGCGGTTCCTGGTGTGTCCGCTGTGCCGTGCGTGTGATCATTGCTTGTACAGCCCTCTCGCAGTGTGCGGAGCAAGTATGGTGGGTCTGACACACCGGTGTCAATGTGTTCTTTTTTCCATTTCCAGGAGTGTATCTATCTCTACCTCTCTCTCATTTGTCTTATGTCATCATTATTCAGGGAAAACACATAGAATGTAAATTACTTCGGCAGTAAGCAATAAGCCAGCTACCTCCACCCTTCTTTTGTAGAGCGTTACTGATAAGTCCTTGTCCGACGGACAGTACTATCGTCATATGAGTTGCCGAAGCCAAACATGTAACATTTCGCATTATATACCTGGTTTCGAACGATCTCGTTACAGTTTCTCATTCAAGTGTTCTAGATATACTTTATAGCATTAGACATAGCGTGCGAAAACAGGTGGTGGCAGATGACTATTGCAGTTGACGTGTGGCAGCCACGTAGCTGGACGGTTTTTTTGCCTGCCCTCAAGTAAGTCTGTTAGGAATATGACGAAGAGCCAGCCGGCTGCGTCTTCAGTTGGTCTGCGGCAGTGGATGCCAGACCTCGGCCACTTGGTTCAAAGTGCGCAGACGACGCCATATCGGAGATCCTGACAGCGGCGAATCAAGGCCTGCGATAAATATAGCGAACTGGCCTGCAACAAAATAAGTCGTGCGCCGCAGATAAGGCTTCATTTACAACGGCAGCTCAGCTCGCAGCGGCCGCCAGCCATCAGCATAAGTAGGCTAGCGCTTCGTCTCCCCCCTCCCTCCTCAAGGCGATAGAAGGACGCGCTAGCATCGCACCGTCACCTTTCTCTGCGGTCATTCATTACTGGTTCCCTTAATTAGAGGCGCCCTCCGATGCTCGCTCTGATATCTGCGACCTAAACTGCGATTGCCCTGCGCCTACCATATGCTTTCTAGTAGTCTAGTTCTTGACCTGCAAACAGCGTTAGCACTGGCGTCAGACGATTTCGAGAAGCCCCCACTATCGGCGACGAATTGGTGCCCCAAGAGTGTTTGGTGCATTCTCTAAACATTTTAATAATGAGACGGGCTTATATTGTGCCATCGGTCTTCTGACTTGTTTGTTGCAGCCCGCCGCGAATTCCTCTTCTGTGCCAACCTCTTCATCTCAGAGTAGCACTTGGACCCGTAATCCTTAATTATTTGTCGGATGTAGTCAAATCTCTGTATTTCAGTCAACAGATCCAATTCTTCCTCGGTTTCACTGAGATAGCAATGTCATCAGCGAATTTTATTTTTGATATCCTTTGATCTTGAATTTTAATCTCACTGCTGAAAGATTCTGTAGTCTAATAAAGAAACAAATTAAAAGTACGGTTCATAAATATGGATCTTATGGAAATGCGTCAGACTCTGGGGATAGTCATTGAATAAATGTCTCTCACTGTTAAGTAAACCCAACGCTGTGGAAGTTAGCCGTTTGCAACCTGGACACCTCAAATACTAAACAAGGGAACAACGTACTCTACAAATGACGATACGGGAAGGGGAATGTATTATGCTGTTTGGTTAATAGAATTAATTTTTTTTTACCAACTGTGTTACCTTTTAACGAAACGATGTGCGGTATTTTAACGTATTTACCTGGTAACATTGGTAAAACTGTGGTTATCCGTTAGTCCTGGTCATCACAGTTAGCACCTTTTGCGCCATTTTTGGTTCAAATGGCTCTGAGCACTATTGGACTTAACATATGAGGTCATCAGTCCCCGAGAACTTAGAACTACTTAAAACCTAACTAACCTAAGGACATCACACTTATCCATGTCCGAGGCAGGAGTCGAATATGATTCTCACTGGAGATAAATTTTCATTTATTTATTTCATATTTATTTTCCTGTCCAAGCCCCAAAAACGTTACAGCTTGGATGCAAATTTTATCTCATTTCGGATTCATAAGAAGACTAATTTATATTGTGGTTGCAGACAATTTGTTGTTATACATATCACATGGTCGCAATCACATCTTTTTTCGAAATGTTATTCAATTGGAAGTGGAGTAACAACTCAAAAACCAATTTATGCAGCAATAAAGGTGTTGTGTAATACACTCTATCAGAGTACTGAAACGGTCGATGATACTATCTACTCAGAGGTATCTGGACACGTATTAGTAGACATTAATATGGGGTATTTTCACACTTCAGCTTTATGACAACTTCAGCACTGCTGGAAACACTTTCAATGAGGTGTCTGAATGTCTGTGAAGGAATGACAGCCCATTCTCCCTCGACAGCCGAAACAAGAGAGGGTAGCGATGTTGGATGCTGGGTTCTGGGGTCTGGGGCGAAGTCGACTTCCTAACTCATCCCAAAGATGTTCCATTGGGTTCATGTAAGGACCCTTGGAAGGTCAGTCCATTTCAGGAGTGTTACCGTGCACAAACCGCTGCCTCACAGATGCTGCTTCACGACAGCGTGTATTGTCATGCTGACGCAATCATCGGCTCCCGGCTGTTACTCTATTGTACGCGGTGTACAGTGCTGTAAAATGTGTTCATATCCTTCCAAATTTAGCGTTTTTTCAAGCACAATAACGAGACCTCACCCTAATCACGAAAATCACCATAACACTTCTTCCGTACTTCACTGTTGGTACTGCAGATGATGGCAAGTAATGTCTTCCAGGCATTCACCAAACCCAAATCCTTCCATCACATTGCCAAAGAATATAGCGTTACTCATTACTACAAATCATTCTTTACAGTCATGCACTGTCCTTGGCATCGTTCTTTACACCAATGTGTAGCGTATAAGGAGCTGCTCGACCGTTGTACCCTACTGTTTGTAATTCCCTACGCACAGTCATTCTGCTAGGTGGAGTGCTGGCAGCGCGTTGGTTCTCAAGAATGACTCCTTCCTTTGATTTCGTACGATTTTTTATAGCCACCGTCAACAGTGCTAGACGATCCTTGCCTTTCAGTACATGTGGTCTGCCTACTCACCGTTTACCTGTGGTTGTTCCTTCGCGTTTCACAATCACATCACCATCATTCGACTTGGGCAAGCGCGGATACGTTGAGCGCATCTGTAAATACCACCGTGCAAACGCCACTTGTGGAGCAAAATCATCTTTGTTCAGCAACTGCACGTGCTGTGTGTGACACTAGTTGTCTCGGACGATCCGCCAGATGCTACTGTGGGAGATCCCAATTTCCGTTAATGTATGGGCCAGCATCGTCGGCTATCACCTCGTCGGGTCGTACTTGTTGCCCCAACGTTTGAAGGGTGCAACCTACCTCATCTTTCTTAAGCAAGTATTTCCGCAGCTCTTGGACGACGCACACGTATCCGTCGCGATGTGTTCTGCAATATGGTTTCCGCATGACAGGGCCCCCACACATAACAGCTGAATGCAGCGCTTCCTCAACATTGGATTGGCAGGAGTTGTCGGGTGCCTCGCTTGCCTTGACTACTTCCTCTGGCAATACGTCAGACACTGGTGTAAGAAACCCCCTGACGGGGCTGAAGAACTAGCACGCATCGTGGCAACTGCTAGGGAGGTTCGAGCCACGCCCGGTACTTTCCAGAACATTAGTTCTTCTATGCGCCGGAGATGTGAGTCCTGCATCACGGTCCGTGGACGTAATTTCGAACACATTCTCTGATGACGATTCATGTCTGTTTTTGTTCCTCTCTCTTGGCGTCTGCTGAACTAAGCCTGATAAACGGGAGTTCTCACCCTGTTCGTATCTTTCCTTTCTTGTGTTTTGTATCGTCACTACTGCGCCAGGAAAGCGTTTTCGATGTGCCTTGTTATGTGACGTCCCATCGTCTAGATGTACTCTATGTCTCTTGAAAGTTTGTAACCGCTATGCTGAAGCGCCGTGTACATAATTTTTTCATTTAGCTATAATTAATAACGCATTTCAGTACCAAAATTTAATTAGTTTCATGCGATTAGTAATTAAAAATAAAAGGCATTATTTTTACTATAAGGTATGAATCAGTATTTTTTATTAACATTTTCACGTAAAAGTTTTTGAGTATTGCTTTGGGAAACTGGTATGTGGGCACTCAGCTCTAAATTCTAATACTAAGGAGAAAATACAGAAGGCCGCGGCCGTCAGGAACGAGCACCCTCTCGTAGTTGTCTGGCGGTTCCGCTGTCCCCTACCCGTGCTCCGCAGCGGCGTTTGTGTCCCCCAGACTGCCCCTGTCACGACGGAGTCGCAGTCTCGCCGCCGATGGCAGTCAAGGACCCCAAGGACTCAGAGGCGCGCCGGCAGCCTTAATGACGACCCGCGCCGATCAATTGTTCGCCGCAGCTTAGCGGCCTGCCGCGCCGCGACAGCAGGTGCTTCAGATAACCCGAGCACCTCTCCCGCCTCGAGAGCTGCGAGCCGGTGTTGTTTCGACGTCACGTTGACGATGGCACGCCAGCAGGAGTGTTCGATACTTGGGCGCTCTTCACAATTATAGAAAGGGTACTGCAGTGGTTTCCCCATGCAACAGTATTATCTTACCGCAACCTCCGCTGAGATCAGTGATTGAAAACAAAGGTAAAAGCCGTCGGTAGAAATAATATATATTTTTTTAAACTGATACACATTTAACAATTATCAGACACGATCCACAATCCAGTAGGAAGAAACGAAACAAATGTTAAAGCTGTGCTGCATCTGCGGAGACATGGCTGTGAACATGTAGTACTTTCATCAACAACATAATAAGTGGATAAAATAAATTATTGTTATTTCCTCAGTTTTATTCCGAACTACAAGATGTGAGGCTTAAAATATTTCTATGGATGTAGAGAGAAGGCAGCCACAGTTCGAATGAAATTACACGCGTTAAGCCCCAAATGACGCCACCGAAAATAAACGTCCATTTAAAATTCATCTCGCAGATAAACTGTTGCAATAATTAAACTACTACAGATAAATCATTTCTAACATTGCTTTGCTTAATGTTATCCAATTCTGACATAACACCCCATCGTCCTAGGTGTTATAGACAAAGGGTAATGTATTCTAAAACTCTGGAGTGAAAATGCAGGTCTCCTTAAGAAAATGTGCCAATGTTATTACAATACCATAAAAAAGTAACAATTTTTTTCGGTGGATTTACGTTGTGCGCAGTCATCAGTCCGAAAACAGGTTTGTTGTTGCTGTTCACTCAAATGCTTCTTGCACAGATATTTTAATACGTACTTAGCTATTGCATCCTACACTAATTTGAACCTGCCTTCTGTATTTGAGTTCTTGTCTCGCTGTACTGTTTTAGCCCCGACACGTAACTATTACTCGATGCATCGGGATGTCCCTCGACCTAACCCTTCTTGTAGTTAAGTTGAGCCATAAAACTCTTTTCTCCCTGATTCGATTCGGCACTTCTTCATTGGATATATGATCTACCTATCCAATCATTTGCACTCTTCTGTAACATAAGTATTAAAAAACTTCTGTTCTCTTCTTGTCATTAACATTTGTCATCCATGTTTCACTCCCATATAACTACACTTCAAACAAACACTATCATAAAAGACTTCCAACCACTTAAATTTACCTAAAATGTTGTGATATTCTCGTTTTCACTAAAATTTTTCTCACTAGTCCTAATCTATATTCTATATCCTCCCTATTTCTGCTTCCTTCAGTTATTTTGCTGCCCAAATAGCAAAACTCGTCTACTACTTTCAGCTTGTAATTTTCTTTTTCGCCTGATTTATTTGTACTCCCTCCATTGCCCTGTTTTACTTACACTGATGCCCATCTTATAACATCTTTCCAGGACACTACCCATTCCGTTTCACTTATTATCTTTCCTCTGACACGCTTACAATGTCACTGAGAAACTTAAATTTTTAATTCTGCTTTCTGAACTTTAATTACTATTTCAAGTTTCTGTATATATTTTCCAGACAATTTCATAATTTCAAAATGTGTATTCGAACATCATTGTCAAAAAGCTTTATATGAATATACAAACGCTATAAATATGGGTTTGGCTTTCTTCCACCTTTCATCTAAGATAAGTCCAAGGATCAGTATCGCTTCGTTTCTACATTTCTTTGTAACCAAAACTACTCGTAATATTTTTCCAATCGAGTTCTAGCAGTCGTCCCATCCTGCTCTCGATATTTCATTTTACAATTTTAGAACCATGAGTTATTAAACGTGTTTGGTACAATGATATATGAAATTGCACGTATCGTAGAAAAAAGGAACTGTTTCTCCCGTCGTGTTAGTGCGCGTCTGTTTCTACATTATGATCCATTTCCTTGGGTTTTAATAGGTGTCACAAAACTGTGTGGCAATGGACAAGCACTCTTCCACATACCTACTTCTGCGTTTCGTCGGCGTTACCGTTCTTTTTACCTTCCAGCGGACCCCAGCAACAGATCTGTTCTGAAATAGTTCGCTACCACTCAGTCGATCGATTTCGAGGAAATTTAATACAGTGTAATGACACAGATCAAGGTACAAAAAGAATCGCGCAGTAAAACACCGATTCAAATAATTCATTTAGTAAAGTGAGGAGTCTCATTTCGATTTTATCAACGTGAAATGATGTCCTTAACAAACTGAACTAAAAGGGGCAAAAACATTTTACTGCAATTACCACAACTTTCTCGTCCAATTGCAGGCCGGAGTGGCCGCGCGGTTCAAGGCGCTACAGTCTGGAGCCGAGCGACCGCTACGGTCGCAGGTTCGAATCCTGCCTCGGGCATGGATGTGTGTGATGTCCTTAGGTTAGTTAGGTTTAATTAGTTCTAAGTTCTAGGCGACTGATGACCTCAGAAGTTAAGTCGCATAGTGCTCAGAGCCATTTTTTTTCTCGTCCAATTCAAAGTGTATTTTGTTCCAGGGGCGGTGAAATTAGACATAGGGCGCACTGTCAGATATCTGTCGTTTACAAAGGAGACAACGAAATAATAAAACACAGCGATGGTTGCAAATATTTTTTTTATCTCTAAGAACAACAGTTAACACTTCTGTCCAGTATTGGAATTGAAGTGCATCATAGTCTGAGCTGCGTCGGATGTAAATTTCAGTGGTGAGTGTGTTTCACGATTTGAAACGAAGACTTCCTTGACGAAAAATATCCATAGTATGATGCTGTGTAAATTTATTAAGATATTTTAATAGTAGAGTATATCGGAATAGTATGGATATTAATTCTAAATACTGACCAACGATGGTGGAAAGTTGCTTCTTTGTGCACCGAGAGCTTTTGAGAAAGGTGTATTTCAATATTTTATGGATAACACGCCACTTACAATATGCACAAACAATAATGAGGAAAGATGTTTGTCCATCCAATTCCTCGTTTGTGTTTTCACAACCGAATGAACCACTTCATCTTGACACAGGAAGCTGTAGTGGTCGGATCAGACCATTATTGACAGATGGAGCTGACGATAGAAATACACGAGCAAACATGCCGGAACGGTATTCCTTCCCTCTTTCCTCAGTTTTTCTTTGCTGAAATCCCAAACGGCAATAGCCTTTTGCGAGTTCTCGCACGATCATTCCTTGCGCAAACTAATAGGCTACAAAGTGCGTATCCGGGGCAGATAAACATGTTAATACAGCCTGTGCGGGTCACGCGGGCGAGAGGGCAGTCAACAACGCGAATAGGCGGATCACATCTCTGCGAATAACCCAGGTCCAGCCGCCTGGAGAAACTGCGAGATCGTGCTTTAGACAGAGCATTACCCATTGCTAGATGTCACACAGTATTTTATTACCATTATTTTTCGAGGCAGCATGACAGATCACTTTCACGGTAAATGGCTGCCGGCCACTGTGGCCGAGCGGTTCAAGGCGCTTCAGTCCGGAACCGCACGACTGCTACGGTCGCACGTTCGAATCCTGCCTCGGGCATGGATGTATGTGATGTCCTTAGGTTGGTTAGGTTTAAGTAGTTCTAAGTTCTAGGGGACTGATGACCTCAGATGCTAAGTTCCATAGTGCTCAGAGCCATTTGAACCATTTGGTAATGCCCGTGAATACTTTGAGCATCATCTCACCATTAATACCCCGTAATGTGCATTATCTCGCTAACATTTTTCTGTGGCAGACGATCATACTTTCTCGATTCGGCGTTTATGCTGCCTTGGCTGAATGGGGACATATTTTAATCGTTATTTTGACGGTGTGAGTGACGACTCTACTGCCGACGTATACCTCCATAGCGAAATCTAGATTTGTATAGGGTGTACCAAAATGGTACGGTCAATATTTATGTGGACGTGGGTACGGGAAGGTCTTATTTTCATGTTAGAACTTTTTTCTGCAGTTCATATTGTTAGATGATAACCGAACAAGTTGTCTTACAAGCATACCTTGTAATTGTTCTCTTCCGCGTTCGACGCTCCAGATCAATGACGAATGATTTTCACCGGTTATTACACTTCAATAGTTATAACTTTTTACCAGTCGCATTTGTCATATATTGTTGCTTCTCTTGAAATTCAAACAGGTCTTCTGCTTTGTCTCTCTAAACCCTGTAGCGCTACAGACCTATAGAACACTAGTATATCATCCGCTAGCTGCTTCGTTTCTCTTGTTGTCACTGAACGCCAGTATTTGAGCCATATTGGAGAACACTCCAGCTGTTGGAAACAAGACAGGTCCATCTCCTCCGAAAAACTCTTCAGTTGTATCACGGTCCAGTGACACGATAACCATCTAGTAATGAAAGGGGGAGGACAATAAAACTACTTTAAATGAATTTAGTTGTTTTTCCTCCGCTTCTCTTTCATTCCTTACGATTTCCTTTTATCTAAAGAGTATATAACAATGTAAACACAGGCTTCTGGATGTCTAACGTTAATGTCGACGAGATCGTATCATCTTCCAACGATTCGCGTGTTACCTTTCATTTTTAAATTAATTTTTTCCATTACTTCTGTGGTTCTTACATAGTTCATGACATTTCTACCGTCTTAATATTACATAATAATCTGTCCACGTCAGAAATTCGGTCAGTTGCACAACGAACACGTCGCATTGTTTTATAGATAATTCTTCATATTTCATCAAATGACGTATCTTAGTGCGGCGAAATTAGTTCACCATTAATTCAAATCTCTTACCTCCAGCTGTTAACGTTCGACGCCTGCTAGTACTGTTGGCGCTCATTCCATTAATTTTACACAGTATTTACACGACACAATAACAGTCACACTTGGAGACGATCTTCCAGCAAATTTCTTCGTAGAGGTAGTGACATAAGTAATATCTTGCTACAAATACAGCGCTCTCCGACGGAAATAGCAGAATGCTACACTTTGGAAGCGATCTTCAGACAGAACAGTAAGCCAGAGAAGATACTGTTAGATTTCATACGCTTGTAGATTTCGTAGCTGCCTAGTCTAACTAATGGAAAATAAACCAACGTGGAAGAACAGATGACAAAACATGGAGAAAATATGTTATAACGTTGTAGCAAATGCTGAGTGATATAAATTTCAATTCATAGGAAAAAATTAAGTGTATTGCATAAAACTAGCCGATGAAATAACACAGTGTACCAGACAACTTTAACACTAGTTTTCGTTTTTAAAAAGAGATTATCTTTTTATCATTATGTATTCAGCTGTAGGGGCTATAAAACCCACATTTTCTCTGAAACGATTTGTTTCTGAAGATCAACTCTTCTGCAGTACCTAGATTCGTCGAATAAGCGAAAACGATTATTGCTATTAATACTTCCCAAATAATTTTTGCCACTACTGGATAATCGTTTTGCTCTGTAACAGGAATGAGGCTGGCAGTTGCTAAAAATCTCATACAAAACATACTATGTCCACTGTTACATAACAGTTTAAGAGGGAGAAGTAGTGCAGATATGCAGGCGTTTCTACAGATCCTTCCTGCTTTTCTCGACAGATGCGATAATAAAGAAACGGACTTCACGTTCAGTAAACGTTGTAGGGTCTAATATTCGATTTCTGTGCTGATAGTAACTACGTAGGAGATTTCATTCACTTATTGATATTGAAAATTTTCGGGTAAATAAAACCCGTTGAGTACAGCCTGATACATTTGCCTGTTTGCAAAGCGGGGACTTCAGATTTGTTCAACGAGTGAATTTATTTCGCAAAAACCTGTGACATTTGCAAAATTTGGTTACAAAGGAGCCCATGTTGGTAGTTGAGTAACAGAAGCAAACCTTTAAGATCCTCGGTTGTACAAAGTACGCTGTGAGAATGTGTCTACAATTCTCTCGTCAGGAACGGAACTGAAATTGCTTCGCATATCAGAACGAGTGTCCGGATATAAAACATGCACAAGAAACTTTTCTTACTGTACGCTCATTCGGAAAATTGTTTACTATCAGGCAGCTGGATTTGATAAAAATTATTCCGTGAGACTATCTGGAACGCAAATCTCGGATGGACCGCAAAGTAAGCGCGTGAGATACTGTGTGGTATGACACGCACTTTCAAGAGCTAATGAACCGTTCACTATATTACGGTCCAACTTGGGGGCGGGTGTAAGGTGTTTCCTCAGAGTAGCTAGCTTCGCAAATGGCTGATCCACATCCTGATAGCGAGAACTCGTTAGCTCGCTCCTGCGCAGGTCGTCTATTCCAGTTGTTAATTGTGGTGCAGCGGCGACTCACGTGCGCGCTGGCCTTCAGTGGTGATCTGGCGCACGGGTCCCTCGGCAGTGAGCGACTTTTCAGAGCAATAGCCCGGAACGCTCTTAAAGAGCGCCGCGTGAAATTCACTGGCAACTCTCAGATTAGTCACACCAGAGCGTCGTCCGCGCCAGCAGACGTGCGTGGAGAAACAAATGGAGCAGTCCGTGTAACGCCAAGGATGTGCGCAGGTCTTAACGCAGGCTCCTTCTTACTAACGCTCAGCGCCGAAAAAAAACCTCAGCTTAATTACGTTAACTACTACATCATTAGGGGTAAAGCGATTGTTCATTGCTTTCTGCTGCGATTAATTTGGAGATATTCTGTCGGTCACGAGGGCATTAAATAAGAATTTTTGCTGCTTTATCCATTCTCTTCGCATAACACGCGCGTTACATTATTTTCTTATTAGCTAAGAGAGCACTTCATCTTGGCCTCTACGCCGATCCAGAAAAGAAGTGGGAGCTCAGCAAATATTGCCTTGTTTGTGTAGCAATTTGTCTGGGCCCAGGAGAGGCCGCCGAATTTGTCCTTTTCCCCTTGGGGTTGCTCTTTCTCACTACATTTGCTTTGTCACTTTGCTGACAGCTTACCACTTCCATCTTAACATTTTGACTTCCAAACCCGAAAATTGACGGGACGCGAAAATTTCGATATACTGCCGATTCTGTCATTTGGCGGGATACGATTTCTCCCGCCTTTAAATACGAAATCACTTATACTGACGCGCTCAATCAATCTTCACTGTTGGCTAGTCTTCCTAATAAATACTGAAAACCATAAAAATGGCCGGCATTCTAAGAAACGGCAAGATTTACATGGCCGGCAACCAAAATGTTAAAATGTTGATATTCCTCAATTCTCTAGCAACTGGTATCCTGAGTGACAATGCGAGTGGTGACTCCAAGTCAGCGTGTATCGCTGTTACATTGCCACACGTAACAGAGGCAGACTCTTGTAAGTACTGCACTTGAGACGTGTAGACTGTAGACGTTAAGGCCCGTGTAAACTGGCTGCTATTAACAGAAACAGAAACATATTTTCTTGTCTTTAACGTGGTTGGTCTGTCAATCTTTAGTCGGTGGCAATATTAAACGCATGATTTTTAGGTTATCTCCAACTGTGTGAAACTAGACATGGTGGAAAGGAGGCTTTTCTGTGATGACAAGAATTCTTAGTGGTGTAGGGAGAAGAATAGCTTCACCAGGAGAACAGCAAGCACACATATAAAACAACACAAACACAGACTGCTGCTGAAGATACCTCATCAATTAAACCACAACACGACTAGAAAAACTAAATTGTACGAGGAAGTGTTGAAAAGTAAGTTGAAAAATACACATGGAGGCATGAAAAATTAAAAGTAGAATGTTCACAGCGTTTGTTTTATTTAAAAAGCTTTAAGGGTTTTCGGGTTAAAAATTCGAAGGAATTACGTTTCGGCACGTCCTCGTATATATTTAGCTGCATGTATTTAAACGTAAACTAAAAATAATTAATGTGATATTTTATTATTTTGTTGTTTAACAACACATGTGTTCAAAATCAATGAGGGAGGCTATTTGAAATTTTAAATAGTAACATTTTGTTGCTGAATGATCAACACGTCTCTTCTCGTAACTAGGGACAACATCTGTTCGCAAGTTGTAAAACTGCAAAATAAAAAAGAAAACATTTTGCATTTCTCATATACAAATTAAATTTGTCTCAAATCAGAGACGTACGTGCGTAATTATTATAATTATTCACCTACCACCGTACGTGATGTTTCTAACTTCCCACAAAAGACGATCTCGAGAGACACGTTCGGTGGTATTTGGCCGGAAATGTGTGGAGAAGTGGCATGAGCAAGCTCCTGCCCACCAGATCGCATGATACCGAATTGGGGCAAGCGACACTGCTGATGATAAAGATTAGGTTAGTAAACCAAGGATTTTATAATATAGTACATTGATGTTCAGTTACATAGAAGCATTCTGCATACGTCAATTCGAATGCTATTGTTACCCGAACACAACAGTTATTTATACGAGTCCGACTTGTTTCGTTTGTACAACGAAACAAGCTTTTGTATGAAGCCTTGCCGGTAACAGTATTTAATTCATCTTCACTGCGGGTGGGCAGCCTAAGAGGCCAACAGTGTGTACTTTGGTATGTTACTTTAATAGCCAGGTGCATCCACGTTACCCTGAAGATGCCACTCACTCATTAGCGATGCGGCGCTGACGCGTTTCCCGAGTGGAATTCCTCCTTTGCTTAACAAATATCTCAGCAACGACACAAGAACAAAAAAAAAAGAAGAAGAAAGAAATCCTCGGAAGTAGTTCTCGTGCTATATTGTGCGGCCTGGTTTATAACAAGTCCAGAAAGATGGCCTCTCTCTCGAGGAAGAAGACAGCAGGCGTCGCAGAATCGGGTTATTCCTGGAGCACCGTAAACCACATGGTGGGCTTGTATACGGAGGCGGCGAGTTGCGGGCGATCTCGTGAAGTATTTACAAATCGTTGTGCGCGCTGCTAAAAGCCCGACCGCATTGTGGGGCTCCTCGTGGCCTATCCAGCTCTCCCTCCCTTTCCTTTAATGCCCCTCCCCCTTCCCAACCGCTCTGCGATAGCCACTACTTGCTCCGGCCTGTCATTTTCTTCCTGTGACAGCGCTCAGCTTCTGGCCCTAAAGATGTCCTGATTGACAAATTTCTATCGTGATGATCTCTCCGTACTCAACGAGAAGCCGCCTTAATGCGACGTAGCTGGCTGGCGTGCTTACATTTCATTGGTCCACGTTCGAATGCACGTTCAGAATGTCTGACATGCTTGATATTGTTCTACACAGCGTTTTTTTTTTTTTTTTCTTTTTACGAGTGCACGAACAATATGACTGGCCACGGCGCTCCCATATTTGGAGCGAATTGGAAACACCTGTCATGTCTTGCAACGTCATGTTAAGTTCTTTTTATATTTTATGACGAACTACAGTTTCAAATACTAAAATTTATATCTGAAATTCAGCTGTAATAGGTATAGGTGTAATGTCTAATTTATACCTATTACAGTAAGTTTATACAATCTAACTGTCGTCGGCAGCTAATTTTAGTCTCTGGTATAGGAACAGATACTTTACGCAGAAAAGTAAAAAAAGAAAAAAAAACCTTCATATCACCTAACAAAATGTGTCCAGAAAAATGAATGACATGAGAATACCAGAGGAAAGACTAGGGAAGACTAACACTTCCTTGTGGAATGGTACTACTCTTTAAGTACCTGCTCTGACTGCCAGTCATTATGTCCACAACAAGACCTTAGCGGTGCGTCTCAACCTGTAGCACTTCATCAGTTGAGCCGCATGTTCACAGCCGCGGTTCTAGCAACCAGGTCCACGGAGTGTTGACTGGGCCTTGCACATTAATCTCTTCTCCTGACCCCGGAAGACACGGCGATCGATGTTCTATCAGTGAACGAGTTGGCCTAGAAACGAGACCAGCAAGCAAGATGGTGCACTGGCTTGGAAAGATCCATACCGAGAGCAGCAGCAGCAGTTTGGTAAATTTCAGTCCGACCATCCTGATTTAGGCTATTTTCGCGGTTTTCCTAACTCGCCCCGTACAGTTTTACAGTTTCCAGAATTATTGATTAAACAGACAGTGTCCGCTCCCTACTCCAAGTGAGCTGCAGTTTTGTCTGTAATGATCTAAGCTGCGGCGAGGCGAAAAAATTCGACTTTTCATCATTTCCAGAACTGGACCACCGCGATCTCTCCATTCCTGCCCAAACTGTGCGTCAATGTGTTCCATAACGTAGAGTGAAAAGTCAACTGATACTGTTGAGAATAAACATGAGCGAAAGATAGCTTCTTTCGAGGAAAAGAAACAAATTATGTGTAAATATGTCCTGAGATAGCTAAGGCTCGTAAAGAAAAAGAACAATTTGCAGTTCACCAGAGATGAGTCAGAGCAGACCTCGGATACCCACATGGAGTTTCCGTGAAAACAAGGATGATGAATCTTTAAAAATTTACAGTGAATTTAGCCTTCGTCCTAAAGCAAGGCTAGCATCCACTCGCTGCTTCTTTTTTTGTAATATCATCACTAGTAATCGAACATTACATCGTAACAAAAGAGAAAAGAAAAAAGTGGTGAAATAATATCAAAATCATGTACGTAGTATTGATGTCTATATCTTCATCTACACTGCCTGACAAAAAAAGTGAAGCACACACAAGCGGGGGAGAAAACTAAATGAAACTTCACGGTTTGAAAGGGTAATTGATGATATTTCAGTGATTAAAAATCGAGTCAAAATGACAAAAAAACTTCGCAATGTGAGTCCAGTTATCAGTATGACGTTGCATCATTCTGTCCCGGGTGCATGAATTGAATCGGTTATGAAGGATGACAAAGAGACGCATTATCCATTATCGTCATTCAAGGCAAGCTGCACCACAACTGTCGTTAACTGGTCCTTCATATTCCGAATAACGGCACTGAGACAGAGTTGGCGCTTTAGCTGATACCACACATGCTCTATCGGGACAGATCTGTAGATCTTGCTGGCCACAAGAGAACCTCAGCATCACGCAGACTGTTCATAGTGACGCTTACCATGTGTGAAAGAGCACTGCCCTGCTGAAAAATGAACCTACGATACTCTCGAATGAGAAATAACACACGAGGACGAAAGATGCCTGTGATGTACCGTTGTGCCTTTAGAATTTCCGCAACCGCTACCAACCGTGACCTAGTCCGGCTGCTGCTAGCCTCGGGCCAATGGTGAGGGATGACAGATAATGTTATAGAATATCCATTACTTGTTCTCGGATGGCAGTCACAGATATGAAAGGGTTATGATATCTTGGTTCACGATTCGGCGATTCTCCCTTGTGGTGGTCAGGCGTGACGACGACGAATACGTCTGTACCACGTTCCTATGTAGATCAACATCGGGCCACTGTCACATTCGACTGCCTCATGAATGTGGAAATAGCACGATTCGATCAGTCGGCTAGATGGAGATCCAGAGTGAGGGTCCTCTCAAACTCTGTCACGTGCTGATAGCGGTGTCTCACACGAGTGCGCACCATCTACGTGTCCTTCACAGCGATCACTCAACATACGACGCTGTTCACGCCTCTTATATAACCTGCCAGGTCTGGCAACAACACTAAACACAAACAACACTTTGGTTACCTGGCATTGTCGGTAGGAGAGCGATCTCTTATTATGAAAAATATAATAATCTGACTGGAGAAGTGATATTTAGCCCAGATCATATGAGATACATATGTGAACGACTATTTTCGACTGCCATCTTGAAATCTTTCACATACATCAATTTAGTGCCGGCATACTCTCTAATATCTTTTTGTCTTTGCCGTCGCGGTCATTTCACGAGGTGAATGCGGGAGGAAGTAGTACGTTGCCTAATTCTTCTTGAAACACAAGCTGATGAGCCAAAACATTATGACTGTCCACCGCGTGACCGCATGTCGCCCGGCGGCGTTGTGGTCACGTGACGCGGTTAGGAAATTGTATAAATTGAACAGAGACGAACGGGAAATCATTCTAGCGTTGACATGGGCCACAGATGAGGTAATTCAATAACTTAAGAGACTCTGTCGGCTACATGCATGCTACTCTCGTAAGTATCTGTGGGAAGTGTTGAAAAAACGTTGAAACCACGAATAGGCGATAGGCTGTTTTAGCGTCCACGCCTCGTTACAGAATGTGAAAGTGGGGGTCTTGCCCACTCTCTAAAGCAGGATAGGAGACGATATGCGACAGTTCTAACGACAGAGTACAATAATGGAGCAGGCACAAGTGATCCGGAGCACACAGTTGTTCGCACATGGTTGAAGGTGCAGTTCCACAGCAGACGACCCCTACGCGTTCCCATGTTGACCCAATGACATCGACAGTTACGACTGCAGTGGGTACGAGATTATCGAGGCTAGACTGTGGTTAAGTGGAAATGGGACGCTGATCGGATGAATCATGGTTCTTGGTATGACACATCTGTGGTCATGTCCGGATTCGCCGTAATCCAGGCGAACGGCTGCTTAAAACATGCACCGCGGCCGGACGCAGGCCCATGGGGGCGATCGTACGCGATGGGGAACATTCGCCTGGGTTTCTATAGGACCTGTGGTAGTGATGGAAGGCACCGTGACATTTGTTGACTACGTAATCATTATGGTGTACAACCTGCATGCCTTGATAGTTGATGTCATCTTGCTACATTGATTTGAGGAGCATGGTAGTGTACAAACATGATGTCTTGACTATCAAATAAGCCTGATATGAGCCCAATGGAACACATATCGGACGGCTACCCCGTGGTCACAAACCACCGACTGTAATTTAAGGGAACTGCGTGAACTAAGCATAGAAATCTGGTGCCAGATACCTCCGGAAAAACAAGGACTTGTCGAATCAATGCCACGCAGAATCGCTGGTGTATTGAGTTCCAAAGGTGGGCCATGACGCTATTAAGCAGGTGGTTCAAAAATGGCTCTGAGCACTATGGGACTTAACTTCTGTGGTCATCAGTCCCCTAGAACTTAGAACTACTTAAACCTAACTAACCTAAGGACATCACACACATCCATGCTCGAGGCAGGATTCGAACCTGCGACCGTAGCGGTCGCGCGGTTCCAGACTGTAGAGCCTAGAAGCGCCCGGCCACTCCGGCCGGCTAAGCAGGTGGTCATAATGTTTTGGCTCATCAGTGTATGCTTTCGAAATATTAATAACAACATATTTGCGTTGCACAATGCCTCTAGTGCAATCCTGCACGCGAAATATGACAAACATTTCTGTAATGCTGTCGTGCTTACTAAACTGCGCCGTGACGAAACCCGTAGATCTTTGTACCTCCTCTGTCGATCATGCAGACTGACGAACAATACTCAAGAATGGGTCCAACGATAGGTTTGTAAGCTATTTCTTTCGTGGACAATTTTTCTTGGGATTCTTTCAACAAATGGCAGTATTATATCGGAATTTCCTATGACTACTTTTATTTGGTCATTCTATTTTAGATCGCTCCCGTCGGTATCTTCTGGACCCAGGGTGGAACTGCACTGATTGTTTTCCGGAAGTCAAAGAAAGAATACAGTACCCACCTCAGCGCCGACCTCTACGGCTCGTTTGATGTCATGGACATATAGAGTGAGACGAGATTCAAAAGATTTCTGTTTGCAAAATCAACGCTCATCCATATAGAGACGGTTGTCGTTTCCAAAAACGTCATAATCCAAAAACGTCATAATACGCAAGCCAAAAACATGTTCCATGTTGTACAACACACCGTCAACAGATTGACAGTTTGACGTCACTTGTATGCCACCTCTTTCAGTGATACTTTGCGTTTTATCTTGCCCCTGTGTAACTGAAAGTCTCCCTTTTACATTGGGCCAGTGTTTCGGTTCGTGACAAGCGCAAATCGTCGTTGAAAACGCCGCGGCAAATGCAGCTCTGGCGCGCGCTTACGCCAACAGCGCGCCCCTTGTTCGCGGCCGCTGTCAGCTACTCAGCGCGGGCCCAACAGCTGCTCCCTGTCGCTGCCCGCGTGTTTGAAGTTCCCGGCCCTCTGCTTTTCGTTTCGTATAATTGGCCGTCTATTGATTTTAATGCTACATTAAGTTATGCTGCCGCTAAACAGACCGCTGTACACACGAGTTAAATATAACGCGCCTGCGAAATGGCGCGGCCCTCTGCGAAGCATACAATGGAAGTTACGCGTACTTATTTCAATATCGATTATTTACGAAGGCATCTCGCCGCTGATTAAAAAGGCTATCCTATGTAGTCAATAAGACGCGACGTTTGTATTAAACTAACATACTGCTCACATTCAAAGAATCTCTGACTCTTTCATGGAAGCCTGTTTGCACAGATCCGTAGAATCTAAGGGCATACGGCAACTGAGGTTCCAGGTAGGCCTATGCCTCTGAATATTCTCAGACGTTACTGAGGTGTTTGAAATGTTAACAAACCAGCTTAGTGCATACACCCGGACGCTATTTAAGAAATTTAGAGTTTTCTCAAACTCGTTAAATTGCACTGCACAGAGTGTTTCACAAATATTTCCTTGCATTCCAGTGTATAATGACTACTTCGCGAGCTCTGTCAATAAATAGAAAAATGAATCTCCTTGACTATTTTTTTTTTTTTTTTGTAGGAATGGTCAGTTACGTTGAAAATTGTTGTGTATTTGATCTCTCGGGGTACATCCTTTATCTTTGCTGAAAAATTTCGTCTCAGCCAAACGTATTCAATTTATATCCAAGATATGTTGCCATACGTTAGAATAGGGGTAGACACTACCTTGTAAAACTTTAGCTTTGTATCCCCCCTCGTCCTGTCACCCAGTGTTCTGGCACGATATACAGAACACTGGGTGACAAGACAAGAAAGGTTCTTTTTTATGTTGAGTCATCAATTTTCTGACTGGTCACATGCTGCCCGCAACGAATTACTCTCATGTGCCAACCTCTTCACATGTATTCCAGTCTGTTTTCCTCCATAGTTTTTACCCTCTACAGCTCCCTCTAGCACCATGGAAGTTATTCCGTGATGTCTTCCTCTTGTCAGTGTTTTAAGCATATTGCTTTCCTCGCCGATTCTCCGGAGAACCTTCTCATTCCTTACAAAGCTAAAATTTATAAAGTAATGGTTACTCCGGACTTACGAAAGCGTATCTTGGTCATTAACTAAGAAAGACAAAAGAAAAATACAATAGGCTGAAACGAAATTTTTAAAGAAAGTTAAAGGATGTGCCCCCAGGAGTCAAACACGAAACACTATAAAAGAAGAACTTCACAAACACTGTATACCTAAGAAAAAAAGCACAAGTATGCATAAAATGGAAACAACACATCAATAGAATGAGGGAAGACAGATTAGTTGAACATGTAATAAATTATAAAGCAATAAGAAAGAGAGATGTAGGGTGACCGGGGAGCAGATGAAGTCATTGAAGACGGAACGGGCAATTAGCGCATTCCATGTTGTGAAGAAGAAGAAGACATGGAACCACGGAACCACGGTGTATTGTTGCTTTGTAACATCGTATTTAATGACTTAATCAATGGACGTCTGATGCCAACTAAAGCCAAACTGAAACCAACTTTTATCATTCTCCCTCGTAGATAACACATCGCTACCTTTACATCTGCAATCTACGAATACTGCAAACCACTTCGAAGTGAACGGGAGATAGTACACCCCTTTGTATCACTTAATAGGGTATCTTTCCGTTCCATTAAAGTATCAAGCGCGGGAAGAAATACTGCTTACGCGTCTCCGTGAGAGATATAGTAAGTCTAATCTTGCAGGTAGACGCTGAATGGATGAACTATGGTTCTTGCCAGTTTATGGCTGGTTTGATGGTGCACGCCTATATTTCCTATTATGTGGCAACCTCTTCATCTCAGATTAGCACTTGCGCCCAACGCCTTCAGTTATTTGCTGTACACAATCTAACTTCTGTCTTCCCCTCAGTTTCTTCCATCTAGCCGGCCGCAGTGGCCGAGCGGTTCTAGGCGCTACAGTCTGGAACCGCGCGACCGATACGGTCGCAGGTTCGAATACTGCCTCGGGCATGGATGTGTGTGATGTCCTTAGGTTGGTTAGGTTTAAGTAGTTCTAAGTTCTAGGGGACTGATGACCTCAGACGTTAAGTCCTATAGTGCTCAGAGCCATTTTCTTCCATCTAGAGTTTCCTACAGAAGTTATTTCCTGATACCTTAACATGTTTCCTATCACCCTATCCTCCTACTCACTGTTTTTCTACACATTCTCTTCCTTTCCGACTCTGCAGAGATCTTTCTCTCACCTTACTTATTAGTCCACATAATTCTCAGCGTGTTTCTGTATCTCCAAGTTTCAAACGTTATTCTCTCTTTTACCGCATTAACATCTGAAAAATCCCGCAATAATCCATTTCGTCCTTTGTAACGGGAGGAACAGGAAGATTATTTTTCAGTATGCCGTCTACGCTGAGATCATTAAAGAAGGGCAAGCTCGGATTTGACGATGATGGCGTCTGGTATCAACCGGGGTATCACAGAAAACCTCAATGGATCGATGTGGATTTGAACCCGAATACCACCCAGGTGCTAACAACAGGGAAATGATTCGAGTATACTAAGGATACTTCAGGGGACTTAAGTAAGAAACGTTCCAAGACAAACAATGTTCCTTGCACATAGCTTTGTCAGGTAAATTTAAAAAATCAGTGGTTCAGATAGGCTCTAAAACTACTCTACTTCCTCCAGCTTATACATTGTGTTTCAGGAGGAACAGATATGTGCTGAGACATTACAGTATGGACCATTCTGAACGAAAAAATGACTGTGTTCTGTTATCAATTGCTTTCGAGATAAGCTGTTTGAAACAGCCAGGAATAGGTTTCGCAAGTTTGATGTCAACAAGCTGCCCTCCTATCCATTTTTAAAATACTACGTCGGTGATGATCTGTGACTGAAATAAAGAATTACTGATATAGCAGCTCTTGGAGATTTATAGCTGTCATTTCTGAAACACAGCTTTTCGTTGTCTTTCAGTCAGGCGCCTATTCGAAACAGCAGGTGCATGATTGACGAACAGCTAGTGCTGTTCCGTAGCCGTGGTCGGTAACGTACGTCTATGCTGTGGAGCTCGACTTGAAGGTAGCAGATACCACTCCTGATGGTGGAAAACCTGTTTTTGCTAGTATTTTGTCGGTGAGGAGAGGAGAGGTGATGGCGTGATGACAAGCCTGGTTGAATTCCAAACCTCTCAAAAGTGTCGTCTCATGAGAGAGAATAAGTGAGTGTTGATGGGTAGTGATCCGCCCGTAAGAAGGTGGAGAAGTTGCGCTCCGTGGTTGTTTCTGTTAGAAAGTAGTCGATTCAGCAATAGATAACATAGGACACAACTCTCACACAGCTGAGGAAAGCTGCCATTGTGCATAGATGAAAAAATCTCTTCCACGATGAATTTTCCAGTACTCGAATCTGGGACTTCTGCTTTTCGCAGGCAAGTGCTCTACCGACTGACCTATCCAAGCCCTCACAGCCTTATTTTCATCAGTATCTCTTCTTCTATCTTCTTAGGCTGTGGTTAAGCGATTTCTCCGCAATAGCCTATCCTTTCCTCAAGAAGTGTTAGACCCGCTAAGCATGGCGGAGAACTTCTGTGACGTTTGGAAAGCAGGCAGAAAGATAGTGGCGGAAGTACAGCTGTGAGGACGGGTCGTCGACAGTTGCGCTTGGATACCTCAGGTGGTGGAGCACTTGGCCACAAGGTGCGTAAGTCCCAGGTTTGAGTCCCGCTCTGGCACATATTCCGATCTGTGAGAGCGTATTCTTCTTCTTTCTTTTCCGTTGCGTTTATACGGAGGCGTACGGGGTCCGATTTATTTCAGGATCTGTCAAATTTTATTTTATCATCAAACTCTGTGGTCTGACCATCCTGACGCCACGGTCGTCAAGGCAACGTACACGAAAGGAGCCGTGTACGCCAATGTGTCTGTTAACGAAGCAAACCATGTTTTGTGTGCTATCATGCCTTAACTGTCTCCATATCGTATTCTGTGAGACGGAAGATGGGGATCAGCTCAGCCTTGGCCTAAAAGAGCATGTGTACCCGCCTAAAAACCGCACAGAGGAGGGCCAGTATATCAGTCCATGATCGTTAACCCACTGCGCAGATTAGAATAGTGTCTGGCACATCCCTCGATCTCGAAAGCTAGCGCACTGCGCGTTACGCTATACGAACAGGTTTTGTGAGAAAACACTGATGGACATTTATTATGTTTGGTCCCATGTTCTCTTCCCACGTTATTTTTCTCTTTTTAGATTTTCGTACGGCAGTCGATAAAAACGGAACCCTCTTTGTTATCCGTCCGTCTGTTAAGAAGCCTTTCTCGCAAGGGTAGATGCAGGTATCAAGTTGAAACGTATGTCAAGAACTAAAATCGACGGTTCCTTGGGTTCCTTGGTGATGTAAAAAAGTGAAACTTCTAAGTCAGTGCAACCAGAAGCTATGTCCATTTATGTCACACATTTTGATACTCGCAAACTCACTCCTCAAAACCTATAGCGTACTTCCCGCTGGCCTAGAATGATGAAATTTAGCAAGAGACAAAGTTTCACAGTACAAGTAAAGGAGAAAACAGAAAATTGTCAATTTGTAATTATACCACATAAAAAAGTATTTTTTGCAATTTTTCTCTTTCCTAAGACCCCTTCTTCTCAGCAATAGGCGAAGATACGAAGTTGAAATTTATGTCATATACTAAGCTCTACTGTCCCTTGGCGGCGAGATAAATTTAAGCTTCTAAGCCAATGCACTCAAAAGACTGGCATTTGTATCAAACATGAGGGCTGTTCGGAAAATAAGGCCCGATCGGTCGCGAAACGGAAACCACAGCGAAAATCGAAAATGTTTTATTTGCAACATTTAGCTGTACCTTTCAGCCACTTCTCTACATAGACGCTACTACGAATGAAAACTTTGCCGCAGCACTGCATCAACTTTCCAATACCATCATCATACTAGGCAGACCACTGTGCTTTCTGCCAATTCTCTACGCTGGTCTACAGTTAGTTGTCTGTGCCAAAATGTTGTCTTCATAGCCAGCGCCTCATATGAGCAAATGAAAATCAGCGGGAGCCAAGTCCCGGCGGTATAGTGGGTGATCAAACACTTCTCATCGAAAACGCTGCAGGAGCGTCCTCATTGTCCCTGCAGTGTGCGGCCGAGAATTGTCATGAAGAAGGAAGTGCATGACCGTTACATTGCGTGGGTTGCATGAAATCAGGTGAAATCCCTCACTGGCACTCATTTTTGTGGACAGACGCTATTTTCCAGGCATCTTTACGTGCTCACAGTGCTCTCAGAACTTGAAAGAGCGGCGTGATGCGATCGAGGGGCATGCTAGAGACACTGCCCAACGCATCTATGCAAAGCTTCAGTGGATTTTCACTGTAGTTTCCATTTCGCGACCGATCGGACCTTACTTTCCGAATAGACGTCGTATTTTGATACTCGCAAACCCACTTTTCAGAATCTATAGATGAACTATCTGTATACATAATAAAGTTTTTACGGAACAAACAGAACGCCAGTCTTACTCGCACTTGTCTGTTTTCCATTTTTTTATTTTAATTTTATTTTTTCATTAAGCGTATCTTTTTGAGGCTCCAGTCTTTGCAACTCAGAAAATGCGAAGAACGGCAAGACGAATCGCGTTCCTTGAATGCCTGATGCCTCTCCACAGTTGCTGCTTGTTTTGCAGAGTCTGCTGAGTCCACCGCAGAGATCGCGAGGTAACAGTAGAAGTTGTGGCGGCACCTGTGCTCTCGGCGTCGCCAAGAGGCGGGGAACAAGTGTGGCGGTGGCGGAGTGTGCCGCGCCACGCCGCGTCCCCTGGGAGGTGAATAATTCACGGCGACCACTATGGGCGAGCTTTGTGCGCGCCGGCCGGGGCTGCATTATTCAGGCGCGGGCGCGCGCGCACCGGCGACGCCGCACTGTCCCGCGACGCGACAGCGCAGATTGCGCCCAAAGGAGGGCGCCTGCATAGCGCCGGGACCAAACCTCGTTGTGAGTTTGGGTCCCGGCCGACTCCCTAGTGCCGTGTAGCGCAGCCATAGGGGCTTCCCGGTCAAGCAAAGTGCTGCCTGATAACCTCAGACCGGCGGAAGCTCCGCGTCTTGGCGGATCGTCGCCAAACTGCTTTCGTATACACAGATATAGCCCCTCTCGGACTTTCATAGCAATGAACGATGTGATCTTCAGTTCGAAGACTGATTTGATGCAGCTCTCCACACAAGCCTATCAAGCCTCTACCTTTCTCCAAAGCTATTGGGACCTACATCCAATTGCGTACTGTACTGCGTACTGTAGTCAAGCCTTGATCTCCCTCTAAAATTTTACTTACCAAACTTCCCTCCGCTACCAAACTGACGATCCCTTGATGCCTCAGGGTCTGTCCTATCAGTCGATCACATCTTTTAGTGAAGTTGTGCCATAAATTTCTTTTCTCCCCAGTTCCATTTAGTGCTCTACATCAGTTATCCGATCTATCTACATAATCTTTAGCTATTTTCTTTGGCGCTAATGGAGGGAAGTGTGTGAGAGTTTTCCGAGGGGTGGGGGGGGGGGGATAAAATTGTAGAGGATCGCAAGATTTGACTCAGTAAGGACGTGCAAATTTTAACTATAGCTGACATATTCGTCGCAAGACAATTGAGCAAATCCATTGAAATTTAAAAATTTCAGCTTCACATAGATGTAGGTTGCAGTAGTTATAAAAGATGATGAGTCTTGCACATGATAAACTGGCTTGGAGCGCTGCACCAAATCAGTCGTCGGAATGAGACCACTAAATAGCAACTTAGCGGCAGGTGTGACTAATTTTCTTTACGCTGAAAACGTAGCCGAAAGTATAACACATAAGTCGAACAAATCAGGTGGCATCATTCTAAGACATAGATCTCCACTTTCATACGCTACATTCAAGTGAGCAACGATTACTTTCTCATGCAAATCTTCGTCGGATGCTGACTTGGTTTACAAAATTGGAGGCATACTTTGAATTAATTTCAAATTGAGGAGAGACTACGCGAACCCCTGATTGGCTGCGAGGACGAATCGATGTGCTAGAAGATTCAAAAAGAGCGGCGCGTTTTAGTAAGCACAAGAGCGTCACGGAAACGTCCATCAAATTTCTAAGCCAGACGCTGCAAGAGAGCTGTTGTATATCACGTACCGGCTACTGTCATGGGTTCCAAGAGTCAAGGAGTACTACTTCCGTTATGGTACCTCGTGGGAAAATAAGGAAAACAATAAAATCTCAAAAATTAAAATTCATATGAAGTCATTTTTTTTCTTCTTTTTTTTGGGGGGGGGGGGGGGGTCATCAAGACTGGTTTGATTGGTTTGATGTGATACACAACGAATTACTCTCTTGTGCCAACCTCTTTATCTCAGAGCAGCAGATGCAACCTACGCTCTCAATTATTTGCTGGATGTATTACAGTCTCTGTCTTAATCTACAGTTTTTATCCTCTATCAAAATGCTTCAAATGACTCTGAGCACTATGGGACTTAACATCTGTGGTCATCAGTCCCCTAGAACTTAGAACTACTTAAACCTAACCTACCTAAGGACATCACACACATCCATGCCCGAGGCAGGATTCGAACCTGCGACCGTAGCGGTCACGCGGTTCCAGACTGAAGCGCCTAGAACCGCACGGGCACACCGGCCGGCTATCCTCTATAGCTCCCTCTAGTACCATGGAAGTTATTCCCTGATGTCTTAACAGATGTCCTGTCATTCGTCCCTTCTTCTTGTCACTGTTTTCCATATATTCCTTTCCTCTCCGAGTCTACGCAGAACTTCATCATTCTTTACCTTATCAGTCCACCTAATTTTCAACATTTTTGTGTGCTTCGATTATCTCCTGTTTCGATTTTCCACAGTCCATGTTTCACTGCCACACAATACTGTGCTCCAAATATACATTCTCAGAAATTTATTCCTTAAATTGAGGCCTGTATTTGATACTAGCAGACACATATCGGCAGGAACGCCCTCTTAACCGGGCGCCAGTCCGCTTTTTATGTCCTCCTTGTTCCGCCCGTCACGGGTTATTTTACTGCCTAGGTAGCAGAATTCCTTAACTTCGTTTACTTCCTGACCATCAATTCTAATGTTATGTTTCTCGTTGTTATCATTTCTGCTACTTCTCACTACTTTCGTGTTTCTTCGATTTACTCTCAATCCGTATTATGTACTCAGTAGACTGTTCATTCCATTCAACACATCTTGTAATTCTTCACTTCCATTGAGAATAGCTATGTCATCAGTGAATCTTATCATTGATATCCTTTAACCTTGAATTTTAACTCCACTCTTGAACCTTTCTTTTATATCCATCATTGGTTCTTCGATGTATAGACTGAACACTAGAGGCGAAGGCTACAGCCCTGATTTGCTCCCTTTTTAACCCGGCCACTTCGTACTTGTTCTTCCTCTCTTATTATTCCCTCTTGGCTCTTGTACATGTTCGAATCCTGCCTCGGGCATGGATGTTTGTGATGTCCTTAGGTTAGTTAGGTTTAGCTAGTTCTAAGTTCTAGGGGACTAATGACCTCAGCAGTTGAGTCCCATAGTGCTCAGAGCCATTTGAACCATTTTTCCCTCGTGATTTCAAACCTCTTGTTCCATTTGACGCTGTCGAACGCTTTTGCCAGTCGACAAATCCTATGAACATGTATTGATTTTTCTTTCGTCTTGCTTCCATTATTCACCGTGACGTTAGAATTGCCACTCTGGCGCCTTTACCTTTTTCTTAAGCCACGCTGATCGTCATCTAACACATTCTCAATTTCGTTTTCCATTCTTCTGTACATTATTCTTGTCAGCAACTTGGATGGATGAACTTTAAGCTTATTGTGCTGTAATTCTCGCAACTGTCAGCTCTTGCAGTCTGCGGAATTGTGTGGAAGTTATTTTTCCGAAAGACGGATGGTATATCGCCAGATTCGTACAGTCTACACACCAGAGTGAATAACCGTAGATGCCATCTTGATATAGTTAAGGCTAACCGGCTAATGACCTCCTTCAGTGCGGATGCACACGATTTGCCTGAACACTTACGGGGCTTGGTAGACTGTCTACCACTAGTAATGGGTACAATGGCAGGGGCACTACGAATGTAGTGTGTGGACTATAAGTTGAGAATGTGGGTCTCACGGGGAGCGTGCGAGGGATAAATCCCTGCAGTCGCTCTGTCCTCTGTGCCCTCGGTGGCTCTGGTGGATAGAGCGTCTGCCATGTAAGTAGGAGATCCCGGCTTCGAGTCCCGGTCGGGGCACACATTTTCAACTGTACCCGTTCATGTATATCAACGCCCGTCAGCAGCTAATGGTATTAATTTAACTGTAATTTCATAGTTATTTATTTGTTTTGGCGTCATCTTAGTTGGGAGTCTTGACTTCCAGTCAGTGGACCACCAAGACGAACGCTACAGCCAGAAGGACACAAGTCTACACAAAACAAAATTACTGCCTATTGTCTTTTTCTAGAGGTTAAAATAGCAAAGAGCCCAAGACTTCCTTGCACCAAACTACTGACTGCTGGCCTATTCCCCAGCCAGTCAGTTTCCAGAAGCTTTATAAATAGTCACTAGTCTCTTGTCTCGCCTAAAGCATAATCCAAAGATATTAAAATCCGTCTCTCAAGAAGTATCTCTTAACTTAGAAAGGGCCCGAGCATGAAATAAGCCACAATTGTGTTTACCTCTTTTTTATACTGTAGGCTTTACTGACGAGCTGCTGGTATTATTTTACTGCCTTTTCGTACCCACATGTACGTTACTTCCGCCTTGGTGCATTGTATGTATGATAAGGTCCGTTTACTCGAGCCTGCTGGTCTGTGGAGGAAAGCTGACTTTAAGAGCAACCAGTGGAAACGAAGTACTTGAGGAGGGAGGTGTGCAGTACCAGCAGACAGCTGCTGTAGAGTGTGCCAGCAAGAGGCAGCGTCGTATATCAGCAGTAGGCTAAGATCTGGCCCGCAAACGCCCCGCGCTGTCTGCTTTAAGTCGAGTGGTCGTAAAACACCGATCTTCCAGTTTCTGTAACAAATGCCTCCTTGGCAAATGGACATGTGCATGAGTAATGGAAGGCAGCTTGAGGGTTCCCCACCACCAGAAGAGAACAGGAGACCAGTTTATACTTTCCGGTGTTTAGAATGTTTACAACGTTTTCACATTATGGGAGCAGAAGACGGAACTTACCAAAGGTTATTTCTTTACCTGTCTTCCTCTTGTCATTAACTACTCCTAATCTGTTTAATTCTGAAACGATTATTGCCATTCCCTGAAAAGATGGAAGTCAAATTTAGAGAAACTTAACATTGCTTTGTGTTTTTGGTTATGTATTTGGGAATCACATCCCAAATATTTTCTATTAGAGTGCAAACGTCGATTGTCTCTGCTACTAGCAAGCGCCATAATGAGTCGTCAAGAGGTAGAATCTTAGAATTATTCAGAAAAAGACAAGTCAAGTGAATGATCAGCAAAGGAAAAAAATATTCGTAGCTTAGAATGCAATAATTGCACATTACTTATAACAATTTCCAGATTTAATTGTCGATGTTCTGAATACCACCATTTCTGAATAGGCAGAGTCTTCCAACACACGCTCGCCAAAGCAACTAAGGCGTTCATTCAACATAAGTCTGTACCGTATCACACGTTGTGGGCGAAACGCAGGAGGAGAGAGAGGGGGAGGAGAGGCAGATAGAGATTTGTTGCCAATCGGCTCACCATGATCTCTACAGCCGCACAGATTGCTGACGGAGACGGGAGACAAGGCATTAAGCGTATCCCGTGCTTCCATGGCAAAGCGAACGCAGGCGATCTGTAAGGATGGCGGGCAATGGCATACTTGTAACTGTGCTCCAGCAACATTCGAGATGGGGGAGTCATGGTTCATCATTGCTGTCCAATAGAAGCGTCTGCGATTCTGTACTGACATCTCATTTTGTGAGCATCCACTGCCGGAATCATGACTTGCCTGGTTCTCTTGCGTTCTTTTCCTCCGATTGCACATTACAGTGACGGACTCGTATCAATACACCATGCACAGGCTACGATCAGATGACGGGGCAAACCACAGTGAAGAAAGACGACCATTCGCTCCGAGTAAACGCCGCAACTTGGTCATATGGCACCAGCGCTGGTTGCGCTCATCGATCTTCCAAGCACCGATCTCTCATGCTCGTACACTACTATTCACACAGTCGTCTAACGTGGTTGATCACCGGTCGTTACCCAACACAAATAAGCACTATCATTCTCTAAAGCTAATTACATCTATATTTCATAACTCAGTTTCAATATTTTACATGTTTCCTGACACACTCTGAAATTCTGAAGCTATTGGGGATAAAATACTGGAGCGGAAGGTTGCCTACAACTACTACAGAAACCAGACTGCCTTTACAAGAGTCGAACAACGTGAAAAGAAGGCAGTAATTGAGAAGGGAATGTGATAGGGTTGTAGCCTATCCAGTTTGTTATTCAGTCCGTAGACTGAACAGTTAGTAAAGGAAACCAAAGTGCGATCTGCAATGGGAATTAAAATTCAGAAAGAATGAGTACAAAATTTGAGATTTGTCGGAAAAATTACAATTTCCTTAATGCTGGTAAAGGAATTGTAAGACCAATAAAAGAAATTAAATCAAATAATACTGAGAGAATTAGACTAGGGAATGAGTTACTAAAAGTAGCAGCCGAGCTGTTCGTACTGGCAGCAAAAAATTGACATGACAGAAGTAGGGCGAATATGAAATGCAGATAGGTAACAGCAAGGAAAGCTGTTATGAAAGAGGAAAAAAAGATATGTTCACCACAAATTTGACTGCTAGGAAGTATTTCCTGGAAGTATTTAACTGAATCGGATAAACAAGTGCTGTATGCAAACTTTATTAAAATAAGGGATAGGTTGATAGGAAACATCCTGAGACATCAAGGAATACTTCAGTTGCGTGTCAGGTTCATTAGCTACATAGACATGAAACTACTTTCACGGGGTAGAATACTGTGCAGAGCTGCATTAAGACAGCCATCGGACTGAAGAACACAACGACATTTGTGTGCGTTTTGAATGATGTAGCATCTCTGACAAACGGTAACGTGTTACATTTATCGTGTGCCTTGCTTGTCTGGCATTGAACGACAACAAGGGGAGTGCGGGGTGTTGCGCCGCAGCGGTGGCTCGGCTGTAGGCAGCTGAGGGGCAGGCGGGCACTGTGCCCCCGGTAATCCGCCCCCGCCCGCGCTTGTCCCGTGTCCCCCAAGGCCGCGCATCTCGCCCGGAATCTCTTTGTGAGGCCGCGATGACCTGACGTCACGCCATTGTGCTGACCCATTGTGCGGCGGATCATTGTGTCGTGTCCCTCCACTTACTCGGGCCCGCCGCGCCAGACACATCTGTCGGCCGCGTCGTAGGAATGCCCGCAGCTGCACCGGCCTACTGTCTCTCTGATTTCGTCGTCCTCGCGCGGCTTCATCCCAGGTAAGGCGCATCAGTTTTCACTTTTGTCGCCACCCCCACATTTTGCGCTGTGTAGCCGGTTTTATGATCGCGGGACAACGCAGCATTCCGGATGTGTTCGCATCTCGTTCACATTATGCCAATGCTGAGTACTTCCTTTGATGTGATCGTCAGTAAACTGACAGGCTTCACGTAATATAAACTTCTTTTGTATGCCTCGGACGATTATAGTGTCTAACACGTTCGCATTCCGAATGAATTTGAGAAACAATTCAATATAACTTGATTAATAACAACTGGCACTTCACCATTTCTAAACAGCTCATTACAGATGTTTCAAAATCTACTTCAGGTCTTAATATCATGATTTTCATTACGCTGGATTACACAACCAATAAGAATTCGTTCAATTTAAAACGGTTATTCCACCGATACTGCAAACTCTTTTTCCCAAAATTAAAGTTCATTGCCATTCACTTCAGCCCTGTCTTGGCTTTTAAGCCTGTGGCAAGTGACACTAGCTTACATACGCCTCAATAAATTTCTGCACTGACCACTTTTCTAATTTAGCATACCTATGCGTAATGTACATTAGCGAACACGTGTATTAGGAGGCAATTTGTGTACTGACAGTCTACAACTTCATGGCGTGCATTATGAACAAACTGACATTCTTATACGATTGACAGTTTTTTTAGACTGTCGATGTAAAAATGTCCTCCTGACGGACATGTCCCCTAGTGTCCTTGTGCTAAATTGTCAGTTGGCGCATACACACGCTAAGTTTTAAGAAAAAAGCTTGTCAGAGTAGATTTGTTGCTGACGACAGCTTAAAAGCCGAAATAGAGAATGCCAATAAATTTTTATTTTGATAAAAAGTTTGCAGCGCTGGTCGAGCAATGCTTTTAACCTTCACAAAACTTAGTGTTACGCTCACATAAATTAATCTTATAACTTTCTCATTACTTTCTTGTGGCAAATGTCACACGAATGTGAACCAGAAATTTTCTGTTGTGAGATCCAAGCACCATCTCCTCGTTCGTTATCTTGCTTGCCTGACCTTTATGACAATAATTCACTTGGAAATTTTTACCACCCACCTAGCCTCCATTTTCACCTTCTTATTCTTCTTAATAAATCTAGACACTGTGTTTACACCATCAAGTGTTCAGGCAATTCTTTCTACCAACGACTTTTTCTTCTTTTTAATTTTGTGATTCAGTTCAGTCATTCTTAGTGGACCACTGCGTTGTTTTGTGTTATCTTTCAGTTTCCTTGTTGACGTAATTGTAATTTATGTCTTTCTTTTATCAAATACTTTAAACGTTTCCCGCTTTTTGAAAAGATTAATCCAGAGTCTTGGATTAGAGTATAGCTTATTTCGCATTCCATTTTCACTGCCTTTCTAGAGACAGCTACAGTATTGTAACTAATGCTTTTCTTTCAACTGCGCTTGTTTCTTACTACCACATAAATTTAATATTTGTCTTTTTAATTGCTTACATACGCGTATCCCCTACAGTTCATTTTGACTAAATTTACTGAAAAGCTATACTTGCATAATCACATTTTCCTCAATAAACTTATTACTTGCGTTTATGTTATTGGTAATTGACATACTGGCGTAGAAAAGGAACATTGGCCAAGAAAAAATGCGCCACAGAAAAGACGTCACGAAAACTGCCTCTCTTCCCCACATAACAGTCTGTTTACGGAATGGAAAGCGATGTAAGTAATCCCACAGTACACCGCGAAATCATCAAAAGCAGAAGAGGATAAAGGAAATTTTTTATTGGCTTCATGGAAACAATTTCCTGGGCGATTTAACAGCGTCTATATCTGTTTTGACGAAATGATGACGGTACAGCAATCCAGACGCTTGAAATAGTAGTACAGGTTTATTCACAAATGCCTCTGCGTTTGCCCGCCGGAGTGGCCGAGCGGTTCTAGGCGCTACAGTCTGGAACCGCGCGACCACTAAGGTCGCGGGTTCGAATCCTGCCTCGGGCATGGATGTGTGTGATGTCCTTAGGTTAGTTACGTTTAAGTAGTTCTAAGTTCTAGGGGACTGATGACCTCAGATGTTAAGCCCCTTAGTGCTCAGAGCCATTTAAACCATTTTGAACCTCTGCGTTTCAGAGAACGATAGCACGAGAACTACAAACGTACAGAAAAATGGCACATAACAGTGGCATTCTCTCTGTATTGTGCCATTGAATGCCTGCAGATAGGCAACCAAGTGAACCGGTTTCCGAAGCAGGCTGCGTATATGCCGGCCGGTGTGACCGAGCGGTTCTAGGCGCTTCAGTCCGGAACCGCACGACCGCTACGGTCGCAGGTTCGAATCCTGCCTCGGGCATGGATGTGTGTGATGTCCTTAGGTTAGTTGGGTTTAAGTAGTTGTAAGTTCTAAGGGACTGATGACCTCAGATGTTAAGTCCCATAGTGCTCAGAGCCATTTGAGCTGCTTAACGCTCCTTGCTGGGCGATTCGTGTCAGTAACTTCAATAAATTCGGCACACGCATTGACAGTTGCTGCGTCACAAACGGTGCCTATATTGAGCACCTAAAACATTAGTTAAGAAATTTTACAGATGCCCTGTCCACTGATATGGGTCTGTTTTCTGTATGTAGTTCTGAACTATCGTGTATTTATAATAGCTTCGAATATACCGTTCGGTACCTTGGTCGTGAAGAGTGTGACAAAGGAGTTTACCATTCTTGCCGCATTCTGGCTAGCATTCAGCTTCCCTTCAAAAATTACTAAATCAGTCGTGTTGTCATATTAAATAGCTCCCCACACCATGATTCCTGAAGCCAGAGGGGTATGGCTCTCGAGAATCGCTGATCCCATGACATTTCAGCAGGTTGTCTACGCACACGTTGACGGCGATCTGACAGCCCCATACAGAAGCGAGACTCATCGCTGAATATCATAGAATGTCACCCAGTGTCCCAGTTGACTGGCATTGCACCATGCAAGTCTCTAGTGGCGCGGCGTCAGCGGTAAAAGACGCTCTCGAGATTTCAACCTAGCTCCCAGTAACCTGTTCCTGACGGATCGTAGTGGTACTTTGCCTGCAACCTCTGCCAGGATTTCGGGCATTGTCATCCGTCCGCCAGTCCAACAATCCAACGATTTTATGCTTTAGTGTTTCTGTAAGGACCTGTACCTACTGTTCTTGTCACACTATTGTCCTAAGGCCATACCGTAACCCCTCTATCTGCAATCATGGTGGCGGCCGGAGTGGCCGTGGGGTTCTGGGCGCTACAGTCTGGAGCCGAGCGACCGCTACGGTCGCAGGTTCGAATCCTGCCTTGGGCATGGATGTGTGTGATGTCCTTAGGTTAGTTAGGTTTAATTAGTTCTAAGTTCTAGGCAACTGATGACATCAGAAGTTAAGTCGCATAGTGCTCAGAGCCTTTTTTTTTTTTTTTTTTTTTTTTCAATCATTGAGCTACTGCCATCTGTCCGTGCGATAAGTAGGTGTGATGTTTGCATGTTCCTGACGTCAATGACTCGACCTACCTCAAAGTCAGAAAGAAAGCGATGATCTGCGCGTGCCTATTCTCTGTGCATACTGAAATGTTCCAGCAGATATTAGGTACTCACATCTTTTTCATTTGTAGTAGTGTGTTTTTTCTGTACTGAAAACACCGCAAATAAGCTCTCACACGAATGAAATTTTAATCAACATATCCAAAAGATGTTGTTAAACTGTTTCGTCAAAGCGTTCATATTTTTAGCATTTTCCATTTCTGTCAGTGTGGGTTAGGGTCTTACTTGTAAACCTCCCACCCTCGATTCTCTCAAGAATCGAACTTCCGTGCATAAAACAGTTTCGAGCGTCTGATAACTTTACAGAAGAGTTAATGTTTTGAATATTTGACATACAGTGTGTAAGCGATAAAAAGTTTAAAAAAGGTTTGAAATTATGTGTAAAGTTTTTGCAAGTCGCAAAGTGATCGCTTTCTCATACAATGGATGAACATAATCTGGGTAATTTGCGCGTCGTGAGTTACAGTGCCTCACGACACATACACAATTTCTAACCGTAATACTTATCTTTCTGTGTTAACAATTTTACATGAGATTATGACAGCATTTAAAGTTTTGAAACTCGGGCAATAATTATACTGTATGCGAAAAACAGAAAATTACATTTTTGTTGGTCCTGGAAGCCTTTACACAGGCAATATGCAACTGGGATTGTATTAGGGACGTTGAAATGTATACGAGACAAATGGAGAAAAAAGTAAGTAAACTGTTTATTATTTCATAAGTAATCGCCATAACTATTAATCGCGCTGTGAGACAAGGCGGTCAATGCCCTCATGGAAAAATATTTGCAGATTTCTGTGGAACCATGATCGCACCAGGCGTGCACCTCTTCGTCCGATGCAAATTCGAGGCCACGGATGTCTTTCATGAGGAAAGATCGGGACTGTATGGAGGATGAGTAAGGGCTTTCCAGCGAAACTTCCGCTGCGTAGTCGAAGCAGCCTTGGCAACATGTCTACAGCATTTTGAAATAATAAACAGTTTACTTACTACTTTTCCATCTGTTTCGTTTTCATTTGACTACCGCTTATACCAAGAAGCATGAACCGGGTTGGCCGTTTAGTGATACAGGTAACTACTGTGTTGGGTGCAGACGTACAGAGACGAGTGACAGCAATGTATGTGTGTCGTTGCAGCAACGAGCTGTCGGGCGACTGCAGCGGTGGCGGGGGCGGGTGTCTGCCAGTGGGGGTGCTGGAGGGCGCGGCGGCGCTGACGCAGGCGCTGGCCGGCGAGACGTTTCTCGAGAAGGAGCGCCGCCTCTCCGAGATGATCATGCAGCTGCAGATGGTGCGCCAGCAGCTGCTCACCCAGCAGCACCACCAGCACCAGCAGCAGCAGCAACAACAACAACAACAGCAACAACAAGAAGAGCAGCACAAGGTAAGTCCGGCCACCGCCTGTTCTACATTAACACCACGTACAGCGATAAAATTCGAGTGTCACACAACTCGATGCTCGCATATCAGTCGCTAGCAGAGTAAACTTCAGCTTCTCTAGCATTTAGAAAAGATGAGTAAATTTACTATCATGTCCGGAGGACCACCTGTTGCTGGCTGGCCGCTGTATCAACTTCTAATCTACAACAACGTTTGGGTGTGGTGTGGAAGGACATTGCTTCTGGGCACCGATTTCCCATTTGTTGTCAACTCTCGACACTGTGGCCGCTATTTCTCATTCCAGTAGAGCTGATGCAAAGTAAGCTGGCACATGCGAGGAAAGGAATTTTTCTGTGAGTGCTGGGCGAATCCACCTTGTCGTTCCTAAGGAGTCACCGCTTCACTTGCCTGTCGCCTGCGAACCTGTGTTCTCGTGGCTGTCTCTTCGCAACACGGCATGGCACCGCAGTCCTTACGCACAATAGACGCATGGAAAGATCTTCACAATCGGGCAAATGTGGTTATATGCCGTGCAGTTAAATTTATATCGGAAGAGACAAATGAGAAAGGAAAAATCTCGTTGAAAACTGTGTTTGTGAGGATTGTAGACATGGCTAGCTAATCGAACAATAAAAAGGAGGGGGGATGAGGAAAGCAGCTGCAAGTAGTGCCCAAGGCTTCACTACTCTTCCAAAGACGTCGAATATGGAGAAGGAAATCTTATTTTTAGGAAACACCGACGAACAGATTCCAAGAGAGTAAAATGTAATTTCCACATGACCCCAGTTTACATTTTGAATATCGTTGTAAGCGACGTTCCCTGCTACATTTATTACCCCTTTTTGGTTCTACAAGATTTACTTTTGGCAGTGCGTGGTCGATTCCTTTCACTTTGGTTTATCCTTTATTATGAGAATTTCTTTTCAGCGCGCTAGTGAGAAACAGCTGACTGCGAATGCCTATATTTGTCGAATTATAGCTCGAACTATAATAACCTGTTAAAACTATCGTTTCACACTTGCTAGCTGTAGCTTGTAAGTTACGTGAGATGTGTGTTTCTGATAGGCCTCAGCTGTCGAACTGCACTTCCTCCGCCACGTCGTGGGACGTTGTTTAATCTGACAACACGAGTGATTTAATAAGTACTGAAGGGAAGCTGAATGCTGGCCAGTAAGCGGCAAGAATGGGAAACTCTTTTGTTACATCCTTCATGACCAAAGTACCAACTGGTCTATTCGAAGACTACTATAAATACATGATAGTTCATAAGTACATGTAGAAAACAGGCACATATAAGTGGATGAAACAACTGCTGAATTTCTTAATTCATGTTACAGATGCTCAGTATTAGAACCGTCTGCGCAGATACGGGCTAACTGATTTCGCTCTTTTTTTTTTTTTTTTTTAATCCACAAATGCCTCAAAACGGTGAGAGCATCCCATTCCAGTCCTCAAGCTACTGAAGAATCCCTTGGAAGTGCCGGGACTTGAACCCACTTTCTCTGCATGGTAGTCATATGCTAACACTTAAGGGCGGCGGCCGGTAATGAAAAGAAAAATAAAGTTAGATTTTCTGGTGTGGGCTTTTTCTGCAGTAATTAGAAAGGCTGATTTATTTATGTGTGTCATAATGGATAATGGTGAAAGGAATCAAAAACTTCTGTATTATTTTTCACGAGACCACTGTTAACGACCTCGCCGGTATTATACTGCAGTTCGCAAACAAGTCAGAATCACATTGTGGTCCATCATCAATAATACACGTAAAGTTACAGTCGTGCAGAAACTCAGAGGAGGCAACATCAACCGTTCGAGAAAAAAGAAGAAGAGAAATTCTTGTCTGCCAATAGTCCGTACGTTCTACTGGCAACGTTTCCCAACACATCGGAAAGTTCCTGAATTATTATTCTATTTTCTAGACGAGATTCACTTTAATGTGAAAGCCATTTTCAGTGCATTTTTCTGGAATCCTATATTGCGGTTTTACATACATTACGGATAGATTCAACGCAGTTCACGGCCTCGATTTTTACGTAAATAAAATACTCAATAACTCTTTTCTAAGGATTTATTGTGTTTGGGCGTACAGAGGAACACAGAATGAATTTGTTGACCTACTTGTTGGTGTATCAGTGCAGACTATCCATTGCGTCTGCAAGGAATGCTGTACAACCTGCAACCATGTAACATTTCGCAATAATAGTAGCCATAAAAACGTCATAGCCGACAGCGCCTGGAGGCAATGTCACACCTCGTCAGTGATAATCAGTTTCTAAAGCAGCTCAAATTGCTGCCGTCAGTGAATTCATGTCCATTTCAATAAGTTTCCGAACAAACATTGTGAATGGAATTGCTTGCAATAGACATTTGAAGTCACGTACGTTGCAAAGGGCCACTGTTCACAGCGGCACATACACTGAAGAACCAAAGAAACTGGTACATCTGCCTAATATTGTGTAGGGCCCCCGCGAGCAGCAGAAGTGCCGCAACACGACGTGCCATGGACTCGACTAATGTCTGAGGTAGTGCTCGAGGGAACTGACACCATGAATCCTAGAAGGCTGTCCATAAATCAGTAAGACTACGAGAGGGTGGAGATCTCTTCTGAACAGAACGTTGCAAGGCATCCCAGATATGCTCAATAACGTTCATGTCTGGGGAGTCTGGTGGCCAGCGGAAGTGTTTAAACTCAGAAGAGTGTTCCTGGAGCCATTCTGTAGCGACTTCGAACGTGTATGGTGCTGGAATTGTCCATGTCTGTTATACTGCACAATGGACATGAATGGATGCAGGTGATAAGGCAGGTTGCTTACGTAAGTGTCACCTGTCAGAATTGTATCTAGACGTATCAAAGGTCCCAATCACTCCAACTGAACACGCCCCACACCATTACAGAGCCTCCTGCTGACATGCAGGGTCCATGGACTCGTGAGGTTGTCTCCATATCCGTACACGTCGATAGGCTGCCTGACTCTTTGTCAGAACTGGAATGTACGCGTACAGCTCCGCGGACACGACAGTTGTCGTCTTGAAAGACGGGATAGTTCATACCATACTCGTCATGAAGATCTAGAAGTTGGGGAACAAACACTTACCTATCATACATCCCGCCTTCCCCTCTCTCCCCCAAAAAAAGAAGTCACAGAACCATCTCCAGTCCGTACTGGAAAGAGGCAAAATATGACTCGTCGGACCAAAAGACAAACCTCCAGTCAGCTACTGTCCAGTGTCCATATTGTATGGCTTGCTGAAGACGTGCAGTTTTATACTGAAGCCCTAGATAAACTGATACAGACATGCGGATTCAATCACAGAGATATATAAACAGACAGAATACGGCGCTGCGGTCGGCAACGCCGATATAAGACAAGTGTCTGGTGCAGTTGTTAGATCGGTTACTGCTGCTACAATGCCAGGTTATCAAGATTTAAGTGAGCTGAACATGGTGCTGTAGTTGGCGCACGGGCGATGAGACACAGCATCTCCGAGATAGCGATGAAGTGCGGATTTTCCCGTACGGCCATTTCACGAGTGTGCCGTGAATATCAGGGATCCGGTAAAACATCACATCTCCGACATCGCTGCGGCCGGAAAAAGATCCTGCAAGAACGGCACCAACGACGACTCAAGAGAATCACCCAACGTGACGGAAGTGCAACCCTTCCGCAAATTGCTGCAGATTTCAACGAAACATCATCGATGTAGACTTTCGGAGTATCGTACCTTGACTGGCCGCTAAAACATTCCGTCTTAATCCCATAGCCAGTATCTGAAACCGTTTGGAACATAAAATAAACTTACCAGTCGACATACGCGCAATTTGGTAACTCTACTGGATCTAGTCCTAAATAAATGACTTCAGTTGGATGTTGCATACTTAAAGAAAATTGTGTACTCACTTCCACGTCGAAATGAAGACATTATCAAACCTGGAGGTAGTGTTGCACGCTGTTGGGAGTTGTTGGTATCCAGGTATTAGTATAAATAAGCTCACGACGAATGTCTTGAGCGTCCTCCCATGAGATGCTGGAGTGGTTTGCTTCAGGACTAGCAGCAAAAGGTTAACCAGTAGGAGTATGTGTACGTCAACCCACTCCTCTAGTGCCCTACGATGTTCAGTCTGGATATATCTTTGCACTTGATTGGCCACTCGGACTCTTCGTACCGCCAACTGAGTCCATTATATCCATTGTGAATGACTAAGTACAACTTTGATTTAAAGTGGCAGTTATGTAGGTACAATATGCTAGGAGTCGCTTTTAGAATCTGTTACGATTTATTGCGCCTTCAACTAGTCTTCGAGCAACTGCAGCTAATCATCAGATGCAAGTGTTACTAGCACATTATTTTCTGGACGCTGTGCAGCTAGACGCTAGGGTCCTGCTGCTGGCGGGAAGATAGCGAGTGGCAAAGTGTGATATCTGCCATCGTCATGCTGTTTGTAGTTAATATTTATTCACTTTGAAACCACTTGGACTTCAACACTGTGTGTACATGTGTGTATGTGTTTAAGCTGGCTAAAATGTAAATTATCGAAATGAATGTGTCATGGATAAAATGTTGAGTCAACTTACGTGTTATTTTCTGTTATCTTCGTCGGCACCACGACCCAAACGTCATGGTCCAGAAAATAATGTAGTTGTAATACCTGCATCTGATGTTGTGGCTGCAATGGCTCAAAAACTAGTTAATTGCACAATAAACCGTAACAAATTTATGAAAAAAGGCTGGTTGCATGCTATCTGTACTACAAAACGGCCAGCTAGTCCCAGTTGCAGGTTGCATATCTAACGGCTGCCAGGGGTAACGAAAATTTGATTTTCTGCACTTCATATAATTACTGACCGCATTTAAAAATTTAAGATGTGTCATAATCTAATTAAGTAGTGTAATCTTACGTTAAAGGTTTAACACACTAAGCCAAGTATTAAAGTTAGGAATATATACGGGGTACTTATTATTAACGTTTAAAAACCATTTAAGCCATGCAGATGACACTGAAGTGACTAATTTAATGTAAGATACGTGGGGCCGCAAATTTCGGGAAGAAGTGGATGACAAATGTTGAACATGTGGCGTCATCAGATGACCTACCTCGCCACAAGTGCAGCAGTGGGGCCTATCTCTCGCATTTAATCATCCCAACCCAAGACAACTATTCACGACGGTGTGGCTCCGGACCCACGTGCGCGACTTTAGGCTAGGCGCAAATTGAGACGCGTATAGCGCGTGTGGCGCGACTCAGCGCAGCGCGCGTTTTTGTAACTTCACAGGTTCAAATGGGACCGCGCAAATTGCGACGCGACGCGACTGGGACGCGACACGCGCCTGCGCCAGGTCGCGCGACGTTGTGGTTGAGGCACAGTTTCTCGAGCCGCGCTTGCCTCGCTAGCACCGTGGGAAATTTGAGGCGGGGAGCGGAAAAGTAGCCCGGCCATATGCTCACATCGGAACGGCGCATATCAGCAGTGGCAGTATTGCCAATACGATAAATTTTGCCTTAATGTGTACTGAATTTTATTGCCTTTGGGTAGTGTTTCGTTTTTCGCCATTTAAAGCTTTCTTCGTTAGCACGTTATACTTTTCTGTTATTTATATCTGCATAGTTTTGTTTTGTTCTTCTTCTGTCAAGAAAAATGTATACTTCAGTACCTGATGAGCCATTGGCCGCTGGAATTGCACCATATGCCTCCGCGATGTTTTCAGATCGCAAGAAGGGAGAAAGGGTAGTGAATAAGGTGGCAAGGAATATTATAAAATCATGTGATTAAGAATCAAGGCAGGAAAGTAAAGCAAGGTTATATTCTCGCTGCCTAGTAAGCTAGCGTATCTGTACGATAGTTACAAAAATTTAGAAAGGGATAATCTCCACAGGCGTGATCCCTTTGTGCTTGTGGTAAAAAGCGGCCAAGATATGAAGTACAGAAGTTTCACTGTGATTACTCTGATATGGATGTAATAATGTAATACGACACACAGTACTACATGCATGTGAACAACATATTTCCACTGCAAGCTAGAAACAGTCAAAAACCAGTCACAAATAACAATGTTTTAATTGGTTCACCTTGATGAGAAAAAGCATTTCAATTGTTGCATGGACATTATCAGCATTAATAAACTAATTATACAACAACAGGCTACACAAATGAAGAAAATGGTCGGTATTATTACGAAAGTAGGAATATCCTGAAAGAGTGTTATGATTAGATATATTTAATTTGCTGAAATGTGCTGCTGAAAAAGGCGGATCTACTTTCATGACAATGTTTTTCGAACTCCATCTCCCAAGGCACACATGGCTAGCTTGTGCATATGTCGCGCGCATTATCCTTCGCTGCTGACAATACACTGACCATTGTGTTGTGCGACACATCAATTGTTTATTTTTCTCAATAACAACTATTTTATTCGCGATCACGCATTGTCAGTTTGGCAAGCCCTAGGTGAGTAAACAGTATCTGGCAAGTGCCTATCATTCCGCCTGAAGGAACGCTCGTCGTTGTTTTAATACTGCTCAGATCAAGAGAAGGAATAAAATCCTTTGGTAAATTTCCATTCCAGTCGCTCAGTGTTAAAAATACGATGGGTTACGGGGATTCCACCAAAATTCCAACAGAATTGCCAATCTGTTTTTGTGTGAGTTGTTAACCTTTTCTCATTCGAAGAAGCATCACCATTTATGAGTAAAGGCCACATTTCTCTTGGTGACTGGTTTAATCGTACTTCCTTTGTCACAGTCTAATTTGCCAAACTCATCTCACAGCAGCTATTGAGACAGAATTCCGAAACGGAGGGCCTCATTAAACAAGTAATTGGCAATCACAGAGCTCAAAAGCTTACGAAAAACCACATAGTATCGGTTTGCGGTAACATAAAAGTTCCGTGTGTTTAATAATTGGCATAACACTCTCCTCCTTGAGTGCTATCATTCGCCAAACTTTCGTTTCGATGTCTCGAGCGGTTTAGGAGATACGAGAGATGTTGCGAGTATTTCATTCTCGCGGGCGTGAGATCGGAAGTGAGCGCGCTACATGGGATCCATTTTCTCGAGATCGGAGGCAGATAGAGATCTCCTCCCAAGTCTAAACAAAAATTCAGCATGTTAGCTACATTTCATACGCAGCAACATATGGTGTAATACGCACCAAACGCAAAATCATAGCGACCCCTAATTTTCGTTGCAAACTTTTTGAGTTTTGCGTAGTGTCTTACTAAAATGTATACATCACAGTAAGAATGATCCTTAGCGAGGTGATCGGCACTTCGTCACGAAGCTGACATATAACGCTACAAGTACGGCAAAAATCATATATTTTCAGCGAATAGTTTCTGTAAAATCGTTTGAGAAAGATAATAGGTTGCGCGCGCTTCGGTTCTGTCAGCGCAGAGCGTCGCCAGTCTGCGCGTGCGAAGTATGGTGTACGCGTCGTAATATGCGCTGGACCCGCGCGACCCGTGCGGCACGTGCGTGTCGCGCTCTAGTGTCGTGTCACGTCACACGTGCTATACGCTTCTCAATTTGCGCCTAGCCTAGAGCGTGGGGGTCAGGGTTTGGGTCTTGCGTCTGGCAGCCAGTGTTTCTTTGCATTGCGTTTGACAGTTATGTATTCACACTGAGGTAAGATCCGTCATTCCATTTACAGGTCTCGCGGTCCCTGCTGGTTAATGTCAGAGTACAGTACAACAAAAACATACCGTACTGCGCCACAAGTAAATAAGTATGGCTTCCAAATTGCATCGCTACCGGTAAACGACCTTCGTTTTATTTAGTAAACAAAGTCTGTAACGAAAGAAAGAAGGAACAAAAGGAAAGAAATACAAAATAAGAACAGCTTTTTCATGGTGACAGCGGGGAAAACAATTTTGTAAGTTCTATGTTTTACAACAGATCATATTTACAAAAGGTATTCGAAAACAGCCTACCGGTCTGATGTGTAACAGTGCCCCCCACAGGCGATGACAAGGTCGACAGGTCCAATCGCTACACCTGCGGCGAGGTGCGTCATCGGGTAACGTCACATGTTCAACATTTGTCATCCACTTTTTGGGTATTCCCCGATGTTTGAGGCCCCATTTGTCGTAGATTAAATTACATGTCTCAGCGTCATCTAACTCGCTTCGCGTATTTTTAAATGTTAATAAGAATTACCCTGTGTGTGTATTGAAGCAGCATTGACTCCAGACACGCAAATTACTGAGAATACTTAGCGACCTCCAACAAGCTTTACGCATGCTTAACGTCAAAAGTTTACCATATTAACTCATTTGTAAAGTAAATAGACGTTTGAAGCTGTTTTATACATGGGCCTTCGATTCCTTAAGGAATCTGTGGGGAGGGGGGGGGGGGGAGGAGGAAATAGAGAGCGGCTAGTGGTAGCTATATAAACCGCGAACGAGTTATTTCTCAGTAACGTTCGTTAAGGGTGACTAACTATTTGTCCGGTGTGCTTATAAATACAAGCACATTTCAGGAGCAATATTCGGAGTGTTTGTATGATGGACGTGATAATGCTGTATGTAAGCTACCCAACAAGTGTCCAGCTAGCAGATACGGTAGGAAGAGCTCCTGAAGCGTGCGTGAGTGAAGAGCAGACTGGCTGCTTGTCGGGATAAAAAGAGGCGCCCTGGCCGGACAGGAATGCAGCGCGGAGAACAGTGCGCAGGCGGAGGAAATGGATCCGGGCAGATTCGCGGGGCGCGATCGACAGACGCAGCGCAGGCGGCCGGGCGTCCGGCGGCCGGCATCCGTCACGGCGCGCCGAAGAATAGCGCCGCTTGTTCGCTGCCGCGCCGAGGGACGAGAGAAAGAAGCGCTGGCTGGGCCGCGCCGCGCCGCGCCTCGCCTTGCCTTGCCGCATTCAGCCGCTACGGCCCCGCTACAAGAAGAGGGAGGCGCTGCGCTGTACAACGCCGCCCATTGTGGCCGCCGGCCGATACAGCCGCCCACAAAAAGCCCGCCAGATCGCCTTACCACGCCCGCCCTCCGGTCGAGGACCCCGCCGGGCGCCGGACACGCCGTGATAAAAGCCCGCCTATCTCCAATCGAGTCCTCGTCCTGACAACTGCGGACGAATGCCACGTCCAGACACATTACACCACGCGTCCGAGGGGTGCATTTTGGTAGAAGCGCTTTTATTTACACGTAAAGCGAGTTAAAAGTCTCACATATTCCTACAGGAGAAGTATTCGTCAAAACTTGAAGAAAAGTTCCTGTAATTATTGTGTTGACGCACGATTTCGAAGCGCTTTTCCATAAGTTTAATCAACACAACAGATACACATAACAGAGAGTTTGGTCATCAATAACATATCTCCTGTCAGCGGTGGTGGTTAAAACTCGGGGTAGCAATTCGTAGTACACCATACCGTCGCTGTTCCACCTGATGCATAACAATATCTTTTGTGGATGCGCACAGGTCTTTGTGTGTAGCGTTGCTGCTTTTTTGGGCTCAACCATTCCTTTCTTTTCCTTATGTTAGCATAAAGCCACAATTTCTCGTCGCCAGTAACGATCCAGGATAGGAATGGTCGGTATTGTTCACGAATCAATTGGTGACAAGCAAGCAGAGATGCACATATGGCCACCCGCTGATTTTTGCTGTCTTGGCTTACAGCATGCGGTACCCATACACCCGATTTTTGAACCCTCCCCATTGCATGCAGATAGAGCACAATAGTGAAACGATCACAGTTCTTCACAGTTACCAGTTCTCTAGCACACTGACCTCGATCATCGTGCATTAATATGTTTAAACGATCTTCATCAAAGCCCTAAGGTCTTTCTGTCTGCCTCCGCTGCTGTCACCCGTCTGCTGAACTCAGACAGAAGAATATGTCGGATATGTTCCAATCTCTCCATTTGGCATTCCATTTTTTAGTGTCCACAGCTCCAGTCACTATCTCAAAACGACAAAATGACAATATGTAAACGAAAATAGCAAGCGTGAACTACAAATAAAAATTGACAATCGATAAATAAACCCATAGCAACCGGAATACCAACATGTAAAACAAAAATGTTACGAACCTAATCACAAACCCAATATATGCCACGAATCAAATACCTGTTGAATATGGGGTTTTGACGATCCCGCATTTTACTGCCTGCATTTTATTTAAAAATGAGACAGGATTCACAAGAGATGGCACAGTGAATTACCACAGTAAGAGCGTTTGGGCAGAAGCAAATCATCGAGAAATCACGGAGGATAGGCATCGGTATCGCTTCAGTATCAATTTATGAGCAGGAATTGTCGGTGAAAGACATAGGGGAATACGCTTTAACGAAGAGGTTAACAGGTCAGGTCCTGTGAGTCACCGATGTTTATTACCAGCACTATTGGAGAAGTTTACCCTTGCAGAAAAAAAGACTGTGTTTTTTATGCACACGGGGCACCACCCCCTTTTTCTACGGATCGTGTGACAGTACCTCACCGCAACATTTCATGGGCGAGAGATTGGTCGAGGAGGTCGGGTAACATGGTCTCCCCGTTGACTAGACCTAAATCCATTGGTTTTCTGGCTATGGGGACACTTATGCCCTATAACCGACAAATTGCAGACATTACAGGAGCGTGTGATAAATGTATGTGACGACTCTGAATGGAACCAAGTATATTTGAAGGAGAGCGTTATTATCTACGAAGAAGGTGTGAATGACATGTCAGGATAGGTGGTAACCACTTGCAGCACTACCTGTAGTGCCTACTTCTATACAAAAGACAGATGGGAATAAGAGGACAGAGTGGCGCATATCTCAACAGGTATTGGACAGGTGTTCAGGAACAGTCCTTCTAGTTTTGGTCAGTACTTTCTCCTGTAGGAATATGTGACATTTTTTTAAACACCTTGAATATCAGTTTAAAAATTTTCCAGCTGACTTCCAGAGAATAAATTAGGAAAAAAATAGTTTGTTTCGAAAATGGTGAAGAATTCTAGAAATTACAGGCTACGGTTAACATAGGATACTTTTCGAATCCTTGCGTGAAGGGCTGCCCACGTGGATAGACCTCCGGTCTGAACGGTTAACATCTCAACAAGTTACAGGCGCACATTCACAGGCACACCGTACCTGCTGTAAACAACAAATCTGACACGTTTCGTGAGTCAACATGTAGAGCCGGAAAAGCACACGAAAATGAGTGTGGTACACAGAAGAGGAAGAGCCCGCATATCATAAATGAGACGATAACGGAGAAAAGTGAATACCAGTCGTGCGCAACACTTTGAACGACGTTTTGAATATGATAAAGATAGCTTCTCGCTGGATTCCGCCGCTTGCATACAAAAATTCAAAAGGCCCGCTGAACCAAGCAGCAGTGGAAATGTTTGACCTGTATCAAGTCAGCACAGGTAACTACATCAGCTGCTTAATCATTATGGAGACTTCCGGATGCATCACTATGGACTCAGAGACAAAGGAGCAATCCAGGTAGTGAAAACATGTCGATTCACACCACCAAAAAAGGTGTAGATCCAGTTATAACCGGGAAATTTGGTGCTGGGACTGCCTTGATGTGGTGATAACAGATCATATTCGTAAGTTTCCAACTTTCAAAGGAACGGACGAGGTGTGAAGGGAAGTTGTCCAAGGAGGTGTGTTCGCTCCACGACGGCGCCCCTCTCATTGCGCACACAACCCTGTCACACGTGCTGCTCCTTTCGACGATCGACTTTTACCTCGACCCCGTATTATCCTGTCATGACACCCGCTGATTTGTTCCTCATTTCTCAGATAAAGGAACTATTTCAGGGTTACATGGACAGCCAAAATTCAGACTTCTACACCAAAGGTCTCCGCTAAGTCATCTGTCAGTGGGAAAAAAAGTGTCGCGTTGAAGGGTCGACAAAGAGAGAAGATTTAAAACTGTCATCAACTTTCGTGGCCGCAGTTTGATTCAGATGATAATTAAAACTTTATTATTATCTCTCGTATCTTTTATTTATCTGGTAATTAAAACTTTATGATTATTGCTCGTATTCGGGTCTTTGGAACCATGCTGTCCTTGCACGTCCCGAAAGTGTTTTAGGGTTTGTAACTGATTCACACAGCAAACTCAATGATTTATACAATTCAACGATAGAAGTCGTCTCTCTCAAGTCTTTTTTATTCTATTGTAGTGGCTGGACCTTTTCTGTTCCTGTTAAGAGATCCTCAAAATCTATGTATTTTCACATACGAATATCAAGGAATGTCACTGGTATATTAACGAAACAGGACTTTCTGTGCACTTTGTGCTTCTAACGTGAAAGTTTTCCCCTCAATTCCTGTAGATCTCTATATGGTTCAAATGGCTCTGAGCACTATGGGACTTAACATCTCAGGTCATCAGTCCCCTAGAACTTAGAACTACTTAGACCTAACTAACCTAAGGACATGACACACATCCAAACCCGAGACAGGATTCGAACCTGCGACCGTAGCGGTCGCGCGGTTCCTTCCAGACTAAAGCGCCTAGAACCGCACGGCCACCAGCGGCCGGCCCTCAGATTTCTATAACAAATAAAAGGGGGGAGGGGATCGAGTATATGGTCCATTCTGACAGTAGCTTTATTTTGTGCATAATACTCACTAAGAGTCATTTCGGCTACTAGAATCATCAGATCAGATCTTAGACCTTATAAAACGTTCTGTGTCAGTGTATGCTTATTTTACAAGTTCTATCTAAGCGATCTAGATGGCTTCTTTCAAAAAAATTCCACAATGATCGCAGACGCATCTGCAAAATACATTTGCTTCATTTATGATCAAAAGTGGTTTATTCAGACTTCATGGTGTCTAAACCGCGAGTTACACGATGTACGAACTGGTGACTGGGAGCCCAGACCGCAGCTGATTAGTTCCTCTTATCTGTGAATTGCCAATATAACTGCAGGTACTATTCTTACACCCTGCATGCCCATTATAGGTGGTGTTACATGATATTAGCTTATGTCTTCTGAGGTTGATCAGTGTCCATTCGGTGTGACTAGAAAGATAAAGCAGAGAGATAAAACCACCAACCGGGATGTCCAGCAAAGAATAGACGAAGAAAGGTCATTTAGGAGAACGACAGAGCGAAGGAGACACGAACGGATTTATCACAGAGTACGACACGACGAGTTCCTTTTAAATATCCTAGAAGGAACATTAGAAGGGAGTATAGTAAAAGGAAGAGCGCGACGGACATTTTAAAAACAAGCTATACTTATTGCAGGGGTGTCTAATAAGGCAGAAATGTAGAAATTACTTTCCATTTGATTCAGGTGGATGGTTGCCAAGCAATCGAAAGAAAAGTGGTAAGACGGTAAATACGGTTTCGACGGTGCATTCGGAGTATTTTGCTTGTATGGTTGGACGGTAGTTGTCTTCAAATACAGTATGTGATCAAATGTATCTGGTCACCCTTCTTCAACGTGGAACTGACCAGTAGATGCCACGAGACACGTGCAAGCCAGTATAAAAGGAGGCGGGGAGGATTGTATTGTTAGTATAGAAGCAGTACCAGCAGAATTGGTCAGTAATGAGAGCTCAGTGACTCGGAACATGAACTATTCATTGGATGTAACCTGACAAACAAATCCATCAAAAACATTTCAACAGTTGCAAAGCTGGCAAAAATGTGTGTGTGAAATCTTATGGGACTTAACTGCTAAGGTTATCAGTCCCTAAGCTTACACACTAGTTAACCTAAACTATCCTAAGGACAAACACACAGCCGGCCGGAGTGGCCGAGCGGTTAAAGGCGCTACAGTCTGGAACCGCACGACCGCTACGGTCGCAGGTTCGAATCCTGCCTCGGGCATGGATGTGTGTGATGTCCTTAGGTTAGTTAGGTTTAAGTAGTTCTAAGTTCTAGGGGACTTATGACCACAGCAGTTGAGTCCCATAGTGCTCAGAGCCATTTGAATTTGAACAAACACACACACCCACGCCCGAGGGAGGACTCGAACTTCCGCAAGGACCAGCAGCACAGTCCATGACTGCAGTGCCTTAGACCGCTCGGCTAATCCTGCGCCGCGTAAAGCTGCCCACGTCGACTATTGGTGATATGGTGTGAAGGAACAGCCACAGCTAAACCACGACCAGAGAGACCACATGTACTCGCGGAAGAGACTGTCGAGCACTGCGGACTGTGGTTGTAAGAAACAGCATATAATCAGCGAAAGAAATCCCTCGTGAGTTCCAGTGAGCTACCTGCAATCTACTTAGCACAGTGACTTAAGCTTAGGATGTGAAAAAAAAGGTGTACAATGATCGAACTGCTCCTCATACGTCACAATTTTTTGTAGTCGATGCTAAGCGAAGCTTGATGAAGTCTAAAGAGTGACGCCACTGAACAGTGGATGACTGAAAACGAGTGAGAACGTTACCTGCCATCATGTGTAGTACCAACAGTGAAGCATGGAAGAGATGGTGTTACTGTATGGGGGCGTTTTCCGTGGTTATGGTGTGGACCCCGTATTGCGCTTAAGAAAATGCTTAATGTGGAAGAATATGACCACATTTTACAACACTGTGTACTGCATACAGTAGAGGAACAGTTTGAAGACGGTGATTATGTGTATAAGCATGAGAATGGAAGTCAAAACGCAGAGTCTGTAAGGCAATGGTTAGCGGACAATATCATTCCTGAAATGGATTGGCCTGCCCACAGTCCCGACCTGAACCCGACGGAAGACAGCTCCAGACCCCAGCCTGCAACATCACTACCTTCTCTGGCTCCAGATCTTGAGGGAGAATGGGATGTCATTCCTCCATAAGCTTTCAGACACCTCACTGAAAGAGCCCCCGGCATAGTTCAAACCATTATAAAGGCGAAGGATGGACACATCCCAAATTAATGTCCTCTAACAGGTGTCCGGATACTTTTAATCACATAGTGTACGTGATTCAGTAAGTATTGGTGGACTGGTTAGGGTGATCGGGTGTAGGTTACTATCAGACGCAACCGGGAGTACCCACGCGCGTCGCTGGCCATGGGACGTTCCGCGGAGGAATCCCGGTGGCATTAATTGGGCCCGCGGGCAGAGGCTGGGCAGACGCCGACCGGCGCCAGCGCTGCAAGTAATTCCCGCGGTGGCGCTCATCTTGTTTCCAAATTACGGCCGTTATTAAGAGCCGGCGAGTACCCCTCGGACGTCAGATGAGCCCCGCCCGAATAAAGGAGTCCAGCCCTTTGGCGGGACGGACCCCCCTTCTTTTTAAGGGACCGTCCTCTGTGCGTATTTGTGCGTCGCGCACTAGCCGGCCGGCCGTGTGTAGTAAGCCACGCAGCTCCGCCCGCCGCCGTCGCCACCGCCTCCGCTGCCGCTATAGAATACACAAATTACAAAGTTTGAATATAAAAACGGGGACATAAGAGGGGAAGGGGGTAGGGGGAAATAAAAACATCAAAAGCTTACAAAAAAAATTGTGAAATCTAGATGGATGTATTCTTCGGTGTGCTTTTTCTGTTGCGCATCCATTCACTTGGGCGACCGCCGCTGCTCTTTTATTCATTATCTCTTTATTTTGCTCCTCCTCGTGCTTCCCTCTTATTTTCCGCGCACGATAATGTTTAATTCCGGTGCCTCTCTCCTTGCAGGGCGGGCCGCTTTTATTAGCGTCGCCGGTCCGTCGCAGGGACACGGCTTTTGTCATTGGCTTCTCTCTCTGCTCCCCGCTTTCTCCGCCGCGCGCCCACTTCCTTACCTCTTTCTTAGGCGACGTCTTTCTCTCCACGTTAGTATTCATACCGTGGTCCGTGCCCTGCTTCCGGGGCGACGCGGAACTTTCTACAATAGCTCCGAGTTGGTCGCCAGATACCGAAAGTCTCTGTTTGAACGGACTCGCTACCCTGAATAAAGATGAAAACGAAACAAACAAACAAAAAAAAAAACTGGATCACACGTGTCACGCTTGCTATTGCACTATTGTATGCTTCTCCACTTCTTGTTATTCTGAGGCAGTACCTCCTTTATCGGGTTCCATCAGCTGCACAAGAAATTGCACGATGTGATCCAATTTCTTCAAGAAGGCTAATAATCTGTCTACTGAAGTTTATGTCCGGAATCTGTCTTGTTCTAAGGCCTGGATAAAAAGCAATATCTTCATATATTACTGCGTTCTTGACTCATTATGCCCGCGAGAAAGTCGTTATTTACATGTAAATTTTGCAAGACAGTATGCGGTGTCTGATTAAGGGTTCTTGGGTAACCACTAAAACATCCCTCTTTCCTGTTTAGTTCACAATCGGTGTGGAGGAGAAACGCCTCTAAGAGCAGATGTATCGCTGATTTTACCGTCACTGCTATTTGTGATACACAAGGTATATGAGGCATGAAGTAATATACTACAAGACGAAGAAAAAGGACGCACCAAGAAGGAGACAAGGAAACGGAATAAAACAGCACTGGTTGAGAGGGTTTGTAATGTTATTTCAGTGATTACAATATTGAGACAAATTTAAATAACTTTGCGGTATACAAGCACTGATACGGTTTAGAATGACGCCATAAAGCCTTTGTATCTTCTCCTGAGACAAGCTGACCAACAGCTGTTGTAACTGGTCCTTGATAAGTTGGATCCTGACACTGGGACGGAGCTGGCATCCGAGTAGGTTCGACACATGTTCTATCGACGAAAGATCTGAGGATCTTGCTGGTCACGAGAGAACCTCAACATAGAGACAGAGCTATATGTGGACGAGCATTATTCTATTGAAAAATTACACCACGATAGCGTCGCATGAGATGTAACACATGAGGTCGAAGAACGTCCTTGTTGTACCGTTTTGACGTCACGGTTCCTTCGATCACTACCAGCCGTGACCTGAAGTCACACCCGATGGTTCGCCACATGATGACGCTACAACTGACATCGCTGTGCCTCTCCAAAACATTAGATGAATAGGATCTCTCCTAAGGTCGCCGCCATGGTCAGCCGGGGTACTGCAGAACCACGATTCATCGCTGAACGCAATATGACGCCAAGCATCGGCAGTCAATTCTTCCCGGTCACGGAATCACTTCAAAAACAGCCATTCGTTTTGTGGATTTGACGGTAGCGTAAGCATGGAACGGTAGTTCCTTAGTCCAAACGTGCCACTAATCTGGATATTATACGACTCGACTAGCCGGCCAAATGGAGACCCACAATTAACTTCTTTTGAAACCCTGTCAGGTTCTAATAACGCCATCCCACGTGAGTAGGCAGCTTCTCCGTGTCCTTCAGAGTGATCACTCAACAGCTGACGCTGTTAACGGCCCTTAGAAACCCTACGAGGCCTGGTAACAACACTAAACACGGACAACACTAATGCATTCTGGTGGCCGTTCTGTCTATCAGAGAGAATTGCAGGTCTAATCATTTGCATATCTTTTATGGATGTCCGTCTTATTGCTTTCATATTTACATACCTCCTGGGGGTGTGTATATGTACAAAGTTATACTGACATCCTATCGTTTCTTCTGGGTGCTTCACTTTTCCTGCCAGGTTGTGTACATAGGGTGATTATTCCTGAAACGTGCGCTCTGGAGATGTTGACAGTAAAATTTTCTGTGGTACACAGCGCCTCCCTTGCAGCGTCTACTGGTGTTGGATGAACGTCTCCGTAACACTTATCAAACGAAACCATGACTGAGCGTGCTACTCTTCTTTGGACTTTATCTCCTCCATTAATCTTCACCGAGAGAAGAGCCGTAGCGGTTAGCACACTGGACTCGTATTCGGGGGACTACGGTTCAAAACCCGAGTCCAGCAATCCTGATTTAGGTTCTCCGTGATTTCCCTAATTCACTTCTGGCAAATACCGGGATAGTTCCTTTGAAAGGGCACGGCCGACTTCCTTTCCCATCCTTTCCTGATCCGATGGGACCGATGACCTCTACCAAATCAATCAACCAACAATTAACCTTCGGTAGTAAGCGTTCCTCATTGACGAACACTGAATTATGTTTCCTTGGGGACCTCTAAATGAATGTACGGCATATGCCTTTTGCATATCTTGTTTTAAGTGGTCTTTACACTTTAAGCTGCTCAAGAAGCACATTTTTCAGTGACTGAACGCCGATTGTGTTCAAAAAATGGCTCTGAGCACTATGGGACTTAACATCTATGGTCATCAGTCCCCTAGAACTTAGAACTACTTAAACCTAACTAACCTAAGGACATCACACAACATCCATGCCCGAGGCAGGATTCGAACCTGCGACCGTAGCAGTCCCGCAGTTCCGGACTGCAGCCGCCGATTGTGTAATTCAACGATTTTTTGTATGCTGAGAATCATCTTTCGGTAGTTAGCTGAAGTGTTATCACAATTTCATAGGCATCCCTACATACATATACAACAGTGTGATTCGAGAACAGTGTCAAGGAGTTTCCAACGTTATTCACAGATCATTTATGTAGGTCGTGAACCCTACAACAAACCTTGGGGTGTGTCCAAAGCCACTTTGACATTTGACAATTACTCCCCATTATGGGCAAGACCTTGGCCGATATTCTTAATTACTACCCGTGCTTCAGACAGCTGCTGCTATTTCAGGGTTCCAATGAAGTCATGTTCCACTTCAGCACAAATAGTTGCGTCAAGAAACATTGCAACATAAATATCTATCACTGATTTGAAATTCGTCACCCCTCGGTCCAAAAAGAAGTGCCCAAAGTCACGCCGTCATCCAAGACATACTTTCACTGTCGTCGATAACAGCCAGATCAATGACTGCATAATTTTTAAGTAGGATCTTGTCTTCCCCCGCATGGTTACGCGTGTTACTTGCTATTATAATAGGCAGACAGGAGTGCTGCGCGTAACGCAACACTCAAAATGCCTGGTCGTTAAACTCCATCGTTTGTGCGGACACCACGGTAGCGACACCGTTTTAAATCGCGAGGAATGTGATGTATGGAGCTTACACATGGGTTCAGGGGGTAGGCACCCCTTCACTAATTGGACCTGTTGCGCCGCGCACCCTCAATTTCCGACGAGAGGCGGCGCGAACAATAGCCTCTGTTATCTGCTCGTAGTGCGTATTTGCCCCCCGGTCTCAGCGGGAAGGGGACAGCAAGCTACCGGTAGTTAACCCCACAGCTCTGATCGTGAAGCATACTAATTGGAGCGTACGTCAACTCTAGTTTTCCCGGCTCTGCCCAGCCAGTGGAATTCAGCGTTTCAAAAATATTTCAATAGCTCTAATAGGAATGGTAATTGGTTTTGAATAACCCGTAGTTTTCAGTGTTTGGTATCGTTTGTAACATTTTTTTTCAATTTTTACTAATAGCCGCGTAAAAATGCCGACATATCAATTTTTTGTAGCACCAGTGCTTAAATGTTTTTTAAAGCGGGTAATGTTTCTTCGTAAAATTTCAATTGTTTTGAAATATTGAGTTATTACGTAATCTGAGAAAACCAATCAGCACTATTTTAATAAAACGCATACATTTAGAAATTAGCAACAAACACATGCCATGAGAATCGGTGCAGCCCTTCAGAGACAATGTGCCTGTTGTCCTGTGGCATGACCTATTACCCGGTACGCGTATACGTCGAAGGTGCAATTCTTTCCCCCGCCCATTGTATAAAGTAGTTTCTCGCTGTCATCCTTGGGCCTCAGTTGTATTGCTGAATGATACCATGTCTTCCAGAATGAGATTTTCACTCTTCAGCGGAGTGTGCGCTGATATGAAACTTCCTGGCAGATTAAAACTGTGTGCCCGACCGAGACTCGAACTCGGGACCTTTGCCTTTCGCGGGCAAGTGCTCTACCAACTGAGCTACCGAAGCACGACTCACGTCCGGTACTCACAGCTTCACTTCTGCCAGTACCTCGTCTCCTACCTTCCAAACTTTACAGAAGCTCTCCTGCGAACCTTGCAGAACTAGCACTCCTGAAAGAAAGGATATTGCGGAGACATGGCTTAGCCACAGCCTGGGGGATGTTTCCAGAATGAGATTTTCACTCTGCAGCGGAGTGTGCGCTGATATGAAACTTCCTGGCAGATTAAAACTGTGTGCCCGACCGAGACTCGAACTCGGGACCTTTGCCTGCAAAGGTCCCGAGTTCGAGTCTCGGTCGGGCACACAGTTTTAATCTGCCAGGAAGTTTCATACCATGTCTTGTTTGGAAGTATTTTACAAAGCTTGGTAGCAATGAAATACAATGCTCCATTTGTTTTAAAACATTAAAAATGAAAGGAGGCACAACAAACTTGCGACATCATGCAAGGAGAAAATATTCGCAATGTTTCTTGGAGTTGAAGGTACATCTGATCGATATACCTCTAACTTTATTGACGTGCTGTAAACTAGGGATAACAACTGAATCCTTAATTTTGTGCTTGCTTAAGGGTGAAAAATTGACACCATCCAAAAGTAACGATGCAAGTCATCAACATGTGACTTCTCGCTGTAGCCACGACGGTCTCTTTCACCTTCCCAATCTTTGCTGGACACAATGACACCGATTTCTGCTACTGCCTCAACTCCATATTGACGGTGATTTCCTAGTCCTTCCCCTTTGTTAAAATTTCTCAATCTTTGTTTGATGTCTACATTTATTACTGGACGCAATAGCTATAAAAAACATAAACTCCTTTATTTCAGAAACCGGTTTTTTGAGCGTTATTAACAGTCAGGTTGAAATGGAGACGAAAAGAACCGGTGTCACCGAAAACTGGTTGAATCAGCGATAACTTGCATTCTCAAGCTCTGCGCGCCATTCATATTCGAAAGGCAACACAGTGAAACCTCATTAATCAGTGTTTCTCATTAATCTGTATCTCCAGTTCATCTGATTCGAGTGGTGGGTTGTTTTTTATGCTGTATTGATACTCAGGAAGTAAGGCAGGAACATTCGAAAAAGATAGTAATTAAATTCAACCAACCGCCATATACAGACCCTGTAACAGTGTCAGATAACATTGAATTGCACAGTACCGTATTTGCTCCGTTTGATACTAGTGTAAAATGACACGAACGAAAAAGGAGGTGGTAGTGTCTGTGAGAGAAAGTTTGATGCGCTGCATAGAATAGATAAAGCAGAATTGTTGAACAAAATTATTGGTTGGTTTGGTGTTGGTACAGCAATGGTGCTAGACCAGAAGAATAACCTAAAGGAAATTGAAAACTTGTTTCAAAATGATTATTCCTCATGACGAAATTAGAGGTGTTTGTTCAGCTACAGGCAATGATGATAGTGACGAAGTTGATGCTCATAATGATGACATATAGCGACAACAACGCAGAGTGCAAAATAATGGTCTGTCTGTATTGGCCTACTTGTATTGCTGGTGAAAAGCCTGCGTAACTGTGCTGCACGTAGACGCCAGCTTGCGCAAGGTAGCGAGGGATTTTATTGCGATGAGGTGTAGAATGCGTTATTTCGTCCTAGACAGCAAAATTTAACGAAGTTTGATTTTACTAATACTAACAGAACACAGGTCAGTGCAAAACGAGGAGATCCATTAAAGCAAAACCTCTCATCGATTTTTTATCTTAACCGTAATACAATGTTGTTAACACAATGGCAGATTCTAGCTGATCTCTTCAGGTAAAAAATCCAATGAGCAACGAAAAGTCCAAAAAGTAGAAAATTCCTAAAAACCGAGAATATCGTTGAATGGGGTATAACTGTTTCGTAATGGACAACTGACTGGTGATATTCACTGAATATTTTAAACTTGGTGGCTAAGAGGGTTAGTGTCAGACTCAAAGGTTTGTGGATCAATATTCCGATGGCTTACAATTTTTTCTATGACTTACAGCTTTATTCATCTCTGGATAAGGTTTTTTTATGTAAAAAAAATGCCAAATTACCCCGTGGTTTGGAGATCTAGTTAAATCGTATGAAGATCAGAAGCAAGCAAGGACTTATCCCACCCATAGGCCCGTACGCAATAAAGCATTGCAGTGTTCCAACTAACATTCCAATCGAGGACAGCTATGCATTTTTACTTCGGAATTACAGTAGCTGTAAGTGTCTATTGGCACTCTTCACTCTATGAGACTGTGTGGAGAAATTACAAGAATGGCTGGGAAGCAACATGATTTAAAACACAAGATATCAGCTGAGATTAAGAAGAATACAATGATCCATAGTCCATTGTGTTTCGTTTTATTTAATGGACGCCACAAAGTGAGTGTCAGTAACCTGACGATTGGAACATTATGTATTGAAAGGCGCAGCTTAATTGTGTCAGTGTACGAGGGGATCTGAAAAAGTAAGTCCTGCGCTGACAATGGAAGGGTCTCAGATGAGACTCACAAATTTTTATCAAGTTTTCCAAGGATGACCTATACTGAAAATAAAAAACATTTTTTCGGCTTTTTTCTAGGCACTCCCTAGGTTTTGAAAAAAAGTTGAGGTCAAAGTTGACGACGTTGAACAGAACAACGTTAATAAATCAAACATAATTAACTTTGGATCTCATATTATATTAATAAAATATAATTGTTTTTGGACTATCTTTCCATTTATAGCATTGAAAATACGATTTTCCATCATCATCTTCGACCATGGTTTTTTCAATATAGAACGAGCTTGCAAAACTTGATCAACATCGGTGACCCACAAGTCAGACCCTCCAGTTGTAAGAACATCGTGGCGCATTGTCAGACAAGAATGCACGTTTTCGGTTTGCTGCAGACAGAGTTCTGCTGCGGTACGAATAACAGATGCCTCACAGTGTGCGAGTGAAATGGCACGACAACTATAAACGTGTTCCAAAGTTGAAGTACGTGGGATAATACTATTCTTGTGGGCAAAATGTACAAATTGCACACAGACTCACCGTGAAATTCTGGCGGTATGTGGACCAAATACAATATCGAGTTCAGCTGCAGTGAAATGGTGCCAAGAATTTGACTAAGACCGCACAGACTTGGGTGATACTGATCGGGAAGGAAGGCTATCGACATCGACGACCCACGGCGATGTTCAGGCGATCGAGAAACTGATTCGTAGCAGTCTCACGTTTTCCAACGTCGAGGACTTGGAACAGCGTTTCTCGGATGACTCCGTGACCAAGGAGCGGATTTCTATCGTCTAGGGATTGGAACACTGATAGAACGTTGCAACCGTTGCATACAGAGACTTGCTGACTATGTTGACAAATAGTGTCATGTACGTGTGTCACTGTGAAGTGTAGTGCAGCTCTCAATAAAAGTTACTTGGCCTGACATAATATTGGGTAACTTAATTTTTGAAGTCTACTTGAATTATAAAAATTTGTTAAGTGCAAATAATAATTACTGATAAATAACAAGAACCGCTACTTCATATCAGAAATACATATAATATTAAAACTGTGTGAGCTGATGTTTTTCTTTTAACTTGTTTTGGGCTGCCTGTAAACTAAAAATCTAATGGATCGAGTCACAATTTTCTACAATACAATTTTCATCACAACTATTTTCAACAACCCTAATGACGGGCCTGATGGTCTAGTGGTGAAGCGTTTGCCTGGAAGTCGAGAGGACGAGGGGTTGAATACTGGCTGGAGAACGGAAATTTTCAGTGTACCTTTAATCTAGCCTTCACCTCTCAACGATGTGAGGTATCGGTGGTTCGGATTTCATGTTGGACTGTTTTTCCCCTTTCTGCGGTTGGGTAACTGGGTTAGATTAGGGTCACACAAGTTGTCGAAGAGGCGTCCAATTGAAAGACTTGCACCCATCCATTGAGCCACAGGAAATCAACAACCGTAGTGCCCAGTTTTTGTGTATATTCGCCTTTTAATAATGTTTTAATGCTTCCGAGCGATTTTACACCAGATAGTTTGACTTGTTGTGCGCTGCTATGCTTCGATGTGATTGCTATTCTCGCAAGCGACGCGTTACCCGCAAATCGTGTTTCCAACTTCTGTTATCCGGTAAAAAAAAATGGCGTTGAAAAGAACCGGACTAAGGTAAGATACAGGAGAAAACGTGATGCACGCGACTCTGATGACGCCAGATGTGAGAGAAGCGGCAGCAGCAGCAGCGCGGCAGAAGGAACGCGAGAATATTTCGGTGACGGGGCCGTTTAAACGCTTCGTGAGAACCAAAATGAGGCGTACACGCCACTGGCGCTTAGGCGCCGGGGCAATAAATTGGGGAAAGTTCTATTTTAACGGGTCGCCTAACGAAGGGCCCGGTCGCTCTCGCGCCTGGGGGCAAGTGCAGGGCGCCGCCGCAGCAGGCGTACGCGGACGGAAGCTGTCCCCAGCATCGGCCCTCCTTGCGTCACTAATTGCCACCGCACTGCCAACTAAACATAGCGCCTGTCCCGATACACCAGCAGCCATCAGCGAGCGCACGACCTCCAGCTCCAAGAACCACCCTAAAGCTGCCGTACACACGGGACGCCACTAATTCTCTACAGCGGCACAGTTTTCTATACGGCGTCAGCTGAAATTCACGTGGTTATTAGTGTTGTAGTGAAGGTTGTGATATTAGAGCTTAGACAACAGTTAAAAATAAAGGAAAGAATACCCAAATACTGGATCTGAAAACGGATTTCATGCACGAATAAATTGGGGACAAGAAATACTTACGAAGAAATGACACTCGAAAGCGAAAATGCTCCTGCTGTGGCAAAACAACCAACAGCTGTCTTGTAAATTCATTTACAAATCCACTATTCACTTGAAATTTCAGAAGTTTCGTGTATTCGTAATGTAGGCACCTTGAATACCTTTAATTTTTACTTCCGCAACTGTCACATCACACTTGGGGGCTACTTCCTGTACACAATGCACAATTTCTACAATTCTGAATCTCTCAATCCACAATCTTCATACGACTAGGTTTTTTGGTTTCGTATTCGCCTAGTCGTTTAAAAATCTTTCCAGATATTGTGGCCGCGCGAGGTAGCCGCGCGGTCTTGGGCGCCTTGCCACCGTTCGCGCGGCTTCCCCCGTCTGAGGTTCGAGTCCTCGCTCGGCCGTGTGTGTGTGTGTGTGTGTGTGTGTGTGTGTGTGTGTGTGTGTGTGTAAGTAAGTTAGTTTAAGTTAGATTAAGCAATGCGTAAGAGTAGGGACCGATGAGCTCAGCAATTTGGTTCCATAGGAACTTGCCACACACACACACACACACACACACACACACACACACACACACACACACCAAAATAAACACTTATTTGCCTATATAAATTCGCTCTTCATATAGTTCCAGAAAATACGAAATTGTGCCAGTCGACGACATTTTTCAAAATAATCCAGTAACAAAATGCAACAAAAAAAAAACCCAAATCGAACAGACCTTAGCAGCAGTTTTGCCATGAAAGCTGTGACAGAATGACGGTGTTTCGAAAAACTGCCAACCTGCAGTGCCACTGCAGTATCCCACGAGCAGTGCTATCACTGAAGTTGGATGTGTGAACGCAACCTAACACTTCAACACGATAGCGCCGCACCCTACTTGTCGAATGTCCCCGTGAGTCTATAATTCGAGATTCTTGGAAGGGTTGCTAATTAATAAGCTCGTAAGCGCATTCGTCTGATGAAAACATGATGCTTATAAATTATTGTCTATTACAGCACAGTTTTTATCCTACGTTCGTGTTTCTAGCCGTAAATGCTTTAAGGTCGAATTACACTCGACGGAGCAGAATGTGGCGCCAAAACATTCCACAGTGTATTACAAATGGCAAGAGTCACACAGGCCGTCAACCGAACGGAACAGGACATCAATGTCAAGGGTCCTGGGAAGAAAGTTTTGATGCTGAAGTTGGTAGGGAGTTGATGGCGTCGTCTGGTAACATCAGAAATAATCTGCACCGTCCATCCAAGAAGTTCTGAGGATTGAGCGATATCAGCACTGTAACAATTGTGGTAGCTTGTACTAACAACTGTAAACAACGACATTTTTCTTGTTGTTTCACTTCTCAGCAATTTACATTACAAGAACGTCCGTTAGAAAGTTTGCATTGGCTGTTAAGACACCTCTATCATAGCTAGTTCCTTAATTATAATGCTATATTCAAAATTTTGGATCATGGATGCTATCTCATAACCTGTAGTTCATCGTTAGTTGCTGGACTGAGAGAACTGATATTCTGCTGAGATTGGGTTTGGATACTCTACCATTTGATGGTAACGTTACCTCCGTTCCATTGTCGTCCAATCGAGCTTTATTAAAAATTATGCAATTCTGACCTAAATTAGAACGACATTGCTAATAGCACGTTGAAAGTTTTGGAACAATTTGTTTAATATTCAATCCATTAGCCTTTCCACTTCCCATAAGTTGATACAAACCAATTTCAGTATCAATTAGTTTCGCCCCCTCCCCCCTATCGGCCAAGTCAAAAGATCGCAGACTGCGAAAACAAAATGAAAACGAACCGCGCTATCATCAGGACAAAGAAAAATAGATTATCATGACATGTATACTCATATGATTCAGAGAATTTAACAATCCATACTAATCACTCCGTTTACATACTTAGTTTGAGGAAAATATTACGAAACTAGTTACGACAACATGAACGTTACGAAATATCTTATCTCGGATGAAGAAAAAGGTCATTTCCTTGGCATGAAGTTGATCGCTATTCATTTCCTTGCAGAACTATGTAAACTATTACCTTCAGGACGTTGAAGCAGACAAACAAATCAGTACATATCTGTAAACAAAATCGTTGAATCATCTTTGCCATTTCCATCAACTCTATCACACACGCGATAAAAGCTGACCTTAGGGAAGATCAGTGAGAGTTCCGGAGAAACTTAAGAACACGCGAGGCAATACTGTTCCAATCATGGCTTATCTTAAAACAGAGACTGAAGAAAATAAAACCTACAGTTATATAACATCTGTACAAGCGGAGAAGGATTTTTACAGTATTGATTGGTCTAAAATCTCCGAAGTTTTGAAAGAAGCTGGGATTAAATACAGGGAGCAAAAGAATAATTCAAGTTGCACATAACCAAACTGTAGTTGTAAGAGTCGAAGGACATGAAAGGGAGCCAGTGGTTGAGAGGGGAATGAGACAGGACTGCAGCCTGTCGCAGTAATACTCAACCTGAATACTCAGCAAATAGGAAAGTGAATTCAATTTAAGGGAGAAGAAATAAATACTTTTCGGTTTGCCTATGAAATTGTATTCTGTCGGATACGGTAACGGGGTTAGAAGAATTGTTCAGCAGAACGGATAGTGGTTTAAAAAGAGATTTATACAATGAACATCAACAAAAATAAAAAAAAGAGTAACGGAATATAGTCTGATGAAATCAGGCGATGGTGAATGTGTTAGAGCAGGAAACGAGACACGAAGAGTAGTTGGTGAGGAAGAAAGTACATATGTGTGCGAGGGGGAAGGGGGAGGAGGATTTTACAGGGAGACCCAAATACAATCAGCAATTTTACTGGAATGTAGGCTGCATTACTTATTCAGAGATAAAGAGGCTTGCACAGGTTTGACTAGCATGGAGAGCTGAATCAAACCAGTGTTCGAACTGAAAACGACAACAACGACAAGACGGAAGCTTCCCAATCTTTTACGAACATCATATAATGTCTGTCTTTTTCTACCTACTGTTGTACTTCTGAAGACAAACATAATAAGGCGTCTGACACTTTGATGCACATATATTACACTGGCGATGTTGTAAACGTCATGGGTTATCGTGCAGCCTGTGGTTCTGGGTGTGTTAATACTCATCCGCCATTTCCTTAGGGTAACGGAATAGTTCGTTGAGTTTTTTGAGATAGAATTGAAATAGACCCGATGGCTGTTCGATAGCTGTAGAAAGACACTAGTCAATCTTATTGTGAACAAGATAAAATTCACATACAAATGCATACCGTCAGATTTATATTATACTGCACGTACTGAGTTTTTAAAATTTGAAATAACGTACGTTCGTTCCTTTGTGACGCAGAACGAACGCTTCTAGTCCCGTACAGAAATGTTTAGTGCTCATATAAATAGGACTACGCTCTGCATAAACTTCATGAATGTGTTTTCGACGTCTGACAGGGTATTTTTGTAGGCAGTGATGTTACGAAGTTTTCGATGGAGAGGTTCAACAATCTCTGACCAACTGATAAACACATGCCGTCAAAGAAATCGCTTCTCTCTTCGAGAAATTCTTTCACATATTCGAACAGATTTCTCACTGCATTGGCCTAGTATTCACAGTATCCGCCTAAATCAAACGCCGGGTTGGTGCCTCTGAAAAAGACACGACAGTCTTCTCTTCTGTCCTGCCCCAAACCGAACTTTTGTTTCGTGTCTAGCGACCTCGTCATCGACGGGATGTTAAATCCTAATCATCCTTCCTAAGACCACTTTCACTAGAAAGTAGTCCGAGACAGTAATCTGGGAGTGTCGCATCTTTCCTGATGCTCTCTGCGAGTACAGGATTGGTGTTCTGACGCATTAATGTTCACAGTTTCTTTTTTTAAGTCGTCAACTTTCCATTATCTAAGTCCTATAATTCGTAGTATAGTTACAGGTCTTTATTATCCTCTCAATTCATCTGTCCTTGACGCCTTCAATTCATGTCTTACCAACCTAAAACTCCTGTCAGTATGTTTCTCGTACATTTGTTCTCCAGCACTTCGTCATTTCACTTTTTCGTCGGTCCTTTCTACTGCATTTAATTAACAGCCGGTACTTCCTGATTTATTATCCATTACAAAGAACATAATAGCATAAGACATGTTATGCAAAGGAATAAATCACAATCTTGTAAGAACAAGCGCGTTAAACCTAGGTCGAACAAAGAAATAAATACCTAAATTTCCGTGACCAATTTTTATTGGAAAGACACCATAATCAGTTACGAATTTAACGGCACAAATCTAGATAGCTACTACGGGGATTTTATTGGATCCTCGTTTTGTCGTCATATACTACAGTGATACTATGGAGTTTTTCCTCACTCCGCGCATTATATAGCCGGGATGCAGCCAGTCACGCTAAACAAAGCTCTCCCGGTACGCACGGAACAAGCAACACAGCGAGCACGCGGCAGTCGAAGAACAGCTAAGGTTGAGTGACACTTGACCCTAAAACTCTACTTGCCAAATCGAGTATCACAAAGTTATTTTAATCGAAGTATAAAACGAGATGCAACTGCAGCGTGTATGAAACTAGTTCAGGTGACCACTGTCGCTGAACGGCGCAAACATCGTAGACCCAGCGGGAGATACCTCTAATTACGGTAGCGTGCAAATTAATTGGGACAAGACGATTAAAATGTGCACTTTCATAACTATACGTATAATGCAGTTGGTGTACTGAATATTAATAACTAAAGTATCCTTCTTTTGCTTTAATAAGCTTCTGAACACGTCGTGGCATAGATTCGACCAGGTTAGAGTATATGTTTCATAGTTTGTAGTCATGAAACCACACGTTTACCACATTTACTAGCATGCATGTTGACAGTCCATTTTACCAGGACACTTTTTTACAATACTACACAAATTCTCGGCTGGATTTAAGTCGGTGAATTACCAGGCCAGTGTACATTACACAGTAAAGTTGTTTTCCTTCATGAATGTCTTGACTGCTTTAGAAATTTGACACGGAGCGAGATCATGTTGAAAGATTCCTCCACGAACTGCAAAGGTCTGTGGGAATGGCGCAATCCTGCGCCCAAGGATTTCCATGTATTTGGTTGAATTCCTCATGCCATCAACTGGAACTAGTGCCCCACGGCCACGTGCAATGAAGAAACACCAACACATTTTCTTGAAGGGTATTTTACAATCTGTTCAAGATGCTCAGCTCCAAGTGCCTCATAAGTGCTTCGCCTGACAACCCTTGCTCTGTATACTTGAAAAATAAAATGATACTCATCACTGAAAATTACACGTTTCCAGTCATATTTTGGCTCCTACCAGCCTTCTTCTCTTCATGTAGGTGTTAACAACTGCTTCTTTATTGACTTTCGTTCCTTCCGTCAAGAAGCCAACACCGTACCGTTGAAAAGCCAAATTCAGCCCCAGTAGCCAATAAATCTCTCTGAAGATCCTTACTTGTCTTTTGAGGATGAATTCTACTGCTTCTAAGTATTGTCAGTTCTAATGGAGGTCCACATCTATCTTTTCTCTTTGGAGACAACGAAGCAGTGTCACTATATGCGCTAGTAAGTCCTGAAACACTAGATTTTCCCACACGAACTACAAAGGCAACGTCTCTTGTAGTCATACTCATGAAGAGCAACGTTTTTGCTCGCTCCTTAGGTAAAATGTCTATTTTAACAAGAACACAAATTTTCTTCTCGAGAACACAGACATAACACATGCTGTTGTTTCGCTTACAAGCACTCAACTATAGGGAACCTACAATTGTTCTTCGTAGTCAAGGCAACAAAAGTCCACCAATAGTCCAACAATTGGGCGGATAAAGTTGGTTACAGCTAACTAACGTCAATTCCCTGTAAAATATGAGCTTGTCCCAATTAATTTGCACGCTACTGTAGACGATAAAGCCAATATTTGAAAACTGAAAATGAGTCTTAAATAAATTTTCTACCTGCTCCTTTTATCGTGACTGTATCAAGTGCTTCGTTATCTGCTACCCGCTCATCCGCGGCTATTATTTGCGCAGAAACCTAACAGGCAGCGCTGACGCGACAGAGACTTGGCTGTAACTACGAAAATTGGCTCTTCGATGATGCCCCTCCAAGATGGCGGCTATTGTGGAATTTGGCAGCGACACTAGTAGGGGCGGTCTGCAAAGGGTACTAGCTAGGGACGGGGTGGGGGGGGGGGCAGAAGGGGAGTGGACACCAGCCGCTTTCAGTTTGCTTTCTTTTGAAACGAGCAACACAGTTTACGCGCGAGTTGAGTGCTAGGCTTGGTAGCCACACTGTAGTGCTATATAACTGAACGCATTCCCCCACATGCCTACACTACAGAACAGCTCTCCGCCTAGTGCACAAAATACACGCTTAAGGAATACCTGACCAGCTTCGTGACTGGATTCAGGTATCCCTGGCAGATAGAACTCAATGCATCATTCTTAACAGAGCAAAAACCATAAGACGTAAAAGTGTCTTCGGTAGTACTGTTCTTCCGTTAGAGGAAGTCAGAAGCTCCGTGAGGCTGTTTCCGGATGTTGCTGTGTATAGGAAAGTTGCAACGCCAGAAAATTGTAGCGAAATGCAAGGACACATGCAGACGATGGAAACTTTGTGCAGGTACTGGCAGTGACACTCAACATAAATTTGAGCCGTTGCGCATAAATACGTTGAAAAACCCTTTATTGTTGGATTATAATATTGGCGATGAATCATTGAAAACATTAAAAAAAAAAGTATCGTAAGATTAGAGTCCCACACTCAGGGAATGAGCGTTGCGGAGCATATTCCGGAATCGTGCTCATGGCAAGATCCTAGTGGAGATCGTTTGCCATTGCCTTCCTCCGACCTGTTATCAAGCACCAAGTGTACCTATGTGTCGTGTAGATGACCGTGATGAGTAGTTGTACAGTGTAGCGTTGGGTTTGTGTTATTATGTCTGAAAGAAAGGGAAGGTGAAACCCAGTGCCGGCTCTCGATTAGCACTACGGCGGTAGCCGAGCTTAACGTCCCCATGCGACGGACGAACCACCATCAATAGTGTCATATGTCCTCACTTCATGAAACACTGCGAAGACGTTTGTAATTGTCCAGCATATTGACGTAAAGAGTGGTGATCAGGAACTTCAGGCCACCACCTCTACTCCCCTTGCCAGCCAAATAATGGCAGTGAAAATTTTCCACCACCAGAGCTCAAACCGACTTACCTCCGAGTCGCTCGCCAGGCGTGCGTTGGCGACCTTTTTTTTCCCTTGATCTGATTTTGTCCGGGGTGGACGTCCCATGACATCCGTTCGAGTTCATCGTTGATCCATTGACTTAGTTTCTTTTTATTACAGAGAACAGCTAGACCTCTGACCAAGCACACCGAGCTACCGTGCCTGCACAACCTCGGCTACGGAGACGGGTATCCGTAACGGTGCGACCTAAAGTGGAACGAGCACGCATACGTATCTAGCTGTACATGCAGACGGTACGCTGGGGGTCACTAGAAGAAGCCGAAAGAAATGTAGTTAATCTGCGAAAGCGGTAGCTTACAAATATCTCGCTCGACGATTTCTTGAAAATTGCTCGTTAGGATGGGGCTCTTATCACGTAGCGTATTTAGAATACTACTGTTAAGCGACCCATTATCTGTTAGATTGCAGACAATATTTTACTTCTTCTGATTTACAGATTTGTAGGAAAGTGTCTGTCAAATCTAGGTGTCGATACATTTGTTCGTGAAGAATACAGCTGAGGTTGAACTTACAAATCAGACTGGCATACGTCCGCGCGAATTTGTACACGCACACGAAGGACATGCACATCTATGCACGTGTTCCATCTCGAATAAAATGACTTAGTAATCGCAAGTTGCAGTAGCGGGAACAGTGTTGCCAGCGTGCAGCAGCCACACTAGACTAGAGACGGCAACGGCATGTAGATATTAGAGATGGACAAACTCGTTAGCCTTAGGGAATTAGTTCGCTGGTTAACTTTTTGAGAACGATTTCTACTCGTTCGCCGTTACTTGCTTATCGAATTGTGTACTATATGGGTTTTAGATACATTTCCAGAAAAAATATTAAGTACGCTCAACTATTATTTCTACCTGATAAATTCATTGATTACCTAATGTTTACTCTGACTTCCTTAGATGAGTGCGTGCTCAGAGAGCATCACACTAGTTGGGTGATGCTACAGGCCAGTGACTGCAAGCCAGGCAGAGAGAGATCAGGACAAGCTGAAGGGAAGTACGGATTATGGAACCTGTTTAAGACCCAGTGCAGACAATCCCAATCGTCAGTCACTTTCGAGGGAAGCTCGTAGTCTTAGAAAGTACAATGTCTTGATTTCCTGTTCGTTTACAGAATATTATATGTATTTACGTGGGCGTTACTAGTATGAAACAGCTGAAAGTTAATTGTCATCTGTCAAATCAACATTAATAGCTTACTTTTACAATTTGTGGGTGTGTAAATGAGCTATGCATTCAGAGTGTCATATGATGTGAGGAGAGAAAATTTATTTGGGAAATTATTGAATTCCGACACAGGGGCTAAGAAACAGCTTATTAAAATTAGAAGATATGCATCAACAACGGCAGCAACTACACAAAAACGCTGCGAGATTGTCGAAACTTAACAAGTGAAAAGAAACATTTTTTACGAAACCTCGACGACGTAACACACGTCATTGTGTTGAAGATCTTTACAATCGAAAAAGATAACCAGTTTTTGATCAGTCGGCAGCTGACAAGCGCCCGAAGGTATAGGAATGGAATCAACCACTAGCTACTTGAGAAGGAGAACATATGAGTTAGTAAAGGCAGCCATTGACATATAAGACAGAAACGAATACGAAAAATCAACAAATCAGTAAATTACATATCAATGTACTTAAAAGACACATTTTCCACACAAATGTGTTTGAAAATAAAATAATTCTGATAATTTTGCGCACACTTCGGTTGTATATCCTACAACGGGAATGGGCAGGAAAAAGTTGTAGACGAAACTCGCAATGAATGGCTTTTTTGTTAACTCAGTTATTTGTTTCACAACGGCATAAAATACATCCGCAGGCTTAAGATAAAAGAGACGATTATATTGATAGTTTTTGAATTAATTGAGAATTTTCTTGAAGAACCATATCATACAGTATTTTACCATGTTGCAAAGGGGTCCATCATGCAAGGTGGTTAGCGAAACCTATTTATATATTGAAAAAGTCTATGTTCCTTGATGAATTTGAACTGTGACCACAAGAACAGACTGCAGTTTGTTGTGTTCGTATTTTCCTAACCGCTATGTACGTACGTCGCATGTCCAAGCATGATCCTTTGCCGCTTCGGAAGCCAAAGCTGTGTATTTGGATTTCAGAATTCTTTCAATTATATCCCGTTTGTGAAGTTGCAAAACTGAAATATCATTTATGGTTCTTGTCACTGTTCTGTCCCTTTAATCTTCTGAATCAAAAATTAAAACAGTCGCTACACTAAATCGTGAAGCAGAACCAACAGACGGAGATACAATAGGAGTCAGGTAGGAATTAATCAAATCCCAAAAAATACGACTATTGGAATTGAACTGCTCGTTTCTAATAAAATAAAAGTATATTTAAACAATTTGATTTGAGTGACGAGTTCCTTAAGACGGATTCTTCACAGTGGCCTGTAAATGAAAATGTCAACGCTCTACAGCTAGTTACTAAACTAAACGTCAAAAATTACCCGATTGAGACAGGCGTCAAGTTCATGCAACACTTTAATAAATAATTTACAAAAAAATGAGGAACAGGAGCTATATATATTTCAGGTGCGTCTGGGTATCCCCACAAGGGCAAAAAAGACTGTCCAATAATAATTGTGTTTAAAAGAAAATGTGATTTTCTCGTCATATTTTCCTCACCTATCTAGTTAACATTAGTTTCGTTGTTTGTAGTATTAAAATTGATGCAGAAATTTAGTATTACTAATTAAGCTGACAGTAATGAAGTTTTTCGTTAAAAAATACTTTTTAAAATATATTTTGAGATAAAAACTAAATATTATTTTATGCCAGTCTAAGATTTTTGAAATGGAAAAGCATTCCTTCCCTTTCTCCTACTGAGTCGAAATCAAGAACAGCTCATATTTTTGTGCAAAGAAACCTAAATAGAGGATAGTGCAAAAAAAAAAAAAAAAATAACTTAAAAGAAATGCCGTCAGAAGTGTCAGGTTGTATTTTTGAAAGAACGCCAAACTCGTAAGTTTTCTGTAAATTTTCTTACTCTACGATGAAAAAAAATTAAAATCTAACTTCAGAAGTACTCGTTAAATAAAACAGAAGAAACGAAAAAACGCAAAAAATAAAATAAGTAACTTGCCGTGCGTTAAGTACACTGTGTGTTCTACAGCCGATCAAAACGACGAAGAGTTCAGTAGATTTCTTTGTTTACTGTCTGATAAATGTATGTATTATATCCAACTTATTTTTATAAAAGTTATATAATTATTAAAAATGGGGAAATGGAACGTGGAACGAGTGACTACAAGAAGAAAAACAAGATCGAGACGCCAACAAGGCAGGTCGCTACAAAAGTGAACAGTGAACGATCTTTCCTTGGAAGTCGTTCCTCAGTCTTTCTGTTCACTTTAATGACGGAGGAGGAAGACGAAGATGAGAGTAGTGTTTAACGTCCCGTCAACAACGAGGTCATGAGGGATCGAGCACAAGAATCGGATTAGGGAAGGATAGAGAAAGAAAGCTGCCGTGCCCTTTCGAGGGAACCATCCCGCCATTTGCCTTAATCGATTTAGGGAAACCACGGAAAACCTAAATCCGGATGGTCAGACGCGGACTTGAACCATCGTCCTCCAGAATGCGAGTCCAGTTTGCTGATCACTGCGCTAACCCGCCTGATACACTTTGGTGAACCGTTCAAAAATGGCTCTGAGCACTATGGGACTTAACTTCTGAGGTCATCAGTCCCCTAGAACTTAGAACCTAACTAACCTAAGGACGTCACACACATCCTTGCCCGAGGCAGGATTCGAATCTGCGATCGTAGCGGTCGCGTGGTTCCAGCGCCTAGAACCGCTCGGCCACTCCGGCCGGCTGGTGAACCGTTCCTTTTGACCCGTTCGTTCGTGAACAACTCACCTCTTGTAGATATGTCGACGTTATACTGTCATATAGTGACAGTATCAATACATTCCTGAGATACATCCGGTATTAATTATTATGCTTTCTGTAATTTTCATTGGGTAGCGAATGTAGTCACACATCCTGTCATATACTTTACAAAATGAAAAATTATTAACTATTTTTTGTATAGTATTTACATACGGTACGAAGTAAATAAGATGATTAGAGACGTTGATAAATTCATAAAGCGATTAGAATGTCAGTGATACTGTGAGACAACATCAAAAATGAGAGGTATTCTTGAAGGTGAAACTTTGAAAACAGTACTGATCATCAGGACATGTTGAAACAGCATACTCGTCTATTATGTGTGGCAAACTCTTGTTTTGTCCAGGGTGCCTCAATCATACAGAAAGAAGCAAAGTTTCAATTGATTGTGCAAATTATGATACAGCCTCAAAACTGAACTAAATGAGTCTTCCAAAAGAGAAAAATAGGACGTCAGTAGGAAAAAAGGAATTTTCCAGTTTTAAAAATTAAAGTTACCTATTTCTTGCCACATTTTAAAAACTTTTTAACCGTGGCCTATCCTTCAATTGATGAGTTTTTGTTAGGCTTTAAATTGGGACCACATTGTCTCGAGCCAACATTGTACTAGAAATTTTATTGTTGCTGGTTTCCCCACTTCTGCCTGAAGTTTAAAAGAACTGTTTTCTTTCGAAATCTGCATTAATACGTTCAGAGTTATAAATCAGCTCTATAAATTATGTTTATTTTCAAACAATCAAAATTACTTATAAAAATTAAATAATCTCTAGAAAAATAAACTCGTACGAAAATCAATAAAACCAACCCTTCATTACAAAAATATTAAATAAAGACATATTGTTTTCGTAAAACTAACAAATTATTCGAAATAAGGATCACTCTTTTTTATGTATCGAAAATATCGAAATGTAGCCTTCGGTACGTCGTTAGCGTCGAGATCACTAAGAAAATTTATCGTTAAGTCAATCTAACGATGCTTCATGAAATTTTATCATCTCTGCTCTTGGCAAAAATGTGTATGTACAGACGAAACAGACAAGTTAGTGAGCACTTGGCGCTCGAGTAAGAACTCACGACGAAACCTTACGGAAAACTCGAAAACCTCGCGTTTGAAGATTATATTTCCGAGCGCTGTTAATTACAAAATATTTGTAGCTAATTAACGTATTAGCTGGTAGATGTGTACGTAACGCAAAAGTTTTGTAATCGTAAAATCTGTGTTTCGAATCTCGCTAGTGGCAGTTCTTTTTTACTTTTTTTTTTTTTTTAATTGTGATTAACGAATGTAAATACTGAAGAATAATTTTAATAATATGTATTTTTAAGTACTATTCGCATGAAAATGTGGTTATTCTCAATAAATTAAAAGATTTTGTGCAAAACTGCGAATATGAAACAGAAAATAAAATCCCTTTTTATTTCTAGAGATTGAACAGTATTATTGATGTATATAAGTTTTCATTGAACAAAGAGGAATTTCGCGTTTATGTAACAAATTTTAGTTATTTTCATGTTACCAATAATTAAAACTAAAAATACGTTATTTTTATAGAAATTATTACGCAGTGTTTGTTAAACGACATTTCTATTTGTTAATAATTCTGTAATTTAAGTAAAAGTTAAAAAATGCTCTGGCAGGAATAGAACAACTCCCTTTCCGACTACAAATATTTTATTTTAATGAAATCGTCTGCTGACGAATAGGTTGCAATTGTTTTCTACTTAACAGCGCTCGGAAGGCTTCAAAGGCGATTTTTTAAAGAATTGCTCCATATTGCTTTAGAAAATTCATGAAGAAAATTGAAGATCCTCGGTCGGTAAGGTTCCATTGTAAAATTAAAATGCGGCAGACCCCTTCGACTCGACGTGCTAAAACGTTAACTGCAACGTTGTATTAATTGGAATACACAGTGCTTGATCAGGATAAGGGAGCATTCTCTCTGACGTATTGTGAAAGGATTCCACTGTCGGATTGCGTCCTCTCTGCCCCAACTACCGTCCCTACCGTCCCAGAGAGGCAGATGAGCAGCTAGCGGAGTCTGCCTGGCGTGGCGTAATACGTAACTAGAGAGTTGCAGCCGGTGCCGGTGCCGGTGCCGGCGTGGAGGGGCCCGGGAGTGCGGAGTGGGTGTAGCGGAGGTGTGCCAGGGCCCAGGGCCCGCCCCCGGCGGCCGGCGGCCAATGCGCGCGCGCACCTGCGCCGCCGACCCCCCATTGTCCCCGCCTGATCGCAGACAATCGCCGCCTGCCGGCCTCCGCCGCCTGGCTACCTGCCGACTAGGCAGCCCTCCAAACACGCCGCGGCCGCCGCACTCCTGCCACTACGCGCTCCACCGTCAGTCGCGTCACATACCGTTTACCAGGACTTACAAAGCACAAGCTCACTTGACAAAATGTATCAAACTCATCTACACTTTTCATTCTACAACGTATTCAAATAAAAACAGTTGTTCAACGTGCCACCACCATCATCATCACTATACAGTTAGAGTCTTCCGCGTACTGTTAATGAGTCTCTCCCGCTTCCTTCTGTCCATTTACAATATGGCACGGAGATCATCATCCATTGTGTTTCCCATTGTAGCGAGCTCATCCGTGATAAAATCCTTCAAACGGGTTCTGGGTCTTCCAACGGGTTCTGGGTCTTCCTACAGGACTTGTTCCTTCCATCTCTCTTTCCATTTTTTTCTGGGTGTTCTTGCAACTTCGAACTGCATTACACGTTCGTACACGTATTCTGCACGTTCTGATTCGGTCTAAAAGAGATGTCCTTATTCCAATGTTCGTCCTCAGCTCCTCCTCCCTAAACTCATCAATCTTGGTCTTCTGGACGGTGTATCTAAGGACTGATGCTTGGAGTCTCGTTGAGGGTGCATGCTCCGGTTCCGTAGGTCCGTATTTTTACGAATTAGCTACTGAACATCACGGATTTCATATGTAAGCCACATTATTTCCCAACATATTCTCCTTCCTTTTCAAAGCACTTAGTCTGCAGTCTACATGCTTGTGTATTCCTGCCAAGATGGAAGTTTTTGGTTGGTTGCAAAGTTACTTTGGCTCCGTTTTACCCGTCTCCGGCCATCCTGATTTAGGTTTTCCGTGATTTCCCTAAATCGTTTCAGGCAAATGCCGGGATGGTTCCTTTGAAAGGGCACGGCCGATTTCCTTCCCCATCCTTCCCTAATCCGAGCTTGTGCTCCGTCTCTAATGACCTCGTTGTCGACGGGACGTTAAACACTAATCTCCTCCTCCGTTTTCTGCGTGCCTGAGGAAAGCCGACGACTTAAGAAGCATCCTTGAGCAGCGCAAACAAAATAAAGTCGGAGGGACTAAGAGCTGCGCTTTAGAGGGGTGTACCAGCAGTTCAAAAACCAACGTCTTGACGGCTTCAGCGGTGTGGTAAGCCGTGTGTGGGCGCGCGTTGTTATGCAACAGCAACATTTTCTTTGACAAGAAAACTACTGGCTTTAGCTTATTTTCCAACAATTCACCTAAAGTCCCTTTGCTGACGATTGTTCCGTTTGTCATGTACTCTCCCATTACAGACCCATCTGCGTCCCAAAAAATGGTTAGTGTAACCTTTCCGCCGATAACAGAGTCTTAATTTTTTTTCCTTTGATATTAGGGGTGTTTCCACTTCTGGTTCATATTGGTGACCCACATTTCATCGATGATGACTACCCTAGTCGAAACTCAGTCGCCTTTCCTGCTGAAACGGTCGAATAAACCTTGGCTTATGTCAAAATGTTTGACGTTGATTTCTTCAGTTAGCTGCCTCGATACCGATCGGGAGAAACTTTACAGAAGCCAAGTTCACTGAGTATAATGTGATACGCAGAACATGACTGATGTCCAAAGAAGCCACTGCCATATCGACCATATCGATGGTAACTCTTCTACCTGCTAAAACCATCTCTTGAGCTTTCTGAATCTTTTCGGCCGTGGGTCGACTCCGATGTCGTCCTGTTCCGTCTTCATTTATCACCGTCGTCTTTATTTATCACCGTCTTTGGTCACTTTCAAAAATCTCGATACAGAAATTAACATACTTTATGACACGGCGCTTGTATTGCGCGAAAGTCTATGATGGATTTCAGTCCCCTTCGCCCCTTCCGATAGTAGAAATCGAATCATTGCTCTTTGTTCTTACAACAACCCACTAACGGAGCGGTCATGTTTGCACTGTCACTGACACAATGCAACTGATGTGGTCGGGGCCGAATGGTGCATATATGACTACAGTGATACCAACTGTAAGCGTCTATACGCAGAAAGTAGTGTGAAAATTTAAAAGTGTGTTTTGACGAAAATGTAAATTTCTTTTTATTCTCACATGAAAAGGCACACTGGATGCTTTGTTGCCCGCATCTCGTGGTCGTGCGGTAGCGTTCTTGCTTCCCACGCCCGGGTTCCCGGGTTCGATTCCCGGCGGGGTCAGGGATTTTCTCTGCCTCGTGATGGCTGGGTGTTGTGTGCTGTCCTTAGGTTAGTTAGGTTTAAGTAGTTCTAAGTTCTAGGGGACTGATGACCATCGATGTTAAGTCCTATAGTGCTCAGAGCCATTTGAACCATTTTGGATGCTTTGGAGCGCTGGGAGTAGAATGGTACCAAGCCGTCATGCGAAATTTCACCGCTGAAGTAACTCGTAGCAGTGCCATTCGGTTGTATGGATTCAGTGCATTAAGGTGTGCCGACGTCGAGGCGCGATACGTTGATAGGAAGGAGCTATCTTCTTTGGACGTGCCCATCTCCACATCGTGAATGACGCTGCGAGATTTGTTGGTGCATCAAGGCAGACTGTCTAATGTATCTACAAGGAATGTTGTACAACTGTCAGCCATGTGCGTAGGGACTTAGGAAAGGAAATTACACCTGTCGTCCCAGGTTAAAACCACTGTTCCAGGTTTCCTGCAGAGACAATTCTGCTGCGCTACAAGTAACAGGTGCATCATAGTGTTCCACTGAAACGGCGCGTCAACTGAAAACGTAATCCAAAATTGAAGCACGCGGGACAGTAGCCTACGATTCGTGTGAGCAAAATGTTTAAATTGAACACAGTTCACGGTTAAATTCTGGAGACATTATGACCAAATGCTATGACGCGTCGAGCCGCAGTGAAATGGTGCCAACAATGTGACCAAGGCCACACAGACGTGGGTGACGATGATTGGGAAGTTCAGATCTTGCACCATGCGATTTCCATCTTAACGACAAGCTAAAAGAGCTCTGGGGAAAGAGATTTTCCAGTGATCAGGAAAGACGTTCACGGTTCTCGAATGGCTCCGTGACCATTGCGCGGCTTTCGATTGTCGACTAACTGAACGGTTGACAGAAAAATGGTTCAAATGGCTCTGAGCACTATGCGACTTAACTTCTGAGGTCATCAGTCGCCTAGAATTTAGAACTAATTAAATCTAACTAACCTAAGGACATCACCCATATCCATGCCCGAGGCAGGATTCGAACCTGCGACCGTAGCGGTCACGCGGTTCCAGACTGAAGGGTTGACAGAACAATCCGACCGTTGTTTACATAGATCTGGTAACTATGTTGAAAACAGTGTCACGTGTCTGTGTATTACAAATTTCAATAAAAGTTACTTCTCCTGACATAATAATGGGTAACTTCCTTTCTGAAATCCCCTCGTAAAGCGGCGTAAGGACAGTTGTAAAAAATCCTAAAATACAGGGATCGGGGATGAGTGTCATATCTCGTCAATGAGAATCGGTTTGAAACACGACGGGAACTGTTGCTATCCGTGCATGCAGGCTCATCTCAACCAGTCACCGAGCGAACACAGCATACGGCACTGCGTCCAATTGACATCTGGAGACGAGGACCTCGCAAGGCCACTGCTCCTAGCAGCACACAAAGCTAGGTCAAACAGTAGAGAAACTGGACAGTAGCTGACTGGTAGCGTTTTTCTGTCCGACAGGCCACGACAATGTTCTTTTCAGATAATGCAAGGCATAGTGTGTCCGGGCAGCCCAACGAGGCTTTTAGCTGTACGGTGTGGAAGGTGTATCTAAGGTTCGAAGTAGTTCCACGATGTTTTGGGGATGTCTTTTTCACCAAAACACTAGCTTATTCATTCAGGAATACCGAAAAAATAAACCTGAATGTTTGTTTCAATGCTCACGATGACGAAGTGTTGCCACTTCTTCCACGTCTTCATGACGATTATGCCGTGGACACTCTCGTCTTCCAAGATAACAGCCATGTTCACAAGGCAGCACGCGTTTTTGACGAACACGCAGGCACCATATTGTATCCTTGACTGATCATCCGATGCCTGAGATTATTTGGAACAACAGGTTGTAACGTAACAGTCAACACCCTCGCAATTTGGTAGCTATAGAGTCTAGGGGATCTAATCGTCAATGGGTCACTTCAGCTGGATATAGCTCCTCGCAGAACTGAGGCCACTGTCAAGGCTAGAAGTGGTTTTGTACGGTTTTGTTGTCTTGTGTGGTGACGGTGAGCAGTTTTTATTCGGTGTGCTTATTTTTCGAAATGCAAGTACGTCTCCGATCTTTGCCGCGTTAATACGAGATGATTATGATTTTATGGTGGTCTCTCTTTACTGGTAGATCCTACTTCTGGGTATACAGTCGCATATCTGCTAGGTCTGTTTTCAGCTACTGCACATTATGTGACTACTGAATACAGAGTTTGTGGAACGCTTCATGTGCTAAACACGATAGTGGATGAAAAAACAAATAAAATGTTAAAGGCAGGTGAACATTTCAAGGGATTATTTCTTACTATATTCACCTGGATAACATAGTGTCAACAAAACAGTATGATGTGATTTGCATTAACGTTCGTGGTGGAGCGACTATTGTAAAACCTTTCCTCAGCCATATGACAGTAAACAGCCACAAGACCTGGGCTACCAATCACAGGGAACGTTTAATGTTGTTTTCAAGTCTCTGTTTACACTGTTACCTCCAGCAAAAGAGTTTGCGCTCGGATAACACTCTGGGATACTTAAAATTCTTACCGAATCTTCGTGGTTCTCTAACAATGTTGCATGACGCAGACATTGTATCCAGCAGGATATACCTCTACCTAGATGAAAAAGCCGCTATTTGACAGCTGGAAATGGCCAAAATTTGTTTATAAGATTATAAGGACATGTAAAACATCCAATACAGAAGGTAGTAATGAAGATGGTCGTCTATTGCCAAACTCAACGTTCTATCTCCACAATAGAGTGGAATGCCATGTTTAGGGAAACAATCGGCGCTCTAAATCATGATTGTAAACGCTTTTTTATAAGCCCGGTCCCTCATAAACAGTATCTTTTCTGCTGCGGCCCCTCGTTAAGTGAGAAATGGTGGTAAGAGAGCTGCACTCATCGTTGTCTTCATGGGACGGATGTGCCATGCTAATACTTTTTTGCTATATGCGACGCATTTTAACTAATGTCCTTAGTTGAAGAGTTCGTTTGAAAGAAGTAATATTAAGTTTATATAACAAACGAAAGCATTTTCACATAAGCTTGACGGTGGTCCCGTTTGTGACACTTATTTATGTAATATACACTCCTGGAAATGGAAAAAAGAACACATTGACACCGGTGTGTCAGACCCACCATACTTGCTCCGGACACTGCGAGAGGGCTGTACAAGCAATGATCACACGCACGGCACAGCGGACACACCAGGAACCGCGGTGTTGGCCGTCGAATGGCGCTAGCTGCGCAGCATTTGTGCACCGCCGCCGTCAGTGTCAGCCAGTTTGCCGTGGCAAACGGAGCTCCATCGCAGTCTTTAACACTGGTAGCATGCCGCGACAGCGTGGACGTGAACCGTATGTGCAGTTGACGGACTTTGAGCGAGGGCGTATAGTGGGCATGCGGGAGGCCGGGTGGACGTACCGCCGAATTGCTCAACACGTGGGGCGTGAGGTCTCCACAGTACATCGATGTTGTCGCCAGTGGTCGGCGGAAGGTGCACGTGCCCGTCGACCTGGGACCGGACCGCAGCGACGCACGGATGCACGCCAAGACCGTAGGATCCTACGCAGTGCCGTAGGGGACCGCACCGCCACTTCCCAGCAAATTAGGGACACTGTTGCTCCTGGGGTATCGGCGAGGACCATTCGCAACCGTCTCCATGAAGCTGGGCTACGGTCCCGCACACCGTTAGGCCGTCTTCCGCTCACGCCCCAACATCGTGCAGCCCGCCTCCAGTGGTGTCGCGACAGGCGTGAATGGAGGGACGAATGGAGACGTGTCGTCTTCAGCGATGAGAGTCGCTTCTGCCTTGGTGCCAATGATGGTCGTATGCGTGTTTGGCGCCGTGCAGGTGAGCGCCACAATCAGGACTGCATACGACCGAGGCACACAGGGCCAACACCCGGCATCATGGTGTGGGGAGCGATCTCCTACACTGGCCGTACACCACTGGTGATCGTCGAGGGGACACTGAATAGTGCACGGTACATCCAACCCGTCATCGAACCCATCGTTCTACCATTCCTAGACCGGCAAGGGAACTTGCTGTTCCAACAGGACAATGCACGTCCGCATGTATCCCGTGCCACCCAACGCGCTCTAGAAGGTGTAAGTCAACTACCCTGGCCAGCAAGATCTCCGGATCTGTCCCCCATTGAGCATGTTTGGGACTGGATGAAGCGTTGTCTCACGCGGTCTGCACGTCCAGCACGAACGCTGGTCCAACTGAGGCGCCAGGTGGAAATGGCATGGCAAGCCGTTCCACTGGACTACATCCAGCATCTCTACGATCGTCTCCATGGGAGAATAGCAGCCTGCATTGCTGCGAAAGGTGGATATACACTGTACTAGTGCCGACATTGTGCATGCTCTGTTGCCTGTGTCTATGTGCCTGTGGTTCTGTCAGTGTGATCATGTGATGTATCTGACCCCAGGAATGTGTCAATAAAGTTTCCCCTTCCTGGGACAATGAATTCACGGTGTTCTTATTTCAATTTCCAGGAGTGTATTAGCGTTTCGACACTTTTATTTCGTAAATCACTTCCTGACACGTGTATTCTTGACGAATAGCGCTCGGAGGGGAAGATGGATTTTAGTGTTTCGTCGACATGGAAGACATTAGAGACAAAAATAACGTTCGGTTTATTGGCAGATACACCCTCGGATGAAAGAAGTCGAGGCTGTTTTTCGACATTTTTCTCTCTCGACTGTGCAAAAGATTAGGGAAGTAATAAGTTGACCTGAATTCAGTTTTAGTGTCTGATTAATAGTGCAGTACGAAGTTCTACGTTGGTCATATAATACTTCTCTGCCCCGAGCCGATTGTCAAGCTGGAGCAGGTGTGGACATTACGCGTCCAGTGTGATTATGACCTGTAGCGGCAGTAGGATTGTGAAGGTTTGAGTTTCATTTAGGTACATCATTCGTCAAATCCCGTTCTCGTACGCTAGTACAGTGTTCCTCTAGTCAGTGTTAGTTGCTTCGAGTACTGGTAATAAAAGAATTTCATATCGCCAGAATTTGCACTGGACTGTTTTCCAAAAGTCTCCACAGTGCTTCATAGAGTCAGAGCGTGGACTGGTTTCGATGTTACAATCTTCGGATGGTGCTACTAGAGAGAAGTAAGTCATGTGCTTACAAACTCTACTCTTTCATTCCGTGTACATCTGTAAAAACACAAACACAGAACAACACTGCACAGGTAGTCAGCATAGTCATCCGTAGGATGCAGATACACACTCCTTACTTTATAACAGTCTGGAGGAATATCACATAACCACGGCAGCAATGCAGGATTCTTGCCCTGATATCATCGCTCATCCATCTGGGTATGGAATTGAAAGGTGCATACAAGAAGCTAGCGCTATCTGCTTTATGATACTGTGGCCCTTATAAAGTGACATGATGGAAGACGTCCAAAATCAAAGACGCATTGCTAGGATCGTAAGAGATCGGCCTAGACCATATGAAAGTGTAACAGGAAACGTAGCTAGGAAGCATTGGAAGAACGGATTAGTTGTTATCGCGAAACTCGTGGGATCAGTTTAGAGAGAGAGAGAGAGAGAGAGAGAGTAGGAAGGCAAAGCCACGCCACCTCCAGTAAGACCTTATGTAGCAAAGCATTGCGGTATTAAAAGCAACCAGCTTTACTTTTAGAATGCGAGATAGAACAATGAACAGGTTTAGTGCTTTTGTCGTTGGTTCTGCAAAGAATACCACGAGAATAAGATAGATTACAGTTCATATGGAGGTAAAAATATAATCAAATTTTCCTCTCTCTTTACGCGAAATGTCCTATTACAAATCTTCCTAGCGGTGATATGATTTAGTTCATTGTGTTTCGTGGATTAAATACCTCTATACATTCAATATTTTTCGTTGTGTACCTTGCAATGATTACACGCTTACTTGACCAAGATACACCTCTGCTGTCGAGTAATTTTCACTTTTCGACTGCGAAGTATGAAATAAAGTAAACCCTAAAATAACATATTTTCTTAGTTACAGACGCAAAATTAGAAGCACGCTCGTGTTTGTAAAATATTAATTATAATAAAATGTGAGTTTATTCTCACATGTGCGTTGTCTACATTATTTTGAAACAAGTTATTCAGTTTTACATCATTTGAAGCTGTAGCAGCAGTGATCTCAGCAGCAAAACGAATGGCAGTTATATTACAGAATGGAGCGAGATATCTAAAATCTAAGCTGCTATTCAGGAAAATAAAAATATGACGTATGAAGTTTCAGTGAGCCCGTTGCTTTCATACGGCGCTGAAACCTGAACACTATAGAAATTTGATGATGAGAAGCGGTATATCTGAAAGAAAGAACATGACAAAAAATCTTGGGCCAGTGAAAGAAAATGGTGACTGGAGCAGGAGATATAACTGTGACTTACCTAATCTACATGATGAACCACACATTGTCAGTTGCAGTAATATTAATATGCCAGAATCGACAGCACATGTACTGAGAGCTAATGACAGAATGATTAGGAAGTCATTCAGTGGAGTGTCTGAAGGTAACCAGAGGATGGAAGACAAAAGCTAAGGTAGGTAGAAGGTGTCACAGAGGACCTAAGGAAATCTGAAATTCGGGATCTGGAATTAACCAGCAAAGAATGGAACAAAAGGGCTGCAGTGCCAAAGATAACGATGATGATGATGATGATGATGATGATGGAAGAGTATCTAATCTATTACATGTTGTCTTCCGCCGTGCACTGTGCAGTGGTTTCAGTAACACAGACAGACAGCTTCGAGCTAAATATAGTGTAAAAATGTGATTTTTTGGTTCGAGTACGTAGTTTAACGCTAACTCTGAGAAGGTAAGCGAATCCACACACGGTAGAGACATTTTTAGTTCGTTTAGCGATACTGGTGAGTGCAGCTTAGAACAGAGCAGGTAAAACTCCTCTGAGAAGTGAGCGCTAGCGACAACGGGGAACTGCCAATCATTGTAATACGGCGGGGGCGTCCACCCGCCGCCAGGGAATGTCCCCTCGCCTCTGCTCTCCTCTCAGCGCGGGAGGTAATTGTGTGCGAGAGCAGCGCGCAGGCGACCGGCGCACCCTGCCCCGGTCACAAATCAGCGTCCACTCGATGCCCATCATTTATTCATTCCGCGCGAGCCGTCATCCTGAAAGGCCCTCAGGGCGACCATTACTGCCGGGTTTTTCCTTCCTCCCGGAAGGGCATCGGCGACAGGGTGGCCAGTTCCAGCTCCTTCCTCTTCGCAGCTGCCGGCCAACGCGTAAACGTCAGCCCTCGGACAGTCCGACGCTGCGCCAAGCGGCCCTCTGCTGGCACAATTTCCCGCAGAAACTACACTATCTGATCAATACCGAACCAAATACTAGATGTCACAAGAGACAGACGCGCCACTACAATAAGAAACGAGAAGTATTATGTTGTCAGTAGAAAAGCAATAACAGCAAAATGGCTCGGTCAGGAGCGCCCAGGGATTTCGAACGTGGGCTAGTCATTAGATGTTACTTGAGTAACAAATGAATCAGAGACATTTCAATCCTTGCGGTACGATGTGGCCACATTTTACAGCATTGTGTGCTCCGTACAGTAGTTGAGAAGTTCGGAGGCAATGATTCATCGTATCAGCATCGTGCTGCGCGGGGTAGCCGAGTGGTCTTGGGCGTCTTGCCACAGTTCGCGCAACTCCCCCGTCAGAGGTTCGAGTCCTCCCTCGGGCATGGGTATGTGTGTCGTCCTTAGCGTACCACAATACAACAACGTATCAGCATCGCAATGTACCTTGTCACAAAGCAACATTTGTGGGGCAGTTGTTTGTGGACAACATTCCTGAAACAGACTGGCCCGTTCATAGTCCCGACCAGAACCCAATGTAGTAACATCTTTGGGATGCAATAGACTGTCGACTTTGCTTCAGACCCCAGCGTCCAACATCGCCACCGTCTCTGGTTTCCTCTTTTCTGGAATAATGGGCTGCCATTCCTCCACAAACATTCGGAAATTCCACTGAAAGCGTTTCCAGACAGCTGGTTTAAGTAGCAGAAAACCCGGATGCAGGAACTCTTTGTCGACGTGCCATGGTGGCCTGCGAAACCATTCAACCATTCGAAAGATCATGATTCGACGAGTGCATGCGTGTGTGGAAGCGAAAGAAAAATATTTTAAACATTACGACTTTCTGAGTTCATGGTACTTCCCTGCTGACAATATGCAATGATATGTTGAACGTAAGGTTTCATTACGTGTGATTAATAAACTAAGAATGTTGGGGATTTATTTATACGAACTTTTTTCCTTTTTTGTTCCAAAAAAACCAGTCCCAGAGTTCGTAAAGATATTTTTGACACACCCTGCATATGTTGTACATTATTCAGTTGTTACTGCCTGGCTAATCTGTGATATCTTAAAAATATCTGTCATAAGAAATTAATATAAATAACTGTTGTTCCTAAAAAGTAAATAAGTTTTGTGTTTAGCTTTATAAAACACTTGTGCGTTTGACACAGATGAGGTTGCACGTCCGAAGGAACACTGCATCATAATTCTTAATACCACAGGAAGAGATATTTCGTATTTATTCGCCAATGCCAGGCCTTCGACGCTTAATGAATATGTCCTTCCTGGCTGGAAATATACGTAGCGTTCCAGTGCAGGTTGTCATTCATGGATGACGACATATGGAAGTTTGAGTCTGGCCATGATTCGTGCTCAGATGTCCGAAGCGGTTAAGGCAACTGCTCACGTAATGCGGGAAATAACGGGTTTGATTTCCGGTCTGGCACAAATTTTCACTGTCGTCATCCCAATACATAGCCGATGGTGGTTCACATTTGCAATTGCAAATACATTTCCTTTTGATATAGTGCTTTGATGCTATCCTCGTAGGCTATATCCTATTTGAACGGTTTTGTACTTAGTTACTCCTCTGTGTTTTAACATATCTGAAACCTGTTTTTTCTGGGGAGGAGGTAACAGTTTTGGTCACGATGTTGAAATTATCGTAAAAGGTTTTCCACTCCAGGGTGTGGTGATGCAGCAATTAATTTCAACATCGCAACCAAAACTTTTTTCTTCTCCTCATTCTACATAGGACCTACTGGTTGCTCTATCACCACGCGATGGAGTTAAAAATTATTTTTTTTATTTTTTTTATTTATCTTCAATGCATTCGTAACAGTATAGTAAGAGAAAGTATGGTTTCGCCAATTAAGCTTGAGTAAAATCTTATTCCCACGGGGCAAATGCCGCGATGGTTCCTTTGAAAAGGCGCGGCCGACTCCCTTCCCCATCCTTGCCTAATCCGATTCGACCGATAACTTCGCTGTTTGCCCCCCCCCCCCTCCCCAAATCAACCAACCAACGCTACTCCCACGGTCGGTTAACACACGTATCTTTTCAATTAAATTGTAATCCTTTGGATACCGGTGGTGGAATGTAAAAGACAGCAGTCGCGGGTAGACTACGTAATTCATTGCAGTTCTAGATTTCGACAATAATATAGTCACTGTCGGTGCATTACATGGTCTGACACGGTAATGCCTAATGACTCTCAGTGGTTAGCACACTGACTCGCATTCGGGAGGACGACGGTTCAATCCCGTCTCCAACCATCCTGATTTAGGTTTTCCGTGATTTCCCTAAATCGTTTCAGGCAAATTCCGGGATGGTTCCTTTGAAAGGACACGGCCGATTTCCTTCCCAATCCTTCCCCAAACCCGAGCTTGCGCTCCGTCTCTAATGATCTCGTTGTCGACGGGACGTTAAACACTAGCCACCACCACCACCTAATGACTCTTCTGGAAATGCGCCGATGATGACCACGTTATAGTCGAAGTCTAAATCTGCAGTAAATTACGGATTCTGCGAATGACTGCTGTCCTTTACATTTGACGTGTATCCTTACTGCGTTGTCAACGAGAAAAGTGTTGCAACGATTAAGATACTGGGGTAGCCATCGTGCCTTTCGATTATGGTTTTCCGAGTTATTCGATAAATCAGTTAAGGTTATGCGGGTGTGGGGGGCGGGGGAGGGGCCGAGGTAGGTAGGGAGGAGTCGCCTTTAAAAACCAGGAATAATTTCTTTCCGCATCCTTGCGTCTGTTGGCTCGAACGGCCTCGCCAAGAGTGTTGGTTAAACCCCAATCTTCGCTGACTTCTAATCCGTTCGGTGCAGTAGGAAAGTATACACGCCGACTCCGTTCTATTAACATGAATGCTCATCGCATTCTCCGCGTCATTCGAGGAAACTCCAGTGCAGTTATGCGCATATAGGATAGACAATGTCGGAGGAAACAGGAGAGGACGCAGTAGACGGGGATTCAGGTTTACCTCGTCGGGCTGGTGAGCTGTGGGCAGGTCGCCACTCAGCGGTGAGATCGTCACTGGATAGTGTTGGTGGTTTCACCGTCACTTTGCGGCCGACGCGATACGATCGGCGGTGCCCTACCGTACGCTATGCGTAGCCCGTGGTGGATGCCACATTGCATGTCCCAATCCTCTGTATACCCTTCACACGTCAGCTGCGTCAGTGAGTTATTCCTCCACTAGTGTTCTTCAAGAGCTTGGCTATAGAAAAGGTAAAGGCACTAGAGAGCTACATACGATTTGTCGGCCTAGAAAAACGATCGGTAGTGTAAAATGATGCAAGACAGAGACTGGAATACATCCAAAGAATAATTGACGGAGTAGGGTGTAAAAACTAATGAGCTATGTAGAGATTGGCACAAGACAGGAATTTGTGACGAGCCGCATCAACCCCGTAAGAAGACCAGGAACAAAGTGTTCTTGAGGATTAGCGCTTTGTAGCACACGAATTCTAAGATTTCGGAAATACGGTTAGATAGTTATCATCAGTGAAAGTGAAATGAAAGTGAAAAAGAATTACATGACCTATTGAGTACAATGAACAATCTAACTGGTACAGAATGAAGAAAAGGAAGTAACGGAGAATGGCAGAAAAGAAGTTAGGGTAAACTTAAGATCGTTTGGAGAGAGAGAGAGAGAGAGAGAGAGAGAGACAGACAGAGACAGGGGATTGGGGGGGGGGGGGGAGGAAAGGAGAGTGGGGAGGGCAGGGAAGAAGAAAGGAGAGACTATCAGCTTAGCGTGGTCTTCTCTTTCCATAGCCATGGAAACCTGGCAAAAGCTACAATGTACAGACAGGCGATGCAGGGTGCTCACGAACAACAGAACAGCACATCAGAATGGACGCACGCTGGTGATTTACAAAATCGATTTTTGGTAAGTAAACACACAATAAGATTTCACACAGTGAATTGTAATCTTGACTTTGCATTTACCATCTCTATAGATTTTAATGGCATTTCAGTCTTGTACGTAGAGAAAAAGAGGTGGAAGCAGAGAGATACAGGCGTGTATAATCGTAAAGGGAGAAGAAACCATCTCTTTCAGTTGTGTTCGTTTTTAATTTTGGCAAATAATATTTAATTTGTATGATTGTACATCCATTTATTTCCCGCAGTCTAGTTAATTTGCTCAAGAATACGCCCTGTACCTTTCATAGTTGATCCTTTAGCGTGTATTTAGTGTAGTCTCAATAAAACGAGAAGAGATAATAATAATAAGAAGAAGAAGAAGAAGAAGAAGAAAGCAGTAAGTACGAGCAGGAATTGCGCTCTGATGGTTCCGCACAAAAATTATGGATACAGATAGTTGATCGACTTTGATGAGTGACTTCGTGAATTTCAAAATATGTGACGTAAATGGCGGTATTTTTTTGGTTGCATTGACTTAGAAGCTTAAATTTATTACACCGCCAAGGCCATGCAGACCTTAGTACTTGACATACGTTACTACCTGTTACTGAGAAAAAGGGTCTAAACAGGCAGACGGGCAACAAAGTGACCCTATAGGGTTTTGCTTTTACCGACTGAAGTACCGAAACGTAAAATAGTGGAAAAAAAGAAAGATTTTATACACTTCTATACCGACTTTTTTGGCGGAACTCTGAATGTTTCGTAAATCCAAAGACATAAATTTTTGGTGTATGTCGACTGCAATCTCCCAGAAGAAACGCGATAGCCGTAGATGTGGCTTTCTGATTCTACCTGTAAATGTACTGCTTATAGCTCGATTCTTATCATTAAAAAAAAATGTTAACAAACGAAGAAGTCATTTACATTGTATGTTGAACCGCTGCGGTGCCGTCACGGAGCGCTGCGATACCTACATGTGAGAAAAATCCGAGTCAGGTTGCCTAGCAATGAGAGCGATCTTTCGGCTGCATTTGTCAGTACTCTAAGTGACGTGTGCTGCAGTCCCCAGTTTCGAGTTATTCGATTGGCGAGTCGGGCGGGGGGGGGGGGGGGGGAGAATGGCGCACAAAGAGAGGAAGCAGAGGGAGACGCAAACATAGGAGGAGGAGGGGACGAGACGGGTTTGGTCGGATGATATGCGGCAGCGGTAGTGGCTGCCACTCATTAGGGAATAATGTCCCGATACATGGCGGCCGTGGCCGTGCAATACGCATCTCTCTTTCTCATTATCTGCCGCAAATGCATTTCGAATGGACGGTGTGCGCGGCGAGGGAGGAGGTGTCGGTGAGTCGGCGCGGTGGTTCGCAGCGCGCCAGAGGGAACTGTTTTATAATTTCTGTTTGATGATAAACCGGGGGTGAGGCTGCGCCGCCGGGGCAGGGCAGAGGCGAGGGGGATTTACGTGAGGGGCCCGCGACGCGGCGACAGCTGCCGCAGCCAGAGATGCCATCTCTATGGCGGCCGTGATTAGTTGCCGCTAATGTGTATCATTAGTCCGACTGTGAAATTAACTGCGTATTGTGTGGTGCCGCCGGCGCTGCGGCAATCATAATCCGGCGCGTGCGCCGCCGCAGTCTCTCTGTGAGTCGCCCGCCCTGTGTGTGCTGTGCGCCAGATACGCGGCCAGCCCTTCAGCCGGTGGTCGGTGCAGCGGCACACAATGGCCGTATGTCCATAGAAATGTAATAGGGCCGGCCGGCGCGGCGCCAGCGCACACACCGTCCGACCGACTGCCGCTCGGCAGCGCCTTTGACGGACCGTCACCGTAGTGCTAGAGGAGAGGGAGGCGTGTGTGATAACAGAGCTCGCAGCCCCCCCGAGACGAGGGGAGAGGCCGCCTCATCTCGGCGAGTCGCTGCTCGGTGCGTTCACCACGCACCTGTCTGTCCATCTGCGGTGGGCGCAGGCAGCTAGCTCTCTGTCCGTCTCCCGGCACAAACGCACGTTCACTCCGACGTTGGTATCGACCGCAAATTTGGAGCCATGCATAGTAACGGACCGCAATTCCTGTCGAAATCTAGAAACGTCTGCATAACGTCTAAAACATATACATACCAGCGGAAAAATGGCCTGTCGGAACATGAAAAAAGACGAATATGCTCCTGTTCATTAAAGGACTTTGAAAAGTGGAGTACCAGCTGCCTCATTCTACCTTCCTCAGCACCTTCAAAAATCCTCCCAAATATTTTGGCACGCGAACATCTCAAACTCCCAGAAGCTCCCCTCACTGTTTCTCTCTCACACCCACTAGTCCATTGCTGTGAGTAGCTCATACCCATCCATTCGCAGATGCCCTTTCTCATTCAGTCATTCGGCCCAACTTACTGCCATTATCTCTTTGTGTCCCCCTGTCTCACAGCCACAGTCCCCTTCGTTCTGTCCTACTACTACAGTCTCCTCTCACTGTTGCTGTCTCCCGCTTGCTAGCTATTACTGATAATATTTCATTGCTTCCTTCCAATTGCTGTATCTCTTATCAGAGTCACTAACTCTTTCTTCCTCGTTATCATTGTCACATACTCTATCTCTCTGGCTCTCACCTACTTCAACATTCTCTTTATTCCTCCCCCTCTGCCACTGTCTCCTTCGCTGTTTTCCTAGCACTGTTCTGTCGCTGTCAACTATGTTCCACTGCCACTGTGTTCCTCTCTTTCTCTCACACTGCCACTGTCTCTTTCCCTCTCAGCATAAAAAAAGCACGAATATGTTCGCATGCAAAAACTTTAGGGAAAAAATTTCAAGGTGAGGAAGGTAGGATGAGGCAGCCGGAGCCCCATTTTTCAGTCACAGTCTTTAAGATAAACACGAACATACTCGCATTTTTTGTGCTTCGATGGGAGCACTTTTTCACTAGTTCTCACTGGTGGCCAAAAATCGCAGCTATTCAGCGCTATCTACCCGCGATACCGCTCATCAAAATATCGAATCTGACCAGTGCATTTTATAGACAATTTCGTCTACTTTAATTTTATGCAGAGTGATCATCTTCGGAAAATGCATAGTTTTCGAGATACAAGCGACAAACTGAAAAAAAGTGTGAAAATTTTTTGGCTCTTTGCGTTTTTCGTTGTGAAGTCGACTTCCTCTACGGCAGCAAACATAAAATGAGGATTCAGCCCCCCAAGAAACATATAGAGAAAAAAAAAACTTCCGCAATTTTGTTACGGAAATGGCTGTGTTGAATACCAACTGACTGGACTACAGAAGTTTGAAGGGGAATGTGACGCTGCCTAACAAATCAGAAGATTTACCATCAATGACAACGACTACGAAAGCCTGCAGATTTATATAAAATGCTTAGTATGATTCGCAGGACAACTGTCTGGTCATTTTTCAAGAGGGGTGGCCGTCTACGAATGCACAGCTACTATGCTATGGGACGTCGAATTTTAAGAAGGGTAGTGTCAAAGCTCTTGGGACTGTGTTTGTTATATAGGACTACCTCTTAATGCGCCCTAAAATCTCTTTTGGTATTCTCATGGCCCCTATGCAAGATATACAATGGCGGAAGAGAACTGTCAGTCAATCATCCTCGAATGCCGGATTTCTAAATTAACGCAAGAGATTTTCCTGAGTCAAACAGCACCCTTTTCCAAAAATTCCTACTAAAGTTCTCGGAGCCTGTCTTTTACTTTTGTATGGGCTACACCGACCTATTATGATGCTGGCCGGCCAGCGTGGCCGAGCGGTTCTAGGCACTACAGTCTGGATCCGCGCGACCGCTACGGTCGTAGGTTCGAATCCTGCCTCGGGCTTGGATGTGTGTGATGTCCTTAGGTTAGTTAGGTTTAAGTAGTTCTAAGTTCTAGGGGACTGATGACCTCAGAAGTTAAGTCCCATAGTGCTCAGAGCCATTTGAACCATTTATTATGATGCTGGCAGTGCGTCTTTCAATTAGTTTGGTGTCAGCTGTATTATCTACTTGGTAAGGGCTCCAGATGGCGCGGCAATATTCAAGAATTGGTTGCACTAGCGTTTTGCATGTAATTTTCTTGTGTACTTTTCCAGAATCCTTCCAAAAAATCTGAGTCTTCTATTCCCCAATTCTAATACTGACTTAACGTGTTCGTGCCGCTTCATTTAGCTTCGTAAAACCTGGACTGTAAGGAGGATCAGCATCACCTAAGTCTGTGGGGTCTTGGCAATTTGTTGGCGCCATTTTCTAGACTGGACGCGAAAATTCATTTGGTCCAAATACCGCCAGAATTTCACGATAAATCTGTTATCAATTTACACGTTTTGCCCACAAGAATCTACTGTCCTGCGCACTTCAGAATGCCTTTCCAGTTGCCGTGCCATTTCATTCGCACATTGCGATGCACCTGTTATCAGTACCGCAGCGAAGCTATGTCTGCAGAACACTTAGAACATTTACGCTCTTCTGACAGTGCACCACTCTTGTTGCGTAATGGCCTCAGTGCGGGGCGACATGTGTAACTTACTTTCCGAAGTCCCTACGAATGTCCATTACTTTGCATTTATCTATCTTTAAAGAGAGCTGCCAATCAGTAAAACAAGTGAACATTTTGGCTACGTTTTTTCTGCAACTCATTACAAACTTCCGGGGACGATACTTCCCTGTAAACAACACAGAGGAGCTCTGTTTGGCGCTGTGTGTCTTATTTCTAGAAATATTCGACACAGGTAAACAAGGTCAGGGCTAAGTGATATGTCGATGTTTTAGTCTCTACAGACTGACGCAAGAACAATCATCATTCATCGAACGTATTCAGAGACGCGCTGCAACGACCGTAACAAATCAGTATAGCACATGCGAAAGTGTATCTGAGATGCTGACAGATTATGAATGGCAGTCTTTCAAAGAAAGACGACATTGTTTTCTAGAAATCATAATTGGATAAATTTAAAGAACTGGTATCGTGGAATAATTTTTTCTTTCTTCATAGTATACATAGTAATTCAGCTGTCCCTACCTATGAGTTTTATTCAACTCGCAACACCTTGAAAAGCCACACATGCGATTTTCATATTCTCTCACTCACCCTACGCGCAAACAATCCTAAAGAAAAAAAATGAACAGGACCTTATTGTAGGAAATTCAATGAATCTAAATTTTATACTGGGATATGTTTATCTCTGGAGACCACAGTTTTCGAGTTATTTAAGAAAAACACATCTGAAGGTTACTTTTGTACGTTTTTCTTGAATAGTTCGAAAACTACGGCCTCTAGCGAAAACGTATCCCAATGCAGGATTTAACTACATTAAATTTCCTACAAAAAGGTCCTGCTCATTTTTTCTAGAGGACTAATAATTTGTGTGATATTTGAAGGTGTTGGAGGTGGCAAAAATCCACAGCTAAATCATCCTGTATATCGCATATATGATAAGAAAAATTAGGAAACTTATCGCGGCAAGTAGGCAGTCATTTTTCCCTCGTTCCGCTTATGAATGGAACCGGAGTCTCTTTTAGTAGCACGAAGCACCTTTCGTCCTGCTCTGTACAGTGGCTTATGAAGAATATATGTAAACATTAAGTGTCGAAGAATGGGAGTCAGTGTGCGGAGTTAGCAATGTTTTATCCTTGAGAAATGAGAATCCTTGGGAATTCAAAACAACTTTGTCTTTCTTTCGACACACATAATTTTAGTGAATGTAGAGCCATTGTTTGCAACAATGCATTGTACAAGAGTTAGTCTTTTAGGTCTAAGAATATCTGAGTGGTAGGTATTGGTTGTTAATAGCCAACAACTGATGCAAGTAAATACTGGAGCTTTAGGTGCTTCTTAGTTACAGCTTTTATCACAAATCTAACGAATAAAATTAAGGCCGAAAGTTCACCCAAGACGTATATTACCAAAAAGCCGCTAATATTTCATGAATGCTTCACGATAGGGGAACAGGGTTTTTTGGCAAGTAACAGTTCACAATCACGTCATCACATTTTGCTGCACGCCCAACATAGTAATTTTTGTTACCGAGATAATAAAGCAGCTCCAGCTTTTTTAATAAGAGAACAAGATATATTTTGAAGACATTTCACAGTGCGTGGAAAGAGGACCAAAACCATATTTTCGTAATGAATATTTTTGCAGAAATATCTGGCTAATGTGGCAAATATAAAGCTAAAGTGTGTCGAAATTGCGTAGATTCGCCGTTACTGGCCCGCTAATACAGAGCTGTATCGACAAACGTAGGCTTCAGATATGACAGATTCCGGGTTTATTTTGTGAAGAATTTGACTAAGTACAGGGGCATATCCCTGCACTCGTCTACGCACGTATTCAGCTGTCGTACTGGACTAAAAAGAGCTTATCATTCGGTGTAAACGAAGCATGTAACCATAGGTAACAAAGGTGTAAAATCAGCACAGAGTTTGCACTTCTGCAGTCTAATGGCGTGCATAAGACAGCTCTTGTTTGGTAAATAAGACGTTCTGAGGTGAGGAGGCGCAGGTGGCAAAAACAGTGGTATGTATAACGAAAAAATGATAAAAGATAAAGCAAGTGCATGTTTGGTTATGCTTAAATCTGCTAAAATATTATTGAAGTTTTGTATAAAAATATGGAATCACTGCATATTTCCCGACATAGTGGACTCTTTACCATTATCATTCGCTTAGTCGCGTATGGCCAGAGCTTTGCATAAGCACTTCATTCACCAGTTCTGTTCTAGCTATTTTTTTTTTAAACAGCATTCGTCGAGAGAGCGTAGAAGCAAAATGGACCTAATTTTTATCTGTGTTAGCTACTCGGGAAAAAATGCATCTCCCCCCTCCCCCTTCGTTTCAGCGTATGGCTGTTAAATGCAAATTAACGATGCCTCTCTTGCTGACGTTTAAAAAACGATACGATAATTTAAATCGCCACAACCGCAGTATCCGTGCGTTCCGCGAGTTATCCGAACGCTTTAAATTTTTAAAAGTATACCGAGATTTGCAGGCAACGAATAACGCATCTACTCTTCCCCCGAACAATTACTAATATTTATCTATTTTTTAAAAAAAGAAAAAAGAAGACCTCACTCTAAGCGTAAAATTGTATGCCGGCCAAAGCGAAGCCCCTTTTGTATAAATTACATGTGATCCCCATCATCTGTTGGCAGAAAATTAGAGAACCGAACTGCGCACTGAGTAACACGCGCGACCTCACAAATGCTGTAATTATAATCCCTGTGTAACGTATTTTCCATTAAAGCCGGCCAGTGAATAATGTATACTTTTATTGCGTGTTTGTGACAGCGGCGATTGCCGCGGCAGCGGGGGCGCGGCCAAATGCATTTGGTGCCGCGAAGAATGGCGCGGCGGGCGCAAATCCACGTCCACATCGGCGGCCCGCAGCGCAAAAAGCCGTAATGGATTATTATCGCGGCCGCGGACGGGAGCCGGCATTTTTTTATGCGCCGGGCAGTCGCGCGTTGGCCGCTGTTCGTTATTTGTCTGCGTGTGTACGTGCTCAATTATATCTCCGTGGCCACATGCTGATGGCTGTGGCGTCGGAACGAGTGCTGGTCAATTATACACAGAAATAACGCCACACACTCACATGCCCATGCGGTCATAATCACACACACATACACACACACACACACACACACACACACACACACACAAAATCGCTAGTATGGAGGGATCTGTCTGTATACTGAGACGGCTACATATTATTTCCCACCAACTGAAATGCCCGCAATGGGATGTTTCGTGTAATGTAATTAAGATGTGTTTCCATTTCATAACATTCATTTGGCTTGCATCTCATTCCCGAAGAAAACATTAAAATCCTATTTTTTATCCTCCATTCACTCTATTCCATTTATCGTACTTCAGAGGAAGCTATCCTCCAGTTGACGTCGACTTCATTAGAGACGGATCTTGAAGTAAGTAACGGTAGGAGGAAAATCGGACGTTGCATTGTTTAGAAACCATAGTGATTTAGATAAACCACGGAAATCCTAAATCAAGGAAACTGAACAGGAATTTGAACCTCGCTACTGCCGAAGTGCATCTGCAACTGCATATACACTATACAAGCGACTGTGTGCAACGTGCAGGGTACTTCATACAAATACTAACCACGCCCAGTCCAGTATCCGACAGCATTACCTTAATGGCGATACCGTAAAACTGCTTGGAATGAATTTAACTGGAAGCAGGAAATACCCCAATACACATTTCGAGAAACATAAATGCCATTTCTCGTCGCGAGCTCACGTCGACACGCGTTGGAACATGCTTGCTAACGTTTCCCATCTGATAAACGCTTAATAAGGAAGCCTCCATTCCGTGACTAAATTCTGCACGCTTCTACACATTCACAAATATTATCCAAGCCCGTTGTCTCACATAGTTCACGGGTTCTTTTCCAATGAGACTTCGGATTGTAAGTTGCAACGTAGATAAGTCGAAAAAATATTCTCTGTGAATTTAGATCAATCAGAATAGTTGCTAGCTACTGTCAGCAACGTGCAACTTGAACAGATATCGGGAAGGAGCGGGGATTAAAAGTCTTCTGCCCACCCTGATTAAGATTTTTCGTCGTTTTCTTAACTGTCTCCTTTAACACTACTACAGCCAATTCACTCTACAACTCGATAATGCTTCACTCATGTTCATCTTTCTGCCGATGGTTCACTGGACTTTGTAGGAGATAATTCTTTTAATTTACTGATTATTTACGTTACACGTCTCCACAGAGGACGTCAATAAGTTACATGACGACGTCAGAAATGGTGGCATCTGGTTCTATTACTGGACGTAGAAAGAAATTTTAGTCACCAGAGTTTTGTATATGTACAGCGAATAGAGGACTGTACAGTATTATCACAAGAATACTTGCCATGTTCTTGACTGAAGCTCAAATGCCTGCAGTGGTTTTGACTGAAGAGACAAGACACTATCGATGAGGTTTCGATGGTTGGAATAGAACAGTGCGCCAAGGAGACTTTAATGAATAATAATGATAATAAAAAAAGAGATTCTTTTGTCAGCTACTGAGTGCAATTAATCATTCAATGATTTTGTCCAATGGTTTAAACGTCGGTCAAACGTATTTTCTAGCGACGGGATTTATCTGTCATCCGTCGAGTTACTGGGGAGGTGCTCATCTTCGTTTCTTCTTCCTATGAGATTAATATAGCTATACTAATTAAATATGTTGAAGATTAAATAATTTAATTTAATTTCGGTTGCTGTATTGTAATGCCAATAGTTCACAACAGATCTCTCCCAAATCTTTCAACAACAGTTCCCATCCTCTAGCCAGAACCATTATTATTCTCTATGCCAATAGTCAAAGAATACAACAATGCATAGTTTGAGAATTTAGTGGCCAGCATTTGCGTATTCCATTAAAGGTATTCTATCAATTCACGTAATCATACCGCCGCAACATAAAAAGGGGACAAATTCGTTAAATAAATATAATACAACATACATGGGACAATACTGTATCATAACAGATGAACAACCCCGCTATGTTGCAACATTACCTCACGATTCTCTCGGTGTTTAAGAGGCTTTCTGTCCGTAGCAGTTTTCACTCTCCTCCTCCTTTGCAGCGCACTGGGTAACCCCATCACGACATACACTAACATACGCAAACATACAGTCATTACTGCCACCCACTGGTGCATTTATCAGGCGTTGGTCACTTTCTATGAGATCGTGCCATATGGGGTTATGAGATATATTGTGAGCGCAAATAACTTGCCTTTTTCAAGGTCCAAAAATGGAAACCACAGCGAAAATCAAAAATGTTTTACTTGCAACATTTAGCAACATCTTCCAGCCACTTCTCTAGAGAGTCGCCCAACCATGTAGACAAGCTTTCTAATACCCTCGTCACAGAATGCAGCCACCTGCTCTTCCCGCAAATTCTCTACGCTGATCTGCTGCTCGTTGCCTGTGCCAAAACGCTGTCCTCATAGCCAGCGGCTTATGTGAGCAGACAGATCAAAATCAGAGGGAGACAAGCCCTGGCTGTACGGTGGGTGACAAACACTTCCCATCGAGGGCGCCACAGGAGCGTCTTTGTTGCAGCTGCGGTGTGCGGCCGAGCATTGTCATGAAGAAGGACAATGCCTAATGATAACATTCCTCTTCATTTGTCCTGAATCGCCATTCGTGGACGCTTTTCTCGAACCAACTGACCCACTCGCCTAGCAAGACCAGCGGTCGACACTTCGTTTCCTTCCCTGACAGCCTGCACCATGAACGTCTGTACGTCCTGCTTCCAAGTTTCTGCACCAGTGCCGCACTTCGCTGTCATGCATGACAGTTACGTTATGTGGGCTGCATAAAATCAGGCGGAACCTGTCAGCATGAAGGAATCGACTGACAGCACGCATTTCACACTTGGTGGGAGACTCTATTGTTCTAGGCTTGTCTATGTGCTCACTGTGCGCTCAGAACTGGAAAGCGCGACGTGACGCTGTCGTCGGGGATACTACAAACACTTCACAACACATCCGCACAGAGCTTCATCAGATTTTCAATGCGGTTTTAATTTCGCGACCGATCGGATCTTGAAGGGAAAAAGGGAAAGAAAAAAAAACCCTCATATCACGACAGGCATTATCAGCTATGACCTTTTCTGCATATATAATTCGTAAGCCACAGTACAGTGCATGGTGGCGGGTATACCATACCAAAATTATAGATTTTTCGGCCTTTTCCGTTCACGAATCCAGCTATGGAAAAGTGTCTATACGCCTATGTACACACTGTAGTCTCTTTTATATTGATGATCCCTACGCTACATGTACGTTGGTGGCAGCATAATGGTAGCACATCAAATACAGTTTCACAAACTTCAACCGGCAGGGTTCACGACAACTTTGTCTTTTTCTTCCAAGGATTCCGATTTAAGTTCGCCGAGCATTTCTGCTGCAGTTTCGTATGGGCTATACCGATTTGTACACCCTAGCAACGCGTCTCTGAATGCGTTCGATGTCGGTTGTCTGGCCTGCTTAATAAGGATCCCAAACACTGGACCAATACTCTAGAATTGGTGGCACTACAGTCTTGTAGGCGATTTCCTTTACAGATACACTGCACTTTCCCACAACCCTTCCAACAAATCTAAGTTTTCCTCTATCCTTCCTTAATATTGATTTTACACGACCGCTCTGTTTCATCTCCTTTCTTAATATTATCCCTAGCTATTTATACGGTACTCATGCCCAAGATGTTTGTTTTGCAGTCGGGTACTACCAAGTTCTTTCTGTCTGCTGTAGGCGATGACGGAAGAAGGAATTAACAACAGCTTTCAACAGTTGGTAAGCAATGCATTTTGCTTCACAAGAACTAATGTATTAGGGAAATGTTTTCGGAAGTGTTATCATTGGAACAAGAGTTGGGCGGTAGCGAGCGCGCCTCGAATGCTGGAGTGAGTGGGTGTCATTGTGTTGGAGCGCGTGGGTGCAGGCGCCGGCCGGTCGGCGAGCACAAAGCTTTTGTTCTATATGTGTATCCGGCCGGCGGCTGAGTGCCGCGATAAGCCGAGAGCCCGTGACGTCAGCGCAGAGGCCGCACCTCCAGCCTCTTCTCTGCTCGGACTCTCCGGCCGAGATGATCCTCAGCTGCTGGGGCAAGGATAAACACAAGGTGCGCCTAACAAGTTCGCCTAAGTGACCCGTACTTTACGAGCAACGTGTGTTGAAAGTGCGCGCACGTGCACGACGACGTATGTTGAGAAGCGCTACGTCATGTCTGATACATTAAGATATAGAGGATTCGTCTGCTGCAGCAACTCGGTCATACTGTCTTTGTACACAGTTTAATGGGGGAAAGCAGGAACATTATCTTGCCTTTTTTTCATCTGACTGATTTGATGCGACCTGCCAAAATTTCCACTTTTGGGTCAATCTCGTTATCTCAGAATACCATTTGCACCATACGTCGTCTGTTATTTGTCGGAAGTGTTCTAATTTCTCCCTTCCCCTACAGTTTTTACTCTCTGCAGCTTTCTCTAGTACCATGCCTTAACGCACGTCCTATCATCCTGTCCCTTCTTTTAATCAGTTGTCTCCATATGTTCCTTTCTTCGCCGATTCTGCGGAGAAAGTCTTCATCTCTTATCAGTCCATGTAATTTTAAAGATCCTTAGCTACACACGTCCAGTCAATGATTCATTACCACCGCGCGGGATTAGCCGAGCGGTCTCAGGCGCTACAGTTATGGACTGTGCTGCTGGTCCCGGCGGCGGTTCGAGTCCTCCCTCGGGCATGTGTGTGTGTGTGTGTGTGTGTGTGTGTGTGTGTGTGTGTGTGTTTGTCCTTAGGATAATTTAGGTTAAGTAGTGTGTAAGCTTAGGGACTGATGACCTTAGCAGTTAAGTCCCATAAGATTTCACACACATTTGAACATTTGATTCATTACCGTTCAATGCTGTGCTCCAAACGTACAGTCTCGGAAATTTCTTCCACGAATTGCGGTCGATGTTTGATATTGGTCGACTTCTTTCGACCTGGAATTCTCTCTTCGCCTGTGCTACTCTGCTTTTTTGTCCTCCTTGATCGTCCCTCATGTGTCATTTTGCTTCCAAGGTAGCAGGATTATCCACTACTTCTTCTTTGCGATCACCTATTTTGATGGTAAACTTCTTACTAATCTCATTTCTGCAAATCCTCATTAATTCTTCGGTTTCCTATCAGTACATATTCCGCGCCCAGTAGCAATCCATTCAGTGTGTGCTGTAATGCTTCCTTGCTTTCACTGAGGATAGCAATGACATAGCGAATCATATCACCTTTATCTTTCCGCCATGACTTTTAATCCAACAACCTAAACTTTCTTTTATTTTTCTACAAGTTCCTAAAAACTGCGAAGGAGACACAAGTAGAGTTGCTGCTAATAAGAGGAAAAGAAGCAGGAGCCGAGAAGTCTACAGCCGCTGACGCGATACAAAAGATGTCCTTCTTCCCTACCCACTACACAATTTAACGAAACTTTGTAACGTCTACGAAACCTTCTTGCCCATGCAGAGCATTGGCTATCACTGTAATATTCGATCTCTTCCTCTCTCTGTTTACTGTATCTCTTTACACTGAGGCGACAGGAGTCATGGGATAGTGATATGCACATGTAGCCTATAGATGGTGTTAGATTCGCGTACACAAGAAATAAAAGGGCAGTCCACTGGCGGCGCTGTCATTTGTACTCAGGTGATTCATGTGAAATGGTTTCCAACGTGATTGTGGCGCACGACGGGAACTAACAGATTTTGAACAGGGAATGGTAGTTGGAGCTAGGCGCATGGGATATTCCGTTTCGGAAATCGTTAGGGAATTCAATATTCCGAGATCCACAGTGTCAAGAGTGTGGCGAGAATACCAGATTTCAGACATTACCCCTCACCACGGACAACGCAGTGGCCGACGGTCTTCACTTAACGACTGAGGACAGTGTTGTTTGTGTAGCGTTGTCAGTGCTAACAGACAAGCAACACTGCGTGAAATAAGCCCAAAAATAAATATGGAACGTATGCTACACGCTTTCGTCAAGACAGTGCGGCGAAATTGGGCGTTTAACGGGATATTGCAGCGTGTGCCATTGCTAATACCACGACATCACCAGCAGCGCCTCTCCCGGGCTCGTGACCATATCGATTGGGACCTAGACGACCTCAAAACCGTGGTTTGATTCTACCCTGTGATTGATAATACACGATTTAATTTACTTAATTTACTTGTTTGTATATCTTAGTTACCAGAGAATCTTTTTAGAGTTATAATTCTCAGGATTTATAATTATAAAATATTTCAGGTCAAGGTGCAGCGTATAATTTAGAGAAGGTGGAGCTGAAGGTAGAGCGTGGCACAGACCATACGAAGCTAAGGACCCAAGTTGTCAGGAACTCACTGTAAAAGCTGATGGTGGCCCCATAATGGTTTGGGTTGTGTTTACATGGAATGGACTGGGCCCTCTGGTCCAACTGAACTGATCATTGACTGCAAATGGTTATATTCCCCTACTTGGAGATTATTTTGAGGAATCGTGTAAGATAAACACCGAAAACATAAATCTGGATATGTGTCACTGGCCTCTCGAGAAGTAGACGGGTGTCTTACCATTGCGCCACCTTGTTCGGTTCGCAGAAATAGGAACAAAAATACCCCGTAGTAATCGATTACATAAATAGTAACAAACCTTTGGACTCTTTTACTTAGACGCTTCAAAATGGTTCAAATGGCTCTGAGCACTATGGGACTCAACTGCTATGGTCATCAGTCCCCTAGAACTTAGAACTACTTAAACCTAACTAACCTAAGGACATCACACAACACCCAGCCATCACGAGGCAGAGAAAATCCCTGACCCCTCCGGGAATCGAACCTGGGAACCCGGGCGTGGGAAGCGAGAACGCTACCGCACGACCACGAGATGCGGGCGCTTAGACGCTGTATCTGCGCCAAGCTAAGAGGCAATATGAATCTAAACGTGTACAGTACATCACTTGTAAGCGGGACAAGTGGTTAACTTAAACTATTGCAGAGAAATGAAGATGTAGAACAATCATGTACGTATCTTTAAAAACCTCTCCACTGTTTGAGGTGTTCGTCAAATAGGCGGGAGAGTCAAGTTAGATGCGTGCTGCTGCGCTTGCTACGATCGCAGGTTCGAATCCTGTTTCGGGCATGGATGTGTGTGATGTCCGTAGGTTAGTTAGGTTTAAGTAGTTCTAAGTTCTAGGAGACTGATGACCTCAGATGTTAAGTCCCATAGTGCTCAGAGCCATTTGAACCATTTTTGCGCTTGCTACTGAACATACAAATATAAAGCTGTTACGTGAGATGTCGGATGAAGAAAATTGCATTGATAAATTTCTGGAATATAACTCATATTTTAGTGAAACGCTGCAGGCTGAATTTGGAGAATAAATATTTCGGTTGGACTACAAAGAACTCTATCGCGTCATAGTATATTCCGGCAAAGACTTCAAACGACGAGACTGAAGTGCACGTACAGACATACATGGGTTTCTCCAACGCACCATAGTCGAGTGAAACAGCAAGGGGAGATAATAGTAATGGTACAAAGCAATACGAGCCGCGCTACTTTATCTCACTGCTAATTTGTTGGTAAGGCTAAGCGGTCTAAAGTCTTACTTTGATACCAGATAGAACTGAAGCAGCAGAGACAGAGGGGGCTTTATTAATAAGGTAAGGCAGAAGCGGGAGGAGAGGAGGGAGCGGAATAACGTGATTAAAGTTCCGAGAGTTTTGAGAACATTCCCATTGCAAGGGAGACGCTGGAGTTGCTCCCAAGTCTTATTCAGTTTTCAATTAGAAATCCGTTATTTGAAGAGGAACTGCTTGACTCCTCTGGCATTAAGTGGATAAATACGTCACCCAGACGCAAAATTAGGCACGGTCGGCTCGTTGGCTTGCGTCTGCCAGGCGGCGTCACGCCGGAGGGCCACGGGCGGATGGGCTGGCTTGTCGGGCCAGGGACAAGTTGCAGGCAGCTACCTGGGCCGGCTAGGCGAGCAAACATTGACACAAACTGTTTTGTGAACTCTGAATCGCAAATTAGCAACTCTGTGCGGCGGATTATCGGGGTGCGCGCTGTTTGTGCATACACGCGGGGTGTCTGCCCGGAGAATCATCAGAACGTGCGTTGTGTTTACCCGGCCCGATTGAAGACGCTGATGTAATTAGCTACAGTGGGAGCAGCCCAGGTGTAGCCGGCCGGCGTGGCGTCTGTGCCCTCGGGCGCACCGCCGTAGCTGAAGCGGGCAGCTACTGCTTGGCGCTTGCCAAGCAAGCTCTGCTCTGGAGATTTCTCGCCCTGGTCGTCATCCAGTGCGCAGGTGGGAAGGGCCCCAGCTGCAACTGCTCTGCCTCATTTGCTGAATAACGGTCTATGCTTTTGGAATACAGTTTCGACTAAGTCATCTCTCAGGCAGAAGGGGTATCAGTAGTAACCATCATCATCACCATCATCATTACATCCAGAAAGCATTCGACACAGTACCTCACTGCAGAAGGTCCGAGCATACGGAATAGGCTCTCAGGTGTGTAAGTGGCCCAAAGACTTTGGTAACAGAACCCAATACAACCTCCTGAACGGCTAGTGTTCATCGGTGTTGTTAGGGGTGCCCTAGAGAAGTGTGGTAGGACCGCTCTTCTTCTCAATGCCCATAAACGATCTGATGGATAGGGTAGGCAGCAGTCTGCGACTCTTTGCTGAAGCACTTTAGTGAACGGGGAAGTGCAGTCATCGACTGACCAAGGGCAACTTGGACAGACTTTCTATTTGGTTGAAGAATAAGTTTGTTCTAAATATGAAAAAATATAAGTTAATGCAGATGATTATTTCGAATACAGTATCAGTGGGGCGCTGTTTGACACAGTCACGTCGATTAACTATCTAGACAAAATGTTATAAAGCGATATGAAATGGAACGAGCGCGCAAGGACGGTAGTAGGGAAGACGAATGGTCGACTTTGGTTTACTGAGAGAATTCTTGGGAAGTGTAGCTCATCTAAACAGGAGACCACGTCCAGAACACCCATTCTTGCCTGTTGATCGAGTATTTGGGCTCCCCACCAGGTATGATTAAAGGACGATATCAAAGCAATTCAGAGACGTGTTCATAGATTTGTTACCAGTAGTTTCGATCAACAAGCTAATTTTAATGGGGACGCTTCGTGAAATCAGATTGATGGAAGACGGCGTTCCTTTCGCGAAATACTATTGTGGAAATGTAGAGAACCGGTATCTGCGACTGACTGCAAAACTGTTCTTCTGCCGCCAACATACATTTCCCGTTAGGAGCCTGAGGACAAAATAATGTAAACAGGGCTCGTACGGAGGTATATAATTAACTGATTTTTCCTCTCCCCATTTGCGAGTGGAACAGGTTAGGAAATGATCAACAGCTGCCTTCCACGGTTTGATGGCTTATGGAATAAGCGAGTAGATGTAGATCATCATCATAATCCATTTATCAACCACTGCTGGATATAGGCCGCTTTCAGATTTCTACACACATAACGATCTTCATCTCTTAGAATCTATGTTCGTGCTCCTTGTTATGTCGAAGGCCCGTTTTCCACCGAAGGCCTCTAGATCTTTACTTATCACGAAGTATCAAACACAGAATCTCTTTAGATCATCTCCCACCGTTTGGACTCGCTATACGACCAGTCCATCTTCATTTCAGTTTCGTAACAGTCATTACCACTAATATGCTACTTGACACTTCTTGCAATGTACGCTCCCGAAAGCTTAAAAGTAAATCCCTGTCTCGCTTGTAACGCCTGCCACAGGGGGTAATGAGCATTTCCGTGACATCCTCGCTGTTAATAAACGAACCCATCACAAAACGCGTTGCCGTTCTTTGGATCAACTCTATTAATCCCACCTCATTTAAGCCGTTCGATTGCGATAGTGCACTTTAGGGACTAATCATTATTCATTTCACAAAAAACTGTAGTTTCAACCTGAGGAAAGAACTGAATGTTAGCCTTGAAAACAGAATACAGGAGAATTTAAAAATCACACATCTTCTTGAAGCTAGCAGATGAGAACGTACACTGTCATCGCACACTCGAATAAATTCATGTAACTTCCGAGCAGTAATTACTTTGCCCAAATGACCATCCACTGACACCTTGTAGGAGTTTTGCGGTCGTTGTTTTTGTCTATGGTTGTCAAATGTATAAATGGGTCCATAATACGTGACAGGTCGCATTTTGTTGTACCAATCCTCTGCATCGCTGCCATTCCTCCACTGATCTCGTCACGTTTCATAGATCACGTCAAAACGGCGTCTGCTGACATTCCGAGGCTCTCTGACTGAATGTACAATTCCGTTGGTGCGGACAGAGCAGGAGCGACCGACTATAACTGTGTTTTCGATAACTGCATCAGCGGCGCGCGAACGAAAATTGAGTTATCCGGCAGTCCTCTGAGCGACTCGCGCGATAAGAAAGCTCTAGGCGGCATTGACTGTCGTGTCTCAGCATTTACATTTAACATCACAACCCAAATGAACACGTGCTTTCTCAAAATAGCACCGTCTGTAAGCAGGCCAAGCGTTTCCTTCCAAGACATCACTTTTTATTGACTCAGGGTTTTTACTGCAAAATGGTGTGGCGCTTCAGTTATTTATATACTGCAACAGTAATTCAAGGATCCACGTTTCAAATCTCACATTAGCTGAAGAATTCTGTAAAACTTAGTGACTTTTACCCAAAGTTTCGTGTGTGCGAGATGTCGAAAACTCGTACCTCACAATTTGAATTTCGTGACCAATGTACTTTCCAGTCACAAGAACACACACGAACCCACACCCTTCGCTTCCCCTTCTCAAAGAACAATATGTGGGTGAACTGGTTCCTTTATTGAAGAAAGACAAAAAAGAACCATGGTTAGTAATGTTTGTAAAGCTGACACTAATTTGTTGCTTGATGAGGTTTTTACTGCTTACATTACCTGGAAACAGCTTTCATCACTACAGATCAAATCCATTGGCGTATCTTCCTTTTTAATAGTTTAACGAGCTCTCGGAACGAGTTTGGCATCTAGCAGGCATTTGTGCAGTGCTGCACAACGTTTTGGTTGACGTTGAGTTTAATATTTTGCAAGACCGTCCCTGAAATAGAATCTAGAATAAACGAATTAGAAAAAGATGTAAGTTATAACGTTACAGGCAGCAAACATGAAACGACATTGAAAATGTAGATTTCTGTGTGTGGAGAACTGGTTATAAATTACAGTTTTCTGTGACAACAATCCACCCTCTTCTTGCGAGCTTATACAGCTCGGTTATATTTCTAGTCCTCAGAACGCGATACATGCGCCTTTAGAAAACATTCCGGCGGATCAATACATCAAGTGATGTAGTTTCCCATTATCGAAAGCTCTTTAGCATTTATATCAACAAAAGTCGTTTAATAGTATCGTTTTTTTGATTAAGGCTTCTTCGGAAAGGCCTTTGTTGTTGCACAATTACCGGAAAACGCGATGAAAGACAGGAGAGGCGAGTATATGTGATAGGTCCTTCACAGTCATTTGTACGATACGTCAGTTCTCTTGGACCTCCAGATCAGTTGCAATAACAAACATAACTGCGACGGAATGTCCAGATATGTAACATACACATGCCAACCTTCAAAATCAAAAATGGGGGACATTTAATTTTAAAAATCAGGGGCACAGTGCCAGCACACAAACACCCAAACAGAGCACAACTATCAGCAAGATGAATATATGCTCTTAAAAATGTGCAGGAAAGACGAAAAATAACAGTTGATATACACAGGTCGCGCGATTTTCTGATTTTAATCAATTTCGATACGTATATCGATTAAAAAGACTTACGAGCGAAGGATTTCCAACCACTGGTCAGAAAACTAAAATGGCGGGTTGTCAAAACAAATGTCTTAAGTTTAACGATAATTAGTTAAAAATCGTGAGAAATAATGGAATAATCGGGAGGCGGGAGGAGAAAAAATGAAAATCGGGAGTATCCGCTTAAATCGGGAGAGTTGGCAGGTATGTAACAACATAAGCTCTATTTTTAACCAACACACTTCTCATCGCTCTGCTGAGCCCCAGTGTACAGCTTCAGCAGGCCTCAGTCTTAATCTCTTTTATGACTTCTGCTTTCCGAAAAAGACTTGCCACTGCTTATTCTTAATTACGTTGGTGCCATCATCGTAGTATTAGCAGCAAATCGATCGCCTTCCATTATCACATAATCTTTACCACCCCTGCCTCGAACATCACAAAATAATGGATTGCGTTAATATGTTCCTACCTCTGTGTTATTTCCTTACATATACTTCTTGGTTCCTAAGCGATTCGACCTCGCGAAAGCATACATTTCCGTTAGGAAAAAGCCATGTGTTATATTTCTGTCAAAAAATGAAAGGGAACCGAAGAAGCTACGAGAAAAAAGCACAACAAATTCTAATAATGTTTGTTACCTCTATACATTAATATACGAAAAGTCACGGTTACACCTGGTAATATGGATACGTTTTATGTAAGTATGACCATGAAACAGGCTGTCGGGTACATAAGAGAGATAAAAACAGGTGATTAACACATAGTTACCTCAGTTCGGCGAATAAATTCGCGAAAGTGTAACACCTAATCTAGCCATCGTATAAGATCTTCCGTCGATCGCGGTCGTGCAGCCTAGGAGAAAGATAACAAACAATCGAGAACTATTTCTCGTCTGTCACTCCGCAACATTTCTCGACGTTCCCTTTAATCTATGTATGCTACGCGAATTGACAATTAGCTGTGATTTTTCGCCGTCGACGTCAACATCGCTATAGATAGCTACTTAGTCGTCCGGTCGCGGCGCTGCAGGTGACAAAGCTTTCGCTGCACCATGTTGCAAACTAAATGAAAGTAGCACTGAGGACATTCCTCAGACGTACTTTCCAATACTAGAATAAATATGGCCTCGATGCCGGACGGGAACGTAACACTCTCGATTTGCATACCCACCTCGCCCCGCCGTTAGCTGACGTCGCGGTTGAATTATAGTCGACGTCTAAAGCCGGGCTGCAGTCGCAGTTTATACGGTTAACACTCCCGTTTCTTGTCGTTTTTCTGGAGCATCCCGCTAACTCGTGTCTGCAGTCTGCGTCGTATAGCAACCCGTTGTACGAGTTCTAATTAAAATATCTGCATACTGATGTTTGACTCATTGGCCGCTTTGCTGTGAACAATTTTTAAAAAATAAACCAAAAGGGCTGCCAGTTTTACTAATTTCCGAAAGGGGTAAAACTTCGTCGCTGAAAAATTCTAGTATCAAAATTCTAAGCTAAGAACTTCAGCTGCGTGTTCCTTGCGTCAGTGACAGTTTTAATGGAATGCGTTGTTTCTCTACTGTCCAGTTGTATTAATGTGATCGCCTGTCAAAAGCCTGAATAAACAACATTTTACGGCGAGGACCGTTACGAGACCCACAGAAAGAGAGTCAGTGAGGTTCTGTAAGGTACTGTTAGGGATTTGGAGCCACGCCGACTCTGCGCAACGTTTCCCGGTTGAGGATCCATGGCGCATACAGCCCGATCGAGGTGGTTCCACAGATTCTCGTTTGGTTTTAAATCCGGGGAGTTTGGTGGCCAAGGAAGCACGGTAAATTCATTCTGTTGCTCTTCCAATCACGTGTGTACATTACGAGTTGTGTGGCACTTTACATTGTCCTGCTGGTAGTTGACATGTGGGGGTGGACAAGGTCGCCAAGGTAGATCCATACATGTGTTGATGCATTGTGCCTACCATAATGACGAGATCACCCAGGAAATGCCATGAAAACATTCCGCAGACAGCAGTGCTCCTTCCTTTGGCCAGGACCCTTCCAATTATTATCTGCTTTTAGGCGTTTCACGTCTTACACGACAACGGCCGTCTGTCTGATGGAACATAAAACGTGATTCATCTGCAAAGGCCACCTATCGCCACTCAGTGGACGTCCAGTTGCGGTATTGGCGTGCAAATTTCAGCCTTCGTCGTCGACAGACAGCAGTCAGCATGGTTGCATGAACCAGGCAGCTGCTGCGGAGGCCCACATGCAGTAACATTCGTTGAGGAGAGACTGTCGGTACCTCCTCGTCCCGCCTGGACGGTCAGTTGCTCAACATTGGGACGTCTATTCCGCAGCCCAAATTCAGACCATATGTAATAGCCCAAATTAAAACCATTACTACTACCTAATTTTTGTCCGCAGCTCGTGGTCGTGCGGTAGCGTTCTCGCTTCCCGCGCCCGGGTTCCCGGGTTCGATTCCCGGCGGGGTCAGGGATTTTCTCTGCCTTGTGATGACTAGGCGTTGTGTGCTGTCCTTAGGTAAGTTGGGTTTAAGTAGTTCTATGTTCTAGGGGACTGAGGACCATAGATGTTAAGTCCCACAGTGCTCAGAGCCATTTTTGAACCTAATTTTTAAGTTAATTACAAAACGACTGTAACAGTTGCTATTAAAAGTAAAGATGTTCTAAAAGTTAAGGTTACCCTTTAACAGCACACAGTTTACAATTGCATGCGACAATGAACTGACCTCGCGGTTTTACTGAACAACTGACCTGATATGCGAGGTTTTTAACTGCACGGAATTTTCTTTGTTGTATAAAGTATTAGACGCTCCCATGCAAGAGTGTGCGTGTACAGCATAACTAAACCAATATGTGTGTAGTTCCATTAGCTGGTGGGAATACACCAAAAGCAATACCAGTCTGCACTACAGTTGCTGATATTTTTAAAAATAACGGAAAATCAGATATATCGATATTTAAAAAATGTCGTAACAGGATGTCGATATTTCAGGAAAGTGTATCGATATATCGACGGAAGAAACATCGACGTACTTGCCTATAAAAATATCGGATATATGTTGTAAATATACTGGATTTTAGAGCGGTATATTTAAGTAATGATTTATTATTAGATATTCCGTACATCAACAAGCTATCAACCTGCCTAACCTCCTTAGAGCAAGAACTGAAAGGGAAACTATGCACGTTCAAATTTGGCGATAACCACTTTGCTAACAACGGTAACTGCATGTACGTAGCACAGTAAAAGATGTCCGATGGGTCCGTTGTTCGGTTTAGTGGCTCTGAGTACTATGGGACTTAACATATTTGGTCATCAGTCCCCTAGAACTTAGAACTACTTAAACCTAACTAATCTAAGGACACCACAGAACACTTCGGTTTAGTCATATCTCCCATTTGTTCGGAACACTTAATGTCGACTTCCCTTTTTTTCTTTTTTTTTTAATTTCCGCCAACACCAGCGACCTAGCAGCTATAGTGTCAGAATTGCGTGGTGAAGTTAAACGTTGCATTTTCTGTTGGTAGCGCCGAGTGCCGATTACGTCAGCTTTACCCTCACAGGTCTCCGCCCACTTTGTAAAGACCAATCCTGTCATTTAGAATTTTGTTCGTCATTTACAGCAACTGTTTTTGAAGAATGTGAAGAAAGATGTGAAGAAATAGTACACTATTTGCGTTAAAAATTTTTAACGCAACTGGTGTGTTATTTCCTCACACCGGAAATCTTGTTATTCCATTCGCACCGCCAAATCCAAGTGCAATCTGACTTCTTCTTTTGTACCACATATAGTTGCTTCACACAGTCAAAAACAAAGACTGGACGTGATGAAAGCTCAAAAAGTAATAGGACGCCTTCACACAATGAAAGTAAAATTATGTTCTACTACAATTTCAAAAGAACAACTTCTAATATCTAGCGAAAATTGTGAAAATTATGATATAAAATAAAAATGTCGGAACTCGATAGTACCATTTTGATATCGATATATCGGGGAAAAATATCGGTATTTTTTGGAAACATGTCGATGTATCGTTTTTCATCAACAGCCCTGGTCTGCACACACAGAGTTGCTATGACGGCCACAACGTCAGGACGGTGTTCACGTTAAGGCCGGACCGCCTCTGCCCTACCCAGCTCCCTGCACCCCTCCGACCACAGACTGCCCGCTGCAAGATTTCGTACTTGAAAATGTCATGTCTGAGCGCAGCACTCTCGAGCGAGTACAAGTGAGCAAAGTCCCCAATTTGCAAGCTTGTAATTTCTAATGACAATTGTAAGTCTATGCTTTTCTACTCGCCCCATCTCAGAGTACCACTTACATGCAACGCAGTCAATTACTCGTATTCGTTCTGCATATTTTAGTCCGTCTTTCCATTTACATTTTTTGTCCTCCACAGTGCCCACTAGTACCATGGAAGTTAGTCCCTACAGTCCTAGTAAATATCGTGTCATCACATCCTGTCCTCTAGTTAGTATTTTCTACATATTCCTACTCCCGGCGTTTCTACATGGAACCTCCTTGATTCGTATCTTGTCAGTTCACGTTATTTTCAGCATTCTTCTGAACATCAGATCATAAATGTTTCGATTTTTTTCTGCTTTTTAGGCAGTCCAATATTTTCTTCCATTAAACGGTGTACCCCACATGTACATTCTGAGAAATTTCTTTCTCAGCGTTAATTCTTGTGTTTGAAACTAGTGAACTTCTTTTGACGAGGAACGCTTGTCTGTGCTAGTCTGCTTTTTATGTCTTCCTTGCTTCGTTCGTCATGCGCTATTTTTCTTCAGAGGTAGCAGAGGTCTTTCACTTCGTCTACTAAGTGCCCCCCCCCCCCCCCAGCTTTGATGTTAGGTTTTCCTACTGCGCCTCAATTGTTCCGTCTTTCTTTAGTTTACTCTCAATTCATATTCTGTGTTCATTAGGTTCTTCAGTCCGTTCAAAAGGTCATAAAGTAGTCCTCCCTGTCCACACAGGACATAAATATCATCAGCGAAATTTATCATTGTTTTGTTTCAAACAGAATTGTAATTTCACTTCTGAAAACTTTTTTGTTGCCTTCGTAGCTTCTTCGATTTTAAGGTTGAATAAAGAACAAGAAAAGTATCCTTGGATTGCACCCTTCATTACCCGTGCACTCTCTCACTCAAGTGACAACACTTGATCCTCCTGTGCAGCAACTGAACGTCAAGATGCTCGTTTGAGACGGACGAAACCAGTAATCTAATAAGGCAGTTGTGACTGTGTCAGAAAATAAAAAAGGAACATTTTAACTACTTTAGCAATCACTGTCGTCTCCAGATATATAAAAATTTCGTACCTTCTTACACGGAACATGTATACCATCTTTTGGTTGCATTCAAGCCATCTGTGGGAAGATGAATGGCTAATACCATTTCGACGTGGGAATATACTAGCTCTCGCAGAGACATTCGACGATCGTTCAACATTGCAGGGAAGGAAGGATGGCATGGCAGGTGCTGGAGGACGCGTCTCTCCCCCCTGCCACCCTTCTTCGCTAGGGTGCGGCGAGGCGCGCCAGGCACACGTGTGTTGCGCGTTTTATTTACAAAACTCTGCTGCAGCCTGTTAGACTTCTGCTGTTGTTTCCCGTGGAGGCTCCCTGCCTATGCTTATCCAAGCAGTCGCCGCCGCCTGGTACAGTAGCAGCAACGTCGCATTAAGCACACGCACCCACATGGCCGTTGTCTAAGAAAGGAAATACGAACGAAAACTGCGGTTTATGGAGGGGAAAGTGCTCATTATAGCTAACAGTTTGAATATATATTTGACTGCAAATGTTACTGTTGCCAACCACAATGTAATAAAGGGTTAATTCTTACGTTAAAATAAAAACAACAACCAACCCCTCTTAACAATACTATTTATTAGGAACAAATAGAGCCACTGCGGGTTCGAACCTCCTTTTTCTTCTCTAGGTGGCTGTTCACGTTTAAAATTACAGTATGCTCTATGTATGATGATTGCTGACCGTGACGATAGTTCCTGGGTTGTTGGTGTCCTACAGCAAAAATTGAGGTAGGCAAAAAAGGACTAATGGATCTAACAATGATTATAACACGGTAAACACCTTTCCAAGATAAGTACTGAATTAGTTTTGTGGTATTTAGATTGAAAATGCTTCTTTTTATTGCACTGTTCGTCGTTTTCAAAGCTGTGCATATTTCGCCGAATGCTGGACAAGAACAAACAATTTCTTGAACTTTAAAGACACCGATAGTGTAGACTACTACACAAGCCCCTAAGAATTTCGGCCAAACGGATGTTTAAATAAAAATATGGTGATTTACAAAGACGAAAGTGTATCAAAGACTGTGTCTGCCAGATAAGTTATTATATGTACATAGATGTCGCGATAAGGAATTCGCTGTGCATAGATGTTACAGTATATGCAATATACATTAGAATGAACATGAATTGTAACTCATGTGAAAGCTAGTTTATCACGAAAATATCAGGGATATAGATATTCTGTTACATTACGTGAAACGCAAAAATTATGAGAAAGATGTATACACAAACGTTATGGAGGTAGACACTGTAACAGCTTGCTAGCGATCAGTACTGTAATTATTATATAGTCTACAATAGACAATTGATGAGATGCAATTTTACGTACATAGCTATTCTGAAAATGGTTCAAATGGCTCTGAGCACTATGGGACTCAACTGCTGAGGTCATTAGTCCCCTAGAACTTAGAAGTAGTTAAACCTAACTAACCTAAGGACATCACAAACATCCATGCCCGAGGCAGGATTCGAACCTGCGACCGTAGCGGAGCTATTCTGACAGCGGGATTATGTTAACATTGTGACAGCTTGTTGAAATATTATTCTTTGTATTATGAGTTTCAGAGAATTGTAACACCGTCTTATAATGGATCTATATCAGCTAATAAACCATTGATGTATTGTGAGTTTTGGGTAATGTCTGGCACTGGTCACAGGTTCATTCCCGGTAGTATTTACATCACATAGGCTTCGTGTACACTGCACTAAGCAAAAATGGCCAAGCGAACGAATGAGCGCTAAGACAGGTACTGGTCTCACAAAGTTGATTTTCCATATATGAAACTAGGCCAAAAATGTCGTTCTGTATATGCATGCTTCCTGAGGCAGCCACAGTCGTGCGGCGCTAAGCCGTAGCGCCCTTTCTCCAAATACTCCACACAATGCACGCCTAACAATTTGCGTTCTGGGTTACTGTGAAGGGGTAAATACAAAAAAATACTTAGAGCCGTATCAACTATACATGGAACATTTTTCTCTCATTAGCAAGAATCTTTCTCGATTAGTTTGTTGGAGCACGGTCTTCTTGCAACTCCTCAGTTAAATGTGCGATCCTTCTTCTTATCCACAGGGTCTACTGTGGACGGCTGTAGCACAGAAAAAATAAACAGAAAAAAACATTCTACACAGAACAATCAACAATCAGTTTTGCTTGTTTAATTGGGCAAGCGTGTATAGCTCCTCACTTTCAACTTCTCAGATCGTGCACCTTTATACTAAGAAGCACACTTTCAGCAACTTATAAAGCAAACTGAACAAGTCTGAAACTACTACCTTGTGTATTACATAATTAGTAACGTCAGGTAGCGGTAGGATGAAACCAAATATCGATTTGAAACCTTTCTTCATTCATTCGCATAATGTACTCACGAGAAAAGAGAAAACTTCGTTCCTTTGGTTTTATGCGAATACTTAGAGATTTGATAGTATTATCAGCAATATTTAGTATGCCTGGCTCAATAAATGAGTCTTATTTTAATTAATTGGAGTGGCTTTTTCTGACTCTTATATACTGCATTGTTTGCTGCCCTCCAATAGTTAACAGTAGACTGTAAGCTTTTGTGCAGCTGTATAGTTTCTGCAGTTCTAGTAGTACATCCACCACGATGATATCAGACTTTTCATGTAATTCGCAAGTGATGTGCTCAGGTCAACGACATCATCATTGCAACATTACAATACTTAACGTTCTACGATAAGTATAAACGCAACATCCAGAGATCGTAAATATACGTCACAACGTCTATGGTTCACGGAGAGGCACTTTCACAACAAAACTAAGTTGAAAGCACGATGACACTATGTCGCTTCTCGCTATGATACGGTGTATAGTGTAGTATCAACAGAACCGGAGCTCTGATATTTTACCACATGTTAGCTGAACCTACCACTGTAATAAGCGAAGAAGGAATGAGGAAATGAAGGTTAGAATTTAAAGTCTCGTGGATATCAGGATTGTTGCAGATACAGTATCAAAACGTAGAGAAGGACACGACAACGGAAATCGGCTACAGACTGGTTAAAGAAAACTTCGCAGCTATACGTTAAAATAGTTTACAGAAACTGTAGAAAAGCTAGACTGTGTCGGAGAAGCTTAAGTGCCCAACATTGTGTGTAGTGGGCCGCCTGGCTTAGTACTACTGTCATATATGGGATAAATGGCTGGTGTATACGCAGGACAAAGAGCAGAAAGTGCCTCACACCTGCCCTAGACTCAAAAATTCGGCACCAGCAAAGGTAGAGCGGTCGAGCAGCGCTTCGCCGTCCCTTGGGGTCGTCACCGCTCTCCGTGCTGCCTGAGGACGGCCCCGCAGAAATCTTCTGACCGTCGAGACAGGCTCGTGACGTCATTTGGAGGCGTCTGTCACCGAGCGTGCGGATCGTCTATTATCCGGCCATATCATGGAACGAACGGGTCCCATCTGACAACTGCGCATGGCCTCAGTATGTGCCAACCACAACCTCCAAACTAATATCAGGGAATATCACGGAAGTGTTTCGGTTGTACGACTGCAGTAACTCCAACAGCCGAAACGTGTAAGCCAGAAATTTAGCACATTTTTAGTCGTGATAAACGTAAACCTCGCCGTCGACAGGCTGAGTGGCAATGGTAGATAAATAGAGAGGATTGACGACTTGTCAGACTATCTGCAGACTTTACACACACGTCTCAATTTACAAACACGATTCAGTTTCTTCTCGTATGATAATACTGATTAGTGCAACTGTTGTTTTGCAGTTATAACAACTTTATAATGTGCATGTGTACAGAGACAAAGGGTGTCCTGAGAGATGGTTCGATAAATGCTCCACGTTGATTTAAATTTTAGTCGTATTTGTTGCAGAATGTATAAGAAATGACATGAAAAGATGACTGGCTTCAACAAGGAAACGAAAGCAATCACACGAGAACAACGAATTTCTTTACAAGCTGTAGATTTCAGGTGGAGCCCATTTAAGCAAGCAGTACTGTAGTTACTTGGTAGATAGCATAAAAATGTAATTACTCAGCAGCCTTCGCGCAGTTGCAAAGTGACAGCATGCGTGTAGTTTGGATACACATAATCATCGGGCGCCACTTATTCGAAAGCACTTCGGATCATGATAATGAGATACGGCTGTCTTTTATTGCTTTCGCTCAGTTTTCCAGTGTCACGACGCACTAAAAAGGATGGACACTGTAAGGCAAATATTGACAAAAAAATTCAATTTCAATTTTCTCAAAAACAACGGAATTCTGAGCCAACAGAAAAAATTGGAATCCACTTTTCTTCAGTGTAGACTTTATGAGCACCATTTCATCAGAATCCATAGCCCATAACTGCCGACATCCCGATGTGAGATGTTTCGAAGAGTAATACAGTATCCCAACAGCCGACTGAAAGAACGCTTGGCTAGACTCGAAGCCGTCGAACGACGCAGTGGGTAAGATGACACAAAGATTCTGAATTCAAATGGGAATCCCTAGAGGGAAGATAACGTTATTTGTGCGAAACACTTATGAGAAACACTAATGAATGACTGCAGGACGTTTCTGTTGCCGCCAGCGTATATTTCCCGTAAGCACCAGGAAGATGTGTTAGGGCTTGTACGGAGGCATATGGACAAAAGTTTTTCCCTCGCTCTATTTGCGAATGCATCCAGAAAGAAAATGACTGGTAGTGGTACAAGTTACTCTTCTCTGTACATCATCTAGGGTACGGCGGTCTGAGGCGCCTTGTCACGGCCCGCGCGGCTTCCCCCGTCAGAGGTTCGAATCCTCCCTCGGGCATGGGTGTGAGTGCTGGCCTAGGGGTAAGTTAGTTTAAGTTATATTAACTAGTGCGAAAGCTTAGGGACCGATGACCTCAGCCGTTTGGTCCCATAAGACCTTACCACAAATTTCCAGAATGCCTAGTGGAGTATGTGTTACTTGGTTGGTGCATAAATTCGAAGCATTTTTGTTTTGCATGTTGGCATTCCGGTTGCTGCTGGTTTATTTATCGATCGTCATTTTTAATTTGTAGTTCACTACTGGTATCTGAGTTTGCGTTTGTCGTTTTGTCATTTGAAGACAGTGAGTGAAGCTGTGGGCTCTAAAAAATGGAGTGCCAAGTGGTGAAATTGGAGCATTTCCGACGTATTGTTCTGTTTCAGTTCAGTAGAGGGGTGACAGAGCGGAGGCAGCCAGAAACATTTGCGCAGCATATGAGGATAACGCCATGGGACAGAGCGCGGCAAAAAAAAAGTGATTTTTCGTTTTAAGGAGAATAGTTTTCACATTAGCGACTCTCCCATGTTCAGGTAGACCTTCGGGGTATGATGAAGATCGTTTAAGCCCATTAATCCACAATGGTCCACGTTAGTGTACTCGAGTACTGGAATAAGTGATGAACTGTGATTATTCCACTATCAAGCGACATTTGGGTCCAGCTGGGAAGGTTCAAAAATCGGGTGTATAGGTACAACATGCTCTAAGCCAAAATCACAAAAATTAGCGGGTGGCCAAATGTCCATTTCTGCTTGCTCGTTATGAATTGGCTCGTGAACAATACCGAGTATTCCTATCCTACGTGACGAGAAATGGTGTCTTTGGGTAACATAAGGAAACGAAATGAGTGGTTGAGTCCACACAAAGCAGTAACTCCTCATGCAAAGACCTGCGAGCATCCACAATAGATAATGCTATGCGTCTGGTGGTAAAGCTGCCGTGCGATTTGCTACGAATTGCTTCCCCTAGGTGTAACCTTCACTGCTGACATTTATTGTGAATAACAGAGACGTCTTGCAGACGCAATCCAAGAATAACGACCAGGAAGACTGCGTGAAGTGATGCTATTCCACGATACAGCTCGCCCGCATTCCGCTAGACTGACAAAAAAAACGTTGTATAGGAGTTGGGTTGGAAAGCCATCCCACACCCACCTTATTCACCTCATCTTGCGTTCCCAGATTTTCACCTTTTCCTCTATCTATTGAACAACCTTCAAGGAACTTCCTTTCCAGATGAAAATGCGCCCCGAAATGCTCGACGAGTTCTTCGCCTGAAAACCACGTGATTTCTCCTGTCACCACAGCGTTGGTAGACTGTTGTAAGTAGTGTTATTAGTGAGTAAAGTCTCTGTTATGTGTTTCTATTGTGTTTGTTAAACTTGTGGGAAAACGCTACGAACTTATGCACCAACCTAAGATAAAATAAGAGAAAAATAAGAATCATGTGGGGAAATAATTTTCAAACACCTCGCGAGATAGCGCAGTGGCTAAAACACTGGTCTCGTATTCGGGAGGATGGTGGTTCGAATCTTTCACCATTCTTATCTGCTACCACTGTGGGGTTTTTCAAAATGTACTGTTTTTTTCTTATTTTTTGTGATTTGCAGCCAACTGCTCTGGGAAACCGATAAAAACTAGCAACGCTGGGCACAGTGTGCAGTCATTTAAGCATTTAATCATAGTTCAAGTGTACTGTACGTTGTAAGAAGAAAGGGCAATATGAGCTCGCCCGCTTGTGGGTAGGTAGGTGGTTTACGAGCGCGACCCCTGGGTGTCGTGGCATTGTGTGGGCGCTAGCAGAAGAGCCCTGGTAAGAGGAGAGAGAGCGCGGCCGGTGCTGGCGGCGCAGTATTTTGGTTCCCAGAGAGCAGAGCGGCGTTTGTTTCCGCTCGTAAACCGACGGCGGGCCGCCGCGCCGTGTCCGCTGACAGCTCGCGCACGCCGACACCACGTGTTGCCGCTGTCACTCCGGGCTGGCGCATGCAGCGTGCTTTCAGCACTCGGTCACCAGCGCGGCCACGGCGGCTTGGCTCGCTGAAACACCAGCCTCCTCGTTCCTCTCTTCCTTTGTTTGCTCCATTTTCTTTGGGGGAGGGGGAGGGGATTGGGGGAATTATAGTCAATGATAACTAGGGACTACTATGGAGGGTTGCTGGCCGATTACATCTACACTATGTGATCAAATGTATCCGGACACCCCCAAAACCACACGTTTTCCGTATTAGGTGGATTGTGCTGCCACCTACTGCCAGGTACTCCATATCAGCGACCTCAGTAGTCATTAGACATCGTGAGAGAGCAGATTGGGGGGGGGGGGGGGGGGCTCCGCGGAGCTCACGCACTTCCAAAGTGATCAGGTGATTGGGTCTCACTTGTGTCATACATCTCTACGAGAGATTTCCACACTCCTAAACATCCCTAGGTCGACTGTTTCCGATGTGATAGTGAAGTGGAAACGTGAAGGGGCACGTACAGCACAAAAGCGTACAGGCCGACCTCGTCTGTTGACTGACAGAGACCACCGACCGCTGAAGAGGTTCGTAATGTGTAATAGGCAGACTTCTATCCAGACCAACACACAGGAATTCTAAACTGCATCAGGATCCACTGCAAATACTATGACAGCTAGGCGGGAGGTGAGAAAATTTGGATTTCATGGCCAAGCGGCTGCTCATAAGCAACACATCACGCCGGTAAATGCCAAACGACACCTCGCTTGCTGCAAGGAGCGTAAGCGGTACACAATCTGGCGATCCGTTGGCAGGGTGTGGGTATGGCGAATGCCCGGTGAACGTCATCTGCCAGCGTGTGTAGTGCCAACAGTAAAATTCGGAGGCGGTGGTGTTATGGTATGGTCGTGTTTTTCATGGAGGTGGCTTGAATCCCTTGTTGTTTTGCGTGGCACTATCACAGCACAGGCCTACAAAGATGTTTTAAGCACCTTCTTGCTTCCCACTGTTGAAGAGCAATTCGAGGATGGCGATTGCATCTTTTAACACGATCGAGTACTTGTTCGTAATGCACGGCCTGTGGCGGAGTGGTTACGCGACAATAACATCCCTGTAATGGACTGGTCTGCACAGAATCATACTTCCTGTCAGCATGCCTTTCCAATGTCGCAAAAACACTACAGAATTCCCCATTTGCGACTTTTATTTTATTTTATTTCACAATATTTTACTCTGTAATTTATTGTCAGATCTACGAAAAAGTTATGTCACTGAATTTATCTTTCACAGGATTTCTATTATGACGCAAAAATACCATAGTTCCATTTAAAAATGTTGCTGATTGTTGTATTTTTTCCTGGAAAAAGTCGTTCAAGTGTTTTGGTAGTGTTGCCAGATAGTTTTGAATCAAAGATCCTACGCCTGAACTGTGTCCTCGTCATCTCAAAATTAACGTAGTTTTTGTAAATACGACTGTTAGGTTAAGCACCAAGCACATACATCGCTATCTCTTCTTGACAAATATTATATATATATGTTACGTGCCAATGTTCAGACGCAGAGACAGGCCTACCAGCTACACGGTGGCAGTTACACAGGGCGATCTAAAGTTTTACGGTTCGAATTATACACATGATAGAGAACTCTAAACCGAGTAAATGTAAATGTCGTGTGACTGGGGCCTCCCGTCGGGTAGACCGTTCTCCGGGTGCAAGTCTTTCGAGTTGACGCCACTTCAGCGACTTGCGCGTCGATGGGGATGAAGGGTTGATGATTAGGACAACGTAACACCCAGTCCCTGAGCAGAGAAAATCTCCGACCCAGCCGGGAATCGAACCCGGGCCCTTAGGATTGACATTCTGTCACGCTGACCACTCAGCTACCGGGGGCGGACGCTTAACGGAGTGAGATAAAGAAGCAACTGTGTGAAACGATGATTTAGTTTTTTACTGACGTAAACAACTTATTCCTTCTAGCAATAACATAATCTCACACTGACTATGCAAACTGACAAACGCTAGTCACAAATGCATGCATTATAACAAAATCCATTGAGAGAAGAAGTTACCTGAAAATCATTTGACTCCATTGCTTGCATATTTTGCTTACGATAACCGTGTAATTGCTGCTCCACCTATATTCTCCACATTATATTCTCCAGATTGTGCATTAAAGTGATAATTGACTCTTTCTTCTTCCACGCCATGTAGCACCATCTCGCCATACTCTGATGCACCGACATTTATTTGCCGAGAACCTTAACCAGCACTCTGACTATAACGACCAAGTTTCTCGGAAGATTCTATCCATGTAAACAAATCTCTTCCAAACAGAGTGACGCCTCTTGTGAAACTTTTCTCTGTGCCTCTGTTCAGTTTTACCTGCTTCATGGAAGTACATGCGTAGCACGTTAGGATACCAATATCGCACCTGTGAAGCTAATCCTGTCGTCGTTACCAAATGGCAATATATCATTCAGCTAGCGTAGTGGGTTAAGATGTTAAAAGCCCAAACTGGCATATTGTTAATTACAAACACTTTGCTATCGAAAATCCAAAATCAACATCCCATCGACGGCGAGGTCATCAGAGACGTAGCACAACCTACTATGGAAGAAGGATAGAGGAGGAAATCAGCCGTGTCCTTTTCAAATGAGGCATCCTGGTATTTGCTTAAAGCGATTTAGGGACACGGCGGCAAACCTAAATCAGGATGGCCAGATGGGAATCTGAACCGCCCTCTTCCTGAACAAGAGTCCAGTGTCTCAAGACTAAGCCACCTCGCTCGAATGCGAATAGAAAGAAAGTGTGAATTTATTCATGAAACCATTTTGAGATTCCCGAGTAACAGTTATGATGATCGAACAAAAGACTCAAAGCAGGTATTCAGTCGTACTGTGCAAGATCACTGTCTTAACGCTGCTCCACTTCTGTTGATTTCGGCAAGCTAAATGTTTCACCGCGTCAGATTACCGTCTTTCACATACTTCAGCTTCAGCTTCAACTTTTTAATCGCAGTCCACAGTAGCGTGCCATTACACGTCACATTATTCCTCCGGCGCCCGCCTCTGCACTGGTTAACTACGAGTACAAGCGAAAAACGAGGCCCTCTTCAATATGTAACAGTTTCAGCGGCGAAAACAGCAAACCGTGATAACACGCGCCAGCGACAAAATGTTTTTTCGCGGAGCTCGAGCGTTTCGCGCAGGCTGGCAGGGATAAAAGTGATCAGCCGGAGCGGAGGAATCGAGTGGCGGCAAGTGCGCGGCCCGCACGGAAACTACCCACTATCTAGGCCCATTACCGCGCACCTGCCGCTGAAAGCGAGCCGCCAGCCCACGCCCCCGCAACCGACTCATTTTCCCTCTCGCCCCCGCACCGCGCTCGCACTCCCTTAATGGCTGCGCCGGCCTCGCCGCTTCGCACTTCATTATTGTAAATTAAAACACCATAATAAAGAGCCCTCTCGCGGTCTTTATACCGCACAATCCGTCGAGTGGCTGCTGCCGGCGCCCGCCCACCAAGGAGTATGTCGGTAAGAAATTGCTCTCGCGCAATTATTTCTGCTTTTGAGGTGTCCCCGGCACGCATGTGCGAGTGGCGCGGTCATAATTATGGCCGTCCCCAAGTGGACACGCAGCTAACGACCGAGGCGGTTGCAGCGCAGGCGCCTGCACAAGCCTCCGCCAAAGACGGCTCGGTTCGCTCTCCCGAAAAGCCTCGCAGCTCTTCTTCCCGCCACAAAAACGGCCGCGGGACGCTCGAGGGCAGGTGGCGGTTATTTCCGCCATTAAGCACCCGAAATAAATGAGCGGCTTAACGCTCCGAGATCGCCCTTCTTGTTCCCGCAGACATTTCTCTTTATTTCTTCCCACCCTGCGCGACCGCCGGTACTTGTTCTGACCGCCGTTTCCTCCTCAGAAGCGAACCGCGTCTAATTTCACGCCCACTTGCTAATTCTTTGTCGGAAGGTAAAGCTCCAGTACCCGCCACTTGCACGTGAGAGTTCACCACGCCTCGCGTGATTCGTCTGAGCTCTGACAAAGATCCACAAAAGGTTCGTCATTCACGCTACGAAACACAAACACGACTCGCTTAGAACCTGTTACTAATGGTGCAATTACATACCATTCCCCAACATCTCGTAGGCAAAGTGGATGCATTTCTGACTTTAAATACCAAGGTATGGGGTTCGATTCCGGTCGCTTCTGATATATATATAGTGCAAATAAACTCAGAAATAGTGTCATGTGGATCCATAAGCTCCTGTCAAAAATAAAGCTTGATAAGCGACAATTTTCTATGAATTACTAAATCATTAAATAAAATAAAGTGAGACTTGGATTTTAATAAAATCTTCTCGGGCTTCCAGCTACATCAAGTGGCAAAAATCTCACAAGCTTTCGACCGAGCTCTCCTCGGTCACTGTCAAGCAGTAAATGACTGCCGTGTTGCCGCGGTCTCGTCGTTATACAGCCGCGCTGCTGGCTGTGACGTCAGTGGTACTCTCTACCTCGCCAAATATGTCAACGTTTTCATTCCGCGTCCGTCGCGCCCTCTACAACCTCGGGATGGCCGGGTTCCAGGCTATGCTGTTCTGCAAACCGCCGTCCTTACTGATGGTTTTTTCAGCTATTTTTATTCTATGGCTTCTTTTATAACGCTATCCCAAAATCCCTTCGTCTTCACGATGACGGACGTTTCATTGAATAGAATTCGATGTCTATTTTCTAAAGCTTGTTCTGTCACGGCTGATTTTTCCAGACATCGTAGGCGTAAGCACATCTCTTATTCCGTCCGGCGTACTGTTTGGCAGACATAGTAGCGGAAACACAGACGTGTTGTTTTGTACACTTCAGGCGTTCTTAGCCCTAGATCGTACTTCACACGTCTCATGAGCTGCTGTAGTTTTGCTGTGCGCCTTGACACTGATTAAATGTTGTGTCTGTTTAGGAGCCGGCTAATCTTTCCTAACGCTGTGCTACAGAATGACAAAAACGCAAGTTTCTTGCTGTCTTCTTCGGTGGTCCTTTTCGGAGGTAGATTAGTTCGAGTCGCAGATTTTCAACCTCTAAGACGACTTTAGCACGGTGGACTAGGGTGTTGAGAACGCCACGTTTTTGTGTCGGAGGGTGGTAGCTGAGAACGTGCAGACACCGGCCCGTGCGCGTGGGTTTTCTATAGACACTGTGCTGAGGTGTCGATTGTTTCTTCGGCGAATGAGGATGTCAAGGAAGCTCAGTACACTATCTATCTCTACTTCCATCGTAAACCAAGCTGTATGTTCTTTTTCACTTTATCTGTGAAGTGATTCACCCAGTTAGTTATAGCGAGCAACAGGAGCCCAACATGTCTTTCACACGCCCGAAATACGCTACAGGTAAAACAATTCATTTAGTTCCAAAATATTTCGTGTTGGTGGTAGTGTAACACTGTAACCTACTGTTTAATAAGCGATCGGATTCGGTCAATAAGTATCTTCCAGCACAATTTGGGTTAACAGCTAACGTTATGTTGGAATACAATGACGACAAAAAGGAGCACGATGTCGTTCGGAACTTGATGTCGATTTTAGTGTGCATCGACCGTCACTTACTTAGCTATGCACTGCTTGTTGAATTTTATGCTTCCTAACTAAGGAAGTGACGCCACGTTCGCCAAAATTAGCATCATGGTTCAAATGGCTCTGAGCACTATGGGACTTTACATATGAGGTCATCAGTCCCCTAGAACTTACAACTACTTAAACCTAACTAACCTAAGGACATCACACACATCCATGCACGAGGCAGGATTCGAACCTGCGGCCGTAGCAGTCGCGCGGTTCCGGACTGAAGCGCCTAGAACCGCGCGGCCACCGCGGCGGCCTTGGCATCATGCTTGTACCGACTTTTTGACATTGGGTTCCTTTTTTGATGTCAATGTATTCCAATGTAACTTTTGCTGTTAAGTAAACCTCTGCTAGAAAATAATCTCTGACCGGAACTGACAGCTTATTAAAGAACACTTTCAGCGGAAATTTGGAGTGTTTGGATCCACTGGACCACGAGCTGCGGACGACACTGACCGAGGGAACTATAAAGGCACAACGGTGCTTCACAGACATCCTGCGTCTTCATGTGTTATATCTTATGCGACAGTATTGTGGGGACATTTTTCAACGGGACATCCTCGTCCGCCCACGGCACGTGTCTATATGATCTTTCTTCGTGATATTTGAGGTACTCCCATGGCCAGGAAGATCCCCGATCTGGTCCCAGTAGAACATGTCTGGGACCAGCTTGGACATCAATTCCGTCCCAGTGCCAGTATCCAGGATATCGAGGGCCGCTTACAATTGTTGTGGGGCAGCTTTTCTCAGGAGAGGATACAATGGCTGTATGACACCCTTCCTATCGGTCTCAGCGCACGCGTCGAGACCACATGGGGTGCAACGTCATACTGATGTGTGTGCTTGTACTGCCAAGTTCTATGTAAATTTAACTGTATTTTGTAAGCACTGAAGTAAAATCACATACCCTCTCTGCCCCTGAACTTTCGTCTCGTTCTTGTGAGTCCTTAATTATTATTATTTTCTTTTGTCAGTAAGTATATTTTGGAATTAAACTGAGTTTTACAGCTGGTTCTTGTTAAAGGAAAACGAAGTGCTTATGATCGAGCAACTTCATTTACGATGTGGCCACGTGCACACCTAAATACGATAGCTCCTTTCTGCCGTTCTGTCACCTCTCCACATCTATCCACCTTATTGCGCTGAGTCCATAAAACCGCCGAGCATTTCTAGGCGCTTCAGTCTGGAACTGAGCGACCACTACGGTTGCAGGTTCGAATCCTGCCTCGGGCATGGATGTGTGTGATGTCCTTAGGTTAGTTAGGTTTAAGTAGTTGTAAGTTCTAGGGGACTGATGACCTCAGATGTTAAGTCCCATAGTGCTCAGAGCCATTTTTCCATAAAACCGGTTGCGCGCGATCGCGCACGCACACACACACACACACACACACACACACACGCGCGTGCGTCACTTCACTTCATTGCCATGGGTCACGTCAGCGGTAGAAGGGGACATGACTTCCTAGTAGGGGCAGCATCCTCAGTTCCCCAAACCGACCAGTGTGCCCTTTTCAAGGAGTAGGCTAATATTTCGAGCTTGTGTACTCTTTACCACTTGCCGCTGCGGAGGAGAGCTGTAGACGTGGCTGGACGATGCGCCTCTCTCGCGGCTCGGCGGGGGCGCTGCGAAGAGCGCCGGCGAGTACAATCGGCGCGAGGACAGCGACGGCGGGCGTCGGCGTCGGGCGCGATAAAAATACAGCCCCGTGTCAGGGCGGGCGCTGTGACACCGGAAGTGAAGGAGTTATGTGTGGATATCGCTAGCTCCTAGCCTCTCGCCATCCACTTGCTAAATATACTCTCGCGCGCAGCTGTCACGCCGGATTCCGTCGCTGCGCGCCCGCGCCCAAACCCTCTCACTGGAGACAGCACGTCCCCGCGGCTCCAGCAAACTGGGTAGCAGCTGACTGCCACCTCACTGTCTCGTTACGACGTAGGCTCATCAGATGTAATTGCACTTCATTACATTTCCTGGCGTATATCTTTCTGAGTCCCTGTGTAGCAGCATTGGGCGTAAATTAGCAGAGTGTATGTCTCACTTTGATTATGCCGTTTACTTCTATATCTCTACTCCGCCAGCCACATTACAGTGTATGACTGAGACTACACTTGCTGCCATCATCTTTTCTTTCATGTTCCATTTGCGATTGGTGCGAGGAAAGAACGACTTTCGATGGGCATTCCTGAAAGCTTTAATTCCTCTGATATGATCGTCATGATCGTTTCGCTGGACGTATGTGGACAGTAGTAGCTCTTACTGGAGAGTATGCTTTCGCGATTTTAACGAGAAACTTTTGCGTGATGTACAACGCCACTCTTGTAATGTCAACCACTGAAGTTTGCTGAGCATCTTTGTTACTGGTAGGACGTGGGGCTCTCGACCGCAAACCCTAAGAACGACGACACCAGCAATATGTTTCAGTGCTGCAGAGTATGCGTGCCCAACATGATAGAAATCTACCGACGAATACATATTTGACAAGGCGAGAAACAGTGGTCTGGCTAAAGATACCTTAAAAATGGATTACAGGCTCGAACGCAAAAATATTTATTTCTATGTTAACCGGTTTCAGTCAGTATTTGACCATCCTCAGACCCCCACAAAATGTAGTAGGTGTTAGCGGTGAATGGAGCGTGTGTTGTGACTCCACGAACTGTTGACATTCGTGGAGTCACAACACCAGTCCATTCACCGCTACCACCTACTACATGGTATGAGGATCTGACGATGGCCAAATACTGACTAAAACCGGTTACAATCGAAATAGGCCTAAATGTTTGTGCGGTCGAGACTTAAAAAAATGGCTCTGAGCACTATGGGACTTAACATCCGTGGTCATCAGTCCCCTAGAACTTACAACTACTTAAACCTAACTAACCTAAGGACATCACACATATCCATGCCCGAGGCAGGATTCGAACCTGCGACCGTAGCAGTCGCGCGGTTCCGGACTGAGCGCCTAGAACCGCTAGACCACCGCGGCTGGCCGCGGTCGAGACTGTTTGTAATTCATTTTTAAAGTATTACTACGTACTGTGTCAAACTTATGCCACTTGTAAGATTCTACCAGCTCGTTGGCGCCGCGCTGCTAGGTATTCGTCGTAATGTAGCTGCCAACGCGAAGAGAACGAATCAGGCACAACAAGAAAACCACTCATTATATGGGCACGTTCCAGTAGCCCAGAGGTTGAGGTCCACAAGAAGTTTCCTCAAAACCACCTAAGTCTTGCAAACAACAACAGCTACAGGAAGGAAAAAACTGTGGATTTTTCGACTAGAGAATATCTGGCTTCTCCCTTCGGAAACCTTTCCACGTCGTCATGAACAGAATTGGATCGTGTCGACGTCACTAGACAGTCTTCGTTCTGGAGTTGACAGTCTTCGTTCTGGAGTTGGAAAACCCAGGGACAACCTCTAAAAATTGCACTCTCCTTGTATATTACCAAGTGAATGGAACACCTATTGTATTGTCAGTTGTGCCCTGCACCCTGCACAGAAGATATACTGCTAGAGACGCAGGAAGCAAATGAAGTTACAAGAGTTTGGTCAACAGTAGTCTAACTTTATTATTTCACTTGGTGCTAATGGTAATTACCATCTATTGTATTTGTTTCTAACTCCAATAAATAAACAACGTTCTCCTGCTTGCGAAAGGAACCCGCGGCAAAGTGCGTGGATCCTGCCAACCTCTTTTATTCATCCAGCTTGGTAAGGGTCCCAGACTGCCGAGTAACGCTCAAGAATGTGTCGAACGTGTCTCTCGAAGCCCCGTTTTTCGTGGACGAATTAAATTTGCTTCAGGCTCTGCCAGTTTTAACCTTGCCAATGTTTTTCTAACAACTAGTTGCATATAACCGTTTCGCCTTAGGTCGCTACGGACGGTTACTCCTATGTTTTTTCCCCACATTTCTCTACATCTACATGATTACTTCGCAACTCACAATTTAAATGTTTAGCAGAGAGTTCACACAAAAACCTTTCAGACATTTTACCGTTCCATTGTCGCATAGTATGTGGGAATAATGAACAGCTACATCTTTCCGTGCGAGCTCCGATTTCCCGTATTTTATCACGATGGTCATTCCTCCCAAAGTAGGTGGAAGTCAACAGAATTCTTTGGCATTCGGATGAGACAGTTGGTGACAGCAATTTCGTGAAAAGATCTCGGCGCAACGAAAATCGTCTTTGATTGCCACACCAACTCACTTATCATATCTGTGACACTTTCTCCTCATTTCGCGATAATACAAAACGAGCTGCCCGTCTTCGAACTTTTTCGATGTCTTTCAACAATAGTATCGGACAAAGGATCCCATTCGCGCGGCAGTATCGCGTAAGAGGACGGACAAACGTAATGTACGGAATCTCTATTGTAGTTCTGTTGCATGTTCTAAGTGTCCTGCTCATAAAATGCAGTATTTGGTTCGCGTTTCCTATAACATTTTTAATGTGATGGTTCCAGTTAAACTTGTTCGTAACTGTAGTCCCTAGTAGTAGCTGCATCACAACTTTATTGTTTTCGATGATTTATAGCCTATAGCATAATCTATCAGTAATGTATGTACAAGGGGTTCCAAAATCGCATTTTTCGACTTCACGCTCCAATATGTTACTAGAGAAAAATGAATTCCGGTTGATCTCCTATGGTCTATTACAGAACGTGCACTTCTTTTAGCATGTCCGACAACTAAACTGCACCGAGCGGGGTGGCGCAGTGGTTAGACACTGGACTCGCATTCGGGAGGACGACGGTTCAATCCCGCGTCCGGCCATCCTGATTTAGGTTTTCCGTGATTTCCCTAAATCACTCCAGGCAAATGCCGGGATGGTTCCTCTGAAAGGGCACGGCCGACTTCCTTCCCAATCCTTCCCTAATCCGATGAGACCGATGACCACGCTGTCTGGTCTCCTTCCCCAAACCAACCAACCAACTAAACTGCACTCTAACTCAGTTTATTTTCGCAGTAACAAGTTTTCATTCACAGAGATAATAGTGGCTCTGAGCACTATGGGACTCAACTGCTGAGGTCATTAGTCCCCTAGAACTTAGAACTAGTTAAACCTAACTAACCTAAGGACATCACACACATCCATGCCCGAGGCAGGATTCGAACCTGCGACCGTAGCGGTCTCGCGGTTCCAGACTGCAGCGCCAGAACCGCGCGGCCACTTCGGCCGGCACAGAGATAATAGTCTGTTGTTTCTTTCGCCACCACATTAATGCTATCTTTGGCAGGTGTTTAGCAACTGTGATCTTAGTCATAATCTTAGTCACAAAATACAGAGGCTAAATATCAGGTGACAAGGAGAGATCACAATGTTAGGCTCCTGCTACAAATCCAGCGTTCAGAAAATGTACTGTCTAGGATACGTCTTTGCTCAATCTACAGAGCGAAGTGGCGTCTACTTCATTCCTCATCTTCTCACAATCTGAGCTTGTTCTTCGTTGCTTTGTGAGCTTGTTGTCATAAGTTTCACAATGTTTCAATATTTTTTCTTCGTAAGCTGATGAAAGCACAGAGTTTCCGTATGTATGGAAAAAATGGCTCTGAGCACTATGGGACTTAACATCTGAGGTCATCAGTCCCATAGAACTTAGAACTACTTAAACCTAACTAACCTAAGGACATCACACACTTCCATGCCCGAGGTAGGATTCGAACCTGCGATTGTAGCGGTCGCGCGGTTCCAGACTGAAGCGCCTAGAACCTCTCGGTCACAACGGCCGGCATATGTATGGATAAAGGCATACAGTAAAAATCCCCCTCCTAAATAATATTAATCTGAGTAGTAATCGTATAGTCTAGTATCCAAATTATAACTGAAGTTAACTGGTAGTTTAATAATCAGTTCCTTTGTCTTACTGGTAATCAGCAACTCTGTGTGATGCTCTTTGTATTGTATAGCCCATGTAAGCTTGCATGTTACTTTGTAATTAGCTAGGCTAATATACCAGCTCGTCTCCGACGCCATATTTTTAAACGAATGACCATGCACCACCAATAATTATTAAACCACGCAAAAGAAATATTCCGCTAATGAAATTAAAAATCGTAAAAATAAAAGTACTTTAAACTGCCTCACCCTCTACCACGTAGTTATTTTATTCTTCTTTATGCACTTCAGAATAAAATTAAGAAATACTTCATTTCACGTCGGACATCGAACAACAAATAATATCAGAGACTAAAACACTCTTCTCGATTAGCGCACAACATTGCTGAAGCACTGATAATATAATCTCTGGCGTATGAAATTATCTTAACTATATTTCACGATATAGTGTAACTGTACTCGTCTTCTACATACCTACTACAGCCTTAGACAGGCAATGGTCTTAACGATGAATCAATATAACCGAACAAGTTGTGAAATATTCGACTTTAGACAAGGAACACGTTGCTCACAGTGACCTGCGGCTCGGTATCACTTTGAAATTGCCACATTGTAAGATATTATCCACGTCTGGGATAACATGGAGGTTACTCAGTGCAAGATAAAGGCTGTAAGCTTGAACCGGTCGTAGTCTTGTGGAAGGGACTATACAGACATTTGCGAGAACAGAGCTACGGAATCCTAATTAGGACAGGTGGAAGGGAACACGAATCAGACTTCACCAGACTACCTCTCCAGTGCGGTACCCAATTCGCCACATTATTGATTATTCCTAGAAGGTATCTTGAATGATAAAACAACCATGATTCGAATGTTTGCAATCAGTTAGATCTTCTGGCGGATATAAATGCTTTTTACAAGCGTATTTGTGTTGGGTAGAGGCAGTCTTCCACTTCAGATTTCGTTTTGCTATAAAACACCTATCGCGTGGCGCTAAAGTCACGCACTGCTTCATTTGGTGTGTGTCTGTAAAGGTTTTCTGTTTCACGCAAAATTTAATGCTAACTCTGCCATCTCGAAATTCGTAAACCGTATAACACAACGTCCTATTCAATACAGTACTGAACAATAATTAACAGACATACAACAATCAAACTTTCGGCAGTTACACATGAAACACGGGCGTGTGCAAGGATGCTAACTGTATTTCACTCCAACAAACCATTGGTGCGAAATTACGAATGTTCCGGAATTGTTTGAACAGACCTCGTAAGCTGAGATGTCAGTGACTTATAAGTTAAAGAATATTACAATATTTCCAAGATACAACCCGATGCAGATATGAAGCACGTGCTTTTTTTTTTTTTTTTTTGCAACTTTTAGGCAGCTCTTTCGTAAACATGTTAACAGTTTTATATAATTTATTAAATAATACAGCTTTTTTATCATAAATACATTTGATGAAGTGGCAGGTTAGACCTGCTTTTCTTTTACTTTTATTGTTGCATCTACAATTACAGTTTCACTCCACGAATCACCCTATCGTTAATAAATCTGGTGTCCGCCCCCGGTAGCTGAGTGCTGCCGGCACGGTAGCTCAGCGTGTTCGGTCAGAGGATTAGCTACCCTCTGTAATAAAAAAAACTGAGTCAACGGATCAACGAAGAACCTGAACGGGTGTCATCGGACGTCCGCATCGAACGAACTGAACGAACAATATAGAACAAAATGAGATCTACCAAAAAAAAAAAAAAAAAAAAAAAAAAAAAAAAAAAAAAAAAAAAAAAAAAAAAAAGTGGTCAGCGTGACAGAATGTCAATCCAAAGGGCCCAGGTTCGATTTCCGGATGGGTCGGAGATTTTCTCCGCTCAGGGACTGGGTGTTGTGTTGTTCTAATCATCATCATTTCATCCCCATCGACACGCAAGTCACCGAAGTGGCGTCAGATCGAAAGACTTGCAACCGGCGAACGGTCTACCCGACGGGAGGCCCTAGTTACACGACATTTTTTTTTTATAAATCTGGTATTACCATTATCTCCCCATCCATGCTGCATATGAGCTGAAATTGCTCTGATACTGCAGTAACATGTTACTAATTACAGCCCCCTCGTCAGTAAAGCTTTTAAATTAGTTCATTTTTGGCCCAACTTATCATCAAAAATGTTTCACCAATATCTCTAGTTTTGTGTAAAACGCTGGACAGTACTGATTTTTCTATGGAACAGAATGTTCGCGGGTGTCAGTAGGTCTATGTTTTAACCGTCAAACCGTATGCAACGTGCAGATTACTGGAACATCTTGTGAATAGTTTTACCACTATTTACAATACACAGCTTAAGTGTCAGATTCTGAGTTAAATAAAACACATAATAAATATGTTGTGGCCTCGTGTGGTGGATGTGTGACTGACCTAGATTACTGTTTTATATTATATTATTAAAAAAAACAGTTTTAAACTCAAATATAACGTGCAGTCAAATGAAAACCCAACACCCACCACAAAGGGAGCGTGGAATCGTTCCAGTTAAGATATTTATCCCACTGGGAGACGAGGCGGTCAATTCCTGTTTCATAGAATGCCGTCGGACACTGACGGATCCACAACCGCACCCACTCTTGCACTTCCTCGTCCAACTGAAACCGACCTCTGTGCATGCCTTTCCCTAAAGATGTGAAAATCACACGGTGAAAGATGCGATGTGTACGGAGGATGTGCAGTACTTCCCAACCAGATCTTCCAATTGGCAGTGCAGTGCATGTCGTGTAACAGGATGATTCCGTCCGGCAGCATACCTGGGCGTTTTGACTTTATGGCGCGTAGCAGTTTCTGAAAAGTGTTTTCATAACGCTGCACATTGATTGTGGTTCCTCACTCGAGGGATTCGACGAGCAGAGAGCCCCAGCAGTCTTGCCGTTTGCCCTCGGGTTCTCGGAATGCTGTCGGACGGAACCATCTTGTCGCACGATAACGCCCGCCCCTGCACTGCCAACCAGAGGAAGGTTACGCTTCAGCGATCTGGTTGGGAATCACTTCAGCGTCCTTCGTAGAACCTGGATATTTCACAGTGTGATTTTCACATCTTTGGCGACCTGAAGAAAGACTAGCGAGGACATCGGTTTCAGTTGGACTTGGTTGTGGTTGTGGACCCATCAGCGATAGACAGCATTCTACGAAATAGGAGTTGACCGCCTCATCTCCCAGTGGGATAAATGCCTTAACAAGTGTCTCGATTACTTTTGAATAGAACCATACCATGATCCCGTTGGGGCAGTGTTCGGTTTTCATTTGACTGCCTCTCAAATAAGACAAGAGATTGTTTTCTGAATAGCAGAGCAGTTCATAGCCATTAGGAAAACTTTCGAAGCGTAATGGGGGAGGAGGGATGTGGTTAAATCGTTGTGACTTTTATGTCATTGCTCAAATACGAGAGGACTTCCAAAACTAAGTTATACACTATCATGGCAAGGCAAGTAACTTTTACTGAATGCTATACTACACTTCAAAGTGACACACATACATAACACTATTTTTAAACATAGTCACCCAGTCTGCAAACAACAGCTGGAACGTTCTACCAATCGTTTATTCCTCGACGCTAGAAATCTGCTCCGTGGTCACGGAGCCATTCGAAATTCCTCATCGTTGAAAACTCTCTTCTCCCCGCCCCTCCCCCCGCTTCCGATGTTCTTTCAGCTATTCGAAAAGATAGAAACCGCGTGATGCAAGGTCTGGCCTTCTCGATCAGTATCACCTACGTCTGTAAGCCTTGGTCAAATTGTTGGTATCATTTTACTACTGCTAGACACGACATTTGTATTCAGTCCACAAACCGCCCGAATTTCACGGTGAAACTACGTGCAATTCGGACATTTTTCCCACGAGATTCGTACTGTCCCGCGTTCCAGTTGCCGCAACATTTTAATACCACAATGCGATGCACCTGTTAAACTTTTTCGCAGCAGAACCGTGTCTGCAGGAAACCGTCATTTTCACTCTTCTGAAATAAATCACTCTTGCTACGCAATGGTCTTCACTTGGGACGATGTATCCAAATTGCTTTTTGAAGCCCCATGAATTTATTGAGCTTCCCTTTCGGTGTCAGATGATTCAATAGACACTCCAAATACTTGAGGGATCACGAAATTCGAAGTGAGGCACGTGCGTCGTCACGTACTCTAACTGGACTACGCCCTCGCAGCAAATGGAATCACAAAGAGGGTGTAACACGCAACCCGTAGTCTCGAACTGAGGCCGTGAGAACAAGTCGAGGGACGCCGCGTCCACGGATTTCAAACAAAATAACGGAGAGACCTTTAATGAAAGTTTGCCGTGCATCTGCATTTAAAATTACGCTTTACACAAAATAGCGGGCCCTTTTGGTGTGCGCGCCCCATCCGAACCTCCAGTCGATACATAATTACATGTGTAAATGAGTGTGTGCGGATGAAAGCAATAATTACAAAAGATAACGCGATGCCGCCGTTTTCAAGCCGGGAAGGAAAAAAATAAAGCACGAGAAAAAATAATAACGACCTCTACATATTTGAACCGGTATCGCAACACAGGAACATGCCAGTTGCTAAGCACTCTCTTTCTCTCTATCTCTCAGATGATCCATAGCTAGTCTACCTACAGGAACCCAACCATTTTTTTTTCTGGACGAAGACCACAAATCGCCGATGATAATCTGCCGTCAGGCGTGACGCATATGTATGGCTTCTTTTTTTCCAGTAACAGACGAGCGCCCCTGGATCAGAAGCAGGAGGCCTATGTGTGTTCTTTATTCGGAGGGATTATCGGCGGCCAGCGAAAGCGTCTGCCGGCATTCACAGCGGGCGATGGTACGGGATCATCACCCTTTCTAACAGCGCCGAACAGCTTCTGTGCAAAACAGCTCGTTGCTGTGGAATCGAAAGGCGAAAAAAAGAAAAATCAGTAACGCGAATGGTCGCTGCCACAAATCACCCTCGAATTCGTACCCCACCTCGTCCCCAGACACCCTCACACAAATAACATTCCCTGCCCTGAACATCTCCGTCCAATACGACAGTTTAAATCGCGCCCGATTTTAACTTTTTTCCCCTCCTCCTTTTTTAACGTTTACTGATACGCGTAATTATAGCGAATGCAATGTGACGGACGGGCAGGCACTGCGGATGGAGCCGCGACGCATATTGTATCGACCCGGTTCTTAACTCGATTATCGCATACCGAGGCGGCACGACAGCGATCGCGTATCGCGGGGGGCGGGAGTCAGAGGGAGACGGAATTGGGGTTTCGCTCGCTCTCTGCGTCCCTGCGGTCGCCCTCCGTGGTGATGCTGATGATGCGGCTGTCATGACGGTGATGACGCTCGCGTCGCAGCAGCCGCGCGCTCAAAACCACCGGACAAACAGGAACGCGCATCCCGGCACACACACGCCAAGCGCGCGTTCTCTTTTTCCTACCCGTATCTGCTTCTCCTCCCAACCCCATCCCCTTCCACCACCCACTCCCTCTTTCCAGTAACACTCCCGCTTCCCCCAACCCCTTTCCTCTGCTTTCCCGAGCACCGGCACAATTATAAACGAATCGATAATTGGCAGTTGTAATTGAGCGTACATAAACTCGATAGTTAGCCAATGAAAAGCGGGGGAGGCGACGCTTTGAAGCTGGCGATTGATCTCTGATGCGTGTACCAACAAACAGTGTTAGCCCATAATTGGGCGAGAGCTTTCCGCAGCGGCAGCGCCCGGTGGCCGCATCGGCGGCGAGCGACACTGGGAAACAAACGACGCGCGAACCAGACCGCCGCGCCGCAGCGAACTGGCGCTGACTTATCTCGTCGTGAACACACAGTCAGGGGAGCTTCCAGCTTTTCAGACAAGCTGTCTGCGTTCGTAACGTGTAGAAATCTTTTCTACAGCTTCGTGAAATGATGCCGCTTGTACCGTTAACAATAATGAAAAAATAATTTCTCAATACCATAGCAAGTTTTAGACTTACATTACCTTTCCCTCAAATCCTATAAACGTCACTTGAAAACAGATAAGTTAACCACCTTCCTCAGTAGCTTTTAGAACGCTATTAACCGCAACTACACGAAGTTGCTTTCAAATGCTGTCTTTTTTTTTGTCGACCAATTCTAGACGCTGCAGCACATAGACAGAAATGTCAGAAGATATCTACAGATACATTATCTTTTCAAAAGTAAGTATACAGCCCTGCGTAATGCCAAACCAACCAGTAGACGTCACGAGTGGCGGACTCGCCAGTGTAGAAGGAGACGCCTAGTATTGTTTTGTCACACGAGAAAGAGTAACAGCAGAATGGGTCGGTTACGAGAGCTCAGTGGACTAGTCACGGGATTTCATTTGAGTAAAAAATCCATCAGGGACATTTCAACCGTACTAAAGCTGTCCAAGTCGACCGTTGGTCATGTGACTATGAAGCGGAAGCGAGGAAACAACTACAGATAATCCAAGAAAAGCCTGATACATATTCGACGGACAGGGACCGTCGACCATTGAGGAGGGCGGTCACAAAGAAAAAAAAAACACGAAATCAGAGAGAGGATCACTCGTGAGTTCCAGAGTACTAACAGTAGTCAAGTTTGGACAACGACTGTGCATAGTTAAAAGCAATGGGGAAAATGTTCCAGCAGCTCCTCACAAGTCACATATTTCTTTAGTCAGTGTTGAGCGTCGCTTGAGGTTTTGTACAGGACGTCACCACTGGACAGTGAATGACTGTAAACGAGTAATGACTCACGCTTAACCTTGTGGCACTTCGGTGGAAAGGTCTGGGCTTGGTGAATGCCTGGAGAACATTATCTGCTGTCATGTGTAGAGCTGATAGTGAAGTACGGATGAGGTAGTGCGACTGTATGGGGATGTGTATCGTTGTTGGTATGTGGTCTCCTTCTTGCGCTTAAGGATATGAATATATTTTACAGCACTGCGTACTGCATAGAGTACTGGAACAGTTCGAAGATGACTATTCTTTGTATTAGTATGACAGTACACCCTGTCATAAAGTAACATCTGTGACACAATGGTTTGTGGACAATAATATTCCTGCAACGGACTGGTCTGTGCGGTGTCGCAACTTTTACCCAATGGAATACCTTTAGGATGAGTTAGAACGTCGACTTCGCTCCACACACCTGCAGCGTACCTCACCACCTACTCCAGTTATTGAAATGTTGAAATTATTGCAGCTAGTCTGAATCTTTCATTTTCAAAAATGTCATAGGTATATTTTTCAGTGAGGTGTGACAGTCCCTTTTTAAATAAAATACTCTGAGGTTTACCCCCTCCCCCCCCCCCCCCCCCCCAAAAGAAGTATTGCATCTCATACTTCTTTCAGAGAGTTATGTTTCGGTGGACAGTGTACAATGGCTCTTTTCTTTTTAATGATATATTTAATTGTACACGAACTTGCCGGATTAGGTGTAAAGGCATTCCTATTCAAGAGTTAATTATTCCGTGTTTAACCAGTAAAATGGATAAATTATTGTATAATCAATTCGCTACTAAAATTTCTTCTTATAGTTTCCTAACTAGGAAGCAAATGTGGCGTGAATTTATAAGATCTGCACCGGGCCATGAGTCACACGAGTGAAACCGTTTAAAATAAATAAATAAAAATTTTGAAAAATTCGGGCATTAACATTTTTTGTCTACGTTTTCGTGATTGGAAATCTGTTCTATTTGTGGTGATCGCGTCGGTGTAGTAAGATATACAAGAGGTTATTTTAAATTACAATGACATTTTCCATGCAGTACTGACTGTTCTCATTTCAACTAGCGAGACGACGGTATTTTTCCATTTTTAATGGGGATTCGTTAAGTCTCGGTCCGCTCGACTTGATTTTTCTCTTCCATTTTTGCTACGTACAATCTCAATTGAATGCCTGTGTAAATTCATTCACATGCTCCCACCAATCATGTTCTAATCTTGTTTCCACTTAGCGCAAATACTGTCAGACTCCGACAGACCGTTGGACCCTCAATAGAAATAAAAGCCTCCCGTTTTGATGTGGGCGTCCTCTGGTAGGACGGAACCTCTTGGGACAGGTGCGCCGGCGGAAGTGCTGCAGCGAGGTTGCTGTTTCCGCAGGAAGAGCAGGCGGCTTCCCTCGGGTCAGGCGACATCTGGGCCTCGCGGACCCGTATTGATTTCGTTGTGAGGCGTCTCCTTGTCTCCCAGACCCGCCGGTCGCCTCAGGAAACGGCCAGAACAACATGCTTGTCCTAGTGCGCCACTTGCTTCCGGACCTCAAAGGGAATTGCAGGCTGCCCTAAGCATGTATCTCCAGCAAAACGAAGGCGTCACTGTACTCGTATGTAGGGAAACAAATGTAAAGATCCCCTCCCAGCGCATAGGCTTTCAGCTGTTAACTTCCATCGCCTCTGGTGAACGGCTGTGAACTTCATCCACCTTATTACAAGGATGAGTTCCTGCTTCAACTAGCCACTAATAACATCTGCGTCGACAAAATGTTAAACTACAGCCTTCTATCCCACTAACAGCATAGCATGTACATGATATTATTTTGTTGAAGTTATTGGAATTTTTCTATTAATGCAATCGTTGACCTGACAGTTTTGATACCATAGCGCGTTTTGAACGTACCGACCTAAGTGGTGCAGTAGTTAGATAACTGGACTCTGTTCAAGAGAAGTCTATTTCACATCCGCATTCGGACATCTCTGTTCACTTCTGTGATTATATAAATCATTTCCGGTGATCTAGAGAAACCTCAGAAAATTTAAAGCAGAGTGACAAACGGGAGATTGAATCATTTCCTGCGACATTATATCTCAGTGTAATTTTGTTCTTGTTCCGACCCACCTCTATTTCTAAATAATTTCCGCGTGTTTCAATTTATACTACGTACCAATCAAGAAAATCATCCATTTCTTGGGATAACAACGTAATTCGTTGAGCATTTAGGCCCTGAAGGAACTTCCATATAATAATAAAATAATGAGAATTTTTTCGGTTCAAATCAACAGAAAGCAATTCGTTTCGTGTCTGACCTTTACAAAGAAAAGAATATTCGCAAATGCCCAGAGGTGAGACAAAGGTTCTTCGCAGTCTATTGACCAACTTTGAGAAGATAAATAGTAACAGCTTGGGGCCAAAGTGAAAGAAAATTTAGAAACTTACTGCTGGATAAATCTTGCCCTCTTTGAAGGAACCATCCCTAGATACACATGATGCAATTTAACAAAACTACAGGAAACCTAACCACCGATTTCGAAGCATGATACTCACGAACTCCATTATTTTAGCTTCGGCCGCCCAACAGTTCATTGTGAAGATCATTAATATAATTTCTGCTGCTTTCCACCGTCGCACGGAGTATTCCTCGTGTTATTATCGATTTGTTTCCCTCAGCTGAATTAATAGTACATGAAGCAATGCGATAAAATAATCAAAGACCCGTTGGAATTGTTTAGAAGCGTAAGTGGCAACATGTTTGCTTTTGCCTGCCTTGACGCCTTTGTTCTCTGTGTGCGACTGTTGCTGCTTAATGTACCACGTCAGTCCAAATATTTCGAAACTGTCTTAATAAAAAACAGGGAAAAGTAAAGATAGTGCATTTAATGCTCCAAGTGATTCATAGTCTCCCCCCACTTGAGTGCAACGCACCGAACGTTCATACAACCATGCGAAACTGGCAGAAAAGTCCTTCTTTGGAATGTTGGCCTACTCGCGCGTCACATTTGCACCTTTTTCGGTCTTAACGAATCATCAGAGACCTATTCGCACTTTGTCATTTTGTGGCTGATTCGTATTGTCAACACCAACCGTCTGCGGTTTTCACTTCTACCGAGTCGCGGCTGACTTCCACGTGTCGTTGGCTTCTGTTCGGTAGTCAAGATGTGCGTGAGAAATTGTGCTCACACTTTTCGCTTCTTCAAACCATTGTGGAGATTGTCTTGAAGGCGTTTCTCGGTTGTAACTTGTGACACAGCAACGTTGGCACACGACAGTCACACGTCGATTACTTAACCACTGACTGTTCGCAACTGACAGGTAACAAATGCAAATTTGTTATTTACAGCTGTTAGTTCAACCTACCACAGTAGTTACTGTACTGACCTCGCTTACAAGCCAGGAATAAAATCGGTCTCGGAACTTTTCGGATGGACGGCGTATATTTTTACCGCGAATAAGGGAGTATATTGTGCCGTGCCGTGTTTGTGTAGCTGATTACGAAAGGAGAGAGTAAAACCAATATTATTCAACATAGCCTCCTCTCGATTAACACAAAGTGAGCCCTAACACTCCACGGCTATATCCAATAAAAGGATCATCATCGGTAGTGTCCTACTTTTATGAGACGCTGTAAAGGGCTTTTGGATTAAACGCAGGACAATGGTGCACAGTTTGGCGGTTGGGAACTGTATACGCAGTTCTTCCGGCCTCAGTTCAGCAAGGAAAATCTCTCTGGGCATAGAAGTTACATAGCTACAGCTCACTTCTTATTTATATTTGTTTCCTTCCCGTGATGGTTTCAGGACAAAGCACCTTTTTTCACACATTCGGAAGCGTTTTTCTCGTTAACCTATAATGTTATTGTGCAGAAATTTCCTGTAGGCACTGCCTACTAGAATTAGTGTTGGGATAAGAGTAGATTTAGCTTCTCGTCTTTACTGTGACATCTGGATTGCGTTATGTTATTATCTAGTTCTGTTATCTTCTTCGCCGGCCGAAATGGCCGTGCGGTTCTAGGCGCTGCAGTTTGGATCCGCGAGACCGCTACGGTCGTAGGTTCGAATCCTGCCTCGGGCATGGATGTGTGTGATGTCCTTAGATTAGTTAGGTTTAACTAGTTCTAAGTTCTAGGGGACTAACGACCTCAGAAGTTGAGTCCCATAGTGCTCAGAGCCATTTTTTGTTATCTTCTTCGCGTAACCTTACTAGTTGTCCAGTGGGGATATTAACCGATTATGTCCAAGATACCATTTGACCTTCCTAATAGTGTTATTAACGGGTTGTCCGATCTCCTGGATTTCTTGTACAGGTCCTCTTCTCGTTTCCTGAACCTTCTCCAGTTTGGTGATTCCCCTGCGGCGTCATGTAGGTATTGCGTCGGTAAATTCGTAGGCACATAGTAGATCCTACGGAGTGTTTTATTCTGCTGAGTTTTAGCTTGTTTAGATGTGTCGCTGTCGCGTTGCCCCCTACTGCACTGGCGTAGTCCATAAACGGTCGTATGAACACATATTCCTAGCCGATAGCTCGGATCTCAAATTGATCAAAGGGTAAACGGCACCAAGCATTTGCATCTTCTTCTTTCTTACTTCCTGAATCTGCTGCCTCCAAGAGAAGCTCTCTTCGAGAAGAATTCGAAGCTATTTAACTGCAGTTGGTAAACGTGTATGGCTTGTACAGCTAGTGAGAGTCATTTCGTCAGCACCATCGCCTGGCCTTTGGCGTTAAAGCCAACACACCATTTGTTCGACCAATTTTCTACACCGCGGCAGGCTTCCTGGAGTCCGCGGCGCGGCACCTGGGACCACCTGCTCCGCCTGATGAGCTCTGTATCGTCGGCGTAGATGAGTCTGTTAACCTGCACCGTCTTCGGGATGTCCGTAGTATAGAGAAGCATCATTCACAAGCACACATTCTTGTTTAAATTAGACCAACTATAAAACCGCAGTTTGGCATCGTCAATGCTTACGCCTAAAATGATCAAGCCAGGTTGTAGTTTGCCATCTACGCTTATTGAGAACAGGTCCGCGACCGCAAAACAATCAGCAAAGAAACAAATGTAAATAAAACACTTAAACCCAGTTGTGGAACAGTTATTTCCAGAAGAATACTTAATCACTTGAGTACCTACTAACAAAATTCTCCATATAAAATAATGGAGAAGATCGTGAAAAAAGAACCATTTCTTTCACTGCCGAGACTGAAACCGGTTATCTGCAACTCGATCTCCACCACGTTGGTGTACGCTATTCACCTCCTTTACGGGAACAAATCGTAATGCTTTTTATCCTGTAGTTATGGACGAATACAAGCGGCTTCGTCAAACTCCGTGATCCGTGTTCAGATGACATTCCCCAGTGAAAATCCTGTAGTATACTGGTCGTGAACGGTTCATTCAGCGGTCGGCCTGACGTTGGTGGCGGTGCTTACAGAAACGGGCTGGGCGTGGGTGGGCGGCCATTGTGACGGCTGGCTCGCCGCGACGCCCCACCCCCGCTGTAAACAAAGCGACGAGGCGCACGCGCGGACAATGCCTGCGGCGCTCTCATTAGGCGGCGATTGGCGGATTACGGGCATGCCGTGGTCGCGTAATTAGCTGCAGCTACCTACCGACACCACCGCTATGTACAGGGCCCCACCAGCAGCTCCACCTTACTGCCCCCCCCCTCCCCCCCTCTTACGTTGTCTCTCATTGCGCATTGTCCTGTTCCCCATCTCCTCACGAACGAACCGTCAACGGTACTTTCTTCTTACTTTGTCAGCATGTTTCGAAGTCAATATCATGCCATACGGCTCAATACCACAGATACATTTAATCTCTTCGTTAGAGTCTCATGGTGTAAAACAGCTGAGAATCAGACAGTTCGCAGCGACAGTCCTTTCTCTCGGAACTACAGTCGGTTACTGGTTGAATTACAAGTTTCCTCAAAATTCAGATGAAACTGCAGGGTGTGATTCGCTAGAGATGCAGATGAAGCTGTATATATTGTGTGTGAAATGTATGTGACATATGCTTCCGCAAGCGAAGCCGCGGGCAAAAACCTAGTATTTAATCAGTCATATTTGTGAAGCGCTAAGAACGGCTGGTAATATAACCTTTTCCCTATCTGTTTCGACTGAAACGCTCATTGTCATGCAACTCGTACACAATAATTACTGCAGCAGATTCGCTATCACTCTTACTGTAAACGCAATTAAAATAACATTATAAAAATGCCATTCTGTGCCACTAAAATTGAAATACCAATGTCCGTAGTACGAAATTGAAGAATATGATATTTAAAAAGTGTTTGTTACCTGTCGTCAGATGTAAAAGGAACTAATATGATGCATTTTTCTTTTGACGACAAGCAACATTGTGCAAATTTATCTCGTATTCAACTACTTTGCACTATTTGTATTTAATTTTCTCTGATGCAGAGTGGCTTTTATACTTATGCTCTAATTAGCGTCACACTGAGAGTGAAACGATATAGCCGGCCGACGTGGCCGTGCGGTTAAAGGCGCTGCTGTCTGGAACCGCAAGACCGCTGCGGTCGCAGGTTCGAATCCTGCCTCGGGCATGGATGTTTGTGATGTACTTAGGTTAGTTAGGTTTAACTAGTTCTAAGTTCTAGGGGACTAATGACCTCAGCAGTTGAGTCCCATAGTGCCCAGAGCCATTTGAACCATTTGAAACGATATAAGCTGCTATAACAATTGTAGATTACTTTCCTCAAAAGAATTTAAGTTTCGCAGTTTCTGACTTCCATAGTTAGATGCATTATCGGTGACTTGTAATTACTTAAAGTACATGTACTGTTCACAGATTCGTGTCATTTTTTTAAATATTGACAGCAGGTTTGGGAACTTCAGGTTTTGTGTGCCTTTCTGAGTTTTTTATGTATGCTACCGGTATTCTGAACAACTGCTTCGTGTTACAGTTATCCGTCCTCCGCTGGCTACGCCACACCATTACACACGTGAGTACACAGGGACACATAAAGTCATAAGATTCTGGTGAAAGAAAGGAAAGAAATGAAATAGCGTCACTAAAATTACCATAGATAATGCTTTTATATATGAAAACAGTGTACGTTTTTTTAATATATCCTCTGTTAATGTCTGGATTGTCCGTCCTATAGAAATACCAATAGGTAGAGCGTTCCAGAAAAGAATTACGGGTTTTAAAATTCTGTTATGCACAAGATGTTCTTGGTTAAGATGTACATTTAGGACATAATCAAAGAGAAAGATGTAAGCTGGAATTAAGAGCGCTTCGCGCATAAGATGTTAAACATCATTTGGATGTTATTTGCGAGGTTTTCTCAGCGATATTAGCTGTCGGTACGTTTTCAGGTTCCATGCCGATTTTACGATAGCATTTTGTACACAGATGATCCAGTCAGTAATCTCATGTGCGCTCGCTGTATTAATTTCATCCATACTGTGCAGCATAGAAACCTGAAAGCACGCCTCCAGTTAAATCGCTACACTGTTTCATGCCATTATCTTGTCAGTTGGTCGTGAGTTACGAATTCACAACGGCACCAATACGAATACTCTGCCTTCTGAGTGAAGTAAACGTTGACTTGTTTTTGTCATAATCGTACAGGCAGAAATTAGGTGTGACATCACAAGACCCGGTCCCTAATCTTCAGTTCCACAAACTAATTTATTCAATGTTGTTAGCGTTTTCGGTCGGTAGACCATCATCAGACATTTGCTAAAAGTAAAAAGAAGTCATAAGACGAAAAACGATAGCATAATAACTGCACAATACAATAAAAGGGAAAAAAGAACTGGAATATGTGTTACATTTGAGGCAGCAGCAAGATAGGCAACTTCAGTATGGATCCGTAAAAAACATTTTAAATGTTCCAAATTCCTGACTATACTACAGATCAATAATTTTAGATATGGTGTGTATCGAGCTACTGCAATTGCTACATCTCGATTAAGACTGGTTTTACTCGTAACAGCCATAGATATTATGCAGTTCCACAGACATAATGGCTAGAATTATAAGATGACTTCAATAAGATAGCTCCCGACTTACAGAGAGGGATACCACCCTTGACGGACTAACTACACTGAAGCGCCTAAGAAACTGGTATAGGCTTGCGTATTCAAATACAGAGATATGTAAACAGGCAGAATATGGTGCTGCAGTTGGCAACGCTTATATAAGACAAGTGTCTGGCGCAGTTGTTAGATCGGTTACTGCTGCTACAATGCCAGGTTATCAAGATTTAAGTGAGTTTGAATGTGGTGCTGTAGCTGAGGCACGAGTGATGGGACACAGCATCTCCGAGGTAGCGATGATGTTGGAATTTTCCCGTACGACCGTTTCACGAGTGTACCGTGAATATCAGACCGCCAAAACATCAAATCTCGGACATCGCTGCGGCCGGAAAAAGATGCTGCAAGAACGTGACCAACGACGACAGAAGAGAATCGTTCAACGTAACAGAAGTGCAACCCTTCTGCAAATTGCTGCAGATTTCAATGCTGGGTCATCAAGAAGTGTCTGCGTGCGAACCATTCAACGAAACATCATCGATATGGGCTTTCGCAGCCGAAGGCTCACTCGTGTGTCCTTGATGACTGCACGACACAAAACTTTACGCCTTTCCTGGGTCCGTTATCACCGACATTGGACTGTTGATGTCTAGACACATGTTGCCTAGTCGGACGAGTTCAAATGTGTGTGAATTCCTTTGGCACCAAACTGCTGAGGTCATCGGTCCCTAGTCTTACACACTACTTAAACTAACTTATGCTAAGAACAACACACACACACCCATTCCCCAAGGGAGGACTCGAACCTCCGGCGGCAGGGGCCGCGCAGTTCGTGACATGACGCCTCAAATCACGCGGCCACTCCGCGCGGCTCGGAGGAGTCTCGTTTCAAATTGTATCGAGAGAATGGAGACAACCTCATAAATCCTTGGACCCTGCATGTCAGCAGGGGACTGTTCAAGCTGGTGGAGGCTCTGTATTGGTTGGGGCGTGTGTAGTTGGAGTGATATGAGACCCCTGACATGTCTAGATACGACTGTTACAGCTGATACGTACGTAAGCATCCTGTCTGTTCACCTGCATCCATTCATGTCCATTGTTCATTCCGACGGACGTGGGCAATTCCAGCAGGGCAATGCGATACCCCACGCGTTCAAAATTGCTACAGACTGGCTCCAGGAACACTCTTCTGAGTTTAAACACTTCTACTGGCCACCAAACTCCCCAGACATGAACATTATTGAGCACATCTGGGATGCCTTGCAACGTGCTGTTCAGAAGTGATCTCCACCCCTTCGTACTCTTGCGGATTTATGGACAGCCCTGCAGGATTCATGGTGTCAGTTCCCTCCAGCACTACTTCAGAGATTAGTCTGGTGCATGCCACGTCGTTTGCCGTACTTCTGCGTGCTTGCGAGGAGCGGAGACCCGTGGTCTAGGGGTAGCGTCTTTGATTCATAATCAAAAACGTCTTCGGTCCCGGGTTCGATCCCCGCCATTGCCTAAAATTGCCGGCACGGTAGTTCAGCGTGTTCGGTCAGAGGGTTGGCTGCCCTCTGTAACAAAAAAACTGAGTGAATGGATCAATAACGAACTTCAACGGGCGTCAGGTGACGTCCGCCACGAACAATTGAAACTAACAATAACGAACAAAATGAGACTACAAAAAAAAAAAAAAAAATAAATAAAATAAATAAATAAATCAGGGCAATGCGACACCCCACGCGTTCAAAATTGCTACAGACTGGCTCCAGGAACACTCTTCTGAGTTTAAACACTTCTACTGGCCACCAAACTCCCCAGACATGAACATTATTGAGCACATCTGGGATGCCTTGCAACGTGCTGTTCAGAAGAGATCTCCACCCCTTCGTACTCTTACGGATTTATGGACAGCCCTGCAGGATTCATGGTGTCAGTTCCCTCCAGCACTACTTCAGACATTAGTCTGGTCCATGCCACGTCGTTTGCCGTACTTCTGCGTGCTTGCGGGGGCTCTACACGATATTAGGCAGATGTACCAGCTTCTTTGGCTCTTCAGTGTAGTTGTGTGGAATGACACAGTAAGGACTCTCAATGACAGCTTTTATCACGAAGGAGAAACATTACTAGCTCCAAGGACACAAAACACATCGCTGGGTCTCCTTAATAGTATATAGATGAAGTCACAAAATCCAGTCGTCAAATTCATGCATTGTACCGTGAACTTTTTTTCATAAAAGGAAGGTCACTTGAAACCAAAAAACTAAACAACTTTAAAAGAAAAAGAAAATTTTCATTTTGCAGATTTAAAGCTATTGCCATAGATAACTTATAAAGCGTGTACTTGAAGACAGAATCATTTTCTGTGAATTGCAGCATAAAAAAGTTTCCTCTTACGGTGTCATGATAAAACAGCAGAATAAGCATCAAAGCAAAATTCTAACTTCTTTGTAGCATGAAGTAATTTCCGGATTAACGCTGCCTGACTACGTGTAAAGATTTCTCCCTGTAAAAAAAAGATGAAACATGCTTTGCATTATAAAACTGGATGTGATTGGAAGTCTGGGAATTATCATGTAGTACTGGGAAGTCTGCTACAAATAATGCTCCACGAAATGTTTATGCTTCAGCTCTCGCTTTCACCTTTTCGTTTCGTGTGCAGTTTCTTCAACCTGTGTATTGGCCTTACAGACGTCACAGAAGGCGACTCATTTCCAGGAAACTTAACGTCTGACACGCCACCACCGCGTATATATACACAGCGACAACGGATCACGTCGGACAGGCACATTTCTCATGATAAACAACGTGCTGCTCAAATTGAGAGACAGGCGGGTCGCCGGTTGAGAGTATTTAGCTGGCTCGGCGCTAAGAAATTTTGATGCAGAAATTTTGTTTGTTGCTGCTGTCGAGTAGCAGTGACGTCAAGTGAAAAGAGGGCCACCGGTCTGCAGATAATCTGTCCGGTTCCACGGCGCGGCGCCGTTCCTATTTCAACACGGGTCGCAGCAGCGCAAAAGGAATGGCTGGTGCCGATGCCGCCATTAGGCAGCTGTTATTGTTTATGCGATCCGCCTAATGCACGTCCCTCATCTCTGGCGAGTGGCAGGCGGTCGTTTTGACTGCCGGCTGCTGTTTGATTGTTGCGTCACGCCTTATTGGATGCCACCGATGACGGATCCTGGCGCCAGCGCCTCGCCTACTGTTGGCCGGCTCTGCCAGAGAAGGCACCTACTGAATAAGCACGCCTTTCTGAGGCAACGAGCTCTCGCTGACTAGGGAACTGTGACGTCTCGCGGCGGTTAGCTGTACTCCAGGCTACATTTCTCCCTTACACCAACCAGTGGGCAACGACGTTACTTCATCACGTACAGTGTGGCCAAAATAATATCAACCTTAATATTACGCAAAATCTGTCCAGCATACTGATGAAGATATTTTGATGCATAACGCCGCGTGTTGTGTGAGTTCACATACCAGAACAGTATTAAACAGGTCGCACCTTAAAGAGTACCACAATAACTTTTGATAGAACTGATGACCACATGCAGCTTAGCAGGTTTAACTATTTCCACAAAGAAAGTAAGGACATCCACGTCTCATCCATTGTCACAACCGACGAAAAGAAAGTCCCATTCATGCTGTCGTTGCGCGTCAACATTGCTTGGCAACATGCCACACGGGCAGCCATGTGGTCGTCCGTCAGCATTTGTGGCACCCACCTGGATAACACTTTTCGCATTCTCAGGTCGTCATGCAGGATTGTGTGCACAGAACCCACAGAAATGCTAACTCTGGAGGCGATCTGTTCAACAGTCATTCGGCGATCCCCCAAAACAATTCCCTCCATTTTCTCGATCATGTCGTCAGACCGGCTTGTGCGAGCCCAAGGTTGTTTCGGTTTGTTGTCACACGATGTTCTGCCTTCATTAAACTGTCGCACCCACGAATGCACTTTCGACACATCCATAACTCCATCACCACATGTCTCCTTCAACTGTCGATGAAATGGTTCAAATGGCTCTGAGCACTATGGGACTCAACTGCTGAGGTCATTAGTCCCCTAGAACTTAGAACTAGTTAAACCTAACTAACCTAAGGACATCACAAACATCCATGCCCGAGGCAGGATTCGAACCTGCGACCGTAGCGGTCTCGCGGTTCCAGACTGCAGCGCCTTTAACCGCACGGCCACTTCGGCCGGCAACTGTCGATGAATTTCAATTGGTTTCACACCACGCAAATTCAGAAAACGAATGATTGCACGCTGTTCAAGTAAGGAAAACGTAGCCATTTTAAGTATTTAAAACAGTTCTCATTCTCGCCGCTGGCGGTAAAATTCCATCTGCCGTACGGTGCTGCCATCTCTGGGACGTATTGACAATGAACGCGGCCTCATTTTAAAACAATGCGCATGTTTCTATCTCTTTCCAGTCCGGAGAAAAAAAAATCGGAGGCCTTAGAACTTGAATGCACCTCGTATGTCAGCCATAGGCAGCCCGCTCGTTAAACACAGACTGGACTACAAAAGTGATTGTGTCTGGAGTGGAGAGGAGGGAGCGGTTTTGGGACGGCGGCAGCTGCCGGTGGGAGGGCCGGCCACAGAGGTCATCGAGTGACGTCATTAGCGCGGCGGCTGCCAGCTGGAGGGCGCAGGTACACGCTCCAGCGGACTCTGGAGGAGGCGCGCGTGTCGCCGCGAACCAGTTCCAGCGGGGAGGCGCCAATTGTGCGAAACGCGCCGGCCCCAGCTCAACGCAGAGGACGTTTCAGATGAAACATGTCTTTGTCCCTTTTCCTTTAGCGCTCACTTTCTACGGCGATACTAAATTCGCACTCCCGGTACGCTCAGCGAGGCTGATTGAAATACTTCAAAGTAAAACTTTCCATTTCAAAGACATGTGTTTCTCGACCGTGACTATTTTCAGAAACAGGAAAAGATGTTTCAGAGACTGTTACCACTCACAAAATTTGGTGACTTAAACTATTTAATGAAGGTAGATGTTTCGAGGTACAAACCTACAGTGGTATTACGAAAACGTTTAACAAAAGTAGACAGTTTAGGAATGGTTCCTCCGATTCCTGGATGCTATGTTAATATATGATAGGTACAGAAACGATTAAAAATGTAAATCAGATCTTGTGTAGAGCCATAAACTAAAATACACACCACTGGTTTAAGCTATCCTTGCCACCAAGAAGAGTCGAGTTGCTGTTTCCTGATAACAAAAGCCATGTCTGGGGAAATGTTATCAGTGGACGAGAGGGGAAAAGGGTCGGGCTCGGAGGGGAGAGGCTCGGCGCGAAATCTGCTGCGGCCGTGGTTGCTCGCGGGCGGCATCCGGCGCGCTGGCCGCTATATAAAAGTTGACATATTCCCACCCGCGCCCAGACTCCCACACCGGGCCGCGCCACCGCACAGCCCAGCACACGGCACGGACGGCAGCATTTCTCGTAAATATAGTCAGCCGGCGTCCGTTTTTACCTCATTTCGGGCCTATTTTTAGCGCCGCGCGCCGCAGGAATAGGCGTGCGCGACCGGCCGCGTCGCTCGCCTACAACACGGGGACCCGCCCACCGCGGCCAATCTCAGGGGCAGCCACCAGCCCTGCAAGCTGCAGGGTCTCAAAGTTACCGGCCACGTTCTGCCAGTAGTAGGTTCAAAGATATTTGCACTGTGGCTTACTGAAACCATCTCTTAGTTAAAAAAATCCTTAACAACAAACTGTGTTGACAGGTACATGAAACAACACAAAAAGCAATATAAATAAATTAAACCATCTAACAACGCTCTCAGTGTGTGTGTGTGTGTGTGTGTGTGTGTGTGTGTGTGTGTGTGTGTGTGAGAGAGAGAGAGAGAGAGAGAGAGAGAGAGAGAGAGAGGAGAGGAAAGGAGACTGCAGAGGATGGGACACTGGTAGTGGTGGAGGCTCCGTTGTGCAGCAGAGGAGGTGCAGTTTGACAGCTGAAGCCTTTGTGCACAAACGTATGTCTCACATAGCTTGTAGGCTACAGTCGTCGAGTCTCCACATGGTCGCACCAACAAGTTTTGTCAGTACCGTCAATAATTCGACAAACACAAACGTTCAGAGTCAACAGCTTTTCACTAGAGTACGGAAAAAGAAATAGTCGCATAAACAAAGCATGTGCCGAAGCAAAACAATCCGACCATAAGCTGCTAGAAGGAAATCTTGTAAAACAAAACAAAAAAATAAAACTTGTAGTGTACTGGACAGCTTCGATTACTACGGTACTGACGATATAAAACAAAGAACAGAGATCACATGACAACCTGTACGGCAATATTAACTAAGAACAGAATTTTCTTGACCTTTCTTTGCGTCTTCCAAACTAATGAAACCTTTTGAAGTAATTTTATTATGTTTTCTCTCGCATTTTTTACTCTCTTTACCGAGTGATTGGAATTGATAGCGGTTCCTGCAGTCCTCTAAAGCACAGCTTTTAACACTTCTTTTATTAGATCACTTACTCGTCTGTTTCTCTGTTCGGTACAAATTTTCAATTGATTTTAAGCTTACTTCCCGATGAGGTAGAGACTTGACATTTTCAACATAGCTCAGAGTTGGATGACTATACAATATTAACTCGCCCTCCTATCTGGTGTGAGGCGGAGGGTACTTTATGTACCACTGCCATTTCCCCCTTTTACGGTCCCGGTCGCGAATGTTTATTTTTATGCCGAGAATAAGCTTTCTGATAAGTTACTGACCTGCCATTTCCTCTGTTAGTTGTTCAATGAAACAGAATTCCGTCGCAGTTGCAACTGCATTAGCATGTAAGTGAAATGAATCCTTGCAAACTGTTCTGAGCTATGGCAGAAGACGCAAATTTCAACACGGTAACAAGGTAAGTATAGAAGTTACTCAAAACATGCAACTGATGACACACTCCTGCACGCTTTAGTAAGGGCACGAGTTAATAAGTGGGGAGCGACCACAGAACTATCGTTCCCCGACTCGTCATACTCGCACAACTACACTCCTGGAAATTGAATAAGAACACCGTGAATTCATTGTCCCAGGAAGGGGAAACTTTATTGAGACATTCCTGGGGTCAGATACATCACATGATCACACTGACAGAACCACAGGCACATAGACACAGGCAACAGAGCATGCACAATGTCGGCACTAGTACAGTGTATATCCACCTTTCGCAGCAATGCAGGCTGCTATTCTCCCATGGAGACGATCGTAGAGATGCTGGATGTAGTCCTGTGGAACGGCTTGCCATGCCATTTCCACCTGGCGCCTCAGTTGGACCAGCGTTCGTGCTGGACGTGCAGACCGCGTGAGACGACGCTTCATCCAGTCCCAAACATGCTCAATGGGGGACAGATCCGGAGATCTTGCTGGCCAGGGTAGTTGACTTACACCTTCTAGAGCACGTTGGGTGGCACGGGATACATGCGGACGTGCATTGTCCTGTTGGAACAGCAAGTTCCCTTGCCGGTCTAGGAATGGTAGAACGATGGGTTCGATGACGGTTTGGATGTACCGTGCACTATTCAGTGTCCCCTCGACGATCACCAGTGGTGTACGGCCAGTGTAGGAGATCGCTTCCCACACCATGATGCCGGGTGTTGGCCCTGTGTGCCTCGGTCGTATGCAGTCCTGATTGTGGCGCTCACCTGCACGGCGCCAAACACGCATACGACCATCATTGGCACCAAGGCAGAAGCGACTCTCATCGCTGAAGACGACACGTCTCCATTCGTCCCTCCATTCACGCCTGTCGCGACACCACTGGAGGCGGGCTGCACGATGTTGGGGCGTGAGCGGAAGACGGCCTAACGGTGTGCGGGACCGTAGCCCAGCTTCATGGAGACGGTTGCGAATGGTCCTCGCCGATACCCCAGGAGCAACAGTGTCCCTAATTTGCTGGGAAGTGGCGGTGCGGTCCCCTACGGCACTGCGTAGGATCCTACGGTCTTGGCGTGCATCCGTGCGTCGCTGCGGTCCGGTCCCAGGTCGACGGGCACGTGCACCTTCCGCCGACCACTGGCGACAACATCGATGTACTGTGGAGACCTCACGCCCCACGTGTTGAGCAATTCGGCGGTACGTCCACCCGGCCTCTCGCATGCCCACTATACGCCCTCGCTCAAAGTCCGTCAACTGCACAAACGGTTCACGTCCACGCTGTCGCGGCATGCTACCAGTGTTAAAGACTGCGATGGAGCTCCGTATGCCACGGCAAACGCTGACACTGACGGCGGCGGTGCACAAATGCTGCGCAGCTAGCGCCATTCGACGGCCAACACCGCGGTTCCTGGTGTGTCCGCTGTGCCGTGCGTGTGATCATTGCTTGTACAGCCCTCTCGCAGTGTCCGGAGCAAGTATGGTGGGTCTGACACACCGGTGTCAATGTGTTCTTTTTTCCATTTCCAGGAGTGTATATGGTGAAGGAGAAACGCCAGTGTAGTAGCACTGACAGAACGGCGGCGCCTTGATTTCTAATGAATGCAATCTTCAACATTTATCTAGTAGTCATCCCGTTTCTGATTTCTAGTTTAGTTTTCTATCGATTCAGTAATTTGCATCAGTCACTGTACAGAGTCTTCTTAGAATAAATGATTAATATACTACCCAGCTGTTTACCTGGCTGCAAACTATTGGCAGCCCACCAATAATATGTAATGGCTGACGTAATACGTTAGAGGTACATTTCATAGAAGTTTCAGGTTATCGCTCAGGGTAACTGGCAAGTTTCAAAGCGCAATTAACAATTATTTCGTCGAATTGTTTAAACAATCAGCTAACGAAGTTTTGAATCTTACATTTCACAGTAGCTAAAAGCATAAAGAGTACGACTCACACAGAGCGATATTCATCTCTTCGCTTGCTTCTGCAGCAATAACCATTAATTGAGATGCGAAATTAGAATTACAGGCCAGTTATTGATTTCAATAAAAATCTTCCTGGTTATGTCCGCCCATCATATTATAATTTGAACCAACGTTTCTGCCTCTACACCTAATGATCATCGTCAGAGTGTCGTTTTAGCTACATCTATAATCTCTAAATCCTTTGGAAGTGCCTGGCAGAGGGTACTTCCCGTAGTATCACATATTAGGATTTCTTCCTGTTCCATTCCCGTATACACCTCTTCACATGCTGTAATTAGACTAAAACTCTCTTTGTGGTCCCTACGGGAGCATAACGTAGAGAGTTATAGCATATTCCTAAAGTCCAAACTGAATACTAATTTTTAAATCTTTGTAAGTATGCTTTAGCGGAATAGTAGGCGTTTGTCTTCAAGCGTCTGCAAGTTCAGACTTCCGTGACGCTCTCCCACGGGTAGAACAGACATGTGACCATTCATGCTGCCGTTCTTCGCATACGTTCACTATGCCCGTTCACGAAGTGTTTCTGTATTTTGAACGTTATGTGAAATATTGGTTCTATTCTTGAGGCGTGTATATGTGGCTCCACAACGTTTGCACCCCTGACTGCATAGAGAAAGAGCGAGATATGAAGTGGCGACACTCTGGACTCGCATAATTTCTAGTCATGGAATGCTCACCAAGCTGGAACCGCGAATGCTCTTCATAAACTTAGGAATCGAGGCTCGTACATCCTGAGAACATCACGCGCTCCGTGTCGAGTGCTGCCGGGTCCTTAGTGATGCAGTGCTATTAGTCATTAACCAGTAACCCCCAACTGCGGCTCATTTAAGAATTGAACTACCATATACGAAACAGTTTCAAATGTATGATTACTTTACGAATGAGTTAATGTGTTAATGTTTGACGTTAAGCACGTAAAGGCTTTACGGATGAAAACGCACAACCCTAATGGTACTGGTTTCATCAGTATCGGTTTATTCACACACAGGCCAATGAAAAAGTTTAGAAAAGGTTTGAAACTATGTTTAAAGTTTGTTGTAAGTCTTTATGTGCTTTCATTGCCAAACACTGGACGTGTATAGTTAGGGTATTTTGTGCGCCGTGAGTTACAGTTCCTCTTGACATATACACAGACTCTAATTATATACTTACCTTATAGTGTTAAATATTCAACATCTCTTAATGAGTAGACTACGACACCATTTAAAATTTTAAGTTCGGTCAACAGTTATATGAGATACTGAAAATCCCATTTTTGTAGCCTAGAAGCAGTTAGATACGCCACCTGCAACAGAAACCGTGCACCGGGCCGGGTTAGTCGTTTAGGAACTGATACCCTGTGTTAGGCATTTTACGTACGCGGCAGAAACTCATGATAGAGGTTCCTGACCACTGCGCCGAATCCTGCAATGCGCGTATCAGCGTCTACGCCGCTGCTGGATGCGCTCCGCTAGGAATGCCGCAGCCGCGTTCAGAAATAACGGGAGCTCCTATCGCCTCCTCCCCTCTTCCCCCCCCCCCCACCACCACCTCGCTGCGCTCCTCCTCCCCCGCCTATAATCCGTCTGGCCGACCCTATTAATCGCCGCTCGTGCTGGCGGACAAAAGGCTAATTCCGTTCCGCGCCGTTCTTCGAGGAAGTCACGGGGCGTTTTATACGGCGACAAGAAATACGCGCGGCGCACTTCGTCCTGCGACCGTTTATTTTGTCACCCCTCGCGGCCCCTGGGCCGTTTATCACCGCATTTCTCATGCACGCGCGCGCGCATGCAGGCGCGCACACGTACGCGTTCTCGACAATGGGCGGTCAAGATCTGCTCGCGGCTGCCTCCGCGGTAGCCGGATCTGTTATTTATACTGGGCCGGTCGCTTTTAAGTGGCCATCCGCTGGCGCACCGGTGGAGAGGGCCCCTAGACCCCAGCACCACAAATATTTACCCGCGCCCGCTCCGATAAACCCCACCGAGAGAATTATTCCTGCGGCCGCTGATTTATTCCTCGCGGAAGACGCCTGCTACATTATGGTATTATTTCTAGCCGATACTGACAGATGCGCTGCCAACGTAAACAGCATAATGTCTTTCACTGGCAATGGCGATGCCATAACAACGGAGCATCGAGTCTGCCCTTCCGAACTGTCCCGGACAGACAGATAGTCGCCCACTGCTTTCACAGAAGAAGGAAAAGTGGGCCCTAACCTCTGCTTGTGGTTCTGTAACCCATGATTAACAACTGTTCATTTCTTATTTTTAAGTTTTCGTGATTGAAGAGGCTTCCCCGTTAAGATTTCTTTCCCTAGTAACAGAGGTGATGCAGTAGACTGTGTCCTCCAGATTTACATTTTCCAGTTTTTGTCCAATACTAATGGACCAAAGACCAAATACCGGGAGAGTTCCTTTAAAAAGAACACGACACATCCTCTGTCCAATTTTCTTTAGTCATTGCTTGTGCTTGTGCCATCAGTGTTAAATCATAATTCCTTCCTCGATGCCTTAGGACTAAACTATTCTTTTTTTCGCTTTATTTTCGATATATGAAGCACGGTGGAGCTGGTTTCCGCCAGTAACACAACGGATAGCGCGGCGCCCGGGTAGCCGCGCGGTGAGAGTCTCCTTGTCATGGTCCGTGCGGCTCCCCCTGTCGGAGGTTCGAGTCCTCCATCGGGCATGGGTGTGTGTGCTGTCCTTAGTTTCAGTTACGTTAAGTTAAATTAATTAGTGTGTAAGCCTAGGGACCGATGACCTTAGCAGTTTGGTCCCTTGTTACTTACCACAAATTTCCAAACAACGATTAGCTAGTTCGTTTCACAATCTGAGAAATGATATTTTATAGCCTGTGTAATTGAACGCCATACAATGTCACAGCAACAGATATATGAAGAGGGCATGTATGTATGTATGGATGTATGTATGTATAGAACTGTAGACCTAGAAACGACGGAGAGGCTTCCTCCCCGCCGTTGCCCTCAGTGGGTCACAACTCCACAACAGGCTACAGCAGTCCACTCACCCCACCGCCGTCCCACACCGAACCTAGGGTTATTGTGTGGTTCGGCCCCCAGTGGACCCCCCGCCCCCCGATAATGTCTCATTCCAGACGAGTGTAGCCCCAATGTTTGCGTGGTAGAGTAATTATGGTGTACGCGTACGTGGAGACAGTGTTTGCACAGGAATCACCGACATGGTGTAACTGTGGCGGAATAAGGGGAAACAGCCCGGATTCGCCGAGGCGAATGGAAAACCGCCTTAAATACCATCCACAGGATGCCCAGCACACGGGACCTCGACACTAATCCGCCGGGCGGATTCGTGCCGGGGACCGACACGCCTTCCCGTTGGGAAGAAGTGCGTTAGACCGCACGGCTAGCCGAGCGGGCTATGAAGTGGGCATACTACCATATGCGCTCGGTAAATATACTCTCAACTTGGCAGTTGAGGGGATTTGCCGATCGAATGAAATCGGCCGGTGTTATTTCCAATTATAGTCATCTTGAAGTACCAAACAACGAGGTCTTTAGTGTATCTATGCTTACGAAAACAGAGTTAAAGTTCGCAAAATTCATAGACATATACAAGAAAGATATTGTTATTTGCAAAGTAAAGTTGGCTATGATAGGAAAGCAGGCAAGACCAGTCAATTTCATTCGATTTTTATCGATTCAGCTATTTTCATTAGCCACTTCGCTGGGAGTCTTGGATTGTACGTATAGTGCGTCTACGTAATGCGGATACCATTAGTATATATTAAACCGTTAGTATATATTATACCATTAGTATATATTAAAACTCCTGATTCGCTTCTGAAATATCTTTCTCCGCATAGAGACACTCATTCTTAAGGTTTTCTTATTGAAGCTCATTTTACCAATTTACTGGGGTATGCAGACACCTAGTTAGTAGACCGTGCTAGTTTGGTGAAATCTCCTGCATATGATCATGAGTACATGACACTCGATACCTGCCCAGACAGCTGTGCGTGTTCAGGCGCCGATTCCGGGGCTCGGACGTGCACTGGTCGCGGAACGAATCCACCCGCCGGTTAACGACGAAGCCCGGTGTGAAGGCCAGCTTGGAAGTGGTTTATAGGCGGTTTCCCACATCCCAGTAGGTGAATACCGAGCTGGTACCCATGTCTCGACTCAGTTACACGGTTCGCAAACATTTTGAAAACATTCGCACACTTTCACATGAACAAACCCTCAGATAGTTAGGGTAAAGATATTCCGTCCCGCGGGGCAACGGTTTGGCCACAGAAAGGGCATCCCACCACCTCTTAAACTAATCATGACATATCCGTTCATAGCCATGCCGACGCGGTATAGAGGCACTAGCAAAAGACGCTTGATAATAACCACGTGGTGACGTTGGTCTGCAGTGTCGAACTAAACATTTTATTCAAATAACATTAAATGTTAGTGAAACTATAACTTATTTTCAACCGATGTGGTGGCTGTGGACCCAAGTATAAAAATAATATTTTTTTTGTGCCCTGAATGGTAATGGTCATACAGCTCTCCTTTAGGATACGTCCAAGACGACGATGCTCACGCCTTGCGACAGAGAAGCTGAACGCAATGGTAAGTAGATTGCGCTAGACGTAGCTTTAAATACTGTCTAGAGGCCTTAGCGTACTACGGTTCTGTGGCGAGACGAGAGCAAATGTATGCCTAGTGCCGGGTAGACTAGGGCGGGCGTGGCCCCTCCCCAGGAGTCTGGGAGCTCGCTCGGTGGGCGGACGAGGTCTCCAGGGAGTCCGCTGGCGGGACAAGAGGCATTTTCAAACAGCGGCTGATGACACGCTACAAAGGCAGCCCCCGACCCGCGCGCAAATGTATGTTTATTAAAGAAAAGCGCGTCCGACGCGCCGGCACCGGCAGCTGGCCGCCGCCTGTGTGCGCGCTTGTGTACTTATTAACGAAGTTCTTTATAACAAACCTCGGGTCCCCTTGCCTGGCAGGCACCCTTTGAGGAGCCGGAGAGTGTATGAAACATGGAAATGCGCAGCGCCCTCTTGCCCGCCGTGTATGCCTGGCTGACGTTGCGAGGGGCGGGCGCGCTGCTGGAAGCATCTCCAGGGCGTCGCTGGCCACCGTCCGACGCTCCACTCAGTCCCACTCTCTCTCTCGAGGGCTCACCTCGATAATGTACTGAGAAGCCGTATCTTCTTGTGTACAGCTGAATTATTGATTCCATCTTCTGCACAGTATTTCGATGGTCGACTCAGCCGTCTTTTTCATGTGCTGCGCCGGCTCTGTTATGTTTTCTAGCTGTCTGGACTGGAACCAGACTGAGCACTATTGTTGGTATCGCACCGTCATTTACACCCTAATTCGACTTGCGGCACTCACAACGTTTTTTGATGTCGATCTGTTTTTCGTAGCAAATACAGTTATTCCGTGAAACGCACATCGTCTCAGCGTTTTCCAGTTCTAATGCATGAGATCGTCGGCGATGTCTTAATGAACTGAACGCCAGCTTTGTTTCAGTTTAAATATCCGTCATGATTTGTTAGTTTTCCGAACATCTTTATTTCGACAAATTTCGTAAGTACTTTGTCTCAGAAACTTGGCGATTGCACTATGATAACTGGTATCGTCGTATTTAATGTTCATAATCGAGTCAGTGCAAGGCGATAGGTGATTTACTGGGTCGCTTCAGTCGAGTGTGTCACAGATGGTTCATTTACCTCCCTTCGATTGTTTTAATAGTCTGATTCACGTACGACATTTCTGATTCGCATGGAACGCGATTCACTTCCTGATTTTGACATCGTAAATCGTCTTTAACATTACAAAGAGGGCTTTTCATCACTGTTGTCGGGTGTGAAAACATTAGAACGCTGTACTTCAGAGCCTGGCTAGAGTCCAGGCAGCGCGTAAGCGTAATAGCTGGCAGTAAATGAAGAAGACGAGTGTGTAAGTTGTAGAAATTTTGTGCATAAAATGGAATATACAGCTCGCTATGTATCCTAAGGCGCGCCATTAATCAGTCATGCAGATGAAACCTGAGGCAGTGGGAGAGGGACGGGCGGTGAGGACGCCAGTTCAAATCCTCGTCCAACAATCCAGATTTAAGTTTTCCGTGATTTCCATAAATCAGTTAAAGCAAATGCCAAGATGGTTCCTTTCAAAAATGAACGGCTGCTTTCCTTCCAGTGCTCCTTCTCTAAAGATCTGGTTGTCGACGGGACGTAATCTTGCCATTTTTTAGAAACCTGAAACAGCACAACTGAGAAGCTGCTATTCGTATCATCTCTTGCTAACTAACTGTCAAAGACTTTCACTTTCAAAGTTACATGCTCTCGGTTTAAAAACTGAAGCTGGTGAACCGAAGTTTCGTGTAGCGGTAAGGTTATGCTTCGAAAAGCAAGTTGGCGTCCTTTTTGAGCTTCTGCACGCAAAACTGATGTACTCTGTATTATCTGGGATGCATAGCCACGCTGATGTCACATTTTTCAGCACCTGCGGAAGATAACTTGGTCAGTGGTCGACATGTTGTGTACATTAATCGTATCGCTAACGCGCTGCTGTTCAATCACGGCTGCTACAGGGATCACGTACATTGCATTGTCTTGGTCGCATCCCCATTATGTGATTCTGGTTATAAAGAGAATGTCAACCACATATTCTTTGGCTGTTCGAACAGATACGATGCTACAAGTCAACTGCAACAATATCTCGTCAACGTAGGCTGTCCTCTGCCGACTTCTATAACGCAGCTGCTATACCTAAAAGACTTCATGTGTAACACTGGAAATTGTTAAATACATAGAACGTTACTTCAGTTTGGAAATCCCACGGAGTAAAACGACAAATAACTGCAGAATAGTTCTGAGGTGCACACTGTAGCTCTGTGTTCTGTTAAGGAACTTTCCAGTAGGTGTGAGACGTCTAGGGTATCCTATACTCCTTTGCGCGGGCACTAGCATGTTTTTCTAGTGATTTTTTTAATGAGGCACCGTCTTCAATTAGTTAATGTGAAACCTATACACAAAAAGTTTGGTGACGACATTTCTAACATAAGTTTCACACGTTCTTTGTTCCTATCGACGGCAAAGCTCAATCAGCCGTAACATTTTACCGCCTGACGCGTAGGCATCGCCGCACAACATTTCACGATCTACTAGCGTGCTGTTACATTACTCAAGTCAGTGCCAACTTCTGAATCACTACGCTTCCGCATCTGTAGTTTCGAAAAGTAACGGGAAACTTTCATTGTGGCACGACGTAGAAATCGTCTCTGTAAATACTACTGCAGAGAAAGGTTATAAAAGAGCAGTTTCGAGCCACAAAGCTGAATCAGAACACATGACTAACGTGTACGGAATAGGTGAATCAAAATCATTAATTACGGCGACAGAGCCGGTATGAATCTCCTCGTTTATATAAAACAACACAACATGCATTCTGAAATATACGGGTATTTATCAACACTGTCTTCCTTTACGTAACCTTTACAGTCAAGGAAAAAGTGTTCCAAATTGTTTCTTCTTGTTTTCATGTTTGTTTTTTTTCCACCCAGAGAAATTAAACGAAATGACAAACGATAAAATGGGAAACAAATTGCCGACTGCATTTGGTAAACCACTCAGAACGAGATCAAAGAAACAAGAAGTATTATTCAGGCTAATGGTAAAAGGAGACAAGCAGAAGTACTGGAAAAGTAGAGTGCAGCTCACCTGACTTTTCCACACCATCAACTGATACTCTCGTTCAAAGACCGTAATAAGTTTCATTTGTGTTTCATTTCCTTACATTAAAAAAAATTGTCTATTCTTCAAAAAACTTGTCTTGTAGTTCATGGTTATGGACAAATTTCCGCAATGTCTTGTTGCGAATAAGGCGATACTTCGACTCGAGTGACTTACAGGGAAGGCGTTGTCCCCATATTTTCGATTCTCCGTAGCATCGTTGTAAGAAGTTTCCGGACATAATATCACATATTCAATTAGTTCTTCCACGAATCATCTACAATGTTTACAGGCTTTTCGGTATCATTTTAAAATAGTTATTCTTCCTCTACATGGCACAAGAAGTGGTCCTGTCTGATATGGATTTATTTATTCCGGTTATATCCAAAAACGAAATAAAATTATCGATCATACGCCGTTAAATCTGGAAGTGTCAAATAAACTTAAAACCAACCAGCAGCACCAAACGAAGGGTTCAGTAACAAGACAGTTGAATTCTGGTGCCTTCAGTTCTAATAATTATATCCATGAGTTATAAAGCTCTGGTTTTAACACACGTTTGCAAAATAAATTTCGTGCTCATAACTCAACTTTCTTCAAAACACGAAAGTTACTTGTCTCCTTCTTTATCTAGACGTGTTTTACACGTATGCGCTGGTTTGGAGATTCTCACTACACTTCTTTAAAAATATGTTGCAGAGCTGACTGACTTTGAAGATCGTTAGTTCAGACCTACAACTAGAAAATGTGCGTCTGTTTTATTTGTAATTTGTCAGGTGAAGGTCAGCTTAGTCTTATATTTAACAAGTTGGTGTCGTTCACCATACTTACAGCATCAAGTCTACAAAGTAATAACGAAGAAGTATAGTGTCTTTTCTCTGACAATCACTTTCGCAGAAAATTTCGCGAGGTACGGTAGTGGACGTGCTATATTTACGTTTCATGTCATGTCGCACTTCCTTGTGATGTTGCCTATGTTGTAGTTCTCTCTCCATATCTTTGGCTTGTGAGGATTCAATACCGAAACGAGTGAAGAAGAATTTAGGTGCCGCCGACTAAAAATATTATGCTACTAGCGTTGCCCACGTCTTGCAGCATTGAGATTATTAAATGTCTGATCTGAATGTGCGCTAGTGGAGGTTTGACGTAACAACATGCGGCTTTGTGTGTGTGTGTGTGTGTGTGTTTGTGTGTGTGAGAGAGGTGTAAGCTTTCTTTGCTCTTCTTGTATCATTTCAGGAAAATAACAAAATGTTGTTGAACCAATGGGATTTCTTCGCGCCTGTTTCCTTACTACAAGTTCTCCTGCTAAGTTATTTTCCTGATTCCACAGAGTTCGTTGTCAAAAGTATATCACAAAAGTAGTACAGTCCGAAAAAGGAAACAGGCAGGGGCATATAACTGGGAACTTCGCAGACCTGACGAGACGGGACAGAAGGTCAGCAAGGACTGTATTTCATTCGAGGCTTTCCAGTTGCCGGCCGAGCCGGTTCATTCCGCAGTCGCCTCGCTGGCTGCAAAAATGGAACAAAAATTGCGGGGATTTCCGGGGCGGCGCGCGGGACGCGCCGGCAGGGGGCGCAGCCGTGGCGCACTTGTGTTCTCTTCTCGTCCCGTCTCCTTATGACAAGTGGTGCGTGAAATGACAGCGGCGGGGCAGGCTCCGCTTAATGCGTTCTGTTGTGTTGCTCCTCCGCAGGCGGAGATAATTTACATTTCCCTGCGGCGGAGAGCCGGGCAGACCCAGGTAGGCCGCCGGTCCCCCTCCCCTTTGTTCCCTCTTCCCTTTTTCCTTTATACATCCCTCGCTCCGCCGGCGACACCCACCCCCTACCCTGCTCCGCCTCTGCACCCTTTCTCCGCTTTTCGCCCCGCCGGTCGGCCACTCCCGCGGTGACTCGCCGTCTCCCTTTCCTCCGTTGTTGCGTCTTTGTTTTCGACTCCTCTTGCCCATCTCCTTTTCTTTCCCTCGCCGTGGCCGATTCTCCCTCTCTTTTGCGTCGGGGATTGGTTGCTCGCGGCGGCGTCCTCCCGGGACCGGCCAATCAGAAAACACAGCGCTTTGTTCCCCGAAAGGATGTGTGCGAGCCGCGCCAGGAGGAGAGAAAGGGCGAACCCTGCGGGGGTGGATGCTCGCCGCTCGCCGGCCGCCGCGCCCAGAGTGAGATTGGGTATGAAGTCTCGCGGGAGCCAGCCAATCGGAAAATAAGAGACCACCGCGTCCCTGTCCGGACGCCAGAGAAAGACAGCGAGGAAAACAAAGATACCCCGGAGGGCTGCCCCTGCCCTGCAGCTAGGGCGCAGTAATTTTGTTTCCCGCAGGAAAGTCCGCTAACCCTTTCCCGCTCCCGGACCTCTTCTCAGGCGGGCATTTATATTCATCCCCATTCGCGTCAATAATGGAACTTGGCGTGGAACTCTGCCTCAAAGGAAAACTGCAGCATTTCTGCCTGCTCTCCCTCCTAGGGCTTTCAGAAATTGTGAACAGAAGCCGCGGACCCAGAATCGCTGGGAACTTGAATAGTATCAGATAAACACAACTGTCGTTAATGTTAGCAGTAACAACGTCGTAACGGAACTGGCGCTGCTATATATTACTTTCGCGCTAAATTTATATTTTATGGTAACTTATGGAAAATTAAATCATAATCATCTAACTGCCTATTGTCTCCGAACATGGCACTTCTTTGCCGTGTAGAATCATTCTTCCGGTCCTAACCACAGCATAATCCGCAGTGCTTGAAACTCTGAAGTTGTATATGTAATATAACAATCCGACCATGCTGATTTTTCATGCGAAGGCCACGGAAAATTACATTTCCCTTTCTTGCCTTACTGCCATTCCTTCTAACATCGGCCGGCCGCGGTGGCCGAGCGGTTCTAGGCTAGAAGTCCGGAACTGCGCGACTGCTACGGTCGCAGGTTCGAATCCTGCCTCGGTCATGGATGTGTGTGATGTCCTTAGGTTAGTCAGGTTTAAGTAGTTCTAAGTTCTAGGGGACTGATGACCTCAGATGTTAAGTCCCATAGTGCTCAGAGCCATTTGAACCATTTTTTGAACCTTTTAACATCAAATTATATCCAGAATGAGATTTTCACTCTGCAGCGGAGTGTGCGCTGATATGAAACTTCCTGGCATATTAAATCTGTGTGCCCGACCGAGACTCGAACTCGGGACCTTTGCCTTTCGCGGGCAGGTGCTCTACCAACTGAGCTACCCAAACACGACTCACGCCCCGTCCTCACAGCTTTACTTCCTCCAGTACCTCGCCTCCTACCTTCCAAGCTCTCCTGCGAACCATGCAGAACTAGCACTCCTGAAAGAAAGCACTATCAGGAGTGCTAGTTCTGCATGGTTCGCAGGAGAGCTTGGAAGGTAGGAGGCGAGATACTGGCGGAAGTAAAGCTGTGAGGACGGGGCGTGAGTCGTGCTTGGGTAGCTCAGTTGGTAGAGCACCTGCCCGCGAAAGGCAAAGGTCCCGAGTTCGAGTCTCGGTCGGGTACACAGTTTTAATCTGCCAGGAAGTTTCATCAAATTATATTGTTACCTCATATGTAATGTTACACCAGAATGGCTTTTAATTTCGTGCTACCAATAGTTTATTTCTCTATCTTTTCAAATGCGCACTTATTTCAAAACAAATGTGCAGTTGCATTACACTTTCAGCTGAATAGACGACATTGTCATCTGTAACGGGACTGGAGGATGGAAAAGTTGGGTCTCCACCTTCATTTTCCATTGCTTTAGGATACATTCTTCTCATACAAATGCGCATCTAGCTCCGAAATCTATCTGTTTATCAGAAAATAAATATCTCGTTTCGACTTTGTAACGATGATAGAGGGTGACTTTTTTCAGCGTACTCGAGACACAGTTCACGCGGATAAACTAGACGATAAATTTTGGAGATTCCATACTGTAGCGATTTTACAGTACATGAAACACTGTTAGCGTCATCTGACTTGTAAGCTGTAGAAGCTAGATAAATATAAATCACACTGAACGGTTAAGTAAGCAAAGCTATCCTCAAACTAAAGACTGGTTTGTATGTGATACTCTTTACTAGTCGCGATACTTGGCTTCCGACCCTTCAACTGACTTGACCAGCCATTTATAGCCGGACCTGCAGCGCAACGTGGACTCCAACCACGGCGCACGGCTGTTTCCAAGTTTCCAAATCATTTCCAAAAGTGAAAAAGCGATAAACGTCAGAAAAAATCTTAGGATCGATCAAGGATTCAGCTCCCGCTCTTTGTATTTGCAGGATGATATTTACCCACTGTACGATCAAAGGCACACGATTAGCAGCTAAAACTGTCGATGGACTTGTCATGAAACGATTGCTGACTCTCGCTTTTTCTTGCGAATAGTAGTGCTGATATTTATGATATACCCGTAGATTATCACATTTCAGCCCCAAAGCAGTATGTATAATTGTTTTCCTTATTTTTCAAAAATCTAGCAACATTCACTTAAAAATGAAACTAGAAACCATACATTCCTTGCCCTATTATTTAAGCTAATTCTACGAGTGTAGTTAAGACAAGGCATACAGTATTGTCCACTACAACAAGAAAAGGACGATTTTACATTGTGTCTGTTAACTGAAGAGCATGCTTCCATGTCATATGGTTTCCAGTAATCGAAAACATTAAAATACTTGCATACCTTATTGCAGCTGATCATCTTTTACCCAGTTATGTTACTGCACCGGGGATGTGAATTAGCGATGGGCTTGTCCGGCATCAGTCGTAACTAACTAATTCATGAAACTTAGATACTTTAAAACAAGACCACCACGAATGGATTCAAATACGAATGCAGGGCTTTATCACTTCTCTGGAGCAATCGATTTCTCTTTCTCTTTAACCGATCAGAAGAGAAAGAAATACTGGTGTACAATTCTGTGACCAGGTTGTTCAGCGGAGTACACGGTGACTCAGTTCCTGAAAAGTATCTGCTTGTTGCACAATGTGAGGCAACTGAGAATGTGACCGTCTTTTTATAGTTTTTAGTCTGCCATCAAGGGGTCGACAATGAAACTCTCTGACTGCAATTCATTACTGGTTATGAGTCAGACATCTACTGTATGTCTGCACACTTTTTTATGAGGCTGAGAAAATTATATCTTTTAACGATCTTTTCTCCTGTGCAGTCTAATGACTTCGATTTCTACGGCACGTTAATACTAACCTTCAATTAGAGATAGAAAACACACAATAGTCACACAACACGTTAAAATTTCAGTTTATAATTAGTTGAATCTAAACATTATAATCAATGGCTACTGCGGAGACCTATTGCAGTTGATGTTTCACTTACTAACGATATTACGCCGTGAACACCATGGGAAGATAGAAGTACGGTACATCATCGCTGTACGATTCTTACGAGCTCACTTAAAGGACTTAGTCTCCTACGAACCAAGCGTGACAGCTGACAAATCGCTGAAAGTGAATTGGTATGGAGATATTCAAGAAAAGAAAAGTGATGACTCCATCGTAGACAATTTTACACGTGGCTGACATAAAAGTTTTCTGAGTATCGTACCGCGTCATAATGGGGAAAAAACACTATACTGAGGAAACAAACGTTTCGGCTGCCATTACAATGACCTTCTTCTGGATCTACTGATGTGCTTTAGCTGTGAGGAGTCGCTTATATTTCGTTATTGCCGCTCACTGAGCATGACGTTTCGTCATAATTTTAAAAGGTCGTAGTTATAATTGGTCACTTGAGGCGGAAGGAGAGAGAACTTTATTAAAGTAAGTTTCTACGGTGGAAGATATATGCTGTTATCTATTGCTTCGCGCATTGTTTGTTATGACTGATGGTCATCGGCGAATGAGACGAGACGTGGGCTTCTGTTTTCCTCCTCCTGGACGCAGGCCGCGCGGCTGCGGCAGCTACTCGCCGGCAGCGCTCGCATCACGTGTTGGTGCGGCCTGTCGGACTCTGACGGCTGACAGCCAGGATGGGGCAAGCTTATATCCATCCTCTCTGTTCGTATTGTTAGGGTGTTTTATTGTTTCTATGTTTATCTGATCTTGCATTACGCCAAAGCTGGCTGCTTAGCCAGTACGCGGGTTTCGTTAAACTTGATTTCCTTGCCACAGTCCTGTCGGTGTTCGGTCATAGCAGACTAGCTGTGCCGCCCCAGACGAATGTTCTCGTATGCGCATTACTATCGACCTCTCGGTCTCACCGACGTATACTTCTCCACGCTGACATTCCACCTTGTACACAATTGCAGTGTGCAAAGCATCTTTATGGAGCCTAGCAAATCCTGAATCTTGCGGCAGCTGTGTTAGACAGGCTGGACACCAGCCCAACGGACGAGCCTGCCTATCCGGTAAGTGACATTTTTCATCCAAGGTAAGCACGCTGCTGGTTGTAGTTTGTCAATTTCTTGCTTACTTCCGTTTGTTGCCATGGCTGTTTGGACCGATTTATAGTTGCAGCCATTGTCCACGAACATGGTACGCAGCCTTTTGAGCTAATGTTTTGAGCATGGCATAGGCGCTGCGCAGGCATGGCCAAAGAACGGACAACTGAGTTCTTCTGCAATGGGTGGTGGTTGGTGGTCCACAACCCCACAACAGGCTACAGCAGTCCACCCACCCCACCGCCGCCCCACACCGAACCCAGTGCAGTTCGGCCCACAGTGGACCATCTTCCCTCCCCCCTCCCCCCCTTCCCACCCCCAGGAACGTCTCATACCAGACGGGTGTAAGCCCAAATGTTTGTGTGGTAGAGTAATGATGGTGTACGCGTACGTGGAGACAGTGTTTGAACAGCAATCGCCAACATAGTGTAACTGAGGCGGAATAAGGGGAAACAGCCCGCATTCGCCGAGGCGGATGGAAAACCGCCTTAAGAACCATCCACAGGCTGGCCGGCACACCGGACCTCGACACAAATCCTCCGGGCAGATTGGTGCTGGGGACCGGCACGCCTTCCCACTCGGGAAGCAGCGCGTTAGACCACGCGGCTAGCCAGGGGGCAAGTTTAGCTCAGTCGACACTGAACTTTGGCACCAAATATAGTGCGAATGTTTATTGTAATTTCTATTCTACTGTTTAATTTTAACAATGCCATATCTTTAACACATCGAAAGATCGATTTAAATCATCCTTCATAGCTTAAGCAACTTGACCTCCTACGGATCAACATAGGTAACAGACAAATCGCTGAGAGTGATTGGTCTGGAGAAATTGAAGAAGAGAAATGAGAGAATGTATCGCGGATCAGTTATGCTCCTGCTTCGTCGCAGGGAATAGGTTTATCTGCGGTTATGTCCCCACCACCACCTCCCTAGCACAGAGCACTGGCCGTTTGGTTTAGCAACAGTGCATCACTTACCGGGCACGCCGCCGCCCGATTAAGCGCGCACGTGGACTCGACCGCGAGTATCGCGGCTGCTGTTGTGCTTATATTTAGGATTGCGCTGCTGGACGGCGAAGCGTGGGTGGATGCTAAAGTGGAGCCACCTGCCTCACGCTGCACCTGTCTGGCTGACGCCGCTCTGCGCCCTGGACGTCCCGTTCTCCTCTCTCTCTCTCTCTCTCTCTCTCTCTCTCGAAAGAGGTCTTCCCTCCTTGTCAGCGGCTAGTTAACTGGCCTCATCGTGCTTCATTCATCTCCGTACTGATCCTTACCCGGCGCTACGACATCGTTCTGTTATATCGCTGGAGGCATCGCATTACACACTTTTCCTAATCGTTGGCTGCTCATCGCAGACTGATTTCCACACAGTGAAACTGGTCTGGAGGCGTGACGTCTCAAAGAGGGATCTGGTAATCTTTTTCGTAACCACTGTACAATTGTACCACAATATCAGTAATGAGATGATCACGCACCAGTTATGCAGATATGAGATTTATTTAGTTTAAAACGCACCGTACTTCCGGAAATCCTGTTATCAAGTTCTATACGCAAGAAACACATGAATTATTATTTTGTATACTAAAATACGTCTAATGGATATTTGTTTACGTTTTACATATAACATTACGTACCCTAAAAGTATTATGCCATTACGGACAATCAAAAATACGCAAGTGTCAAAAGTGCATTGTCAGACATGTAATTTTCTCCGTTATGCTCGTACACGTAATGGTATATATTGGTAGTTCTCAGTACTTCCGCAGGCAGCTGACTTTTTGTATCTGATTCCTTTGATTGGATAAAGATAGTTAGTTAGATAGTTACATGTTCCATAGACCATTAGAGATTCTTTTATCGAACTGGCGTGGAACGATTCAGTTTACAGCATGTGTATACGTACATTTTTAGTGCTAACATAAAAGAATATATTATTTTTAGCCCTAATCATGCAACTACACTTACCGCCTGGCGTTTTATGTTTTATTTTTTTAAGACTTCTAGTTTTAAAATAGAAAATCGTCCTGAAATAGGAGGAGCTGGCCAGGAGAAAAGATTTTAGGTTAGACTTAAAACTTCCTACACTGCATGCCAGATCTGTTATTGGGAGCCGGCCGGAGTGGCCGTGCGGTTCTAGGCGCTACAGTCTGGAACAGAGCGACCGCTACGGTTGCAGGTTCGAATCCTGCCTCGGACATGGATGTGTGTGATGTCCTTAGGTTAGTTAGGTTTAGTTAGTTCTAAGTTCTAGGCACTGATGACCTCAGAAGTTAAGTCGCATAGTGCCCAGAGCCATTTGAACCATTTGTTATTGGGAAAACGATTAAAAATTTTTGTTGCTGCATATTGGACTTCCTAGCAACTGACACCCTGAATAACTGGTAATAATGGTTAAATTTCCCTCTAGTGCTGTAGTTCTGGCTATCACTTTTGTGTTTATTTATGATGAATTTCATTAACGAATATAAGTCTTGTGATGATACATTTAAAATTCCTAACTCCTTGAAGAACTACCTACACGACGACTGCGGGTGAAGACAACATATTATTATTGTGCGCTTTTGTGCAATCAATATTTTCTTTCACAATGATGAGTTACCCCAGAAAATTGTTCCATAAGACATTATTGCGAAGAAATATGCAAAATATGTTAGGAAGTTGATTCGTTTGTTTTCAAGACTAGCAATTATACGAAGAGCGAAAGTGGCTGAAATAAACTGATGTACCGTATCTTCCGTATTGTTAAGGATGAAAATCTCTCATACAGCACAAGGTCTAACGACATCATAATCATATACCAAGCTCACCTGTTCCTTGCCACATTATGGACGCTATCCATCCAACATGACGGCTGCATCTAAGTTATATAAGTTAAGTTCATGCAGTCCCACTATCATTTCAAAAAATTATTAATTGGAAACTCTTAGAGACAGAATTTAGAGGTTTGTTGTAAAACGTTTAGCAATCCTGAAAGTTACTTTCTGTTATGCCAGAATTTCAGTGTGTGTCCCATTCATCGCTCGTAGAACATCAAGGCAATATTTGAGTTCTGCCCTCCTGCGGGTCAGATTTGCAACATCAGTGGGTCTGATTGCTTTATTGATTGGTGGACGAAGAGTAGCAATGTCAATGACTGGTTCTGTATACAAGCCATCCTTCACTTAACTACACAAATAGAAGTCTGATGGCTTGTCGTCGGGAGAGCGCGATGAAGGTGTTTGATACTGACTGTCCCTTTCAGCACAGTCACAAATTTGGATTCTGCATACCAGATGATACCTTCTCCTTGTCTGTCGTTATTTGGATGTACTCCTAGTTAAATCTGCAACAAACGACAAAGGATAAAAAACTCCGTGAACTGCTAAATCTTTTACAATAAACAACGATTCTCTGTCTCTGATTGCCTCCGAGTTATGGCTTTTTTTAAATGACGGCGTGGCTTTATAGACGCCCAATGGGAGGACATAAAAGTTCCACTGGTTGGCTCCTCAATGTAAGCTCAGTGCTTGTCTGAAATTTTATACCACCACACGAAGTGATATTTCTAGATCAACTGATGTGCGAATCAAAGCCGCGCATGTTAAGAGTGTGCCGGGTTAAACTGCGAGAGTATACGACGAAAGATGTGCAGTGACCTACTACACGCGTTCAGAGACTTTAGCGTCGTAGAAGCTGCTACCTTCTCGGTGTGAAGTGAGGCGTGTGGAAGACGGGCACGTGTAAACAAAACGGCGCCGATCGGTTTTCGTCGCGAGCGCCGTCAGCGAGCAAGGGCTGCGGTGTTTACGGTGTGCGCGTCCTCGTATTGGCAACACTGATAGCGCCCTGGACGCTGGCCAGCGGCGGCGACAGGGGCGCCAACTTTGCTGGCCAGCCGACTCCCTACGGCCGTGGGAAACACATCGCGTGATGTGTCCTGACTGAGAATACTGATTAATTGTCCGTCCTTTTATACGGTCAACATCAATTACATACCGAACTACACGACCTTTCCGCTTTATGATGCTTATTTCGTAACTTGACTCGCTGCGAGAAAATTTGTATCCGCATCACGGCAACAATTATCGCATTTCTTCCCACTTGCTTCCAGAGAATTCCAGAAAACTAATTAATTAAAATTTCAGTACGTGGGAAGTCATTTATGTACACCTCGGATTATTGCTTTAATTAGGATGGCAATCTGACGTTAAACGAGTGTAATTCGTCACACTTAGGTTTTCGCTTCGTGCACGAACTAGCCAGATGTAATTACAAAAGCAAGCGTCTACTCGCTGACGCGAACACGCAGACACCTAAGAGAATACGTTTGAATTCTTTTCCATACGGGATCCAAAGGATCCACCTGGATGTGTCTCCAGTCGTAATAATTGACCGAATATGTACCCCTTTGGTATCTTCCACTATTTAGGGCATTCTTTCCATCGAGTAAGGAAAACATTTTATGGGAAATTGTAGTTCATTTTCACGGCCGCTTACAATAAAAACAAGTATCTGGGAGAGACTAGCACCAAACGACATCATTTATGTTGATTACACCATTGCAGAACAATTACTGAAATCAGACAAAACCACCAAAAAATTACAGGTGTCCGCCACGAGATTTTCAAGGTGGAATAACAACATAAACTCAAGCTTTAGGGAAGGCAAATGCAAACATGAGATTCACTGAGAAATGCAAAGGAAATTTATTTTTTCTCTCACGACGGAAGTCGATTACAAAATTCTCGTCTGAATCCTAGAGTTTTTATTTCACTGAACATATTGTCAATCATTTTTGATACTACGGTGCATTTCAAAGGCAGCTCCTGTTCTTTTTCTCTTATATAATTAACCGTTTTATCCACAGAAAGAGCTATCCCAAAACATTAAACCGCCAGTGAATAAAAACATTCAAAGTTCGTTAATTTACTGTTTTGCTGTGACCAAATGTTGTTAATTCACTCTTTTGCTGTGACCAAAGACGTAAATTATTGATGTAGCAAAAGTAACGTCATTAGAGACTTTTTTTTTTTCGTCAATATATACTCGCAAATATTCAGAATACCCCACTGTCTTTATTTATTCCCATCTGTCATTTTCGTAGTTCATTTGCTGATGTTATACATTTTCCAACAGAAAACTAAGTACAGATAAGCTGTCATCAGTTATGGATACCAGTACACGTAAAACGCCCGGAATGTGCACTACTGGTTGGTCTATTTGTATACCAGTGTGACAATATTGCATAATCAAAACTTTCACATAATAAGGAACTGACGTCTTGGCAGATCTATAAATTCCAAGTGGACAATCAATCATTTAAAAGTGCGTGATGCCTATCAGCATCTGTTTCCTTCCGTGTCTGAGCATGACTGATGATATGGCTGACGCAATTCAACGAAAATGTTGTCAGATGCTGTCAGTTGCAGATATCCAGTGTTACCTGGCAAATCGGGACGCTTACATAAAAAATACGAACATGTAGTCGCAAAATCCTCCGAAGTACTTGCTGATCTTCGCAAGAAAGGATGCATTAGGCTGTGGCGTTCAACATCCAGAGGCGTGAGGTTTATTTTTGCTCTCAGCCGTTCCACGTTTCGATCAAAAACAATAAATAATAGCAACAGGAGTCCACTTCCAGTTAAGAGGCAGCAGGCACGCTCGTATCTTTGTTTACCTCCACTTTCCTCCTGCTGGCTTTCATTAAAAGCTTCACGGCGGCTCTCTGACTTGCCTCCGGTGTTCTCGGAACACTTCACTTACGTCCACAATTTTCGAACGAGAGAACTGTGGAAACCGGAAAGTTAGAAGTTTATGCGCTTTTCTAGTCTGTTCATCGTGTGTCTTTTATGCAATATTTTCCCCATCATATAAAACTCCAGTTGCAAACACAATAAGAAACTCGTCGTGTACCACGGAGAGGTTTACTACTGAAGTTCCGAGAGAATACGTTCCGGGGGGAAATCGGGCAAGGTATTACTTCCTCTCACATACGTCCTGCGAAATGACTGTGACGAGAAAATCAGGGTAATTACGGCAAATACTGCAGTTTACTGATAGTCATTCGCACATAAAAGAGTGAATGGGAGAGAAGGTATTGACATTAGAAGTAGCCTTCGTCATGAACCGTAGAGTGACTTACGGAGTATAAATGTAGATGGTTATATAAACCAGTTGATAATAAGCTATTCCAATTTATAGTCTAGTTTCTTTCTTAACTACTCTAAACAAAGAAATATTATACTGTTCCAATGGCCCGACAGCTGGGCGTAGTGTACTTATTTTCAATCACCAGTATGACCGTAACTGTCGAACGCCGAACACATGATAGCAAAGTTTTGCTTCGACACACAGTATGGCCACCTTCGTTAAGATTGTCGGAAGTCACTGTAAATTATTTTATGTGAATGAGGGATGGTCTTTCAGCCTAGACCATGACCTTGCTTTTCCATCACTGTTGCCAAACCTAATGCTAAAATTCACCTCAAATGATCCTGCTGTCGAAGAAAATTTGAAGATTAATGCAAAAACGAAACGAATTATAAAAATGCGTTTGGCAGAATTGCAGTTACATACTTTGCAATTCTTTTCGATATTTTAATTGTGATTGGTTTCTAAAGAAGTATAAACAATTTTAAACTGAGGTATACAGTGATTCACTGGTCGTGGAGGTCTAGCGAGTGGAAGTGACGGATACAATCCCGAATAGGGGCGGCGATTTTTCCTCATTCCAGCCCCTTCAGGACTGCCCCAAGATCATACAGCTTGCCATCAAATGATTAGCGAGGATCATTCCTGGGAGTAAAACGCGCCCGAGGCAGGGCAATAGCCTGGTCAAGGACTGGCGTCACGGACTTTTATGCAGGGGATTAATGAAGCCATTTCTAGTAACTAGCCGACCATAAATATAAATGGTCGATTTCTTCCCATGCACTTTTCCCACTAGATTAGTACTTCGTATAAGAGCTTCAACGCTTACGAAACCAGTTCCAAGTTTTCTACCGTCCTTTGTTCTTGAACCAGTTTTCCTCGTAATACAGCGTCTGTAAATTCACATAGTCTCGCAGTGTAGGACCTACTCTGTCTCCACTGGACATGACTGACCATTCGACACATTTTCAACCATTTACATGATGTTCACATTAGCTGATGCCACCAGGATGACACCTTTGGCGTTTATCATAGTGGTGTTTTTCCACCCTCTACAGCTACATAGATACTCTGCAAATCATATTTAAGTGCCTGGCAGAGGGTTCATCGAACAATATTCACAATTCTCTAGTATTCCAATCTCGTATAGCGCGCGGAAAGAACGAACACATATATCTTTCCGTAAGAGGTCTGATTTCCCTTATTTTATCGCGGTGATCGTTTCTCCCTATGTAGGTCGGTGTCAACAAAATATTTACACATTCGGAGGAGAAAGTTGGTGATTGAAATTTCGTGAGAAGATTCCGTCGCAACGAAAAACTCCTTTCTTTTAATGATGTCGGCCCAAATCTTGTATCATTTCAGTGACACACTCTCCCGTACTTCGCGATAATAAAAAACGTGCAGCCCTTCTTTGAACTTTTTCGATGTATTCCGTCAGTCCTCTCTGGTAAGGATCCCACAACGCGAAGCAGTACTCTAAAACAGGACGAACAAGCGTAGTGTAGGCAGTCTCCTTAGTGGATCTGTTACATTTTCAAAGTGTCCTGCCAATACAACGCAGTCTTTGATTAGCCTTCCCCACATTTTCTATGTGTTCCTTCCAATTTAAGTTGTTCGTAATTGTAATTCCTAGGCATTTAGTTGAATTTACGGCCTTTAGATTTGACTGATTTATCGTGTAAGCGAAGTTTAACGAATTCCTTTTAGCGCTAATGTGGATGACCTCACGATTTTCGTTATTTAGCCAATTTTCGTACCATTCAGATATCTTTTCTAAATCGTTTTGCTATTTGTTTTGATCTTCTGATGACTTTATTAGTCGATAAATGACAGCGTTATCTGCAAACAACCTAAGACGGTTGCTCAGATTGCCTCCCAAATCGTTTATACAGATACGGAATAGCAAAGGGCCTACAACATTACCTTGGGGAACGCCAGAAATCACTTCTGTTTAACTCGATGACTTTCATCAATTACGACGAACTGTGACCTCTCTGACAGGAACTCACAAATCCAGTCACATAACATTCCATAAGCATCCAATTTCACTGCAAGCCGCTTGTGTGGTACAGTGTCAAAAGCCTTCCGGAAATCCAGAATTACGGAGTGGATCTGAAATCCATTGTCAACAGCACTCAACACTTCATGTGAACAAATAGTTAATTGTGTTTCACAAGAACGACATTTACTAAACCCACGTTGACTGCGTGTCAATAGACCGCTTTCTTCGAGGTAATTCATAATGTTCGAACACAATATATGTTCCAAAATCCTGCTGCATATCGACGTTAACGATATGGGCCTGTAATTAAGTGGATTACTCCTACTACCTATCTTGAATATTAGTGTGACCTGTGCAACTTTCCAGTCTTTGGGTACGGATCTTTCGTCGAGCGAACGGTTGTATATGATTGTTAAGTATGGAGCTAATGCGTCAGCATACTCTGAAAGGAACCTAACTGGTATACAGTATGGACCAGAAGACTTGCTTTTATTAAGTGCTTTAAGTTGCTTCAGTACTCCGAGGATATGTACTTTTACGTTACTCATGTTGGCAGCTGTTCTTGATTCGAATTCTGCAATGTACCTTCGCCTCTCGATAGTTCGAAGTTTAAGTGACCTAACAAAAAGTTCGAATAAATGAGAGTTCAATTTAGCGAAAGTTTGACGTATCGAGGAGGAATCAGGAAAAATCTGAAATAAGAGTATGATTTAAAAGAAGGACTGCAGCGTCGATAACATTCGTATTTCCATACAAATGTAAGCAGACAAAAACAACTAAAATTCAAATTAAATGGAGGTAGGTTTCTTACGCGCTTAATTTTTCATTTATTTTAACGCGAGTAACCCCACATCCCTGATTCTTTAAAGAATCGAATTCCTATGAATAAAATTGCTTGAAACGTGTCATTACTGTATAACTGAGTTAATGTGTTAATTATGTGACGTTAAGCATGTACAACCTGTATGCTTTAAGACCCAAATGTTTTATTAGTTTCGGGTTATTCACCCATACAATAATGAAAAACTTCAGAAAATGTTTAAAATTATGTTTAAAGGTTGTGGGAAGTCACTAAATGGTCTCATTATCAAACACGGGATGAGAAAAATCTAGAAATATAGTTTTTCACGCATCTCTATGTTTATGATGTCAAATCTCCTGAACAACGTGTCGTGTGATGATACACTTTTAATGGCACATTCAGTGGTATATGAGGTTACTGTCTGAAAAACGTGTTCCGAATAAAGTTAGCAATAAAGAAGTAATAAATTAAAACATCATGAATGATGCTGAAATTTTACTGCATGACACAGTAAAAATGTCGTAAGAGATAAGCTTATTTCCTTTCATTATGTTGTGATGGGTGTCATCGGGAAAAAGTTACGAAAAAGTTTTAAATAATGTGTGAAGTTTGTTGGAACCCGCTTAATGCTCTCATTCTCAAATACTGGGTAAATGTAGTCTGGGTAATTTGTACACCATGATTTACGCTGCCTCAAGACGTATGCACTGTTTCTATCTTTAATACTAGTCTTATTGTATTAAAACTTTGAAGTAAGGTTGTACCTCTTAATGTGTAGGTTATGAAACATTTTAAATTTTTAAATTCGGTAAATTATTATACGAAATATTGAAAATCGAATTATTGTTTCACTTGAAAGCCGTTAAATAGGCAATCTTCCAATGGGGCCAGGCACTATGAACAAAGTTAGCCGCTTAGTAATACAGATATAACCTGCGATAGGTATGGTTAGTCCTCTACACTGACTATGCCATTTGAAGAAGCATGCAAGACGCGGGCACAGACCTATCCCGCTCCACTTCCTCCATCTCTATGACTCATTTTCAGCTATCTTATCTTTCTGCTACAGACCGCTCCACAGCGTGGATGACGGAATCCCGAAAGTTTTCGCCACATCCCCCATTCCTTCCTCTCCACATGCCACGGCCTCAATACCTTGCTTCTTTTCAGAGGAAGTCACACACCTGTACTGCTTCGAAGTTATTTTTACAACTGATTTATGAACTGAAATATATTATGCATTGTTGAAGAACGAAAGAAGTGACGGTTTTATCTAGGTTCAATTTATCGAGAAACTCGATCCATCGAGCTTCGAATTAGCAAGAGTCGACTGTATAATTAAGTTCGACCAAAAGCGCACAAACACGGAATCCTGTAGTATCTCTGCAGTACAAGAGGAGTTAACAGAACAGCAATGTCCACTCTTTATGAACAGCGTGGCGCTGAAGTAGGATCCCAGGCGTCGGGGCGGCAGTGGGCGTCGTTAATCAGTAAGGCGAGACGCGGACCACCGAGGTTGCGCCTTGTCCGCGCATACCGATAAAGCGGGTGGCCGCATTTCTCAGACACGCGATCCCAGTGTGCTCTCGCCAAGCTGCAGTCGAGGATTCAATAGCGTCCCAGCGGGCTCCCGAGGCAGCGGCAACATTTTCTTCCGGATCATGCTCAGTCCAATATTTTGGAATTCGAGCAAAGCGCAGCGAGCCACGGTACACGTTAAGACGAGCTAAAATATTCAGGAATGAAAACAGAAAACTGATAATCTTCCACTTCTTTTTGTGCTTATAGTGAGCCTCAACATGCGTTCTTAAATCGGAAATTGTTGGACTAAGAAGCGACGGAAGTCTGGCTTAGCAAAAGCCGATAAACTTTCGTTTGCCATGTTTTGTATGACATAATACACCAACAATATTTCAACTGGATAAAAGCTGAGGAAGGTGTTGGTCTACATGTTTCATAAGGAGCGGATGGGAGACGTAAGTTGTGTTAGTAACCCACATTGCGAATGTTTTTGCTAGGATTCATGGTTTTATATACATTTCAGTCACAAGACAGAGACCGAACGTGTCCTTTACTATTATTAATTATTCAAACATCGGATCAGCTTCATCTTTTTATTCAAATGTGGATGCTATGATCTATATCACTAACAAAGCAGTTCTTACCTATATACAACTGCGTACCTTTTTGTGATAAATGTATCATAAGAGGCAACTCTTGCTAATGTGTCGATCTGACATTCAGTATACGAAGTAACAGTCCACAACATAAAGATTTAGCATTGTATATATACGAGGGTTGTCCAGAAAGTAAGTTCCGATTGGTCGTAAAATGGAAACCACTGTGAAAACCGGAAACGTTTTACCTGCAACAGTTAGGTACACCTTCCACCTACTTCTCTACATAGTCGCCGCTCCAACTTCGAGTTTTGTCGTAGTGTTGTATCAACTTTCCAATATCCTCGTCATAGAAAGCAGCCACCTGTGCTGTCGGCCAGTTATCTGCACTGGTCTGCAGCTCGTTGTCTGTGGAAAAATATTGTCTTCATAGTCAGTGGTTCTTGTGAGCAGAGATGAGACTCTAGCAGAGCCAATTACGGACTGTATTGTGAGTGATCAAACACTTCTCATCGGAAACGCTGCAAGAGCGTCTTCATTGCCCCTATTGTGTGCGGCCGAGAATTGGCATGAAGAGGGAACTGTTCGACAGTTGTGTTATGTGGGCTGCATGACACAGGCGAAATCTCTAACCAGGCGCTCATAGTTGGCGGCAGACGCTATTCCCTACGCATCTTTACGTGCTCACTGTTCACTCAAAGGGCGACGCGACACGATCGACGGGCATACTAGAGACACTGCCCAACACATCTGTGCAAAGCTTTACCGGATTTTCCCAGTGGTTTCCATTTCGCGACCGATCGGAACTTACTTTCTGGGCAACACTCGTACTATCCAGTCACATTAATGTGACCATCTGTCAAAAGCCTGAATAGCCACCTCGTGCAGCGCAGATCACTGCGAGACGTGTGGGAAGAGTCAGTGAGTTTCTGGGAAGTATCGACAGGGATGTGGAGCCACGCCGACTCCAGTGTTGAGGCCAGCTGCGCTAGGTTACTGGTTGAGGATCCACGGCGCGTACACCCCGATCGAGGTGGTCCCACAGATTCTCGACTCGGTTTAAATCCAGGGAATTCAGTGGCCAGGGGAGTGCGGTAAGCTCATGCTTGTGCTCTTCGGACAACGCACGTGCACTATGAGCTGCGTGACACGTTGCACTGTGCTGCTGATAGATGCCATCGTGCTGAGGAAAGACAAACTGCATGTAGGGGTGAATTTGGTCCCCAATGATGTATGTATACTTGTGTAGATCCATTGTGCCTTCCAGAATGACGGGATTAAGCAGGAAATGCCTCGAACACATTCCCTAGACCATATCGCTACCTTCTCCGACCTATGCCCTTCGCTTTGAGAGGTTTCACGCCGTACACGCCAACGGCCATCTATGCAATGCAACATAAAACACGATTCATTTGAAAAGACCACCTGTCGCCACTCAGTGGATGTCTAGTTGCGTCCGTGGCGCAGTGCATGTATCGAGATGCCGTTTGCCTGGATCACAGCGCATCTGCCCACGGCCAGCGGCTTATTGCAACAAGATACGTTATTCATCCGACCAGACGAATTGTTTCCACTGCTCCGCGATCCAGTCTGGATGATCCCACGCTCACTGCAATAGCAACTGATGATATCGTTGGGGAACATTTAAATGTCATCTGGTGCAGAGTCCCATGTTCAATAATTCCCACTGAACAGCTGTGGAACACTGGTGTCTGCACCAGCATTGTACTCCGTCGTCAGATCTGCTATAGATCGCTGCCTATCCTGATTTACAGAGCAGGCAAGCCTCTGAAAAAATGGTTCAAATGGCTCTGAGCACTATGGGACTTAACATCTATGGTCATCAGTCCCCTACAACTTAGAACTACTTAAACCTAACTAACCTAAGGATAGCACACTCAACTCCTCCCGCAAACGCGGCCTCACGAGAAACCAATTGTGGTATACTTTGTGGTCCGCCATGCCGGAGAAGAAGCAGACAACACCCTCGGAAGAGACAAGCCAGCGATTCGATGCAACCAGCAGAAGTAAAAGGGGCCACAAACGTCTCCAACACGTCTGCTACTGAAATGGAAGTCGTGAGAAGTGACAAGCTGCCGCCTACAGCGGATACCGCCTGATCCAGCACACTGCCTCAACCAGAAGAATACAAGTTCCACGTCTCCCATTATGCTACACACAGGAGGAAGGGCGAGGACAGAGCTACAAGCAGACCTCGCAGTGGCCACACAAGGAGAGTTAGCTGCTACAACAAAATGGTATCGACAGCCTGCTATTATCCCTCACGAACACCGCAGACTACGACACAGCCAGAGGGATGCTCTGTGACTTCGTTATGGAAAATCGTTCTGCCCTTGAACATAGGTGGAAGGAAACCGTCAAGGCCAAAATCCGTGGCTTGCCATGGCTCGTCACGCCAAACGAAGTGACCAGGGCGCTAAAGCGCAGATGCTATCATAGCATCATGGAAATACACCAGCTCTCAAACAGGACAGACCTCCTGTCTTCCCGCTCGTGGACCCCACCCGACACAACAACAACGACGAAATCTTCATCGTCAAGAGGCTCCTTCTTTGCGAGGTGACATGGAACGAGCAGTGCTTTCACTGCCAGAAAATGAGGCATGTAGCAAAGCACTGTCACATGACACGCGCACCTGCCGGAAACCGTGTCATGCCACAACAAAGTGCGCAAACTGCGGGGGAAGAGCGTGTAACCCGCTGCCGGGGCTGCAGGTACATACTAAACTGGTATCCGGGAAAAGAGAGAAGGCCATGCAGAAGAAAAAAGAGCCCAGGTCACATGATCCTCTGTGCAGTTAGCAGACAAAGGCATGGGTCCGCGCTCGCTACCAGCTTGTCAGCCACCACCACAGCCAAAGTAGACGCTGACACGCGCGGTACGACCGCGCAACATGTCCCCAGCTGCAAGAAGCGCTGCTGCCATTCTGCAGAAGAAAGGCGCACCACTTGACGAGGTGGCCACACAGGCTGAGTGGCCGTGGCAAGCAGTAGGAACGATCGTGACGAGTATGCAGACCACCCTAAGCGCTACCAGCTCGCACAAGCCGGCAGAGCCTGCGCAGGCTGCTCCGAGCACCGTCCGATCCCAGACAACAGCAGCGTCGTCGCAGGACGCACTCATCGGCGTTCGCGCTATGACGCCACAGCTCGACGCCCGCGCTGCCTCTCCCTAGGGACAGGCATAGCTACAGAGTTCGGCTCCAGTCTACGTGACAATGGACGAGGCGAACTCCGAAACGAAAACGAGGTGGTGCCTCTACGCCATTAGGTTGCTCAAAGAGCTGCTTCACAGGCAGCGACCCCCCACATAATTCAGCCAACATGTCGTCCCAGCCAATAGAGGTAGAATGGTGCCAGTACGCATCCTAGGTATTCAGGACGCTCAGATACGAAGCCAGACAACCAGACCAGCATAGGCAGTCCTAAACCCCCATCACTGCAACACCCACAATTGACGTGTGCCAACGTGGAAACGAAGCACGGTCCCAAAAACTCGCTATCTCCACCTACCAAAATAGGAGATTCATCTTTACAGATCATCAGAGGCCAATTCACCAAGTGAGGCCACAAGTCGCCACACCGAAAGGATTTGCAGGAACAGCACTGAAATGCGTTAGCTGCACTGCATCAGGCCTAGGAATAAGCCTGTCAGTATCAGCGTCAGCATCAGCACGTAAACAGCTGATCAGCTTGGTTTTTCAAAGATGCTCGTTTTTCAAAGATGCTCGTTTCCAGGTGCCGGGCTGTAAGGTCTGTTCCTTGTTAAAATCGCTTATGTCACTGTACTTACCCATTTGCAGCCGTATAGAGGCTAGAATGGTTCCCTATTCCTCTCTGTCTGGCTTATATTCTTTCCTTGCCGTGTTATGTGCCCATAAAGCAACCAAGCAACATCCAACTGACGTTGGGCAGTAGTCACAAGGTTTGTTATTAGTGTATATTGGAAAGTGAAACTCTTGTAGAGTGTGACGAAGATAAAAATTTCAAAACATTCTACTCTCTGGAAGAATACCACCTAAATTACAGCACGAAAAGTCTAGATGACTCCGGGAGTATTTATGGAATTTTTCGAATTGATACGAAATGACGTACTAGTTCTCGCCTGAGAGGAAACAGCGACCGCTTTACCTGAGCCAGAAGCTCAATGACTAACGTACTTCACTCTCCAGTGTCGACGAGACAAAGCTGTAAGACTTAGTGAAGAGTAGCGATTTTGAGCTAGCAGCCTACGGATAACTCGGCCTGCGCCACTAGCGCGCTGCACAGAGGACACGCGGGTCCACGAGGACAATGCAGGCGGGCACATGTCATTAACGAAACGCGCGCAACCTTTGGGCCGGCTTGTTATCCGCGGATTTCCCGCTATCTGCCCGCTGCCCGGCTCTCCACCCATCCTACCCCCACGTATTTTTTTTTATTATCCCGGCGCCAGTGTGTTCCGGCTGCGGCGCCCGCTTCTGTGTTTTGTCGCTGCGCGGCGTTCGGACCGTGCTTTGGCGGCGGCGGGTCCCTTTTGTGCCTCGCCGGGGGCTCCCGTATTGAAAGTGTGCCATTGATGCCATAGAAATGGCCGATTTTTTGTTATCTGGCTTCCTTTGTAACTTAAAATAATGGAGGATTGTCTGTGTCCATTACACCGCGGGCGCGTCCGCTCGCCGCTCGGCGAATTTTCTGCCTCGTGTGTGTGTGTGTGTGTGTGTGTGTGTGTGTGTGTGTGTGTGGTGCATGCGCGCGGTTTATTTTGTTCCTTTTCTCTCTCATCCCTCCTCCCAACCCCCAATCTACCCCTTCGCTTCCTCTGTCTCTGTGTCCTCCCTCCTCCGGTGTCCTGCCTGTGTTTAGCCAGCAACACATTATTTCGAAAATCTAACCTCTGCTACACTGGAGAGGCCCGGCCCCACCGCGCGTATATATCTGTGTCGCGAAGAATGAAAACAGCAAATCCCTTTCATTTTTACTTTGATGTGTTTTAGAGACGCGGCCCGCTGATTGGACTATGATTAATTAATCAGATAACCGCTTTCAACTGTTCCAATTGAAGCCCGAGCCGGCACAAAGAGCGGCGGCGCGACGGCTGCTATACCCCCGCCTACTGCCTCCCTGCCCCCTTTCCCCGGACAGATCGAGCCCCCCAGCTAGCGGCGAGTGCTGTGGAGCGAACCAGGCAGCGGGCGAGGCGTTTTCGCGAGTTGTTTGTTAACCCTCGCGCCGAGGCGGCGGCGGTGGTGCTGCCGCTGGGGGAATTAATGCGCGCCGGAGATTGTGTTCGATGTCTGCATAAGCTGATTGTGGTTCCCTCGTCCCATTGAGAGGCGCCGGTTTTGCGGTAATAGCGTCTTACACACCTACGCGCGCTAGCCAATTACGGGCGTGGCCTCTGGGGGCGGCTTAAATCCGCCTAGTCGCGTGTACAACGCGCGCCGCTCTTCAAAGGCCTGGCGCTGGAGGCCATTCATATTCGGCAGCGTCACCGTTCGCCTTTGTGTCTGGCTCCATCCCTCCTGCCGCGTACAGCACACCTACGATTACTAATTTATCGATTCCGATGTAATAATGTAGCGCGGAGGCGGAGGCAGTGATGTGCAGCGGGGTCACTGCGTAAACCGAGTGTGAGAGAGAACCCAGATTCGCTGCTGACTGAAATTTGATATTTTACCGGGAGAGAATATCCGCTGAGAACATTTTCGTTGTTCGGCGACATCTATCTCTCGAATCTATGCATTGTTACTTCTTGTCTCGGTACATTCCATGTACAGGCAAAATTATTTTGTAATTGAACAAGTACGTAGGTAGGTAGGCGTGTTTATCTATACCTGTAATCAAAACAAACTTTTTGCTGAGACAGAAGACTGCTTGATCTCGCCACGGTTACGTCTATTTATTGCCGAGTGCAGGTAAGCATGGACTTTAGCCGTAAACAGTGTTTCCAAAGGGTTCGTAAGTATGTTATAGAATGGTAAGACTGCAACAAACCTAACTACGCAATGCAGATCTCATTCTAATATTTTTATTTACTTACGACAGTACGTAAAACTGAAGAATATTTAGCAGATTTCAGACAAGTGTCTGCACTGAGACAGGCCAAGCTAGTCGCGAAGGTGTTTGGCATCTCTCAACAGCTTGTGAATGTCTGGACCCGGCTTCAGAAAAAAAGGGAGACGATAAAGAACAATGAACTAAGTGGTCGGCCCGAAAAACCACCCAAAAAGAAGTTAATGTATGGCTGATCTCAAAAAATCAGCCTGGGTAAAAACGTGATGATCTATAGGTCAAACACGGGGTGAAGGTCCATGTTTCGCTTACCATCTACAGATCTGAATAGCAGGCGACCTTCTTGAAAAATAGGAACGCCATACTATAGTTTGCTAAGAAGTAAGCGTCACTGATCGCTAAAAAAATTGGTAAAAATTCTATGTAGTGATGAAAGCAAGTTTTTTTAATCTCTTCTCCTCAAGCGGGATACAGTACGGTCGATGGCTGAAAAACAAGAGCAATAACAGAAAGAACCAAGTACTCACCACGAAGCGCGGAAGAGAAAGTACCATTGTGTACGGTTTTTTTCTCACGAACTGGCATAGGTCCTCTCGTCGAAATTCGTGATGAAATATTAACAGACGTATGATACTTCACGGAAGAGGAAATATGGCTCGTAATTGGCAATTCCAGCATTAAACGATCCGAAGCACACTTCTGGCCATGTGAAGATGGTTCTGAAGCAACACAAAGTAAAAGTATTTGAATGACCAAGCTAAAGTTCAGACTTAAGCCACGTAGAACATCTTTGGGGAGAGCTGGATAGACGTGTTTTCCAACAAAAACAATGAGGCTTTCTACAAAGAACTGTGGGAACAAATGAAGAAGATTCCTCAGGGACGATTAGCCAAACTCGTGGATTCTATGATATCCTGGTGTGCTGCAATAATACATGCTGTGCAACCAAGTATCAAGCCAAGAACATCATGGGTCAAGACATCATCACTGTTTTTTTCTGTTTAGTTTTAACAAAATACTTTTGAGCCTCTGTAATTTGTTCATTTGTGTTTTATTATTGAGGCAGAGATTAGAATATTACATTTGTATAGTATATGTAAGAAAATAAAGTACACAATAAAAAGATTTGGCAATAAAGTGCTTCATTTAAATTTTGTCATAAAAAATTGGTTTTACGAATTTATTATCTCTTCAAAATACTTTTGAGCGATTTTATATTACTTAGGGAAAGGAAACCTGTATGGTTGAAACATCCAGGTCAGTCCTTTCCTCCCTTAACACTCCTTCATTTCTTGTTGACCCTCCCTCATTCCTTAGAGTGTTGTGTATCTCCCCCCGCCCCCCCCCCCCCCCCTCCTTCTTACATGGAATGCGGATTCAAGCCGTCCCCCAGAAGCCACGCCCGTAATTGGCTAGCGCGCGTAGGTGTGTAAGACGCTATTACCGCAGCAGACGCGCTGTACTCGCTCCCATGGTGACCCAACGACATTATCGATTACGACTGCAAAGGGTACAGGATCATCTAGACTGGACCATGTGAATGCAGGCCGATGCGGACAGTATTACACCAAGGCACTAATTCAGCGCTGCTATCTCCAATTATCTACGGACTCGACGCTAGCACAGCCCTTTCCGATGATTTTACATCTTACCTCCTTCACACTTCCGAGGTGTCTTACCCCGGATAGTAAGCCATACACGTCCCTAATTTGAATGAAATTGCTCCAAGCGTTCTAGAGTTATGCTTAAATGTCACCGCTTCTCCATCTCTAAACAGAAAAATAAGGACTGCTAGAGGTTCCTAACCTAATATTAATTGTCGCCTGGTACTTAGTCATCGCCGGCCGGAGTGGCCGAGCGGTTCTAGGCGCTACAGTCTGGAACTGCGTGACCGATACGGTCGCAGGTTCGATTCCTGCCTCGGGCATGGATGTGTGTGATGTCCTTAGGTTAGTTAGGATTAAGTAGTTCTAAATTCTAGGGACTGATGACCTCAGATGTTAAGTCCCATAGTGCTCAGAGCCATTTTTACTTAGTCATTCGTGTGCCAAATTCGGTTCTAATTGCATCAGGCGTTCTAGGGCAGATTCAAAACAGTATGAAGCAAATAATTGAGGACGTAGGTTGCAAGTGCTACTCTGAGATGAAGAGGTTAGCACAGGAAAGGAATTCGTGGCGGGCCGCATCAAACCAGTCAGTAGACTGATGAAAAATGGTTCAAATGGCTCTGAGCACTATGGGACTTGTCATCTGTGGTCATCAGTCCCCTAGAACTACTTAAACCTAACTAACCTAAGGACATCACACACATCCATGCCCGAGGCAGGATTCGAACCTGCGACCGTAGCAGTCGCACGGTTCCGGACTGAGCGCCTAGAACCGCGAGACCACCGCTTTAGACTGATGACAAAAAAAAAAAAAAAGAGAACACTGACCACAGCGAGACCAAATGCCGCCTAGTGGTATTGAGGGCACGTGACGCGTTTAAGAAATTATATAAACTGAACAGAGACGATGGGGAATCATTCTAGCGGCGACATGGGCCGTCAATGGAGAAATTCATTGACAAGCTTCTTCGACAAAGGGCAGATTGTTGCAGCACGGCACCTGGGAACGAGAATCTTGGAAATGGCGAAGCTAGTCGGTTCTTCGTGAGCATCTATGGAAAGTGGACGGTGAAACCACGAGATGTTGGATGTCCACGTCTCATCACAGAACTTGGAAGTCGGAGGCTTGCTGTCCCTCTGCAAAGCAGAAATGGCGGCGATCTGTGGCAGGTATGACGACAGAGTTCAGTGCTGATGCAGCCAAGAGAGTTGCGTAGCACACCATTCACTGCGTACTGTTGAACATGGGGTTCCACAACAGACGACCCGTGTTGACCCAACGGCCTCGTCGATTACGATTGTAGTGGATACAGGATCATCGAGACTGGACAGTGAATCAATAAAAACGTGTCGTCTGGTCGGATGAATCCCGTTTGTTGTTCATTAGGTCGATGGTCGGGTCCTGATACGTCGTCAGCCGCGTTAACGGCTGCTCGAAACATGAACACATACCAGTGGGGACAGTACTACGCTATGGGGAACAATCACCTTTGGTAATAATTGAAGGCATCATGACGGCTGGGGACCACGTGAACATCGTTACGTAACTCCTGCACCCTTCATGCTTGATTTCTTAGGGTTCGCGTCTTACATCAAGACAACTGACCACTCACGTCACAATCATGCTACAGGGTGAACTCGCGTTGCTGTCTTAGTCATTATTTTCTCCTGAGCTCTGCATCTACAAACCACCGTCCTGTAATTTACGGGAATTGCATGACCTGTGCTCAGATATCTGGTGTGACATACCTCTGGGAACCTACCAAGGACTGGTAGAACCCATGCGACGCAGGATCGCTTCTGTGCTACGTTCAAAAGGTGGAAAGACACGCTATTAAGTAGGTGGTCACAATGTTTTGTCTCATCAGCAGATACTGGAACATACACACAAATTTTATATAAATATAAAAATAAGCGACATTTCTTGAAATCTAGGACTTGCAGCAGCTTATCTAAACCATTAAATTTACATTCGTAGAAAGTTGTCGTACCGGAGAAAGATATCGCCTGTCACATCGCTGAACCGAGCCATGTGGTACGATGGTGAGACACTGTACTATTTCGGCGAATTCTGTGATGGTCCCTTCGAAAAACTTCGTCTTAATTTTCCTTCCCATCCTTGTCGCATTCGATCATGTGCTCCGTCTCGAGTAACTTCGTTGATAACGAGACATGAGGCCCTACCTCGCCGAATCAAATTGTACATCGTTCCACGCTGCAGTGATGTTTTCGACATTGTACTGGTCTGGTTACGCGCACTACCGTTCACTATGCTTGATCCCCCCTTTCAGTAATAAAACACCACATATTTGACCTTAAATTAAAACACTTCACATATCATAAATTAATTTTAAACGACTATCTAGTAACAACTCATTACAACTCTTTCAGTGTTGCAAGTACTCTGTTAACGTACAGTTGTAATGGTAACGTCTTTCCAAATTCGAAAATAAACTAATATTTCATCTCGTTGAACAACTTTAGCTCCACCTTTATTTATGAGTGAGTTCCCGATCACCACTGATCGTAACTTTTCGTAATTAGTCACTCATTCTCTTCATCAGGACCGACTCCAGGGATAATGATTGGCTAGGTAGGATTGTAGATGCGGGAATGCAACAAAGCGTTCATACATTTAGTGCAGAAGAACAATTTGTGAGTGGCAATACCGTGTCCTTTCTCATGGATTTAGAAGAAACCGTATCTGCATGGTACCTCTCCATATGTCTAGATCCAAAAATTACCAACCCACTAGATGCATTACAAAAGTAATTAGTGCCACAGGAAAGTGAAAGGACCGTACAATCGAAAAGGAGGTGGGTGATTTCAAAATATTTTTATTTTCTTTCACCTTGATCCTGTATCCCCCGCACCCCGGACGGAAAGAAGGGTATATCTATCAGTTTGCGTATAGTGTTAGCCATGTGGAAGTGTAAGGATATGTTCGAAATGTTTGTGAATCGTGTTACTTAGGCGTGAAGTAGATCCAGCCCGGTATTCACTTAGTCAGTTGTGAGAAACCACCAACAAATCACATTCAGGCTGGCCTGCACACCAGGCCTTGTCGTTAATTCGCCGGGGAGGGGAAATCGATCCGAAGACGGCACCTCCTCGAATCCCGAGAGCGCCGTGCTAACGCGCTCGGCTGTTCGGCCAGGTCTGGATGATTCCAGAATGTGACTCAAAACTTTTTCTGTATTTTTTGTAGAACTCAAGGTCCGTCTGCAGAATGTGAAGTTGGTGTGAGTCCCTGCAGACAAGCACTTAAAAAAACCAACATACAGCTGTACAATATGTGACTGACACTGGTAGCTCTTCCTTGTCAAAGCTAGAGCTTCTATTAATTAGTCTTCAGCAAGTGAATAATAAGTTCATGTAATGGACAATGTCGGATGTGTCTTGTATGGTGTATTTTTTAATTATGTTTACATCTAGAATAATATATGTTGCGTATCATAGAGGTGTTGTTTAATGGCAATGTGCGATGCACACATGACACGAAATGCACAACTCTTAAGTGAGAGTCGCGCGCACAGGAGGCGCACAGGAGGCTGCAGTACATTCTCGGCAAGGCTTTGTGGTTTTAATGAGGCTCTTTCATTTTATTGCATTTGCGCCGGGAATTAAGGGCTGCTGCGGAGGGAAAGGAAGGACATAAGATGTCGGGACGTAAGAAAAATCTTTTTCCACGCAAAATAACGATACGACAGATTTCCATAAACGCCGACACGACCCCTCCACCTGCCACAATCCGCATTGTATTCACAAAAGAAGTCGCTGCCCCTGCTTCAGTATAAATTTCTCCAACTTGCTTTCTAGAAAGAGACGATTTAGTGTACATTCCGGATTCCTTTTATACAGACCATTTACTTTCTTTTTCTTCTTGGAATGAAATAGCCAGCTCCTAAGTCTGCGCCCTTTGAGACAAAGCGACCGAAACAAGCGCGGACAAATGCATAATAGCGGACACGCCGCGTAAACGATTATTTGCGCCCGCTCCGCTGCAGAGGCCAACCCACAGTTTCCTTCCATCCACTCCGCCATTCACGCTGCCGCCGAATAAATCCCCGAAGCGAGCACCCGAAGCTTCACTTTGTTGCAGCAAGACGTTAATGTACTTCATTATCTTGTCGATTCATTATGAGTTCCTTTCTTTGCTCGGACCCCTACCCTTTCTGTGAAGAAAAAAGATACAAAAAAAAGGAAAAGAACACAAGAAAGGGCGGAAGAGAGACAGAAGACGTGGAGTCGGAGGCTGCGGAACACCTTTGAGAGGCGAGCGAGCAATAACCGTAATGTGATATTGCTCTGTCATTCAGGACCGAAACATAAAAGAAGGCCGAGGGAGGAAAATAGAGGTGGAGAGTGAGAGAGACGGAAGAAGTGCAGAGCAGCTCGGCGCGTGCTGTCCCTGAAAGGAAAGTTTTTGTTCGAAACAAGAAGGAAAACGAAACTCCACTTTTTTAATGGAAGCGGGAGGAAAAATAACACAGAAGTAAGATTGTATCAAAAAGATGGCTGCATAAAGAGGCGAGGCGGGCCGTATCGTGCGTTGGTAGCGGCCTCGGAGAGATAGGGTCAGCTTGGGGGAGGAAGTGGGAGAGAGGGGAGGGTAGAAACACAGGCAGGGTAAAGAGTCGGGCGGAACCATGCAACAAAAGTGACTCCGGCCGCCTGCTCACTTCGAGAAAGAAGGGACTGTTGAGAAGCATCCACGCAGACCTGTGCTACGACATTGCACTAAAAGAATTATTCTGGGGGCGGCGACGCGAAGTCGTTGTGCTATCCACTGATAACCTTGCTGAAATCTACCAAATTTTCAATACGATTGGGATCCAAGTGGATGAAACTCCTTTCCCTACAGTCAGTCCCGTGACGGTGCTACATCTGCTATATCTTGTATTACATTGTTTACTTCAGCGGTCGGACGAATTTTTTTTTAAACGTAAGACACGAGGAAAAGACACGCACACCAGCTTTCTACGACTTGGGTAAAAATTTTTCGTCTACGCTCACATACTTATGGGAATATCGATCCAATACTCCAGCAGGAGCCTCATTGGAAATATTTACTGCTACCATGCTCTGGAGCAGACATTGGCCAAGCAGTGTTTATGGGCTAGCTATAATGACTAGTCAGTTCAGTTCACACGAATTAGGTAATTGTTACCTGTTCAACACCTAAAGTCCACAACTTACTCGAAACTTTACTTACCGCCAATACCTGAACTCTGTAACTAGCAGCAGACCTGTAATTTTCTATTACCCACTTCCCAAAACAAGCCAAGAAGCGACGTTGTAGGAGAGAGTCAATATTAAGCCAAAGAGCAGCATTACATTTTAATTACAAAATTTTTAAAAAAGGTAAATTATTATTTTAGATATCCTAACTGAGAAAATAAAGACGAAAAACCGTTGAAAGAAAGGATATAATAAAGAGCTTTAATTAGACATACTTTCATTCAGAAGACGCCTCTAAGCTAAAACAGCATTTAAGCCTTGTACGAAATACACTTCAGGCATTTTGACATTGTACATTTTTATTATTATTTTTTGATGAGTATTTTTGTTTCCTAGGTCTTCTTCTCAGTTTTTGGAGAGGAACCATAACTGAAGCAATTTAGTCGATTGTAAGAATTTGTTTCTCTTCTCTCATGCTACTCAGAAACGTACATGTTATGACGAGCCATTTAAAAAAAAAAGAGTTTGAACGAGAATGGAAACTCCCGCACGCCTAAACCGTTCTCCAAAGCGCAGAGGATTTGTATGTCCAAATATATGCACGCTCACTTCTATCTCAAAAACGAGTTGCGGAATTCGGGTAGGTTTGGTTAGCGTAGCCTTCCTTGACTTTTCCTGAATTGCGGAGTTCGTGTGCGCCTACTCCACCGAAACCGATATAGCCGTTAAACAATTTCTGCATTTAATGAATTAAACTTTTTAGTTAAAACTCTGTACTTTCGGTGCGTCAGTCACACTGCTATGCCTCCTTTGAACGGTATGTACAGTGCAGCAACGCAACCACAACAACCACTATGGAGAACTTCTGAATGCGTTCTTCGCTCTTCATTCTGTATTAAGGTCTACATTATAATCCCTTTGCTAAATGTGGCCAGCGATAGGCAAGAAGACTCGACTCCATTCCTTAATCAATAATCTAGTTAGCAGTCGCAAACAGTTTTCGTATACAGGTCGTATGTCAGCGGATATCGACTGCGTAGTAAAGAGGGCAATGCGTATGGTTACAGGTATCTTTGGCTCGTGGGAGAAGCTCAAAGGAAAGCTGCACAGTCTGAATCGACAAAGGCTCTAACAAGCGTGCCTACTATCCTACGGAAATTTCAAGAACATTAAAACAGGCAGGAGCCTAGGAGTATCCCCCAGCTCCAGTCATACTTCTTTCGTTCATACACTGGACAGGTCTGGAAGGAAACCTTAATACAGGGCGTATAAAAAAACACCAACACTTAGTGTTTATGGTACGTGGGACGAAAACTGATCATATCTTTTCCAAGAGGGAGTCCTTGTTCTGAAATAGATGGTTTGGGCGTTCCAAAGCGTACAGATTTGAGAACGGTGGTGTCAATGTTTTTTTAGTTGTATTTGCCGTCCTAATTAGTTATACAACCCATTAAACATCAGTGCAAACAGGATGCACCGCCTTCAACTAGTCACAAATTTTCAAATCACTTACTTCCGTACATGGATTCCCCCTTGGCAAGTGATAAGTTTGTCGCTCCGTAAAACATACTATGCGTTGTCGGTTTTTTTTTTTTAAATACAGCCTGTAAATCAAAAATAAAAGTTATATTTTACTATTCACTTCAAACTGATTTGTAGAATGCAGAAGTCCATCTGTAACTGTTTATCCCAGTGTATCAGATAAGTTATCGAGCGAGGAGAGACAGTCGTTTCGAAATTTGACTCGAATTCAGTAGTAGCACAGTTTAAATCAGTATCCATCAAAATGTAGCTTTTTCATAATTTCCCGAAATCGATTAAGACATATGCCTGGTTGTTTCCTCTGTAAAAGATACGGCCGATTTCCTTTTCCGTCAACCAAACACACATTCGGTATCAGCACAGTTTAAATTCCTGCTCGTCCATCAAAATTTAGATTTTCCATAGTTCCCCATTAAAAGACTATGTCAAATTCCAGGCTGCTTCCTTTCCAAACGATACGGCCGATTTCCTTTCTCAACGTATCCTTTCATAGTGTGATCTTCAGCTTCAGTGACCTCATCTTCGAAGTGATTGTAAACCCCAACCTTCTTTCCTTCATACAAAACAAAAAGGAAAAGGAAACAGACAATTTGTCCACCTGCAATGCACATAAAATGTGATTCGTAACTTTAGTCTGAATTTATTTGCATATCGGTGCTTGCATTACGACGGTAAAAACCATGTGCGAGTAAGCCAGTCAGATCGGGATCTTTTCCCTTTAATGCCATATGTTACCAGCCCAGAGAGCACGCTGCCGACGGATCACAAGGGAATAAAGGGCTAACAAAAGGCTGGGCTGATGCGGGGTGATAACACTATTTTAGTCAGGGCGACGCGCCCTTGTTTAGGGCTTTTTAGCTGGCAGGCTCTCCCCCTGCGGCCGGATGATTGACGCGTTGCGCGAGGAACAGCGCGCGCCTTGACGGCGGCGAGCAACACGTGTGTTGCACGTGCACTGCAGTGGACCTGAGCCTAAACCTGCCGCCTACTGCCAGCCGCCTCCGCCTGTGCAGAATGACGTCCCGAGCGCGGTGCTCGCTCCCAGCATGAACACATCGACTGATCCTCCTGATATCACCTCTGCGTCCGCGGAGTGTTTGACAGCTTCTCTTTTCCCTTCTCAGGTTGCGAAGCCTACTGTGGCGTGCACTCTGTTACGCCTTTGCTTCTTCTAATTCGGTTTTTACTTCCTCTTTATATATATATATATATATATATATATATATATATATATATATATATATATAGTCAGCAGTTTTTAGACTCATTTGATATACCACCCTCCCAAACTTCATCATACTGCGGATACCGGTTCATATGTTAATCTTAATATTACGTCTACCAAACCTATAACCGTATCTACGTATTTTGCAGTCGGGAATGGTACATGAAAGAAACGTTGTTGTTGTGATGACAAGCCTCTGTGTGAGCTCGTATCTCTCTCTACTACAACTTACTCTCGCCAGTTAATTCCTTTTACTGCACCTCCAACTGCCAGTTAAGTACTCAAGTTTGCTTTAACATATTTTTCACCTTTCTGTTAAGTTCTCCACAGCGGGCTTTCAGCAGATTTTTTTCCACGTCTGTCCTACCTACCAGCTTAAATCTTCAAAGTTTAAATCTTTCATTTCTGTCTACACTGACACTCCGCAAACATTCTGGGGTATACGGTAGAAGATATATTGTGATATAATTAGCTCTCACTCTCTCGACTCTACCCCTCTCTTATTTCATTTGCGAATGATACGCGGAACAAACGACTGTCTGTACATCTCCGTCGCGGTCGTGGATGTCGTCGTCATCATAAAGGCCTCTACATTACCCGTTTTATTTTATCTTTAGCTGTAAGCTTATATGTTGTTCCAGAATTTTCTAAATATTATCTAGCTACCATCCATTAAGTCATCTTCTCGGGTTTTTTTTGTCCTTATTCCTTCCTTATTCCTTCGTCCACTCATTCGTGTGCCTAAAACATGTCCACCTCCATTTTCATTCAGATCACAAATGCGTATTCCTTTCCCATCTTTTCTCTGCCTGATCCATGCGGACGTGTTGCAAAACCTCTCCATAATGCACCATACGCGTGCTCGATAGGATTTAAAACTGGGAACGGGGAGGCCGGTTCATTTACCGAATAGTCTCTCCTTCCAAGAACTCTTCCACCTGCACTGTCCGATGCGGTCGCGTATTGTCATCCATAAAACTGAAGTCAGGGTCAAATGCACGACTGAAAAGCCGCGCGTGGGGAAGAGGCACAGTGACACAAAAACACTGATCGACGAGGGTACCACATTCAACGATTTGTAAGCTGGTACGCCAAAGCAACCAAAGATTTGTAAGCCAGTACGCCCAAGCAACATTATGCCTTCCTAGAGCATAAAACCTGGAACACCAAAACAATCACTTTCGACAACGTTCCTGGGTATATTACGAGTTTCCACCTCTCGCCATCTAAGAGTACATCCAGAGTCACCACTCACACCGAATCTGCACTCATCCGAGATGAGCAGGCGATGCTGCTACTCGGTCCAGTCCCTACGCTCTTCGCCCCATCGCAAACGGTGCCGCCAATTTGCGGATGTCAATGGAACATAACGTACTGATCGTCAGGCTAATAGACCACCACCATGCAGTCGCCGCGCCACTGTAGAGCGGTGCGCTGCTTGCCTTGCAGTCCTGTTAAATGTGGTTGCAATTGCACCCGATGTTTGACGGGGGTCCCTTCGTTTCTACTGCACATTGTAGCGGTCATCTGCTGCTGTAGCTGACCGCGGTCGACCACCTCATCTCCTTTGGGCAGCAAATGCATCTCAAACCAATGCTGTGAGTAATACGAAACTCCTGGACTACACTCACCACACTTACTCCTTCTTCCAGTTTCCCTTTGGTTCTTCACATTATGATGTTACCCAATGTTGTCTCCGGATAACGCTGTGATGATGACCACCAACACAACTGCTCACTGATTGACACGTACTCTTTTCCCGTTCCTTCAACTGCCTTGCGCTGCGGGGGTCAGACCCATTTAGCGCGATATTCACGCTGACTTGGCGCTATGTGACGTCCACCTTTCTGTGCACGACTGGGAGACTTATGGCAACATGCACCCGCACTTTTCATTCATTTCCATCGAGTTGTTAATATGTTATGTTACTTTATCTATATCGTCCTTAAGTTCTGCAGAGCACTGTAATTGAGAGTATGGTTTCGTCCGAAAGAACACGTAAAAATCTTCCATTACTCCTGTACATTTAATTACGACAACGAACCCATACAAAACTAGAAGAGTACCAATAGCAAACATAGATCACTAACTGAAACGGGCGTAAAGGAACTGAAATATTTAGCAAAGAAATGAAAAGATGAAAGGATTCTGGGGGTCTAATTAATGGGTAATTAAGTGTGGCTGAAGATGAGCAATTGTTGCTGAGATACGTAGCTCGAACATTAATGAACGAACAAAAGTGAATGGTTTCTATTTCCGTAAGTACCCTGAAACAAACCTGTCGTACATTCAACTGTTCTGTGTTGGACGTCGCGGCCTGCCGCTACAGATAGTAGACAGTTGTGCGTCGGAACCCGAGGACACCTTATTTACGTTGGTGGGCGCCGCGCCGTGTGTTGTTTGAGGGAGTCTTTCCAGAGTCACTCCTTTCTTCTGGTGAGCAGCCGAACGTCTCGTGGGCGCATGCGCAGATGCGCGGTCGCGTCTCCTGAAGGCAGCGCCACAAACAGTTTCATTCACGGGGGCAGCAGGAAGAGATCCATCATGGCGCATAATGACCGCGTCGCCCTTTTTGTTCTTCTCGCGGCTTATCTGCGCGCCCTCGCCGGAGGATGAAGGACCGTGTGTGTGTGTGTGTGTGTGTGTGTGTGTGTGTGTGTCGAAAGGGGGGAGGGAGAAAGGAAGACGCCGGCGGCTTTGGGAGCTTATTTAAAGATGTATGAGGAATAGTTTGTATTATGTTTCCGGGCCGAAATAGAGGGGCGGTTGCGGAGAAGTCGGAAAGAGAAATGGAGCAAAATTATTTTTATTGTCACGTGAGGACACAGGAAGAAGGATCAGAAGCTCTGTTTCAGCTAGCCGTTCCTTTCCCTCACTTTCTACATGTTCTATCCCGCACAGCACGTTTTTGGAATGGTAGAAGGCTATCAGCAAACGATCACGGAACAGGAGAACTCTGTCATCCTTAACTCTAAGCAATACATAGCACAAAATTAATTTAATGCACTAATGCATAACTCGCGGGCTCGCAAAAGTGCTTTCAAAATTGGTGTAAGCGAATTTCGTTTACAGAATATTGACGTGATGTTGCGATGTTCGGGCAATTGGCCACAGAAGCGCCTGCCAAATATCGGGACGAGCCAAGATCTCACCGGAAACCGTGACCCACTATGGAAGGATGAAGCTCTTCTAGCACACGTCTAGATGAGCTATCTACTCTTCATAAACGAAGAAGCAGATTTTTGCAAGGGTGAGAATATGATGTAGAAGAGCGTAGCGCAGGTCTTCATACACAAGGAAGTAGTTACAATTTTTAGTCGGATAGCAGCTAGAAACGCACAATGATACAGTGAAAAGTATGCATTTTAGCAGTGTTTCGTGTTGTAATTTACTAATCGTGTGAAGATAAATTAGCATAAGTAATACTTGAGGGTATTGACAACTCAGTGAAGTGCTTTGCAGGCAATGAACGTTGCCGTAGGGAGCATTTTACGCTAGAACAGCTAGCACATAAAACGCTGTTTTGGAATGCTTGGACTACAACTCATCACAGACTTGTTTAGCGAGGAATGACGTTTGAGATTTAACGTTCCGTCAATAAGATAAGCATTAGAGATGGAGCACGTTGCTCAGTGTATTCATTCGAGATGTACAACCAACAACGTTCAGTGGCTGTTCCTACTTAGGAGGTGACAATTCCTTTTCCTGACCGTTGGGTGTTCGACAACATCTGAACATGCCTTACAGGGAGCTATACGTAGCAGATTCAAGCCCATTTGTTTGGCCAGAGAACTCATTTGACTCAGAGATTTCATAAATGTCCTGCAGACCATCTCAGTTAGTAACTGATCATCAGCTATTTCTTGATTTGACAAATTCGAAACAAACTTCAAATATCTGACGCAAAAATCTTAATAATATTCCCACTGTGGTATAATGAATGCAGTCTGAGTCAGAGTAAAGGTTGAGTAAGTATGTAAATACTGATTTGATTTGACAGTGTTCCATGACAACTGCTATACACTCAATTACATTTGTTAAATGATCTGTTGGTGATCTTGTGTTGTCTGCTAGCTAAACACAAGTCACGGTTTAGCACAGTAGGCATGAAAGTATACTGACAAACTCGAACAATACTGGCATCATTTGTTTCAAATGAAGTGTAAGGTGCGCTAAAGTAACTTAAACTGCTTAACTTGAAACGCGCATCTTCTTCTGAATCTTCACTATCTTTCATATTGTTCCAACTTGAAAAGTGTCTCAGATTTATTAAGGCGCGGTACGTCAAGTGTTTTATAAGCGAGATCTTGTTATACTTCTGGCATCTTCTTAATGTTTTTCCAATGAAAGTGGATCTGACAGCCACCTTTAATTAAATTTTTGCTATCGTTCTGAATGGATACCGCCGCACAGTTGAAGATTCTAGCCAATCACCGATGGCGTAATAAAACTGTAACATGCCTTAGATTTATGTGTGTGGAGGGTGACCTACCAGTGTTCGTCTCCATATACATTATTACTCAGCAGTTCCCACTTAACACCTAGGCAGACGGCTCATAGAACTACTTTCTAACAACTTCTCTAACATTCCAGTCATTAAAAGCACTCAGGAATAATGAACACATGACTTTTTCCGCGTGTGCTCTGATTTCTCTTATTTTATCACGATGTTCATATCGCCGTATGTAAGTAGGAGTCAAGAAAATATTTTATCACTGAGTGTAATTCGTGATAAAATCTCGTCGCAACAAAAAACGCTTTTGTTTTAATAATTACCACCCCTGCTCGCTTATCAAATCTTATCAGTGACACTCTCACTTATTTCGTGATCTACAAAGCGAACTGCCCTTCTTTGAACTTTTTCGATGTCCTCCGTCATTCCTACAAGGCAAAAATCGCATACCGTAGACTAATAATCTACAAAAGGACGGACAAGCAGCCCCTTTGATTTCTTTCATCCTGTACGTGTTCTGCTAATAAAACGCAGCCTGTGGTTCGCTGTCTCCACAGTATTTCCTGTGTGATTGTCCCGATTTAAGTTAACCGTAACTGTCATTCTAAATACTTAGTTGAATCGACAACCTTTAAATTTGGGATTTATGATGTAATCGAATTTTAAAGAATTTTTTATGGTACACACGTGGATAACCTCACAACTTTTATTTTCAGGGTCAAATGTCACTTACTCCGCTATTCCGCTGATCTTCTACAGGTCTTTCTGCATTTACTGCCAGTTTTGTAACAATGAATCACTAACTGTTCAAGTTTGTCATCCGTGAGCAGCCTCAGAGCTCTGTTGTGTATTATGAATGAGTATGTAGGAAAGAATAAAGTCTAGCTCAGCGATCTCGAGTCCATTAGAGGTAGAGTAGAAGCTCGGACAGGAAAAGAATAGGAAAGGAAATATAACATCGCCGACTGCAAGGGACTAGTTGTGGTGCAGGGCGCCCTAAGCCACGCACCGTACGGTGTCTTGCGGAGTATGTGTGTAGATATAGATGTAGATCGTCACAGAAGACAAAAAGTCAAATCGATCTGCAAGCCTCCGTCGAAAATCCGGCAAATCCTGAGATAAGTTAAAAGTCGTGACAGGTCTTAAAACAGCTGATGGGAGGTTGCAAAATACCCTTTGAGTACGGCTCATCTCGTGTCGGACATACAATGCGCACTTAAGAACATCGCAGGGAGGAACATGAGAGGTTTTATGGCATAAGCTATCCCGGAAAGTCTGTTTTAGCTGAGCATGATGTAGGAAGCGGTCACCGAATGAAATTTGACGATTCGCACCTACGGCATATGGGACAGTGTAATTAAAAAAGCCATCAAAATAAGAATAACTGACAGTACCCACAACAAAGACGGTGGGCCACAGCTCAGCGCGGAGTGCCATCCAGCCATCGTAAGGTTGAAGTAGGGACGTCGAGCGTAGGGTCAACATATGGCCACATAGGTCGAACCGTGGGCACCAGTTATGTTACAGCCGGCAGGTGACGTGATAAAAGTCATGAGATACCTCCGCCCCCTGAAGAATTACTTAACCATGCTGCTTCTACAGTCTTTCATAATTACAGAAGTTTTGCCGGTGGAGGATTTTCTGCACGAATTGACCTATCGGTTACGACCCATACGCGTCCGATGGGATTCATGTCGGGCGATCTGGGAGGCCACATCATTCACTCGAAATATCCAAAATGTTCTTCAAACAGACATGTTCCGGTGACATGGCATATTGTCATCCACAAAAATTCCATCGTTGTTTGGGTACATGAAGTCCACGAACTGCTGCAAATGGTCTCCAAGTTGCCGAACATAACCATTTCCAGTCAATCAACGGTTCAGTTGGACCAGAGGACCCACTCAATTTCATGTAAACACAGTTCACACCATTATGGAGTTACCATCCGGCTTGAACAGTGCCTTGTTGACAAGTTGGGACCGTGGCTTCGTGGGGACTTCGTCACATAGGAACCCTACCATCAGCTGAAATGAGGACTCATCCGACAAGGCCACTACTTTCCAGTCGTCTACGGTCCAACCAGTATGGTCACGATAGGCTCTGCAGACGATGTGCTGCTGTTAGCCGAGGCACTCGCGTCGGTCGTCTACTGCCATAGCCCATTAACGCCATGTTTCGCCGCACTGTCCTACGGATACGTTGGTCGTACGTTCCACATTGATTTCTGCAGATATTTTAAGTACTATTGCTTGTCTGTTTGTTAGCACTGACAACTCTACGCAAACAACCCTGCTCTCGGTCGTTAAGTAACGGCCGTCAGTCACAGCGTTGTCCGTGGTGCAAGGCCTGAGATGTGGTATTCTCGGCACACCGACGCAGTGGACCTCGGAATACTAAATTCCCTAAAGATTTTCTAAAATGGAATTTCCCAAACGTCTAGCTCCAACTAGCATCCCGCGTAAAGTCTGTTATTTCCTGTTGTGCGCCCATAATCACATCAGAAGCCTTTTCACATGAATCATTCGAGTACAAATGACAGCTCCGCCAATGCACTGCCCTTTTATAACTTGCGTACGCGATACTACAGCCATTTGTGTATGTGCATACCGCTTTTGTCACATCAGTGTATGAGAGCGTACCAGCAGCCTACGAGCAGTCATTCCACTTAACTACAGCCAGGAAGTACCTGGCCGAAAGCTCGTGGCATCTGAAGCACTTGACGCGGTTGGTAGTCTGAGAGCATTTTATTCAATGTTACTGCCACGAAACTCTGCATTCTTACAACCTCAAATTCACTTCGAGCTGTCAAGATAAATCGAGGAAAACTTAGATCGGAACAAATAGACGGGGTTTTGAACCTCGAACCTCTCGAATATGAGTATAGTATTTTAAACACTGCATCTCTTCACTAGAGTCTGAATAGTGTGTTCCGCCTGAGGTACAGGAAACGATGCGCACCAGAAGCTGAGGAAAACACGAACAGGGGCGGCTATTTTCGGAAGATCAAGGCCACGGCCAAGAGATCGGGGTCGGTAAGAGAGGTAGCGAGAGCGTAACGGGGCGTCCTTGCGGCGAGGTGCGGCGCTGTCGGCAGCACATGGAGGGGAGGGAGGGGGTCGCAGCTGTCGCCGGTCCAGGTCCCAGCGGCAGCAGTGGCAGGTGGAGCCCGGAGCTGCTGAATGGGCCGCCGCCCTGGACCGCTGCCCGCGCGCTGTATATTTAGAGCCGGCGAGTGGGTGTGCGGCCGAAAAACTGCATTTTCTCTGCCTCTGCCTTCGCCTTAGCTTCGGCCCACAACCGCCCTCAGTTCCATCCACTGCTCCTCTCCCATCAGCTGCGTACAGCAAACTACTCCTCCTCAGGTAATTGCTGAAGCATTCTGAACAGCATTATCAAACTCTCTACTCAGTAAGATGAATGACTTTTAAAAACTATGGCCCTGTCAGCCTCCTCTCTCTAATGTACTAAATATTCGCTAGAACTCTCCCCATCCGCATAGAAAAAACAGAAGCTAATCTGAAGAAGTAACATGCTGGCGGTAGAAGTAATATAGCACACATTGTACCATTGTAAACTATCAATGAAATTAAAGAACGGAGCAATAAGAGTCAAATTTCCGGAGCTTACGTCCCAAGAACAGTCAAGCAGAACGTATATTACTTTCTCTCATTTAGAGGTAGTCATAAAGCTTTGATTAACACCTCAAAATGATATATTTACGTAACTATTTTTTTTAATTCGTCTGCATGCACATGTATGCAGTCTAGTACACATTTAAATCCTGATGTCACAGTGCCGTAGCACGCCGCCAGAGGAGCCGAAACAACGCAGCCTATTGATAAACTGAAGATGGACACCACCGTTTTGTTTTGGCTCCTCTAGCGGCTTGCTACGGTACTGTCGTGCGGAGATTTCAGCGTGTACCAGGGTAGCAGACGTGTGCCTGCAAAGAAACAAAAAGAGTAGTTATGTAACTTTATTTTTTCGAGTTGGTACTTAAAATTTAATAATTACACCAACGGAAAAATAAAAAAAATTAGAGAACAGTTTCATTGGTGAACGAAACTGAAAAATGGGGAAATTATAGTGGTACCAGAAATACAATGGTCGGCTAATACATTATGACCACCTACCTAATAGCTGGTATGTCCACTTTTGGCACGGACAACAGCGGCGAAGGGTCGTGGCATTGATGAAATGACGCCTCCGTAGGTCGCTGGTGGAAATTGGCACCACATCTGCACACCCAAGTCACCTCTTTCCCGTAAATTCCGAGAAAGGGGAGGGGGGGCACGAGCACTGACGCCATTTTCAATCACATCCCAGATATGCGCGATTTTTCAGATCGGGCGAGTTGGGGGGGGGGGGGGAGGGGGGGGGTCAGCATATCAATTGGAAGTCGTCATTGCATTTCTCGAACCACTCTGTTAAACTCCTGGACTTGGCGCATAATCTTGATGAAAAATGACACTGCCATCGGAAAACACGATCGTCATGAAGAGGTGTACATGGTCTGCAACCAGTGTACGATACTGCTTGGCCGTCATGGTGCCTTGCACGTGCACCACGTCAAAGTTGCCCAGTGCATAATGGAACCGCCGCCAGCTTGCCTTCGTCCCGTAGTACAGGTATAAAGGAGCTGTTCCCTTGGAAGACGACGGATTAGCACCCTTCCATCGGCCTGGTGCAGAAGGTATCGGGATTCATCAGACCATGCAACGCTCTGCCACAGCGTCAGCGTCCAGTGCCCATCGTCACGTGCCCATTCTAGTCGTAGTTGCCAATGTCGAGGTGTCACATGCATGGTTCACCGGCTGCGGAGGTCCATCGTTAGGTGTGTTCGGTGCGTTCTGTGTCCAGACACACTTGCACTCTGCCCAGCATCAAAGTCTGATTTTAGTTCAGCCACAGTTCGCCACTTGTTCTGTTTTATCTGTCTGCTTAGCTTACAAGGTCCGACATCTGTAATGAGGGTGGCCGCCAAACCCCACATCTGGACGTGGTTTCATCCTCGTTTCGCCACGTGTTGAACACACTCACTACAGCACTCCTCGAACACCCGACAAGCCGTGGAGTTTCCGAAATGCTCGTACCGAGCCTCCGGGCCTTCACAATCTGCCGTCGTTCAAACTCAGATACATCGCGCGCCTTCCCCATTCTACACACGGACAGCACGCTCACTGAAACTACATGCACCAAGTGTATGTCTGACTAGCAGTCATTCCTCGCCAGGTGACGCTGCTATCGCCTGGACGGGTTTATAGCGATAGTAGGTCGTTTGTCATAGTGTTCTGACTGATAAACGTATCTTCCGACACACATCGTAAGGTGGCATAGCGTTTAAATGCAGATGAAGAATTACCACTTTACATGATGAAAGATAAATACCAATGTCAGCTGCATGAAGGCATGTAAATAATTAATGGTGACAACTGAAAATTTGTGCCGTGCTGGGACTCGAACCTGGATTTCCTGCTTCACGCAAGCGGCCGGCCTGAAGCGTTTCGGCTATTCGAGGACGATTCCTGTCCAACCCAAATTTCCAAACTGTCGCACACTACTTCCGTTGCCCCCCCCCCCCCCCCAACTTTCCATTATCCCCAATGCTTGCAGCATCTCGCGTGATTCCCACAAGAGGTGGGACCTAGGATGCATCCACGCTGAACATATCATGAAATGCCGCCAAAGACTATGTATTACTCTCATATGTGTGGTGTCTGTTCTTTTGGAGATGTGCGAAAGAAAAGAGGCCACACATATAATAATAATTACCATTTTGTCTAAGAAACATAGATTTTTAAGGTAGCGTTTGATTCAGATGCACTACCGTCCAAACGGCCATAGAGCCCTTGAGAATCAATGCACTGATCCAACTAATGTTAGTAAACTAAAGACTATATACTGTACGTCAATGCTACAGCTTCGATCAGAGTTCCTCGGGATGCTAGGAAATAGTGAATTGCAAGGCGAGTTAGGCAAGGGAATTCGATGTATCCAAAGCTATTCCCATCTTTCCTAGAGCAAGTTATCAGAGCCTTAATTTAGGAAAACATAGAATGAATACGTGTTAATATAAAGTAACTTAACCATATTCGTTTTGCTGATGAAACTGCACTGTTTGTCTCTGGTGCAGATAAACTTCAACAAAAAATGGATGAAATTAATAGAGAACGTTTTAAAAAGTGGGCTCACAATAAATTATAATAAGACTAAAAAAACACAATGAACATATCAACAAAAAAATCGTACGGTTACCAGTGACACTGTAGAGTTAGTTTATGAATCTTGTATACGTCATAGCTGAAGACAGTGATTGTATGGGCAGCACAAGAAATAATCAGTAGATTAATATTGGCCTGGAGAACATTTGTTAAATTAAATAGGTGCTTAGCCGGCCGCTGTGGCCTAGCGGTTCTGGGCGCTTCAGTCTGGAACCGCGCGACCGCTACGGTAGCAGGTTCGAATCCCGCCTCGGACATGGATGTGTATGATGTCCTTAGGTTAGTTAGGTTTAAGTAGTTATAAGTTTTAGGGGACTGATGACCTCAGATGTTAAGTCTCATAGTGTTCAGAGCCATTTGAACCATATGAAATAGGTGTTCGGAAACTAAGTTTCCGATAAGTTTGAAATGAAAAGTTTACAATCGATCTATTACCAGTTTTACTTACGATAGTGAGACACGTACTTCTCGTGCGCAAACTATTAATTAACTGATGGTTGATCAGTGAGCAACAGGGAAAAGCATGCTGGGAATTACTAGGAGGGACTGAAATGCGAGCAAATGGATTAGGGAGCTGGCTGGGGTCGAGGACTTAGTTAGGACTGTGGTGAAAATTTAATGGAAGGGGCGTGGGTTATGGAGTCAAGCTGGACAGACGAAGCAAGGCTGTCGCTAGGTACTAATTAATGTGATCACCGCCTATGTTCGACGTCGATATGCAGTAACCCGTCACAGACGGCAGGTGGCAACATTAACAGTGGGGGGTGTATAAAACGTGTGGGGAAGGGGGGATGCGGCAAACGGTGCAGTCGTTGTCACAATGCTGAAACGGAGCGAGTTATGCGACGTCCAAAAGGACACGATCATAGGCTTTCGAACCAAGGATGGAGGTATTCCGGAAACGGCTACGGCTGTAAACTGTTCCATGAGAATTAAAAATACTGTGCATGGCAAAATTGCGGTATCCAAAACCGGTGCTGAGGTAACTGTGGTGCACCACAGGCCATATATGACAGGGGTGAACGACGGCTGCGGAGGTATGTACGGGCCAATTGACGTGTAACTCTCATGCAACTGACCACACAGATTAACTAATGGGCTACCAGCAGCGCTCCTCAATCACCGTTCAGCGAGTGTGCTGCGTATGGGCCTCCGTAGCTGGCACCTGGTTCTCGAATTCGTGCTAACTGCTGCTCATCAACGACGAAGGATGGAATTTGCCCTGCATTACCACAACTGGACGTCCACTGAGTGGTGACAGGTGGCCTTTTCAAATTACAGATGGCCGTTGGTGTGTACGGAGGTAAAGGTCTGAAAACAAACACCAGGCAACAATCGTCGGAAGGATCTAGGCCAGAGGAGGGAGCGTTATGGTCTGGGGAATGTTTCCATGACATTCTCTAGGTGACCTCATCATTTTAAAGTCACAATGGAGAAACACAAGTATGAATCTATCCTTGTCGATATATGCAGTCTGGTTTTCTTCGGCACAATGGCATCTGCTAGCGGGACAATGCAACGTGTCGCAGTGCATAGTTCGAAGAGCACCAAGACGAGTTTATAAGACTGCCTTGAAAACCATACAGAGTATCAGGCATGGTAATGTGTTGGGTTTTTGGTGTTTCCATACCTTTGCCCAACGCCTGTACTAGCCGTGAGAGCGAAGACTGTCGCCGGCCGCGGTGGTCTCGCGGTTCTAGGCGCTCAGTCCGGAACCGCGAGACTGCTACGGTCGCAGGTTCGAATCCTGCCTCGGGCATGGATGTGTGTGATGTCCTTAGGTTAGTTAGGTTTAAGTAGTTCTAAGTTCTAGGGGACTGATGACCACAGCTGTTAAGTCGCATAGTGCTCAGAGCCATTTGAACCATTTTTGAAGACTGTCACCTAAGCGTAGTGTTACCTCCTCACAAAATCAAATGCATAATCGGCCTGAAAAAGAGTTCCTTTTGTCCTTTGTATCTACCACACTTCCCAACTATGGATTCTGTAGCCATTATTGATGCCGGTCAACAGTTGCACAGCTAAAACCCCTATATGCTCTCAACAAACTGTCTTAAAACCTTTCCATGTTACGTATCTAGAAAAGCCTTTAAGTTTTGGCTTACCTTCAATGAGTTGTCAGCCTCAATGATAGTTTCTAAAGTTGCCATTCCTTAAATTTTATTCTCATTAATAACTTGTCACATTAGTCTGTTTTATATTTTTGGTGTTTTCTATTTCTTTTCACCTGAGGAACGAACTAGTGAATGAGAACTAAACTGGCCAACGTGGGCGCAGCCTCCCCTAAGACACTGTAATTTCTTGTAGCTTTGAAATGCAGAGAAATCGACTCTTACTGTGTAGACGATGTCAGCTCCGTTACACTTATCCCTCTTTGCTAACTCATAAAGAATCTTCCACTTTCCTTGTATTCCAAAGAGTTTTTTTCCTCCAAAACCTTGTAAGAGGGCAAATGGTATTCCTATACAACTCCCACTGCCCTTTCGTTTTCCTCTTGAATACTTTTTTTCCACGTCTGTGGGGCGTTGTCTCATTGCCTTTGCAAATTCTTGTGTGTATTTTTCTTTTTAAGCTGCTCTTTCCACAAATAAGCCGTGTCTATAAAGTGCTTACTAACAGCTAATTTCGCCAGAGTGCGTTGTTCAGTATGTGGGTTTCGTGTAGAAACTCTGAAATCTTTTGTTGCGTTCACAAAGTTTGGATCATTCTGGGACTCGCTAGACGCTAAGGTACATATCTTCAGAAACGATGTTACTTGCGGGCGAACAAACAGTACTGTTCTACGAAATTTCCTCAAAAATTTGAGTGGAATAATTTCGGATGACAAAACACATCTCCGAGCTGGACTGACTTCTGTTATGTGCTTATAACAAAGACACCGGGCTGCAACTAACGAAGTATGTAGGCCTATAGCGTGTAACGTAATGAAGCGCAAGGCAAAGGGGAAACTGTAGGCCACGTTTCCCGCGTTAGAAGTGGAGTATACGACCTGCCTGCTGTGTCGACAACACACGAAACAGCTCACAATTGTACATAATTTGTAAATGTTTGTAATTTTACTGTCGATCATGGCAGCACAAGCGCGTACCGCTGAAAACTATTGATACACGCATTTGACACTATTTGTCGATATAATTCAATGTAAGCTACTGTACACAAGCGCCTAGGCCGAAACTAGTTTGTTCGAATAAATTTCGGTAATAAAAATATGTCTCTTCAGTGAAAATTCCATTGAAGATGGGACATTTTTACACATTCATCAAAGAGAAAATAATAGTTTTATAATATATCTTATGTTAATGGCGGTTTCCTCCGCTTTGTAGCAAGTCGCATCAGTAAAACCTGATTCGAAACACCCCCTGAAGAAAAATGAGAAGGCAACTAAAAGTTTTATACAGGAAGCATTACTTAGATAGTTCTCACAAAGGAAGGCGTCTTGTCGAATTAGTATTCAAAGCGGTAAAGTTAATATACACCTCTGCATTGTCAAGTGATGGCTCTGTGTGTTTGTCATACAGAATATTTAAACTGGGTTGTTTAAGAGAACAGAGCACTGTGGATACGAAAATAATTTAACTGTCACAAAGGGAAGTACTAAATGGTACTTCTCCATAGTTTTTAGTGTGACACATTTTGACATCGTTAAAAGAGAGTTGTTGAGTGTAATGCAGTTGCGTGTACATAAATGTAAACAATACTGACACAACAGTATCACTAATAAATGAACGAAAATTAATAAGATTACTTGGTGGACGAACAGTGGGGCCTGCTGACATGTTTACGGCCGGCCGCTGTGACCGCTCTAGGCGCTTCAGTTCAAAATGGTTCAAATGGCTCTGAGAACTATGGGACTCAACATCTTAGGTCATAAGTCCCCTAGAACTTAGAACTAGTTAAACCTATCCAACCTAAGGACATCACACAACACCCATGCCCGAGGCAGGATTCGAACCCGCGACCGTAGCAGTCCCGCGGTTCCGGACTGCAGCGCCAGAGGCGCTTCAGTCCGGAACCGCGCGGCCACTACGGTCGCAGGTTCGAATCCTGCCCTGGGCATGGCTATGTGTGATGTCCTTAGGTTAGTTAGGTTTAAGTAGTTCTACGTCGAGGGGAGTGATGACCTCAGATATTAAGTCCCATAGTGCTTAGAGCCATTTGAACCATTTTTTTGACACGTTTATGCCCCGTTTCTCTTAAAGCTGGATTCACGGACACAGGCTACCTGTCTTTAAAGGTTCAATAAATTTCCTGTTAATAGTTTGCACATCACCAAGAATATAGTTATCTAAACCAGCATAAGAGTTATGGAAGTATAAGAATAAATAACAAAATGCCTTTAAACGACTTAGAGGCAGGACAGACATCCAGCCACAAAGTTACAATAAATAATTTTCCAAATCAAGTACCAGAGCGAAGTCTGTGACCACGAGACCAACACGAAGAAGAAGAAGAAGAAGAAGAAGATGATGATGAAGAAAAGCATGTGCGATGAATTGTCAACATGATATTTTCTTCACTCTATACAATCCTTTTGATGTTAAATAGAGTTGGCTAACAGTATACAACTCCTAACTATTTTAGTTTAATAATTTATTATCAAACTGTACAGTTAACGAGCCCTGGCTTCGCAAGCATCCGATCCTGACAATCTCACTTTTAGGCCTAAGAGCATTCTTCAAATATTGTTGTCGAGCCTTTCCGGAACATTTACACATACACTGCACAAACGCTGGAGCAAACATAGTGCATCCTAAGACAGAACGATTGCTTCTTTTCTTTCTTTTTTTTTTTGCATTCAAAACTTCACAAATTTTACACGTAACAAAAAGAATGGAACAAAACACTTGTACTGCTTTTAGTAGAATAGATTCTGTAGTTTTTTTGCTGTCTGTGTACATTTCTTAAGCATTTCCACAGGAAACTTCAGCAATGCAGAATTACAAAATATTCGATTATTCCATGTTTGCACTCATTGTAAAGTCTCGAGTTTAGATTCAGAATAATACATTGCTGAGGTACAAATTTAAATCTAACGCACGTGTTTGGAAATTTCTTATTGTCCCATAAAAGTACAGGAGCTTATTCTATCCGTAGCAGAAAGGATTTTTCAGTTTTCACAATTTCGGTATCATAAAATGTACTAAAATATTTTGTTGTTGCCATAGTTTAAATGCTGGGTTCCAACAACGTAACACCCAACGAATACTGGTTATTTGAAGATTTTCTTGGTACTACTACAAAATTACGTGCAGTAATATAGGAGGTTACTTACCTCTTTTCACTGTAGGAAAATAGTGTGCAGAAATTAGCACTTGAGTTTCAGGTCGTGGGACATCGTAAGCCCGAAAACAGGACTGATTGGCTGTGGAGACAAAATTACACGTACGTTCTTGAATTATGTTTCAGTAAATGCATCTAATTTGTCTTACAAATGGAATTTAAAAGACATTCTTTGCGGGAAACAGTTTCTCCCATGACGATCACGAGGAGCAAAGCCTACCCTGCCACCTAGTGGTTCCTCATGAAATTAGTCCCGCCTCTTGCTGAGAGGGAAACTCGTGTGCTCGTGCCTCACTTCATCCGACATATTCTTATACGATAAAATGCTAAAATAGCTAGGCTTAAAAAAATCTTGTACTTTACGAAAGGCTAACAGAAAGCACCTTAACGAAATTAAATATGTTTCCTCACTAAACAGACAAGTTGTCTCCCTCACTTTAATGTTATATCGGTCACTTTTGAAATGCACTTGCTAATAAACTGTTACACAGAAAACTATTTTTCATATATTGTACGTACACTTGTTTAGACTTCATTAGAATACTCTGTTAGCAAAGTATTGAGCAAAACGTGCACAGATCTTACACTGAAAGCTGGGGAAACGAGATGCTTTAAAAACGCACGTTATTTGCTCTTTTCTTTATAAATTACACGCATTTAAGGATTCTGGAGTTGATGAACGGTATTAATAGTTTAGAGCATAGTTTACTAAAATAAATCTTCCAGGACAATGACAACTTTCGTTCGACATTCGAGTGGACGCATGCAGTACTAGGGAGAAAAGAGTAGCGGACCGATTTTCTGTGTAATTAGGCTATAGTCACACCTACTTAAAAAGAGATTACAGTGAATACCTTTGAGTAAACAGTATACGTACATAACTATTTATTGGTACCTAATTAGTGCTTCTTATGCAAAAAAAACTTGATAATAGCTGCTTCTCAGAAATTACGTGTACCTATACACAGCACACGTCCGTGAATGTTCTCTTACGCTCGGATCTTGGGTAAACACTAACGAGGCCAACGATTTCCGGGAACACCTGTGTTTAAACTTTGTTTATGTTTTATGTGCTGTCATTACGAATCCACGTGCTATTAAAGCTTTTCGGCACATTTGTCTTCCTAACAAACAAACAGGAAGACAACAAAATTTAAATTCATGAATTGGTCAGATGTGGCACAATCAAACTTGACTCATCCGGTATGTCACAGTGAAACGAATACCTGATTAAACAACAGTGGGAGACATGAAGTAAGAATCAATTTCGAAATAAACAAACACTTTCAAACAGATTTGATGTTGTCTCGATGGAGGACAATCAGTGTGAAAATTGGCGACTGCTGGATATACCAGTGACGAGAAATGTCCAAGTTTTATTTTCTCATACATAACAACAAATATGCGCAACAGCAAGAAGATACAGGTCGAGACAGAAGAAGTCAAATCTTGCCAAAGTTAGTTCCGGAGGGCGACATATTAAGCGCAGCGAAACAGAAACAAAACATTTTACTGGAGTTGGACAGAAACTAGGAGGGCAACTGGTAAACTACCAACGACAGAATTTCTTAACCATGCCCGAAACCGAAACAAAAGGAACACACTTGTTTACGTGAATTCCTGTAACACGTGGATTTCATAACGGCGTAATAACACTTGCCAGTCAATTAATTAATGAGCTAAAATCGTTTTCGTAAGGCCAACGAAATTGTATTACACTTGGTCAAGTCCAAAACGGAATAAATATTGATAAGTAAAAAAGGAAACTGAACGATAATTGACGAAGTTGTAGAAGAATTTCAAAATCTACAGCTGTAAAAATAAGTGAGCATTAGAATGACTGGTATTTAATTACCACAGATGCAGTCAATTTAATGAAAATTTACTGGTCTCGTAGTAAGTACTCGATTTTCTTTGTTTTGCTCCTTTCAGTATTAGGTTATGACAACTGGTAGCTAGAAATTACAATTTCGTAGTTATAACGGTTGATGTTCCTTTGGACGTTTACAATTCTAACATTTATCTACAGGTGGCAGTAAACAGTCATATCTCTTTTTCCTTGTATTATGGAAACTATCACAAAAAGTTTAGATAACTAAGAAAAGCATACAGAAATTTCATTAAGCAGACTGTGCACAAATGAAAAGACTATAAAGGAAACCTCTCTTCAAATTAAAATGGATTGCGATTTGCAGCACTGGTTACTGCCTTTTGTCATAGTTCTGATCTAATCTCTGGCTCGACACAACGAAGCGTGATGTCTACCTTCTTGGTCTCTGTCTTTACGCAGATAAAGATCTTTGATCTTCTGTTGCTCTACGTGGTCCTTCAAACAACATGAAGAGAGTAGAGAGATTCGTGACCGTCTCAACGTTTTGACAATATCAGATATGTTGATGACATTGTCGTGTCTTTAGATCTTCAATAAGTACTAAACAGTCTATTTGAAAGTAGCAAATCTCATGGTTTACCCACCAGTAAATAAAAAATCAAAATTAATAGTTTTTTAGAGAAAAGAATAGCATTCAGAAAACACTTTGGCTAGACTTTTCTATAAATGAGATAGCTGATAAAATGGGACACCTGGGGACCTCTTTTAATTCAGAATGGGACAGTCAGATTGAAATTAAATTTCACGTTGAATGGGCAGTGTTTAAAATTCAGTTCTGTACTTATAAAGCAAAATGAGCACTCAGAGGAATCTATGACTGACGGCCTTCTGTAAGAAACATACGGTTAGACACTGAACGGGGCACTGGACTCGCATTCGGGAGGACGACGGTTCAATCCCGCGTCCAGCCGTCCTGATTTAGGTTTTCCGTGATTTCCCTAAATCACTCCAGGCAAATGCCGGGATGGTTCCTCTGAAAGGGCACGGCCGACTTCCTTCCCCATTCTTCCCTAATCCGATGAGACCGATGACCACGCTGTCTGGTCTCCTTCCCCAAACCAACCAACCAACCGGGGCAAGGAGACCACGATACACTTGAAGGCCTCTGATATGTGGGTTTACACTTACATATTCAGAATCTCCTTAAATGGCCACGATGATAAGTGCGAAACACTGAGGAAAATTGAAAAAGTGTTACAAATTGAAAATAATACCAAGAAAGGAAAACTAATTTTGTCATGCGATGCGGCATCCTAAGAGGTAAAGGTTCCTACAGCTGACACTTTAACGTAATATAACCTCTAGACCAAGAATTTAAGAAGCGGGTTTGAGGCAGATCTTTATTCGAACGTCGATGGACAAACAGAAAACTGGCAAATGAACCGCTAATATCCGGTAACGGATCGGTTCTTGAAAATGAACTGTTCGAGTAAGCAGCTGAATTGGAAGTATATCTCACTAGCGTACCCTGCGAGGTGATTTACAGTTTTGTGTCTTGAGTGGTGAAAACAGGATTAGCCATACTTGGTCCACATAGTTTGATAACAGATATAAAAAAATGTCGTGTGGCTAGGGCCTCCCGTCGGGTAGACCGTTCGCCTGGTGCAGGTCTTTCGATTTGACGCCACTTCGGATATGTTAATTATAGAGATAAATTTAGCGGTCCCGCAAGTCTCACACACAACGATCAGTCTTTCAGCATACGTAGTACATGTAATTTCGCTTTGTTGTTATCAACTTGTGACTTAGTGGTGTACTCTATTGTTGCAGGCATTCGCCAGCGCAGAGACGCAGAAGCAGCTGGAGTTGCACCGCTTCCAGCACCACCACTTCCTGCAGCAGCAGCACAACAAGATTCAGGAGCTGCAGGTCTGTGTTTTCTTATTATTATTACTTTTCGTTTCCCACCACTAAAGGTGGAACGGGCTGCTTGAGTAAGGACCCATTGTACATGCAGTGACCTTTCAGCCAAATACTAGGCGAGCTGGTTACAGCAGCACAGGGAATCCACATTACGAACATTTTGGAGGGGAATTCCAATTCTGGCATTTCGTTTGTAGCCAAGGGAACGTTGGTCAGAACCTGTGGACCCTTAATTCTGGGACAAAAAATGTGAAGCCTAGTGTACGTGGACGTGTATTTCTTCATGCGCATACTGAGTGAAGTCAATGACTTGCTCTATCTATGTTACAGGTCTGTGCCACACTTTTTTCAGTATAAATGACAAGCATCCAGAAATCACATGAATGGTAAAGAAAGCATTCTATAACGAATACCTGAATCCGATTGACGAATGAATTTTTTCTAGGCATCCCTGATGAGACAATTTCATATTTAAAAATACAAAAAAAAAGAGTAAATTATGCTGCAGACTTTCAGATAACTAGACCATCGTGTGACAACTGACTATGTTCGACAGTGACCATACGGTATAAGAAATATAATTTTGAAAGTACACAGAGACTACAACAACTGAATGATGACTTCATCTACTGCAACAAATACGAAATTATCTCTCTCCCTCTCCCTCCCCCCCCCCCACCCCCCCCCTCTCTCTCTCTCTCTCTCTCTCTCTCTCTCTCTCTCTCTCACTCTCTCACTCGCTCTCGTTTGCGGATGAGAAGCTTCGTCATTTCCGCACAAATCGGTTCAATAAAAACCAATTTTTTCTCATTTCTTAGGGCTAATTATACTCATGTTTTTACTGCTAAAACTTTAACACAATACGCGTTTAAGAAGATAATTACTCTGCACTTTCTGCAAATTATCTCAAATGTCATACTGGTCAGACAGTAGCGAAGAAATATAACATGTGTCAAGCGACTGTTATCAATATATGAAATGAAGTAGGCTACCTTCCTTCCCTTTTGTGTTCAGCGTCATAACCTTTTGTAGAAGTACTTTCAGAAGAAAGGCTGACGAATATAAATATTTAAATAAAACCTAATTTCGCCGGCCGAAGTGGCTGCTCGGTTCTGGCGCTGCAGTCTGGAACCGCGAGACCGCTACGGTCGCAGGTTCGAATCCTGCCTCGGGCATGGATGTGTGTGATGTCCTTAGGTTAGTTAGGTTTAACTAGTTCTAAGTTCTAGGGGACTAATGACCTCAGCAGTTGAGTCCCATAGTGCTCAGAGCCATTTGAACCAATTTCAACCCTGTTTCGATGCCATCACATTTCCATTCTGTGAAAAATGTGTTCTCGGTGATTTAGTTCTAAGTGAGTGTTATAAAATTAAAAGTGGTAACGCAGCCGCGAAACAAGACTTCCTGGATAAATAATGTTAAGCAGTACTTGTTAAAGGAGAATACATTCCAATTAGTCTTAAGACAAGTTCTGGCCAAACAAAATTTCTACCAGCTTGAACCTTTATCCATTCCATCGGACGATGCTGACTGTGAGCAGCAAAAGCACTGGAAGCAAATGAAATGGAATTCCTTGAGGAGTTTCCACATTACAGATGACTGTGCTGCTTCCGCAGCTGAAGCCTTCATTTTATACGAAAAAGCAGCTACTAAATGCATGTATTTTGTATAAAAAATAAATACATTTAGCAGTTGCTTGGTGTAATTTTTTCTCATATATAAATGAAATAATTATGTAAACGCAGTCAATAAGAAACGTAAAAACAAATTCACCAGGATATCAAACCGAAAGATGCCAACTGCTTAGAAAATCGATTATTTTAGCTTTACTTGACTATCGGTAATGGTCTCCCAAAACGAAAGCCGCATTTCTTTACAGAAATAAAACTTGCTTGTTATTCCATAGTACATTTAAAAGTTATGATAGTCTCCTGGTAGTTAATATACGCTTGAGAACTAAATGATGTACGTATTTAGATCCAAAGTTGTATTAACATCATTAAAATTGTTGATGAAATAAACATTTCAGTCACAGACAGTGGTTCTTTTTTCTCACTGATAGTTTTCACAATTAAAAGTAAATTTAAATAAAAAGTAATGAGTGAAGGGACAAAAGGCAGATGTGTCGGATGTAGTATTTATATTCACTTAATAGTAACTGTGTTAACTGCCAACATTCAACGAAGACTAACGTAAAATTGCTTTATCCAGAGCGGATGAACAGATATCCACGGTTGTTTCTGGACCACCTAATGCAGAAGACACATACTGATGATTCCACCCAACGAGGAGATGCAGTGATTAAGACTGGAAAAGTGTTTGAAGGAAGTAGATTTAAAATAATCCGACCTCCTTGTCCGTAGTGGCGGTTTATTTGTACTTTTAGCTACTTGTAAATATGCAGCAGCTGCGTGGAGAGGTATGCTTGCATTGGGTTGTGATTACGCCGGAAGGAAGAGTATATAAGTTTTGCATTAGGCAAGAATGCCGTACCAGACAAATCTACACAATTCCCGTTAGTAGAAAAGTGAAATAAACAATATAAGCTACTCAAAATGGATGTCGCATCAGCGATCTACTAGTGGAATAAAATCATAAATAAATCTTAAGCGTAGACCATATTAAGGAAGTTATTCGCCAGACGGTTTCGATTTATTGTTAAAACAGCACCAGTGTCACTTTTGTAAACAACTTATAAGAAAAACAAATCAAACACAACATAGTAATGAGTGTAGCTACAGTAGAATTTGTATAACGTCAACTTGTCGGAAGTTTCACGAAACTAAACTGATGAGAGAACGGAAAAAAGAGGATCTGAAAACCCGTAAACAGGGTATACAGGGTATATCGAGCTTTCCTCGCCTAGCAATGGGGCCAAACACCGTAAGTAACGTGTACGAAACATCTCATTCGTAAGCAAAACTATTTTAACTCTAGGAATACAAATCTAAAAATGTAAAATGTATGCAAAATGTTTACTACCAGTTCTTAAACAATACAGCGAAACTCGTCTGGGGAATAATTTGCTTAATGTGCAACGCGGTGAGGACAGAGGAAAAACATGCTTGATGAGTAATAGCTACTGCCGAAGAGGGCCTTCCAAACAAATTTATCATAAAAAACACTAGTGAGTTTCATCCTAGAATACTGCTCAAGTGTGTGAAACCTTACTAAGTAGTACTAGTTGGGAACATTGAACATATAAAAAGAGGACACCAAGAATAATCGCAGTAAAAGTCGGAGTGGATATAAAATAAGCCCAATAACATCGTAGGAAACATGGCCTTGCATTGATTATAAAACTGCACATTTTGATACACTAAAAATATTGACAGGCTTTACCATTAAATGGAGTTATATTTTGACATGTTCGAAATTTTAAGAACATGCTTCACCAATGAAAAACGTAATTACACTTAATAACATTCTAAAATATTTGTAGTGGACATATTATATCATGCGTTTTCAATTTCAGTGTCAGAGACACTAGAGAATGGCTTCAATAATAAAGCAGATACCGGTCGTGTACTAAAATGATGAACTTCCCGGCAGCTAGAGCACTCTCCAAAGAAGGAGAAGCTCATAAAAAATTAGGCCATTTACAACGCGTAAAGAGGCAGTTAAGCGGTTATTCTTCTCGCGTTCCAAACACGGAAGAATCCCCTAATCCGCTACACGTAGGAAGTGCCCTCTGCCATGCACTTAGTATTGATTTTCAGAGTACGGATGTACATATACAATAAAGGTTCTCGTAAATGATCAAATACTTAGTCAAACTTTCTTATTATGTCAAATTATTTCGCAGTGCACTGTTTTGATTGACGTGTTTGACTGAAATTTTGTCTGATGGCTGATTTCACAAGATGGTGAACGTGTTAATGTTTCGCTAAGAATGTTTAGCAAGAAAGAGTGTTTATTGTAATGTAACTCATTGTATCGCGAGTTTCCGCGCGGGAGTGCAATAAAGTAAAATAAAATCAAAGCTCTCCGGTTCTTACATTGGACGAGGTAGGTTACGAGTTCCCACATTGTGGTATTTTAATTAACTTTCACTGGAGGAGTAAGAAGAAGACAACATATTTTCGCGTAACTGTGTTTCCTTTTTCAATTCGAGTGCGTAGTAATTCTAAGAAGTTATTAAAAGCTTCACTGTCCATTCGGAGAAAGTTAACGAAATCATCAGCTTTTGAAAGTAGTATTTCTTTTAGCAGATTTTCATGGGTAAATTTAAATTTCAATTTTAGCTACGCCCTGAACCAGCTTCTTTTTTTCTTCTTTATGTACACTGCTAAGGTAAACGCATGATACGCTTAGTCTCCATTGGCACCTATTCATACCAGTATCAAAATACTTCGCAACACGAACACACAACGTGACAGCTGATTCAAAACTGAGGTTATCCTATACTTGACAAACTTGGTTGGTACATCTGCGGTCTTCTTTGAGAAACCGTTGGATAGGAAACAGCGAATTTGACAAACAAGTATGATCGTTACCAGGGGTGCTGTTGCTACTAACGTAGAACCGAATAAAAAGCGTCGAGTCATTCGCTGGAGCTATCTAAGGAAGCCGCGCAGAAGAGGCTGGGACGGGATTAGAGCATCCTAGTAGCCCCAACGCCGCATCGCTCACTTGCCAGATGAAGCGTGGTACGCAGGTCTAATTATCACCGAACAACTCCAGAGAAGAACGGTGCTGTGACGATCCGTGACTGGGATGGCCACAGTATGTGACGACGCGAGCGTGCTCCTCGGATATCGGCCAACAAAGGCAGTTCTTTTCGCATTCCTTTCTGCGGACGGGACAACTGGCGGATTAGAGCCCGAAGGTAACGGTCGGCGGAGGGGCTGTCGAGCACAAAGGCGGAGGGAGCGCCGAGGCAGCGAGCATCAGTGTCCCGCCAGCATCCGAGCAGGTAGCGTCTCGAACAACACAGCACCACACCACACCGCACGCTGCGTCTCTCCGGTGAGTCGGCCGGCCCGCCAGCTGATGCAGCGTCCCGTCACCACTGCCCTTTGCATTGGCCTTAGCGGCATAACTGCGACATCTCCGGAGGCATGGGGGAGGTTTACAATAGCGAAGGAACGGACGCAGTTCCACAGCGGCTGGGACTCGGCCGTCGTGTACTTCTGTAAAACTGACGACATTTAGGACGACAAAGGAAGTGGCGCCGGTTTAGAGCGAGGATGTTCCGATCCACAGTGGCGCCAGTGCAAATGAATTTCCAGGCAGTGTCAGCTTCGAAGGAAGCCGAATGAATAATCACCCCCACCGGGAGTCGTTAGTGCGGAATAACTACAGCGTAACAGTGCTGCGCAACATCTCCGACGAACGTATCGTGTGAAGGAAGTCTACACTGACGCTCAGGTACCAACGTGCTTAGAAAAAAGTTCTGCTCGCCTTGCTCAACCACCCAACAACTGTCCTGCGACTGTGATATAAATTGAGGATAATTCTGCAATAAACATGCACTGGTTGCAATTTTTTCTTATATTTTCGCTGGATCGTTTTCAAGCACCAACACCTTCACCATCGTATGTGAAATTTGCTGTAGATTTCGCGAGCAGACCGTCACAAAAGCTGTAGCACTGACGGAAAAAGTTAAGCTCGAATAATGTGGAATGGAATTGTTGTTTCTGACTAAGTGTCGTAGAATCAACAAGAGCGTGTGAAATTATTTGATAACTTAGAAACTTTTTGTCAGTTATAGCGAATGATGACGCAGCAGAAAAATCACCAACATGAATAAACATCGTCAGGAAAGCACGTAATATTTCTACAGGATAGTGCGAACTTCAACATTTAGTGTTCCGAGGTATTGTGTAGCATTATTCATTCACTTAACGATATTCATCACGCTCAATAATGCGTTCCTCGTGTATGTTTTAATAGTCACGTCATCAGTAATTGAGGCACATAATACAGTGCTACCAAAATCACCATTTTGCCATATAAGAGACTGATGCGAAAAATTGTCCCTGTCATTCGATGAGGCAAAACAGTATCCCACACCGCAGTAAACTAATTATCTGTCGTTTCCTCAAACGTACCAGTGAAGCTCGCTCAATACTCAAAATGCGAATTTCCCGCATAATCAGTTTTCATTACTTATGTTACCAGTACAGTCAGTTTTGTTACTAATGAAACGAAACACACTGCAGTTCTTTAATGCATCGTGTCCTGTATTTGCGCTATACTCCAGTCACAGCAACACGCGTTTGCGCACACTGTTGTCGTATCATTAGCAAACTCATTTCCACGCTGTTTAGACGGGCCCCATTATAGTTTGTTTGTTCTGCTGTTTGTTTTATTATGGCATAACACACGGCAAGCAAGTATGCAATCAGCTACATGTGACGAAACATGTACTCTGTAGGCCCTGCTGCATAGCTTGATTGCAGCACAACCTCGGATCACAACTATTCGTTCTCTTACTTTCATTTTTCTTATTCTGCCCTGCAGTCTTCGGAATCCCGCTTGCTTTTCCCTCCCTTCTTCCGATCGGTAATTCTTTATGAGGTTCAATTCCTGTACTGTATGCACCTGCGAGTATTACGCCCAAGATTTACCACTATCCACTCTGTCTATTGCCTTATCTCATAAAAATTATGTCAGTTTCTATGTGCAATATATGGCTGTAGTTTATAATACAGCTTTCTACAACTCTAACGTACTCCCGTTGTCTTCTACATTTCAATTGTAGACAATGAATACACTTGCATTTAAAGTCGTACGCATACTATTTTCGTACAGAAGCGACAGTGGCAAAACCCGACGAATTTCAACTCCGAAGCAGAGCCTTCGAAACAAAACGCTTGGCACTAATTACTATTGACGTGTCCCCTGTTCTATGACAGTCGAGGCAAGGTTTCATTTACTGTAACTTCCCGTAAAGTGGTAGAATTTTGCAGTACCAGTATGATATTTTTGTTTCATTGATCTTGCAACAGTCTTTGTGTGCATCTTTAGAACTTACCACCTTCCTCAAACTTCGTCTTTTAATTCGGCGCTGGCACTTTGCTATAGCTGTATTACTAACAATCTAGCAGCAAACAATGTATACATTTGTATTTCAAGTAGTACGCGTACAATTTTCGTATGTGAGTGATGACCGTGTAGCACAGCTTTGTACAGTAACTGTCTTTGCGAGAAATACTTACTAACAGGACGTTGTTAAGTGCGTTCTTCCTTCCATTGTGTTCCCATGACGTCCGAAATGTCAGCTGTGATGCTCCCCATACTTTTCCCTTTTTTTGTCTTGTGTAAGTATCCCCCTAGAGATACGTGAGGTAAAACGGTTTTGTTTTGCTCATCAGACACGACGTGGAACATTCAACATTTGTCCACCCCTATCGTATTCAAATGTTCAAATAGGTGTGAATTCCTAAGTGACCAAGCTGCTTAGGTCATCGGTCCCTAGACTTACACACTACTTAAACTAACTTATGCTAAGAATAACACACATCTATGCCCGAGGGAGGACTCGAACCTCTGGCGGGAGGGACCGCGCAGTCCATGACATGATGCTTCAAAGCGCGCGGCCACTCCGTGCGACTATCTTATTCTACATCTACATACATACTCCGCTAGCCACCAAGCGGTGTGTGGCGGAGGGCACAATTCGCGCCAAAGTCATATCCCCCCCCCCCCTCTGTTCCACTCGGGGATCGCACGAGGGAAAAACGACTGTCAGAACGCCTCAGTACGAGCTCTATTTACCTTATCTTTGAATGATGATCATTACGCGATTTGAAAGTTGGTGGTAATAATATATGCTCTACATCCTCGGTGAAGACTGGATTTCGGAATTTAGAGAGCAGCCCCTTCTGTTTATTGCGTCGTCTATCCGTGTGTCCCACCTCAAACTTTCTATGAGATTTGTAACGCTCTCGCGATGGCTAAATGTACCAGTCACGAATCTTGCCGCTCTTCTTTGGACCTTCTCAATTTCTTGAATCAGACCCAACTGGTAAGGGTCCCATACAGACGAACAATACTCTAAGACTGGACGAACTAACGTATTGTAAGTTATTTCCTTTGTTGAAGGACTGCATCGCTCAGGATTCTATCAATAAACCGCAATCTAGAGTTCGCCTTACCCGTTACTTGTGTTATCTGATCATTCCATTTGAGATCATTTCGAATAGTCACACCCAGATACGTACTTGACTGATGTTACCGCTTCCAAAGACTGATCATTTATTTTGTACTCGTACATTAATGGGGATTTGCGCAGTAGGTTACACTTACTAATATTGAGAGATAACTGCCAGTCATTACACCACGCATTTATTTTCTGCAAATCCTCATTGATTTGTTCACAACTTTCTCCATTCATATCTGATGTGACCCTGGTGAGTCGTCAGCTGGAGAAGTTGAGTCACACTTATGAAGACTGTATACAACCATTATTTATTTACCACCGATTCATGGGCTGTTGTCCGAATTTTGAAAAGTAACAATAGAAGTTGTCAGTACGATTTTGGTACATATACTGTGTTCGAACATTACGAATTACCTCGAAGAAAAAGATTTATTGTCAAATCGTTCTTGTGCAAACAACTAGCTCTTTATTCTCATTAAGTAATGAATGATGTCGACTGGGAAACTGAGTGAAATTGATTTAATATTTCTACGTTTCCAGAAGGCTTTGTACACCGTTTCTCATAAGCGCGATTTCTAATCAGATTGTGTGCCTACGGAGTATCGTCTCAGCTGTGCGACTATGATTCGTGATTCTCTGTGAGAGAGACTACAGTTCGTAGTAGTTGATGGGAAGTCATCGAGTAAAAGAGCAGAAGTGGTATCCGGCGTTCTCCAATCAAGTGTTATAGGGTCTCTGCTGTTCGTAATCTATATAAACGATTTAGGAGACAATCTGAGCAGTTCTCTTAGATTGTTTGGAGATGATGCTGTCATTTGCCGTCTAGTAAAGTCATCAAATCATTAAAACAATTGCAAAATTATTTAGACAAGATATCTGCATGGTGCGAAAAGTGGCAATTAACTCTAAATAATGAAAAGTGAGAGGTCATTCACATGACTGCTAAAAGGGCTCCATCAGATTTCGTTTATACGATAAATTACACAAATCTAAAGGGTGTGATTCCAACGAAACAGATAGGGATTACAATTACGAATAACTTACATTAAAACTATCACATAGATAGTGTTGTGGGGGAAAGCTAAGCAAAGAGTACAATTTATGGGTAGAGCACTTTGAAGATGCAACAGATCTACTGAACAGACTGTCTGCACTGCGCTTGTCCGTCCGCTTCTGGAGTACATAGCACTGACGGAGGACATCGAAAAAGTTCAAAGAAGGGCAGCTCGTTTGGTATTATTACGAAACAGGGAAGAGAATGTCACGGATATGATACGCGAGTCGGGGTGGCAACCGTTAAAATTAAGACGTTTTTCGCTGTGGCAGGATCTTTCCACGAAATTTCATTCACCAGTTTTCTTCACTTTACATTAGAAGAAATGATCATTGTATAAGAAAGAGTCACCTAAAATAAGAGAAATCAGAGCTCGCACGGAAATATTTAAGTGTTCGTTTTCCCCGCGCGCTTTTGGAGAGTGGAACGGTAGAGAAATAGCTTGAAGGTGGTTGAATGAACCCTCTGCCAAGCAGTTAATTGTGAGTTGCCGAGTAGTCGTGTGGATGTAGTGCGTTCGTAAACATTATTTAGCATTCTACAATTACACTTTGTAAGAGAGTCAAGATTTTAATCTCTGTCGTACAGGCATAACCTTAAGCAAATGACAGTGTCGTCGCAATGATGATATCTCCTGCACTTGTAGGTATACTCTGCGGACCGCTTGGCAATATGTGAAAGAAGCTAATACGTTTTGTGCTCTTTAGCCTTCCTCCCATTCGAGTCATAACGGAATGTAGGAAGACTGATGGCTCATGACTGCACTATCTCACAACACAACCAACTGGCTAAGTTCTTGAGCCTTCGTAAATAGACGTTCGACACAAGTGTTTAACAGTACACATAATTCAGAGTTTCTGTTACATTTATAGTATTATCGCATGAAACTAAAAAGTCGCAATCCGTAGACGTTTTATAGCATTAGTTTGTCGAATCCCCCATTACCTATCGAAACGATGTAGTGGTTGGTACTGAAATGGTGTTCGACATCGGCGACATTCAAAATCTAGTTTACTTTAGGTTTTCGTAATGTCTCTGACTCAACCGAGGCGAAAGTCAGAATGGTCTTAACAGAAACGCGGTCGATTTCTTCATCTATTTTTAACAATCCCAGCCTTCTGTTCCATCTCTAACTCAGTTTTGACGGGATACTAAATGTCAGCTTTCCCTTTTTCGAACAGTATCACAGAAGGATTAATGCGATATAAAATGTAGATTTTAATATTATTGTTACTGTAATTATTATGTACAGTGTGACTTTTCGATTCCGAGCGTGCATCTACGTCTATCCTCTGTAGACCACTGCGAAGTGCGTGGTGGAATGTACTTAGTATTGCACCACGTATTAAAGTTTCATCCCGTTCTATTGGCGTATGGAACTCTGGAAGAATGACCTGCTGAAATACCGCACAACAATTAGTCTAATGCTGTCTCCTCGGTCCCTACGGAAGTGATAGTTCGGGAATTGACGCTGCTGTGGACTGGTGCTCCTTCACCCACACCACGAAGAGCTACACTGAAATAACGTGAAGTCGACAGTGATTTAACAAGTGCATGGTAGGCGCCAGACCTACAGCCGACATAATAGTTATACAGTGTCAACCAAATACTTCAGTAGCCGGCCGGAGTGGCCGAGCGGTTCTAGGCGCTACAGTCTGGAACCGCGCGACCGCTACGGTCGCTGGTTCGAATCCTGCCTCGGGCATGGATGTGTGTGATGTCCTTAGGTTAGTTAGGTTTAAGTAGTTCTAAGTTCTAGGGGACTGATGACCTCAGAAGTTAAATCCCATAGTGCTCACTTGAACCAAATAATTCAGTAAACAAATTATAATGGTATTATTAATATTAATAACTGCTACAACATGCAAAATTTCCCCCTCAGTGTTATGAAGGTTGCGTATTACTAATTTATAACTAATAGAAAATAGCGCTTGCCCCTTTCAGTAATTCGTGTCAATAGTATAGGACATTAAGATATACTGTATCAGGTGCAGAGAGAGGTTGGGAAGGTCCTGTAATGTCTGACATGGCGGAAATTTAGCCAAAAGCTTCAGCCATTCTTTGTGCATAATATGAAACGTGCCTGTGGAGTCACGTAACTGGGAATCACTGTCCCTGTAACTTCTGACCGCTACCACCCGTTCCGCCTTCATTCAACGTCTGAGAAGCGGAAACGGTCGCCAGTTAACTGCAATCAATACGGCCGTCTTCTGGCAGCGACAGAACAGCCTGCGTTTTGTCCGAGCACAGCTCCGCACACCGAAAATAAATATGAGTGCGCCGTGTCAAATAAAGGTATACTCCGTAAAAATTACAGCTTCCGGCGCCCGCGCGGCTGCTGGCTCGAATTAACAGGAACTAGTTGCTACAAATAAAATTATGCCTTCTGTTGTTTGTTTGTCTGTTATGATAGGCGCGGGATTCACAAGCGCCGACTGCCGTGCCGACGCTTTGACCAACTTTCTATGTCTCTCTGTTGGCCTTTCTGACATCAATCCTCAGTCTTCCAATTCGCCTGCATGTCACAGCACCTCGCTGCACATAACTGCTGGCAAACTCAGCAAGTGAAATTAGAAACTTCGCGAGCTGTATGTTGGCGTCCCTTACGCATGTATTTCCCCCTCTCAATACAACTGTTCCATTTCTGTTGTCGTTACAGAGAGACAACTTCGGGTAAGTAAAGTGCAAGGAGATGTTGGTCCAGAATTCATTTACGTGTGATAGCAGCCACTGAATCCGACATCATATAAGATGAACTTTCTTTCTGACGAAACACCCTTTTCATAACTCCCAGAACTAAGAAACGAATGCCCTGCATTAAGTGTCACTTCACTATAAAATCGATTACGACATTTTATTGCCATTAGTATTTAATTTCATGTTGTTACATATTCTCCATTAATATAGGCTCAAAATATTTTCATCAGCTCTTTCGTATTCTTTCTATTTATATTCCATGAAAAATTGATATGCTTATATGTAGTCCAAGTGCAGTTCTTCCTATTTAAGGGGAGCCAGAGGTGCCTATGCTACCCATGTTAAAATCACTAAGTTTGAGGAACATTTATGAATAAACTACCAAATAGAAAAATTTGATTTTTTTTTTACATATAGAGTGGTTTAGTATTGCAGTTATGACAGAGTGATTTTGGAGTATCTTTTCTAGTTTCCTTCCAATTATTTTTTTTATTAATGATCCAAATTTTTTTCAAATAATTGCTTTATAATTAAACTGAAATGAAACTACTGAACATATTGCCAGATGGCTGTGTTACAATGTAAGTTTGACCACTAGGAGTGCTGTATAAAAATTTCATCTCTCTAGCTTGAGTGGATTTTGAGAAAATGTTCCTTATATTCGAAAAATTCTAATTTACGGGAAATGGCTATCAAAGTTTCTCAATACATTCCTGCACTATAGGATGGATTATCAGGGTCTTCTTCTTCACCCTCCAAAAGCTTCCTCTTCTGTCTTCTTTTCTGGCTCGTTGTTCCATCATACTTCATATGCCTTTCTCTTCTTTCTGCTCCTCTTATCCTTTCTCTGTCAATATTTCTTAGTGCTCGTACAGTGTTCACCCCAGCTGTAAATCCTAATGCCTTCAGAACTTCACACTGTTCCCTTGGTTGTAGGTTGCTATTGCATCATAAATGCCAAAGTGCAGTGTTTTTATGCTTACAAACACCCTTTTAGGAATCACTTTCCAAATCAAATTGTTTACACTCTCATTAGGATTCTGCGTCTTTCCATGTAGACATTTGTGTAACGATTCTTGCTGTGCTAAGTCATGAAAAATTGGTTTTATTGCATTTATCACAGCTGCTGGCAAACCATGTTTGTGATCATAGTTCTTTTTTGCATTATATTTGCACCAGGAATCTTTTGGGCACAGACTGTGTTGAGGGTGTTCATTGGAAGAGGCAGTATGAAGGAACAATGCCCACACTGCTTTTCACATGTCACTAACATTACTAGTATTTTGCCTTATAGCATACCCATAGTATCTCTGTAGACGTTCAATCACCTCATCAGTAAGCCTGCCTCTCCCTCCTATTGTCTTTCCATCACTGAGCTTACTTGAACCCAAAGTTTGTTTGAGCCTTCGAAGCAATGCACCCATACGCTTTTGCACATGCCCAATGCATTCCAACTTTTCTACTACAAATTCATTTCCATATGGTTTCAGTTCCTCTATAGTCTTGAAACCTTTGGAGTCACCATCCCCAAGGTAGTATTTGTACCTAACGTTGTATCTGGGAACTGAACCTTCAAAAATTTGTTTCACTCCATCCACTTCCATTGCTCCACTTGATCCACTAAAATTTCCCTCACAGGTTCCACTGTGCTCTCCTTTGATTTTATTTTTGTACCTACAATGTTTTGATAATATTGCAACATCTATCACCACAAGTAGCAGTTACAACCCCATTCAGGGATTTATGACCCCTCTTCTGCCAGAAACCATCTAATGCCACTACCAAATCCCTAGAACCACCGTTCATTTCTACAGATTCCTCCACTGCTTCCTTCATGGTTTTCAAAGCCACATCTTCAACAGAGGATCCTACCAGTTCACAGTAGTACCAAAATTTGCTGGGAGGCGATGGCAAGTTCATAATACCACAAAACAGTTTACCAGCAGCAGACCCTTTTCCAATGGATCGAAGACCGTACACAAGTCGAACATTCACATCAAACACTCTAGATCGTCCATTTTCACCAAAGAGACTGGCACGTGAATTGTAGAAAGTCACTTGATACTTGCAACATGCACAGATTATCTTCATCTCACAAGCTAAACCAAAGTGCTTTGTTATCTCTGGTCCCACTCCTACACTTGAACACATTTTGCACAGAACACTTTCTTTCAGCACAGAAGATAATAATCCAATATTCAGTACTTCGTTAATATCATCACTGTCACTAACATATTCACGAAATCTGTCACTTCCACCAGTCAGCTTCTTGCTAGATGATGTCACAGGGCTATGGCCGGCCATGTGTTGCTTAGCATAAGAACGCACTGTTTCAGTAATTGTAGTATCGCAACTTGGTATTAGTGTTAATTTTCTTTTCCCTACGTTCTTCCTCTTCTTATATACACGGATACTAAAACGTGGCACCGTAACCAGAACAACGTTTTACACAAGAAGTATAATACTACCAACAGGCGCAACACTGAACTAATTCGAAACGGTAAACAGCAAAGAGACGATGTTCCGCGCTCTTAGCGCTTCATTTGTCACAGAAAATAATGTAGCCAACCCTTGCACACTCGCTGTATGCGTAACATAAGGCGCTGTATGCGTAACAGGTCGAGAAAATCCCAAGCAGTTCGCCAGGAAGTCACAAGAGGGTGTTAGATGCATTCAGCGGCCGCCTATTTCCTCTGCATGCGTGGGGGAAAATGGTAATAACTCCACTTCTAGGGCGAGTAGAACAATAATTCAAAGTTTACATTAAAGAGAAATGTTCCAATTAATTTTCGGCAGCAAAAAAAAAAAATCGTAATTTTTTGGATTTGACCACCTCCGGCTCCCCTTAAATATTTGTTGATAGGTGACAAATTTAACACAATTATATTAAATTTGTCACCTATCAATAAATATTTAAATTATATATATAGGAGCAAAGAAAGGAAGGAATATTAGAGTTTAACGTCCCATTCTGTGTCCTAAAGTCGTACACATAACACATACATGCTGTATTATTTCGCATAAATTCACCTGATGATGGAGGTTCAAACCTCTGAAACGCGTAGTGGAAATACAATAAGTTGTGTCTGGCAACAATAAACTTGTTAAATCGTTTTTCCAATCGATATCAATAGGAGCCACGGTACTACCTAACCTAATATGTTCTATTTAAAGTAGATCATGTGTTGATATGATGCAGCAATACAGGAACCAGTTGAAATACGGCTTTGTAATGAACGAGCTTCAGTCTTTTGCAATAATACGTATGCTTATGCCTTAGTCTTACTTTTACACTTAAACAGAATACACTACGTGTCCGTTTAGCTTTTCAAGATATAGTTATCTGCAACTTACCAGCAGGCACGATTAGTGTCGAATTAGTTTACCTGTATATTTTAAACATCCTTCCTTACTTCGTCATTTGCTCTCAACAGTATAACGGAGAAGACATGATTCACCACATGGGAGAGCAGAGGAAATTAATACATCTCCTCCATCATAGCAATTTAGATTTTGTTCAATTCTTTCTCACCTTTTCATCCGCTGAATGCTGTTACCAGTTTCTGCGCCAATTTTCCAGTGACTGCCTCAATTTTCAATTCCCTGGACATTTCTGTAATTTCTTTATGTTTAGGTCAAACCTTTCGTCTGATAGTTTAGCCAGTAGTAGTTCATAAACTGTAAAATTTGCTGCATGTTCTGTTACTTACTCGAAATTCTTCTTAACACTAGGTTACTGTATGCTATGCGTATGTGAAGCTGAGCTCCGTGTGCTATTCATTCAAAAATAATTTTGTTTTGTTCATCCTTGTGGTATTGTTTCTGATGGGTCTTACTACTGTTAATCAACGACAAAATAAAATAATAATCTGATATTACGAGGGTGTGCTGATAGATAATGCCTCGGAATTTTTATGCGAACACTCTTAAAGTTTTTTAAATTAAATAAACGTTGTTAATATTCCAAAACTTTATTCTTCGCGTCTACATATTTATTTCTCAACGTAAGTACCCTGGCGACGAACACATTTCTCCGAAAGAGAGACCAATTTGTTGATACCGTCACTGTGGAATGTTTCACTTCGTTGACGGAGCCACAACCTCACCTCTGTTTGCACCGCTTCATCAATATGAAAGCGAAGGTCTTCTATAAGTTTTGGAAACAGATGAAAATCATTAGGGGCCAGAGGGACCGTATGGGGAATGATCGAAGACAGTGAACCAAAGGAAGACAGTGAACCCAAGGCGTCGGATTGTTGGAGATATCGCAGCGCTTGTGTATGTTCCATGTGTGGACGAACTCTCCGAATTCGAAACTCGATTACAGCACGCTGTTTCTCACATACCTACATTTTACACGCTACAATTCGGAGTTCTCTAATGGCAGAGGGCTGCAGAGATGTAGACTTGCAGATAAATATGTAGAATGTTAAAAGTTTCCTTTATTTAAAAAAACCTTTAACAGTTTTCACATAAATCCGGAGGCATTACTTTTCATCATGCACTCGTAGTTTTCTGCAAGCAGAGCTTAGCTCGCTAGCTGGTATGGCCACCTCGTAGCATATTGCACTGATATGCAGTGTCCATGTTGCGGATGTGTCAGTTCTTGTAGTGTTAGGAGGGGACCGTCAGATCTGTTAATAGCGGATTTTGATAGTTGTTAGATACGTTATAAAGGGACCTGTCCTGATTACCTGGCTACCGGCTTTTCATGCGACAGCCCTAGTTTCCTTGAAACTCGATGCTGACGTTTTATTCGTACGAATTACACCTGTAAAGTAGCCATATTTTGGCACAGCGACCATAGCACAGCGGCGAAGTCCAGGGCTATCACGCTGACGGCGACATAGCTTCAAATCCTGCACAGGTACTTTCTATTTTCTATTTCATCGAAAAAATCATTCATTACAACAAGTTTCCTGCAGATGAGTATTCCGTTTGTTACAGAACAGATTACAGAATCTGCTTACTTGTTATCGCTTGTTGTGCAAGAACAAAATTGGTACAGTAGCCTATTTATCGTAGAAGCAACCTAAACACAAATTGGTAGAACACTATGCACATTTATTGCCTTGCAGGTACACGGATTTTTCGCAAGCGATATCGAAAATCATTTCGTTTCAAATCAAAAACATTGTTCTTTCTGCGATTAACTTCGACGTGAACTACGCGTATCTGGTAATTCCTGTGAAAGCAGGTGCACTAAATTCATGCAGAATTAAAGAATGTTTTTTTGTGGAATTTTCCACGAAATGATTTCTCTATTAGTCTCTAACAAGACTCGAGCATTTCGAATTTCATTCGTGGATATTTTAACCTAGCTGTAAAATTAAACAGCAGAGTTAGCTGTGTACCGACTGGATGGTAGTCCTGAACCTTAGCCGCTGCGCTACGCTTGCTTGGTGCCAACATGAGTAACGTTACGGGTGCGGGAGGTACCATAAAACATCAACATCGATTTTCACGGAAACTAGGCACTGTCGGAAGAAAAGCCGCCGGCCAGGTACCCAGTACAGGTCCCTGTGCAACATAACTAAGACACAACGAAATACGCGATTAACAGATCTGATGGTCCCCTTGTTAGACTAAACCATAATTTTCCTTCCTTGTGGTCTTCGACATTATTTGTAAATGTTAGGCGTCGATTGTCTGAACCTATCCCGGGAGTCAGGTATTCCGACTACTTGATAGAGCTCCACCGTCGGGAAACCTCGTGTCAAGAGCAAATTGAATCTGAAAGGACAGTGTCGCAGCTTGAACGGCTAAAAACGAATGAAAATTAATTCACCATACGGAGATACGTCCGTTCTACTACTCATAAAGGCGATTTACCTGTCAAGTTCTGTATTTGTATGTAATCGAAATTTGAAACTTTACCAATTTAAAGTGACACAGGCACCGGCCGCAGAAGAAATAGCACCGCGTAACAGACAGTTATGGCCAGCAGAATCGCTAGAGCACAAATGAGAATTTTTGAGAAGGTGATGCATTTTAGAATAGAATCTCATCTGAGCAACAATAATATCGTCAGCAAATCACAGTTCAGAAGAGTTGCTCTACTGAGAATGCCATTTACGTGTTGCTCACCAAATTTTACTAACATTAAATAATAAAATAGCGACGGTTGGTTTTTTCTGAGTCTTATCTAAGGCGTTTCACTGTATGAATCACAGTATTCTCCTAGTCAAATTGAAAGTTTAAGGGATTGATGGTATAGCCAAGCAAAGGATAATGTCATATCTAACCGAATGAATGCAGAAAATAGTACTCAGTAATTGAACCAACGTAGTCTAAGGACATTATTTTGACTAGGGAGAAATCACGTTGCGGATCCCCAAGGCTCGATCTTAGGTCCACTATCGTTCCTCATATATGTAAAAGATATTCCGTTTAATATACAGCAACCAGAATTAGTTCTTTCTGCAGATGACACTAATACTGCAATCAATTCAAGCATACATACAGCAACAGAAGAAATGGTAAACAGTGTTCTTAAATGTATGATTCACTGGTCTTCTGCGAATGCAAATGATATCACTGTGGGTTTTAAAAAGGCACAACATATTTATTTCTGCACATCTAGGGGGGGGGTGGGGGGTGCTACACCACTGTACCAATGGTAAGTGTAGCACATGGAGAGGAAATAATAAATAAGAGGGAAACTTCAAAATTCTTCGGTGTCCATATTTATGAGAATTTAAATTTGGGAAAAACACATTTTGGAGATTCTCAAACAACTTTGTTCAGCCACATCTTCACTTGCACTTGCACTGCAAATCTTGAGGAGAGACAAATCAGTAAGATTACCTATTTTAATTCAGTGATGCCACATGGAATAATATTCTGGGGTAACTCATTTTTAAGAAAGAAAGTCTTCATTGGTCAAAAACGTGCTGTAAGAATAATGTATGGTGCACACCCGCAATCATCTTGTAGGCATCTGTTTAAGGACTTAGGCATTGTGACTACAGCTTCGCAATATATTTAGTCCCTCATGAAGTTTGTTTTAAATAATCCACTGCAGTTCACAAGGTACAAAGATGTACATAATTATAATACCATATGGAAAAATTACGTTCATTATACCACATTAAGTTTTTCTTTAGCACAAAAAGCGGTGCACATGCTGCAACTAAATTTTTTGATAACTTACCCTGTCTGACAGACAGGAAAGTAAAATTTGAAAGCAAAGTGAAAAAAGTTTCTAATTGACAACTCCTTCTGTTCTGTAGAAGAAGTATTATTGTAATGTATAAAAGTTGGTGAGTAGGTATTACTAACTCACACCTGTATTTAATTATATATATATATATATATATATATATATATATATATATATATATATATAAAATTCAGCATATAGCCATATGTACAAAACAGCGATGTGAGTGTAACATGACTCGTTCCCACAACATTACGATTTATATAGAAGTGTAAATGTGCCGTTTCAATGATGTGATTAAAACACATTGGAGTGGACCAACTCGTGGGAAGACTTTGGATCGTGGGGTCACTGTGTGGCTTTTGATACTGGTCTACCGCAGTGCGGATAAACTGAAAACGATGTATTCTATTCTCACATGTCGCCCTAGGTGCGTACTGTTCCTTTCACCTATGTTTAATCAGTTCACTGAAACTGCACATTTGCACTACTATTTTCGGAAATATGTCGCTGTAAGTAGTGCATGCGTTAACATGTATTGTTTCATGCAATAGTCAAACTTTGTACCAAATAATACCTCAGTTAATTACCTTCATGTTCCACGGATCATTTGGACTATAAATCGTAATGCTGTGGAACAAGTCATTTTACATTCACATCGCAAATTAATTTGTACATACGGAAGAACGCACGACAGCACATCAGCTTCTATTTTGGGAAATACGGTCTTGTAAGTATGCATGTGTTAACACACACTGGCTCAAGCAAACGTTTAGCTTTTTGTCAAATAACACCTCATTTATGACCCCCGTGACTCTGCTGGTCATAAATGCCTGTCACGCGCTATTGTTTCTCCAGCAGCTCGTGCGTATTTCGATCCGTTAACTTTCAAACATCACCTGAACACAAATGCATAGCTTTGAACATAAATGACATTTATGACTGGTAGAAAAGACACATCTCCGCATTTTAAAATAATTATTATTCGGTTTCAGCCACTATCTTCGGTGTGCTTTCCTTGTAAGATCTCGGTTTTTCACCCGCTGTTGGCGTTACCTCATACTACTCAAAAACTTCCCACAGAAACCTGTGAGATTGTTGGAATAGGTACGGAGACAGGGTTTTAACGTCCCGCCAATAATGAGGTCATTAGAGTCGGACCATAAGGTCGGATTCGGGGAGAAAATTGGCCTTATGCGATTTAGGGAAACTACGGAAAATCTAAACCTGGTTGACCGGACGTGGATCTAAATAGCTGCACTCCCAAATGCGAGTCCAGTCTGCTAAACACTGTGCCACATCGTTCGGTGGCAACTATTGTATTCCGCATCGGCTAGCGTTGTAGCCAACCAGCTGTTTTGACTCTCGGTTCGTCAATAAGCTAGCGCTAAGTTACTGGTGCTTCTAAATCACCAAGTTTGAGTGAGGATACCCAGAAGAGCAAAAAGTGTTTTCGTCCATAAACGAATAGGCTGTGCTATTTGTTCCTTTAAAAATTTGATGGGTGTCGGATGTAATTTTAAGTTCTATTCCCGTGCTTGCAGAAAATAATAATTAAAGAGGGCCAGCTTCCTTGCAAGAGCACATTTTTCTTTTTGTTTTGTTTAATCCCCAAACATATGTCACCACACTTGTGGCCTCTTCATTATATTTTTCTTTTATTATTTCTTTTTTTTCATATTATTTGTGCCCTGTGGCTGCCAACGTAAATCAGCCACAAGTCTAATGCTGTATCAATTTAGACTTGATGATTTCTGTTGGTAGCCACAGGGTACACATATTTATTTCGTGTATGGCATATTACATCACATGCATTAATTACACATAAGCAGTCTACAATACAGACATTAAGAACGCATAAAAAACATGCAGGTCATATAGAAATAAAAAAAAATATGTATACAAATACATACAACCACAAAATACGAGGGTTGGAACTTTAATAGCGGAAACTATTTATTTACAGCTCGTACAAAATACACTCCTGGAAATTGAAATAAGAACACCGTGAATTCATTGTCCCAGGAAGGGGAAACTTTATTGACACATTCCTGGGGTCAGATACATCACATGATCACACTGACAGAACCACAGGCACATAGACACAGGCAACAGAGCATGCACAATGTCGGCACTAGTACAGTGTATATCCACCTTTCGCAGCAATGCAGGCTGCTATTTTCCCATGGAGACGATCGTAGAGATGCTGGATGTAGTCCTGTGGAACGGCTTGCCATGCCATTTCCACCTGGCGCCTCAGTTGGACCAGCGTTCGTGCTGGACGTGCAGACCGCGTGAGACGACGCTTCATCCAGTCCCAAACATGCTCAATGGGGGACAGATCCGGAGATCTTGCTGGCCAGGGTAGTTGACTTACACCTTCTAGAGCACGTTGGGTGGCACGGGATACATGCGGACGTGCATTATCCTGTTGGAACAGCAAGTTCCCTTGCCGGTCTAGGAATGGTAGAACGATGGGTTCGATGACGGTTTGGATGTACCGTGCACTATTCAGTGTCCCCTCGACGATCACCAGTGGTGTACGGCCAGTGTAGGAGATCGCTCCCCACACCATGATGCCGGGTGGTGGCCCTGTGTGCCTCGGTCGTATGCAACCCTGATTGTGGCGCTCACCTGCACGGCGCCAAACACGCATACGACCATCATTGGCACCAAGGCAGAAGCGACTCTCATCGCTGAAGACGACACGTCTCCATTCGTCCCTCCATTCACGCCTGTCGCGACACCACTGGAGGCGGGCTGCACGATGTTGGGGCGTGAGCGGAAGACGGCCTAACGGTGTGCGGGACCGTAGCCCAGCTTCATGGAGATGGTTGCGAATGGTCCTCGCCGATACCCCAGGAGCAACAGTGTCCTAATTTGCTGCGAAGTGGCGGTGCGGTCCCCTACGGCACTGCGTAGGATCCTACGGCCTTGGCGTGCATCCGTGCGTCGCTGCGGTCCGGTCCCAGGTCGATGGGCACGTGCACCTTCCGCCGACCACTGGCGACAACATCGATGTGCTGTGGAGACCTCACGCCCCACGTGTTGAGCAATTCGGCGGTACGTCCACCCGGCCTCCCGCATGCCCACTATACGCCCTCGCTCAAAGTCCGTCAACTGCACATACGGTTCACGTCCACGCTGTCGCGGCATGCTACCAGTGTTAAAGACTGCGATGGAGCTCCGTATGCCACGGCAAACTGGCTGACACTGACGGCGGCGGTGCACAAATGCTGCGCAGCTAGCGCCATTCGACGGCCAACACCGCGGTTCCTGGTGTGTCCGCTGTGCCGTGCGTGTGATCATTGCTTGTACAGCCCTCTCGCAGTGTCCGGAGCAAGTATGGTGGGCCTGACACACCGGTGTCAATGTGTTCTTTTTTCCATTTCCAGGAGTGTAGATACGTGTTTCAAAGTTTTACTGGCCTTCAGAATAGTCACCAGCATTGTGTATAACCCGTTGCCAGCGATGTGGAAGTCGTAGGATACTCTTAGCAGTGCCATTTGTGTTGAGCGGCGCGGTCTGTTGCCCGACGAATTTGTAGCAGTTCTGAAGCGAATGCCGTCAAGTGTTTCCTTCAGTTTCTAAATCGAGTTGAACTTACGAGGGCTTAAGTCAGGGGAGTGCAGTAGGTGATGTAGCACTTAGCAGCCCAATCAGTCAAACAAATCAGTAACAACTTGCACTGTACGTGCTTGAGCATTGTCCTGCAAAATGATGGTCAGGTTCTGCAGAAAGTGTCATCACTTATGTCTCTATGCTGTTCATTTTTGGAACACAACCTACGACCAGCTTAGAGGCATAAGTGATGACACTTTCTGCAGGACCTGACCATGATTTTGCAGGACAATGCTCAAGCGCGTACAGTGCAAGCTGTTACAGATTTGTTTGACTGATGGGGCTGAAGTGCAATACCAGCTACTGCACTCCCCTGACTAAAGCCCTCGTATGTTCAACTCGATTTCTAAGCTGAAGGAAACACTTCACAGCATTCGCTTCAGAACTGCTAAAAATTCGTCGGGCAATAGACCGCGCCGCTCGAGCTGTCAACACAACTGGCACTGCTAAGAGTATCCTACGAGTTCCACATCGCTGACAACGGGTTATACACAATGCTGATGACTACTTTGAAGGTCAGTAAAACTTTGAAACACGTATCTATTTTGTACGAGTTGTAAATAAATAGTTGCCACTATTAAAGTTCCAACCCTCGTGAATAGGAATACAACCACAGCCGAATGTCCATGTTGCTGATTTATTCTACGCCTTTTCAGTAGCGTGCAAGAATTTGGAGCGGTCGCTAGCGAAGGCTGTCAGTGGGCAATCTTCCACTACATGTTTTCCGGTTTGTCTGGGAGGGCCACACTCGCATCTGGGGGAAGCTATTTTTCCCCATGAACACAGCGAGTGTGCACATCTGCCACAGCTTGTGCCTATTCTATTTAGATAGCCCAGATTTTGCAAGGCTTGTCGAATCCATACGGTATTGTGGTGAGGCAACGCGTATGATGCAAGGCAGGACGTGCCTCTTTGGTCCACTCCTCTTACCAGTGATCACTTAGGCTGAATGCACTTTCATCCAAAACTGTTGCGCACTTTAGAGGTTGATGTCTAGAGCGCAGTTTGGTTCCCTCACTGTCGAGGATGTGTTGATGAATTTGCGGAAGAGGGTTATTATCGATCTTTTTCAGTTCTGTAATGAGTGATTTCTGTCGTAGCAATTAGGGAGCAGCTACATTGCTTACTGCGGTTATCCAATAAGTTGGGGTCGCCATTATTCGGCCCGTTATAGTGGCGCATAGTTATTTTAGCTGGATATCAATGCGACTAGTGTGAGTACTGTTGATTCAACACAACAGTCGTGGAAAATGTTTCGGGATTAACTAAACAAAACAAAAATTGTGACTTTGCAAGAAGGTGGACACTTTTTAATTCATTATTCAGATGAAATTCTTTAATGGTTTAACGATTTCAGTTCCTAAAAATTAAATAGTACTTGTATTTCCGTTTCTTCATTGCGACGAATACTGGCAAAACTTCAGCATACTAAGTGTTGTCGATATTTTAATTTTATATGCGTTTCGCGCCTATTCAAAAAGTCTGCCTTACACAAGAGTTTAAACGCTTAGAATGTCTCAGTGATATAGCATATGTACGCGCATAATAGTTCCAGCTGATTACAAATTAAAAGATTATACTTTCACATCGCCTGGTGTAAACGAAAAGATCGTCTAGCATTACTGGCCGAGAGATCTCGAGTAAATTATTTCGGCCGTTTAGTGCAAGTGTTTTTACGTGACACTACTTCGGCGGCTTGCGCGTCAATGATGAAATGAAATTATGAGTACGACATAGGCACTCAGTCCCAGAGCAGAGGAAAGCGCCGACACGGCGAGGAACCGAACCCACGGACTAGAGGCAGCAACGCTAACCACTAGACCACGAGCTGCGCACTGGCAGGTGACTATTGCGGCCTAAACTTAGCGCATAACCTGCGCCTGCGGTAACTGCCAAACGCCTTCAGCCTATCACGGCGCCTTCTCTTGCGTTTTCTGTCGTTTACTAGGCAGTCCGCAACATGTGCGCGTTCAAGTGGCTATATCTCCAATCACAGAGCGAATCTGTACATTAACACATTTGTCCTGCGATATGTCTTAAATGTTGCTAGCGTGTACAGGGCTATTACAAACGATTGAAGCGATTTCATAAATTCACTGTAGCTCCATTCATTGACATATAGTCACGACACACTACAGATACGTAGAAAAACTCATAAAATTTTGTTCGGCTGAAGCCGCAATTCAGGTTTCTGCCGCCAGAGCGCTCGAGAGCGCAGTGAGACAAAATGGCGACAGGAGCCGAGAAAGCATATGTCGTGCTTGAAATGCACTCACATCAGTCAGTCATAACAGTGCAACGACACTTCAGGACGAAGTTCAACAAAGATCCACCAACTGCTAACTCCATTCGGCGATGGTATGCGCAGTTTAAAGCTTCTGGATGCCTCTGTAAGGGGAAATCAACGGGTCGGCCTGCAGTTAGCGAAGAAACGGTTGAACGCATGTGGGCAAGTTTCACGCGTAGCCCGTGGAAGTCGGCGAATAAAGCAAGCAGGGAGCTAAAGGTAGCACAGCCGACAGTTTGGAAAATGTTACGGAAAAGGCTAAAGCAGAAGCCTTACCGTTTACAATTGCTACAAGCCCTTACACCCGATGACAAAGTCAAACGCTTCGAATTTTCGGCGCGGTTGCAACAGCTCATGGAAGAGGATGCATTCAGTGCGAAACTTGTTTTCAGTGATGAAGCAACATTTTTTCTTAATGATGAAGTGAACAGACACAATGTGCGAATTTGGGCGGTAGAGAATCCTCACGCATTCGTGCAGCAAATTCGCAATTCACCAAAAGTTAACGTATTTTGTGCAATCTCACGGTTTAAAGTTTACGGCCCCTTTTTCTTCTGCGAAAAAAAAGTTACAGGACACGTGTATCTGGACATGCTGTAAAATTGGCTCATGCCACAACTGGAGACCGACAGCGCTGACTTCATCTTTCAACAGGATGGTGCTCCACCGCACTTCCATCATGATGTTCGGCATTTCTTAAACAGGAGATTGGAAAACCGATGGATCGGTCGTGGTGGAGATCATGATCAGCAATTCATGTCATGGCCTCCATGCTCTGCCGACTTAACCCCATGCGATTTCTTTCTGTGGGATTATGTGAAAGATTCAGTGTTTAAACCTCCTCTACCAAGAAACGTGCCAGAACTGCGAGCTCGCATCAACGATGCTTTCGAACTCATTGATGGGGACATGCTGCGCCGAGTGTGGGAGGAACTTGATTACCGGCTTGATGTCTGCCAAAACACTAAATGGGCACATATCGAACATTTGTGAATGCCTAAAAAAACTTTTTGAGTTTTTGTATGTGTGTGCAAAGCATTGTGAAAATATCTCAAATAATAAAGTTATTGTAGAGCTATGAAATCGCTTCAATCATTTGTAATAACCCTGTATGTTAAGCCAATGCCTTACCTCATATGGAAACGTCCTATTCGAGTGTTAATTGTGTGTCGCTCAAGAACGTAAATCCCTGATATCAAATGCCAAATACGTTCCATCAACGTAAATAGGTTAAGTAACTTACTAGCAGATCAAAAATATGTGCCGGACCTGGACTTTATCCTGAAATATTGCCTTTCGTGAACAATCCTCTCACCGACAGAGCTATCCAGGTACGAATTAATCCGTCTCACGCCTGTAATTCTGTCAGTACTTCCCTCCCACTTCTTACTTTCCTTTCTTTTAGAAGTGTCAGTCCCGCAAGGTACGCAGAAACACTTCTGTGAAGTTTAGAGTAGGGGAGAGATATTGTCAGAAATGAAGCTGCGAAGGTGGGTAGTGAGTCATGCCTGCACAGCCCAGAAGATAAGAGCATTTCCCGTGAAAGGTAAGGTTCTGGCTTCGAGTCTCGGTCTGGTGGACAGAATTAAATTGACCGGAAGTTTCAGAAAAGCGCACACCTCGCTTCGGGCTTTAACTTAATGTGAAAAATTCGTTCTGGAAACAGATGAAAACATTAGGAAGTATTTCATTAACAGGTCTATACCCAATACGATCCAAAGTATCCGGACACCTGTTAGTGGACTTAATATGGGGTGTTTCCAACTTTCACCAATATGAAGGCTTGAACTCTGCTCCGCTTCAATGAGATGTCTAAATGTCTGTGGATGTATGGTAGCTCCTTCTCCGCCACGAGACGAGACAAGAGAAGGTAGCGATGTTCGACGACGGGGTTTGGAGCGAAGTCGACATTGTACCTCGTCCAAAAAAGGTTCCGGGTTCAGGTCGGGATTCTGGGCAGGCCACTCCATATCAGGAATATCACTGTCCGCAACCCATTGCCTCACATCAGCTGCTTTATGACACGGTGCATTCTTTTGCTGATATGACCAGTCGTCATCTCCAAACTGTTCCTCCACTGTAGGCAGTATACAATGCTGTAAAATGTGTTCGTATCCATCTGCATTTAACGTTTTCTTAAGCGCAATAAGGGGACCACGTCCTAACTGCGAAACACATCCCCATACCGTAACACAATCTCCTACATATTCACTGTTAATACTACACATAATTGCAGGCAATGTTCTTTAGGCATTCGCCAAACACAAACCCAGCCATCGGAATCCCACAGATTGTAGCGTGATCCATCCCACCAAATCTCTTATTTCCAGACATCTCCTGCCCAGAGACTTTGCTTGTTACAACGCCTCCAGCGTCGCATAGCACTGACTGGAGAAATATGCGGCTTATGACGAGCTGTTCTACCCCGTTCTTTTTACCTCACTACGCCCAGACAATGTGTTAGCTGGGTTGCTGGTAGCACTTTGGAACTCGCCAGTAATTCCTCCTGCTCATTTCATACTATTTTTTACAACCATCCTCCGCAATGCTCGACGGTCCCCGTCCATCAGGGAAACATCCATATATATTCTATGTGCCTATATATATTTTATCTGTTTATTTTCATTGTATTACGATGACAGATCCAGTATTATTATCAGACGAGCCCTGTATGAGTAAATACACTGCCATACAAAAAAGGGAGCACCAGAATACATGTTCGGAGGTCAGTTTAACGAACATACTATCGGCCGGTATATAAATGATTAAAATTGCAATTCTCTATAACAGGTTGTACGACCACCAGAGTGCATTTAGTGTCTTTCACGTTTAGCGTTGTTACCAGGCTTGATAGAATATATAGGGGAGTGAAAAGCGTCAGGTGTTGCGTGATCACTGTGAAGAACACGGAGATGCCGCGCACTCGTATGTTGCAGCGTTATCAGCACCTCACAGAGGCCCCCATTGTGTGTCTCCATTTGGCCGGCTGGTCGAATCGCACCTTTCCAAATCTGTGGAGCATTCGAATGTGACAGTAGCCAGATGTTGTATAGGGACGTGAAGACAGGTATATTCGTCGTTAAGGTTCCGGTCAGCCACGACTGACCACCTCAAGGAAGGATCGCTGTACTGTGCACCACGCACATCGTAACGCCTTCACATCTGCGTATGTTATCCGAGAACACGTAATGGGCTCTCTACAACATTCTGTGTCATCCCGCACCATTGGTCGGAGATTAGCAGTGGGCAGACTCGGAAATTACCATCACAAGCGTAGACTGCCGTCAACAGCACAACATGAACAGCCGCAGCTCGACTAGTGCCGTGACAGGAAGCATGGACTGCTGATAAATGTCGTCATATTGTGTTCAGCTATAAATAGTGGTCCAGGACTACTCCGGATGACCATCGACGGTGAATATGGCGGCGACCTTGGGAGAGGTCGTATTCTTTTAATATTTCGGAGAGGTACAGCGTGTTAGTACTGGTGTCATGGTGAGGGGAGCCATCAGATATGACTTCAGGTCACGTTTGGTAGTGATCGAGGGAACTCTGACAGCAAAACGGTACTCACGGATATTCTTCGACCTTATGTGTTGTATATCATAATGGTGTCAACAGAATAATGCTCGTCCACATATAGCTCGTGTCTCTATGAACTGTGTGCATCATGTTGAGGTACTATCGTGGCCAGCAAGATCCTCAGATCTGTTCCCGATGTAACATGTGTGGAATTACCTCGGACGTGAACTCTTGTCCTAGTGGAAGTACTCGGGATACCAAGGACCACTTACAACAGTTGTGGGCCATCTGCCTTAAGTGAGGATGCAACGGCTTTCTGATCCTTCCCGACCAAATCAGCGCTTGCATACAAGCCAGAGGTGGCGCAAAGTCATACTGATAAGTGGGCTCATACGGCCAAGTTCTTTGTAAACTTGACTCGATTTTGTATCACAGAAATAACATCACATGCCCTCTCAACCCGTGAAGTTTTCATTTCGTTTCCTCCTGTCCTTCCGGATGCTTCATGTTCTTTTCTTTTGTGAGACAGCATAAACAAATGAATGAAATGTCCACAGTTCTATTTTGAGTGTAACTGGAGAGAGTGGTTTGTTACGGAATACTGACGTTTTATTTACAGAACCAGATCTCATCGCAGTACGCGTCGAAGGGCCTGGGCGCGCTGCAGGGCCCGCAGTCGCTCATGTTCCCGCCCTACCTGGAGCACCTGCGCGTTTCGCTGGCCGGCGCCGCCTCCGGACTGCAGCCCAAGCCGCCTGTCGCCGCCGCATCGGTCAGTACTTCCACGTCCGCCTCTGCCTGCATCTCTCTCTAAACTCCACGTTAAGCCACTGCCTTCTGGGATTGCCGGCCACAGATAGTCCTCCTTCGTTTTTTGCCTAACTACAACATGACAGCCACGCTGTGTCACATGCTGGCAAAAGAAAATACTTTCCGATTGCCACGGAAGACTATTACATCGCATGTTCCAGTTTTTTGATAAGAACAAAATTAATTGTTTTAAAACTAGTGCAAAAATCTGTGTCACATCTGCTGTGTCATTTCAAAACTCGGTAAAAGTGCACTTGTGGTGTCCGCGGCTCTTACGTTGCAAGCTGCTGTTGGTGATGGTTTGCATGATGAATAAAAGCAAGTGAACACTGCGAATCGTGAGTCGTATGTGGGAAGTCCATAACGTTGGTAGTTCGTAATTTTCTATACTTCCTAAATGAAGTTAGCTAATATTCTCTGCCATGTATTTAACTGTGTTTGCAGAGTATCTATGTAGATGTAGAAATTAAGCACATCCTCTGAAATTGCGGCAAATTCCAAAGTAAGACACACAAGTAGGTGACTGCAACGTCGAACGTAGGCCTTGGGCTAACGTACGTATCAGTCTGTTACCGTTAATTCCTTATCGGTGTTCACATTCATTGGCTGTGCCAACTCACAACCAATTTACCACATTCCAATCTAACCTAGATCTGGGGTTCGCTACAGATCAATCTGTTACTACAATCGTGCTTGATGTTTACATTAAAGACCAATAACAGCTACTCTCGCACTGTACAAATAGAAAACAAAAATAATCACTTCGTATTTTCCGGGAATTGAAATCATTAGAGTAACCGATTCTCATTGGCTGCCATATACTATCACCCGACTGGCTACGACTGTCAATAAAAAAATTACGACAGCACCGCACAACGTACGAACCACGGATTAAGACAAAGATTTTCTTTCCACTTGGCGCCCTACTCCCATCACTATGCAAAAGTTTGTAATTCATTATCCTATATTACATTTGGAATTAATATTTCAAGGGGAATAAAAAAAAAAAAAAACAGATGGAACCGAACCGCTACAAACATTTGCACCTAACTAAATGTGCAACTTGGGAAACTTGGTAGAGAAATGTAATCACAAAAACGTTGTATTTATGAAGATATAAATGTACCACGACGCTTGAAGAAGGGTAAAAGCCCGAAATCTGTCTTGGTAGAAATAAAGATTTAACTTATAAAGAAGGTTGTATGCTATATTTCTTCAAATATTTTGACACATAGTTGGAGAACTCAACCAGCATTTCTTCTTCTTCTTCTTCTTATTCTGTAGAGATCAGTCCGAAGACTGCATGGCAGCCGATCTCCACTCTTCACATTTTTTCGATTTCCTCTTCATTTCTCCATCGGTCTTACATTCCTCATCTTTCATAATTTGGTCTGTGTATCATAGTCGTGGTCTTCCATCAAGTCTCTTTCTATTAACATATATATCTCTCATTGTGTTCAGAGTCCCTCATGTCTCATTAGATGGCCAATAAGTCGACTCTTCTCTTGACAACTGACTTCCAAAGGCTTCCATTCTCAGCCACTTTTTTAAGGGCCTCTTCGTTTGTAACCACTTTAGTTCACTTTATGTTCACTACGCATCTACAACACCACAGTCCTCAAGAATTTAATTTCTTCTTTCTTTCAGTCTCCATTGTCTAGATTTTGCAGCTATAACTTGCCACACATCAAACATAGCCTTTAGAATTCTTTTCCTGATTTCAAGGCTGCCAAATTTTTAATATAAGTTCTTCTTCTTCCTGTTGAAGGCAATGTGTGCTTGAGATATTCTATTTCCGTCCATCCCTACTGTTCTTAACTCCTAAAGTACATGAATCCGCTTCCTCAAGTAGCTCACCACCTACGTAAATTTGGACCTTGGCTTTCTCTTATTTATCACGTTCCATTACCACCATTAACAAGGATATATTAATGGACGGCGTGAGGTTATTCGCTCTCGTCTATGCGCATGACCTCTTACAGACAGCTCTTTAAACACTTGGACATACTGATAACGACCTCACAGTACATTTACTCCCTTATGAAATATTCCGTCAACAATCAGTCACCGTTTGCAAACAACATTAACATTTATAAATATAACGTAAGATGGAGACGTGATTAAATTATCAATCACTCAGTCTTAGTGTTGCACAGAGTGGAGTGAGATATTTGGCCATAAAAATCATTAAGAATTTAATGGGTGATTCCATGTCAGATAAATACAAAAAAATAATAGGCCTTATAATAATAATATTAATAATAATAATAATAATAATAATAATAATAATAATAATGCTTTACAAACTGACTATTTCGAATTTTTGTCAAATTTAGCGAATTCATTACACATGTTGAGAGAAAGAAAACTGCCAAATTTCAGAATTGTGGCCAAAGTACGACAAAAGTATGGCCGCAAAAAGTTCTGAATAAGAGCGGAAAATTCGACAAACACTGCAGACAAAAACGGCTGTAAGTTCTGTTCTAATAGAGGTAGAACTGTAAGACTCGTAATTATGGAAATGGCTGGGAATAAGCTTTCAAATGACTTGCAACGTGGCCATGTTCAATCAATGTACGCAATTACGGTCAGTGACCTTGACCGTTGGCCTGAAGATTTCAGGACAAGTCGCCTTCAATTTTCTGAAAAAGAAATATATTTGCTTTTTCAGGTTACATGTTACAACACAGTAAAAAAAATCTAGTTTGTTTTGAATTGGCCATGCTGCATATCATTTGAAAGCTTGTTCCCAACCTTTCCCAAAATTACCTGCTTTACATTTCTATCTCAGTTAAAACGGAAGTTACAGCCTCTGTTGCCTGCAGTGTTCGTCAAATCTTCTGCACATTAGTTCGGGCGGCCATTACTTTGGTTGTACTTCAGCTGCAATGCTATTATTTGGCATTTTTTTCTCTGCTCATATGCAATGAACACATCAAATTTGACGAAAATCTAAGCTGGCCGGTTGGCATCTGTGTTGATTTGACATGGAATGACTCTAACGGATGATAAAATTAGCACACAAACTGAAATCACGTCTGCTTGACAACTACTCCTACTGCATATAAACTGAAATCGTATGATTGACAATTATTTCTACTGCACAGAATGTGTGTGTGTGTGTGTGTGTGTGTGTGTGTGTGTGTGTGTGTGTCTTACGTGTCTTATATGTATGTATCTTAAACACACATACAATATACAGGGTGTTTATAAATGAAAATCGGGATTTTAACGCTTTATAATATTTATTACATTAAACTTACAGTTATAAATGATATTTCAAATGAAAGAGCAACTCAGTCTGCAGTTACTGTGCAACGTGCGTTCCGGCTGAAGTTCGGTTGCGATCTTCCAAGTGATAATAACATCTGTAGATGGAATCATCAATTTGAAGATACCGGCTGCCTTTGTAAAGGGAAGAGTACACGACGACCAAGAGTTAGTGAAGAGACTGTTGAGCGAGTGAGAGAGTCGTTCACTCGTAGTCCAAAGAAATCAGTCCAGAAGGCTAGTCGTGAATTACAAGTTCCCGTGTCGACTGTTTGGAAAGTTTTAAGAAAACCCGTACAAATACGTCCTTACCGTCTACAGTTATTACAGGCTCTAAAGCCGGCAGACCATGGATTACGTGTCAACTTCGCAAACGAAATGTTGTTTCATGACGATGAAGATTTTCTGGATCATGTTGTCTTCAGTGATGAATCGACCTTTCACTTTAGTGGATATGTTAACACTCACAATGTGCGCATCTGGGGCTCAGAAAATCCTCACGAGGTGGTACAAAAGCAACGAGATCCCCTAAGGTGACTGTTTTTTGTGCCGTATCCCGTCGTAAAGCTTAAGGGCCTTTCTTTTTTAATGAACTTACTGTAACTGGCACTTCTTACCTTGATACACTAGAGCAATGGCTCTCCCCTCAGTTGGAAGAAGATGAGCCCGAGAACTTCATTTTCCAGCAAGATGGTGCGCAACCTCACTGGCAGAGCGAAGTACGCGATTGGTTGAACTTCACTGTACCCAAGTTCTGGTTAGGCCGCAAGGGGCCCAATGACAGGGCTTGCTTTGCATGGCCTCCACGTTCACCCGACCTAACGCCATGCGATTTTTTCCTTTGGGGTCTCATCAAGGATCGAGTGTACATGCCTTCGCTACCAGCAGACCTCCCTGAATTAAGAAACCGGATTGAAGCAGCGGTTGCTATAATCACTGAAGACACACTTATCAACGTTTGGGAAGAACGCGGCTATAGACTTGATGTGTGCCGTGTGACAAATGGTGCACACATTGAACATTTATAAGGTTCTTGGTAAAAGTGTTTGAGTTGCTATTTTGGTTGACATATCATTTATAGCTATAAGTTTAATATAATGAATATTATAAAGCGTTAAAACCCCATTTTCATTTATAAACACCCTGTATATATTGTGTGTGTTTCAAGACAGACAGAAAGAGTGAGAGATTAAACATGGTTAAGTACAACAAGACCTTAAGAAATCATGTAAATGGTCTGCATATGGCCATTCTTTCTGCCGAAATGATGTAGGACCCAATGTAATTGTAAAACTGCCTCATTTCCTATCGCAGCGAAGGACTACAATAATTATAATGCACGGAACATGCAGATAACTAGCAGTGATGCATATAGCATGACTAAACCGCGCTTCTTTTTGCGTAACAGATGATGGGCGCCCACCACGTGCCGAGCTGGATGCACACGCCAGCGCCTGAGAAGTCTCCACCCCCACCGCCTCCGCCCCACCTGGCGCCGCCGCCGGCCCCACCGTCGCCGCCCCCGCCGCCGGCCCCCGCAGACCCGGACGCACCTCTCAACCTTAGCAAGCCCAAGGGCGGCGGCGGTGGAGGCGGAGGCGGCGGTGGCCTCTCGATGGGTGCCGGGGCGGGCGCCTCGGACCAACAGCCAGTGGCCGCCACCACCCCCAAGCTGCTGCCGCCATCGCTGATCGTGCCACGCGCCTTCCTGCCGTACGCAGGCCTCCCGCCCCCGCTCGGGCCACTGCCCCCAGCCTCCGGTGAGTAACGATACCACTCCTACCTCCTACTGGCAAATGGGTCAAATGGTTCAAATGGCTCTGAGCACTATGGGACTTAACATCTATGGTCATCAGTCCCCTAGAACTTAGAACTACTTAAACCTAACTAACCTAAGGACAGCACACAACACCCAGTCATCACGAGGCAGAGAAAATCCCTGACCCCGCTGGGAATCGAACCCGGGAACCCGAGCGTGGGAAGCGAGAACGCTACCGCACGACCATGAGCTGCGGACAAATGGGTCAAGAGAGCAGTATTTTGAAAAGGGGTAGCTATTGAAATGGCCATCTGAAGCTGTGATGAAAGTGCTTGGGAGTAGAAGAATGACACTATTACAAGAAAATCACTTTGAAACTGCAGAACAATACTGATCTGAAACACAGACACTAATTTCAAATGTGAATAAAAGCTAATACCTTCAAGTACGCTGTCCCATAATCATGTGCTCCTGGGGGCAGTCGAGTGAGAAAGGGCGCAGATGGGCAGGCATGGGCAAACTGCTGACATGCGGGCAGTCTAACAGTCGGACAGCAGGGTACATACTACTCCACTGGCCAAGTGCCTGCAGACAGGGATGGCCAAGCAGCTCACGAGTATGCAGAACGCGTGCAGTCTGCCCATCTGGCATGTGACCTACACTACCCGCTTCTGCATACGAGCACACTGAGGGACGGGCAGGGCCAATAGAGAGACTATAATATAGGCTCTCTAAATGATGCCCTTGCCCCATGGAGTACTGTTGGACCAGCCTATCTTAAATCATAGGACGTCACTCATATTAAAAATGTCTGCCATAAACCAAGTTTAAATTCACTACCCTTGTATACAGCAAAAACTTTACATTTGGAAAAAGAAGATAATGTTAACTATGTAGTCAGTTACCTCTGGCCAGCTGAAAAAGTACAGCATCCATAAAAAACTAAATATCTTTGTCTCTTAAATGTAGTGTTACATTTTATAATATAATTGAATTAAGCATAGTGCATCTGGATTGTCAGCAAAATTATCATCCACGCAGAAATAGCTTGTTATAAAAGGCATCCTATGAATTTTTGTTTCAAGATCTACAGGAAACTAAATGCTTTTGTCGTTCAACAGGTAAGCTGGGTCTTCCTTCAAGTCAAAGCAAGGATGGGATGATCTCACCTGAAAAGCACTCACCCTTCCCACTGCATATGTATGGTCTGGCCACAGGATCTCACCTCACCTCTACAAAGTCAGAGTCTTCTCTCAGTGGCAGCAAGGAAGATGCTGATTTTGTAGCTACGCAACTAAGTAAGTCTTCTTTATTGCTAAAATACTCAAGTTCAATACTGACTCCTATTACAACTTCAGTACTCTGTTATCTCTCAAATAGACACAGTACAATCAGAAACAGTCTGGAAAGCTTTTAAGGGTGTTGCAGGGTATGTTGTACTGAGAAATAACTGTCAAAAAAAAATTGACAATTTGTGTGTTTCTGAGCTAATTAGCAGTGAAATTAGCCAATCAGGCCATTGCACGTGTAAATTCATGCAGTCCGTCAGAGACAGTGTCACCAAATATGTTCTTCAATTGGTTTTCTAAAACCAAACAAGGGGGTGATGCAAAAACTGGACATGGGGTGGTAGGAAGGATCAAACTCAAGAAAATGGCTGAGAAGTCTTGTGCTCTATCTACACTATGACAACAACTGACACTAATTGTATCTGGTGGGCTGCTTGAAGCTGCGTGCCCATGACCTGATTGGCTAAATTCAAACCAAATTAACTCAAAAAACGTGCACTGTATCAATTTTTTTCTAAATAATTATTTTTCAGCACAATCTACCCTGCAGCAACATTACAAGATTTTCTGACTATTTCAGACCACTCTGTATACACATATCAAAAGATTTGATCAAAACCATGAAGAACACTTGTAATGTTTGGTAGGGGAAGCAGTAACTAGCAAAGCCATTAATATAGGTTTATGTTCTAACTAAGCAAGTTACTTTATTCAGCTGTGGAGGTTAACAACAGAAAATGTGAAAACTACAGTAGCCTGTGGGGAGGGAGGGGGAGGAATAAAACAAAATAAAGAACACTAATGAAAATCTGCTGAAATAAACTTGTGTTCTTAAGCATAAAAAAGTATACACAGAAAAAATTTAGCTGATAATTGCAAAGAGACTAATCATAAAATTACTGATGTAAGCAATTTTGAGAGCTAGAATTTGGGGTCAGGTCAGTGTGTACACTAAATACAGAGTACAGATTTCAAGTGTATGAAAAGAAAAGATGGAGCATGTGTTGTGCACAAGCATAGAACAAAAAATTTCAAGAACACTAACAGATGTCAACATAGTGGAAGGAAAAAAAAACAGAGGATGATATCAGCAGTGTGGATTGGGCAGTGTCATTCACTGTTGTTTAAAAGTTTGTAAAATACAGAGGTCTAAATATAGCTCTAAAGTATGGTAACAGAAACGGATTTTGAATTTAGATTGATGCTGACATTATGGGACATGACTTATAGCAGGCTTAACCACATTTATCAGACACTGCAAATACCTTATGGAACAAATTCTCAAATGTAATTCTACAAACTATTATAGGATTCTAAGAAAAAAACAAATGGGCAAAAACAATCATAATTAATAATTTTGACAATAATTTTCTACTAAAATAGACTAAAATATTAAGTAATAGGTTTCTATGTTTCCACAACAAATGTGCAACTAGATTCCACAATCTGTCAGAACTGTAAGCTCACTCTACTTAATAGAACTATGAAACAGTACTAATGTATGACAGAAAAAGGAAAAGATATGTACAGTTCAGAAATTGTGCTGAAGGATATCTTCAATTAAATGACCATTATTTTCAGGCAACTGTCACAAAAATAATTCCACTGGTTGGAAAGGTTATTAACAAATTGTAGCCTTGGATGGTACAGATACAAAAAGAATGTTGTTTTCCCATAATCAGTAAACATTACTCATTTTCATGTATTCCTCTCTCTTCCACTTTCTTCTTGTTAAGACATGACTTCTCAATTAATTATTTATAATTGTATGCACTTTCTGGTGTTTGGTAATAGTAATTTGTAATCAAAATTCAGATTCAAAACTGCTTGTCCTTGCTGACTGAATAACATTGCTCCTTAATAAACTGATTGTTACAATGTCTAATAATGCAATGTCAATGCTGTCTTACTTGCAATGAATTTGCTTAACCTAATTTGTTGTTTTTATTCTTTGCTTTCAGTGTGGGGAGCAGAGGGTGGCTACAGATTAGATGACAGTGGAGAGAAAGGTATGTACAAATAGATGAACTGACTGCTTCACTTTTTCAGCAGACAATATTTTAAATGCTTATATTATTGAAATATATGACTCATTTTTAACACTTGTTTACAGCAAAGATTGTAAGGCAGCAAAAGCGGGACAATGAAGCAAAGCCACACATAAAGCGTCCAATGAATGCATTCATGGTCTGGGCTAAAGATGAACGAAGAAAAATACTGAAAGCCTGTCCTGACATGCATAATTCAAATATTTCCAAAATATTAGGTAAGTTAAATGAATTTCAGGTAAATGAAAACTAAAACAAAAACTTCTATTTCATTCTTTGAAGGACCTTCATATTAGCTTCGCCTGTTTTTCTATTTCCTTCTTCCTATTTCTCTGCTTCATTCATCATTTCCTCTCCCCTCCTGATTCACTTATTGATTGTGAATGAAGAATGAAAAAAAACATTAGTACATATGAATATACAATTAGATTTCACGAATTGTGGTCTTTCAGGAGCACGATGGAAAGCCATGTCCAACGCCGAGAAACAACCTTACTATGAAGAACAATCTCGTTTATCAAAACTGCACATGGAGAAACATCCTGACTACCGATATAGACCACGACCTAAACGTACCTGCATTGTTGATGGAAAGAAAATGAGGATTTCTGAGTACAAATCATTGATGCGACAAAGGAGACAGGAAATGAGGCAGCTGTGGTGTCGTGAAGGTGGTGCCGGTCCTGAAGTCAATGTTGGTGCATTCTTAGGACCTAATGAGCCCAGCACAGCACCACCCAGTACATCAAGTGGCCAGTCAAGCACTCCACCACGTTCTATTCCCAATGGTGCTGCAGGTCCCAGCACTGATACCACAAGTAGCCAGCACCACCCATTTTATTATCCTCCAGACAGTCTGTCTCCACCTGATGTACTTGGATTTTCTCCAGATGCAAACTCTGCTGCAACTTATGACACCAGTCCGAGGCATCATGAAGAGGACTGAAGGCTGGCGGGCTTCTATAGCCCACCTCACAGAGTGCATATAAACTATTCCTCAAACTACCTACGGTATCGAAATGATCTCGGTGGTTTTGAATGGGACACAGTGTTGTGGCACTAATTCGTAAATTTTGTCAATTTGCTGTGCCCATCAGAAACGTTGGTGTATTTTGATATGATACACTGCATTAATTCTGCAATAAGAATGCAGTGCATAGACAGTGTTAAGTGAAATATATGAACATATGCATAAATACACGTATATAAATGTTTTAGTGAACTCTGTCAGACAATTAATGGAAAATCTGAACCTACTTGTATGTACCAAGTGATAATGTTGTGATCTGTGGTGTTCTGCGAGACAGTGACTGGAAACGAAGAATCACACAGAATTTGTTTTGTTTTTGTTTGGATTTTGATTATTCGCTTCTGAGGTTGTGATAATTCATTGTGCCATGTTATGCCATGGTTGGGTTTGATAATCAAGCAGGTAATAATATATTACATAATAAATAAAGTGGTAGTTCCTTTTCCAATGACATAACTGAAATTTATTTTATAAGAACACATCATCTCTGTTAGAAAGCAATTAGTGACAAATCAGTTAATCAAATATGCTGATATTTCACATGTTATGCCATGTTCTGCTTAATAAATATACATTTAACTCATGCTTCATATAGAATTGTATCTGTTAAATTCTCACTGAGCAAAAACTTACAGACTCATTTTCCAAGGTATTTACCTCTAATATCAAATGTTTATTCAGTCTCTATCGTAAGTCCACAAACCAATTCAACACTCAATCAAAATTCCAACTCAATACAAATTGCTTGTTTTGTTTTTCTAGATAGAAAGGAGGTAAAAAACTAAAAATTAAAGACAGCTTTGTGAATCAAGGCAAGTAAATATACTATTTCCCAGATATAAAGCATGAGGAGAAGTAAAATACATTGCTGTAAACATTTTAATTACAGAACATGATCCCTTCTTCTTGAGACGTTGTACAGAATGGCAGGAAATTGTATAACACAGACCATCCACACAAAAGTTCTGCAAACTGCAATACAAACTTTTCATGTTCCAATTGATGCTACATGTTACTAGTCTAAAAATAAATATGATTAAAGGAATTTTTAAGGGAATGGTAGAGCTTTTACTTCCATTCATTATATTCAGGGACCACATCATCATTAATTTTGTGATTTCTGGAATGCAGAGCACCAAGAACTGACACATCTGTGTGGTTAACCCAATAGCAGGGTTCAGTATGTGTTCACATGCTCTGCAATCAGGCATGGAAAAGATGTACTAAGATGATTCAGTCTGGCTTGTAAGGTTCTGTCTTGTTAATTCTCTGTGACCAAAACAAGCGGCACAGACAACCCTTTTTTCATCTTAAACCTCTCAACCCACAAGCCACACCATGCCACAGTAACTTTTCTGCCCCACAAACCTTACATTCATTAGATTTATAGTACTGGCCATGGCTGTCATAAAATATTTTGAACTTGTGCCTCTCTCTATAACCGTAAACATTATTTTATTTGTGCACAGAGGTACATTTTCATGACTTAAAGATTATCTTTGTCAATATTTGTTCACCAATATGTCTATTGTCTGACTTGTTAATTTCATCAAACAAAAATGAACATTTTGAAGAACATACCTCATTTGCAGTCATGTTTCTGTCAAGATTTGGTGGCATATTTGTAGTATCTATAGACAATCCCACTCTTTAGTCCATACTTTAAACAACAGGCAAAAACACTGGCTTTCAAGCTGAAAAAATAAAAAATGAATGCTTTTCCACATGGCATATTTAAAAATTATTAATTCTTGTTTACAAACACTTTCCAAATGTATTTATTGCAGCAAACATGTCATATCATCAAACCATACAGATCTTTTTTTATGAGAGAAGGTGATAATTTTTTGCAGTGTACACAGTATTTGTCAAATTTTTACATTTTGCTCATTATTCTTATGGATCCTGCTTCCATGTGAAAAAAGTGCATGCTTGAAACCTAGCCACAGACCCTGCAATATTTATTTATCTTTGAAAGGGTTGAAATGGCCAGTAATGTTAATTATTGTAATTTATTGTTGTTATTGAACATTTGCAGACTGAGTAAAGTAACAAGTCATGGAGGAATGTAGAGAGATGATGCATTTTTAGAATTCGAAGTATAGGAAATTTAACTTGATTGTTGGTAGGAATGGTGCTATTGTACTTGATAAAAATAATATTATTTCAAGTGTGTTATTTATTTGGGTGCATGTTTAATGGAAATTCCAAATCTTTATCACTGTAGAATAAATATTGTAAATGGAAGTTTATTGTAAAAATGGATGGTGAATTTTTTATTATATGTATATTGTAAGGTAAGCTATGAGCTAACACTGTCATTTATGTTTCAGATTTAAAACATAGCAATTTTGATAAAATAATTTGGGGTATAAAGTATTGTTACATGTACAGTTATTATGCAAGAATATAAAATGTGATAACTTATAGTAGGTGCCATAGAAACCAGTTTCATTTTTCTGTAAAAGTAATGAGATGTATTCTTCTGTTTGATACTGTTATTAATGTAATGCTGTACAGACTGATTTCATCTGTTGTGTTGTTTTAAAGTAAATTATTTTGGCAGTTTTAAGTATGAAACTATGTCAAGTACACTTATCTTCCTCTAGAAATTGTAAATGTAAAATCAGTACAACAAAGCTTCAGCATGGATGGGAAAATTCACTGCATATATTTATGCTTTCCATTAGCGTAGGAAATCTTTCACAAATAAGTAATTCTTCTGCTTAAATGCAGAATTGATAAAAAGTGACAGTTTGTATGGTTCGGTCCATGTAACTGTTCATACTTTGTCATGTATCACATTAAAATATTTCTGGTAACAAATTTAGATCAGAGAAGTATTACTACCAAAATATGCTTAATGTAAATTGCCAGTTACTTGCTGGCTTATTGTGGCTCACAGTTTGTGCCAAATATATGTGTAAAAGTTTGAAAAATATTGTACAAATTCCAAAGAAAAATGAGTGTGTGCTTCAGCGAACAAAATAAATAGAGGGGATATAAAATTAGTATATAATATCAAAAGTGATTGAAAGTAATGTTACAAATATATATATATTATCACTATATATGGTGTTTTATGGAATAAAATATGCCAGTTTCATGTACAGTAATAACTTCCTTTGTGTACTACTTGACTTATTTTATCAACATGAAGTTTCCACATCAACAACTTGGCTTACCCAGAAGCTTGCCTATCTAATACCTACATAACAATGCTACAAACTGGTTACTACATTTGGTATTGCTTCTGTGACCATACAGTTTGATACAAGAAAACTGGTCTACTAGTTGTTTACATGTCTTCATGTACAGTTCTTAGTATAAATAAATGGACATTTTTTGGACAGTATGAGTACTGTGTTTCACTGAAAATATTATTTCTAGGAACACTCCGCAGTCAAGTTCACTTCTGATTGCCTTTCCCAGCACTTTTCTCCTTGCAGAGCTCTTTTTTGATTAAAAAGAATTGAGACTGAGGATATATGTTTCTGGTGTTTAATTATCAGACTCTGGTATCTAATAAATAATTTTTTTCATGTTTTGTAATCATATTCTAATACAGTAACATAAAATGAGGAAACCAGATATGGAAGGAATAAGGGAATCTGCAATATCACAGAAAATAATTTTCAAGATCTGTAAAGTTGTAGCATTCTTCCAGAAAATGTGACTTCATCCACCACGAGTACTGTTTACATTTCAGTTTGGAGACAGACTATACCTTCCCAGCATTAACTATCCAGTTCCTCTGTAAAGTGGACAAACAACTTCACTGAGCTCACATTGTCTAGAGAAGCTAATTTCATTTCGTTAGTGAATTCTTATCTGCAATCTGTAATGAGCTTTTATGCAAAACACATTCCTATAATCAAAGGCTGAGGAGTGCTTAAGTTGTAAGTGTGATGTTGTCAGTGACCTATGCAGAGTTGATAGCATATTGTAAGGCCACATAACTGTGCTATAATCACTTGGCTGTAAATCAGTGAATGACCACATAGTTACTGCACTTGTCTCATCATTGTGATACTGGTATACTGCATAATTCTTAAATTCAGGAATTTCTGGCACTTGTAGAGTGGGCTCCACTGAGTGGAGCCACTTATCATACATCCACAATATATCTCACAAGGTGGGTATCAATATATCAGATGGAATAGGACTGATCATGTTTAAATCTAAAACAGTAATCAGCTGTAAGGTCCTGCTTGACTTGTGTTGAAATGTTTGAAGTTCCATAACATCTACATGACCTACTTCTGTTACAGAGAGAGCCAGTTTAAGTAGAGGCTTAAACTGTTCTTCAGATGTTGTGAGAGCTGAGACTAGGTTGATGCATTTGATACCCTCAAGCCGCAAAAAGTGTTCTAGCCATTGATAGTGCAGCCAATGAAATCAAAGTTGTCAAATACATATTAACAGCATGCTACACTTGGGAAGGTTCTCCAGTACAGTAGTCAGTTGGCAGCTCCCACTTTGCATAATACCTCATTTAATAACTGAAAATAAATAAGCACTTAATAAACTGAAAATAACTCCACTAAATAAACACGAGCTCAGTGAAGTTATTTTGTCTACTCACATGAGTCAACTGGACAGGAAATGCTGGGGAATGTACAGTCTGTCTGCAAACTGAAAAGTGACCAGCACTCATCTTTGGGGAAGTTGTCTTACCTGAAAGAATGCTACAGCTACCATCCAGAATGACTAAGAATCAATTTCCCTATAGCACTGTAGAACAGTGCACAGAGATTTACTTAGATTCTGTTTATATGCGTTTGTTGTCTTAGTATTATTAGTAATTTATATTTGTATGTAGTGTAAACACATCTTGCAGAAAATAAATACCCCAGGTGTGTCTGCACACAGCATCATCAGCGATTCATAAGGTGAGCTGCAAAAGGGTTGGTATAAATGTGTGAAACAGCCTGTAGTTGCTCTTTGTGACTTCTGCAGCAGAGAAAATGGGACATTGCCTGCTTGCTCTTTATTTTGCAAATATACGAAGGAGGCAAGTGCATGATCACAATCCAGCAAGCTTCATTCATTCCCACTTATAATCTCCACCTCTGCTTTCCTCCCTCAGAACACAATTTATCCCTAATCATGGTCCCACTGCACTCAGATACTGTACAAACATTTCGTGTATGTTCTTACCCCTAACAATATACATTAATTTTATGTCATTAAACACTATTTTCAATAATCTGTGATTTCTCCATCCCCTGTGCTGTGGAAACTATTTTCCTACAGAAAAAAATGAGTAGGACCCTTTTTGTAGGAAATTTAAAGTAGTTCAATTCTCCACTAGGAACCTTTTTCGCTTAGAAGTTACCTTTAAAGACCACTCCTCCCATGCTTACACCCCACCTGTCAGGATTTGTAGTTAGTTCTTCATACCACCATTGTACAAAAATTTTCAACTGTATCTACTTTTTCCCCTAATGTTTATTGACTGACTGGACTATTAAACAACTCTGCAAAAACAATGAGAAAGTTTCAGTGATGGTGGTGTGTGATGAAAGAAAGGTAAAACTTTGCTGTAGGTAATGTTGGTAGAAGCACTCTCTAGGAAATAAAGTGATGGCTCACTAAATAAATCAGCTTATCATCATGTGACTGTCATAACAGACTTAATGTATATAAGTAATAATAATATTTGATTGTCAGCCCTACCTGAAAGTACACATCTATTGTGATTTACTGCAAGAAGAATACAAATGGATTCTGTAACTTCCAATGACTGGAATTTTTTCTTTATTTCCTGATATGGTCATTAAATCACCTGTATACCTTTTCAGGCCTTACCTGTTAATCAAAAACTAATCTTTACAATCAGTTAAATACTGTGTACCATACGATATTTATTCACATTTCTCTCTTTGATGAGCCTCTTTCAGTCCTTTTCTCTGTTGCTTCCACTTGAATGTTGTATGTTTCTTTAATAGAACTACATTTCAGTACATCCTATCTCAGACCAGAGAAACTGTATCTGCCTTTCAGCAACATAAGCTTCTCCTATTCCCATTAACTGAAGTCAGCATGCCAAACTTTATTGATACTGGTTTGCACTCTCCCTTATTGTACACCTTTCATGAGACAGATTGCACCAAATGCAATTCCACATCACACTTATGCACAAAGACACATACTGAAGATCGATGATTACTGATTACTATAGTATTTAAACGTATAATATCAAAAAGCTTTAGCACTGCCATGTCAGTCAATCCCGCAACTGAAGCTACTAGTCACAGTATAACCAAAGAGTTAATGACATACCCACTTTTCAGTTATAAAAGGTACAGAGAAAAAGCTCTGCCGGGTAGTGAAAATGAGAATTTAAAAAAGTACTCTAACAAGAAACTGCTTACAGTACATTTTAAGGAAGCCAATATTTTAAACAGGGTTCAGTTAATTACACAGTGATCTTGTTGTTTCTGTGCTCATATGAAAACCTGTAAATTTCATGTGCTTGTAAGGTTATCACAATTTTAAGTACACACATCAGTGATAAAAAATGTACATGGAGCTATGATTTACATGTTGCACCAAGATTTAGGTACTCAAAAAAGAGATTATGGTGGCCATCTTTCTTATGTGTGTCATAGACCAACATACCTATGTTAAACAGAGAACTGAACAATCTAATACACTGAATATTTTCAAATATGCAGCTGTAATTGAATCATCTTAAAAATGTGTTTCTTGATTTAAGAAGAAAAGCATGCAAAAATTAAAAGGAAAATACAATGTTTACGACAGAGTCTAAATTTATGAACAGATTTCTCTATTTTTCAATACTTTTGCAACAACATTGCAATATTTCTTCAGTAGCCCCATTGAATAAATGAATGGCCAGTATTTAAGTTCCAGTCAGTGTTTCATATCTAAATTAACTCTCCAACCTCTGATACACAGATTCATTAGATTTACTCCAGCAAATACTGTTTATACCATCAACAGGCTTTCATTTCAAAAATATCACATGAAGGACATTATAAAAGTGGCAGTTCTTCACATTACTGGCTTGATAGGACCACTACTGAGCTAGTTTTGGAATCAGTCATTGACTTAAGAGCTTCTTAGTATCGCTTTTGTCAAGTATTCTGTACAGAAAGAGAAACATATGATCTCATAAATTGAGCAGTCTTATCTTCTTAGCAGATGACATTGACTAGGTGCACCAGAGGAAAATAGATGAACCTAGAACTGGGAAATATAAAAAGAAGCTATACAAAGTTTGTGTTCATAATCAACATAAACTACAGTGACTTTAAATGACTGTTCAAAAAAACCTGTAATGTTTGCTGATGATACAAGCATACTAATCAGGGAACCAAATTCAACCACACTATACACAGCCATCATAATAGAAACACAGTTAGGACTGGTTCACAGTAGATCATTAAGTCTCAATCCCACAGAGACTCACATTATGCAATATGAAAAACAAAAATGCACTCTGATATCGGTAACAGATATACTAAATATACTAAATGAAATACTAAGTGCAAAATTTCCTCACTTTTAATTGATTAACAAGCTAAAATGGAAACAGTCAGGCAGTCTAATCAAGGTCAATTCAGTAATTAATTTCCATGTAGACTTCCTTGCTCATTTAGAGTTCAGAGCTGAGTTCTCTGTACACTGATTCAATCAAAGTAGCAACTTTCCCATTAATTTCTTTGTTTGAAGTTTATTATAAATAGTGTTAACAGCTGCTTCACTTTGTTAAAGGGTAACTCAGCCTCATGGTGAGATTTACAGAATATAATGAATGAATAAAAAAAACAAAAATCACTCAGAGATGAATAAGGAGGACGATCAAAGAATTCACATTGAACATAGACATGAAAACTAGGTTGAAAATTGAAATTAGAATTGTTACACTAAGATGAGAACACAATTTTGCACAAACAAGAGTACTGAGTTTTCTCACTTCATTTACACATCTCTAAAGTTAGTATTTACATACAAGGGTTGCAACTTAAATAGTGGCACATATTTATTCACAACCGATACAAAAGAGTTACATGTTTGCACCTGTTACTGTCCTTCAAAGTAGTCACCAACATTGTGTAGAACCCATTGCCAGTGATGTGGAAGACGCAGTATACTGTTAGCAGAGCCTGTTCTGTTGGTGTGAATGGAGCGGCCTAAAGTTATGGTTATTCTTGTGTACGACTGTGATGGTGTTATTCTAATGCATTACATTCCCCCACGGCAGACTGTCAATGCACAGTATTACTGTTCGTTTTTGTAGCATCACCTGCGACCAGCTTTGCAATAGAAGTGGCGTACATTCTGCCCAACCCACCCATCATTTTGCACGACAATGTCCGGGCACATACAGCGCAAGCTGTGGCTGCTCTGTTCAGTTGACGGGACTTAAGTCCTTATGACTTTGATTTGATTCCGAAGATGAAGGAACCACTTCATGGCATTCACTTCAGAACTGTTCCAGAGATTCAACAGGCAGTAGACCGCTCCATTCGCACCATCAACAGAACAGGCTCTGCTAATGGTATACTAAGCCTTCCACATCACTGGCAATGGGTTCTACACAACGCTGGTGACTACTTTGAAGGACAGTAACAGGTGCAAACATGTAACTTTTTTGTATCAGTTGTGAATAAATAGTTGCCACTATTTAAGTTCCAACCCTCATATTTGCTCTCGCGTTGTTTACTGAATACTTCAATAACTGGTAGCAACAATGTCATTTCAAAAAAGCATACTTATTGTTAATAAGGTGTGTGACAATACCTGTCTCGAAAATACTTTAAGTCATTAATATTAGTTTGCAACTACTTACCAGAGGCATTTCCCAAATATTAAGATTTAAGCTGCTTTCTTTCTGGGAATGTATGTGTCAAAAAGATGAGAAGATCAAGTATCACACAAAGTTAGATGTCGTACTTCACTTTTACAGATATAATCTAGAACTGACCTTCAGATGCACATCTCAGTGTGACCTGTATTTTGTTTTGGAGGGAAGTAGTAGTCGTAGTAGTAGTAGTAGTAGTAGTAGTAGTAGTAGTTTTATTCCATACAACAGTTTTTCTGTTAAACTTTATTGCAAATTATTTGACTTGTCCTATATCATTATGTACCCCTGTACAGTGTATGATTCATAGGACCAATAAATATACAATACAATACATCCCAAGATTAGTTTTACAAGGACAGGAAATCATATTACAATGCAAGAGCAACAAAAATGACACAATTCATGTACGTAAAATAGAAAGTCCAGGTTGGAATATCAACAGTAGTATGTAAAAGATATATTGCTATTCATCATAAAGATGACACATTGAATTGCAGCAGGCACAAGACTGTTACACACTGAGCTCTGGCCAGAGCAGTCAGAAGTAGCAGTTGTGTGTGTGAGTGAGTGTGTGTGTGTGTGTGTGTGTGTGTGTGTGTGTGTGTGAGAGAGAGAGAGAGAGAGAGAGAGAGAGAGAGAGAGAGAGAGAGAGAGAGAGAGAGGGGTGCACTTGGTTGTGTGAATGTGTGTGTGTTTTCTTTTCTGAAGAAAGCTTTGGTCAAAAGCTCAATATATAGCAGTATTTTTCTTGTACCTGTTTGCAACTGAATGTGCCATGTTTACAATGAGTACCAATCTAGTCTTTTCATACTATTGTTTATAATTCATATTTACAGTGATTTACACACTTACAGGACTAGTTTGACATTGACTGGACAAGTAGTGGCCATGGCCTTATAGCAGGAACCATCATAACATTTACATAAAGTAAGTTAGGGAAACCATAGAAAATCTAAATCAGGATGCATGGATGCAGGCTAGAGGCTCCAATCTCCCATATACAAGGCCAATCTGTTTGAAACAGTGCTACCTCATTCAGTTTATCCCTAGCGTACAATATTGGTTTGCAATTAATTTACTCAATACTGTAAAATATTAGTGTTACACTGTTCATTCATTTCTTACTCTCAGTCACTGCATACACTTTACACACAGTGGTTCACAATGTAGCACTACATACCCTATCAGCTGATGCCAGGACCATGGCAACAATGTTCGGTTTCCACTCTTTGTGCCACAGTTCCCCATTTGCTAGCCTAAAAAATGGAGCCAGCATCCCTCTATAATGAATGAGATGAGCTCAGAAGGAGGATGAGGCATGGACTCCACTTAAGGAGAAATAGTAAGCTCAAGTTAGTGAACCAGACAGCGCGGCTTTGTAATGGTCTGCATAAAAGCTTGAACCCAATTATCCTAGATTATAATCAACAGAAAAGTGATGTGAAAAGGGATATGAAAAACCCTGTTCCCATAGCAAGGAAAATGGTTTGGATGTGAGTAAATTATCATTACAGCGTGGAGTGTAGGACCTGGATAAAAATTTCACTGCTACACTAGGTACTTCCAATGTATGTGGTACATATAGGACTAAGGCTCAAAAGGCTGAAATATAGATGAGAATACTATATCATTTTGGTATTATAATGTACAAGGTTTATGAAACAAAACAGATGTTTTTGAATCATTTATCACAGAATTGGTTCCACATCGTAAATCAGTACATAGCATTCACTATTTCAGTTTAGAATGCTACAACCTATCAACAGTCTACTGTAGATCACATAATAAAGGTGCTGGTGCTGCTATTTACTCAAGAAAATTTAAGTCTATAGTCTCCACAGAAAAAGTGCTTTGGGTGAACAAGTTCTGTGGCAATAAATATTTCAAAATTGTGATTCTCAGAGTCACGTTTCACACTGTCTCTTTCTTTGTTAGGGGTACATACGAGGTGTTCAAAAAGTCTCTCCGCAGTGCCGTATGATTGTTAGCCACACGTGCCGTATGATTTTTCGCCTGCCTGGGTTACTTCCCTTCAAGTGGACTCTCCCAGCATACCGAGCGAGGTGGCGCAGTGGTTAAACACTGGACTTGCATTCGGGAGGACGATGGTTCAACCCCACGTCCGGCCATCCTGATTTAGGTTTTCCGTGATTTCCCTAAATCGCTCCAGGCAAATGCCGGGATGGTTCCTTTGAAAGGACAAGGTTGACTTCCTTCCCAATCCTTCCCTAATCCGATGAGACCGATGACCTCGCTGTCTGGTCTCCTTCCCCAAAACAACCCAACCCTCTCCCAGCATTCCACTGTTTCGTTTATCTCAGCCAGCATCATTAGTATCGTTGGTGTGTGTCGTTACGTGTTGTCGTGAATGTTTGAGTTTAGTTCCTTTGTTTGTTTGTCTCGTTTCTGTCACTGTTAAAATGCTAACCACTGAAGAAAGTGTGTTTTTAGTCAAACAAGTGTAAAAGCTGATGGTTCGTCAAACATTTAATTCAGTTTTCCCGGAGACAACACTCCCACATTGCGATACTGTGCAAGATTTGATTAGCAGATTTCGAAGTACAGATTCAGTGTGAGATGCACCGAGAAGTAGTTGTCCTGCCGTTTTGTCTGAGGATAAACTACTCGATATTGCTGATAAAATGTCCATGAGTCTAAAGTCACTAAGAAAACTCACCCACGAAATCGGTGTTAGTGTCGGAACGGCCCACACAGCTGGAAGGAAAAAATTAGAACTTTTCCCATACCAAGTGACAGTTGTGCAAGAACTGAAAAATACTGATCATGGCAAGAAACTGCATTATTATCAATGGTTCAAAAATTTCTTTCAACAAAATGGAAGGGATATTCTCAATGAAACGTTCTTCACTGATGAGACGTTGTTTCATTTATCCGGGTACATGAACTCGCAAAATTCTCGTATGTGGAGTACTGCAAATCCATTGTGTATTCATAAGGAACCACTTAATTCTGTGAAAATAGGAGTTTGGATTGCAATTTTTAGACATCGGATTGTGGGTCTCACATTTTCCAACGAAACAATAAATACACAACGATGCTGCAGTGAGTTTAATTTCGGTATACTCACTGCAGCATATGGCACGTGCAGCTAACAATCATACGGCACTTCGGAGAGACTTTTTGAACACCCGGTATAAAGCCCCTTGTGGAACTTTTGATGGTTTGCTAAAATCACTTTGCTAGAGTTTTGAGCAAACTGATGTCAGGTATCAGAAGCGCAATCTCGTCATACTTGGAGATCTGAACGTCAACACTTCACTTGGTTGCCAGGAAAGCAAAGTTTCACAGCACTGTGATAGATCATGTTATAACAAATAATGATTACATTGTCAGCAGACTTTATAATTGGTCACCTTTCAGATCATTTACATCAGACACTAGTGCTAAAATGTAACACCAAATTCAAACAAAGAAAAGTATACGAGCAGAAGAGAATACTACCACCAAGCAACATTGTTAGGCTAAGACATAATTTAAGTCAGGAACCATCGGAATCAGTTATTACTACCACTGAGGTCAAACAATAAATGGAACAATTTCATACAACTTCTGACCAGGCAGATGAATAGTACAAATCCATTAAAAAAGGGAATATTATAAAAAATAAAAAAAATAAAAAAATCCGCCTCTAAAATCAAAATGTGTGTTACTAGATGTTAAAGTAAAACATCTGAATGAAAATGAGAAAACAAATATAGCTTGCACAGACTGACTAACTCTACAAGTAATATAAATATCAGTGCCATTAAGGAGTTAGGAGATTAGAAGCAGAAAGAATTAGCCAACAGATATGAAGTTCAGACAATGTCACAAAGATCAGAAACGACTCAACAGAAACTAAAATTAATAGTGTACAATTAACTGTGAATAATGGTGTTGTTTTTGACCCCCTTCAAATTACATAATTACTTAATAGATACTATCAAAAATGATAGCTGCATGAAACCAGATACACACATTTGATTCCATTAAGGAACAGAACTGCAGTACACTACCTGCAATAAGCACAGATGACAATCTGCAGCTTATTGACAGCATCAGAAAAAAAACACAACATTAGGTGAAATTTCTTGATATCTATTGAAGAAATGCAAACATGAACTAGTGGAACAAGACAGTGTATTCTGTGACAATTTGAAATTGACTGTAGCCAAACCTTTACACAAACAGCAAAAAGAAACCATGTTCATAACTACAGACCCATTGTCCTATTCTTCACATCTGGCAAACTGATTGAGAAAGTAATGTTAAAAAGGAATCCTGGAAGTGTATAACTCTGACATATTAGATGATTTCCAGCATGGTTTCAGAAGTTGAAGTACTAAGTAGCAGGAGTACAATTTGTCCATTAAATATTTGAAACAATAAACAAAAAATCCCAAGTAACAGAGTATTCCTGTATCTTTCAAAAGCTTTTGACAGAGTACATAATGACATCCTCTGAGTATTAAAAATTGTGATAAGTGACGTCACTGGAAAACTCACACAATTGCTCGAAACATATTCAAAAGGTAGACAACGGTGTACAGAAATTATACATAGTAATGGAGAAACAGTAGAGTGGAGATGATCAAGAATAATAAATATACATATTGGTGTTCCCCAGGGCCCCATTTTAGGTCTGTTTCTTTTCCTAGTCTCTGTTGTGTAGGCAGCAAGCCCATCTTAATTTAAGACATCTAAAATTTTGATTTGAAAGTTTAGAGCTCACTCTGAATGAGAGAACTTAAAACTAAACATGGAAAAAACCAATATTATTCACTTTAAACTGAGTGATCCAAATGGACAAAATATTGTGATTGGTGAAATTATATCAAGAAGTTGTTCAGAATGTAAATTTTTGGATTTGTATCTAGATTATCAGCTTTCATGGAAACAGCAAGTTGCCCATGTTAGCAAAAAATAAGATCCAGTCTATATGTATTAAGGAGGTTATCTTTCTTTTGCTTGTGCCTTTATTCTGCAGTTTTGCAGGTTGGCATGGTTAGGGTCAGATTTGGCAAGGTGGCCGGATGCCCCTCCTGTTGCCACCCCGTACCCCTCCCAGGATGGAATTAGTGTCTAGTGTCTAGTGTAATCCATGGAATAGCGTGAACATGTTCAGATGTCTGCGAGTCATGTAACTAACGCGGGACGTGGGGACCAGTCCAGTATTCACCTAGTGGGATGTAGAAAACCACCTAAAAATCACATCCTGACACATCGGTGTTCATCAGCAATCCGCTGGGCGGATTCAATCTGGGTCCAGCGCGCCTACTCAAGTCCAGGAAGCAGTGCATTAGTGCTCTCGGCTAACCTGGCAGGTGTATTACGGAGGTTATCACCATAACTTTATTCTGAAACTCCAAGGACTGTATATTTCACATTAATATACCCTTTCTTGTCTTATAGAGTAGTACTCTGGGGTGGGACTTGCCACACTAATATGAAAAAGGTTTCATAATGCAGAAGAGGAGGACATTGAGAATCATAGCAAAAGTTAAACAAGGAACATCTTGCAAAATACTATTCATTAGATATTCTCACAGTTTCTGTAATGTACAATTATGTCATGGGAACCATTTGGTTTGTGAAAGAAAATAATAAGACCACAAATAGGAACTTGGAAATTCGCAAGCATGATACAAGGCACACAAAGACTTCCACATGGTTAACAGAAGATTAACTTTAATAGCAAAAAGCCCCCATGTCAAGTGAGCTGTTCTTCATAATTTGTTACCAAATGAAGTTAAGATGTTGAGAGGGGATACTTTTAGAAAGTAACTCGAGCAGTTGCTTATCCAAAAGTGCCACAGGTACTTTTTAACTGACTTTGTAAATAAGACTGCTTTAGTGATCTCTTTAAGCTTTTTTGGCAATTTATTCCTTGACAGAAAATGCTGATTTGAGTATTATGTTTATTCTTTCTTGGTAGACATAAGTTCAGTTCACATTTTGTTCCATGCTCATGGATGGACCTGTATGTGCAGTAATGATCAATGTTATTTTTTATGTGTACAACTGACTGGTAAATGTACTCATGTGGTGTAGCTAAAATCTGTAGTATTTTCAACAGACCATTACAATGAGTTCAACTACTATTTTTGGTTATTATTCTTATTTGCTTTTACAGTAATTTGAAAACTTTGTTCCTATTTTGTGCTTTTGTTCCCCAGAAAAGAATGCCATAGCTAAGAACTGGGTGTACATACAAATAACTAAAAGACAGTGATGAAAGTACTCTAAGGACATAATATGCAGGTGACATTCTGTCTGGGAGTACCTTTGTGTGTCCACACCACTACAACTGAGAATCAATATTCATTCCTATAAATTTTGTGTTTGTTAACAAAGGCTGTAGAAATGTCATCTACATTTAATTTAACAGTGTCATTTTCACTTTTCAAACTAAAATTCATGGCATTTGTTTTCTTTGTATTCAATCTCACTTTTTTACACACTTACCAATTGTTAAGTTCCCTTGAGAGTTTCATTTTGTTTCTGTGGAAGGAGTTCTCTTGTTTTCTCAGTCACTATAATATTGGAGACATCACCAATGAAAATATTTTCCCCATGACTATCACTGCTGGGAAAATCACTGATGTGTATTGGTCCAAACATGCTACCCTGAGGAACTGGTTCTGATAAGTGTTTTACTTAAACATTATACTTATCTGAAGTTTGTATTATCTCTATTCTTTTTATGTTCGGAACCTGTCATAAGCTACTTGTGTGAAGAGAAGATTTCAGTCATGCACAATAGGTATCATAATACAATAATTCTTTGTACAGGATTATTCAAAAAGACGAATCCTATTTAACCGATTTTATTCATGAAGAATGAATTTACATGAACAGTCTGCATACCAATGAAAGGAGGAAGTTTCAAAGTTTTTTTAACACTGTTTATAAATGTTCAATGTACCCCCCTTTGCTGCACGGCAAACATCTACGTGGTAACAAAACTCATTCCACATGTGAAGAAGCATGTCTTGTGTTACAAAGTTCACCGCAGCAGTGACATGGTTCCACGGGTCAGCCAGAGCTGTTGGTAGAGGTTGCACATAAACATGATGATGATGATGTTTCATTTGTGGGGCGGTCAACTGCGCAGTCATCAGCACCCGTACAAAGTCCCAATTTTTTCACATTCCCATTTTTTTACACAGTCGAATCTAGCCACTGTCATGAATGATGATGATGATGATGATGATGAAATGATGAGGATAACACAAACACCCAGTCCCTGGGCAGAGAAAATCCCCAGCCCACCGGGAATCGAACCTGGGTCCCCGTGATCCAGGGGCAGCAATGCAGGGCACGAGCTGCTGACTGCATGTAAACAGCCTCAACATAGTGCCACATGAAAAAGGCACAAGATGTGAGATTAAGAGTTCTTGGTAGCCAGAAGGGTAGAGCCACGTCTTGTTTTCCCATGCGACCTATACGTTGCCGAGGAAGGGGCTGATTTAAAAACTCTCCAACAACATGGTTCCAATGGGGCAGAGCTCAACCCTGTTGGAAAATGAAGGCTTGTGAATCTTCAGTAAGTTGAGGCAAAAGTCATTGTTCAGAAATGTGCATGTACATTATTCCACTTATGGTACTTTCCACAAAAAGGAATTGCAAGTGAACTTTTGTCCATGACAAGGTACAGAACATGTGTAGCTTCACCACATCTCTCTCTTGCTGCAATATTGTACATGGATTTTGTGGACATCACTTTTCCACTAATAAAGAATGTAGCTGCATCGCTAAAAATTAATGCGGTAGAAATGTGTCATCCTCCATCATTTCTAGCAAGTCACCACAAAACTCAATACACAATTTCTTGTCATTCTCAAGGAGAGCCTGCACAAGTTGTAAGCAGTAGGACTTGTACAGCAAATGCCACCTCAAAACTCACTATACATTTGGTTGAGGTTTTCCTATTTCCATACTTACTCTATTGGTTGATTTACAAGGGCTACAAACAAAACTGTCACATATTCATCTGATACCATTTTCAGACACACATGGTCGGTCTTGGATTTTTCCTTTGCAGAGCTAGCCAGTTGGTTGAAATTGCTTGAAACAATGATTTATGCTTTTCCTAGTTGTTGGATTAATGCTCAATTGGAAATGAAATGCCTGTTGTACTGTAACTGCTGACTCACATCCTGCAACCTCAAGAATGCAGAAAACCTTCTGCTGCATTGTAGCCCTCTTACTCACAATTGGTCATTGGTGTGAGTACCGTAGCAGCCATTTACAATACTATCACCACTACAGCAATGATTTATGCAACTAGTAGTAAACAAAACAAAACTTTGGACCTTCCTCTTTCCCTCAGTGTGTAGACTGTTCATGTCCCATTTATATATTGTAAAATGCAAATTAATTAAATTGTGTCCATATTTTTGAAAAAAGGCTTATACAATACAGAATCAAAAGTTTCAGCAATATTTCAGAAAATGGCAGCAGGATATTAAATGCACAGTAACAACACTGAATAATTTGAGAAAAAGAGGAGTCACAGAAAAGACTAATTTCATGTCTGTTCTTGCAGCACATGTTAAGCCAAACTTTTTATACAATTATTGTATCATAAAATAGTAATTGATCTTATGATCACTTAGTTTTAAAATTACCATGTGCAATCATAAATATATTTAGCTAGTACATCATCTCAGACACAGAGAGCACAAGAATAACAAAAGAAGTGTGAGGAGCCCATCAGAAAATAATTAAGGGCATTCGCAGTGGTATGAAAAGTGTATGGGAACAATGACAAAGTTTTCTGAAGAACAGACATGAATCTTCTGACTCACAGGTTATTATTCATTTATTCAAAAGATCTTCATCCCTAAACATACAGAACACACCGTTTTGTCACATATACGAATGTTTTTCAGTCTTACAGTATCTCTTTGCACTTATTGAGATCTTTACAAGTATATAATTGATAGGAGAGCACCACCTGTGTCCCAGTAAATTGCATATACATTTCTATTGTGTCAGGAGGTGCAACCATTAAGACACTGGCCTCATTCTGAGATTTGTCCAGTTATTTGACGGCTGAGACATCGTAACTAAAATGAAGTGAAGTATTTACTATTTATGATAAAATAACCATAAGCATACTGAAGCCCTGGGAGAGGGGATCTATTTGTTTAACTGACCACAAGTGAGATTGAAAATATTCTAAATATTTATTTTTAATATATATTAATGGAGTAAGAGGTCACTTGAAGTACTGCTCAATTGTATAGCCAACATGTTGTATGGCCTCCAGTATTTTACATATTCAGTTCCTATCAGACTGTCAAAATAATACAATCAAAGTAAAATATTAGAACACCTGTTGAGAGATTTCCAATATATCCACAATTTATTTAGAAACAAGTATATGGAATGATTACATTTACAGATAACTGGTTCAAGCAGTTCTGAGGTACCAGGTATGGACCTATCTGAAACAACCACTTTTTGCTCCATGGGCAGCATTTTTGACATTGACTCTGGCATGCAGTTGAACATAAAGATGGCGAATACAGTTCTACACATGATCCACCTTTTTGTGTGCCTCTGTAAGAGCTCTGGGTGGGTGAGTCACACGAGTCACTTGCCGTGTCACACACATGCTTGATTGAATGCAAGTCTGGCAGTTATGCTTGCCAGTGATTGTATGCCTTGCAGAGGATGTTGAGTTTCACAGGTAGTGTGTGGATAAGCATTATCTTCTTAGGACAGAACACCTCCTTCCTGTTGCTAGAACAATAGAAGAACTGTTTGAAGAACATTCTGTACATATCAAGGGCCGGTTAGCACTCACTCCACCAATACCAAAGGTGAACAAAAGTGGTAGTTGGTTGGTTGATTGGGCGGGGGTGGGGGTGGGGTGGGGGAGGTAAGGGAGCAAACAACAAGGTCATCAGCCCTCAATCTAAGAGTGATGCATCCAGAAGTAGAGACATTCACCAAGAATGTTTTCTGATTTAGTTGGTAAATTCATAACAGTAAAAGCAAGAAGGCTAAAAATGTAATGTACATCTTTTGTATCGTCAATAATAAGAGCAAGATGAAGGAGATAGGGAAGTCAGCAGGTAGACATCGCAGGCTCTGCATGCCATCCACAGCTGTTTCAACGCTGACCCATTACAGTCAATAATGCCCATTGTTCAACAAAGTGTAGTCTGCCCCCAGTAGCTGAGTGGTCAGCGTGTCGGAATGTCAATCCTAAGGGCCCGGGTTTGATTCCTGGCTGGGTCGGGAATTTTCTCCACTCAGGGACTGGGTGTTGTGTTGTCCTAATCATCATCATTTCATCCCCCTCGACGCACAATTCACTGAAGTGGCGTCAAATCGAAAAACTTGCGCCGGCGAATGGTCTACCCGACGGGAGGCCCTAGTCACACGACATTTTATAACAAAATGTACACCCAGAATAGATAACTGGGTGTGTCAGAAAGGAGGTAAACAAATCTGAAGGTGATAAAAACAGATTAAGAGGGGGATGAAAGAGTAGCACAGTTAAGAAGGTGGGGTTAGGGGTCCCCAGATGCAGTGTACAGTGGGAAATGTCCCATCCCCATTCACCCCGCCCCTAGTCTAGAGGTAGATTAAAACCTTATAACTGGGAATAAAAGCCACTTTCACATAGAAATTTGAGAACCATTTCAATGCAGGGCCAGTTTAAGGGCCATGTGTCACAAACCACTGCTTGGGGTGCCAATCTGAGAGGAACACCCGAGGTGCTACAGCTGTAAGATTTCTATACAGGACATATCACAATTAGTAGCTGCCACTTTGGATGCCAAACTAACTTTGCATATCAGAATTAGTAATGAAAACTGACACAGATAAAAGTGTATGAGGGAAAAGAAGGGGATGCCAAACAATAAGTCACTTTTGTGGAAAACGCTCTCGAACTGACACTGGTTCAACCACCTATGACCTGTAAGCCAGTATTAGAGGCAATGAGTCTGCAAGTCCATACTTAGTGCAGAGGACCTAAAGGTTGGCGGATTCCACCAGGATATGAGCTATTGTCGGTAAGGCTCCACAACCACAATGTTTGTTGTACAAAATAAAGCTATGGGTTAACCAGGTGTGACCCCTGGAGACAACATGGGACAATGGATTCCTTCCAGGAGAAGTGGAAGGAAGAGCACCTTGCTATAGTAGAGTTCCTAATTGTGTGAAATTATTAGCTGGGGAAGTACCCCATTACATGTCATTCCATTTCTGAGCAACCAGAGGTCTCATGTGCAACCATATATCTGCACCTGGGTTCAACAACGCAAACAAGAAACGAGTAAGTGCTCTTCTAGCCAAACGGTCAGCCACTTCATTCCACGGGATATCCATGTGACTTGGGATGCAGAGAAATTGAACAAGCTGCACGATGAAGGTCAGCATGAAGGTCATGAATAGCAGACAACAACAAGTGGCAAGAACAGCACTGGTCAACAGCCTGGAGACTTCTCATTGAGTCAGTACATATTAAAACATGGTCAAGGGAGGCCCATTTAACCACATGGAGGGCTTTGTTAACGGTTGTCAACTCTACTGTGAACACACTACATGACCCTAGCAGGAAATGGCAGGAGATGTAAATGTATATCCTGTCAGATCCAGAGTTTTAGAACCATCGGCGAAAAAGATAATAGCACCCTGAATCTCTTGAAGATCTGGACATAACAGATGCTAAAAGGTCACAGGGGTGATAGGACCTTAGAAGAGATTAACCCTAATCTGTGACCAAGGCACCATCCAAGGAGGAGTGTATGAGAAACACTAGGAGCACAGTCCAGGGAGGGCAGATGGACATTTTGATAGAGAGAAGTGAGAAGCATACCAACTGGTAGCATTACAATGTGAAGGTGGGAATCAGGAGGATGACACCCCTTGTATATAAAGAAAATGGGTTACGTGGGATGATCAGGGAATTGTTGAATGCCAGTTGCATAGAAGACCAAGATCTGAAGGGGGAAGATCCCCACTTCAGTGAGGAGACTGTCTACAGGACTAGTCCAAAAGACACAAGTGGCCAGATACCTGACACAGTGGTGGACTGGGTCTAACAGTTTTAAAGCTGAAGAAGCCACCCAGCTATAAACCTGGCAACCATAGTCCAGTCGAGACAAAGCCATGGTAAATATGGATAAGAGTGGCACAATCCGCACCCCAAGATGTGTGAGCAAGGAAGGAGAGAGCGTTAAGCTCCTGTGTGCAGATAGTCTTCAGGTGATGAAGGTGGGGCAACCAGGTCAAATTTCTATCAAAAAGGAAGCCCAAAAAACAGGACTGTGTTACAACATCCAGATGCTGAGTACCTAAGCAGAGTTCTGGGTCAATATGAACCATGGTATGATCGAAGAAATGAATGATGCATGTTTTTGTAGAAGAGAACTGGAAAACAGGGGAAAGAGCCCATGCAGAGGTCAGCCAGATGCCACATCAGGGCTGGCGTTCAGCAGCTGCTACTGAGTGGGAGCTGTACCAAATGCAAAAACCATCGACATTCAATGCAGGGATGACAAGTGGCCCTAAAGGGGCCACTAACCTTTTAATGGTGATGAGGAAAGGAGTGACACCCAACACAGAGTCCTGTGGGACACCATTCTCTTGGACCTGTGGAGTGCTAAGGGAAGTGCTGACTCTAACCCACAAATGGTGGGATAAAAACTGATGAATAAAAGTTGATATGGGGCCTTGAAAGCCCCAGTCATGGAGGGTGAGTAAAATGTGATGACAAGTGTCATACACCTTATGAAGGTCGAAAAAGACTACAAAAAGGTGTTCACGTTTAGAAAAAGCTTGTCAGATTCCTTTTTCCAACCTAAGCAGATGGTCAGTTGTGAATCTTCCCTCCTGGAAACCACACTGATAGGGGGACAAAAGGCCTCTAGATGCAAGACTCTAGCATAATCTGTGGGCAACTATCCTTTCAAGCACCAAGCAGCTTACAGAGTACAGTTGTCAGGCAAATCAGCTTATAAATATTGAGAGACATTAGGTTCTTGCATGGCTTGAGGATTGGGACAACTAAGTTATCTCATCATTGTGAGGGAAGGCGTCTTGGAGCTAAAGACAACTGAAGACCCTGAGGAGATGTGGCCTTTGGGGAACATGCAGGTGTTGGATCAGCCGAATGTGAACTGAGAGTCTGGGGCTGTGTCATTGGATGAGCCAAGAGCCTGAAGTAATTCTCAGTCACTGAGATGTTCATTGTAGATTCAGCTTGGTATAGAGAGAAACATAATGTCTTTGATTTGTTGCTTCTGCAGTAGAAAGTTAGCAGATAGGAAGAGGATGCCAATGCTATTGCAAAGTGGGTCACAAGGTATTCTGCAAGAACTGATGAATCAGTGCAAAGACCACCCTGTAGTCCAAGATCCAGAACAGCTGTTGAATGTTGGCAGCCCCTGAGATCACAGACCTTGGACCACACTTGAAATGAAGAGGCACATGCCCCAAGGAAAAGGCATAGCATTCCTTCTTACTGTGTTGCTGTGTTTGATTAAATAGTGAGCCTTAGCACAAAGTCGCTTAAAAGTGATAAGGTTGGCCTGCAAAGGATGTTGATCAAATCATTGCAGGGTGTGTTGGTGATTCTGAATAGCTATTGCAATGCAATGTCTTTAGTCCACCATGGCTTCAGCCAACAGTGGGGATGGAGGGGGGGGGGGGTTGCTCTAGCAGTGTGCAGTGTGGATGATTGTGTCTGATACACCTTGCACAACCTCATCCACAATCTGACAGACAGGTGATGAATATAACAGCAGAGGTACACAAAGGGCAGTTGGATCTGCAAAGCACCCAAAATGGCAGTTGGTCTGTCCAGCAGTGGCACGGAAATATAGGATCACCAGAAAGTGCTCACTGTCACAAAGGTCATCATGTAGTGGCCAATGTAGTGAAGCCACAAGGTTAGGGAAAGAGATCATTAGATCAATAGCTGAGAAGGTGCTGTGGGCAGCACTGAAGAGGGTAGGAGAATCATCACCGAGGAGGCACAGATCATAATCTATTAGAAGCTGTTCAAATAGAAGGCCCCTATCAGGCAAAGTGGTACTCCCTCACATGGGGTGGTGTGCACTGAAGTCCCCAGTAGGAGAAAAGGGGAGGGGGAGAAGCTGATGGATTAATGCAGTCAGTTGAACATAAATGGTCTGATTGGAGGTAGGTAAACTTTGTAAATGGTAATAGCTGAGGTTGTTTGTACCCACACCGCTATTTCCTCCAATGAGGCATGAAGGGGAACCCATTCACTGACATCTGTGTGGACCAAAGTATAGACCCATCCACATGCCCTCTCACAGCCAGCATGGTTCCCACAGAAAGCATGATACCACATTGTGTTGAAGAATGGTCACCAATGAAGTGCGTTTCTTGGAGAATAATGAAAACTGCAGAAGAAGATGAAATAAGGTGTTGTAGTTCCCGCAGGTGGCGGTAGTACCCATTGCAGTGCTACTAAATGATCGTGTGACTGGTGGTCAAGTTATGAGTGATGGGGCCGGGAGGGTCGATCATGCTGCCATATCACTGCCCTTCACAAGTGGGGATGGATCCACTTCCACAAACATCAGCTCAGAATCTGACTGTGTGGGGGTCTGGTGCTTCCAGCAGCACTGAAGGAGCCTTGTTCCAATTCTTCTTCTTCTTCTTCTTTTTTTCCTTTGTAGCCTGTGGTGGGCAAGATTCATTCAAGGGGCTATCCATATTGAGTGCAGGGACATATGAAGAGTGGACAGCCACAGAACCCACAGGCCGTGGCTCTTTCAGCATCTGTTTGGCATTGGGCCTCCATTCCAGGGAGAGGGATCCCAAGAGGGCATGATGTTAGCATAATTGACATAGGTGTTCATACTTCTGCCATGCCTCAGTATGGTCAATAGAGTTGTACTCCTGGATCTTCTCTTCTTCCTCAAAAACTTGGCAAATTGATGAACATGGAGGGTGACATTTCACACAGTTGATACACAAAGGTGGATGTTCACAAGGACTACCTTTGTAGAGTGATCATTTCACAGTTGGCACATTTTGCGTCCTCCATCCAGTGGAATGACAAATGTCCAAATCGCAAACATCTGAAGCACCTCATAAGTGATAGGATGTAGGATTTCACATCACATATGTACACCATGACCTTAACCTTCTCCAGGAGGACATTCACTTCAAAGGTTAAGATAAAGGTGCCTGTACCTGTACAATTACTCTTACACCCTTTTTGTACACATCTGATAAAAGGTCCTCACTGCTAGAGATTAGTTCAGAGCTCCTCATGTGTTTGGATCATAATATCTCTCTGGAAGATGATCCCTTGGGCCATGTTCAAAGTTTTGTGTGGAGCAATGGTCACAGATATGTCACCTAGACAGTCACATGCTTGTAGAGCCATAGATTGAGCAGCAGAGGAAGTTTCCATTAATAACAAACTAGTTCACATTTTTCCCAGAGACTCAATTTCCCCAGAATTTGTCTTCAATGTTTTTGACAAAAAATAACGGATTCATTGTAGCAAAAGGATCCCCACCAGTCCAAGTACAGACCAAGTATTGGGTGAAGTATTTGACTCCCAGATGTCTGGCTTGTCCCTCTTCCCACAGCATGACCTGGGAAGGAAATGTCATAGGGTCACATCTCTCTGCATTATAATAATCTTTCCCAACTGAAGAGAGTGCTGGGGCCTTGTGGCCATCAGCAGAAAAAAGTTTAATTTGCTTCATGTACAAATCTTCTGCCATGGTACCACCCACCCACTCTGAACAAGGGCTCTCCCCACATGTGCCACCCAGCCACAGCAAAGGTTACCTGGACAATAAACCATTTCACGGACTCCTGATTCCCCAGCCATGGTGGACACACAGTCTTTGGCTCACATGGGTAGTTTCCAGCTCAGGCACCAACTATGCAGTCCCGATGTGATCAGCTAGTTATCATTGTGCAGGTACTGGCCGACCCCCCCCTCCACACACACAACAGAATGGCTACAATGCTGGGTTTTGGGCAAACTACCTTTGCAAGAAAGGATGGGTGCAAAGAGAGAAAGGCACAAGAGCTGGTATATACACCACGCTGGGCATCCTTTCTTGCATGATCCGCATTTCTGTAAAATTTGGAAAATGGAGTAGCAAGTCAAACCCAACAAGGGGACCATATAGTTGAGAATGAAAAGTTACAAAATTACAGAAAGGAAGAAAAAGGGTGTCCAAAATCACAAACCAGAGCTGAGACACTCAGCAACAAGAAAACCATCCAATGGAAGGCAGAGTGGAAAAAATAACAGTAGGATAGACTTACAACACAGAAAGGGAAATATTGTTGCAAGGGCCAAGAATATACTCACAAACAGAGATGTGAGCCTCCCCTGAAGTGGTTGAAGGGCAACAGTTGTAGTTTATCACACAAGACTTGGGATGGGAAAAGTGCGTCTTGGACAAATGGAGTGTTCAAGACAGAATTCATCAGTGTCTACTTGGTTCACTGAAGTGAGTATCACTTGCATGTAGGCAGAATCTGCTTTCATTTCTGAAGACCACAGTGTGCCATTCCATCTTCCAAGTGATCCCCTGATGGTACCAATTGAGCTGTGTATGTTGATGATGTAGCACAAGTGGGAGCTATACAATCTGGCACTGCTGCCCTTACAATATGATGGTCTTGGTAGGTGTCTGTGTTGCATGGAAGTCCAAACCTCATCTGTTGTCGTTATTGTGGTCTTCAGTACAGAGACTGGTTTGATATAGCTCTCCATGCTACTCTATTCTGTGCAAGCTTCTTCATCTCCAAGTAACTACTGCACCCTACATTCTTCTGAATCTGTTAGTGTATTCATCTCTTCATCTCCCTCTATGATTTTTATCCTCCACACTGCCCTCCAATACTACAATACTAACTTGGCGATCCCTTGATGCCTCAGAATATGTCCTACCAACCGGTCCCTTCTTCTAGTCAAGATGTGCCACAAATTCCTCTTCTCCCCAATTCTATTTAGTACCTCCTCATTAGTTACTTGATCTATCCATCTAATCTTCAGCATTCTTCTGTAGCAGCGCATTTTGAAAGCTTCTATTCTCTTCTTGTCTACACTATTTACTTTCCATGTTTCACATCCATACCTGGCTATACTCCATAAAATACTTTTAGAAAAGACTTCCTGACACTTAAATCTTTACTTGATGTCAATAAATTTCTCTTCTTGAGAAACGCTCCCCTACGAATGTGAATATGCTCACATGTCCTCTGTTGTCAACATTGCTGCACAACTTATGTGGCACAACCAAATTGTGTCAAAATTCTCTGAACCAACCATCATACCACTCAAGAGGCCATGATTTGACCACTCTCAAAACCTGCATAGTGTGTCTCCATGGCACAGTGCCTGCTTGCTCTACATATGTTACACAGTTACAATCTTCTCATTAACATGTAACGATACTCTGCAGGATTTATCGGTACACATTACCCATAGAATCAGTGCTGTGTTTAAGTGTAGGTTTAGCTTCTCACATTTACTGCACCATCTGGGTTGCATTAGCATAATATCTAATTTTGTTACCTATTTCTTGTAGCCTTACTATTTGTTCAGTAGGGTTACTGACTGCTTGTAACAGTCCCTGATGCTCTTTGGGCTCCCTAATTATCTTATTAATGGGTTTTCCAGCATTTTTAATTTCCTGTTCTGGTCCTCTGCTTCTTTCTTGGACCTTACCAAGACTGGTGATTCCCCAGTCACATCATGCAAGTATTGTGCTAGAAAATTCACAGACACATGGTAGGTCCAACGGAGAGCTTTAGTCTCCTGTGTTTGTAATTTGTTGACATATGTCACCACAGTAGTGCTGCAATAATATAATCCATTACTGGCAACATGAACATTCTAGAAATAGTAAGACCTAGACTGGTTGACAGCAACAAGTTCAAATTGATCAAAGTGTAGGAAGTGCCAAGCTTTGTGGCCTCTTCTTCCACACTTCCTGAACCTGCTGCTTCAAGTGAGTCTCTTGTAGAGAATAATTTCAAGGTATTTAACTGTATCTGTCCGTACGATCAGTGTTCCGAAGAGGTGTATGGGTGGTACAGCTGTTGGGCATTATTTCATTAGCAGCACTGCCTGGCTTATAGCAGCATTAAAATCAATATGCCATTTGGTTGACCAGTTATCTACATCATGGCAAGCTTCCTAACTTTTGCAATGCAGTATCTGGGATAACATGTTCAGCATGATTCATGGTACTACAGCTCCTATCTGTCAAAAGTCACATCACTGGCTCAAATGTTGAATGTTCACCCCCAACATAGATGGTAAGCACCTAGCATTCCAAGGAAGAATACTTTAAACAAGAGTCTCTCACGCCATAAACTGTCAAATACTCGTGATATGTCACGGAAAATCACATAGCAATATTCCCTGCTGTTACAGTTCAATGTCATTTCCTCAACCATTTGGACAAGCTCCTGTGTAATTGAGTGTTCTTCTCTGAATCCAGACTGCTCCACAGTGTTCTTCTCTGAATCCTCCGGAGACAAGATATTTCCTCTGAATCCTCCGGAGACAAGATATTTCCATCATTTGCGGCACAGAATTATTTTCTTTAAGACCTTGCTAACAAACAGCAGGAGACAGACAGGCCTAATTCTTGGGGTCGATGTGATTCTATCCCAACTTCAGAACAGCCACAACAATTGCATGTTTTCATTTCCTTGGGCAGCCCTCTTCTCAGCGTTGTAGTTGATTCCCATGTCAGTTCTGTCAGTGCCATTTGACAGCTCCTTTAACATTCTTGCAGTATGTTATCATTTCCAGGGCCCTGTTGTTGAGCAGTCACTGGATGAGGGTGTGGGCTTCCTCTTGTCTTACTGATAGTATCTGAATCTTATCATCCTCCACTGCTACAGTGGACAAAGCTTTAAGTCACTCTTCCATCACCTATGTTTGATGTTGGCCCTTTGGCTTGTCTATGGGGCTGAAGCTTTCTTTGAACACATCAGCATTGAGCTATATTGCCATGAGCATTCAGTTTTAAAGGGCAGACAGAATGGCACTCTGGTAGTTATACTACTACACCATGTGCTGACAGATGATGCTGAAACCATTTTCACTACATCTATTATTTCCCACATGGCATATTCCGTCATCAGATCAAAATCAACACTGTAGTTCAAAATTTTCTCATTTTTTCTGTCAGATCTCTGTGAGATCTCCAAATCAGTATTTACGATCTGAATTTCCACATGTTTAGTTTCAGTTTTAAATGATTTGGAGTAGGTTACATTGTATTTTATTACTTTTCTCCATCCCCAAAGAGCACAATATCTAGCACATATTTTCTTACACCACTCAGCAAAATTCAGGCTTCCCTTACATTCAGATTTGATCTGGTTAGTACAATGAGAATATTTTTTACATGGATGCTGTTGTGAAAGACTTTGTGACATAGTAATCTAGAACAGTTACATTGAGGGTCTGATGAGTGACAAACTATGCTTCTAAAAATTTATGGAAGACTAGAAAATGTGTGATTGTTGTTTCATCCTTATATTTATCAGATCATACAAAATAACTGGACAGTTATGAAGCTAGTTCAAACCAGAACATACTAAACAGAAAAATTTTATTAATATAACCATAGGCATAAAAATTTTGACCTCTGAATTACTTGATGTGTACACATTTATAGCACAATGAAAAAGGCATCTTGGATTGCCAGTTTGAGTAAAATCTGTTGCATATGTGCTCTTTTGCTCCTTGGGATTGTTAGGCTTTCATATCAAGGAATTTGACTAATTCCAAATTTAATGACCTCACACTTCTTTTTTCTGTCACAATAATAGACTAGAACACTTCACTAAAGCTTAATTTTTGTTTTTTATCTAGACTGAAAAACCCAAACTCAATTCCTTCTCACATAATATATTATAATTTGAAGGTTGTGAGTCAAATTCCTGTAATTTCTATTCTCTTTCTTTATCTTCAAGTTGTAATTACTTCCTCTACCATCATGTCCTACTGGAGTTCATCAATGTCATTTTCTTCTCTACGCTATTGCTCTTTTCGTTCACTCACTCACGCTCCATGTTCCATAAATCTCCTCATGAAAAAGAGCTGTCAGGGATATGGAACAAGTCAAGTTATACATTAAGAATCATATGTAATCATTGCTGGCTACCACAGTAAAGTATACTAACAACAAATTATAAGTAGTGCTAAACTACTCAAACCGACAATTATGATAATTACTTCAAGATAACTTTATAAGTTAAGAGAAAAACAGCTACTTTGGAGAATGACCTAGTCCTATACCAATCAGCTACTGTTTTCATCTAATAACTTAAACAAAGTATTTACATAATTTTATGCAGACCACTATCAGCTGTCTATGTACTAGCAAAATCAGGATCTATCTAATACAAATATTAGAGTAATGTGGAATTTACATTCTTGAGACCAAGTAATATGATAAATTGTTAGAGGAGGCACTAATGAGGTTATCTTTTATTTTGTTTTAAATATTTGGGGATGTTCAGTTTCCTGCCTGATGTCCACTGGCAATCTGTTAGATTTTTGCACCAGAATATGAGAAAACCATTCTGAACCCTAGAAATGGATGGAAATTATTTCTGCTTCTAGTAATGTGGTTGTGAATTGTTGAGTTCATCCTAATAATGTTCAGAAAGTTCTGGCTGAGAATTATTAATTATTTAGGAATAAAAGCAAAAGTACTGCATCGTCGATAGGTACACAAACAAAAGTTACAGAGATTGGAATGCACTTCTTTTTTCAAGCTTGTGGGAAAAACATGCACACAATCACATACACACTCACTCACATGCACACACCTGTCTCCCTAAATTGTGCTCAGTCGACTACTAGTTTTTTCCTGGCCCATGGTGAGTGTACGTGGGTGAGGTGGGGGTGTGGGGTGGGATGGGGGGAGGGATGGAGAGAGGCAGGGGCAGGGAGGGGGTTGGGAGAAGTGTCCAGTGACTCGTGGGGCAGTGGGGAGCCATCTTTGAGCTAGTTAGAAGTAGAGGTGGAGGGGGCAGTTGGCAGATGGCTGGACACAATTTCATAGGCTAGGGCTTGAGAGAACAGCACACAACTAGTTGATGTGGGGACACGAATTGGTGGGGAGGGAGGGGGGGCAGTGGGGAAGGAGATGGTACACTCTCTCTCTCTCTCTCTCTCTCTCTCTCTCTCTCTCTCTCTCTCTCTCTCGCTCACTCTGTTTGGTGGGGGGGGGGGGGGGGGATGGCAGTGAGTTATGTTAGGTTAAGGCCAGGAAGGTTATGGGAGCAAACGATGTGCTGCAAGGTTAGCTTACAGCTCAGGAAAGATGGTGGTGGAGAGGATTAGGATGGCATGGGTTGTGAAACAGTCACTGAAATCTTACATGTAGTGCTCTGCTCCATGTTGTGCCACTGGGTGATCCAACTTGTTTTTGGCAAGTCTGGAGATGGCCATTCAGTCTAGTTGACAGCTGGTTGGTTGTCATACCAATGTAAAATTCTGTGAAGTGGTTGCAGCAGAGCACAACACGGCTGCTTTTACAGGAAGCCCGGCCTCTATGGGGTAGGATAAGCCTATGATGGGACTGGAGTAGTTGGTGCTGGGTGGCTGGATTGGGCAGGTCTTGCATCTGGGTTTTCCACATGAGTTATATTCCTATGGTGGGGTTGGGGCAGGGAGTGGCATAAGGATGGACTAGGATGTTGTGGGGGTTGGGTAGATGGTGGAACACTACTTTGGGAGGGTTGGGAAGTATCTTGGGTAGGATGTCCCTCATTTCAGGGCTGATGAGAGATAATCAAAGCCTTGGCAATGGATGTGGTTCAGCCATTTTTCGGTGTGGAATTGGAAGACAAGGGGAGTGCTTCTTTGTGGTTGGTTCTTGGGAGGGATGTGAAGATCAGTTGTGTGTGAGGGTATGGTACAGGAGATCTGTTTGTGAATTAGGTCTGAGGGTACTGCCTGTCTATGAAGACCTCTGTGAGGCCTTCAGAATACTGGGCGAGAGAATTTTCATCACTACAGATGCGTCTACCACAGGTGGCCAGCCTGTATGGTGTGGAAGGGGTAGCAGCTGTCAAAGTGCAGGTACTGTTGGTGATTGGTGGGTCTGATGTGGACCGAGGTGTGGATGGTGTGGTGTCACCGCCAGACACCACACTTGCTAGGTGGTAGCCTTTAAATCGGCCACGGTCCATTAGTATATGTCGGACCCGCGTGTCGCCACTGTCAGTGATTGCAGACCGAGCGCCGCCACACGGCAGGTCTAGAGAGACGTCCTAGCACTTGCCCCAGTTGTACAGCAGACTTTGCCAGAGACAGATCACTGACAAATACGCTCTCATTTGCCGAGGCGATAGTTAGCATAGCCTTCAGCTACGTCATTTGCTACGACCTAGCAAGGCGCCATTACCAGTTTATATTGAGACTGTAATTATGTATCATCAAGAGTGATGTTCTCCAATTATGGATTAAAGTTAAGTATTCCAGCAACTACGTTCTTTTCTTATTGGACTCAACTCCTTTAATTGTTCCAGACCTCACGCCAGTCTGCATGAGCTTAAACGCGTGCATTTCGGCCTCCTCTAGCAACACGGTGTTGGCTCTTCTGCCAACACATCACATGCCGACGAGTCTAAAAACAGTCTTCTTCTTTATACTTGCTTAAATTACTTGTGTCATGGCTTCGCCACAATCTCCAGATGTACTGTCCGAATTTTTTTGCTTGCAGAATCAGCAGACGCAGGCTTTATTGGATGCCCTTGGACAGCTCGTCCAGGGTCAACATGCAATGCAAAACGATGCGGCAGCCGCCGCTCCACCGCTACCGCAACCACAACATGTAGTTGCACCACCTTTTCGTCCTTTCGATGCGGCACTGGAAAGCTGGACGGAGTGGTAACGCCAATTTGGATTCCATCTTGCCACCTACAGAATTCAAGGTATTGAGCGGCAGCCTCTTTTGCTTTCTTGTGTAGGAGTGTCCACCTACCGTGTGATAGTGAAATTGTTTCCCCGACGCGATGTAGCAACTCTGTCCTACGAAGACATTTTGTCTGCATTGGATGCATATTTCAAAGAATCAGTCAATGTAGTTGCAAAAAGGTATACGTTCTTTCGTACAAAACGTACGGCCGCTCAAACTAATCGGGAGTGGGTTGCAACTTTGCTAGGGCTTACTAGGGATTGTGCTTTTGAGTGTGAATGTGGGCTCCCTTATTCAGATACTATGGTACATGATGCAATTGCACAGAACGTTTCTGATGTTCGTATAAGGGAACAGATTTTGAAACTAGTCAATCCCTCCCTTCAACAAGTGATGGACATCTTGGATAGGCAGGACACACTTGACTTTGCTCAGGAATCATTTGAAAATTCGCCAGCTGTGTGTCACATTAACCGGCCCACCGGGCGAGCTGCACGGAACAGTAAACAGCCCTCGTGCCCGTCCACGCAGCTGCCGCCAAGCTCTCCGCTACGTGTGCCGCGCAAGCAAGCAAATGCAGTGCTAAAATCATGTCCACGGTGTGCAACTAGACATTCGCGTGAGAATTGCCCGTCACGCCAAGCTATTTGCTTTTTCTGTAGTAAAAAAGGACATGTTCAGAGTGTTTGCCAGAAAAAGCTTAGATCGGACACTCACAACCATTCCAGACCCTTTTCTTCGCGCCGGAATCGGAATCGAACCAAGAATACTCAGGCTCGTGAACCTTCGCCCATGGACATTCATGTAGTTCAATCCACTCCGCCCAGTGCCACTCTCTCAAACAGTGACTGTGTTCGTCCCACAAATAGTGTGCGTCGACATCGCCGGAAATCGCGTCAAGTCGCAAGTGCTTCTGTACCAGTGTCTGTTCACGTTGCACGAGACAGTCGCTCTTGTCGTCAGCAGGACAATAAACGTTTTGTAGACTTGGACATTACTGGCAACGTGGTACCATTCCAGCTCGATACCGGAGCTGCAGTTTCATTGATCAATAAAGACATGTACAAACAACTGGGCACACCTCCGTTGCGTGCCGCAAATGTTAAGTTAACTAGCTATTCCGGTCAGAATATCCCTGTGTTAGGACAGTGCAGCATTCTTGCAACATACAAGGGACAAACAAAACTTGTGTCATTTTACGTTCTTCGTTCTTCTTCTGCAGTGAACTTGTTTGGGTTAGATTTATTTCAGTTGTTTAACTTGTCTATAGTCAATCAGGTCCTCTCTAGGAACAACAACCTTTGAGCAGAAGAAAGAACTGCCGTACACAACCTACTGGCAGACTGTGCCTTCAGACAGTGTTTCTCGTCTATGTGCAGAATTTGCAGACATTTTTGCACCGGGCCTTGGTTGCGCTAAGAACTATACAGCACATTTGGAACTGAAAGTAAACGCGCAACCGAAATTTTTCAGAGCGCGCAATGTTCCCCACGCATTGCGTGATGAGGTCGCAAGAACATTACACGATTTGGAATCTCAAGGTGTGATTGAACGTGTGCAGGCTTCTCTCTGGGCCTCACCCTTAGTAATTTTGCCAAAACCTTCCGGAAAATTGAGACTTTGTGTGGACTTGACGGCAACAGTGAATCCACAACTAGTGATTGCAACTTTTCCTTTACCACGCCCGGAAGATCTTTTTGACAAACTGTGCCCGGGTAAATATTTTTCGAAGTTGGACCTCGCAGATGCGTACTTGCAAATACCGGTGGACGAAGAATCCCAGTGCGTTTTGGTGGTTAACACGCATCTGGGTTTGTATCGATTCAACGGACTGCCATTCGGGTGTGCATCCGCCCCTGCATTGTTTCAGCAATATCTGCAAACTGTTTGTGCCTCGGTCCCTACTGCAGCCAACTATCTGGATGATATTGTGATCTCCGGAAAGATGGAAGAAGAACATTTAGCCAATCTCAGAACATTATTTCAGGTCTTGCGACAAAATGGTCTTCGCTTGCGGAAGGACAAATGTGTGTTTTTTGCTCGTGACTTACCCTATCTGGGACATGTAATCAATGCCCAAGGCATACATCCCAGTCCAGAGCACCTCCGTGCCATACAGGACTTGCCTTCGCCGCAGAATTTGAAGCAGCTACAGAGTGTGCTGGGAAAAATCAATTACTATAACAGATATGTGCGCCACGCCTCTTCCATTTCAGCTCCGCTTCGTCGCTTACTCCGTAAAGGTGTTCCGTTCGTCTGGACGGCGGAATGCGAACGCGCCTTTCGCCAGTTGAAATCGGCGTTGCTTTCCACTACTTGCCTTACGCCATTCGATCCCCAGAAACCCCTTTTGTTGATGGTAGATGCATCGGATTTCGGGATCGGTGCTGTGCTTGCGCACAAAGATGGATCGCATGATCGCCCTATTGCCTTTGCGTCCAAATTGCTCTCGTCTGCGCAAAGAAATTATTCCCAGATCGAGAAAGAAGCTTTGGCTCTCGTCTTTGGTGTTACTAAGTTTCATGATTTCTTGTATGGTCGTCACTTTACCATCATCACAGACCGCAAACCTTTGACATCGCTTTTTCATCCGAACAAGCCTGTACCTCCACTTACAGTGCAGAAATTCATTCGATGGTCTATTTTCCTCTCGCAGTACCGCTACGATATCTTGTATCGGTCCACTGCTAAGCACGGAAACGACGAGGCGTTGTCCCGTTTGCCTGTTGCTGAGGATAGAGCATTCGATTCTTCCGCACTTGCTTGCATGTTCATTGACTCTGAAACCAATGACGTGGTCGAATCGTTTCCGATTGATTTTCGTCGTGTGGCTACAGCCACAGCTGCTGACCCTGTCCTTGCTACCGTTTTGCGTTTTGTTGCCACGCAATGGCCCTTGTCAAAGTCACGGATCGAGGATCCGTTGGTTCGCCGATTTTTTGCTCACAAGGAGAGACTTTTTGTTCGACGTGGTGTTTTGCTGTTGCGTTCTGATAATCAGTCCAGAGTCGTGGTCCCACGTTCGTTATAGTCCTCTGTCTTATGGCTTCTCCACCAAGGACATTGGGGTATAGTGCGAAAGAAACAACTTGCTCGTCAGCACTGTACTTGGTTCGGAATCGATGCTGTGATTACGAATATGTGCTCTTCTTGCATGGCATGTGCCGACCAACAACCCACCCCACTGCGGAAATTCTTTGCATGGCCGAAAGCCACGTCCCCTTGGCAACACTTACACATAAATTTTGCTGGTCCATTCTGGAATGCTCGATGGTTGGTTGTGGTCGATTCTTTCAGTAATTTTCCTTTCGTTGTCCGGATGTCTTCCACGACGTCATCTGCCACCATCCAAGCGTTATCCGCTATCTTTTGCATTGAAGGTCTTCCACAGACTATTGTTTCCGACAATGGCCCACAATTCATGTCCGCAGAATTTCAGTCATTCTGCAAGGCCAATGGTATTCAACATCTGACATCCGCGCCATTTTCGCCTCATTCAAATGGTGCCGCTGAACGATTGGTCCGGACTTTCAAGTCACAGATGTTGAAGTTCAAAGAGTCGCATTCTCGGGAGGACACGTTATTGCTCTTCTTGTCCTCGTATCGCTCTCAGCCCCGAGATGGTCGCTCGCCGGCTGAGTTGCTCCACGGTCGTCCTCATCGAACCTTGATGTCTTTGCTACATCCGCCGCAGCAGGTTCCTGTGCAGCGGCAGACGTGTGCTTTTGCTCCAGGAGACGTTGTATACTATCGCAACTATCGAGGTTCACGGCGTTGGCTCGCAGGGCACATTCTTCGCTGCCTCGGCCGCACTATGTATTTGGTTTTGGGGGCCTCTGGTGAGGTGCGTCGGCATCTCAATCAGCTGCGCCTCTGTCGTCGCACGGGATCTGCCGCTCCCCGTCTGCTTTCAGTGGCGGTGCCGTCCGGTCAGCGCCCTGGGGACCCATCTACTGGCTCGCCTCATCCCCAGGTGTTACCGACGCTGCCTTCCATTTTGCCCCATGGCGAAGCACCGCCGCCGCCGCCTGTTCTCCCGCTGGCGACGCCCGCAGTGGACGCGTCGCTGCAACCGCCAAGCACCTCCCTGGGTCACGCGCCGCCGATCGCTTCCCGTGACCAGCTGTCCTCCGACATGGAACTCTTGACCGCTCCGGACCAGCTGTCGTCTTCGCCCGTCGGGTGCCCCGTTCTGATGGAGGTCGACTCTTCGGCCCCTCCTGTCTCTCTGCGGGCGCATACACCGCTTGTTGGTGTGCACCCTGGACTAGGTTTTCAGGCGTTTCCTAGCTCCCCTCGGACCGAATGGCAGGGTGCGGGTGGCACAGCCTCGCCTGTTGTTAGGCTCCCCACCTCGTCGCATATGTCAACATGGGGTCCTCCCCAAGGTGGGCGGAAGCCTTATAACACAACCGTACGCTGATTTGCGGGGGAGGAATGTGGTGTCACCGCCAGACACCACACTTGCTAGGTGGTAGCCTTTAAATCGGCCGCGGTCCGTTAGTATACGTCGGACCCGCGTGACTCCACTGTCAGTGATTGCAACCGAGTGCCGCCACACGGCAGGTCTAGAGAGATGTCCTAGCACTCGCCCCAGTTGTACAACAGACTTTGCCAGAGATGGATCACTGACAAATACGCTCTCATTTGCCGAGACGATAGTTAGCATAGCCTTCAGCTACGTCATTTGCTACGACCTAGCAAGGCGCCATTACCAGTTTATATTGAGATTGTAATTATGTATCATCAAGAGCGATGTTCTCCAATTATGGATTAAAGTTAAGTATTCCAGCAACTACGTTCTTTTCTTATTGGACTCAACTCCTTTAATTGTTCCAGACTTCACGCCAGTCTGCGTGAGCTTAAACGCGTGCATTTCGGCCTCCTCTAGCAACACGGTGTTGGCTCTTCTGCCAACACATCAGATGGAGCCATCTGACAGGGGGATATCGACATCTATGAAGATGGCACAATGGATGGAGGAGGACCAAATGAAGTGGATGGGAGAGAAGATGTTGAGGTTGTGGAGGTCCCTCTCTAGGAACAACAACCTTTGAGCAGAAGAAAGAACTGCCGTACACAACCTACCGGCAGACAAATGTATCTAGCACTGTTATGACGAAACAGAGAGACTAACTGGGAGAGGGCCTCCTCCAGTTGTCCTACACATCCACCTGCAAGCTCTGCCACAGTGATACCATCCCAGAGGTCTAACATAACCTCCAGTCCCTGCAGAAATCTGTGGGCCCTTCCCAGAACCTCTTGCCTGAATCCATCTCCCTACTCAGCTCTTCAACAGCCTGCACATCCACCTTCTATATGTTCCCCCAAATCCACAAACCTAACAATCCTGGGCGTCCCATTGTGGCTAGTTACAGTTCCTCCACTGAAAGAATCTCGGCCCTTGTTGATCAAAATCTCCAACCAATGGTCCAAAACCTAGCCTCCCACATTAAAGATACCAACAACTTCCTACAATGGCTTTTCACCATCATCACACCCTTTCCTGCCGGATCCCTACTTGTCACTGTTGACGTGACCTCCCCATACACTAACATTAACATCTCTCATGCCCATGGCCTTCCTGTGACTGAACACTAGCTCTCCCGACACCCTGTTGATTCCAAACCCACCACTTTATTCCTCATACACCTAACCAACTACACTCTAACTCATAACTACTTCACCTTCAAAGGGAGGGTATACTAAAAAATTCATGACACAACCATGGGCAAGCACATGGCACCCCCCTACTCCCATCTCTTCATGCTCCGCCTAGAGATGTGATTCCATGGATAAATTTCTAGAATTTGTAGAAAAATTAGAGAGGGCTCTGAAGTTCAAATCTTGGAGCAAACCGAGTGGTAGTTATCAAAATGGGAATACAAACAATCATCACCAAAATAATAATCATGAGAGAAATCAAAAGTATTCTCAGGGAGATAGTAGCTGGAATGAGCAGAATGGTCAGAGAATGAATGGGAGTGATAATTTCTGTGAACAGGAATCAAGTACAGAACACATATTTGATGGGGGAAATTCGTGTGGATTGCAATTGTGTAACAACCAGTCGGGAAACTGATGTTCGCCACATCTTAGGTCCAGGGATGGCAATCTGAACAGGCGATGAAAAGGATTGGAGATAACGGTAATAGTAGAAATGTTGATAGGTTTGGAGAAAGGCAACAAATATGTAATATGGAGTATGTTAAAGAGGAAGGCTATATAGGTGGCTTTTCAATAAAAGCAGGCGCGAACAGCAGAAGCATAGATTTGTGAAAGATTTAAGTAAAAGTAATGGGAATAAATTTGTGGGGAATGATGTAAGTTATGGATGTGTAATTAATGAGTGTGTGAATGGTGATGAATGGAAAGATTCAGTGGTTCAAAAAGAAGTTAAAGAGGAGATGAATTTTGTGAAAGCAAATTGTGTGAAAAGTTATGAAGAGGTATTAGCAAATAGCTGCAATTGCAGTAAGGAAGGTGTTGTAGTAGCAAGTATTAGAGAGTTGGCGAAAAGCGTCGATGTTAGTGAAGGCGGCGTAGCTTTGGTCTTGCCAGCTGTAAGTAAGAGTGATTGTGTTTTGATGGAAAGCATCGATGTTACTAAGGGAGGCTTAGCATTGGTCTCACCAGCAGTTGAAGTTAAAAATGTATCGGCAGAGGTAGCTGATTTCTGTTTAAAGGAACAGAGTAATGGTAATTTATGTAATGATGTAAAAACTACTGGTATTGATACTTTTGAGGAAGGAATTTACGCGTTTCTAGTCACAAATGAAGGCAAAATGAAACTTATTGATAAATGTATCGATCTAAAACGTTTGTCAGAGTGTGAATGTGAGACTGTAGTATCAGGGGTCAATCTGGATGAAAAGTGTGTAGAAATGGCAGTGTGTGCTGATTTTTGTCCGATAACAGCGGAATGTAGCAAGTCTGGAAGTCCCAAAATGGTACGACAAGGTAGCAGTAATTTGTATAAAGTAGCAGCAGAGGATAAAGTTGTGTCAATTCATGTAAAGTTAATTTGTCGACAGAGGAAAGTAAGGTTTCTGATGTGAATTTATGAAGTGATTTAAATGTTGTATCAGCAGATAAGGTTGCTTAGAGGAATATTTATGGTCATGATGGCTTAGGCATCGATGTATTATTCCAGGAAGATAAAGTGTTTAACCATGAATTGACGTGTAATTTTGTTGAAGCTGCAAGTGTTGATATTTTGGAGGGGAAAAACAGTAAAATTGTGCATGCTGTGGGTAATGAATCGGCAAAATGTGTGGAAGAGCTAACAGAAAATTTAAAGAGGGCTGAAGTAAATAGTGTGGATGGGGATAGTTTGTATAATGAAGTTTGTACAAAATGGTATATGAAGGAGTAGTGTGATTTTAGTGTGACTGCTTGGCGTTGGTACGGTAAAACATTACAGTCTTTACTGCCGCATATCTGGAACGAGAGAAGTTTAAAATTGCTAGAGGTTTAGAAAAGGGAAGGAATGAATTTGGGGCAAAGGGAATATTTAATGAATTATTTTGGGATGAACATGAGATTGAGGGATGGATAGAACACGATGTGTGTACGCTAGATTTGGAAGAGAAGGGACAAGATGTAGAAAATGATTTATCAATGGGAGAAATGAAAAGCTGTTCTAATTTGTAGTTAGTGGTAGTAACTTTGGAGTGATCATTTTATATGTTTTACTTGGGGATTCATTAATAATTTGTTAGTTTATTGTGGCACTGTACGTGTGTAAAGAGGTGGAAGTTTAGGCACTGAGGGTGTGTGGATGTCAGTGACCTCATGGATTTAAGTAAAATATGTCTTGATTTATGCTTTGTACAAGAGTGTGGCAAAGAATTTTGTGGTCAATTTGAAGGGTATTAAAATTGTAATTGTATGTGCATGCATTTTTTGGTGCGTGGAGGTAGGATGGATTTATTAAAGACAATTAAATAAAACTTGTGGTAATTTGAGCTTACTGTGATTCAGTCACTTGCCTTGTGACTTAGTTCCTAAAGTATCATTTTCTGCTGGAGGGAATCATTAGCGAGGATCCTGGTTGGGTTTGGGAAATGGTTTGTTGATGGGTTTCTACTTTTGGTTTTTGTTGTAGACAGATTTGTCACGATAAATGATGGAGCTCGGAATTCAGAGGCAGACACAATCTCTGTGAGGCACTTGGTCAAAAGACTGATGTGAGTTGATCAATACTTTGTGCTAAAATCCTTGTGAGTGTGTGTAGTGAGACAGGAAAATTAGTGCAAGAAGGCACCTTAGCGCTGAGTGAGTGGCACAAGAAGTGCTTACAAAATCGCACACAAGTAAAAGTGCATTTATAAATTTTGTTGTTTTATATGTACTTGTATGAACTGAAGGGTGCTACTTCTGAACATTCTGGCAAACCAGAATGTTAATAAGTGGAGGTGTGTGAGGTAACGGGTGAGTTGTGGTGCCCTGAAAATATTCTACGTTCGGAGTTGGTGTGGCTGCACGGGCCATTCGGCAAGCCGTGGTTCGTCAGCAACCGCGTGGTGAGAAACATTAGCCGGAGCAAGAGGGGTAGCCCCAGTGCGTGGTCCAGGCCAACGGTGTGGCTGGATATTCCATATTGATGCTGTGTCGAGGACTGTGCTTTGTGTTGATGAAGGAGACTTGTATGCCGGGAGTGCCAAAGATGGCAGACTTTGTGAAACCATAATGGCAGACATTTCACAGTTCATGTAGAAATTAATAACAGCCAGACGAATCATGATACCTTAAAAAGAAACATGTACATTACCGTTATTTGTGTGACAGTACTGATGGTGTAATCAGATTTTCAATATCTTTATTAGTTTAAAGTTTAGTACCTGACTGTAAATTATACAAGTAACACCCAGCAACGAGTTCCCAAAATCTAAACAGTTCATCCAATTTTGTCAATCGATGTGTCTTTAGAAAGCTATTAGTGTAAACCTGAACAGGTATGAATTACAGGCATGTAACTTGAATAGTACATGAGTTTTTGGAGGTCAAAGTGGCCGATTACTATTGATTGTGTCAGGTCATAAGTACTCCAGAGATACACAAAAAAATGGTAGCAGCATGCTTATAAATATATTTATTCGTCTATGTCTTTGTTTATATCTGATATATACTATCCCCCCCCCCCCTCACCCTGCCATGAACCATGGACCTCACCGTTGGTGGGGAGGCTTGCGTGCCTCAACGATACAGATAGCCGTGCCGTAGGTGCAACCACAACGGAGGGGTATCTGTTGAGAGGCCAGACAAACATGTGGTTCCTAAAGAGGGGCAGCAGCCTTTTCAGTAGTTGCAGGGGTAACAGTCTGAATGATTGATGGATGTGGCTCTGTAACACTAACCAAAATGGCCTTGCTGTTGTGGTACTGCGAACGGCTGAAAGCAAGGGGAAACTACAGCCGTAATTTTTCCCGAGGGCATGCAGCTTTACTGTATGATTAAATGATGATGGTGTCCTCTTGGGTAAAATACTCCGGAGGTAAAATAGTCCCCCATTCGGATCTCTGGGCAGGGGCTACTCAAGAGGACGTTGTTATCAAGAGAAAGAAAACTAGTGTTCTACGGATCAGAGCGTGGAATGTCACATCCCTTAATCGGGCAGGTAGGTTAGAAAATATAAAAAGGGAAATGGATAGGTTAACGTGAGATATAGTGGGAATTAGTGAAGTTCGGTGGCAGGAGGAACAAGACTTTTGGTCAGGGGAATACAGGGTTATAAATACAAAATCAAATAGAGGTAATGCAGGAGTAGGTTTAATAATGAATAAAAAAAAAAAATAGGAGTGCAGGTAAGCTGCTACAAACAGCATAGTGAACGCATTATTGTGGCCAAGATAGACACGAAGCCCACACCTACTACAGTAGTACAAGATTATGTGCCAACTAGCTCTGCAGATGACGAAGAAATTGAACAAATGTATGATGAGATAAAAGAAATTATTCAGGTAGTGAAGGGAGATGAAAATTTAATAGTCCTGGGTGACTGGAATTCGACAGTAGGAAAAGGAAGAGAAGGAAACGTAGTAGGTGAATATAGATTGGGGCTAAGAAATGAAAGAGGAAGCCACCTGGTAGAATTTTGCACAGAGCATAACTTAATCATAGCTAACACTTGGTTCAAGAATCATGAAGGAAGGTTGTATACATGGAAGAACCCTGGAGATACTAAAAGGTTTCAGATAGCTTATATAATTGTAAGACAGAGATTTAGGAACCAGATTTTAAATTGTAAGACATTTCCAGGGGCAGATGTGGACTCTGACCACAATCTATTGGTTATGAACTGTAGATTAAAACTGAATAAACTGCAAAAAGGTGGGAATTTAAGGAGATGGGACCTGGATAAACTGAAAGAACCAGAGGTTGTACAGAGTTTCAGGGAGAGCATAAAGGAACAATTGGGAGGAATGGGGGAAAGAAATACAGTAGAAGAAGAGTGGGTAGCTTTGAGGAATGAAATAGTGATGGCAGCAGAGGATCAAGTCGGTAAAAAGATGAGGTCTAGTAGAAATTCTTGGGTAACAGAAGAGATACTGAATTTAATTGATGAAAGGAGAAAATACAAAAATGCAGTAAGTGAAGAAGGCAAAAAGGAATACAAACGTCTCAAAAATGAGATCGACAGGAAGTGCAAAATGGCTAAGCAGGCATGGCTAGAGGACAAATGTAAGGATGTAGAGGCTTATCTCACTAGGGGTAAGATAGATACTGCCTACAGGAAAATTAAAGAGACCTTTGGAGAAAAGAGAACCACTTGCATGAATATCAAGAGCTCAGATGGAAACCCAGTTCTAAGCAAAGAAGGGAAAGCAGAAAGGTGGAAGGAGTATATAGAGGGTCCATACAGGGGCGATGTTCTTGAGGATAATATTATGGAAATGGAAGAGGAGGTAGATGAAGATCAAATGGGAGATATGATACTGCGTGAAGAGTTTGACAGAGCACTGAAAGACCTAAGTCGAAACAAGGCCCCGGGAGTAGACAACATTCCATTAGAACTACTGACAGCCTTGGGAGAGCCAGGCCTAACAAAACTCTACCATCTGGTGAGCAAGATGTATGAGACAGGCGAAATTCCCTCAGACTTCAAGAAGAATATAGTAATTCCAATCCCAAAGAAAGCAGGTGTTGACAGATGTGAAAATTACCGAACTATCAGTTTAATAAGTCACAGCTGCAAAATACTAACGCGAATTCCCTACAGACGAGTGGAAAAACTGGTAGAAGCTGAGCTCGGGGAAGATCAGTTTGGATTCCGTAGAAATGTTGGAACACGTGAGGCAATACTGACCTTATGATGTATTTTAGAAGAAAGATTAAGGAAAGGCTAACCCACATTTCTAGCATTTGTAGACTTAGAGAAAGCTTTTGACAATGTTGACTGGAATACTCTCTTTCAAATTCTGAAGGTGGCAGGGATAAAATACAGGGAGCGAAAGGCTATTTACAATTTGTACAGAAACCAGATGGCAGCTATAAGAGTCGAGGAACATGAAAGGGAAGGAGTGGTTGGGAAGAGAGTGAGACAGGGCTGTAGCCTCTCCCCGATGCTATTCAATCTATATATTGAGCAAACAGTAAAGGAAACAAAAGAAAAGTTCGGAGTAGGTATTAAAATCCATGGAGAAGAAATTGTAATTATGTCAGAGACAGCAAAGGACTTGGAAGAGCAGTTGAACGGAATGGACAGTGTCTTGAAAGGAGGTTATAAGATGAACATCAACAAAAGCAAAACGAGGATAATGGAATGTAGTCGAATTAAATCAGGTGATGCTGAGGGAATTAGATTAGGAAATGAGACACTTAAAGTAGTAAAGGAGTTTTGCTATTTGGGGAGCAAAATAACTGATGATGGTCGAAGTAGAGAAATAAAATGTAGACTGGCAATGGCAAGGAAAGCGTTTCTGAAGAAGAGAAATTTGTTAACATCGAGTATAGATTTAAGTGTCAGGAAGCCGTTTCTGAAAGTATTTGTATGGAGTGTAGCCATGTATGGAAGTGAAACATGGACGATAAATTGTTTGGACAAGAAGAGAATAGAAGCTTTCAAAATGTGGTGCTACAGAAGAATGCTGAAGATTAGATGGGTAGATCACATAACTAATGGGGAGGTATTGAATAGAATTGGGGAGAAGAGGAGTTTGTGGCACAACTTGACTAGCAGAAGGGATCGGTTGGTAGGACATGTTCTGAGGCATCAAGGGATCACCAATTTGGTACAGGGGGCAGCGTGGAGGGTAAAAATCGTAGAGGGAGACCAAGAGATGAATACACTAAGCAGATTCCGAAGGATGTAGGCTGCAGTAGGTACTGGGAGATGAAGAAGCTTGCACAGGATAGAGTAGCATCTAGAGCTGCATCAAACCAGTCTCAGGACTGAAGACCACAACAACAACAACAACAATATACTATTCATGAAGAAATTGGTCAAATATTTACTGTGTTTTAGAAAGCACAGAGACATTAGTCTACTGGACTACTTTTGTTTCTATTCCTTTAATATATGTTTATTTAATTTGTTTATGTATTTAATAATGTGTATAAGAGTGTGTGTATGGTCCAGCCATAGGATTATTTATTTAATTTCAAGATATTTAAATGTATCCAGTTTTTCGTATCTGTTTCAATATGTTTGTCAGTGCGCATTGGCTTGGAGACATGGCAGGAGCGCTTTAGCCAATCACAGTGCTCGTTACTAAAGTAGGCAATTACCAAAGTCAATGGAGAGACTGTATGGAAGTGGGCGAGGAGCATCAGGTGGCACAGGACACGGGGGAGTGCTGGACGGGAAGGTGCGATGGACGGTTACAGAAAATACTGGGAGTGTGTGGAGAAGATTGTGCGTGGTTGTGGGAGACAGAAATATTTCGTAGTGCTGACTTGTGCACTTGTGAGATTTCTGTAGCTTCTGCAATGAAGATTTATTATGCATTTAGAAGTGAATATCTCACAAGCAGTGTTGTTGTTCATAACTAATTACATGAAGTAGAAATCTATTGTTTCCCTGTTATTCAATATTTAATTGCTGTACCATTGACACCAATCAGTGTTTTGCCGAAATAAACGGCATTCTTAAAAGTACTTCTGCTATTGTACTCATCATTTAAATCATTAAAATAGGACCTGCAGATTCTATTTAATTGCAATCTTTTCATTTATAAGTTTCTATGTTGCATTCAAAATTCACAATTAGCGAAGTGATAGGAACCTTCGACCATTTGATTCATGTGTGTATTCATATTGTATACTGTAGACTCAGCAGCATTTGGTATATAATGCAGCAACTACGTATCCCACCCCCTAGACAGCGAAACCAACCAAAACTTTTAATATTTGAACTATAAGTCTGAGGGTACGTAGTTGAGGGACATTTTTTTTATTTTATTTTTTTATTATTTTTATTTTTTTAAAGCCCGCTTCTTGAAGCACTCATGTGTCCACAGACCAATTAATTGATTGAACACCTGCTCACAAGGAACATAAGAGCTTACATGAGAAGGGAACTGCTTCACTGACAATCCTTCTTGCCAGGGTATGACTGGCAGATATTTCGTTGAGATGAGGAGGAAGGTGGCACGCAGTGGGTCTAGCTGGTGATGGATGGTGACACATTTTGACAACAGGTGTGGCCTAAGCATTCTGGTGTGCAGCTTCAGCTTGTGTTGAGTTTCTGAGAGCAGTCAGCAGTGCAGGCAGTTGAGCACTGGTCCAACGCAGCAGCAATATGAGCAAGTCATAGATGATGCACCTTCGGCAGCCCACCAAGCCACATCAACAGCCCTCATTACCACTGACATGACATGGCATGTGCATGAGTATGTGTTAACATATTACTTGTCAGTAAAGTAGGATACAACAGAAAGGGGACCTTGACAACGACAGTGTTAAACTCGGCAGTGAAGGGATAGACAATTAAAAGGTAGTAAGTGCTCAAGATTCTGAAATGCTGATATTGGATCCATGGGGCAAAAGCGAGCTACAAAAGGGAATTATCTGTAAGGTATGGTGAACCTGATGGTTGTGAGACCTAGTCAGAGACTGTGGAAAGCAGGAGAGAAGTGGACTTAACAAATAACGATTCAGTGGACCCAGCAAGAAGGAATTGGTAATCAGTAAGACAAATGACCCTAATGAGAGTGCAGTTGAAAATACCCCTTAAGTTGTTAGTCTTTTTTCTTTTTTTTTATGCTTAAACCACAACTGGTTTTGAGCTCTTACATACCCATCATATGGTGTGATACTGAATATTATTTTCAACCTGTACCTAATGAGAGCACTACAAGTGTGCTTAGCATTATAAAACACATGTTCACAGAATTAGATAGTACACTGGAAATTAGGTTTGAAGTCAGTACTCAGGAATTAAAAGAGGAGATGAAATCTGACAAAATTAATTTAGAATATAAGTTAGATTCTAAACTTACGGCAAAACAGATAATTGGAGGCAAAACTTAAAACACATAGAGATGAGATGGCATCCAAGTTTGATTCTATAATCTACTAGCTTTAAAGTTGGAATCTAGGATTAAAGACTGAAATTTGATAATCATGAGTTAAGAACTAAATTGCAATCCACACTGAAGTGCCAAAGAAAGTAGTATAGGCATGCGCATTCAAATACAGAGATATGTAAACAGGCAGAATACAGCACTGCAGACAGCAGTGCCTATATAAGACAACAAGTGTCTGGGGCAGTTGTTTGATCCATTACTGCTGCTACAATGGCAGGTTATCAAGTTTTAAGTGAGTTTGAACGTGGTGTTATAGCCGGCTCTTGAGCAATGGGATACAGAATCTCCCAGGTAGCGATGATGTGGGGATTTTCCCTTACGTCCATTTCATGAGTGTACCATGAATATCAGGAACATCAAATCTCCAACATTGCTGCGGCCATAAAAAGACCTTCAAGAACGGGACCAATGACGACTGAAGAAAATGATTCAAGGTGATAGAGGTGCAACCCTTCTGCAAATTGCTGCAGATTTCAATGCTGGGCCTTCAACAAGTACCAGCGTGCAAACTATTCAACAAAACATTTTCGATATGAGCTTTCGGAGTTGAAGGCCCACTCGTATATCCTTGATGGCTGCATGACATAAGGCTTCAAGCCTTGCCTGGGCCCATCAACACCCACACTGGACTGTTGATGACTGGGAACATATTGCTTGGTTGGATGAATCTCATTTTAAATTATGTCAAGTGGATGGACTTATGGAGACAACCTCATGAATCCATGGAACCTGCATGTCAGCAGGAGACTCTTCAAGCTGGTAGAGGCTCTTTAATGGTGTGGGGCATGTGCAGGTGGAGTGATATGGGACCCCTGATGTGTCTAGATACAACTCTGACAGGTGACACATACGTAAACATTCTGTCTAATCACCTGGATCCATTCATGTCCATTGTGCATTCTGACAGACTTGGGCAATTCCAGCAGGACAATGCGACACCCCACACGCCCAGAATTGCTACAGAGTGGCTCCAGAAACACTCTTCTGAGTTTAAACACTTCCGCTGGCCACCTAACTCCCCAGACAAGAACTTTATTGAACATATCTGGGATGCCTTGTAACACGCTGTTCGGAAGAGATCTCCACCCCCTCTTACTCTTATGGATTTATGAACACCCCTGCAGGATTCATGGTGTCAGTTCCCGCCAGCACTACTTCAGACATTAGTCGGGTCCATGTCACATTGTGTTGCGGCACTTCTGCATGCTCACGGGTGTCCTACGCAATATTAGGCAGGTGTACCAGTTTCTTTGGCTCTTCAGTGTAACACAGATCATGTAATTTGTGATCTGACCTTGAAACCCAAATCTGGGAAGTCAGAGACAAGATCAAGGTTGGATTAAATTTGATAAAACTTATGACTGAAGTAAATAAAATAATGGTAAACAAATACTTTCAGGAACAATTTAAACAGTTGAAGGAGGAAATATCTGGTTTAATCCATAGTTTTAGTGTTAAGGATGAAGAACAAATTGATAGCTGGGTTAAGGGACAAAGTGAGAATATCATGACTACCGAGGATGATGTGGGAACACTTAAGGATTCTTGTGCAGCAGTAAGTAAGCAACAAGAGGAGATATTGGAAACATAGACCAATGATCTAGAAAATTTCAATGCAGTAGTCTCAAAGGAAGTGGTTATAGTAGAAGAAAGGCTCTTAACACAAACTAAAGAGATGAAACTTAGGGTCAAAAGTCGTATTGAGGACAAAGATGAACAGAAAGGGGGAAACTCTGCACAGGATAAAGGCCACTGAAATGAGTTATCATCCTTAGAAGAATCCCTAGACTAAACCAAATTGTGGGTAAATGAAAAGCAGGAGGTCAAAAGCTAAAGCTTGGATAATGTTGCAGTGGTTCAGGGGTGTTTATCTGAAGCAACAGGATTAAAACTTCGTAGTTCTGCACCATATAACCCGAGAGACGAATTGCACCCGAGAACGTTCCTAAGAAGTTTCCAAGGGATGTTTCCTCCATGGTGGACAGAGAGATGTGGTAGGTTATTTGTGTGGCAATGCTGCCCAGTGGTGTTTCATAAACCAGGAAAATTATGAGACCTTTGAAGAGTTCCAGACAGCTTTCAAGAACCATTTCTGGTCTGAGGGTGCTCAAAGCACATTGAGTCTTGAGATAATAGGACCAGAAGAACATAAAAACAATTAGGAAGGGTTGTGACTTTATATGAATTTGGCAAAATATCTGGATGATCCTGTGAGCTCAAAACACTTAGTGTGACCACTGATAAGCCATTTACCATGTACCATGAAGGAAAAGTTAATTGATAGAAAGCTGAGTGACATTCAAGGATTACCGGATTATCTGGAGCAATCAGATGGCCAATGGAAACACCCTTGAGGAAAGAATGAAACGGAATGGACATTCATAGGATCCTGAGTAGGAACCAAAGGCTGAGTAAACATGATGCTAATAATTATAACCTGAGGGGGTTATAGCCAACTATACAGAGAGAGTGGCTGATAATAATCATAACAGTAATATTAGGGTGGTGTTGGAAAATTGGGGAATCAAGGCACTGTTAGCATTAAGCAGAGGTTGATGAGTTCGAGAGGAATACAGGAAACTAGCCTTTGGTACTTATCATTTTGTATGGGCCACTGTGTACCAGCACCCCTGTACGGGTTGATGCAAGTGTGGTGATGGTGCAAGTGATGGGGAGCCAGTGGAAACACAGTGGACAATTTAACAATATAACTTTATTATTATTATTATATAAGCTGGAACTTATTAGAGATGAGACAAAGACCAGAAACCTCGAACAAATGTACCAAATCAAGAAACTGGAAGTTGAAAGAACAGTCGCAGAAGAAAATACCAAGGCTTGGAGAATATTCACTCAGAAATTAAAAGAGGACACAAGAGGAAATAAGAAACTGTTGTATAAAGTTATCAGAGGTACAAGGAAACCAATGAATACCATAAAAGCACTTGAAGATGAAAATGGAAATCTGGTTAGGACAGAAAGTGACATGAGAGAATTCATGAAAAACCATTTTGACCACTTATTAAATAGATCAGTTGAAGAACCAAATACGGAACTGGAAAGCCACACTTACAATGAGGAACCTCTAATCACTTGGACAGAAACAGAGGCAGCCTTAAAATCTACACCCAAAGGAAAACCTTCAGGTGCAGATGAAGTGAACATAGACATGATAAAGGCAGCAGGTATTCAAGGCATACAATGACTGCACCAAGTACTAAATGCCATATGGGCAGATAACATAATACCTGCGGATTGGAGCAAGGATGCAATAATTCCCCTGTTTAAGAAAGGCAACAGGCAGAAACCCACCAACTATAGAGGAATAACCCTATGGTCTCACAGGCTGAAAATACTTGAGAAGATCATAGAAGAGAGATTGAGAACTATCGTAGAACCGCAGCTGGAAGAGAAACAATATGGCTTCAGAAGTAACAGATCAACAACAGATCTAATTTTTAGCACCCGCATGTTGATGGAAAAGTATTGGGAGAAAAACAAGTACCTGGTCATTGTATTTCTGGATTTAGAAAAATCCTATGATAGTGTTATAAGAGATAAGACCTGAGAATGCCTGAGGAAAAAGAATGTGCCTGAAGGACTAATAAAAAAAATTCAGATGTTGTACAAAGACTATACTAGCTGTGCACAAATTTTGGAAGGATGATCGTCATGGTTTGAGACCAAGAGTGGATTCAGCAAGGAAGTGCACTGTCTCCACAACTATTCATCACTTTATGGATACCATAATGAAGAACGTCAAGGAGAAGTCAGGTGAACTGAAGGCATTTTCCTTTGCTGATGACATCATGATTTGGAGTGAAACTGAAGAGGAAATACAGATCAGACTTGATGAATGGAAATCTCAGTTCCAGAAATATAACCTCAACATCAGCATGACCAAGACAGTGGAGATGACAGTTAACAGAGATGGGCAACCAGCAAGTGTAAAACTATGAGACCACCAACTAGAGTGTGTGAACAGTTTTCCTTACCTTGGAAGTGTAATTTCTGGTGATAACTTCGTCAGAAATGAAATCACCAACAGAGTGAAAAAAGAATCTGAATTCTACAAACAAGCAAGATCACTTTTATGGGATGACTTGATCCCAAAACCGGCCAAATTTATGATGTTTAATAGCTATTTCATACCAATATTGACCTACGATACTGAAACATACACCCTCACAAAAAGAGAATCATCAAGGCTGCAAGCAGCAGAGATGAAATTTCTTAGATCCACCATCCAGAAGACCAAGATGGACAAGTTAAGGAATGAGGAGGTGAGGAAAGAAGCCAGAATAAAGACATCCCTATTAGATTGAATTGGCACATCTAGACTTCGATGGTATGGGCATGTGTTGAGAACTGAGTCAACTAGAACAGCCATAATAAATTTGGAAAGACAGGTGGATTGGAAAAGGCCTCTAGGAAGACCTTGAACCTGATGGATGGACTTGATCAAGGCTGATCTAGTGACCAGAGGATGGACAGTGGATGATGTTCTCCGTGAACAACTGTATCTGGGCAAGTCGAAGTGGAAGAGGCTCATTACCAGTACCTGAAAATCTGGAACTGTTGAATGATGATGATGATGATGAAGTTTATTATATCTTCAGTTCTACATGAGGCAGTTATGCCTCTCCTCGTGAGTTCTGGATGGTGCAGTTGGCGTCAGATCGTAGGATGGCGCCCGGTGATGCTACATCAGGACCCCAGCCCAGTGGCAAAGATGAGTCCATGGCCAGTTGTAACAGCTTGTCCCAGCAAGGTGACACACCAGGTGGTGGCCATGCAGCTCTTTGCTCCATGGTGGTGGAGGCAGCTGTGCGTGGGCCTCAACCTGCACTGCACACCTAGGACAGGCGGAAGACAGGAACTGGTGTTGTGATGCCGAGTCCCTCCCTGGGCCTCAGCATCAGTGATGGAAAGTAGGCTGCCGGGGGCTTTGGCACCAATTCCTGTGAAGGACCCAGTGCAGCGACAGACGCAACTTGGTCTCAAACCAGAAGCAGCTGCTGCTGGTGCTGTCTAGTCATCTCATGGTCCAGCAATGCTCTGGCACTGCGGTGCTGCTACTCAGTGGTGACCAATTCTCCAAATTGTATCATGTCCTGTCCTCAAATTCAGCCTCATTTACACCCCATTACTTCCCATTTGTTTCTCTAAAACCTGACATCTAGTCACGTCATCCATAACAAAGAGACTCATTTGAGTGTGGTGGCAATGACCCATTTACTACATCAGTTTTCACTGCGCAAGGCAGTTTACTGCAGCGCTCAGCTATCCTCGCTTCACAACTTACTTGCACATCTGTTATTGTGCCCTGAATGTCAACATAGCATGGCTGATGGCCAACACTGTTACCAGAATACTCTGCAGCAGCCCTCATGCTACTTTCAGTTGCTTACACTAAAGATTTAATACTTTTACTTGAAATACTGGGTAGTGCCACTACACTGCCTCCATCTATGTAGAAGACCCGGTCCCTCAAGTCTTACACCGACCCATTACTCTACCTTGATTACAACTATACCCTTTATCTGTACAGTTAACCCAAATTGTCTGTTCCTAACTATACATAAGCACTACAGCAAATAAGTCAATCTATCTGTCATCTCTTGCCATGGGAATCCAGTCTACTGGAACTTCTATTACCCCGGGATCAGGTTTCCTCACACTACACCACTGCAAATATAAATAAACTAGGCATAGCAAAATCAGAATCACCATCGTGCTATGAATCGCACCACTTAAAATCACTGTCACTTGATGTTTCCTATTCCAATACTGTTCCACATGACATAGCATTTTCAGAAAGAGATTTTCACTCTGCGGTGGTGTGTGTGCTGATATGAAACTTCCTGGCAGATTAAAACTGTGTGGCAGACCAAGACTTGAACTCGGAACCTTTGCTTTTTGCAGGCAAGTGCTCTACCAACAGAGCTACCCAGTTTTATTCTGCCAGGAAGCTTTGATATAGCATTTGTTCCATTGTTATCTGCTCTTCTTTGGATGCTATCATTTGTCTTAAGGAGTGGTCCAGACTTGGTTCCCAAGTATTGTTCAGGAAGGTAAGATACTGTTTGGAAAAGATCTCTAACAGTTAGTCTGGCCAGTATGGTTGTGGCTGTGTCACATTAAATAGAGTAACTCCTGTCGTAGTCACTGGTATAAGAAACATAGGTCCAACTATATCATACCTAGTCCCATTAATTAGTAGTCCACTACCTCACAACTCCAAACATTTTGCTCCTGTGAGTTTCCCTTGTTCATAACAAATACACTGAATAGACCCAGTGGACCCTGTAGTGTTTCGAGAATTTCCGTGCAAATTCTAGAATCACTTAGGCTTCCACCGTCTCTTTCTCTTCCTTTCAACTGCTTCAGCTTCTCATGAAATGCAGTCCTAGAAGCATCCTGTGCATCCTTACAGCTCACATTGCCTCTGTGTCAATCTTCCTTATCTGCAATCTCTAGTGTAGCTAATAACATTCCCCTCAACAACTTTACATCTTTGGTGCCAAAATTATCCACACTGATGGGTACCACTTTTCCTCTGCCCCTTTCCTGTGTGCATACAATATTACGTTGTACCAAACAACACGTTGCGTCTAAATACTTCACTATCCTCTAATAGTCCAATTACACGTATCAAATCTACTCGTAAGGTCGATTCCACATTCACCCATAGTGATTTTCCAGTGCCCTTCAACACACAATCTTGCAAATCAAGCCTTAATGCTATTGTTCATGGTTCAACTGGACCATCTTGCATACTAGGCATGCCTTGAGGCAAATTAACATTAACAACAGTTTCCCCAAATCACAATGCCTTCCCATTCAGTTCCATTATGTATCATCAGAGGTCAATTATGGCATGATGTACAAGCAGAAAATCTAACTCTGGGATCATGTTGTGCCCCTCACATGAGGTACCACTTCCACACACTGCCTAAACTTGGTTGTCCCAACCAAAAAATCCATCACTACTGATCCCAATGGTTGTATATCATTATCCCCTACCCCAAGTAAATCATATTGCCATGGGTTCCACTGCTTCCTACCCCCTAATTCTCGCAAGACTACTAACACATATGCTTCTTTGTCCAACAATACTCTATACTCTATTCCATGTACAACACCCATTATGGTACATTTCACCTCTTCATTCATTCTGACTGAACTTATTCATACTGGGAACTCCTGTCGGTCGACCTGGTTCTCCCTTATAAGTTTAATAGACCCTTCCTATTTCCTGGACTACCTCTACCATTGTCCCTATAAACTTGCCATTGACCAAAACCTCCTCTACTGCCATTTTCATCAAATTATTGGTAACCCCTGTTAGTCCAGTTGTGCTGTGGGTTCTGTAACTGGTAACACTGTCTTCATACATGTCTCATCCAAATGCAATTAAAACACTTAATATTCTATGTAAATACCTGTTTCTGCTCTCTAACCTCTGTCAACCTATTGATTTCTTCATATTCCAAACCTAAACTGATCTCTTCATGAAGATCCTTATGCACCCCCGTGCACACTCTCCTAGACATTCCTGGTGTCCAACCCTCAAAAAATCATCAAGCGCTTGTTGCTCAGCCTCTTGCAGTATCACTTTATTCACATCCTCATTTAAAGAGAGCTCATATGTGTTAGTTCATTTTCCCAATTCTCTCTACAAAGTCTCCTACTGCCTCATTATGTCTCCTGGATACCATCCCTAATTATTCACAAAAAAAACAGTGCACTGTTATGCTTCCTGTATCGTTGTTCCAACCCTGTCTCTATTGGTAAAAAGTTCCTGCATTTTACAATGCTTCCGAGCACCTTAAGAATAATTTTGCTTCTCCTGAGAAACATAACCTTCTGATCTACAACTGTTTTTCTGACTAATCCCCAGCTGATGACTTAAGATCCTCTGTCAATGACAATACATCCTCAGACACTCTACCAGAGAAAGGAGAAAAAGATTCACCACAGCCAGACCTACTCCTAGAGTTTGTGACTTCAACACTTTTGTCTCACGATTCTTTCCTTATAGTTCATTAAATGTAATCACATTATCCGTTAACAATTGAGACACCTGATCCACTAATGACTGCACTGCTTCTTCATTGGTGACACCTTGTGTCTGATATTGCCTCTGTGTCCATTATCCACAATAAAAATTACACTACAACAAAATAATACATGCAGAACAGCTAGTCCAGAAGTGCTCCACCAAGTTACTTCTTCTCTCTAATCATGAGTCACCTTGAATCTCTACATTGCCTAGACATGTGCCCAAAATGGTTACCAGTAGAGAGTTCTGCTACTGATTCAGCACAAGGCACAGAATACCCACGTAAATTACACTGAGTGCAACATACAGGAACTAACCATCCATCTTTACCATCACTCCCAAATTGTTATGGATACACAGGTTTCTCTTGTGTCATAAATGTAACTTCCTTAAAATCACCTCCTCTAAACTTCGACCCCATGATTACCACCACCACATAAGAATAAAACAGTCTCACACTCCAGTGACAACACAGCGGACTGTGGCTCACGACACGATGTGGGGGCAGGGAGGGATGGGTGGCACACACACTCCACTGTTGATTGCTGCAATGTCAGCCCTCTTGACACAACTCTGTAGGGAGTGGTGCATGTGTGGTGATGTCGTAGGTGGTGGAGGAACCAGTTGTTACCTGATCCAAGGATTGCCACCGATCGAGTGGACAATTTAACAACATAATTTTATTATATCTTCAATTCTACATGAGGAAGGTATGCCTCTTCTCACAAGCTCTGGACAGTGCAGCTGGCATCAGCTGTTAGGACGGCACCTAGCAATGCTACATTAGGACTCTGGCCCAGCAGCGGAAGCGAGGCCACTGCCAGTTGCAACAGCAACATTTCTGGGCAGAGCAATGTGCCAAGCGGTGGTCGCAGGCAGTGGACAGCAGCTTTCATGATGTCAAGTCCCTCCCTGGGCCTCAACTTCGGCGGCAGCAGGTACAGACAGCAGGCCAGCAGAGGTCTGACACCAAGTCCTGTGAAGGACCCAATGCAGTGACAGATTCAGCTTGGTCTTGAACCACCGGCTGCTGCTGATGCTGCCCAGTCATCTTGTGGACCAGTGGTGCTCTGACACTGTGGTGCAGCTACTCAGTGATGAGCAAGTCACCAAATCGAGTGATGTCCTGTCCTCAAATTTAGCCTCATTTATACTCCATTACAGCCCATTTTTTCTCTAACAGCTGGCGTTCAGTCATGTTGCCCATAACAAAGAGACTCGTTTGAGTGCAGTGGCAACAACCCACTTACTACATCATTATTTGGTGTGCAGGGCAGTTTATCGCTGCACTCAGCTATCCTTGCTTTGCAACTCACCTTTGCATCTGTTATTGTATCCTACATGTCGACACTACGTGACTGATGGCCAGCCTGTTACCACAATACGCTGTTGTGGCCTCCGTGCTGCTTTCGTTACTTACACTAAAGATTTAAACAAACACACACACACACACACACACACACACACACACACACACACACACACACACACATGACCATGATCTCTGGCTGCTAAGGCCAGACTGCGAGCAGCAGTGCACGATGGAACTGGGGGTGCCTTGGTGTAATAGATGGCTGTGTAGTGTTGGAATGGGAACAAGGAAGGGCTAGATGGGTTAGGACAATGACTAACAAAGGTTACGCCAGGAGAGTTTGGGGAAAGTAGGCTATATTGCAGGGAGACTTCCCACTTACGCATTTCAGAAATGCTGGTATTGGTGTGATGTATCCAGACGGCAGAGGTTGTAAGGTAGTCACTGAAATGAAGAACGTCATGTTGGGTGGCGTGTTCAGCAACAGGATGGTCCACCTGTTTCTTGGTCACAGTTAAACCCAACCACCAAGGATGACCCATTGTGACCAGTTACTTTGCCCCCACTGAAAGAATCTCTGCTCTCGTAGACCTACACCTTCAGCTTATTACTCTCAACGTGCCCTCCTATATAAGAGATACCAACTATTTCCTCCACTGACTCTCCACAGTTCCTGTTCCTTTATCACATGGTGCTCTGCTTGTCACTATTGATGCCACCTCCCTTTACACTAACATCTCTAATGCCCATGGTCTTATTGCTACTGCCCGATGGATTCCAAACCTACAACCTCCTTCCTAGTTGCCATGACCAACAATATCCCCATTCACAATTACTTCTCTTTTGAAGGCATTACCTACAAACAAATTTGGGGTATGATTATGGGCATCCACATGGCACCATCCTATGCCACCCTTTTCATGGGTGATCTAGAGGAATCCTTCCTAAACACCCAGAATCCAAAACCCCTAACCTGGTTCAGATTCATTGATGACAACTTCGTGGTCTGGATCAAGGGCGAGGACAGCCTATCCACATTCCTCCAGAATGTCAGTGTCTTCCTTCCCATTCACTTCACCTGGTCCTACTCAACCCATCAAGACACTGTCCTCAATGTTGACCTCCACTTCAAAAATGGCTACATCAGTACCTCCATCCATACCATCCTAACAAACAATCAGCACTACTTCCACTTCAACAGCTGTCACCCATTCCACACCAAGAAGTCCCTTCCATACAACCTATCCACCCATGGCCATCATATCTGCAGTGACAACCATCCCCTTTCGAAATATACCAAAGATCTCACTGAGGCCTTCACAGAATGTAATTACACTCCCAACCTTGTACAAAAACAGATCTCCCATGCCTTATATCTCCAGTCACCCACCACCTAACAAAGTTCCACCATCCAGCCACAGAGGAGCATTCCCCTTGTGACTCATACCACCCAGGACTGGAGCTAGTGAATCATATTCTCCACCAGGGTTGCGACTACCTCTCGTCGTGCTCTAAAATGTCCTACCCACTATCCTACCCACTCCTTCCACAGTGGTATTCTGTCGCCCACCTACCCTAAACAATATCCTCATCCACTCCTACACAACACTTGCTCCCAACCCCTTGCCTCATGGCATCCCTGTAATAGACTTAGATGCAAGATCTGCCCCATACATCCTCCCACCACCACCTACTCCAGTCCAGTAACAAGCATCACCTATCCTATCAAAGGCATGGCTACCTGTGAAACCAGTCATGTGATCCACAAGCTAAGCTGCAACCACTGTGCTACATTCCACATGGACATAACAACCAACAAGCTGTCTGTCTGTATGAAAGGCCACAGACAAACTATGGCCAAGAAAAAGCTGGACCAGCCCGTTGCTGAGCATGCTGCCAAACACAACTTTCTTCATTTCAATGACTGTTTCACAGCCTATGCCATCTGGATCCTTCCTACCAACAGCAGCTATTGCGAATTGTGCAGGTGAGAACTCTTCCTGCAATAAATCCTATGTTCTCGTACCCCTCCTGGCCTCAGTCTTTGTTAATCATTGTTCTAACCCATATGGGTCCCTTCCCTCTTCCCATACCAGCACTACACAGCCTTCTATTCCACCAAGACATCTCCAGTCTTTTTTATGTCTCTCCTTTTCCACTACCCCCTCCCCAGCCCCACCCTCCATCCAATCTCCCAACTGCACCTAACTGCCCTACACTCTCTACATCTCATCCCTGTACACTACCACAAGCAGCACTTTATTGTTCCCCACCTCAACCCTGCCATTCTTACCCCCCCCCCCCCTCCCTCTCTGACCCACATCCTCCACTTTACCTCCACCACCTGGTTGCCCCTCCCATCATGCACAGTATGACCTCAGCAGCCAGAGACTATGGAAGTGCGAGCCTGAGTTGCGTTTGCGTGAGTGTCTGTGTGTGTATTGTCTATCTCCGACAAAGGCCTTATTGACCAAAAGTTCACTTTCTAATGGTTCTTTTATTGTGCCTATCTGTGACTCAGCATCTCTGCTACATGGTGAGCAGCAACTATTCTTTACATAATACACTAAAGATTTAATGCTTTTACCTAAAATACTGCACAGTGCCACTATAATTTCAATGCAACATCCAAGAAGCCATTCACAATTCATGATCTACACAATGAAAGCACAAACTGGTGATATTTTGCTATTTAAGGCTAGTTAGTTAGTTGCTTGCTCCATAGATCATTTGAAAGAGTCTTTTATCAAAATGATGTGGGTCAAGTCAGTTTACAGGACACGCGCACAGTACATATACATGATTAATGAACACCTTATTTTTAGTTCTACTCATACGGATACTCTTAAAAACAAAAACTGACGTATTGGACGGCACAAAACAGTCATGATACATTTGGACTTTTACATCATAATATAAAAAGCTTTTTTAATAAGAAAGATAAGCTTCTCGTATTTCACCAAGAAAGCGAAAAATCTAAAACTACAGAAATTTAGCAGATTCTCCTAAATGGATGTTCATTAATCATGTATACATATACTATAAACTGACTTGTTCCACATCATTTTGATTAAAGAATTGTTCACATGACCCATGGCATGTGTAACTAACTAACTAGTCTTAAATAACAAAAGTCACCAGTTAGTGTTTTTGTTACCTGTAAAAGATGTTTTATTGCGTAGATCATGGTAATTTCTTAAAAAGCTTTTCAGATCTACAGTTAACCTTTTTATCTGTTAACACAGAAGACACAATAGCAACCAAATAAGAGCTGCTATAAGATCTATTGCAGTCAACACCAGTGCCAGGTACTGTGCATACAGAAGACACACAGAAGTGGCGCACGCCAAAAATAAACAGACTGTGCCTCACCATTGAAAGACTGCATAAAAACATGGAAGTGCTATTTTTGTTCATCCACACATTCAGATCCTATCCATAGCATTTACCGAGGAAAATGATATCAATATTCTACTCCAGAAAAAGCCAATTGTACTATTTCATCCCTTTACAAACCACCCAGTGCTGAATTTATGATTAAGAAACCATCCAATTTTCATAATTAAAGAATGCAAATTGTGATTGGTGATTTCAACAGCCACAGTAATGTGACCATGAAGATGAGAACAGGACAGCAGTACAAGAACAGGCAGAACTAAATCAGTTGCATTTAATCTGTGATGTAAAATTACTAGCATCATTCAACAGCAGCAGGTGGAAGCAAGGCTGTAATCCTGACCTCGTATTTAGTAGCAACAGTATCAGTCAACAGTGTGTAAAATCTGTTGGTTCCTCACTACCCAACTCACAGCATAGACCAATAGCCTGTGAGATATTTTCTACTTAGATCTCAGAAAGTACCTTTCTGAAGATGGTTTAAATTTAGAAAAGCAGACGGGTAGGGATTTGTAGAATTGCTTGACATCGAAGTGACTTCTATAGAAAAAGCACCAGAACATTGTGACACCTTAACCACTGCTGTAAATAGCTGCTCCAGAATGTCAGTTCCTGGGGTTGTTGAGCATCTCATGTTCCGGGACTTACATCAGACCACCCTACTCACAGAATACAGGAACGTATTTGAAGAAGATCCTTTCAGTGAAGCAACTATGGAAGCAGGGAACAAACTCATTACTTCTATAGGAAAGATAAAAAGGGAGCAATCGATTAAAACCATAGAAAACTTGGATCTAAAAAGAGACAGTCATAAAGCTAAGACACTCTTGAAACATATAAGTAATGATCCATCTATGACAGCTGTACACCACAATATTACAGCCAATAAAATAGCACATTAATTACTGTTGAACGGGAGGACAATCCGCGAATCCAAAAAGCCAAAATTCCAAAAAGAAGAGAAAGAAGACAACAATCTGCTTACAGTGTCATTCAGAATGGAAGGATTAGATAAGGCTATTAATGTAAGAATGGAAAATCAGCTGGCTTTGATGATATGCAAACAGAGCAAATTAAGGACTTTGACATAACAACAAAGAAATGGATTCTGCAACTCTTTAATAACTGTGTGAGCAGATGTCAAATCCCAAAGATATGGCAGAAGAGCCAAGTGATTGCTTTGCTGAAACCTGGTAAACAAGGGCACAATTCAAAGAATTTTAGACCAGTTTCATTACTCTGTCATCTATACAAACTGGTGGAAAGAATGATCTTAAACTGCCTCCTACCTGTAGTTGAGCTCCTGCTAATATGTCAACAAGATGGATTTTGTCCTGCTGGAAGCTGCACTGGACAACTGCTGAATCTTACGCAGTTAATGGAAGATTGGTCTGATGCTTGTAAGGTAACAGGTGTGGTATTTTTTTGACTTATGACCAAGGATCTTACCCTAACTAGGTTCATCACAACAATTCTACAAAACCACAGGTTCTTCACAGACTTTCAAGGGCAGCGCAGTCGACAGTGACTACAGAAAACTGATTTTGCCCAAGGAAGCATGGTAGCTGCAGTCCTATTCAACATGTATACTAACGACCAACCTATGGCCCCCAACACCAGTAGTTTCTTGTATGCTGATGACCTTGCTCTTGCCACTCAGAGGTCAGACTTTGAATCAGTGGAGAACAACCTCACGAATATTCTTGAAGGTCTATCAAGATACTATGGCACAAATCAGCTTAAACCAAGCCCTTCAAAGACTCAAGTGTGTGCTTTTCATTTGAGAAATAGGGAAGCTACCCATACGTTGTTAAAATGGCCAGGAATTGAGTTACAACATTGCTACACTCCAAAATACCTAGGAGTGATGCTGTACAGATCACTTATTTTCAAGAGATACTGCATGAATTGCAAGTTGAAAGTTTTCACCATGAACAACCTGTTAAGAAAATTGGCCGGATCACAGTGGGCAGTCAACCTTAAACCGTCCGAACCTCTGCACTTGCATTAGCCTATTCTGCAGCAAAGTACACTTGTGCTGTTTGGTATAATTCATCACATGCCAAACACATGCAGAATTATAACATGTAGTTTGAAATCTACTCCTGTCGAATGGATTTACCACCCTGCAGGAATAGCACAACCTACCATTTGAAGAGAAACTGCAGCAAATAAGAAATGAAATAAAAAGGAACAAGAACAAACCCATCCCCTATATGAATATAAACCGCATTTGCAGCAATTGAAGTCAAGGAAGAGTTTTCTTAGAACATCAGAGGTACTTACTACCAATGCTAAAAATGCCAGGGTGTAACTTTGGAGGGATAAGGCTTCCCTTCCCTTTGATTGGAAAACAGTTTCTGAAATTCTGCCTCCACAACATGATGAGGAATGGATGACTGGAAATCTTTGAACAGGCTGAGACCAGGAGTGGGTAGATTAAGGTTCAATCTGCCAAGATAGGCCTACAGTACAAAAAACAACATTAAGTGAGATTATGGAGAAGTCCAGATTGTCCAGCACATGCTTCAGTGTCGACTGTGTCCAGCCTCCTGTTCTACAGAAGACATCTGTCAAGCAACATAAAATGGGCCGGAAGTGGCCAAATATTGGTTGAAGACTATATGGCATGATAACTGTGCACCTATGTATGTTTCTGACATGAAAATAAAAATAACAGCAACAGTAATAATAATTCAAACAGTGCAGAAAGGTAAGAGAATTTTAGTGACTGAAGTACAATCATAAATGGAGCCACACAGAGAACCAGCTTAGTTTGCATACTATCATTCTCTGATGCCCTATGTAATTAACTTCTGGAGCAAAGCAGCTAAAATAAGGAAGATAAGCGTTTTCACCCAGAAAAAGTGTAATCTGAATCTTCAGGATACTCAACAACAACATTTAGGTTGCTAATGCGCCACCCTGCTGTTTGCCCAGAAAAGTTGGTAAATCCCAGAGCACACACTGCATTTGCCTTCTAACTTCCGCCAGTTCTGATCTGGATCCTCCAGTGTTTAAGGTAAAGTGAGTAAAAAGTACAATATGTACACAGAAGTTGCTTTTAGTTGTAATGTGCAAGTAGTCTCGTAATAAAAACTTTAATGCTTAATTTATAGTAGACATTGACTTTATACTGTTTATTTATTAATTTAGTACTTGTCATCTGATATCAACACAGTGTGCAACATATGTCAGACAAAATTATTTTGATATTTACTTTGGACAGATTACAGTTTACATTACAGAGCAACAAGCTTACAAGATTTGTTTCACTAAGTAGGTCATGTGTTTCACTTAATTATAATCAACATTTTTACTAATCTAGATACTCTTTTATAGAGCAAAAGAACAAGTGCCACAGTAAATGGGATTTCATGGCTTTACAGAACTGTGTGTTGTTTTCAATGGACTTTGTATTAGGCTTATTCGGAAAGTAAGGTCCGAATCGCTATAGCTAACCGAATATCATGCAAATACTAAAATGTACATGTGCACCGCCTCCCGGCATGCCACATTAATCAAATGATGCCATTTACATTGGCATTGTTGCAGTGTGCTGTTTATACTGTCAGTTCAAAATGTTTAAAGCAATTGAACACTCTGCAGACTGTGAAATATAGTCACTAATTAAGTTTTTGACAGCAATGAAAGTTGCACCAGCAGAAATTCATTGACAGGTAAGTGGGTGTATGGTTCCAACATGACCAGTGACATCAAAGTTCGTTAGTGGGTGAGAGCTGTCAAGGACAGAAAGGAAAATGTCCATGACAAACCAAGATTAGGTCAGCCATCAGTGATTTTTTGGATGGTGGTACAAAACTGACCAGTTTAGAACGTATATTCTACTGGCTGATACCATAACTCTTGTAAGGGTACTGATTACCCAGATACCAATTAACATGATAATTGTAATGTCAGTACCAGTAATCATTACCTTGTACGTGATATAAAATGTAAGTTATTATGAAACCTCACACATCAAACCTGTAGAAGTAGTCCAATGGGTAGGACTGTCTGAAATTATCGAATCCTGTTCTAAGATTTTAAACATGGCTGCAGCAGCAACTGTTAAAATTCTTCACAATAAAGGATGGCAGCCAAAAACAGTTGCAGGATAGAATTTTTTTTTTTTTATTAAAAAAAATTTTATTAAATAAAAATTTTATTAAATTAAAATTAAATTAAATTAAAAATTTTATTAAATAAAAAAAATTCTATCCTGCAACTGTTTTTGGCTGCCATCCTTTATTGTGAAGAATCCTGTTCTAATTACCATATAATAAATCATGTAATGCAATGCTACTCATTTTCATCTGCTAGCCAAAGTAACTGAAACAGAGTCTGGAATCACATGTGAACTGCTTTTATCCAAATGTCTACCAAATGTAAGTAGCGAAAGTCACTAATTTTCAAAGTAAGACAATTTGCAGAATTATACACCCAAATCACAACAACAAATCATCAAAATATATTTTCTGAGTAAAAGACAGAAGTACTGTTAATACTAATAAAAAAACTCTGTCCAAATTTACAGGGTGATTACAATTAAAGTTAAACTTTCAAAACGCTGTAGAAGTAACACCATTGGTCAGAATGATGTCAAATTGCAACAGAACATTATTGGAGAAGGGGAAAAACATATGGCAGAAGAAAGATAATAGTGTGAAAATTGATCAATAGATGGCACTGTATGTGTCAGAATATGTAAATGAAAACACCTGTCCTGTGCACGACCCATTGGAGTTGGTATAAACATGCCGGGTATACGGTTTTTCCTCCTTTCGCATCTGCGATGTTCGCCACGACTACCTCAATGCAGGATCACGCTCTGCTAGTAAAGCTGTGTTAAAAGAATGATGACTGTGCACACGTCGCTCTGCAGAAGTTCTGGACACTGAAGGATTTGAAAAAAGTTGTTGTTTCGATGACTGGTGTGAGCCTGGAGAAAATGATTTGGAAATTTGAAATGACAGGTCTTTTGGTGTGCAACCTGGTAGAGGGAGGAAACAAATTGATTCGACAGCAGTGGAAGCAGTGGCCACAGCAATGCAGGAGGAGATGAATGGTGGTGAGCAAATATGTAGTGCATGCAGAAATTCGTGAACACTGGACATACCCATGAGCATGGTGTGTAAAATCATACAAAACATCCTTCTTTGCTATCCATTCAAAATTACCCATGTGCACAAGTTGCTTCCTGTTGACCTACCAGCACAAGAGACCTTTACCTTAGAATTTCTTGGCCACATGGAAGTGGACAATGATTAGCTGTGGAAGATTTTGTGGACAGATGAAGCTCACTTCCATCTGACAGGATGTGTCAATATGCAGTATTGTCAAATATGGGCAACAGAAAATCCACACGCAAATCAACCAGTACTAATTCATCCTAAAAATGTCACTGTGTGGTCTGGGTTTATGGCATCATTTATCATAGGGCCAAATTTTTTCTACAGGACAAGCGCTTCCTGTCCTGTTACCAGTACCTTCACTGGTAAGCGCTATGAGTGTCTTTTTGCACGACCACGTCTTTCCAGCTCTCCAACAGCGTGGATGTGTGGATGGGATCATTGGGATCAATGTGCACCTCTGCACATTGCAAATCCAGTTAAGCTCCTGAGATGAGTATCTAGCCAAGAAGATAGATTTTGAAAAGGAACTGATTTTAACATCATCTGCTGAAAATAAAATACGGCTTCATTCTGAACTTCAATCCAATGAAACAGCTCAGGAATTGTATCTTAGAAAGTAAGAAGTGTTCTGTGACAGGAAGACAGAAATTTATTTATTTATTTATTCATCTTTAAGCATTTACATGCAATCGATGTCGTCATGAGTTATGTGCAATTTACATATTAAGAAATATAACTGTTGTGAGGTATGACACGAAGCTAAAGTATACATTTTAAAAGAACATACATAATAAAGGAATACATTTGATACATAAAGATATCCCACGTAACTAAAGTGTGCATGTTAAAGAATGTGCATAATAAAAGAATACATTTCATACATAAGGATGTCTCCACATGTTTAACAGTTAAACGTGGAACTACAGAGACAAAAAAAAGCTTAAGAAGAGGTACAAACAGAGTTGCAAGTTGTTTCTTAAGTCAGGTCTATTTTTGAAGAGTTTTCAAATTCTTTAACACTGTAAAAAGCTTTGTCTTTCAGCCATTTTTTAGTCTTACTTTTAAATATATTAAGAGAGACGCAATGTGCCTGCACAGGTAATGTGTTGAAAAGTCTTATTCCCATGTATTCATAACTGTCTTGTGTTTTCTTGAGTCGAGTTGTTGGTATGTCTATCTTAAATGTTTGATGAGTGTTATGATTATGAACGGACTGCCTAAGGTTGTAACTGTTAAAGTTTTCTTTTATGTACAAAAGGCAGCTGTATATAAAAAGTAAAGAAGGAATGTCAAAAGTTGCTATAATGATGGACTACAGCAATAATTTCCCTCGTCCAAATATAAAGACAAATGAAGTTTATTATTATGTCTGTATTTATTTTCAGTGTTCATGTTTTGGCAACAGGGGATAGTTACTTTTATATGTATCCAGAGACCATCAGCCAAAAAGGAGCAGATGGGAGTTTCATTGTTCCTTTTTCATTTTGTACACAATTTTCTAGATCCAGAAGTCAGACATCTGGAGATCTTATGCGACTCACATGGAGAACAAAACTTTTTATGCCCATGTGTTCAGATTCCTTCACCATCTAGCCCAGAGAGGAAAGCAATTGGACTTTGTAAAGATTACATTCCCCATAAGTGGTCATTCATACCATGAATGTGATAAAAATTTTGTTATGATTGACCAAGCACAGGAATGTCAAATGCCGAAGGACTGGTGCCCGGTTTTTCAGAACTGACATACACATCCTTCGCCATTTGTTGTCATTGATGTTGAAGAGCAGCCAGAAATAATCAAAGGATGGGCAGTGCATCTAGACAACACAATATGCAAAAAGAAACTCACTTTCCAATCCAGGCCAATAAGGTAATTGGAAGTCACATGGCATATTGCAGCACTGGTTCAGTTTAGAAGCAGCTACAATGGAGCAAACGAGTAAGCTTTGTTACTTCTTCTTGGAAAGAAAAGGCGAGTTACCAACTTGAAAGCAGGCGAACTCAACCTCCGATCAACTTGATATGAAGGTACAGTAATTCCTTCACTACAATATGTGTTGAAGTTTTTTTTAATTTCTTTAAGTAATTTTTTTTAGTTTTAGGCACATAACTGTTTGAATTTAGGTATTGTGATTACCTTACAGGTGATCTTGAAATATCTACTGAGAAATACAGAGATTTGCAGGACTTGAAAGATTTTGATGTAGTGATGTGCTAGTTTATTTAGATCATCATCAGCATTATAATCCGTTTGTCATAAGAATAAACCTGATGTAAACAAATACAAATGCAATGATTGGTCAGAAGCCATAGCACACATACAGTGGTGTTGTTACGCTCTTGGAAGTAGGTCTTACTTATGTATTATATATCTTATTACTAAGTTACGTTAAATGAAACTAAGATATTCAAATGTATTAACAGCCATTAACGTTTTTCTTAATCACGCTTTAGCTACTTAGTTTTTATTTCAAAAATCGTGTACAGACACAGCCTCTGCACTGTTGTGCTCTGACTGTCGTGCTGTTAATGCACAGCATGAAAATGGCTGAGGGTGCCTTCTGTTCCATAATGAAACACGTGCTTGGAACACGGTTAAAAAGTGCTGAGAAATAGGCTGTTCTTAATGTCTTTCATAAATTTACAGAGATAATCGGCTTTGAAGTTTTCCCAGCACTGTATATAATGCAGTTGATACACAAACCCACATAGAATGTATAGCACAGTCGAGAGCTGAATGGACAGTGAATGAAATGAAATTGTTCACGCGTTGGTTCAAATCCTCAAGAATCTTTTCTTTCTCGTTCAATTTGAAATACCTACATCTCGTAATTACAAAACTCATCATCATTTTTTATGAATAATGCATGTCTTCATGTTTCTAATTACATTTTGGACGCCAAATTCCTGTTGCCATTTCAAATACAAATTCTTAATTACGGATGTTTTATGAAAGACACTTCATAAAAGTTGTTTAAATTAAGAAAACATAGCAATTTAATTTTTTAAGGCGAAAATGAAAAACCAAATCCTCTTTATTTGGACTATGTCCTTCGTTTGATACCACAGAGGTAGATAAGTATTGTAGACACATCAAAAACAATCATTTTCACAGCATCGGGCACATCATACAAATGGTGCATTTTTACATTTGCTACTGTATCATTACAATATGAACTGGAAAGAACTGACCTGGAGCCAAGCTGCAGGATTTGGCCCGAGAAGTAACAAGACGGTTAAGGTGCCAGACGTACTGGAACTAACGCACGCAGTTTTTTCGCATGTCACTGACGAAAGCTGGCGGAATATAGAACAGCTCATCATAAAAGAAGAAGATAAAATGCTGTGCCTGGTTGGCTTCATGGATTTTGTTGTTGTTAGGCTCATTATCAACATAGCAGGTGACACTTCCAGAACTGAAATGTATTTCTCAGATTCGGACAAGGAAGGATCTAAGAGATTACCAGATGACTGACTGTAAGTAATACCTTCAGTATTTAACTATACGGTGAAATCCTTCAGTACTCTCTTATGTTACACACAGCTTATGCAGAAAGAGTACCCTGTCGTTAAGTCAGGAATTTTCATCATTCTTGTTTTTAATTACAATAAATAATATGTTAGCTAAAAATGATAACTTGTTGCAGTTTTCGTCTAGTCATCTAAGGAGCGTATTGCGGGAGATTTGCAGTTTATTATTTCATTCTACTTAAAAATTAAATGACATTCGAGGCTGTATTTCTTCTCTGCTCGTCTCTTCTTACGTGTGAACTGCAGCTGGTCACGTCACTGCAGGCTAGCTGTACCAGCTGACCAGCCAGTGCTGTCCAAGTTAAATGTGCCGGTAAAGCTGTTGTCCCGTACTATTGCTAAGTCAATGTGCACATAACGCACAGCACAAAACCTACCCACATTATTGTACTTGACGATACTTGAGAAAGCTTGGCTGCAGTCCCACGTAAAAAGGAAATTCAACGAGGTTCCAGCAAACATGGAAGAATACATAGTCCAATGTTTACATCAGGTTTATTCTTATGATGAATGGATTATAGTCCCACCCACTGAAAAAGGACAGAATATTTCATAGTGTATTATTAGAATACTACATTATATAATTTGTAATATCAGAATTTGAATAAGTGTAAAGTGTCTGAAAATTTGTTATGAACTTAACATTTTTTTCCTCCATATGAGCTGTATTCATGATAAAAATGAGTCGTATAATTGTGAACCTTAATCAGATGTGTAAGATTTCAGCAGTACCATTTCTCTGGAATATATGTCATTGCTTTAAACAAAAATAAAGAATATAACTTGAAAAACCAAAATTGTATGAATCTTGAAACTTTAAATTCCATACAGTACCCTGAAAAAAACGGAATTGTGAATTATCAGGTTTTCCCCCTGGCCTCTTCATATTTAATTCTGATAACTTCAAAGTCTTCCTCCTTTATTAAGGTTAGATGTAATTCACACACAATTTGACAGTGTTCCCCCACATCTCTGTAACTAATAAAAGGTCATCTACACAAGTAGTGATCGTCACCTTTAATTAATTTTCCAACATTGCTTCCAATCCCTTGATAAATATTGATACTCATATCGTTGTTGGTGTGGTCCTCAGTCCCAAGACTAGTTTGATGCACCTCTCCATGCTACTGTATCCTGTGCAAACCTTTTGAACTCTGAATAACTACTGTAACCCACATCCTTCTGAATGTGCTTACTGCATTCATCTCTTGGTCCCCCTCTATAATTCTTTCCTGCACCTCCCCCCCCCCCCCCCCCCCCCACACACACACACATACACATACACTTCAGTCTACTACTAAACTGGTGATCTCTTGAGGTCTCAGAAAATGTCCTATCAAATGATTCCTTCTTCTAGTCAGGTTGTGTCACAAATTTCTTTTCCCCCAAATTCTGTCCAGTATCTCCTCATCAGTAAGATGATCCACACATCTAATCTTCAGCATTCGTCTGTAGAACCACATTACAAAAGCTTCTATCCTTTTCCTGTCTAAACTGTTCACTGTCCATGTTTCACTTCTGTACATGGCTACACTCCATACAAATACTTTAAGAACAGACTTAGTAATACTTAAATCTACATTCAATGTTAACAATTTTGTCTTCTTCAGAAACACTTTTCTTGTCATCACCAGTCTACGTTTTATATCCCCTCTACTTTGGCCATGTTTTTATCCACTACACTTTGCCCATCATGTTATTTTGCTGCCCAAATAGCAAAACTCATCTACTGCTTTAAGTAACTTGTTTCCTAATCTAATGCCTGCAGCATCACCTCATTTAATTGGATTTCATTCCACTGTCCTTGTTTTGCTTTTATTGATGTTCATCTTACGTCCTCCTTTCAAGATGCTGTCCGTTCCATTCAAATACTCTTCCAAGTGCTTTGCTGTCTCTGAAAGAATAACAATGTCACTGGCAAACCTCAAAAGTTTTTATTTTTTCTCCCTGGACTTTAATTCCTACTCCCTGTTTTTCTTTGTTTCCTTTACTGCTTGCTCAATGTACAGATTGAATAACATCAGCAACCACTGCTTCCCTTTTACACTCCTCGGCTCTATAACTGCCATCTAGTTTTTGGACAAGTTGTAAATAGCCTCTCAGTCCCTGTATTTTACCCCAGTTACCTTCAGAATTTCAGAGAGAGTATTCTAGTCAAGATTATCAAAAGCTTTCTATAATCTACAGGTGCTATGACTGTAGGTTTGACTTTCCTTAACTTATCTTCTAACGTAAGTAGTAAGGTCCTTACTGCATCACATGTTCCTATATTTCTTCAGAATCCAAACTGATCTTCCTGAGATCATCTTCTACCAGTTTTCTGATTCTTCTGGAAAGAATTCATGTCACCATTTTGCAACCATGACTTATTAAACTGACAGTTCAATAATATTCACACCTGTCAACACCTACTTTCTTTGGAATTAGAATTATTATATTCTCCTTGAGGTCTGAAGGTATTTTCCCTGTCTCATGCATCCTGCTTACCACATGGAAGAGTTTCATCATGACTGCCTCTCCCAAGGTTATCAGCAGTTGTGAAGGAATGTCATCTACTCCCGGGGCCTTGTTTTGCCTTAGGCCTTTCAGTGTTCTGTCAAATTCTTCTAACAGTATAGTACCTCTCATCTCATTTTCATCTATATCCTCTTCCATTTCTATGATATTGCCTTCAACTATATCTCCTATGTATAGATCCACCTTTCAGCTTTCCCTTCTTTGCTTTGGACAGATTTTCCATCTGAGCTCTTGATATTGATACAGCTGCTTCTCTTTTCTCCAAAGGCCTCTCTAATTTTCTTGTAGGCAGTATCTATCTTTCCTCTAGTGTTACACACTTCTAAATCTTTACATTTGTCCTCCAGCCATTCCTGCTTAGACATTTTGCACTTGTGTCAATCTAATTTTTTAGACATTCGTACTCCTTGTAGCCTGCATCACTTACTGCAGTTTCATATTTTCTCCTTTCATCAGTTAAATTTCTACTAGGCCTTGGCTTTTTACCTATTTTATCCTCCCGCTACCTTCACCATTTTGTCTCTCAGCATTACTTATTCATCTTCTACTGTATCCCTTTCCACTGTTTTTGTCAATCATTGCCTTATGCTCCCTCTGAAAGCCTTAACAACCTCTGGTTCTATCAACTTATCTAGCTCCCATCTCCTTAATTTCCTATCTTTTTGTAGTTTCATCAGTTTTAATCTACAGTTTATAATCAATACATTGTGGTCAGAGTTCATATCTGCACCTGGAAATGTCTTACAATTTAAATTCTGGTTCTGAAATCTCTTTCTTACCATTATATAATCAATGTGACTCATATATATTTCTCAAAATGGAACCATCTTATGTCGGTAAGTTTTCATTTAATTAAAAAAAAGGTGTATTTTCTCCTTTCTTTTGCTCAAGGAACTTGCCAACAAACATCCACAAGTCTGGTTAACACTAGTCATAAACTCAGCTCCAGTAAACTTCTGCAAAATCCCACGCACATTTTCTTGTTGATCAATTTCTGTTTCAAAAATCTGGTTAAATCTTGACATCTAGTACCACCCTAACATTTCCATCTTGCTTAGGCATAATGACAATAGGCTTATTCTAGGGAATCAATGCTCTCTCTTTAACATGTCAGCATAACATCCTATGCAGCTCCTCTGCAGTAACTCTTAGTCTGGATAATGACACAGTACAAGTTTTCATTGCAAACAGTTTACGCTCAGTCACTTTTGTATTACTCTCTACACTTGTTACCTTACCAGGGCAGTTAGAAAATACTTCTTGCCACTTCAACAAGAATTCTAGCAGCTTTTGTTTTTATTCCTGAGTAATGCTCTGAACTTCTGAAACTTTCTCCCAACTATTTTTCTGTTTCTTGGTCTTCTATGTCATATTCAAGACCCATCTGATTTCATTTCCACTGTGTATCTTCTCCAGCATAGTTTAATTTTAATTTTCTTACTGAATTACTCTTCTCAATCCTTTTTCCCAAACAGTCTACACATACATTATCAGCTCCTTTGCCTATAGTTACAATATCATATTCTACATTTACAAGAAATTTGCTCAGAAAATCCATTCTTTAAACTACATTTACATTTGGTTCTGGTATCACAGAGACATCCATTTCCATTTCCTTTCCTTGTACTACAATAGCAGCCACTACCTAATACTTCACTGATTTGGTGAGCTTGCCTGTTGTCCATTCAATTCTCATTCTAGTCACAGGCATGACTACTAGTTTTGTTTTTGTCTCTCATAATATGAAATAATACCAACATTATTGCTGGCTATTCACTATCACTGCCCAAGGCATCTTCTTTCTTTCCATTTAGATCCAATTTAATTACAGGTTGTATACATTCTTCCTTTTCATCAAACATAAAAGCTTCGCTGCCTGTTGGCATCAATCTTATCTCTTATTTCCTCTTGTTATAAGGTGTCTCCTTCTTTCTTACTGTTACCACTTGGGATATCTTGTACAGTTCTTTTTTTGTTCATTCTGTACATATTTTAGGCTATCTTTCTTTTCATTGTGTACTGAGCATGCTGGATAACAATCAAGCTTTATCTCCTTTCTTATACACAAAATTCTACTTCATCTTCCTCATGTAATGATACCTGTATTTTGTGTTTCTTGTCCCTTAAGCTACACATTACCATCTTTATCATTTCCATTATTTTTTCCTCCACATCACCGATAACCTCCTGCGTCAAAACCACGTGATTTCTACAGTTCTGGAATTGAAAAGTCCCTAGCGTTGCCAACTATTGTAAATAGTGAGTAAAGTCTGTTATGTATATCTGATGTATTTATTATGAATATAGTAGAGGGAAACATTCCACGTGGGAAAAATATATCTAAAAACACAGATGATGTGACTTACCGAACAAAAGTGCTGGCAGGTCGATAGACACACAAACAAACACAAACATACAAGTCTGCTTGTGTCTGTGTATGTGTGGATGGATGTGTGTGTGTGTGTGTGTGTGTGTGTGTGTGTGTGTGTGTGCGCGAGTGTATACCCCTTTTTTCCCCCTAAGGTAAGTCTTTCCGCTCCCGGGATTGGAATGACTCCTTACCCTCTCCCTTAAAACCCACATCCTTTCGTCTTTCCCTCTCCTTCCCTCTTTCCTGATGAGGCAACAGTTTGTTGCGAAAGCTTGAATTTCATGTGTATGTTTGTGTTTGTTTGTGTGTCTATCGACCTGCCAGCAGTTTCGTTTGGTAAGTCACATCATCTGTGTTTTTAGATATATTTTTCCCATGTGGAATGTTTCCCTCTATTATATTCATAATAAATACATCAGATATACATAACAGACTTAACTCACTATTTACAATAGTTGGCAACGCTAGGGACTTTTCGATTCCAGAACTGTAGAAATCACGTGGTTTTGACGCAAAGAACTCATCAAGCCACGTTCGGAGCACAATTCCACCTGGAAAGGAAGTTCCCTGAAGGCTTTTCAATAGAAAGTGTGAACAGTGAACATTTGAGGGTGCAAGATCTCGTGAATAAGGAGGGTGCACAGTGACTTCCCAAGCCAATTCCTGTACAGTGTTTTTCGTCAAACTAGCAGAATACAAGCAGGCATTGTCATGGAATAGATCACTTCACAGAGACTTCCTGGTTGTTGTTCTTGGAGTGTACCTGCAAGATGTCTCAGCTGTTGACAACAAATGTCAGCAGTGATGGTTACACCTCAGGGAAGCAATTCATAGTAGACCACACCATTGCTTTTCCACCATATGCATAACACTACATATCTTTTGTGGATGTGGGAAGGTATTTGTACAGGGAGGTGTTGCTTTTTTTGGGCTCAGCCATTCCTTTCTTTCCTTTATGTTAGCATAAAGACACTGCTTCACATCACCTGTAACAACACACGATGGGAATGGTTGGTGTAGTTCATGAGCTAATTGATGAGGAGCAAGCAAAGATATACATATGGCAACCCACTGATATATGTGATTTTGGCATAGAGCATGCGGTACCCATACACCTGATTTTTGAACCTCCCCCGCTGTATGCAAATGTTGCATGATGGTGGAATGATAACAGTCCATCACATTTGCCAGTTCTCGAGCACATTGACATGTATCACTCAGGATTAATCCATTTAAATGATCTCCATCAAACCCTGAAGATCTTCCTGGACATGGAGTCACTAATGTCCAAATCACCCTCCTTAAAATGAGAAAACCATTTTCTTCCCATGCTCTGTCCAGTGGCATTATCCCCACACACAGCACAAATGTTTCTGGCTGCCTCCACTGCTCTCACCCTTCTATTGAACTCAAACAGAAGAATATGTTGGAAATGTTCCGATTTCTCCACTTGACACTCCACTCACTACCTCCAAATGACAAAAAGACAAGATGTAAACTCAAGTAACAACAGTGAACTACAAATAAAAAGTAACAATTGATAAATAAACCCATAGCAACTGGAATACCAACATGCAAAACAAAGACACTACAAAATTATGCACCTACCCAATACTTAGTCAAAAAAAGTGGACAGTGAGGAAAAAATACAGAAATCTGACCTGGGACTAAACCTAAGACTCTGTACAGCAGTCCAGAACAAATCCATTGAGGTATCAAAAAATTTTCAAATCTGATATATGAAGACCTTGAGTGGGCATACATTTCTATATTCTGGAAAACCAAATAGTGATGATCCACATGTGGAGGGAATGGGATTGCTCCTAACAAAAAGAATGAAGAACATCTTGATAAACTGGAAGCCAGGGATGTAAAAAAGAGGGTGAAGGCTGATCACAGGAAGTGAGTCCTGTAACTGGGTGAAAAGACAGAGATGGTTGCAGATACTGGCAACATGACGGAGCTCTAAGATGCAACACAGACCCCTCACCAAAAAGAAAGCCACCCACAGTTGACCTGCAAGGAGCAAACAAGGACATCTCCTCTCCAATGATGACACATGATTTTCTGGATGGCATGAGCACTTCATGGAGGTGCTGAATAACGATGATGATAGAGAGTTTAAACAAGAAAGAGAATCCGAAGATAAAGATTATCTTGAAATGGCAGAAAATACAATTAGTTCAGAACCACTCTCAAAGGAAGAAATCAAGACAGCAATCAAACAGTATGGAACGGAAAGGCCCCAGGGCAAGATAATACAGCAACAGAACTTGTAACCACTGATGCGGAAACTGTCTCTGGTCTTCCACACCCTCTTTTAATAAAGATCTGGAACTTGGTGACCATGCCACAGGAGGGTAAAGGAAGACCCCTCATCAAGTTGCCCAAAAGGAGCCATCACCTAAATAGAGGGGAATCATTTGCTTATGAACAAGCCAGTTTTAGAAGTAACTGTTCTTGAACCAATCAAATAAAAATGCTTAGAGTCATTATCGAATAATCAAATGAATTCATCATTAGTCACTAGTCCTGACATTCTTTTTGTAGACTTAGAAAAGGCCATTAAAAGAAGTAATATGTAGAAATCTTTGGAAAAATACACGATATCAGAGAAGATAGTAAAAGTTATCAGGGATACTTACAATAACTACATGTGCTGAGTCACTCATGAGGGTAAAGTTACACAACCCTTCCCAGTTCAGTTTGGAGTTCACCAAGGATATGTTTTATCTCCAACTATCTTTTTGCTGGTGCTGGATGAAGTGACGAGGAAAGTGGTGGAGAAGAAGAAGAGAGGGTACAATGACAACAGACGGAGTAACTGTAAGTTTGCCAATGACATCTGCCTCCTCTTGCAGAAACATGTTGACATGGTAGAAAAAGCTGCAGGACCTTGAACATGAAGCCAAGATTGTTGAGCTGAAAGTGAATGCCACCAAGATGAAGATTATAAAAATTAATACAAGAGATACAAGAAAGCTGAGAGTGAACAATGAGGACGCTGAAAAGTTTAAGTTCATATACCCTGGGAATGTAGTTACCGAAGACAGAGGAGCAGCTGCTGATGGCAGTGCACAGATCAGGAAGGCAAATGGGTCCTTTATCCAAATGTATCCATTATGGAAGGCAAGAGAGATTTCCATACCAACTAAACTACGAATATTTAGAACAAGTGAAGGCAGTGCTGCTATACGGATGTGAAACCATGTGTTCGCAAGTCTTCCTCAATAGATGCCTTATGAAAATTCTTAAAACCTTCTAGCCAAATGTGATATCCAGTGAAGACCTTCTGAGTAAAACTAGAGAAGAACTTATCACCCATCAAAATCAAGAGCTGGAAGAGGAGCTGGATTGTACACGCTCTCTGAAAAAGAAGGAATGCTGTAGAGAGAAAAGCTCTCTGCTGGAACCCACAGAGTAAAATGAAATGAGAAGGACATCATGGGGGAGGACAGTGCACAAAGAGGTGAAGAAGGAGGGGAAAACATAGGCAGAGTTGAAGACATTTGTCCAAAATCAAGTGCGCAGGTGGAGCTTTGTCAGCCCTAAGCTCTGCATAAGAGCAACAGGAAATAAGTCAAGTAAGTGAACTGGCTGACAAATATTACTTTCCTAATTGACTTACATATGCTTCCTACTATTTCTGTTCATCAACGTATGTGCAGTTGTCAAATCAGTTTAAGCTCATGCTGAACAGTTAAAAATTTAATACAGATTGCGTAATTATTGCTATTTGAGCCCACAGTCCATTTTTGCAATAGACGTTCAGTCATTATTGGCTGCTGGTAAACTACATATTCTTAACTGTTCACTGCAAATATTTCAAATTTCTCTTTTACTACTCTCCTACTATGTTTCTATAAAATGTCTTTAAACAATTTATGAGTTGTCTCCAAGAATTGTTATGAGACGAATTGTCTGCACTCTACTTACATAGCCAATACTTTCCTTAACCTGGTCTCACCAATCTGAGGGGGAAATGTTTCAAGCTTCAGCAGCGTGAGTGTGGCATATTCACATATTTATTTGTTGTGGCTCGCTGATCATTCAAAGTGCCGCTGAGCAATTACGCGCGTCCTCTACATGCAGCGCTGTCTGCCAGCCATGCAGCAGCCGTGCCACCTAAGCGACCAGCCAGCCAGCAGCCGCTAGACTTGGACTCAGAGCTAATTTGAATGTTACCGTGTACATATGTTTTGCTTGGTCAACTTGCTCTGTGACTTACATGTATAGTGTCGTCTTTTGAAATGTAAGTGTTCAACTTGACATTATAACAATTGGCGATGAGGTAGTGGATTTTTCCTTTTCATCATTGACCCACAAGTTTCCATGGCTACTTTAGAGCAACTATTGTAAGGTCTCATTGAACAGCAAACGTTTCTCACGTCGGCGATTCGCAATTTCGTCCCGGCATCCAATGTGGGGCGTTTCTCGTCGTTGTCTATACCTCCTTTTCCTCCTTACGGCGAGACGGCGGAAGACTGGTCTGATTACGAAAAACGTCTTCGACAGCACTTCTTGGCATTTCATGTCATGTGTCATCCATTTGCAAATCCGACCGCATACATCATGTTCATGAACATGACGCTGATTCTGATTCTGTGTTGTCTACATCTACATCTACATGATTACTCTGCAATTCACATTTAAGTGCTTGGCAGAGGATTCATCGAACCACAGTCATACTATCTCTCTACCATTCCACTCCCGAACAGCACGCGGGAAAAACTAACACCTAAACCTTTCTGTTCGAGCTCTGATTTCTCTTACTTTATTTTGATCATTCCTACCTATGCAGGTTGGGCTCAACAAAATATTTCGCATTCGGAAGAGAAAGTTGGTGACTGAAAGTTCGCAAATACATCTCGCCATGACGAAAAATGTCTTTGCTTTAATGACTTCCATCCCAACTCGCGTACCATATCTGCCACACACTCTCCCCTATTATGTGATAATACAAAACGAGCTGCCCTTTTTTGCACCCTTTCGATGTCCTCCGTCAATCCCACCTGGTAAGAATCCCACACCGCGCAGCAATATTCTAACAGAGGACGAACGAGTGTAGTGTAAGCTGTCTCTTTAGTGGACTTGTTGCATCTTCTAAGTGTCCTGCCAATGAAACTCAACCTTTGGCTCACCTTCCCCACAATATTATCTATGTGGTCTTTCCAACTGAAGTTGTTCGTAATTTTAACACCCAGGTACTTAGCTGAATTGACAGCCTTGAGAATTGTACTATTTATCGAGTAATCGAATTCAAACGGATTTCTTTTGGAACTCATGTGGATCACCTCACACTTTTCGTTATTTAGCGTCAACTGCCACCTGCCACACCATACAGCAATCTTTTCTAAATCGCTTTGCAACTGATACTGGTCTTTGGATGACCTTACTAGACGGTAAATTACAGCATCATCTGCGAACAACCTAAGAGAACTGCTCAGATTGTCACCCAGGTCATTTATATAGATCAGGAACAGCAGAGGTCCCAGGACGCTTCCCTGGGGAACACCTGATATCACTTCAGTTTTACTCGATGATTTGCCGTCTATTACTACGAACTGCGACCTTCCTGAAAGCCTGCAGCTTGATTAGAAGTCGCTTGTGAGGAACGGTGTCAAAAGCTTTCCAGAAATCTAGAAATACAGAATCAACTTGAGATCCCTGTTGATAACGGCCATTACTTCGTGCGAATAAAGAGCTAGCTGCGTTGCACAAGAACTATGTTTTCTGGAACCATGCTGATTACGTATCAATAGATCGTTCGCTCCGAGGTGATTCATAATGTTTGAATACAGTATATGCTACAAAACCCTACTGCAAACAGACGTTGTCTGTCAATTGTACTTCTTCCCTTTCAGGGAAGTTATTCCTCACGGTCCAAATACTTGGTCGAGATGTTCGCATGCAGGTGGATACTGGTTCTGCCGCCACTATCATCAATTCTTAGACGTATCTTCAGTTGGGCTCTCCAACCCTATCACCTGTCACTAGGCAATTACGGATGTACAATAAACAGAAGATTTCTCTCTTGGGACAATTTGATGCTGCGGTATCTTACAAATCCGTCGTTCGCACTGTTCCCATATTTGTGGTCGACCATAGTAAGGCGGAAAATCTTTTTGGTTTCGATGCTTTTCGCGTTTTTGGGTTCTCCATAGATGACTTTGTCAATATCGTCTCTGATGCCATTCCTTATGCTCAACTGGATTCCTTGTCGACGACATTTTCGTCCCTTTTTTCTCCTCGGTTAGGCCGTGCAAACAATTTTGAAGCTCATATCACGCTCAAACCCACTGCTCGGCCTAAGTTTTTTCGGGCTCAGCCCATTCCTGTTGCCCTTCGTGATCGGGTCAAACGGGAGCTGGATCGTCTCACTGCTTCCGGGGTCTTGCTTCCTGTCACTTCAAGTGAGTGGTCCTCTCCTGCCATTGTCGTTGCTAAGCCCGATGGTGATATTCGTCTCTGTGGCGATTTCAAAGCCACTGTAAATGCTCAATGCCTCATCGACACTTACCCTATGCCTCATCGTCACTTACCCTGTGCCTCATCGACACTTACCCTGCGCCTCATCGACACTTACCCTATGCCCCGACCTGAAGAACTGTTCACTAAACTTGCTGGAGGCCAGTATTTTTCTAAAATTGACCTGTCAGAAGCTTATCATCAACTTCCTCTCGATGCTGCTTCCCGGCAGTTTCTGGTCCTTAACATGCCTTTCGGCCTCTATCAGTACCAACGATTGCCATTCGGGATTGCTAGCGCCCCTGCTCTCTTTCAGCGATTCTTGGAACAATTATTGCTCCCTGTCCCTGGGTGTATCAATTATATGGACGACAATGTTGTCACTGGCTCTACCACTGATGAACATCTTCAGAATCTCCACACACTTTTTCATGTCTTACAGACTACCAGTCGTAAGTGTAATCTTCAGAAATCACAATTTTTTCAGGCATCTATCACGTACTTGGGGTTCCAACTCTCTCGGGATGGTATTCGTCCGCTTCAGCAAACTGTCGCCACGATCGATGCCCTTCCTCGCCCTACATCTGTTAAGGAACTACAGGCCTTCTTGGGGAAAATAGCATACTATCACAGGTTTTTACCATCTGCGGCTTCAGTGGCTCAGCCGTTGCATCGCCTGTTGCATAAAAACGTGCCTTTTCACTGGTCCGCGTCATGCGATGCGGCTTTCCCGAAATTGAAGACTATGCTGAAACAGGCCCCGTGCCGGGCTACTTATCGACCTGGCCAACATCTCGTTCTTGCCTCAGATGCCTCTCAATACGGGGTTGGTGCAGTCCTTGTGCACCATTTTTCTGACAGTTCTGAACAACCCATTGCTTACGCCTCCAAAACGAAAGTATTCTCAAATTGAAAAAGATGCTTTGACCATTATTTATGCTCTTCATAAGTTTGGTGTTTTTCTTTATGGATCCAAATTTCATCTTGTACGGACCACAAACCACTTTTTTCCTTGTTTCATCCATCAACGTCGCTTCCCGACAAGGCTGCACACCACCTCCAGCGTTGGGCTCTTTACTTGTCTCGTTTCAATTATGAGATTCATTTCCGGCCGACGGCTCAACATGCGAATGCTGATGCACTGTCTCGCCTTCCCATGGGTCCTGATCTGGCATTCGATAGGGACGAACTTTTGTGTTTCCACCTGGATGTTGCTGAGCAGTGGTTTGTGGATGGATTCCCCATCACCGGAGACCGGCAGGTGGCTGCTACGGGTTCTGACCCTACCCTCTTCCGGGTTTTACGCTGTCTTCAAAAGGGTTGGCCAGATCGTCCATCCGCTAAGACTTCTGATCCGTTGCAGAACTACTACGCTTTGCGCTACCGCCTCACGGCGAGGGATGGTATTATCCTCCATTCCACCGACAATTTGTCACTGTGTGTTGTGGTACCTGCGTCTTTGCGTGCTTCGGTCTTGCGCCTCCTTCACCAAGGGCACTGGGGTGTGTCTCGCATAAAATCTCTGGCGTGCCGTCATGTGTACTGGCCTGGCATCGACTCTGAAATAGCACACATGGTCGCTGCCTGCAGCCCTTGTGCGTCACAGGCCGCCACACCGAAGTCATCTTTGTCACAGTGGCCTTCGCCTGAGAAGCCCTGGGAGTGCATTCATGCTGATTTCGTGGGACATTTTTTAGGTACTTATTGGCTACTCGTAATTGATGCCTACTCTAACTTTCCTTTCATTGTCCCTTGCACGTCGCCTACCACCATGGCAACCACAAGTGCTCTCGCCCGCATTTTTTTCTTTGGAAGGCCTTCCCTCTACTCTTGTTACTGATAATGGTCTGCAATTTGCCTCTTCCGAATTTGCGAATTTTTGTGCCCGTCACAACGTCGTGCATGTCACGCCCCCTCCGTTCCATCCACAGTCCAACGGTGAGGCTGAACGACTGGTCCGCACATTTAAGGCTCAGATGAGGAAACTCCTGACTTCTTCTGCTGTTGCTGCTGATGATGAGCTTCTCCAATTTCTGGCTTCTTACCATTTCACCCTCATGGGCGTCCACAGCCCGGCTGAGCTCTTACATGGCCGACAGCCCCGCACGCTACTTAATCTTCTGCGACCTTCCACCTCACGGCCGCGGGTGCCTTTGCTTGGCCGTTTTACCGCCGGCGACCTTGTATGGGTACGGGGATATGGCAGGCGGCCAAAATGGAGTCCTGGCCGCATCTTACGATGCCGTGGCCGACGCCTGTATGAAATCCAGACGGACATGGGTGTTGCAGTGCGTCATTCGGACCAGCTTCAGCCTTGTGTGCCGGCATCGCCTGTTCCAAATGCCGCTACACCACCTTTGGCTCTACCTGACGCTCGGGATTTTGGCATCTCTCATTACTCACAACACAGCCCTCTAACCATCATCTTGGTGCCAGCACAAGAACGGACGCCACTGGGAGAAGGGGCCCATGCAGGAACCGGATGACCATCACTTGTTGGAGAAACTCTACTCGCCTCATTCTCCTACGGACGCCGACACATCGCCCATGTCTCCTGTTATAACAACCGGACTTGCCGCAACGGGCAGATTGGCGCCCAGGGCCCCAGCAGACTTGACCCCTATGTCTCCTGTCATCTCGACCCATTATCATCGGGGACACTTCCGTCCGTACGGGAAGCCTCCTCCTCGAGACTTTACGGCCAGTCAAACAACGCCTATGGATGTTAGCAATCTACAGGCCACCTCCATTAAGACCAGTGCAAAAATTTCAAAGGGGAAAAAGTGTTGTGACTCGCCGATCATTCAAAGTGCCACTGTGCAATTACGCGCGTCCTCTACATGCGGCGCTGTCTGTCAGCCATGCAGCAGCCGCGCCACCTAAGCGGCCAGCCAGCCAGCGGCCGCTAGACTTGGACTCAGTGCTAATTTGAATCCTACCGCGTTCACATGTTTTGCTTGGTCAACTTGCTCTGTGACTTACATGTACAGTGTCATCTTTTGAAATATAAGTGTTCAACTTGACGTTACAACACTATTTAACATGTTTTATGTTAACAACAAGGCCTTTTCAACTTGTACTTGCACAAAACAAAAGTGTTGTTTCGTAACACAAGTAGGCTGTGAACTGACGACTGTAGTTTACCATTACTTGATTGATGAAATTTCACAAGATAAAAATTGATCCTAGTTCACAGAAATATGATCTGAGATTGTTTGCACAATTCAGATTCCAAAGTTCAGATTGATCTGTTTTGGTTTTCTGTACTAATCTAAGATTAACTGCTTTAGGCAATCAGCCCTGGGGAACAATTTTGACCTTAGTTCAGAAAATGAACTCTGTTTAGAAATCCACCCTATTGTGTAATACTAAACTTCCTCCGAATGAGGCTCAGCGTTAATTTGTAGTAGCATGAAGTACACTTCACAACCACTAAAATCAATGTGCTCTGACTGCAGATATTAATCACACATTATATACACTATTTACTATCGAAGAAAGAAGTACAAAAATCTGGGATCTAAAAGCTTCTGCATCAATAGCAATAAGCACAGAAAAGCCCTCAGACATTAATGTGAAAGGCACACATAATACAGAGTACATGATCAAACTGATATGACAACCGAAAACATGTTGACGAACGGAAATAGTAGCAAGCAAATGTAAATCAATTAGAAGAGTGATAGTTATCAGCCAACATCCTTTCAAAAAAAAAAAATTATGCCTCAGTGGATGTCCTGTGCACTAAACCTACACCAGATACTCTGTACATATAATATTTAGCTGTATGCTTGACCCCAGCATACCACGAGAAATGGAAGTGAACCTTTGAGAAAATCAGCCACAAGTGCTGGTGAAACATCACAAAAACTGTTAAACAAACATTTGTTGAAGGTCCCAAGGCAAAGGGCAACAGCCAATACATCAACAAGTGGGTATAAAAGCCTCAACAATTTTGTCATTTTTTTCTGGAATTGCATAAAATGCATTTTTGTATGATTAATGGGAAATGTTTTAAATGTGAGCCTGTTCCAATATTCTCCTGGTTGTGTCTGGTATGGAAGGGTTTAGGCTCTTTATCAATACACTTGTCACCGCCAAGTATCACACTTTTTGAATATTTGTCCAATGTAACAGGCAAATCATTTAGGTCAAGAACATAATTGGGCCAAGTACCAAACCTTATAAGGCACCATATTTAATGTTCCCTTACTTTGAATTTAGTCCTAGTCTTGTTGTATCTTTTGCTGTTTTCTGTTGTTGAGATAACTCTGTCCATGCAAGGGGAATGCCTTTAATGCCACAACATTTCAGTTTCTCTAGTAGAATTTTAGGATTTACACAGTTAAAGACCTTGGCCAAATTACAAAAAATGCCAGCAAGGTAATTTTTCTTGCTGAATTTTACCATAACTAAGATCATGAGATCATGTGTTGCTTTCTCATTAGAAAAGCTTTTACAGAAGTCAAAGTGTGATGATATTGAAAGGTTGTTGCCAGAGAGATGGTTCAATATTATAATATAAGTTCTATTCTCAAAATTGTTTAGAGAACACCGGGAGGAAGGAGTTGGGTCAATAAATCGATGTTAGTTACGTATCTTCAATTCTGTAAATGGGTTTTACTACCTCATTATACTGTCTTTCAGAAAGACCTACACTTACTAGCTGGTTACAGATATAACTCATGGGGGATGCTACCAAATCAGCACATGAATACTACCGGTACTACTATGGCAGAAATACCATTATCACAGTTACTGTCATTAATGACCTGGTGGTTTTAGATCGCTTAACAGATTCTGTACCATAACTGATATCTGGTAGTGAAGTAGCCATTGCCTTTCTAAGTAATCTAACAGATCTACCTTTAATGGACCAAATTTTGTCCCTGTGTTTTCAGCCAGGGAGAACCAGGGAAACTGGATCACAGGGTTATTATAACAAGGGCTTACAAACTGTAAACTAAGTTAAATCTAATGAAAACTTCTACAGGTAGTCTTTGCAACTATCAGCTCTTCTGTCCAAAATAATCTCGTTGTTTTACATCCATGAATTAGAACATTTATGTTATCATATGACATGAAAGGAATGTTTCATGCTTTCATCACACTACGCATTGTGAAGCATGATATTAATTTTTACACTTCAATTATTAAATATTGAATTCAGAGTACACTGAAGAACCAATCAAACTGGTACACTTGCCTAATATCGTGTAGAGACCCTGGGAACACACAGAAGTGCCGCAACATGACGTGGCATGGACTCGATTAATGTCTGAAGTAGTGATAGAGGGAATTTACACCATGAATCCTGCACAGCTATCCGTAAATCCTTAAGAGTATGAGGGGGCTGGAGATCTCTTCTGAATAGCACGTTGCAAGGCATACAAGGTATGCTCAATAATGTTTATGTCTGGGGAGTTTGGTGGCTAGCAGATGTGTTTAAACTGAATGGTTGTTCCTGGAGCCACTCTGTTGCAATTCTGGTCATTTGAGGTGTCAGATTGTCTTGTTGGAACTGCCCAAGTCCATCAGAAAGCACAATGGACATGAATGAATGCAGGTGATCAGACAGGATGCTTACATATGTGTCACCTGTCAGAGTTGTATTTAGACGTACCAGGGGCCCCACATCATTGCAGAGCCTCCACAAGCTTGAACAGTCCCCTGTTGACATGCAGACACTTGTTGATGGCCCAGCATTGAAATATGTAGCAATTTGTGGAAGAGTTGCAATTATGTCACATTGAATGATTCTCTTCAATCGTCATTGGTCTTGTTCTTGCAGGATCTTCTTCCGGCTGCAGTGATGTTGGAGATCTGATGTTTTCCCAGATTCCTGATATTCATGGTACACTCGTGAAATGGTCATACAGGAAAATCCCCACTTCATTAGTACCTCGGAGATGCTGTGTCCCATCACCTGTGTGCCAACTATAACACCACATTCAAACTCACTTAAATCTTGATAACCTGCCATTGTTGCAGCAGTAACTGATCTAACAACTGCAACAGTCACTTGTCTTATACAAGCATTGCCGAGCGCAGCACCGTATTCTGGCTGTTTACATATCTCTGTATTTGAATACACTTGCCTATACCAGCTTATTTGGCGTTTCAGTGTATATGTGTTCGGATTCTCAATTAATCCTTTTCTTTTCACATGTTATGTGTGTATATTGCCTGTTCTAATTACCCAGATCATATGACTCAAGGTGTTATTGAAGCAATGTAAATGTGTAAAACACAGAACAATGCAAATGTAATGTTGACATTCTTTCAAATGTGTCCCTCCTGCAAGACAGCAGCCTGAAGCCAACCACTTACTTACATCCTGCAGGTGGCCAGACTTGAGGTATTGACTGCCGTAACAGACTGTGTTTTCACTGCATCTCAACATATCACTTGGCAACAAAAATTTTTTTCTGGCCCCAGCACCTGGCCCCCACCCCTCCAAATTTCATCCCATATCAGTTAGCAATGAGTATTTTTTCTGCTCGCCCCCTCCATGTTTTGTTCCTTATCAGTCGACATGGATTTTTTCTGGTCCCAGAGCCTATAAAGCCATCTCCAAGTTTCATCACCCAACATTTGACAATGACGTATTTCCTTTTGAACCCAGTTTCTCATTCATCCCAGACAGGCAGTGTTTTCTTTTGTCTCCAGGGCTCAATGCTTTAGTCTCATCACTGGCAATGGCTTCAACATTTTTGTTCCACCGTTGGCTATGGCTTCTGTGTTTCATCCCACCATTTGGCAATAAGGGTAAACATTTTCTTTGGCTCCAGCACCACCATTGGCTCCTGTGACACTGCTCAAAGTTTCGTGCCATCAACTGGTGATGAAGTGGAAGAATTTTTGTTCAGTTCCAGCACTGCCATTGGCTCCTGTGCTACCTCCCAACATTGGTCCCATCAGCTGGTGAAGCGTATGTTCATCCTCAAAGTAGCAGAAACTCTTCACATCCTATCTTTCCTGCACAATATGCAGCAGATGAAGGGATGACATTTGGAGAAGCTAGGCAGTGTTATCACAACACTGGATGCACCCAGTCGCTGTCCCTGGCACAACTCCAGAGTCAACCACCTCTGGACAAAACCAGCACAGATTCCTGCTTCCAGCACAACTCAACTCAGTGCTTCCTGATGCATGGATCTCGCAATGACCCCAATCTGCAAACCTCAGCAGTAGATTCTATTCACTGTCCCACGCACACAATTTCTGATTCTCTTTTCTGTGCCTAATAATATATTCACTCATTTTCCTGTTTCTCTAGTGCTCCCTCGTGAAATTGTACATACCGGGCACAATAATTTCACATCCCAAGGTCTCCCACACCCGTCTGTGACCTTCAGGCACAATCATGTCGCATATGTCCTGCAAAAGTTTTTGTCCTCTGGAAATAACCATTCTGCTTCTCAAGTGTTTCCTTACTCATCCATACCCACTGGGCACACAATTTACATCCCCATTGCTTCAGCACCCAACTATGTCCCCAGCACAACAATTTTTCTTCCCAAGTGCTTCCCCACCTATCTATGCCTTCTGGGCATAATCATTTTACATCTCTAGTGTTTTCACACCCATTCATTACTTCTGGGTACAATAATTGTTCTTCTCAGGTGCCTCTGCACTTACATACATTCTCCAGTCACAGCTTCCCTATCTTTCAGATGATTTCGCACTGACATCTGACCTCCGCATGCACTTTTCCCATGTTGTTTCCATTTCCATGGTGCTGTTGCATCATTATCAGTCATCCAGGTACAGGTGTCTATTCCTATGTTTGGTATTCTTGCAGATTCAATTTCGGCAGCTCACTCCTCGGATGCTGCCAGTCTTGCCAGCACTCCACGTTCACCTGCACTAACCCCATGGTGAGTCCAGGACCCTAGCCTATGAACACAGCTGTTGGATGCCTCAGATGCCACTTCTTCACAACTGAAGCTGCATAAGTTTCTCACCTTACACTTCCCAGTGGTGCTGCCACCATTTTCTGGGAGGAGGAAGGAGGCCCGATCATCATTCTCCACCAAGATGACTTCACAATGTCTTTCCTGACCGAAGGTATCGCGTGTCCTTCCTACAAGACACCAACCTGCAGCCAGCTCCACACTAGCATCCTACTGGTGGTCATGCTTCAGGCATCATCTGCCACAACAGGCACAAGTGCCTGTTGCCAATCACCGATCCACACTTGCCTTGTCTGTTGGTAAATGTTCCAGTAACAACAACATGCCGAATTATTGTCCACAGAGTCTCTGGCAGCTGCTGTGAGAGGCACCAGGTCCACTGCTACCAGAGCATGATTCCACAACCAGAGCATGGTGATGGTGACTGTGGGTACTATTTTCCTACACAGTGTCACCTGCTCGCTAGCACACCATCGCGTATCCGTGTGCAACAGCAATATTTAGGCCAGCACACAACAATGGAGAGGCAGTTTGGTCTTAGCTATCAAATCAGTCATTCCTTCAAGTTGTAAGGGCCAGGCACTGACCACAGTAGTGGTCCATCAATAGAGCTCTCAATAAAGAACCATCACTGGACAGTCGCTATGCTGTGTTTAACTTCCAACCCCTACCGAGTTTCGGGCAGTGACTTTACTTCTTCAGACTTTGCTCTTGCGCCAACTAAGTACTTACTGTCTCATTTCATTGAGACCACAACTACTTGCATCATTAACTCCAGGATCAGCCATTTAATCATTATTTGCTTTCCTTGTTGGGACTCAACGTTCCAACTGAACTTTCATCTGTTTGTAACTTCAGCTCTTTGAACATGACACTAGCGTTTATGAATATTTAATAAACTTGTTCTATATTGCTTAGCAGTGTCTCCATTGTGCTTCAAATATGTGCACAACAATCATGTTGCAACACCCCTTATGACAAGTCTTTTGAACTTTCAATTAGAATCTCTGATTAAATGCCATAAGAAGGCACAACCAGTGAAAAGAACAAACAGAGTGAGTTTCACCAACCAGTATTGAGCAATTCTTACCAATGAACATGTCTGCAAGAAATTATAAACTCAAATTTCTCATCCGAAAATGATAAAATGAACTGTTAGGCCAAAAAAATAAATAATCAGGGACAAAGACAAAGGTAGAAAAAGGATCTGACATGAAAGTAGCCCTTCACATTCAAATGGAGGAGTTGTTTACACTTATTCTAGTCATGCTTTGGGCTTGTTTGAACTAGCTGATGATGAAGATAGGCCTGATGTCAGAATGAATGCTGCTGAGTTGATTCTGAAGGATATATGCTACAACATGGATTATAAAGAACAACAGTAGGCTGGGAGAATTTAAGTGTCAAACTTACAAATTTCTAAAAGAAGTGATGGCAGAAATGTACAAATGACTGAAGAAAGATAATATTTCTGAAGAGAATGTGAGATACATATTTTATGGCCCCCTGAAACGGATAAGAAGTGATCCATTTACATCAATGAGTGCCACAGCCGTAAAAAAAAAAAGAGAGAGAAGGTGAAAAATCTTAAATTATTGTTACGAGTCACTATACACAAAATATGATTTTTCTTTCATTTTCAAATGAATATCATGTTTTGTCCAACTTATTTTTTTGTTGGTGATATTTCTTTAAAATATTTTATGCATTAACAGTCACAGTAGGGGAGAGTGTTGTAACTATAAGAGTGTACCAAGAAACATGTGTTTTTCTGGTTGTCTCTTCAGTCTACTGACTTTAGAAGCATGTGAAGAAGTGTGCACTAGAGACCACCCTAAACAGTTTCTACCATTTTCTACAGTTTTTGTTGTTGTTAGACATGAGATTTGTTTTCCACAACATTTGTAAATATTTCAAGTTTTGCAAAAATAAGATGTATAATTACATTAAAGCTACTTTGAATATATTGTTAATTCTTCAGTTAAAGAATTATATGGCACATAAAATGATGCATATTTTTAGAACTCTTTACATAACATGTGGGCAGTTACACCATACTTCATCGGTCATCCACAACCTTTTACCTCGAAACAGAAGAATGTATTTTACCATGGAACAGGTGATAGTTGCAAATAAACTGAGTTTATTTAATGTCTTAACAATTTTCCCTGCCTTGAAAACTTAATTTTTTATTAGTCTCCAATAGCTTCTATTTCAAAGTGTGATTAATTTCTAACTGGTTTTTGATACTACTTTCGCTTGATTTGATTTCAGTTACTGATTTTTGGTGTCTAGCATTGTAATAATGTGACCAATAGACATATTAAATACCAGATTTTCTTTATTGCAATGCTTTTAAATTTCAGTAACATATTTGTTCCTAGATACTGTATCTTGGAACATGTTTTCACATTGGATAAACCTTACTTTTACAGAGTAATTTTAGTAATTTCAGAAAATGACTGTAACATAAGACAGCGAATACCATCATTTAAAAATGAAATAAGAAAATATATCACATTTCTATCACAGGGCTGGCTAGAGGCAAAGTCTGAGAAGTGTTCCAAGAGACAACACTCTCCTCCTCCTTCATATGGGCAGCCTGAAAAATATATCCTCTCCTTCAAAAGTAATAAATATAGTGTTACATTAAAATGTCGTAACTAGGTAGATTTTTTTTTTTTTTTATTGATGCCTGATAGCTCAAGAAAGGGTTTTTTGTTTTGGAACAACTGAAATGTCCGATGTCATCCATTAACTTTGACATGTCATGTCAGCAAGGTGACAGACATCACCATTTCGCCCTTATACAATATGGCAACATGATCACACACTTTAAGAATGTGAACCAATAAAACTAATACAAAATATATTTAACTGCAGAAATAACACAAAACTAACAGGACAGCTGCAAAAATTAGGGATTTGGGTGGGAATAAACAAAATATACGACATTACTAATAATGAAGACATGCTGAAACAAATGCTTTACACAAAACTCCAGAAAAGCAAAATCCTCAACAGTCCACAAAATCTCAGTAAACACAGAAAGGAAAGTGAACTCTAAGATACCAACATACAAATGAATCTACAAAAAAATTGGTATCAAAAATTTTGTTTCACCTATATAGCTCAAAAAAGTCCAAGATATCACAAAACCACATACAGCTTGACAATTCCGGTATGAAGCCTTTCACTTCACCCATATAGGTCAAAATAAGTTTGTGATACAAATAAGCCAAAACTTTATCATACAGCTAATATCAATAACCTAGCCTCGTAGATGTAGGTAGCACAAACTCAGTGATACCTACAAATCCTGACCAAACTTAATTATCTCCAACTAACAACACAACAATTTATTAAAAATTGCATTAAGATCAATTCTGATATACAAGGAACACACAATTATGCACATAAACACATATAGGCAAAAATACATACTACAACAAATAACAAATAAAACCCAGGTAGGGTAATCAGAACATGCAGCTGCACCTTGACTTTTTTTAAAAAAAATTGTGAATGGATTGTCTGTAAAATATAATAAAAATATGACAGAAATGGGGAAGTCCAAATAATAATATCAAGTTTAATTTCTTTGTTTTGAAGATGCGCAATGATTTAAAAAAACATTAATTTCTTTTCCATTTATCCTGGTCATTCAACTGAAATGAACTGAACTGAAAATCACCTGTCTCGCAGCTCCTGCCATCAGTGAGTTGAACATCACTTGTCTCACCAAGTTTATTTGTTTCATGCCTAATAATGCTCCTAACTACCCTTGTCTTGTCCTTCCAATTTTTAAATTTTTCACACATAGTACTTGGTTTTTGCCTTTTTGAAGATGCAGTACAGAATTTCACACTATTTCGTGTAGCAAATTTGCTCTAATTCTCTGGAGTACCGCAAAGAAAGCTTTCTCTTCATAGCACAAACTACTTCAATTCTCGGTGTTAGCCACCCTTCTCTCAGCTTCCACTGTAACTGTCCTTGACTTGCTGTACAGGAAAACTGGATTTAGCATCACCTGGGATCGACGATGTCAGGAAGGAATGTCAGTGGCCACCAGGGCTGTGTCTACACGCACCGGCTGTCTAGGCTGCAGCTTCGGGGCCCACACCTCAAAAAGGCCCACACCGCAAAAATTCAAAATGAAGGTGTCTTTGTTTTAATATCATAGGGAGGGGCCCTTTACAATCATAAAAGACATAGACATAATTATTTTGCATGGGCTTATTTGGCCAAATTTTTCAGTGGACAGCTTATAAGAAGTAAGTCAACATTTACTTCTTAAAACTCGTGCTTCTTTGCATCAAACTCTCCAGTCAGTGGCGTGGCACTGCAATTGGCAAAACCATTAATACTCTTAAAAGAGTTGGTAATGGTATTTTGGTAGCTGAAATGAGTTCAACATTATAGAAAGCCAATTTATTCCACATCTTCCAAGAATCGTGTACCTGTGATATCAGTACCACAGTTACCTCAAGTACTATACTCTCCTCTGGATCCTGTCTCCTTTGCAGAAAGTACAGGATCTGTCATTGCTTGTCCACTTGGCTGAGAGTGGTGTGTCTATGATACAGAATGGACAGGGACCAGGGAGGACTCGGGGTACTGTACTGACCCTCTTAACCAACAAGTTTGAGGTGCTGTCCCTCATTGAAACAGAAACAGAGCCAGTGATACTCACTTCACCTGCTCTGGAGAAACCTGTTTTGTCCATTGTCAAGAGGAGGCAAACACAAAAGGAATAATAGTATCCCTTAGGGAAATGGCAGCAAGGGACAGCAGAGGACACCATGTACACTCAGTGTGTGTGCTTGGGGGCCTAATTCAGTGTGTTGAAGTGGCTACTCCAGCAGCCACTGAGGGAACAGGGTGCAACCAACTGCAGACTGTGGCACACATTGGAACAGATTATACCTGTTGTCTGGGTTCCAAGGCCATACTTGAGTCATTCCAGCAACTGGCAGGGAAAGTTCAGAAGACCAGCCTTGAACATGGAGTTTCAACGAATTTCACAATTTGCAGCACTGGCCCCCAGAACTATATGTGGCCCTTTGGTCCTGAGTCGAGTGGAAGGACCGAAAGAGAGTTTGAAGGTTCTGTGACAAGTTAGGCTGTGACTTCCTGGACTTGCCCCATAGGGTTGAGAACTGTAGGGTTTCCCTAAATGGGTCAGGTGTGCACTACACATCAGAGGCTGCTATTCGGGTAGCTGACTATCTGTGTGGTGCATACAAGAGTTTTTTAGACTAGGCGACTTTCCATCCATTCCAGATAATGACAGCTGTAGGAAATCGAAAAGTATCAGTGTAATATTGCAATCAGTGTCAGATCAAAAGAAATGCCTCCCACAGGTAAGAGCATTAAAATCCTAGTGGTAAACTGTCGAAGCATTCGCAACAAAGTGCCAGAGTATGAAGCGCTCGTAAAAAGCAGGAAGCTCACGTAATACTACCTACAGAAAGCTGGTTGAAAACTTAAATTCAAAGCAGTGAGATTTTTGGGGAAAATTTAAGTGTATATCGAAAGGATAGGCAATAGGGAAATGGAGGTGGTGTATTTGTCACATTAGAGAAGAAACTCAAATTCACCAAGATAGAAACTGAAGCTGCATGTGGGATTGTTTTGGCGAGACTTAGTATCAGGGGTGGGAATAAAATAATAATTGTATCCTTCTATCGCCAATGTAACCGAAAACTTTAGAGAAAACCTCAGTTCACTTGTATGTAAGTCCCCCCCCCCCCCCCCCCCCCAACTGTACTGTAATCATCGGTGGAGACTTTAATCGTCCCACAATTAAATGAGAAAATGGCTGTTATGTTAGTGCTGCGCATGATAAGATATCCTGTGAAACTTTACTAAGTGCCTTCTCTGAAAATTATCTAGAACAGATAGTCAGGAACCCAACTCATGGTGGAAATACAGGGTGCACTGCAGGAACTTCCTTATTTAAAAAAAATCATAAATCAGAAAGTATTAGAGACATGAATTAAATTCTTTTTTCTTTATAAAGAGTAACATTTAAAGTTTTGTGTTATTAAATTTTGAAAATGATATTTTCAAAGTGGCCTCTGTTCTGCTTAATGCACTTGGAGAGTCAAAATCGGAAGTTTCGGTCCACTTTTTCCAACATGTCTCTGTAGATGTTGGCAATAGCAACATGAATATTGTTCCGTAGCTCAGCCGGGGTGTGCAGACGATTGGCATACACCAAGGATTGGAGATAGCCCCATAAGAAAAAGTCGCACGGTAAGTGTGCTGACCACTGGAGATCGTCCCTCAAAGAGATGAGACAATTGGGGAAGTGTTCGTGCAACATGTTTATCGATGCTCATGCCGTGTGAGCTGTGGCACCATCTTGTTGGAACCTGACATCACTCACATCCATTTCTTCAAGTTCTGGAAGAAAAAAACTGTTCAATCATCCGAAAATAATGGTCAGAAGTGACCATCAATGCCTTGTCCGCCCCCGGTAGCTGAGTGGTCAGCATGACAGACTATCAATCCAAAGAGCCCAGGTTCGATTCCCGGCTGGGTTGGAGATTTTCTCCGCTCAGGGACTGAGTGTTGTGTTGTCCTAATCATAATCATTTCATCCCCATCGACGCGCAAGTCGCCGAAGTGGCGTCAAATCAAAAGACTTGCACCAGGCGAACGGTCTACCCAACGGGAGGCCCTCGTCACAAGCCATTTCATTTCATCAATGCCTTATCATTCTCTTCGAAAAACCATGGGCCAGTAATGATAACTTTAGCTAGTGCACACCAAACAGTCACACGTTCTGTATGCAGGGACTGTTCATGAAGTTCTCAGGGATTTTTGTGCCAGTCCAATGCTGCATATTTTGCTTATTTACACAGCCAGACAAATGAAAATGTGCCTCTTCACTGAAGAACACTAAGGCGTCATGAGGCAGCTCATCGATCAATGCTTCACATGCATTCTTTTCATGAAACAAAATCACGTGAAGTGTGTGCATCACTGACAATATATACAGATGAAATTTCAACTCTTCATGAAGAATTCATCTCACTGTGCATTCAGAAAATGAAAGGGCAGATGCATGTTTGCATGCAGATCGCTTGGGGAATTCAAAATTAACATCCTTACCCTCTTGATGTTTTCAGGCATTCTGGCGGTTCTTAAAGGCCCTGGTTTCTTTTTCTGCACGCTTCCAGTATCCATAAAGGTGTCTATCCCCATAATAATTGATTTCCCATTATGAACACAACCTGCAGGTGAGATTTTGAACTGTTTCCTGAATGCACACCGAGTTCTGATGACCGAATGTCCATTCTAAAAGTAGGCCGCAACGGCAAACGCATGCTCCTCTCTTGCCCACTGCATGATCGCTACTAAACTAACCATAAAAAAAGTTAAGTATTGCACTTTTGAGTGTACTGAAGCCCATGCAACAATGAGTAACAGCTGCTGTGTGCCACGTGTTTCAAATAAGGAAGTTCCTGTGCCACACACTGTATGTTGGATTTAATGGCAACAAACAGACCTCTACATCTACATCTACATGGATACTCTGTAAATCACATTTAAGTGCCTGGCAGAGGGTTCATTGAACCACTAATTTCCCTTATTTTATCTTTTTGATCGCTCCTCCCTATGTAAGTCGGTGTCAACAAAACATTTTCGCATTCAGAGGAGAAAGTTGGTGATTGGAATTTCGTGAGAAGATTCCGTCGCAACAAAAAACACCTTTCTTTTAATGATGTCCATCCCAAATCCTGTATCACTTCTGTGACACTCTCTCCCATATTTCGCGATAATACAAAATGTGCTGCCTTTCTTTGAACCTTTTCGATGTACTCAGTCAGTCCTAACTGGTAAAGATCCCACACCGCACAACAGTATTCTAAAAGTTTTGTGTTAGCAGAAAGCGGACATAATTAGTTTTATACTTAACTTTAATCCATTAATGATGAACGTCGCTCTTGACGGTACATGATTCACAATATTATCTGTTCAGAATACATTCTTGAAGATAATACTTACAGTAACTGAATATGGCACCTTGCTAGGTTGTAGCAAATGACGTAGCTGAAGGCTATGCTCAACTGTTGTCTCTGCAATTGAAGGTGTCTGTAGACAGTGAACCATCGCTAGCAAAGTCGGCTGTACAACTGGGGCAACTGCTAGGGAGTCTCTCTAGACTAGACCTGCCGTGTGGTGGCACTCGGTCTGCAATCACTGATAGTGGCGACACGCGGATCGAACGTATACTAACGGACCGCGACCGATTTAAAGGCTACCACCTAACAAGTGTGGTGTCTGGCGGTGACACCACAAAAAGAGGACGGACAAGCTTAGTGTAGGCAGTCTCCTTAGTAGGTCTGTTACATTTTCTAAGTGTCCTGCCAATGAAACACAGTCTTTGGTTAGCCTTCCCCATAACATTTTCTATGCATTCCTTCCAATTTAAATTTTTCATAATTGTAATCCCTAGGTATTTAGTTGAATTTACGGCTTTTAGATTAGACTGATTTATCGTGAAACCAAAGTTTAACGTGTTCTTTTTAGCACTCTCTTGGATGACCTCTTTGAGGATGTCCACTTCGAAACTGGTATCAGTGACCATAACACAGTTGTGGCAACAATAATTACCAAAGTGCAAAAAACAACTAAAGCAAACAGAAAGAAATATACGTTCAGTAAACTAGATAAAAAATCAGCAGCATCACATCTCAATGAGGAACTTGAAACTGTAAGCACAGGGCAAGAGTATGTAGAGGAGCTACAGCTCAAGTTTAATAGAATAGTTGACCATGCACTGGACAGAAATGTACCCAGTAGAGCAGTCCATAATTGAATGGAACCTCCATGGTAAACAGTCACTATAGAGAAACTTCTAAAGAAACAGAGATTATTGTGTAATAGGTGTACAACAAAGCATAGGGTTATAGTTAAAGGAATGCTGAATGAGACGCATTTGGCTGTCAAGGGAGCAATATATTATGCCTTCAATGAATACTGTAGCAGAATATTGTCCAATTATCTTTCACAGAACCCAAAGAAATTCTGATCTCATAGGTGGGGGGGAGGGGGGGGGGGGGTGTAAAGGCTGTTAGTGGCACCAAAGTTACTGTCCAGTCCCTAGCAGATGAGACATGAACTGATACTGAGAGTATCAAAGCGAAAGGTGAAATGCTTAACTCAATTTTCAAATGTTCCTTTCCAAAGGAAAAACCAGGAGAATTGCCCAAATTTAAGCCTCATACCACTGGAAAGATGAACAAAATAAATATTAATGACAGTGGTGTTGAGAAACAGTTAAAATTGAACAAAGCTCCGGGACCTGTAGAAATCCCTGTCAGTTTCTGTAATGAATTTATGGCTGAGTTAGCTCTCTTCTAACTATAATCCATCATAGATTCCACAAACAAAAAGCGGTGCCTCGTTCTTGGAAAAAAGCACAGATGACACCTGTCCACAAGAAGGGTAGTAGAAGTGATCCAAAAAACTATTGTCCAGTACCCCTGACACTGATCTGTTGTAGAATCTTAGAAAGTATCCTGAACTCAAGCATTATGAGGTACCTTGAACAGAATGACCTCCTCGATGCCAATACCCCAGCATGGATTCCAAAAACATTGACTATGTGAAAGCCAACTCACACTTTTCTCACTGACACATTGAAAGATTTCAATCAAGGCAGTCAGGTAGATGCAATACTTCTTGATTTCAGAAAAGCATTTGACTCACTACCACACCTACACTTACTGTCAAAAGTATGATCATATTGGGTGTCATGAGAAATTTGTGACTGGATTGAGGACATTTTGTTAGGGAGGAGAGTCATCGTCAGACGCAGAAATAACTTTGGGTGTACCCCAGGAAAGTGTGTTGGAGCCCTTGCTCTTCATGTTGTTTGTTAATGACTTGCACACAATATTAACAGTAACATCAAGCTTTTTTCCGGATGATGCAGTTATCTATAATGGGGTACTATCTGAAAGAGTTTGCATAAGTATTCAGTCAGATCTCGGTAAGATTTCAAAGTGTTCGAAAGATTGGCAACTTGCTTTAAATGTTCAGAAATGTAAAATTGTGCTCTTTACAAAACAAAAAAAACATAATATCCAGTGACTATAATACCAATGACTCACTGTTGGAATTGGCCATCATACAAATACCAGGGTGTAACACTTTGCAGCGATATGAAATGAAATAATCACACAGCTCAGTCATGGATAAGGGACATCATATTCTTCAGTTTATTGGCAGAATAGTGGGGAAGTGCAATCAGTCTACAAAGGAGATTGCTTACAAATCACTTGTGCAACCCATCCTAGCATAATGCCCAGGAGTGTGGGACCCATAACAAATAGGACTAACAGGGGATATTGAATGTATACAGAGAAAGGCAGTATGAATGGTCACCAGTTTGTTTAATCCATGGGAGAGTGTTACAGAGATGCTGAAGGAACTGAACTGGAAGACACTTGAAGACAGACATAAAATAACCCGACAAAGTGTATTTACAAAGTTTCAAGAACCGGCTTTAAATCATGACTCTAGGAATATACCACAACCCCCTATGTATTACTCACATAGGGATTATGAGGATAAGATTAGAATAATTACTGCACACACAAAAGCATTCAAACAATCATTCATCCACACTCCATACATGAATGGAATGGGAAGAAACCCTAGTAACTGGTACAATGGAACATACCATTTGTCATGCACCTCACAGTGGTTTACAGAGTGTAGATGTAAATGTAGATGTAGATATAGATCTCATTTCATCCAAACATTGACCCATAAAATTCCAAAAATTGTTTTACTAATATTGAGGTTGTTCTAAGAATGTACCTGTCACTTATGATCACAAACAACACTAGGAGAAGGACATTGTCAAAGTCCAAGTAGATCAAAACCAGTCTCTGGACCTCCATGTTAGAAAGCAGGCTCAATGTTTTGGCTTCATGTAGAAAATGATATTTTCAGACAATAAAGTTATGAAGATATTGTAAGCAGTTTCATTAATATGAACTGTGGGTGGCAACCAATCAGCCAATAATATTATTTAAAGTCTTCATTTTAAAGCTGATTGTTTAGGACAGAATCATACTTGCTTGCATTTGCCTGACAAACTTGTTTGCTTACAGTTACAATATTTTTAAAATTGAATACTGAATTATGGAAATTCAGGTCTGCTTGTTATGAAGATACTATTCTTTTTCATGCACAAATGCTCTGTCAGTCCAAAAGTTTTGAGATTGGATTAGTATCTGTTTATAGTGATGTTAATCAATAATTTTGAACAGCTTATTGATTTCAATGCTTTTAATTTTTTAATCTCAACAATTCATTATGGCTTGAGCTGTAAAGGAAAATTTTAAACAATTAAATAATATACTTTAAATGCTACTGTATAGGTTTTAACTTGAAAATTACTCTAAAATGCTATTTTTGCAGTGTAGTTGTGACAGAATTTACTCTGTCAGAGCCCACAGCAATATTCACCCTAGGGGTCTAAACATCCTAAATTCAGCACTGGTTACCTCTCTATATGCTTGCCATAGCTCATATCAGCATAAAAAACACCTGCTGCTAGGTTTCTGAAGCCTTCCTCAATACCTACAGGCTTCTGGTTGAATTGCTAAAGACAGATTGCCTGAAGTGCAGGGTGGAAGCTCTCCCAGTGTTTTACAGCTTCATTTCCACAAACATTCACCATATTTTTGGTTTGAAGCTGGGTGGATGACTTAAACCAGAGTCTCTGACAATTCTGTGATTTTCCCTTGACCTCCTCTATAGGGTAGAGAATTGTAGGACCACACTAAATAGGTCAAGTATATCCTAAGTGAATGAGCATTTTTCAACTTTAACAAAGAAAGGACAACAAAAACTCCCCAAAACAGCAATGACACCTGTAAATAAGTATGCACTAACGCACAATGGTGTTACTACCTCCCACAGAGCATTAAGTCAGTAAAACTGTACAAAACCTAAAAAATAAAAAGTCATTAGGTTTAGATGAAGTACCAATGTGTGCTGAAACAATGCACACAGAGTATACAGGTTTCCTTAACAAACATAAGGAATGAGTCACTGTTTCCAGGACAATTCCAAAGTGCTTAAAACAATCAGAGTTGTTCCTGTGCTAAAAACAGGTAATGCAGAAAGACAGAAAACTATTGGCCCATTTCCCTGCTGTCATCAGTCTCAAAAATAATAGAATCAGTCATGAAAGATAGATTAATGATTTCCTTGAATAAATATGGCCTCCTAAATGAATCAAAGTTTGGTTTCTGAAGTGGTGCATTTACAAAGTCAGCCACAGCAAAATTCACAAAAGTGGAATTTCATGCTCTTGACAAAGGTGAATGTGTCACAGAACTTTCAAAGGCTTCTGATACTGTTGACATTAAGATTCTATTAAATAAGCTAGAATATTATACCCTGCCCATATAGCCACATTATCATGTTGCTTCTGTGATTCATGGAGGTGCACTAGCCCTGGATCGAATTTGCTCAGCAGATTAATGAGCAAGGACCAGTGTGCCTTGATGTGGTTTTTAGGCAGTTTCCCACATCTGTCTGGTCGAATACCACACTGGTCTCCTGTCCCATCTCAGTTATGCAATTCATAAACATTACAAAACCATTCTCACACATTCACATGAGGTAACACTAGAAGCATACATGCAGGTTGCACAAATTCCGTACTGGGAAGGGAGGAGGGGGTAACAGGAAGGGCATTCAGCCTGTACCATTCACATTTGCAATCCTGATTAACATGCTGACTACATGAAGATCTGGGTTAAGGCCAGGAGAAAGAAGAAGCTAGTTTAACATTAGGTATAAGAGGCATACCTAATGACTGGTCTTAATTATACCTAGCAGAAGGGTTCAAAAGGAGAGGTAACAAATACCTCAAATAGTTAGTTTCATCTTCCATGGATCATTGGCACAATAAATTGTAATGATGTAGACTAAGTTGAAACTTTTAGTGAACTGCTTGGCAGAACTAAAATACACTAATATAGGAGTTCCTTAGGCTAGCATATTAGAGCCAGTACCATTCCTGATGTACATCAATGGCTTTCTCAATAGTATTAGTCATGGGGGAAAATATCTCTGCTGATGATAGCAATATTAGTAACTGAGAGAATAAGAGAAAAAATAAATGAAATCCTCAAATAAGCTTAAAATTGATCAATAAGCAATAAAATGACATTGAACATAAAGAAAACAAATACCATGAATTTCAGTTTGAAGACGGAAAAGTACACTGTTAAATGTATATGGAACCTCTGTAGACTGTATAACAAACATATAATTTATAGGAATGAACATTCATTCTCAGTTGTAGTGGTGTGAACACACAAAGTTACTTCCGAACAGAATGACATCAGCATGTTATGTCATTAGAGTCCTGTGATCAGTGTGTAACAGCCAGTGCCTTTTAGTTACATACTATTCATATGTACACTCAATTCTTATCTATGAAATTGTTTTTGGGGAACAAATGCACAAAATAGAAAAGACCCGTGCGAATAATAACCAAAAGTAGTTAATGTGCACGTTTGTCTCCATGGCTGTTACGTTGCGTACCGATGTTGGTAAGAAATCGAACGACAGGAATAGAATATGACGAATCGTGAACTGGTTATCGGTAGCCAGAATCCTCGTTCCTAATTTCCTACGGTTCGTACACAAAGTTTTCTGATACTTTTTTTCTATTAGGTTAGAATTTAACCACATCATTTGAATTTTTGGCAATTTCGGAAAGAAGGCACATAAGCAGGTCATTGTAACGACGAACGCATACCATAGGTTACGCGACACATCAGTCGGTTATGCAGCAGTATTTTCGAGTTGAAATTCGTTGACTTCGTCAACTCACAAGCAAATCGTCACATTCCAACATAACCCAAGCCTTGGGTTTCACTACAGACCAGCCTATAAGCACATTTAGTTTTTTCCATTCACCATACAAATATAAAAATCATTAACTAACCTTAAAAGTCATAATAACCAAATCAGTAAAAGCTATTCTGGCGTTCTCATTATCGAAAACACATGTAATCAGTTTGTATCTTCCGCCGAAAGAAATCTTTAAATCCAGCGATTCTCATTGGTTGCCGTCTAGTGTTGCCCAATTGGCTATGACCGACGTCAACGAGTTGCCTACATCAGCACTTAACGCAAGAACCACAGAAACATAGGAGGTCTAGTAAGTGCCGCTTAATGCACGTTCCACAGAAGGTAGTATTCCTCGTGACAAATCGGAGAAAGGAAATGTTAATTAGTATTAACTGCAGGAGTGTCCATGGAAAGGTCCCAGAACTACCTTCGCTTGTAAACAGTAATTTAAAATGGTTCAAATGGCTCTGAGCACTACGGGACTCAACATCTGTGGTCATAAGTCCCCTAGAACTTAGAACTACATAAACCTAACCAACCTAAGGACATCACACACATCCATGCCCGAGGCAGGATTCGAACCTGCGACCGTAGCAGTCGCGCGGTTCCGCCGCCGGCAAACAGCAATTTAATGTCTGCATCATGCGCAGTACAGAAAGCTGGCTGAAACAAGATGTTAATAATATCGATGAAATTCTAATTTCCGATCAGTAAGTATGTAGCAAAGACAGCTGGACGCCGGCAATGCCTAGTGAGTTAGTAGGTTTAAAGATTCCGAATACAAAATAAGAGTTCAACGTGGATCAAACATGGTAATCAGATTGATCCCCTGTTTCATGAATAGGAGCAGCAGATCACTTCGAGGAAAATTTGGAAAGTGGCGTGTAAATTTTCTGGTAGTGTTCTAGTATTAGGGAGCGATTTCAGCTTACCATTTGTACTTTGGGAGATCTGGTGATTAGGGCGTGTAGAAGAAATAGGGAATCGTGTCAAGTTGTTCTAAATGCATTATGCGAAAGTGTAACAACCTAGATCTGGTTACAAGTATGCAAGAACTTTTTGACTCAAGTTAATGTAGAGAGCAAGGAATCATTTTAAGGTCGTTAAAGCATCGCTGACTGCGGGTGTCAACAGGAATGTAAATGTGGGTAAAAAGGTATTTCTGCTAGTAGTCCTTTTGCGTTTGATATCTCATTAGAGTTTCCTTCCCTCGTCGAATACAGTTCTGTACAATTGTTAAGTTAGAATTGTGTAGAAAGTTGATGATAATATCAATGTAGTGTGACTAAGGCCTCCCGTCGGGTAGACCGTTCGCCGGGTGGAAGTCTTTCGATTTGACGCCGTTTCGGCGACTTGCGCGTCGATGGGGATGAAATGATGATGATTAGGACAACACAACGCCCAGTTCTTGAGCGGAGAAAATCTCCGACCCAGCCTGGAATCGAACCCGGGCCCTTATGATTGACATTCTGTCGCGCTAACCACTCAGCTACCGGGTCCGACGTAATAATGATAATACCATGTTATCAGAGAGAGACAGCCGGTTGCAAGTTTTCCAATTGGACGCCACTTTGATAACTGTGTGACGCTAACCTACAATAGTAAACTTGCCAAGGTTAGGAGACTCGCATTTTAATCTGAAATCCAAGCCACGCTTCATCGAGAGGTCAAGGCTACGTTAAAGGCTTATTTTACTGTCCTGTGAACCAACCGGGATTCGATTCCGCGACCTTTCGGTTTCCCAGGCACGCTATTTAGCGCTAGGCCACAAGCCTGTTAACTTAACAGCTGCAATTCTCTCTCTCTCTCTCTTCAGTTGGGATTGGCACGAGTCGAGGATGAGGCTAGCGGACAACAGTTATCTTATTACCGTATCGTAATTGCAGAATAGCTAAATTAAATACGTCGTACATGTGACTCGTGAAAACATTGTACAGCGGACAAACAGTATAACTGAAAATTGCATTTAGTACAGTTTGTAAGAACAATGAAATAATACACGGTAAAACTATGTAACACGCTTCAAAAGGGATCAGGCTGAAAGCAACAGTTGCTAGAGAGAATACGAGCACCAGAAAAATCTGTCACTAACATATGACATTTTGTCTGCGTGAGGTATGTATAAGATAACGGCGCATCCTCGAGATTTCACCATACAGCCAAATAATGAAGCCACAGAATGCGATACATACAGTCAGTCATCTGGTAATCTCTCAACTACTTCTACATCAGAATTCGGGAAAGGAAGTTCACAACTCGAGCTACAGTAATGTCGACCAATTAACAGCAACAGCCGTGAAGCTATTCAATTTCCTAATACACACGGTTGCTGTCGTCTCGTCGTGCTAGGAGTAGACGATTTAAGTGTGTCCTACTTTCCTTTACGCGCACACAGTATACTCGACGCAGAAACTCAGGTAAACTAAGACACTACTCCTGCAAATTGTCGCCCCTGTAGCAACAGATTTTTTTTTTTTTTTTAACTTCACGAAGACATTAGGCACAATCTGTTTCTCGCTGTTTTTAAATGGTTTACCGCGCTCTTGTTTCTCTGTGCAACAGGAAGCAACTTCACATGGACACATTTTCACAGTCCCTACGAACGACACATCTGAGCACGAATGGCGGGACACAGAAAGCTGTTGTCAAATGAGATATAAGCAAGAATACCTGTACGAGTTACATTTAACAAGGTGTGTGGAAGAGGCAGTGTAGACTTGCCCATGACACAGTAACAACATAACTGATACTGATGCAGCACAAACGTAGGGCATGTTTTTAGTGGCGTCACAACACTTAGTACTGAGCCCGACGACCAATATTTGGCGTATGATGTGGATTAGTAGGGTACTGAGTCAAGTATTTTTAACTCTGACACCTTGGAGACAGTTGTACGAAATATCGAAAGAAATTTCGCTCTCCAGGTGCATGCCCCAAAGGTGATGGAACATCTCTTGGGCGAAATATTCTAAATTAAGGTGTGTTCACTTGATGCCTCTTTCCTCGTGCACAATAGCAGACGCCCCGCGAATAAAAGGGCATGTACAAAAATTTGTGGGAAGAACGTACGCACATATGGGCGTTCTCATGTCCACATGTTGCTTCATTGCGCAAGCAGTCTGCATGGATATCCTCCTGTGCTTGGAAGTTTACATTGTTATTATTGTGCTGAAAAGAAAACACGAAGGCGACTGTGGGTAAAGAAGTATCCAAATAACAGAGGTACGAGAAATACAAAGTGACGACAATGTTTTCTTTGCAAAGGGGACCACAACAAGATGTTAGATTTTGTGCTTAGGAAACAGCAGCGATAAAGCTGGTAGCCACCGACTTATATATCAATTTGAACCATTTATTTTGCATTTCAAAACAAAGCACTTCAGTGATTATTCCGGAAACTGAAAAATACTTAAGGAAGGTTCTTAGTCGTTAAGTGAATTTCAATGCATCATTTGTATTTCATAGTATAAAAAAGGTTTTAAACAATTTTAAACACGAAATGTGATATGTAGATTAACATCCTCGGACTCGACAAATTCAGGGATGACATAGACGCAAAAATCCAGTAAAACGGAGGCCGTATTTTCCAATTTTGTACTTTTTGTATCATCAGTGTCCTTCATTTCAATTTCCAGTAATTTCTTAAGGAGGTGAACGTAACCCATCGTTTCTTTTGTTCAGATGTCAGGCTCCTCAGTTGTTGTGCATGTTCCCATATACACTTTTCACAAATTTGTAGCCGTATTCATCTCCGTTTTATTACTTCTAGACTTTTTATCCAATACTTATCATTCAGAGAATCACATCTCAAATTTTTATTCAAATAAGTCTAATCTTTAAATGCTGAATTACATATAACTTATCCTTGTCTGTAATCATCTATAAATTTCAGCGCGTAAGGGTTGGTTGATTTGGGGGAAGAGACCAAACAGCGAGGTCATCGGTCTCATCGGATTAGGGAAGGATGAGGAAGGAAGTCGGCCGTGCCCTGTCAGAGAAAATTTCAGCGCGCCTTTTTTTTCGAGCCAGCAGACATTACTGCATAAAAATCGCTATATAGTGTGACCTCAGCAGAACAAAAGATTCCCACCGAACCCGGGAAGCAATGCCCTCTTACGCCCGGCCTCCATTTCGAGAAAATTACCCATACACACATGTGCATGCGTAATTGCACTCTTAGAAATGCATGCGTAAAGTTAAACAGTAAAAAGGCATCCTGTGGATGAACGTTAAGAGTTATATTCTGCGTTAGCGGAGGCATGGCCGCGCGGGGTTAGCCGAGCGGTCTCAGGCACTGCAGTCATGGACTGTGCGGCTGGTCCCGGCGGAGGTTCGAGTCCTTCCTCGGGCATGGGTGTGTGTGCTTGTCCTTAGGATAATTTAGGTTAAGTAGTGTGTAAGCTTAGGGACTAATGACCTTAGCAGTTAAGTCCCAGCCGGCCGCGGTGGTCTAGCGGCTCTAGGCGCTCAGTCCGGAACCGCGCGACTGCTAGGTCGCAGGTTCGAATCCTGCCTCGGGCATGGATGTGTGTGACGTCCGTAGGTTAGTTAGGTTTAAGTAGTTCTAAGTTCTAGGGGACTGATGACCACAGATGTTAAGTCCCATAGTGCTCAGAGCCATTTGAACCATTTTTGAGTTAAGTCCCATAAGATTTCACACACACATTTACTTCAACATGAACATGGGGTCGACGTGTCGAATCCATTGGTCTTCGTGTTCTCATACTTAAATCTGGCACAGCTCCTAACGCAACCCTAATACAAGGCGGGGTTCGCGTTGTGTATCCGACAACTGACACCATCACATTTCATAAGGAAATGCAAGAAAGGTCCCTAAAACCATGTACACTCGTGGGGAATGCTGTGATGGAGGAAGAGGGTATTTCTCCAGATTCATTAAAAGCAAGTACAGGAAAGTAGTATTTAAGGAAGGAAATAGAAGTGAATTATGAAACTACGTGTCAGTATTTCATACGTCTATTTTTGCAAAAATCTATGAAATGATAATAATGAATAGAATTGTAATTTTTATAACTAAATTGAGAACAGAAAATTCGTCACAACATTGTTTCAAAGAAGTGAAGTCAACGATAACGGCATCAACAGATTTAGTTGAACATATTCTGAGTTCACTTGACAGGCAACCGAAGACTTTTGGGATCTACGTGGATCTGTCTAAAGCAAGTATTTTTAAACTGTGCGTCGTGGCTGCCAGGGGCCTTGCAGCTCGCAGTAGGGGCATCACAGTGGTTTCATAAAAATAGTAATTTAGTGTATTTGCTTTCTAATTAAAGAAACCCCCCATTCATAATCAGGGTAAACCTCATGTAAACATTACACTATGTATTCTTCCGCGTTTGCTGGGACTTCTCAGATTTCGTTTCAAGTGGTGCGGAAGCCAAGCTGTCTCGAGTACAGTCAAGTACGATAATGAGGATAAGTTTTGTACTGTGCATTACGCGAACACCGACTCAGCGCATTTAACTGGACAGCACTGGCAAGCAAGTGATCCAAATAACCTGCAGTGGTGTGAAGAGTTGCAGTAAAGAAGTAAGAAGCGACTAGCAGAGAAACAATATAGCTTTGAATGTCATTTTACTTTTAAACAGAAGTAAATAATATAGGGGGAAACAGGCGATATGCTTCTTAGGAGACCTGACGGAAAACATAACATGCCCTCGATCTTAGCTAACATATTATCGTAATTAAAAACGAGGGTGTTGAAAATTCCTGACTTTGACAAAGGTAATTTTTCTGCATGAGCTATATGTGAAGTAAAAGCATACTGATGATTTCCCACGTAGTTAAATATTGAAGCCACTGAAAGTATTACAGTCAATCGTCAGCTAATCTCTGTACTCTCTACAGGAACACGGTATGCTTCAGTACTGCTACGTTGATAGCGAAGTGATTAGCAACATAGTCCTAAGACATCAAAAAATCCACATTTTCCCCTACTCTTATGACGTGCTGTTCTGCATTTCGCCATCGTTCGGCAGTGACGTGTCACAAGGCTCCGTGCATTAGTTCCAGTATGTTTGGCGGCTTAGATGTGTTACTGTTTCTCGCGACAAATCCGTTAACTTGGCTCCCAATTCTATCGTGTTCAGACTGTAGTGTTACGATGACAACTGTAAAAACGCAGTGTGTTCGACGCCGGGAAAATAATTGTTTTCCATGTTTTTACGACGCTTATCACTTTGGCTCGTGTGAGACCACATATGTCCCACAAAACAACGGACATATTCAAATAAAGAATATCTGATTTTTCATTTTCTCCAAAAAATTTAGTTGTGTAATGTTTGCTTAAGTTCACCAATCTTTAACTATCTTCTATAAAATATGGATAATTGAGAGTGTATATTTGCAATGAAAACCAGAATTTTGCGTTCGATCTGTAATTAGAAATTAGAAGACGTGCATTTTTCTTGAAAAATTATGGTTACGTATGAGTTAATTTACATATATTTGATGAATTTCATATTTAAATGAATTTAAATGATTTCGGTTTCCATACCGAGCAAAAAAGAAACATAGACCACTACGAGTTTCGAACCGCCGCCTGCCAGTACGCATGATTATTACTCTCTTACGCCACGCATACGAGTTGAAAGTGCGGTTCCCTATATTTAGTACGCACTGTTTCTAGAAAAACGTCAGAGCTGATTGTTCTGTGTAACCTTGTGAAAACATTAAGAGCAATTTGTTTCTCGCCATTAACGGTGTTCCGCGCGCGCGTTTCACTACGAAGCAGGAAACAGTGTCATCCATTTTCACAGTACTTATAAACAGCGAGACAATCGGTGTACAAGTAGCGTTTACAGATATTGTGAATGTACACTATTTTTTAAATTAAAATTATGTAGCTGAAGTACGATTAAGAAAAAAGTTTATGGCTGTTAACACATCAGAATGCCTTAAAGGTTCTTTTACAGTGACTTAGTAAAAAGATACCAACAGCGGTGTACGAGTGCTAAGGCTGCTGACCAATCATCGCGTTTGTTTTTCCTTACATCAGATTTATTCTTATGATGAACGAAGTACAGTAGCGATATCTAGCAACCTGCAGGTAAGTGTTTTTATCGCGGCAGCATGGATGAAGCCAGTCTAATCGTATATGCTCTCTAACTAAATGACTCATTTGCTTTTATTCAGCAACAATCAGTTTAAATATTAGTTGTGTCGCATGCTGATCGTTTTTCATTGTAGTCTGTATTTTGTGACTTGTATTGAAATACAAAAAATGATACTTCAAATGTATCATGCAGTTTGATGAAGCTACAGACAGTCACAATTATGTGCATCTAATTTATTACTTGCGATTTATACATGACGGCAAATTTTAGGAAGACCTTTTCTACAGAAAAATAACTGTTGGAAAAAAGCAACAGACCTCTTAAAAATAATGCAGTCTTTTATGGAAGAGGGCAACGTTAGTAGTGAAAATTGTGAATGAGGTCGTAGTATGGTTGACTGCTAATCCAGAATGCAAGCTCTGATCCATAAAGGGGTGCTCATGCTATTTGTATGTAGTTTCATTCACTAAGAGGCTCTGGCACCAAAAAGCAGGATACTTGTCCTTCATGAGGTTATATATACGAAGACAGTAACTTGTTCTCGAAAGAACAGTTACTGTTGATGACCGTGCAGCTTTTCCCTGGAATAAATGATGACTAACTGAAAACCTCAGCTGCCGACAGGTGTTGTTGATATACCTCGATGTGGACAGCTGAAAATGACTATAAGGTACAATACATACGTAGAATTGTGGACAGTTGGGAATGTGAGTCTCACGGGAAGCGTGCAAGGGATAAGTCCCTGCAGTCGCGCTATTCATCTGTGTCCTCGGTGGCTCAGATGGATAGAACGTTTGCCATGCAAGCAGCAGATCCTGGGTTCGAGTCCCAGTCGGGGCACACATTTTCAGCTGTCCACATCGAGGTTTATCAACAACACCTGTCGGCAGCTGAGGTTTTCAGTTAGTCATCATTTATTCCAGGGAAAAGCTGCACGGCCATCAACAGTAACTGTTCTTTCGAGAACAAGTTACTGTCTTCGTATAAATAGTTAAAGGCTACCCAGCCATTGACCTTCGTCTGTGCGAATGCGCACAGGTTGCACAAACTCTTACGGGAATCGCCAAAGCGTGCGCGAGTAATGAGTGGGTGGCTCTGAGCACTATGGGACTTAACATCTGTGGTCATCAGTCCCCTAGAACTTAGAACTACTTAAACCTAACTAACGCGTAAAGCTGAAATACTAAACACTTTTTTCCAAAGCTGTTTCACAGAGGAAGACCGCACTGCAGTTCCTTCTCTAAATCCTCGCATAAACGAAAAAATGGCTGACATCGAAATAAGTGTCCAAGGAATAGAAAAGCAACTGGAATCACTCAACAGAGGAAAGTCCACTGGACCTGACGGGATACCAATTCGATTCTACACAGAGTACGCGAAAGAACTTGCCCCCCTTCTAACAGCCGTGTACCGCAAGTCTCTAGAGGAACGGAAGGTTCCAAATGATTGGAAAAGAGCACAGGTAGTCCTAGTCTTCAAGAAGGGTCGTCGAGCAGATGCGCAAAACTATAGACCTATATCTCTGAATCGATCTGTTGTAGAATTTTAGAACATGTTTTTTGCTCGAGTATCATGTCGTTTTTGGAAACCCAGAATCTACTATGTAGGCATCAACATGGATTCCGGAAACAGCGATCGTGTGAGACCCAACTCGCTTTATTTGTTCATGAGACCCAGAAAATATTAGATACAGGCTCCCAGGTAGATGCTATTTTTCTTGACTTCCGGAAGGCGTTCGATACAGTTCCGCACTGTCGCCTGATAAACAAAGTAAGAGCCTACGGAATGTCAGACCAGCTGTGTGGCTGGATTGAAGAGTTTTTAGCAAACAGAACACAGCATGTTGTTATCTATGGAGAGACGTCTACAGACGTTAAAGTAACCTCTGGCGTGCCACAGGGGAGTGTTATGGGACCATTGCTTTTCACAATATATATAAATGACCTAGTAGATAGTGTCGGAAGTTCCATGCGGCTTTTCGCGGATGATGCTGTAGTATACAGAGAAGTTGCAGCATTAGAAAATTGTAGCGAAATGCAGGAAGATCTGCAGCGGATAGGCACTTGGTGCAAGGAGTGGCAACTGACCCTTAACATAGACAAATGCAATGTATTGCGAATACATAGAAAGAAGGATCCTTTATTGTATGATTATATGATAGCGGAACAATCTTTGGTAGCAGTTACTTCTGTAAAATATCTGGGAGTATGCGTACGGAACGATTTGAAGTGGAATGATCATATAAAATCAATTGTTGGTAAGGCGGGTACCAGGTTGAGATTCATTGGGAGAGTCCTTAGAAAATGTAGTCCATCAACAAAGGAGGTGGCTTACAAAACACTCGTTCGACCTATACTTGAGTATTGCTCATCAGTGTGGGATCCGTGCCAGATCGGGTTGACGGAGGAGATAGAGAAGATCCAAAGAAGAGCGGCGCGTTTCGTCACAGGGTTATTTGGTAAGCGTGATAGCGTTACAGAGATGTTTAGCAAACGCAAGTGGCAGACTCTGCAAGAGAGGCACTCTGGATCGCGGTGTAGCTTACTGTCCAGGCTTGGAGAGGGTGCGTTTCTGGATGAGGTATCGAATATATTGCTTCCCCCTACTTATACCTCCTGAGGAGATCACGAATGTAAAATTAGAGAGATTCGAGCGTGCACGGAGGCTTTCCGGCAGTCGTTCTTTCCGCGAACCATACGCGACTGGAACAGGAAAGGGAGGTAATGACAGTGGCACGTAAAGTGCCCTACGCCACACACCGTTGGGTGGCTTGCGGAGTATAAATGTAGATGTAGATGTAGAACCTAAGGACATCACACACATCCATGCCCGAGGCAGGATTCGAACCTGCGATCGTAGCAAATGAGTGGGTAGGCAAATGTCTATAAGGTACAATACATACGTAGAATTGTGGACAGTTGGGAATGTGAGTCTCACGGGAAGCGTGCAAGGGACATGTCCCTGCAGTCGCGCTATTCATCTGTGTCCTCGGTGGCATTTACTTCATGAGGTTCTTCAATCAGTGATCGAAGTTCTGAACTTCATTAAAGGTCACCTACTTAAGTCAAGACATTTTCAACAAATGTGCATTGTAATGGGGGCTGAGGACATTTCCCTAGTTTATTACAGTAACTGTTGCTGGCTTTCACGTGTCAATATCTTGAAAATGGTGTAGGAACTCAGGAATAAACTTTTACTCTTACATGGCTGAAGAGAAATGTTTGAGTTCCGAGAAGTTCGTCGACAGCAGCTTTGTTTTGAATCTTTTACATCTTTTTGAAATCTTTGAAAAAGTCACTTCAGTGAATGTATTCCTTCAGGTTTGTAAAAGCAACATTCTGCAAGACAATGACTTTCAATTGAGTGAAGAATTGAAGTCTGTGTTTGTAGATGATGTAACTGAACTATGTGATTACTTTCTAAAGTAATTTCCAGAAGAAGTTGATCAACACAACTGGATCAAAGACTCTTTCAGTACAGAACTTCTAACGGCTCTTACCACTGAAAAACAGAAGCAATTTGTTAATATTTCTCGACACACCACGTTGAAATCGAAATTGGTTTCGTCATCACTGCTTGAGTTTTAGAGCTTACTGAACCAGGAGTACCCGGAAATAGGTAACAAGGCCAGTTTTATTTCCCTTTGCTTGGTTGTGGTAGGTATTTTGGCATTGGCAGTTAACAACATGAAACGTCAGTCGTAAAAGAATGTGATTCGAGTCACAGTTTCCAAGCTTTTGTCGAGTTTTGGAGAACTGATGATGAAGAAGGAAACTCAAACCTTGCGTTGCAAGAGTGAGATGTAATGACATTAAAACCTGATTAAAATATTTTGTGTAAACAGTTAATAAAGAAACAATTACCCTTATTCTTAAGTTTATTTACCCCACGCTTCTAGTCGGGCGGAACGTGCAGAGAAGCCGCGTGTGTTTATGTTCACATCAAGGGAGCCATGGAGCAAAAAAGTTTGAAATCCGCTGGTCTAAAGCGTTTGACTACGTGAATCATTCCAAGCTAATGGGAAATCTCTATTAGTATGGGATTCGAGGTGTAGGAGACCGCCAGATGCGCCGTTCTACGTGAGTGTAAACAGACGGGCGGAGATGCGATGGTGGAGTCCTGTGGTGCGCCAATATGATAATGAGCCATAATTCAGTCAATAGTCATTTATTAACAAGAGTTTTACATTCACTATCTCTTCTTCCCGGCGCTGCCTAGCTGTGGTCGTGTTGAGCGCACGTTGCACGAAGGCGTATAGTAGCACATCAGCACCCAGCGAGGAATTCGTGGATGCAGGCTCTGTGGTTGCTGAAGGGCAGCGCTGCGGCTCTATCCTAGGAGGATCAGGCGACTGGCATGTCGCTACTGACCTGCAAAGCTACGGACATACGCCGGAACCTCAGTGAAGCTGCACTTAGGTTCGGCCCCAAAAATCTGCATTCCCCTGTTGTTGGTGTGTAGCCAGAAGACCCAACAGTGACTAACAGTTGGTCCCAACATACAGCCAGTAAGGCAGTACTTCTACTATCGATGAGTGGCGGCTCGGGTGCTCTTCTCAGTTAGCAGACAAGGAGATCGGTTCTTCATGCATCAAAGGTTAGCCCAGCTCTCACATTCAGTCAGTCACCATTGTGGCTGGCAGCAAGGTGGCAGCAGCTGTAGACACTTCATTGTATTCGCCACGGCATCCTGGAACTAGTGGAACTGACCTTCCATAGGTATGAGTGATGCAGATGGTGTGGCCTAAGTTTAGGTGCGAGTCGAGGAAGCCGAGCGTTTTATAGCAGTTGGTGACGTATTTCCACCCGTACTGGTGATCGAAGGTGCTCGCTTTTCCTGAGCCCGTCAGCGCTCTTAGCTGGCGTAAAGTTTAACTTCAGCACTTCAGAGAGTTCCTTCGTGGAAAGTTTGCAGCCTGAAAGGCGTTTTGTCTCATTCCAGGGTGGCGTTACAACATGTAGTCTTCTTACAGAAGTGCTTCGTGCTTGCTCCGCGCTGTTATCTAAATTCTGAACGAGGGGTTCCTAGCGTCCTCTCTCGCACTCTATGAGGCAGTAAGATCCCTGTCTGTTGTACTTCAGTTCTTCCAAGTGTTGGCATTGATTAAGCCAACGTTGCATACCTGGTGGACATATTCCACTTAGCCTCATCCCAGCTGGTTCTAAAAAAGTTTCATTCCTACACTTAATTACTATTCTGCTATGCAAGCTTCCCCCGTCCTTTATAAAATTGGTACCGAATTTTTGCCCTTTACTAACTTGGTCACATTTATCCCCAGTGGAATATTCCTGCTTTTAAACTGAAGCTATTTTCTTAAGTCTTAATCCCCTTACATTATCGCACTAATTCATGATCAATTCTTTACTTTGATTTCTTAGCGCGTGCGCCTATAATTTGATTTTAATTACTCCACAGAATTTCCTGTTATACTGCTAAACCAGACAACAGGAAACTGATGCACAGGTACTTGTACTGTTCTTTGCTTGTAACAAACCTAAATTACACTAATGGCGGCCAGAATCTCTACAGTACTACTAGCTGAAATATTTATGAAAATAACTCGGTTACACTGTTTCTCGTGGCTCTGGTGGATGTGTTGCAACCTTTGTTCAGCAGAATATCGCCCTTCTGCGATGCTATAAGTTGGTTTAATGAGTGAAGGAGGTATGGGTTTAGGATGTCATTTGGAAATGTGCACCTAATTGTGGCTGGTAGGCGAAAAGTTGTCTCAGCTATGTCGTAAACTGTTCCATTTATTAGGATTTTACTGTATTTTAGCTCCATTTTAGTCATGCCCTATGGCTTTCATTTTTTGTAACAATTCAAAATTATAATCACTGTAATGTATACCGAATACATCCATTCTTTGAAAATGCTGATAGGCGGTTAATACTTTCCTTTGACACTTTGTTGCTTCAGATTTCCACAGGAATAATTGTACTTCACAAGCCTACGTGCCAGTCCTGATTACCTGGATCCCGTTGACAACCATGTAGCTTTTCCTTGGATATCAGCGCAGAGATCTCACTGTTTCCTGAAATTATTAGTACTTCTAATGATATTTTGTCTAAAACTGACGTGGTGAGACTGTGGCTGTGTACAATAAATGTAGGTTGTTTCTTACAAAGAAGAAGACAGCAACCAGACACTATTAATACTGCTATTTATTTAAGTAAATAGCGCCGTAATCGGTTTCGAACTGCAAGTTCATCATCAGACGGCTGTTCGCAATATTTAGAAGATGCACTTTACGTAATCGCCAGTTTTCGATTTTTGATTAAATAAATAGCAGAAATTAATAGTGGCTGGTTGCTGTCTTCTTCTTTGTAAGAATCAACCTACATTAATAGTACTTCACTTGTGCGTAGTTGTACCCATTTCCCTATTGTGCCCTATTTCACTGGTAATGGTGTACAATCAAACATTGATACTGGGTATTCAAGTCTACTACCGGAAAATGTATTGACGCAAGTAATATCACTCCATCTATCCTCACTTTGACTACCAACATATGATAAAATAATCCTAAATTGTCCACAGTTGCCGGCCGGAGTGACCGTGCGGTTCTAGGCGCTACAGTCTGGAACCGCGCGACCGCTACGGTCGCAGGTTCGAATCCTTCCTCGGGCATGGATGTGTGTGATGTCCTTAGTTTAGTTAGGTTTAAGTAGTTCTAAGTTCTAGGGGACTGATGACCTTAGAAGTTAAGTCCCATAGTGCTCCTCAGAACCTTTTTTTTTGTCCACAGTTGGTTCCACTATATGCCGTAATTCAGTTACAAAATCCTTCTCTGTTTCTCCTAGTCTTGTTAAGAATTGCAGCAGCAATAGTGTAGCGCTTTGTTGCCTTGTATGGCATGGAAGACGGATTCCTGTAATGTTGCTGTTTCGAATCTTGTCATTGATACTGTCCTGAACCCAATAGTTTTCTTCCTGCTTTTATCCATTCTCTCTTTCTCTGAATTAGTGTTCTTCATATCAGGTCGATTACTTATTTCAACTACTTCCTCAGTTTCTCCTAAGAGATTTGCAATCCGTGGTACTCGTCCTGAACTTCCGTCAGAATGTTCGCTTTCTCTGGTTTCTTCTGCAAATTCCCCAGAAGTATCTTTTAACCCACACAACTCGTTTCTCATCTTCCACAGATTCAAAATTAATCTCTATGTCCACCGATGACTTGTTAAACGAAACATCGTGTTGTCTTCAAAATACCATTCCAGAGTCAAGAGGCTGGTTCTGTAATTCATCCCCTACTGCCCTCTTCACAATGTGTAGAAACAGCAAGATCACCATATGTTTCCTCGCTGCCCATGCTGGCATGTCACCTGAGGGAAGGGAATTTCTCATCACTTCCCTTCCCTCTTTCCGAAAGTGCTGGTGCATAGTAAAATACTTCTGAATATTACAATACAATTCTATTAACCTACCTAGTATATCAAAAGCAAACTACCAAAACAAAACAATACCAATCTCAATCAACAAACAAAAGAAAACATGGTCATAATGTATATGGTATATTATGTGAATCCTGAACATTTTTAACAACTGTCTGCTTTGCATTCTTAGACTTCTTATTTGTACCACCTGTGGTGTTGGAATATGTGACAAAGCGTCTGAAGAGTTTGCCTCGTCTTATATGAAAAATCGATGTCTACATTGGAAGCTGCACCTTCACATTTACTGTCAATGTCATGTCTATCGCTCTATATGGATCCTGGTACCTAGTTGAAAACTTTTGCATTATTTCTTTTGGTGTGTACGGATTTGTCAGCAAAATCCACTCATCCATTGTATATTGCAGCAGTTTCACTGTGGCTTTCCCCTTTTTTTCCCGATGTTCGACTGTCTTTGTATTCACTCATTTGACCTTCTGTCAAACTTCTCTTAATTGTTTCACGAATTTCGTTACTGAATCCTCATTATCGTCTAATTTCAGTTTCAGAACCTCAAAAGTAGATGGCATCTTACTACCGTATATGACTTCATATGGTGAAAGACCTGTACTAGTGTTTAGAAATATATGCTGACACAACATTTTGGAGATACATGTGTCAGCTATTGTGCTGACTATCCGCATAATGACTTAACATTTTAGAAATTGTGCAGTAAGCCCTTTCAGTATGACCGTTTGCCTTTGGATGGAAAAGATTAGTGCGAAGTTTTCAGGTAGAAATAGGTGACAAAAGAGGTTTAATAGGTTTTACAAAAAATTTGTATCCCCATCTGTAATTATAGTATCAGGAACGCTAAATGTTAATATTCAATTATTAACCATTATATTTGTGACTGTGCTTACTCGTTGGTCCGGAATCACTATCATTGCTACAAAACAGGAAAACTGACCTATTATCATTAGAATATGCTATTCCCAGCTGCTGCCCCATTACATGGTACGAAAATATCCAGACTAAGCGTTTCGGAAGGTCTTCTGTTCACACACCGTCTCTAGAAACATCAACAGGAGAAAGTTTGAATCCTGAAAGGTGTGTTTGTGTCATCCTTCGGTGGAGTTACTACATTGTTGTCTAAGTGCTGAATTAGAGATTCCTGGCGTTTTCTCTCACTCGCTATGAGGCAAAAGGCTCCATGTCTGTTTGTAATACAGTACTTCTGAGTGCTGACATTGGTTACGCCACTACTACGTACCTGGTGAACGTGTACCACTAAGCGTCGTCCCGATTGGCTCTAACAAAATTTTATTCCTGCTCTCAATTCTGTTGTGCAACAGAGGGAAATGCTATGATACGATTAAATTGTACATTATGCATAAGGAACAGTGCACAGAAATCAAACACACCAGTGGGGAAAATATCAGCAATTACAGAGTTGAGTTACAAACTGTCAGATACGGTGTGTGGCTGTTCAGCACTTTCCATATTCTCAGAGATGAAACTGAAACAAAGTGCGATAAAAAACGCACAGCAAGTGTAGTCTGACCCAAGTCCACCTTGCTCCTGAGTCACGACAAGTATCTTATATGAACTACCAATGGCGTTTTCTTTTCTCTGGAAGAAATAAAACAGATTTACATACCTGCTAAATGAACTCATAAATTCGACACCTCCAAAACTGATAGCATTGACGGGATATGGCCTGACAGATCACTAATAACGACAATTTTCTTCGTTAGGTTAAAATCACACTGGCATTAGTTTTAGTCTTTCTCGTTCGTATCTGAGCAAACTATTTTGTAAAAAAAAAAAAAAGAACTGGCTCTCTTTTCGTTATTGCCCATAGTTATCATGATATTTCGAAATTAAGCAGCCCACCGCGCATACTGCGAAAAATTTTGTCACAGGACAGTTTTTTAGCTATATACTGTTTTTCTGTGGCAGTGGAAAGATCCTCGAAAGTGTCATAAGCTATAAACGTTAAAAATTATTTGCCAACGTCAGAAAATCTACTAGATTGCCCGCTATCATTTAGTGAGAACCGCATCTCGGTATATTTTGCTCATTCTAGATATGTTTAGAATGCCCTTCCTTAGCTACATTGTCCGAACCGTCATATTTACGTGTGGCCCTGAGATTCTTTCGGTCCACCATCTTTTCAAACAGTTTTCGTCAACCAGTCATGTCGTAAACTACATCTCCATCCATGTCGAAACTTTGCAACCATCTTATGGTGTGTGGTGGAGGGTAGTTTGTGTACCACTGTCACTTCCAGCCTTCCCTGTTCCAATCGCGAATGGTCCTCGAGAAGAACAATTGTTATTAAGCCTCTCGTTTTACGTTAATTATCTTTTCTCGAGATACAAGTCGAAGGAAGTAATATATTTGTTTGCTGTTCAAGGAACATACTCCCTCGGAATTTTAACGAAAAACCACACCGTCATGCAGAACACGTCTCTTATTCGTCGGCTACTGGAGCTGCGTTAGCATCTCCGTGACGCTTTCGCGATAACTAAGTGTACCTGTAACGAAATGTGCTGCTCTTCTTCGGATCTTCTCTACTTCCTCTATCAACACTATCCGATATGGATCCCAAACTAACGAGTTATACTCAAGTGTTGGTCGAAAGAGGAATTTGCAAGCTACCTTCTTTGAAAGTGGACTACACTTTACGAGGATTCTTCCAAAGAATCTTAGTCCGGCATCTGCCTTACCTGCAATTATTAGTTTTATGTGGTCGTTCCACTCTAAGCCGCGCTTTACACATACTCTTAGATTTTATATGGGAGTGACTGCTTCCAATGATGGTTCTGCAACCGTGTGATCATAAAACAACACGTCTTTTTACCAATACTTACAAACTAATCACCACAACATTAAATATATACAAAATACTAGGTATTTGCAACTTCTACAATTAATCAGTACGACTGAAGTATCCGCAGGCTCTCTCGCTGTCCTCTGACAACCGTATAACTTTAAAAACTCTTTCTTTTCCGGACGGAAGATCATTGACTCCTATTACTGGTACTGGACGTGTTCTATACATTCATAGCGCACCTCAAAGTGCCTCTCCGTCACACTGCGATCTCTCTCGCTTTCTTCGCTCCACATGAGTGCCTTTGTTTCTGTGGGGGCTTCATTTCCCACTTGGTGCGCTTATCGGTGGTTTCGCCAACTCGTGGTTCGATTGCGGCCCCATGCCGCGTGTGACTTATTTCTGTATTCGCATGGACGGCACGAGGTGTTGCGGGAGCATACTAATTAACGGCCTCTGGCCATTTAAACCATATAGGCGCATGTGCAAGGACCTTCAACCCACGAGCCGTGCAACATGTCTCTCACATTCCTCTTTGTCGGCTAGGTGTGTGGAACCGTTATCACGATCCACGGCCAGTAAATTTGCCTCGTCTGGAACTCCTTTTCCATCTAATAAATTACCTTTTAACTCCCGTGGCCCGTTCATAAAAATGTCCTAGTTATCTTCATATCTCTCTAAATGAAATGCGCTCTTATGTGCCGTTTCTACTCCATGCAATCGGATCTTTACACAAATTAGTCTAGCTGTCACCATCCTTCGCAAACGACGAGTTTGCTTAAAATTTTAGTGCATAGGGCTCGTGTAGTATTCGACTCCGACAGCTTACAGAGTGAACAGGTACATTTAGAAGAGATATCCAATAAAAATGGAGGTACAAAACATTAAATTAAGAGATCTCTGCAAGTGGAAACCCCAGACTAACCAGAAGAAGAGCAAGAAAAAAGATAGTAAAGTCTGCAGTCCTTCTACTGTATGTGGGATATACTTCTCCAAGAATTGCATGGATGATGAAAAAGCATAAAGTGGATGTGATCTTCCTTCCAGCGGCCAAGACGGTAGTAATAGGGCTCTGGCGGTGCTGGGAAGCTTTTCATATCAAATTGTTATTCAAATTAATTAAATTAATCAATTAATTACTCCCCCACCGACTACGCCCCCCCCCCTCCCCGGATGACGTCACGTGTTTTCGTCAGCCTGAACGTGGGTCCCAGACGGTATTTATTTTCGATATATCAGAAGACTGAGAAGCGGCAATATCTTATCGAGTTCTCTAACGGACGAAGTTAGCGGAATTTCTATAGTTCGCAGTTTTTCTCTGTTGGATGGTACAAAATAACGAGGTGGGAGAGAATGTTTGGGTGACATATGTGGATGCACCCCGAGAGACGCAGATCTCCTCCGGACTGGAGTACCTGTATGTAGTTTGATGTACAGAACGCGGCAGCAAAATCCTCCTCCTTCTTCCATGCCCTGTATGATGTGCAGTCTTCCTAATTTTCTCAACAAGATACTCAGCCGTAACTGCTCTTACTATGTTTTCTACTACCTCGTGTTGCAGGGGAAAGCTTCGTTTGGCGCTGGCCTTACACATTGTACCCAGTTGTTGGAGCTACAACAACATGTTCCGTTTCCATCGAGTGGTCAAAACGTGGTCCTGACGCATTAACTCAGCTCACCATATTTTTCCACAGGATGCAGAAGCTCTTAGATGTAGCGCTCTCCGACTTTCGTTCAGGTCCGACTTAAATTGGGACGATAACATGTATGAAACTGCAGGGAGGGCGGGACAAAGACTGAGGAGCAGGTACAAGATACAGAGGGACTGTCTAAAAAACCGCGCTGGAGTTTTTGCTGTATGGGATCCTTAGCAGACAGGTTCGAAAAAGGTGACTCATTTCGAGATATATGAGAGTGGCACAAATAAGATTCACCAGTGTCTGTAATCATTAAAAGAAGTCTCTACAGGGTCCAACGCAAGTATGTGGTTCAATGGATAGAGTTGATTCTATATCGCAGACAGCATTTCTACCAGAGAGCGTAATGCTGGCAGCGACTCCTGTGTGTCCCTGTACAGCCAAGACCGCTTTTTATGCATAGTCGTTATGATTATGTTTGTAATAGCGCGGTCCTTACGCGAAATGTATGTAGTGGGCTGTAGAATCCCTCTGTGGTCAGCTTCAAATGCCGCTCCTCAATAGTGCTCCTTGAAAAGAACATCGTCTTCCCTCCACAGATTCCCATTTGACCTAACTGGAGAGTGTAATCCGGCTGCTGAAAAAAAATTACTCACCTGAAAAGTGACTCTCATGATCAATTTAATTAATTAGCACATCAATTTGATGTCAATGACGTGCCGCCTGGTGGGTGGCAGAAATGGCTAGGCCACCACGGAATGGTTCTTGATAGGCGTTTTGTTTTTCGTTGAGGCGACATCTTTTAACGAAATTTCAATCTCCCACATACACACGGCGACAGTGGCTCCCATTATTTGTTTCGTAAACGTTAGTATGATATAGCATCATATTGGTAAAATGGTGCCTGCCATAGAGTACAAAATAGCTACGTCCTCATGAATTATAGCTTGTTGTTGTCGAACGTAAAATGATTGTGTTTCTTTTGACATGTGTGCCAATGGCGTGATAGATTGTATTCTCTAATGGTGTTTCACGTGTCTAAAATGTTTGTAATACACACGTGCATGACAGTTTATTTGCAGACACTGATTTGAACACGAGAGACGCTCTCAGGTCGTGTAATTTGTCAATCAGGCTTAAATAAATTGCTTAACATAGACGTTTTTTCTTCGGAGTTTAAATTCTAGCTTCTTCTTTACTCCAGAGATGGTTTTGAAGTAATGAGGGCATTCTGTAATGATTGGTAATTTTCACATCAAAATAGTGGAACTGTTTTTCCCGATTTTATGCAGGGTGGACATGTCTCTGCTGATCATCTGTAATCGGCGGCGGTGCACTTCGTTGGATGCAAAATAATGGGATGTGAATTTTATTCTGCAGTTGAACGTAAAAGCTATACTTATTTTGCTCATAAAACTAAAATAAAATGGACTGTACCTATTTTCGTGGAAAGAGGGCATTTATTATTGTCACTATAGTGTTTCATGTTTAATAGATGTTTGACTATAGGGAGCCCATTGATGTTAAATACAGATGTCACAGTGCAGTGCTCAGAACAGTGTGTGCTTGATGGCTGGGCTACTAGAGGCGTGGTAGCCGAGTTCCAAAAAAAAGGCTCTGAGGTCATCAGTCCCCTAGAACTTAGAAGTACTTAAACCTAACTAACCTAAGGCCATCACACACATCCATGCCCGAGGCAGGATTCCAACCTGCGATCGTAGCGGTCGCGCGATTCCAGACTGAAGAGCCTAGAACCGCTCGACCACAGCGGCCGGCGCCGAGTTCCATAGGAGGTTGTAGCTGTCCTTTTAGACAAACAACGCACCATCAGGATAGCCCTCATTTATCACGGTTTTGTTCTGAGGGTTGCCAGCGCCATGCTCTGTTGTATGTATAGCTTTTGTCAGCGTCGATAATGTTGACCGTCCAGCCACGTGCTCACAGGGATGCATTGCACTGGAGACACTGCAATGGGAGGCTGCCCTGGGGTTTCCCGTTGCTTGAGGTGGAAGACTCCCTGTTTTCCAAGCAGCCGACTTTTGAAAAAGCCATCTGGAATGTTGTCTGGATTTTTGTTGTTGTTCCAGATGGGTCTTTCCGAGAAATACGATTAACATATTACAAGAAAAAGTTGCATTGACTGCATTGACATTAATAAAAGTGTTCTCTACCGGAGAAGGATGGGCTGCTAGGGGCGCGGGGGGGGGGGGGGGGGCTGGTTTACTGTGCCGGACACAGCGGCACTCCGACCATAGGGATGGCGTGTGGGGGCCGTGTCGTTATATTTTAGATAAACAAATTGCACTTGGGTCAGCCATCCATTTATCACCTGTTGTTTAGTTGTCCATACATGCTTTTGTGTTGGCTAGAGACCGTCGCTTCAAGGGGGTCTGCGACCACGGCTACGTCATACCACGCTGGAAGGGCGGTGGGCCGCAAAGCAGGGCGAGGCAGCAGCACCTGGCCATTTGAAAAAGTGATCTGGATCATTACCCGGAATTTCGTTGTTGTTCCAGAGGGGCCCAGTCTCTCTAAGAAACACGTTTGACAGATTGCAGGAAGTGTTCTCTTCCTCTTGCCTTTTGTCTGGCTGTAACTGATTTCCACAGACTGGAGCCAATATATCAATGCCACCAGAAGGATCGCTTTGTGCATCACGAGCGGTAAGATAGAACAGACATCTATCAGACAACTATCCCTACCTACAGTGGGGAGAGGGTGAGGAATGAAAGATGATTGGGGGCGAGGGGGTAAGACTACCTCCAGGTTGGTTAGTTCGTGAGCACCCATTGAGGAGAACGCACGTTCAGCTACTGCCCCCTCTGGAGTCATTTGGAACGACGATTTTCCGCAGTAGATGTGTTGCATTATGATCCATTCATTACGAGTGCTGGTTTTTTCACGATAATTTCGATGTCTAATTAGAACAGTGATGCATTTTCCATCAGTTGTGGTATCGTGTACTGGCGTCGATTACCTGTGCTGCAGGGTGATTGGCGAGCAGGCGTCTGTAGCGAACTCTGACGTCAGACAGCGATAGATAGAGTCCTCAGCTGTATGCTTACTAAACTCCTCTCTGTCCAACACCAGCATCTCGTCAGTTGAACATATTTCCTGCCAAAAATAATAATGATACTGCCATACACCCGGGCCTTCTTCCCATCAGCTTGTAGGTGAAGGGTAGAGATTGAGTGTGTCTGTCAATAGTTTCGGGTGATATTGTGAAATTTTTTCCCAACAAGATAACACCAATTGTATGGTATCGTCAATTTAGAGCTGTATTGCGATTTTAGGCAGTCCTTGTGTAGCGCTGTGCATATAGTTGTGTAATTAGATGCGATCTTTAGATTAATTACGTAATTAGGGCCGATTCATTTTCCCGACCAAAATAAATATAGTACACTAACCTAATCTTCCTCTCTTGCAGCTGGACAGCTTTCGTGTGTTGGCGGGGTGCACTTGAGCTTTCCATCCAGAAGTACTAGGGTTCAAGTCCCAGAAAGGGTAACGCCATTTTTAATTTCCCGCCAGTTCCAAGTGCCTCTAGTGGTATAATTGTGTTAGGGGGTCACTTGGGCTTTTCATCCAGGAGGACCATGTTTTGGGCTCTGGAAATGGTAGTGCCACTTTTATTACCCTTCCAGTTCCTGGGTGGGGGTGGGGTGGGACGGCAGCACAACTCTGGGACAAAGAAATTCCCATCAAAATTCGAAATTCCCGCCAAAATTCGGAATTCCCGCCAATAGGGTAGGTGGGGGAGTGGGAGGGTGAGGGGTGAGAAGTGGAGGAGGGGGTTGGTACCCATGTGCAGGCTGACAAAAGCACATGACGTCATCTGGGGGTGGGGGTACGCGTGGCTGGGGTAATTAATTGATCAATTTAATTAATTTGCATATCAATTTGATACGAAAAGTGTCCCACTACCGTCAGTACCCTACTACTGATGGCAACTCTTCTGTGACCTGTGAAAGATGATCTGCTTTTATAAAATGCAGGTATATGTGAAATTCCTTGTGAGTGCAATAAAAGGTACAAAGGACAGACAATACGCACTGTACAAGAACGCTGCAGTCAACACAAGCGATACACACGTCTACTGCAGCCCAATAAATCTGTAGTGGCCGACCATTTCATTTCCTCTGGCCATTCCATGGATTACGGGAAAGTTAAGATACTGGCCACAGCCTCATCCTGCTGGGATCCAATGGTCAAGGAAGCTGTGGAAATACAATTAGCAGACAACCTGCTCAACCAGGACGAGGGTTTCGTAAGCACTGTGCAGTTGCTAACTCTACGTTTGCTTTGTTTTCTTTCAGACGCAAAAAGTGTTATGTATCAACGACGCTCTTGTTACCGACAGTGTTCTCTCTGACGCATGCTCGATTGCTCCAGAGTACTGTGTAAAGTGCTTTAAAAATCTTGCCATTAACTCACCTTCAGAATAGTTGTAATGTTGTCAGCCGATATATCGGAACAAAAATTGATAATATTTCTGATGCACAACCGAAAGATGATGGAAAATTAGTCACAGTTTTTGTGGACCGTCCATGGCCCGTCTTTGCTGGAGAGCAAGTCGTTGCTAATTATAAATTCGAGCGACAGTTCACCGATAACACGAGTAGTTGCATTCACCTGAAAGTCGATCCTTCTGTCGCTTAGCCACACAAAGCCCTGTTTCTCTAATCGTTTCCGTTTAGACCCGAACACGGGACTCAGTGAGATCCCTTTAAAGGATACGTCAAGTCATTTATAGCCGCTCTCTACTACACTCCTGGAAATGGAAAAAAGAACACATTGACACCGGTGTGTCAGACCCACCATACTTGCTCCGGACACTGCGAGAGGGCTGTACAAGCAATGATCACACGCACGGCACAGCGGACACACCAGGAACCGCGGTGTTGGCCGTCGAATGGCGCTAGCTGCGCAGCATTTGTGCACCGCCGCCGTCAGTGTCAGCCAGTTTGCCGTGGCATACGGAGCTCAATCGCAGTCTTTAACACTGGTAGCATGCCGCGACAACGTGGACGTGAACCGTATGTGCAGTTGACGGACTTTGAGCGAGGGCGTATAGTGGGCATGTGGGAGGCCCGGTGGACGTACCGCCGAATTGCTCAACACGTGGGGCGTGAGGTCTCCACAGTACATCGATGTTGTCGCCAGTGGTCGGCGGAAGGTGCACGTGCCCGTCGACCTGGGACCGGACCGCAGCGACGCACGGATGCACGCCAAGACCGTAGGATCCTACGCAGTGCCGTAGGGGACCGCACCGCCACTTCCCAGCAAATTAGGGACACTGTTGCTCCTGGGGTATCGGCGAGGACCATTCGCAACCGTCTCCATGAAGCTGGGCTACGGTCCCGCACACCGTTAGGCCGTCTTCCGCTCACGCCCCAACATCGTGCAGCCCGCCTCCAGTGGTGTCGCGACAGGCGTGAATGGAGGGACGAATGGAGACGTGTCGTCTTCAGCGATGAGAGTCGCTTCTGCCTTGGTGCCAATGATGGTCGTATGCGTGTTTGGCGCCGTGCAGGTGAGCGCCACAATCAGGACTGCATACGACCGAGGCACACAGGGCCAACACCCGGCACCATGGTGTGGGGAGCGATCTCCTACACTGGCTGTACACCACTGGTGATCGTCGAGGGGACACTGAATAGTGCACGGTACATCCAAACCGTCATCGAACCCATCGTTCTACCATTCCTAGACCGGCAAGGGAACTTGCTGTTCCAACAGGACAATGCACGTCCGCATGTATCCCGTGCCACCCAGCGTGCTCTAGAAGGTGTAAGGCAACTACCCTGGCCAGCAAGATCTCCGGACCTGTCCCCCATTGAGCATGTTTGGGACTGGATGAAGCGTCGTCTCACGCGGTCTGCACGTCCAGCACGAACGCTGGTCCAACTGAGGCGCCAGGTGGAAATGGCATGGCAAGCCGTTCCACAGGACTACATCCAGCATCTCTACGATCGTCTCCATGGGAGAATAGCAGCCTGCATTGCTGCGAAAGGTGGATATACACTGTACTAGTGCCGACATTGTGCATGCTCTGTTGCCTGTGTCTATGTGCCTGTGGTTCTGTCAGTGTGATCATGTGATGTATCTGACCCCAGGAATGTGTCAATAAAGTTTCCCCTTCCTGGGACAATGAATTCACGGTGTTCTTATTTCAATTTCCAGGAGTGTAGTTTTAAGTAAATGGACGTCGAGAGTGTCGTCACTTCCGAACCAGAATGCAAGCATACCCTGCTCTTGATTACTTCCCCGGTTATGTCGATGAGGGTCATAAACTGTTTGCCTCCTCAGAAATCTCTGGATCATCGCAAGAGTGTGCAATGTAGTCTTGCACTTGCGATCGCCAATACCGCACATAGCGTATGTGATGTTACTTTCTTAACTAAGGTCTCCAGGGAATAGTCTTTGTCTTCAGTTAGGGGTTTCCTGGCTCTCACACGCTTCTGCCTTAGGTGATCAGGGTTGGTACAGTCACATTACCTTCGCGCCCTCTCCCATTACGCGACGTTTGGACGCAATTGACGCTACGCCCATGGTCTGGTGCATCGTTATGGGTTGGTCACGCTGGCGTTGATCGTTATATCTTCCCCTGTTACATTTTTTCCTTTCATACCTCCTACCATCCGTGTTTCACCAATTTGGCTTGTCGTTGTGCTGTTTGAACGCTTTTGGTCCTCCGTTTTGCTTTCTCTATGCACCAAAAAAAAAAAAAAAAAAAAAAAAAAAACAACTAGCAAACCAGATCTGGGATGAAATATTTAAAGAAACCAATGTAAATGTAAAACTCTCTAAATTTCAAAAAATGGTTCAAATGGCTCTGAGCACTATAGGACTTAACTTCCAAGATCACCAGTTCCCTAGAACTTTGAACTACTTAAACCTAACTAACCTAAGGATATCACACACATCCATGCCTGAGGCAGGATTCGAACCTGCGACTGTAGCGGTCGCGCGGTTCCAGACTGTAGCGCCTAGAGACGCTCAGCCACCCCAGATGGCCTTTAAATTTCAACAGTATTTAAATTGAACTTTGAAAACACAATTCCAAAAGTAATAAAATGAAACAACTGCAGCCGTCGTTTAGATGTTACTTCATTATACTGCAATCAGTTTCGGTGACTCGATACACCATCTTCAGGCATTAATTGACGCTGACGGGTTGAACTGCAATCGTATACATTATCCCATCATTGGTCAACATCTATGAACTGACTTCCGTAGAATACTGCTAATGCGATGTTGTCTCTCCAAGCATCAACTAACAAATGTTGGCAGTTAGTGGTTGCAGACACAGCATCGCTTTTACGGTATTCATAGATGTTGGACACTGATCAGGTCCAAACCCTTAAGTATCTCAGTTCAATGAAAAAAGAGTAATAATGAGCCAGAATTTTTAAATTTCTATCATAGGTACAAAAACATTTATAGGAAAGTGCTGACTGCTGCAAAATGTCATTTAATGACAAATTAATATACAATGCAGAGAATAAAGGCAAAGCAGTCTGCGATGTCATACAATAGGAAACAGGGAGATAACCAACAAAGGCGTAAAGGAGAGGCATAAAGTAATTAATGATCCACCTCACCTAGAAAACTAAGTGAATGAGCATTTTTAATTACTGCAGAGAAATTATAGAAAAAAATCCCAGAAACAAATATAACACACGTAAATAATTATACACTAAGTACAATGATTTTGCTACCAACCACACAGCACAAAAAATAAAAATTCAGAAGGCTTTGATGAAGCACCAGTTTATGTGTTGACACAATGTATAGAAAGTAACACAAATGAATCCTCCACAGCAAGGACATTCCCAGAGTATCTTGTCGTCAACGTGTATCTGACAGCGTCTTCCAGTTATTAGATTGGTACATAAGTTCGTAACGTTTCTGCATACTTTCAATAAACACAACAGATTCGCGTAACAAAAACTCTAGCCATCGTTTATATATTCTAATTTACTACTTACAACATGAACCATGGACCTTGCCGTTGGTGGGAAGGCTTGCATGCCTCAGCGATACAGATAGCCGTACCGCAGGTGAAACCACAACGGAGGGGTATCTGTTGAGAGGCCAGACAAACGTGTGGTTCCTGAAGAGGGGCAGCAGCCTTTTCAGTAGTTGCAAGGGCAACAGTCTGGATGATTGACTGACCTGGCCTTGTATCAATAAACAAAACGGCCTTGCTGTGCTGGTACTGCGAACGGCTGAAAGCAAGGGGAAACTACAGCCGTAATTTTTCCCGAGGGCATGCAGCATTACTGTATGGTTAAATGATGATGACGTCCTCTTGCGTAAAATATTCCGGAGCTAAAATAGTCCCCCATTCAGATCTCCGGGCGGGTACTACTCAAGAGGACGTCGTTATCAGGAGAAAGAAAACTGGCGTTCTACGGATCGGAGCGTGGAATGTCAAGTCCATTAATCGGGCAGGTAGGTTAGACAATTTAAAAAGGGAAATGGCTAGGTTAAAGTTAGATATAGTGGGAATTAGTGAAGTTCGGTGGCAGGGGAACAAGACTTCTGGTCAGCTGAATACAGGGCTATAAACACAAAATCGAATAGGGGTAATGCTGGAGTAGGTTTAATAATGAATAGGAAAATAGGAATGCGGGCAGGCTACTACAAACAGCACAGTGAACGCATTATTCTGGCCAAGATAGACACGAAGCTCACGCCTACCACAGTAGTACAAGTTTATATGTCAACTAGCTCCGCCGATGAGGAAGAGATTGATGAAATGTATGATGAGATAAAAGAAATTATTCAGACAGTGAAGAGAGACGAAAATTTAATAGTCATGGGTGACTGGAATTCAGTAGTAGGAAAAGGAAGAGAAGAAAAAGTAGTAGGTGAATATGGAATGGGGATAAAGAATGAAAGAGGAAGCCGCCTGGTAGAATTTTCCATGGAGCATAACTTAATCATAGCTAACACTTGGTTTAAGAATCATGGAAGAAGGTTGTATATATGGAAGAGGTCTGGAGACACGGGAAGGCTTCAGACAGATTATATAATAGTAAGACAGAGATTTCAGGACCAGGTTTTAGATTGTAAGACATTTCCAGGGGCAGATGTGGACTCTGACCACAATCTATTGGTTATGAAGTGTAGATTAAAACTGGAAAACTGCAAAAAGGTGGGACTTTAGAGATGGGACCTGGATAAACTGAAAGAACCAGAGGCTGTAGAGAGTTTCAGGGAGAGCATTAGGGAACGATTGACAAGAAGGGCGAAAGAAATACAGTAGAAGAAGAGTGGGTAGCTTTGAGACATGAAATAGTGAAGGCAGCAGAGGATCAAGTAGGTAAAAAAGACGAGGGCTAGTAGAAATCCTTGGGTAGCAGAAGAAATATTGAATGTAATTGATGAAAGAGGAAATGCACTACTGGCCATTAAAATTGCTACACCAAAAAGATGATATGCTACAGATGCGAAATTTAACCGACAGGAAGAAGATGCTGTGATATGCAAATGATTAGCTTTTCAGAGCATTCACATAAGGTTGGCGCCGGTGGCGACACCTACAACGCGCTGACATGAGGAAAGTTTCCAACCGATTTCTCATACACAAACAGCAGTTTACCGACGTTGCCTGGTGAAACGTTGTTGCGATGCCTCGTGTAAGGAGAAGAAATGCGTACCATCACGTTTCCGACTTTGATAAAGGTCGGATTGTAGCCTATCGCCATTGCGGTTTATCGTATCGCGACATTGCTGCTCGCGTTGGTCGAGATCCAATTGCTGTTAGCTGAATATGGAATCGGTGGGTTCAGGAGGGTAATACGGAACGCCATGCTAGATCCCAACGGCCTCGTATCACTAGCAGGCGAGATGACTGGAATCTTATCCGCATGGCTGTAACGGATCGTGCAGCCACATCTCGATCCCTGAGTCAACAGATGGGGACGTTTGCAAGACATCAACCATCTGCACGAACAGTTCGACGACGTTTGCAGCAGCATGGACTATCAGTTCGGAAACCGTGGCTGCGGTTACCCTTGACGCTGCATCACAGACAGGAGCGCCTGCGTTGGTGTACTCAACGACGAACTTGGGTGCACGAATGGAAAAACGTCATTTTTTCGGATGAATCCCGGTTCTTTTTACAGCATCATGATGGTCGCATGCGTGTTTGGCGACATCGCGGTGAACGTACATTGGAAGCGTCTATTCGTAATCGCTGTACTGGAGTATCACCCGGCGTGATGGTATGGGGTGCCATTGGTTACACGTCTCCGTCACCTCTTGTTCGCATTGACGGCACTTTGAACAGTGGACGTTACATTTCAGATGCGTTACGACCTGTGGCTCTACCCTTCATTCGATCCCTGTGAAACCCTACATTTCAGCAGAATAATTCACGACCGCATGTTGCAGGTCCTGTACGGGCCTTTCTGGATACAGAAAATGTTCGACTGCTGCCCTGGCCAGCACATACTCCAGATCTCTCACCAATTGAAAACGTCTGGTTAATGGTGGCCAGTAATGTATAAAAATTCAGTAAATGAAGCAAGCAAAAAGGATTACAAACGTCTCAAAAATGACATCGACAGGAAGTGCAGAATGGCTAAGCAGGGATGGCTAGAGGACAAATGTAAGGATGTAGAGGCTTGTCTCACTAGGGGTAAGATAGATACTGCCTACAGGAAAATTTAAGAGACGTCTAGACAAACGAGAAAATCTTGCATGAATATCAAGAGCTCAGACGGAAACCCAGTTCTAAGCAAAGAAGTGAAAGTAGAAAGGTGGAAGGAGTATATAGAGTGTCTATACAAGGGCGATGTACTTGAGGACAATATTGTGGAAATGGAAGAGGACGTAGGCGAAGATGAATTGGGAGATACGACACTTTGTGAAGAGTTTGACAGAGCACTGAAAGACCTAAGTCGAAACAAGGCCCTGGGAGTAGACAACATTCCATTAGAACAACTGATAGCCTTGGGAGAGCCAGCTCTGACAAAACTCTACCATCGGGTGAACAAGGTGTATGAGACAGGCGAAATACCCTCAGCCTTCAAGAAGAATATAATAATTCTAATCCCAAAGAAAGCAGGTGTTGACAGATGTGAAAATTACCGAACTATCAGTTATTCAATCTGTATATTGAGCAAGAGTACAGGAAACAAAAGAAAAATTCGGAGTAGGAATTAAAATCCATGGAAAATAAGTAAAAACTCTGAGGTTTGCCGATGACATTGTAATTCTGTCAGAGACAGCAAAGGATCTGGAAGAGTAGTTGAACGGAATGGGCGGTGTCTTGAAAGGAGGATACAAGATGACCATCAACAAAAGCAAAACGATGATAATGGAATGTAGTCAAATTAAATAGGGTGATGCTGAGGGAATTAGATTAGGAAATGAGACACTTAAAGTATTAAATGAGTTTTGCCATTTGGGGAGCAAAATAACTAATGTTGGTCGAAGTAGAGAGGATATAAAATGTAGACTAGCAATGACAAGGAAAGCGTTTCTGAAGAAGAGAAATTTGTTACCATCGAGTATAGATTTAAGTGTCAGGAAGTCGTCTCTGAAAGTATTTGTATGGAGTGTAGTCATAAATGGAAGTGAAGCATGGACAATAAATAGTTTTGAGAAGAAGGGAATGGAAGCTTTGGAAATGTGGTGCTACAGAAGAATGCTGAAGATTCAATGGGTAGATCACATAACTAATGAGGAAGTACCGAATAGAATTGAGGAAAAGAGAAATTTGTGGCACAACTTGACTAGAAGAAGGGATCGGTTGGTAGGACATCTTCTGAGGCATCAAGGGGTCACCAATTTAGTATTGGAGGGCAGCGTGTAGGGTAAAAATCGTAGAGGGAGACCAAGAGATGAATACACTAAAAAGATTCAGAAGGATGTAGGTTGCAGTAGGTACTGGGAGATGAAGCAGCTTGCACAAAATAGAGTAGCGTGGTGAGCTGCAACAAACCAGTCTGTGGACTGAAGATCACAACAACAACAAGTTCCCGAAGCATCTCCTTCTACTTACATGCTGTTCGAACTTACTGATAACAAATCTAGCAGTCCGCCTTTGAGTTGCTTGGATGTCTTCCTTCAATCCGACCTCGTACGGATACCAAATACTCGAATAGTATTCAAGAATAGGTCGCACCAGCGTCCTATATGCGGTCTCCTTTACCAGTGAACCACTCTTTACTAACATTTTCCCAATAAATCGAAGTCGACCATTGCCTACCCTACCATAGTTTTCACATGCTCGTTCCACCTCACATCGCTTTGCAACGTTAGGTGCAGATACTTAAACGATATGACTGTGCCAAGCAGGACACTAGTAATACTGTATACGAATATTACAGGTTTGTTCTTCCTATTCATCCGCATTAACTTACATTTTTACTCATTAAGTACTAGCTGCTATTCATCACACCAACTGGAAATTTTATCTAAGTTGTCTTGTATCTTCCTACAGTCACTCAACTTCGACACGTTGTCGTACACCACGGCATCATCAGCAAACAACCACAGACTGCTGCCCACCCTGTCCGCCAAATCATTTATGTATGTAGAGAACAACAGCGGTCCTACCAACTTCCCTGGGGTCTCCTAACGGTACCCTTCTCTCTGATGAACACTCGCCGCCGAGGACAACATACTGGGTTCTACTACTTAAGAAGTCTTCGAGCCACTCACACATCTGTGAACTTATTCCATATGCTCGCACCTTCGTTAAAAGCCTGCAATTGGGCACCGTGTCAAGTGCTTTCCAGAAATCTAGAAATATGGAATCTGCCTGTTGCCCTTCATCCTTAGTTCTCAGTCTGTCATTGAGAAAAGGGCAAACTGAGTTTAGCACGAGCGATGCTTTCTAAAACCATGCTGGATCAGATTAGATTAGATTAGATTAGATTAATACTAGTTCCATGGATCATGAATACGATATTTCGTAATGATGTGGAACGAGTCGAATTTTCCAATACATGACATAATTATGTTAATTTAACAACATACTTAAGTTAATATAACTACTTTTTTTTGTTTTTTTTTATTTTTATTTTTTTTTATTTTAATTTTTTTTATTTATTTATTTTTTCCTTAATTTATATCTAAAAATTCCTCTATGGAGTAGAAGGAGTTGTCACTCAGAAATTCTTTTAATTTCTTCTTAAATACTTGTTGGTTATCTGTCAGACTTTTGATACTATTTGGTAAGTGACCAAAGACTTTAGTGCCAGTATAATTCACCCCTTTCTGTGCCAAAGTTAGATTTAATCTTGAATAGTGAAGATCGTCCTTTCTCCTAGTATTGTAGTTATGCACACTGCTATTACTTTTGAATTGGGTTTGGTTGTTAATAACAAATTTCATAAGAGAGTATATATACTGAGAAGCTACTGTGAATATCCCTAGATCCTTAAATAAATGTCTGCAGGATGATCGTGGGTGGACTCCAGCTATTATTCTGATTACACGCTTTTGTGCAATAAATACTTTATTCCTCAGTGATGAATTACCCCAAAATATGATGCCATATGAAAGCAATGAGTGAAAATAGGCGTAGTAAGCTAATTTACTAAGATGTTTATCACCAAAATTTGCAATGACCCTTATTGCATAAGTAGCTGAACTCAAACGTTTCAGCAGATCATCAATGTGTTTCTTCCAATTTAATCTCTCATCAATGGACATACCTAAAAATTTGGAATATTCTACCTTAGCTATATGCTTCTGATTAAGGTCTATATTTATTAATGGCGTCATACCATTCACTGTACGGAACTGTATGTACTGTGTCTTATCAAAATTCAGTGAGAGTCCGTTTACAAGGAACCACTTAGTAACTTTCTGAAAGACAGTATTGACAATTTCATCAGTTAATTCTTGTTTCTCAGGTGTGATTACTATACTTGTATCATCAGCAAAGAGAACTAACTTTGCCTCTTCATGAATATAGAATGGCAAGTCATTAATATATAATAAGAACAACAAAGGACCCAAGACTGACCCTTGTGGAACCCCATTCTTGATAGTTCCCCAGTTTGAGGAATGTGCTGATCTTTGCATGTTACGAGAACTACTTATTTCAACTTTCTGCACTCTTCCAGTTAGGTACGAATTAAACCATTTGTGCACTGTCCCACTCATGCCACAATACTTGAGCTTGTCTAGCAGAATTTCATGATTTACACAATCAAAAGCCTTTGAGAGATCACAAAAAATCCCAATGGGTGGTGTTCGGTTATTCAGATCATTCAAAATTTGACTGGTGAAAGCATATATGGCATTTTCTGTTGAAAAACCTTTCTGGAAACCAAACTGACATTTTGTTAGTACTTCATTTTTACAGATATGTGAAGCTACTCTTGACTACATTACTTTCTCAAAAATTTTGGATAAAGCTGTTAGAAGGGAGATTGGACGGTAATTGTTGACATCAGATCTATCCCCCTTTTTATGCAAAGGTATAACAATAGCATATTTCAGTCTATCAGGGAAAATGCCCTGTTCCAGAGAGCTATTACACAGGTGGCTGAGAATCTTACTTATCTGTTGAGAACAAGCTTTTAGTATTTTGCTGGAAATGCCATCAATTCCATGTGAGTTTTTGCTTTTAAGCAAGTTTATTATTTTCCTAATTTCAGAGGGAGAAGTGGGTGAGATTTCAATTGTATCAAATTGCATAGGTATGGCCTCTTCCATTAACAGCCTAGCATCTTCTAATGAACACCTGGATCCTACTATATCCACAACATTTAGAAAATGATTATTAAAAATATTTTCAACTTCTGACTTTTTGTTCGTGAAGTTTTCATTCAATTTGATGGTAATACTGTCTTCCTCTGCTCTTGGTTGACCTGTTTCTCTTTTAATAATATTCCAAATTGTTTTAATTTTATTATCAGAGTTGCTGATTTCAGACATGATACACATACTCCTGGATTTTTTAATAACTTTTCTTAATATAACACAGTAGTTTTTATAATTTTTGATAGTTTCTGGGTCACTACTCTTTCTTGCTGTCAGATACATTTCCCTTTTCCGGTTACAAGATATTTTTATACCCTTAGTAAGCCATGGTTTGTTACAAGGTTTCTTACAAGTATATTTAACTATTTTCTTGGGGAAGCAGTTTTCAAATGCATTTACAAAAATGTCATGAAATAAATTATATTTTAAATTGGCATCAGGTTCACGGTACACCTCATCCCAGTCTAACTGCTGTAGGCTTTCCCTGAAATTTGCAATTGTTAAATCGTTGACTGAACGTACTACTTTGGAGGACTGTTTAGTATTGCTGAATGGAGCTATGTCATATATTGTAACCAGCTGTGCACCATGATCAGAAAGACCATTCTCAACAGGCTGAGCATTTATCTGGTTAAACTTATCTTGGTCTATAAAGAAGTTATCTATCAGTGAGCTGCTATCCTTTACTACCCGAGTAGGAAAATCAATAACGGGTGTCAAATTGAAAGGACCAAGTAATACTTCAAGGTCATTTTTCCTATTACCCTCTTTCAGAGAATCTACATTGAAGTCCCCACAAATAATAATTTGCTTCCCCCTGTCTGACAGATAGCACAACAAGGAGTCCAAATTTTTCAGAAATAGATGAAAATTTCCTGATGGGGACCTATATACAGTTACAATTATTAATGTGCCTTTATTTAATTTAAGCTCACAGGCACATGCTTCTATATGTTTCTCTACACAAAACTTTTTTGTTTCTATACTTTTTGCACAATGATAACTTTTGACATATATGGCAACTCCTCCTTTCTCCATATTTTCTCTCATTACATGTGCAGAGAGCTTATAACCACTTACATTTACCTTATCCATATCAGTAACAATGGTCATAAGCGTCTTAGTCTGAAGAACATTTATCATATTCGAACTTAGAATATGTTCAAGGATTCTGCAGCAAACAAATGTTAGGGATGTTGGTCTGTAATTTTGCGAGTCCGTTCTTTTACTTCTCTTATATACTGGAGTCACCTGCGCTTTTTTCCAGTCGCTTGGGACTTTGTGCTGGGCGAGAGATTCTCGATAAATGCAAGCTAGGTAAGGGGCCAATGCCTTAGAGTACTCTTTGTAAAATCGAACTGGGATTCCATCTGGAACTGGTGATTTATTTGTTTTTAAATCTTTCAGTTGTTCCTCTACGCCAGGTATGCTTATGTCTGTGTCGTCCATATGCTCAAATGACTGTATGCTTGTACGACTTCTTGAAGGCGAAATTTAAAACTTCGGCTTTCGTTTTGCTATCTTCAATTGCCACAGCAGACTGGTGAATAAGGGACTGAATGGAAGCCTTATTTTTAGACCAGTTTAGCGAATTTACATACAACCAGAATTTTCTCGGGTTCTCTGCCAGATCTTCTGCTAGGGGGTGTCGGTGGTAGTTATATGCTTCACGTATAGATCTTTTCACAGACGCACTAATCTCTACTAACCTTCACTTGTCATTTCTGCGTCCTCTTTTGAACCTAGAGTGCAACAGCCTCTGCTTCCTCAACATCCGCAGAATTTCGTTCTTAAACCATGGTGGGTCTTTTCCGTCCTTTATCCACTTACTAGGCACGGTAACCCTCCAGACCACGATTTTCAATCTGCTTAAACTTTACCCATAATTCCTCTACTCCATCTTACTGGAACTAAGTGATACCAATTCACTGTCCAAGTGAAATGTTAATAACTGTTATCTGCTCTAGCAGAAACACTCTCCTATCCTTCTTGACTGTTTTATTAACTTTCGTAATCATAGTTGCTATAATGACATCACGATCGCTAATCTCCGTTTCTATACTGAAATCGTCGATAAGGTCCGGTCTCTTTGTAGTTATAAGGTCTAAGATACGTCCACTGCGTGCGGGCTGCCGAGCCAGCTGGTCAAGATAATTTTCAGAAAACGTGTTCAAAAGTATTTCGCATGACTGTCTGTCTGTACCCCCCTCTATGAATCCAAAGACAGGCCAATCTATACTCGGCAGGTTAAAGTCGCCTCCAACCAGTATTGCGGGATCTGGACATTTACGCGCTATTTACCGTACACTTTCGTTGAATAACTCTAGAGTTGTTAGAGCGGAATCGGGTGCTCGTAAAAACATCCAACAATTAACTTAGTTTCACAAATACCTGTTATACGCGACCAGTTGACTTGACTGTACACTCAACTTCGACCACAATACAGACAATACGTTTGTGAACTGCAATGAACACTTTCCCTCCTATGGCCTCTAACAGGTCTTTTCGATATACGTTCCACGACTCGCTAAATATCTCAGGGCTCTCTACTTCGGGTTTCAACCAGCTCTCGGTCGCAAGAATGATTTGAGCATGGAACTTTCCTGGAGGGCTGTAAATTCGGAAACTTTATTACAAATACACAGTAAGATTGTGGCAGTCGAAGTGTCTTTATTGCGAACGCCGTTTGTCTACCCTTCTTGTGAATCGACTGGCGAGTGTTCACTAGAGGACCTTCAACTACCACCGTCATGTGCACTCCTCAAGTACTCTGCTACCCGTGTATTAGTGCACCCTTGACCTATCAAGGGGAGTCCTACAAATCCCCACACGATAACGTACGTCTAGAAATCTGCAGCCAAGACCGTCATAGAGTGGACGAAGTCTTTGGTTGAGACCCTCCACTAAGCTCCAAACCAAAGGACCTCGATCAGTTCTGGGAACGACGCTGCAAATTGCTAAATAACATGCAGACGACTGCACCCTGAACGCTCGGTAGGCACAGGCAAGGCCGCCTCCACATCTCGGATGAGGCACCCCGACAGACATACCGAGTGCACATTGGCTTTCTGGCCGTTCTTCTTCGACTGCATCTGGAAGACGTCTCGATGCCCGCAGGTCTTTGTATGGGGAACCGCTTCTTTCTTTGGACTCAACCATTGCTTTCTTTTCCTTGAGTTAGCAGAAAGACATCATTTCACGTCACCAGTAACAATACAGAATAGGTATGGTTCGTTCATAAGCCACTTGACGAACAAGCAGAGGTGCACATACTGCCACTCGCTGATTTTTGCCTCTCGCTCCACAGCTGCTCACGCTAACCACAGGACCACGGCGCTCCTGAGAGCTGATTGTCCTTGATATTACATATGTTGCTCGTGGATTACTCAGTTTGTATATTTTGCTTAGTTTTTTCATACTTCCACATAACATCTTCCTGTTTTCTCGATTGATCTGTGTTCAGTTTTTCAAGGCCTATCCACTGTGCCAACTTATAACTAAATCTGAGGGGGGTGCGATGGGGAGGTTCCCTTGTAAGCAGTGCCACTAAGCTCCATAGCCGCACGCTGTGCTCACTTCTGGATACCTCCAGTCTCGCCCGCTGTTGACATTAGCAGGCAGCTTTGTGTTTGCCTAGAGACAATATGTGGGGCGTCAAATGCCGCAAACGTCACAATCCTTTTGCAACTTCGCTCTCGTTCCTTGTTAGAGCATGCGTTATCACCCGATTTTTGAGACTTCCCCGTTGCATGCAAATGTCGCACGGTGGTGGAATGATCACAGTTCATCACGTTTGCCAGTTCTCGAGTACACTGACGTGGATCATTGTGGTAAATGTGTTTAAACGATCTTCATCGAACCCCAAAGGTCTTCTTGAAAGTAGAGAGTCACAAATCTCAAAACAGTCCATATTACAAAGACAAATCCATTTTCTTGGCGTTCTCTGTCCAGTGGAATTCCCCATACAGGCCCTAATGGTTCTGGCAGCCTCCGCCAGTGTCACCCCTCTACTGAACTCAAAAAGAAGGGTACGTCGGAAATATTCAGATTTCTTCACTTGCCACTCCATTTTTTACCGTCTCGAGCTTTTCTGGGGATCAAATGCACAAAATATGAGCACGGTTTTCAAACTGCTGAAAAGGATAATAAGAATGACACCCAAAAATGGTAGTCAAGCTCACTGTAAAGATCTGTTCAAAACACTGGGGCTGTACACAACGAGAATAACATTGGTAATTACTGCACAAACAGCTATTTCCATGACTATGGAGCAAAATCTAGACTGAACTTACATTTACAAGAGAGAATAAACATGAAACTCAAGACAGCATTTCCTGCCAAGGAATAAATGGCTGGTTCAGATGGCTCTGAGCACTATGCGACTTAGCTTCTGAGTTCATCAGTCGCCTAGAACTTAGAACTAATTAAGCCTAACTAACCTAAGGACATCACACACATCCATGCCCGAGGCAGGATTCGAACCTGCGACCGTAGCGGTCACGCGGTTCCAGACTGAAGCGCCTAGAACCGCACGGCCACACCGGCCGTCCGCATAGGAATAAAACTGTTCAATAAATTACCAGTGGAGATTAAAGTAACTAATAGAATAAAACTTTGAAGAGGCGTTTAAGAAGGAACTATTAGCCAAGCCACAGCACAGAATAGGGTTTGTTAAAAATATGCACCGCAAATGATACTAATGATAGCAAAACATCAAACAGTCCGCGTAAAACTTTCACACAGAGGTGTTTTTTTCCCTTCTTCTTTCTTTTCTTTTCTGGGAAATCTTACTTGCAAAGCTAATTTTTCACTCCATCTACAGGCCATAAGTGGCCCATCGGGACCATCCGACCGCCGTGTCGTCCTCAGAGGAGGATGCGGATAGGAGGGGCATGGGGTCAGCACACCGCTCTCCCGGTCGTTATGATGGTTCTCCGAAGCCGCTATTATTCGGTCGAGTAGCTCCTCAGTTGGAATCACGAGGCTGAGTGCACCCCGAAAAATGGCAACATCGCATGGCGGCCTGGATGGTCAACCATCCAAGTGCCGACCACGCCCGACAGCGCTTAACTTCTGTGATCTCACGGGAACCGGTGTATCCACTGCGGCAAGGCCGTCGCCACTTCCAAAGCTATGCAATGTGTAATACTAACACATTGTCCTCTTTTCTGAGCTCGGCACTCACTCGTCATTAAGGGATGCAGTCTTAGTTTCTCATGCTAGCAAAAGGGAATTGTGGAGCACATAATGGTTCTGACGTTAGCTAATTAAGTGTGCGTCCGCAGCTCGTGGTCGTGCGGTAGCGTTCTCGCTTCCCACGCCCGGGTTCGCGGGTTCGATTCCTGGCGGGGTCAGGGATTTTCTCTGCGTTGTGATGACTGGGTGTTGTGTGATGTCCTTAGGTTAGTTAGGTTTAACTAGTTCTAAGTTCTAGGGGACTGATGACCATAGTGCTCAGAGCCATTTTAATTAAGTGTGCAATGTTACAAAACGACGTGTGTATATTGTGTGCAATCGCCGAGAGAAAGATATGAATGAATAGCGTAGCATTAGCCTTTTACCATTATTAAATAAAATATTTCTAATACAGTACTGTACATTAGGGGTAAATCGAATTACACTCATGCTTATAAATTAAGGATAATTGCAGAATGTGGTGCCACACAACGTGGCACTACACAAAACTGGCGCTAATAGCATAGGCACATAGGGAACACATACGACATAGATCTGTAAGTCCACGGTATTGGTGATAAGTTGAGAAAAATGTCCCAAAACTCATTGCTACACAACGCCACTGTTTCATGCGCATGTACCCCGACATCAATGGGATATGATCGCCGTGCACATGTACACAGGCCGCACAACCGGTTGGCATACTCTGGATCAGGTGGTCGAGCAGCTGTTGGGGTATAGCCTCCCATTCTTTCACCAGTGCCTGTCGGAATTCCTGAAGTGTCGTAGGGGTTTGAAGACGTGCGACGATACATCGACCGAGAGCATCCCATGCGAGCTCGATGGGGTTTAGGTCTGGAGAACAGGCAGGCCACTCCATTCGCCTGATATCTTCTGTTTCAAGGTACTCCTCCACGATTGAGCTCGGTGGGGCCGTGCGTTATCATCCATCAGGAGGAAGGTGGGACCCATTGCACCGCTGAAAAGGCAGACATACTGGTGCAAAATGACAGCCCGATACATCTGACCTGTTACAGCTCCTCTATCAAAGACATGCAGGAGTGTACATGCACCAATCATAATTCCACCCCACACCATCAAACCACGACCTACATACAGGTCCCTTTCAAGGACATTAAGGGTTTGGTATCTGGTTTCTGGTTCACGCCAGATGAAAACCGTGTAAGAATCTCTGTTCAGACTATACCTGGACTCGTCTGTTAACATAACCTGGGGCCACTGTTCCAATGACCATATACTGTGTTCTTGACACCAGGCTTTACGGGCTCTCCTGTGACCAAGGGTCAGTGGAATGCACCTTGAAGGTCTCCAGGCGAATAAGCCATGTGTGTTCAGTCGTATGGAGACTGTGTGTCTGGACACAACTGTTCCAATGGCTGCAGTAAGGTCCCGAGCAAGGCTACCTGCAGTACTCCGTGGCCGTCTGTGGGCACTGATGGTGAGATACCGGTCTTCTTGTGATGTTGTACACTGTGGACATCCCGTACTGTAGCGCCTGGACACGTTTCCTGTCTGCTGGAATCGTTGCCATAAACTTGAGATCACACTTTGTGGCACACGGATGGCCCGTGCTACGGCCTGCTGTGTTTGACTAGCCTCCAGTCTCCGTAGTATTCTATCCCTTATAACGTCATCAGTATGTGTTCTTTGAGCCATTTTCAACACACAGTCACCACACCATTAGCACGTCTGAAAACGTCTGCACACTTACTCGCTGCACCGTACTCTGCATGCACCAACAAACCTCTGCGTATGTGGACTGCTGCCAGTGCCACCATGCGACGACCACAAGTCAAATGCACCGCATGGTCATACCACTATGTGATTTAAACCCGCAAACCGCCCACCAGAGCGTTGTTTCATCAGCATTACCCTTAATTTATAAGCATGAGTGTAGATTGCACTATTTAATCAGAGTGGCCTTGTATGCGGGAGGGTGGATACTCTAATCTTCATCTAGCCATCCTGATTTACGTTTTCCTTGGTTTCCTTAAATTAATTCACGCAAATGCCAGGAAGGTTTCACTACAAGGCCACGACTGATTACATGTCCCATCCTTGTCGTTCCAGACCTGTAAGCCTCTAAATGTCTGCATATGTGAAATAGTTTAATTCTGTTGTTCTTAAATTGAAATACCAAGACGCGTCCAACATCCTTCTAAAATATATGTACGGATAAATAAAACTGCTGCTGCTGCTACTACTACTACTACTGCTAAATTGCGCCGTCTTCTATCCTACTTGTTCTTCAATGCCATCCAATAATCTTAAAATGTATCCAGGAACTATTCTTGCAGTAGTGCGCTAAGGAGCATACTCTGTATGCTGGAACGCCCTGCATGTTTTACCACTCCTATACAGGTTACTTGCATAGACACATGTTCTAAATGAGTGGTGGAACTGTCAGTGAGTTTTCAAGTAATAACATATCTTCCTCTGTCAGAACCAAATTACTGACAGAGCTACAACTCACATTAAATATTTTTAACCTCAGAATTTTTCCTATTTATGTAAATCTAATTTTTAAGTTACTGTGACAGGGCATGGGAGTCAGGACACGGTTTCTTTCTTTGTAAATAAGAACAAAAATATAGGGTAATGAAATATTTTCTTTATTATTTTGATAAAATGTGTTGAAGTTACTATATGTGCAGTCTGTATTAGAATGTATTCATAAAAGTAAAAACATTACGAAAGGACACTGATATCCAGTCTGAGTTAATAAATGTGTGTGCGACGTAAAATCTCACATGAGACATCCCTCTAAATTGCGCCCTGCGTGAACAGGAAACTTACGGTGGACGTTGAATATGAGCATGTACAGTAGGTGAGTCACGAATTTAACCGAGGCTTATGTAGAAATACAGATGTATGCATTGTTGCATATGCATTCGAGCAGGTACAGTCTGGATCCTAGGTTAACGTGGAACGCAGTGCTCAAGAGCATAACCAATGTTGACTTGTGTCAGGTCGAAGGAAATAATCAACGAGTGAGTGAATCCATCAACGGGAGCTACACGCTGTTAACAGTTCATATGACAACAGTTTCTATCCATAAGAGCCTAACTCAATGGTACAGATTTTTAACGCATGATTCTGGTGTCCGAATAGTTTTCCACTACCAAGTTCTGTAGTTTGCTGACGAAAACCGGTCTGTTACTCTCCTACAGAATATCAAAATCGTCTACTTACGGAAGAAATTTGGTGTCGTATACTTATTAAAGTGAAGATGATTACGTTTATATGGCGTCGTCCCTGTTATATTGTAGCGTTATCTAACTTGACAGCTACTGTTGTGTTTATTCAGTCCATGCACTTTGTAATTAGCGTAACTTTGACTGTTTCGTTTATTCTCTGTTTTTAAGTGTCAGTGCTGCCGCAAGGTCCGACGAATCTGATGGTTTGTCTACGTCACACTTTGGGCGTTTGTCCAAGAGTGTGAGTCATTTTTAAACGTCGTAGTCCATGCTGACTTTCTAAGTGAGCTACCCAGTGTCTCTTAAACATAACACTCAGCCATATGTGGTAGGGATGCTCTCACAGCTACGATTATAGCCCTGCAGCGGCAAAAAATTCTAATTGTAACATTGTGAGAGCTAGTGTCCACCTTCTATGTGGAGACAGTTTTATTCCTCAGTTCCCAGCTAGTATTCCAGAGATTTCACGTAAGTGATGTGACATCACGCGTCTGCATGTTTTGATAAACTTCTCTAGTACATATGATAATTATGAATTTATGTAATTCCCTCCGAAATGACCGAAGACTGCAAAGTCTGTACTTAATGCACTTTGGGATGAAAATTGTATTACGCTTGTGCTCACGCCAGCTGTCTGTGGATGGTCTACCTCTCATCCTGACTCATATTCAGTCTCTTGCGCAGTGAAGCGAAACCTTTAACAGTTCTACTGAAACGCTCTATAGCTTGTTGAAATGACAGGGAATCCGATTACTTCTTCTGTATTTTTTTCTGAGTGCACCTGTTATATTTATAATATGTCAAATAAATCATGGGAACGCACCATAAATGACAATAAAGTGAGAATCGTAAAATTATTCTGATGTGTGTACGACATACAGTCGTTTGCAGCAGATCGGGATGTATTTTCGTATGACTCCAACCATAATTACTTTAAATCCTATGACGGGATCAATCCTGTGACGTAGTTGCTCTCTGAGCTTCAGGCGCAAGGAAGTCGAAGAGATCTATAGTACCATCGTTCCCCCGACGATAAAGCAGGAAGTTTAGCTGCAAAGTAATGATCTTGAGCGTGTTGTATTTGTAGGCTGAAATTAGGCAACAGAAAAGCACGTATGGATCACCGTCATGTAACCAGTAAATTTTGTGGCGCAACACGCATGACTGTTACCCAAATTACAAGCTCCCACTTCACATACCTGTGCTTTTCTACAGTATGAGCAAACAAGTTTCTCACTTAATTATAGAGAACTTGATTGGCTCTGGGCCAAGCAATGACAGGATTAGTGTCATAGCCCAGGGATACCAAGCCTAAAACACTTCACTTCCAAGATTCATTAAGATGCTTGCACGCATCACTTCAGAAACTCACTGAAACTCTACATCTCGTAAGCTGCACATCCCAATGACGCAAAGACCCAGTTCATTAAGAAAAAAGGAATCTTCCCATACAAATACCCAGAATTTGTGGAGAGACTACAAAACTACGCAACCCAATATACAACTAAGTACATCCTTCAGAAAACATACAGGCGATGCAGAATATGAGCACTTAATGTGCATTTGGCAGGAATTTAATGTCTCTAACTTAGGAGAATACGCAAGACTTTGCACAGACACAGACATACAATTCTTGACTGGCAATATACAGTCTGGATCCTGCTCATTTCTGCACCGTGTCCAGGTTATCTTGCATGCAAGGCTCAGAAGTACAATCAATGCCGGCTTTTTGATTTTCTTTGACCTCAGATATCGAGGGAGACCTTGCCAATTTTTTTTAATGACACGGCGAGGCGCCGGCCGCGGTGGTCTAGCGGTTCTAGGCGCGCAGTCCGGAACCGCGCGACTGCTACGGTCGCAGGTTCGAATCCTGCCTCGGCCATGGATGTGTGTGATGTCCTTAGGTTAGTTAGGTTTAAGTAGTTCTAAGTTCTAGGGGACTGATGACCACAGATGTTAAGTCCCATAGTGCTCAGAGCCATTTGAACCATTTTTTTTGACACGGCGAGGCATATAATCGACGAGTGGATGGATTGTTCATTGATGCCATGGGTTCAGGCTACTTCCTATATTTGAATGTTAATGATTTCTGCGGGTCTGCCATGCAATTCCTACCTGTTGGAGAGTTCCGGTGGCTGACTCGTGCTCAGATTGATGGTAAGGAGTTTCTGTCTGTGGCAGGTAATTCTGGTGTTCTGATGTAGAATATATCTTAGAGGTAGAAATGGCCTACCTAGATAAGAAACTTCCTGGCAGATAAAACTGTGTGCCGGACCGAGACTCGAACTCGGGACTTTTGCCTTTCGCGGGCAAGTGCTCTACCAACTGAGCTACCCAAGCACGACTCACGCCCCATCCTCACAGCTTTACTTCTGCCAGTAACTCGTCTCCTACCTTCCAAACTTTACAGAAGCTCTCCTGTGAACCTTGCAGAACTAGCGCTCCTGAAAGAAAGGATATTGCGGAGACATGGCTTAGCCACAGCCTGGGGGATGTTTCCAGAATGAGATTTTCACTCTGCAGCGGAGTGAGCGCTGATATGAAACTTCCTGAGATAGTTTGCATGACGAACACGCCTATTTGCCACACTTCCAGAGCACCAACTTCTGTGACATAGTTCCTTCCTCACGCTGAAGACTACGCTGGGGGACAAAGAGATGTATAATAGAAACCTCAGGCAATGTCTCAATTTGGATTTGGAGCTGATTAGAGTCACCAAAGCTATCCAGTTCAAGCAGAGCTTCAGGTTGAGGGAATACACAGACAACATCGGTAGCTCCGTGAGGCTATTTGCAGATGACACGGTTGTCTACAAGAAAGTAGCAACATCAGAAGACTCGTACGTACTCCAGGAGGACCTGCAGAGGATTAATGCATGGTGCGACAGCTGGCAGCTTTCCCTAAACGTAGATAAATGTAATATAATGCGCATACATAGGGGCAGAAATCCATTCCAGTACGATTATGCCATAGGTGGTAAATCATCGGAAGCGGTAACGACCGTAAAATACTTAGGAGTTACTATCCGGAGCGATCTGAAGTGGAATGATCACATAAAACAAATAGTGGGAAAAGCAGGCGCCAGGTTGAGATTCATAGGAAGAATTCTAAGAAAATGTGACTCATCGACGAAAGAAGTAGCTTACAAAACGCTTGTTCGTCCGATTCTTGAGTATTGCTCATCAGTATGGGACCCTTACCAGGTTGGATTAATAGAAGAGATAGACACGATCCAGCGAAAAGCAGCGCGATTCGTCATGGGGACATTTAGTCAGCGCGAGAGCGTTACGGAGATGCTGAACAAGCTCCAGTGGCGGACACTTCAAGAAAGGCGTTACGCAATACGGAGAGGTTTATTATCGAAATTACGAGAGAGCACATTCCGGGAAGAGATGGGCAACATATTACTACCGCCCACATATATCTCGCGTAATGATCACAACGAAAAGATCCGAGAAATTAGAGCAAATACGGAGACTTACAAGCAGTCGTTCTTCCCACGCACAATTCGTGAATGGAACAGGGAAGGGGGGATCAGATAGTGGTACAATAAGTACCCTCCGCCACACACCGCAAGGTGGCTCGCGGAGTATAGATGTAGATGTAGATGTAAACACCGGTAAAAAATCATATGCGTCATGCGCAAATGGTTCTAAGCACTGTGGGACTTAACATCTGAGGTCACTTAACTGCTTAAACCTAACTAACCTAAGGACATCACACACATCCACGCCCGAGGCAGGATTGGAACCTGCGACGGTAGCAGCAGCGCGATTCCAGACTGAAGCCCCTAGAACCGCTCGGACACAGTGGCCGGCGTGTCATGCGCATTTGTGAAAGATTTTTATAAATTAATGAACAATGTGAATTTTGGCAATACAAGGGAAAATGTCGAAAACACCGTGATATTAAATTGGTCAGTCGTTGGGGTAGGTGAAAGTGTGTGCGGGGGGAGGGGGGTTGGGGGGGGGGGGGGTGAGACAGTTGATGGCCAAGTCAAATTTTAAACGGGCTACCATTTTTCCTCAACAGACATACTGTTCATTCGGCCGTGAGAATCGTGCAATCAAATCACGTAACTCGTGTCAGGAATATTTTTCTGTATGCTGCTCTGCAGTCTTAACAAACTATAGTATTAATCCACCAGACATGTTTTTTATAGAATCTAAGACAAAAAAAGACGCACCACGAAGGAATTATCCGGATGGGTTGGAAATCGGTAGATGTGATGCACATGTACAGCAAACAAACGTTTACACTATCAGAAAAATTGGATGATTTATTCAACAGAAGAGCTTCACAAATTGAGCGAGTCAATAACGCGGTGGTCCATTTCCGGCCCCTATGCAAGCAGTTATTTGGCTTGGTATTAACAGAACTGTCGGATGTCCACCTGAGGGATATTATGCCAAAGTCTGTTCACTTTGCGTGTTACATCGCCAAAATCCCGAGCTGGTTGGAGGGCCCGGCCCACAATGCTCCATGCATTCTCAATTGGGAAAATATCTGGCAATTTTGCTGGCCAAGGTAGGGTTTGGCAAGCACGAAGACAACCAGTAGAAACTCTCGCTGTGTGCGGGCGAACATTAGTTTGCTGAAGTGTAAGCCTAGAATGGCTTCCCATGAAGGGCAATAAAACGGGGCGTAGAATATCTTCGCCGTACTGCTGTGCTGTAAGGGTGCCGCAGATTACAACCAAAGGAGTCCTGTTTTAAAATGAAACTGCGCCCCCGACCTTGGGTGTCGGGTCGTATGGCGGACGACAGTCAAGTTGGTATCGTAACGCTGTCCCAGACTACTACAGACACGTCCTCGCTGGTCATCGGAACTCAGTTCGAAGCGGGGCTTACCGCTGAAGCAAATTTTACTCCAGTCAGTGAGATTCTAGGCTGAATGTGCCCGACACCAGTGCAAACGCGCTTGTTGGTGTGCAAAGGTCAATGGCAGTTGACGCAAGGGGCGCCGCGAGTCAGCCCCATTTCTGTACGCCGCCTATTAATTGTCCTTGCGATCACTGAAGCACCAGCTGCACGTCGAATCGATGATTATGATGAATCCAGGGCTCTGGGTGCCTCTCTGACAACTGCTCGGTCCTCTCGTTCTGCCGTCTCTCTAGGTCGACCACTTCCTTCTTGACTCTGTCGTCGGCCATCTTTCACCCATTCCTACAACATCGACGAATAGTGGTGTCACTCCTATTCAAATGTCAAGCGATTCGCCGATTACTCCAACCACCTGCTTTGAGCCCAACTACATATCCTCTCTAAAATACTGACATCTGCTTGTATTGTTTTCGCGTCTGTCTGCGAGGCATAATTACTATCCAACTGAGTACACGGAATGAAATTCGCAAAGAGCTTATGCCCTGGTATCGACATGTCCCCTTATAAAATGACTTTTATCTTAATAATATGAATATTTATGTATATATTTGGAGAGAGAGAGAGAGAGATATTGATTTTGATTAAGACTTTACTTTAAGTCGTAACTGGTACCTGAATTTTGGTTACTGCCTCCTTAAATGATCAGCTTCTGCACCAGTTGGTGACGTATTATAATTTGGAGGAAGTTATTGTTCTCAAAGATTTCAAGTACGACTCTGTTGGTTACTTCGCCGTAATGCGGATAGCTTTGAGCCCAAGTTTTCATAGCTTATCAAACCTAAAGGGTTGGGAAAGGAGTGAGACAGGGTTGTAGCCTCTCCCCAATGTTATTCAATCTGTGTATTGAGCAAGCAGTAAAGGAAACAAAAGAAAAATTCGGAGTAGGTATTAAAATTCATGGAGAAGAAGTAAAAACTTTGAGGTTTGCCGATGACATTGTAATTCTGTCAGAAACAGCAAAGGACTTGGAAGAGCAGTTGAACGGAATGGACAGTGTCTTGAAAGGAGGATATAAGATGAACATCAACAAAAGCAAAACGAGGATAATGGAATGTAGTCAAATTAAATCGGGTGATGCTGAGGGGATTAGATTAGGAAATGAGACACTTAAAGTAGTAAAGGAGTTTTGCTATTTAGGGAGTAAAATAACTGATGATGGTCGAAGTAGAGAGGATATAAAATGTAGACTGGCAATGGCAAGGAAATCGTTTCTGAAGAAGAGAAATTTGTTAACATCGAGTATAGATTTAAGTGTCAAGAAGTCGTTTCTGAAAGTATTTGTATGGAGTGTAGCCATGTATGGAAGTGAAACATGGACGATAACCAGTTTGGACAAGAAGAGAATAGAAGCTTTCGAAATGTGGTGCTACAGAAGAATGCTGAAGATAAGGTGGGTAGATCACGTAACTAATGAGGAGGTATTGAATAGGATTGGGGAGAAGAGAAGTTTGTGGCACAACTTGACTAGAAGAAGGGATCGGTTGGTAGGACATGTTTTGAGGCATCAAGGGATCACAAATTTAGCATTGGAGGGCAGCGTGGAGGGTAAAAATCGTAGAGGGAGACCAAGAGATCAATACACTAAGCAGATTCAGAAGGATGTAGGTTGCAGTAGGTACTGGAAGATGAAGAAGCTTGCACGGGGTAGAGTAGCATGGAGAGCTGCATCAAGCCAGTCTCAGGACTGAAGACCACAACAACAACATCAAACCTAAGGGACACTGTTGTAAGTAAATACGATCAAACAGCGATATGCTTTTCGTGAGAAAAGGAGATTGCTTGGCACACAAGCTTCCTTAAAACTACACGTCCTGCTACATCAAAATTGGTCAGTAGAGTTCAGCACCATACTGTTGTACGAGAAAATAATCTAACTACTGTAACTAAGAAATTTTGAGAGGTTGTTACGTATTGAATGACAACTATAGAGAATGCATTTATTTTCATGTATTTTAGTGAACTTTGTACACTTACAATTCTGTCGATTGATAGACGGCGACGACAATGAAGTTCACCTCCGTTTCCAGAAACAATGTATTTCTATTCTTCACTTCCAGAAAATTTGTGTGCATAAATGTTTGGCAACTGTTACACATACTTTACTCAGTTGTATCACTACAATAGCAATTTTCATTACTTGTAACAATACGTTCTGAGCGACGGCCTAACAAAACGTCCTCTTTCCATAAGATACAGATTAACAGTCTTCTTTTTTTAATAAATCAATTGTCTTTTTTTTATAGAGTCCATACTCAAAGATTCACAATTACTATCGCTGCGGGGATTGCGCGCTAAAGTGTTTCTTGCTGTCCAGCTGCGCTTCGATTCACTTCAAGTACTTTTTGAATCACATTTCCATTTACGGTATTTACATACATTACCGAGTTTCTAAGAATAAAATCAGGCACAAATTAGTTTAAAAAAAAGGCAGTGAGGCTCACATAACATTACACCCTTGCCAGCTGCGCGGCGAAATTGCACTGCAGCGTCACACATTCATCCATCGGCCGCCAAAGATTACAATTTCAGGTTTTCCGTCGACACCTGTATGAATATCAATTTTTGACCAGTTTGCGTAACTCCTCCGTAGTGCGTCAGTTTCTTTCTTTTCTTTTTTTCATTTTTTTCTTCGAAAATATTTTGTTTACTGCTACAGGTTTCGAGCGATAGTTCATTCCCGAGTGTTACGTTACACAGTCTTAAACATTATTTTGTCATATCTGAAAAATAACATTTCAGATCGTATAACGTACCACTTCAGAATGAGCCATCGCCCGAGACCGGCAGCATAAATATAAAGAATCAGCTTTGGTGGATTACTATTATAATATCAAGAATTTCATATAACTTGAGTCAGTAAATAGGTTTGTTCGCATAAAGACGGACAGTGCGACGTCAGGAGTACAACGGAGTGTCAAGATGGCGACCATTGTTGCAACTTCACTTGATGGCGACAGAAGAGAGGAGCGCGCCGACAATGTGGTGCCCAGTGACAACACCTTACACAGGAGACAAACCACGTCGTCCTTTCAAACGAGTCTCGGGTATGAGTGCAGCATCACCATGGATGTATCCGTGTGTGGAGGCTCTGAGAAGTACAATCTTTGACAGATTGCATTAACTTTCATCATCTAGGTGCCGCTGGGTTCATACACCTGGTAATTTAGACAGCAGCCATTATATTTCTGCCGTGAAAAGGCCAGTGGCTGTGTGCTAGTTTTTACGTCTCCATGTTATCTTTCAACAAGATATCGTAAGACCACGCTGCCCATGCTGTTCTGACCTACCTTGATACAGAAGCAGTTCGTCTGTTACCCTGGCTAGCAAGGTCTCCAGACCTCTCACCTACTGATAAAGTGTGGTCATGGGTTAGCAAGAGAATGGCACACCACCACTCGTCAGCCCAATACAACTGATGAACTTTGGCGAAGAGCTGAAACTGCATGGAATGACGTTCCTGTGTCTCTCAATCAAGCTCAGATTGTTTCGATACCCAGCCCGGTTGTAGCCACTGTTGCTGCCAGAGATGGCGGCTCTGCGTATTACATTTCGCGCTCTGTGTAATCTCATATGACCTGCAAGTTCAATCGTGTACTTGTATTCCTCGCACTACTCGTATACTGCGCTTGTCAATCGGTAAAATTTTGTTATTTGGCATTCTTTCTGGTGTTGCAGTTTTAACGGCCAGCAGTTAATCATTGCGTGATTCTGCTAGTGCACCGTCGGGACTTGCAGGCTCCGGCGACTTTCTGTTATCTGCTGTTAGTCGATAGTCTTCTGTTGCCATCCCATCAGCGCCAATACCGCTGTACTGATCTCGGCAACATTCCTCCGGTCCGTCCCTCGTTTAATGAGGGTGTTATTTGTCACAGTTTCACTTGCGAGCGCTGACGACGCTGCTAAGATGTTGGTAGTTCTGGTCATCAAGCTGTTTCACTCGCTGCTAGTCTGTCCAAGGTGGAAGGAGCAGGAGCAACATCCCGTAACACATTCATAACTTGAACCAAGAAAAGCTGAACTTTCAAACAACTTCCGAAATACGATACAGTATGCTTGAAACATATTACTTCCTCTCGCATACGTTTCGCGAGATGATCACAACGAGAACATCATAGAAATTAGATGCCACATAGAGATTCACTGACAACTATCCTTCCGACGCGCTATTCGTGAATGGAACAGAAAAAAGGGAAAATAGTGATTCCAGAAGTACCTTCCGGCACACAACGTAAGGTGGCTTACGGATTATAGATATAGATATGTATGTAGACAACGTAAATATTGTAGACACAGGTCATGCACAGACTCATCTAAAAGTCATGAAGATCATTTCGTTCGAAAAATAAATTCCGTTGGAATCTTCAGTTATATATTTTACAGGAGAAGACGTCAGATGGAAGAAACAGGAACAGTTTCTACGAATTAGGATTCAGAATGCTAGATCTCGATTGTTGTGGGAAGAACGGAGCATATTACAAGGAAAGATAGACATGCGGAATCAGACTTGACATAAATTAGTGAAGTAAATCTAAAGAGACCGAGGAAGTCTGGTTGACGATTATGGGGCAATAAGGATAGCATCAGTGAATCGTGTGAAAAGTTGTTGTGAGGAGGGAACTAAGCAACAGTTTGAGTTACTCTGAGCAACGTTATAATCAAATTATTCTTCTCCCTGCTAAAATACCAATCACTATTACACATGTAACCGAGCGAGGTGGCGCGGTGGTTAGCACACTGGACTCGCATTCGGGAGGACGACGGTTCAAACACGCGTCCGGCCATCCTGATTTAGGTTTTCCGTGTTTTTTCCTAAATCGCTTCAGGCAAATGGCGGGATGTTTCCTTCGAAAGAGCACGGCCCAATTTCTTCCCACCCTTCCCTAATCCGAGCTTGTCCTCCGCCTCCAATGACCTCGTTGTCGACGGGACCTTAAACGCTAAGCTCCTCCTCCCCCATTATACACGTATTAGGAACTTGAGGAGTTAATTAAATACCTAATGGGTTGAATATGTAACAGTCTACAGTAACGTAGAATTATTGGAGAAAGTGACTGGGGGAAAGAAACGGTACAGTTGAAATGTTGAGAGTTCTGTGCTAGGTTTCAGCTGACTGGCGCAATTCCCTATTCTCAAAAGCGTAGAAGAAGGCAGAGGACATAGAGAGTTACAGCTGATCTACGCCATTTAGATTTGTCGTAAATTTGCGGTTTTTTTTCGAGTTATTTACACGACGATAACCTCGAGAAAATAAAGGTTCAACGTAACTGTTATCCCAGGTTTTTCTCTTAGCACAACACTATGTAATTTTCTTGGGTGCTAGTCTCTAACGAGAACTTGTAGTTTTTCTTGCGTAACACTTTCACAAAATTAAAATAGATTCGGAAAGCTTATTTTTATTTGATTACTGTTCAGAAAAATATTACGATTAGCTGCTCTTCGGAAGCAGCTGGAAATCGCCCTGACAGCGTTCAGAGACTGGAAGCTGCTAGGAATGAAAGTGTTGGGGAACAACAGAGAGACTCGTACCAGAAATACCAAAGCTTCCTCAAGCAAGATCCTCGCCCGTGTATACCGTCTCCTCTCCAGGAAACTGGTGTGAAAATTCTGTAATAGTTTGCCGGTAGACATGATGCAAGAATCTGAATATCCCCATTGAGAGAATAAGGTGCAACCAACTGCAGGTTGTGGCGCACGTGGAAACTAACGATGCGTGTCGTTGTCATACACTGGAGCAGAAAAGTCACCTACATAAGTGATTAACATTGCAAGATCACAAGTTAACGTAAGCGCGAGATAAGTCATTGCAAATGTGAAGTGCTGATACATTAATAACCGATGTATACGCCAGAATGTTGAATGCAAGCATGCTAATGTGCACATATTGTGTTGTACGGTTGCCATATACCAGTTTGTGGGCTGGAGTTCCATGCTGTTGCACTTCGTCGGTCAATACAGAATGATTAATGCTGGTTGTGGATGACGCTTGAGTTGTTGTCCGATGATGTCCCATATGTGCTCGATTGGAGACAGATCTGATGATCGAGCAGGCCAAAGCAACATGACGACCCTCTGTAGAGCATGTTGGCTTATAATAACTGTGTATGAGCGATATGTTATCATGATGCAAAATTCTGTTCATGAATGACAGTAAAGCAAGTCCAATCAGCAGATTGACGTACAAATTTGCAGTCAGGGTGCGTGGAATAACTACGAGAGTGCTCCTGCTGTTACACGAAATCGCACCCCAGACCATAGCTCCAGGTGTAGGTCCAGTGTGTCTAGCACGCAGATAGGTTGGTTGCAGGCCCTCATTTGGCCTTCTTTAAACCTACACACACCCGTCACTGGTACCGAGGCAGAATCAGCTTTCATCATACAACATGACAGACCTCTTACCTGCCTTCCAATGAGTTCTCGCTTGACACCTCTGAAGTCGTAAATGGAGGTGGTTTGGGGTTAGTGGAATGCATGCTACGGGGCGTCTGGCTAGGAACTGTCCTTGAAGTAATTGATTTGTAACAGTTCTTTGTGTCAGAGTGGTGTCAACCGCTGCAGATGCAGTACGATGCGCCAGAGCCATACGCAGAACACGATGGTCTTCCCTCTCGGTAGTGCCACATAGCCGTCCGGAGCCCGGTCTTCTTAAGACGGTACATTCCGGTGACCACCGCTGCAAGCAGTCATGTACAGTAGCTACATTTCTGCCAAGTCTTTCTGCAATATACAGTTTTTAGTAGACCTATTACACGACCTCGTTCAGAGTCAGTGAGGTGTTGATAATGGCGTCTTTGTCGCCTTAAAAGCATTCTTGACTTAACATCAACTCACCACGTCCAATCTGAAATGTAACTAACGCTCACGACCGTTACAGCGTGTATTTAAAGCAACCCTGATTACATCCTAATAATGATGCTACTAGGGATACTCTTATGCGACTGGTGCGAAATCTGAATAGAAATCACCTTTCAGAAGTAGAAACATGCCTACCAACTTTCGTTTATTTCAGTGACTAGCAGAGAAAATTGAGGTGACGAGCCTCGCTTACGGAGTTTCAACGAATATTACAGCCTGTAGTATTGTCCCCAGAACTAATTGGGGACTTCAATCCTGACTGAGTAGAATTGTTGAAGCAAACACCTCGAAGGTTCTGTGACTAACAAGACTGACTTCCTGGACTTGCGCCAAAGGGGTTGGAAACTGGAGGCTATCCATAAATGGGTCAGGGTTGCACTGTACTCGTATATCAGAGCCGACCCAGGCGGCTGAATCTGTGTGGAGTGCACACGAAAGCTTTTTAGCTCAGACTATATAATGATACCACTAGGAGACTCAGAAGCTTTAGAATAAGATTAAAAGAATTGCCCTCGATCCTCCAGATTAGACGGTTAAATTTCTAGTGCTCAGATGCCGAAGAATTCGCAACACAGACGCAGAGTTTGAATCAAACCTCAACAAGCACTGAAGCTCTTAAAATATTACGTACAGAAAGCTGGCTAAAACGCAAAATTGACGGCAGTGGTGCATTTGAGGAAGATGCGTATTGTCAGTTTAGACGAATGAGAAATGGAGGTCATGTTTTTGTTGCAATAGACAAAAAATTCAAATCCACCGGATAGAAGCTGAAGCTGGTTGGGCAAGTCAGTATCAAGGATGGGCACAAATTTTTAATTGGATCTAACTGTCGACTGCCAGATTCAGACCCAGATCTAACCGAAAACTTGAGAGGAAATCTCAGTTGCGAATGTAGCTAACGTACTTTAGTCATCCAACAATCAACTGGGAAAATTACAGTTTTGTATGTGGTGGACGAGAAAAGACATCCTGTCAAACATTAATAAACTCCTTGCCTGAAATCTGTCTTTAACAGATAGTTCGGAAGCCAACTCATCACGGAAAGACAGAGGGTGGACAAAAAAATGAAATAATCAAAAACACAACACATTACCATGCCTAATATGGTGTAGGAAAACCGTTGGCCCGGAAAACAGCTTCCACTTATCTCGGAATGGATATATACTGGATCCTGTATGGTTTGCAAACGAATCATATACCATCCTTCCCGCAAAATAGTTGCAAGTTCAGGTAACGACGATGGAGGTGGATAGCGATCACGTGCATTTCTCTCCGAAGTAGACGACAAAGGCTCAATAATATTGAGATTTGGTGACCGTGGTGGGCTGCGAAGAGGCGACAGTTCGTTATCGTTCACATATAACCAGTCTCGGGAGATGCGAGCTGTATTAACAGGGGCTCTGTCATCCTGGAATACAGCATCAGCACTGGGGAACAAACATGGTACATGGTACCACGGAATTGACTTGATCAGCCAAAATGGTCAGATAATCCTTGGTAGTAATGTGACCTTGCATAGTACCTATGGGGCTCTTGGAATACCACATAATATGCAAAAAACTGGTGATTTCTCAAACTGGGGAACAATCAAGAATGGGGTGCATAATACCACATAATATGCAAAAAAAAACTGGTGATTTCTCAAACTGGGGAACAATCAAGAATGGGGTGCCGCAAGGTTCGGTCTTGGGCCCTCTGCTGTTCTTAATATATATTAATGACTTGCCATTCTATATTCACGAAGATGCAAAGCTGGTACTTTTTGCCGATGATACAAGTATAGCTGTCACACCCAACAGACAAGAATTAACCGGTGAAATTGTAAACGATGTTTTTCAGAAAATCGTTAAGTGGTTCTCTGCAAATGGGCTCTCATTAAACTTTGACAAAACACAGTATAATGGGTGTTACAAAAGGTACGGCCAAACTTTCAGGAAACATTCCTCACACACAAAGAAAGAAAATATGTTATGTGGGCATGTGTCCGGAAACGCTTACTTTCCATGTTAGAGCTCATTTTATTACCTCTCTTCAAATCACATTAATCATGGAATGGAAACACACAGCAACGGAACGTACCAGCGTGACTTCAAACTCTTTGTTACAGGAAATGTTCAAAATGTCCTCCGTTAGCGAGGATACATGCATCCACCCTACGTCGCATGGAATCCCTGATGCGCTGATGCAGCCCTGGAGAATGGCGTATTGTATCACAGCCGTCCACAATATGAGCACGAAGAGTCTCTACATTTGGTACCGGGGTTGCGTAGACAAGAGCTTTCAAATTCCCCCATAAATGAAAGTCAAGAGGGTTGAGGTCAGGAGAGCGTGGAGGCCATGGAATTGGTCCGCCTCTACCAATCCATCGGTCACCGAATCTGTTGCGAAGCGTACGAACACTTCGACTGAAATGTGCAGGAGCTCCATCGTGCATGAACCACATGTTGTGTCGTACTTGTAAAGGCACGTGTTCTAGCAGCACAGGTAGAGTATCCCGTATGAAATCATGATAACGTGCTCCATTGAGCGTAGGTGGAAGAACTAAAATGAGCTCTAACATGGAAATTAGGCGTTTCCGGACACATGTCCACATAACATCTTTTCTTTATTTGTGTGTGAGGAATGTTTCCTGAAAGTTTGGCCGTACCTTTTTGTAACACCCTGTACACAGTTCCACACAGTAAATGGAATGACACCATTAATAAAAAGAGACTTCGATCAGAAATCGGTAGCTATGGTAGAATATTCAAAATTTCTAGGTGTATGCATTGATGAAGGGTTTAAATTGGAAAAAAAAAAAAACACTGAGGATCTGCTGAAATGTTTGAGTTCAGCTACTTATGCTATTAGGGTCATTGCAAATTTTGGCGATATACATCTCAGTAAATTAGCTTACCACGCGTATTTTCATTCTCTGCTTTCGTATGGCATCATATTCTGGGGTTACCCATCATTGAGTGAAAGAATGTTCATTGCACAAAAGCGTGTAATCAGAATAATTGCTGGAGCTCATCCAAGATCATCCTGCAGACACTTATTTAAAGAGCTAGGGATCTTCACTGTAGCCTCTCAATATATATATATATTCACTTATAAAATTTGTTATTAACAATCCGAACGAATTCAAAAGTAATAGCAGTGTACATGGCTACAACAGTAGGAGAAAGGAGGATCTTCACTACTCAAGGTTAAATCTAACTTTGGCTCAGAATGGGGTAAGTTATGCTGCCACAAAAGTCTTTGGTCACTTACCTAATGACATCAAAAGTCTGACAGATAGCCATATAGCATTTAAAAGGAAATTAAAATAATTTCTTAATGGCAACTCCTTCTACTCATTAGATGAATCTTTGCATATAGTAAGTGGGTAATTTCCCCAACCCTCACGAAAAAAAAGAATATTAAGTGTCACGTAATATTTTGTGTAATGTAATATCTTCTATAGACATCTTTTATTAACCTGACACGTTCCACATCATTACGAAGTGTCGTATTCATGATCTATGGAACAAGTACTAATCTAATCTACTCTAATCTAAAAACGTTATGGGTGTCCAAATCGTCAACGCACGTCAGCAATGTTTCGGTCTTGGTACGTAAACTCGGCCAGAAAATGAAAACAGTGGGCAACAAGAACTAATCCGACCAAAGACTTTCTTCCATTGCTCCAACGCTGAGGTTGGGTTTCAGCATCTCGTTCTCCTGTTACGGGCATTTGCATCGTTGATGGGGTGGTTTTGGAATTCCACCTCACTCTGCAATTCCCCGGTTGTGGAGCTCCCTTCGTGTTGTTTTGGTGCTGACAGGGTTCGCGAGTGCTACAATCAGTTCTGCAGTGACTTTTGCAGCTGTCGTCCTCTCGTTTTCGTCACAGTCCTCTCCAATGACCGTCTGTCACGATCACTCAATACATACTTTCGTCCGCATTGTGACTTGGCGGGTAATGCTTTCCCGCTTTCTCTGCGTCGGTATAAACCTTCGATGTGGTGCTTTTTCGAACACCAAAGACTTGGTTGTGGAAGCGCCCACCATACGAGCACCAACAATCTGCCACGATCGAATTCACTTTCCTCCGACATAATGCACTCACAAACACAGAACGCTGAAACATGAAACGTATTGAGAACATTACACAGGTGCCATTCATGGTAAAATACAACAGCGGAATTGCAGGCTTGGTTAGCATGTGCATTTATGTTCATTCATGCATATCTCGCAGTGTTTCCATATTTTTGTTCAACCCCAGTAGGTACACTCTTTGACATAAAACTCGACCGGCGGCCGGCCGCATCAGAGGCTAAGTCCGCGCTGATCGCGACATGGGACAAAAAAACTGGCCAACTCGCTAATTCCTTAAGTCCGGTTATCTCCACAATCTAGCAACACTGTAGACTGCGGTACTTCCTGGCGGAAATCCTGTCCCATGACAGAGAAACCCTAGGCTGATTACGCCTGTGGTCTAGCGGTAGCGTGCGTTGTTTCTGTTCATAACGTCAGTGGATCGAGAGCAGCTGGCATAAAATATTTTTATAGCCTCTTCTGTTTGAATGCTGAAGACGTGAATGTAATGGTAGCGCAGATTCAATCTATTTCGCTTTCTGACACACCGATATCAAAATTTTATGCAGTAACCATTTTGCGGCAGATTTCCTGCAGACTGTCCTCCTCTGGATGTCGTACGCGGCAAAGCTCCGGGATCCATTTGCTGGCTACTGGCAGCGGCCGTGGCGACTGCAGCGGCGCTGCACTCCCCCGTTCTTTATCGAAAGCGCCTGCTACCGCTCATCGCTTTTGATGATTTAAAATGCTTTATTATTAAATGTTGCTCCACAGAAAATTTCTACAATTTCCATTCACGCTCAAAAGCAACGGAGACAGACGTCCTGATTAGTAGGCGGGTATTATATTACATTAATCGGCAAGAGCTGAGTATGGCCCAAAATTAATTTTATAGACTGGGACGAAATTAAACCACCTCACAACATTCGATGAATTTATAAATGCTTAATACCTCGTTTCTTTTCCTTTCAAACTCAATTATTTGTGCAACTTTTGGTCAATGTTCCGATGTTTTCGTCAACCCAGAGTGAGCGTCTGTGGTGTAAAGTGTATTACAGTTCTTGTGTCATTCCTTATGGTAAGTCTATGCGATAAACTGTGTGAATACCTTGCAATGCATGCTCTGTAGCGGTGCAGGAACACTGCACATTTGGAGTTCCATGTATGGGTTCATGAAGTATTTATTGTTGATCGGAGGTGATAGTTAAGGTCATCAGATTTAGACCAGAAAAATTTGTCGTTTTGGAGGTTTTAGAGAACGGAAAGGAATTGCTAACGCCGGTGTTAGAAAACGTCTACAGTTAAATGCTATTGGAAAAATTTACAAGAGGGGAACTATATTAATCAACATGTGCACTTCATAAACAACCTTCTGACATGTTAGACCTATATGACGAACAAAGCTCAAATTTATATCGTTGACAGTCGGTTTGAATCTTTTCAGGATCTATTTTACAGTGCCAGAATGAGAATTTCACTCTGCAGCGGAGTGTGCGCTGATATGAAGCTTCCTGGCAGATTAAAACTGTGTGCCCGACCGAGACTCGAACTCGGGACCTTTGCCTTTCGCGGGCAAGTGCTCTACCAACTGAGCTACCGAAGCACGACTCACGGCCGGTACTCACAGCTTTACTTCTGCCAGTACCTCGTCTCCTACCTTCCAAACTTTACAGAAGCTCTCCTGCGAACCTTGCAGAACTAGCACTCCTGAAAGAAAGGATATTGCGGAGACATGGCTTAGCCACAGCCTGGGGGATGTTTCCAGAATGAGAATTTCACTCTGCAGCGGAGTGTGCGCTGATATGAAACTTCCTGGCAGATTAAAACTGTGTGCCCGACCGAGACTCGAACTCGGGACCTTTGCCTTTCGCGGGCAAGTGCTCTACCAACTGAGCTACCGAAGCACGACTCACGCCCGGTACTCACAGCTTTACTTCTGCCAGTACCTCGTCTCCTACCTTCCAAACTTTACAGAAGCTCTCCTGCGAACCTTGCAGAACTAGCACTCCTGAAAGAAAGGATATTGCGGAGACATGGCTTAGCCACAGCCTGGGGGATGTTTCCAGAATGAGAATTTCACTCTGCAGCGGAGTGTGCGCTGATATGAAACTTCCTGGCAGATTAAAAAGTTTGGAAGGTAGGAGACGAGGTACTGGCAGAAGTAAAGCTGTGAGTACCGGGCGTGAGTCGTGCTTCGGTAGCTCAGTTGGTAGAGCACTTGCCCGCGAAAGGCAAAGGTCCCGAGTTCGAGTCTCGGTCGGGCACACAGTTTTAATCTGCCAGGAAGTTTCATATCAGCACACACTCCGCTGCAGAGTGAAATTCTCATTCTGGAAACATCCCCCAGGCTGTAGCTAAGCCATGTCTCCGCAATATCCTTTCTTTCAGGAGTGCTAGTTCTGCAAGGTTCGCAGGAGAGCTTCTGTAAAGTTTGGAAGGTAGGAGACGAGGTACTGGCAGAAGTAAAGCTGTGAGTACCGGGCGTGAGTCGTGCTTCGGTAACTCAGTTGGTAGAGCACTTGCCCGCGAAAGGCAAAGGTCCCGAGTTCGAGTCTCGGTCGGGCACACAGTTTTAATCTGCCAGGAAGTTTCATATCAGCGCACACTCCGCTGCAGAGTGAAATTCTCATTCTGGAAACATCCCCCAGGCTGTGGCTAAGCCATGTCTCCGCAATATCCTTTCTTTCAGGAGTGCTAGTTCTGCAAGGTTCGCAGGAGAGCTTCTGTAAAGTTTGGAAGGTAGGAGACGAGGTACTGGCAGAAGTAAAGCTGTGAGTACCGGGCGTGAGTCGTGCTTCGGTAGCTCAGTTGGTAGAGCACTTGCCCGCGAAAGGCAAGGGTCCCGAGTTCGAGTCTCGGTCGGGCACACAGTTTTAATCTGCCAGGAAGTTTCATATCAGCGCACACTCCGCTGCAGAGTGAAATTCTCATTCTGGAAACATCCCCCAGGCTGTGGCTAAGCCATGTCTCCGCAATATCCTTTCTTTCAGGAGTGCTAGTTCTGCAAGGTTCGCAGGAGAGCTTCTGTAAAGTTTGGAAGGTAGGAGACGAGGTACTGGCAGAAGTAAAGCTGTGAGTACCGGGCGTGAGTCGTGCTTCGGTAGCTCAGTTGGTAGAGCACTTGCCCGCGAAAGGCAAAGGTCCCGAGTTCGAGTCTCGGTCGGGCACACAGTTTTAATCTGCCAGGAAGTTTCATATCAGCGCACATTCCGCTGCAGAGTGAAATTCTCATTCTGGAAACATCCCCCAGGCTGTGGCTAAGCCATGTCTCCGCAATATCCTTTCTTTCAGGAGTGCTAGTTCTGCAAGGTTCGCAGGAGAGCTTCTGTAAAGTTTGGAAGGTAGGAGACGAGGTACTGGCAGAAGTAAAGCTGTGAGTACCGGGCGTGTGTCGTGCTTCGGTAGCTCAGTTGGTAGAGCACTTGCCCGCGAAAGGCAAAGGTCCCGAGTTCGAGTCTCGGTCGGGCACACAGTTTTAATCTGCCAGGAAGTTTCATATCAGCGCACACTCCGCTGCAGAGTGAAATTCTCATTCTGGAAACATCCCCCAGGCTGTGGCTAAGCCATGTCTCCGCAATATCCTTTCTTTCAGGAGTGCTAGTTCTGCAAGGTTCGCAGGAGAGCTTCTGTAAAGTTTGGAAGGTAGGAGACGAGGTACTGGCAGAAGTAAAGCTGTGAGTACCGTGCGTGAGTCGTGCTTCGGTAGCTCAGTTGGTAGAGCACTTGCCCGCGAAAGGCAAGGGTCCCGAGTTCGAGTCTCGGTCGGGCACACAGTTTTAATCTGCCAGGAAGTTTCATATCAGCGCACACTCCGCTGCAGAGTGAAATTCTCATTCTGGAAACATCCCCCAGGCTGTGGCTAAGCCATGTCTCCGCAATATCCTTTCTTTCAGGAGTGCTAGTTCTGCAAGGTTCGCAGGAGAGCTTCTGTAAAGTTTGGAAGGTAGGAGACGAGGTACTGGCAGAAGTAAAGCTGTGAGTACCGGGCGTGAGTCGTGCTTCGGTAGCTCAGTTGGTAGAGCACTTGCCCGCGAAAGGCAAAGGTCCCGAGTTCGAGTCTCGGTCGGGCACACAGTTTTAATCTGCCAGGAAGTTTCATATCAGCGCACATTCCGCTGCAGAGTGAAATTCTCATTCTGGAAACATCCCCCAGGCTGTGGCTAAGCCATGTCTCCGCAATATCCTTTCTTTCAGGAGTGCTAGTTCTGCAAGGTTCGCAGGAGAGCTTCTGTAAAGTTTGGAAGGTAGGAGACGAGGTACTGGCAGAAGTAAAGCTGTGAGTACCGGGCGTGTGTCGTGCTTCGGTAGCTCAGTTGGTAGAGCACTTGCCCGCGAAAGGCAAAGGTCCCGAGTTCGAGTCTCGGTCGGGCACACAGTTTTAATCTGCCAGGAAGTTTCATATCAGCGCACACTCCGCTGCAGAGTGAAATTCTCATTCTGGAAACATCCCCCAGGCTGTGGCTAAGCCATGTCTCCGCAATATCCTTTCTTTCAGGAGTGCTAGTTCTGCAAGGTTCGCAGGAGAGCTTCTGTAAAGTTTGGAAGGTAGGAGACGAGGTACTGGCAGAAGTAAAGCTGTGAGTACCGGGCGTGAGTCGTGCTTCGGTAGCTCAGTTGGTAGAGCACTTGCCCGCGAAAGGCAAAGGTCCCGAGTTCGAGTCTCGGTCGGGCACACAGTTTTAATCTGCCAGGAAGTTTCATATTTTACAGTGAATCACCTTGGCATTTGCAAAGCAGACATCCATGATATTAAGTTAATTTACTAAGTCGAAATCGGACGAAGACTGATGCTTAAAGGCATTATTCAGATTTCGTACAATGAATTTTTTCTAGCAGTTTGCAACTTCATTAATTAAAATGGAATATAAAAGGTTGTAGTCAGCGGCTTCCACCGAGATTGGAACTGCTATGTCATACAGTACGAGCAACGCAACGCACAAGGGAACCTCTTTTTTTTCAATTTTGCTTTTTTTCTTTTACCTTTTTTTGACGATTACCCCTTTTTTTCTCTCTTATTTTAAAGCCCCTTAGGAAAATGGCACTAAAAGAAGAAACTAAGTGCCACCGCCACTTTTCATCCTATAACAAAAAAAAAAAAAAAATCTTGTCCACTTCAGGCGTTGGTTCCTGACTAAACCTTCCCCAGAGAGCTGCCTATATACCACGGGAAATATGGGAACTCAAGGTTAGGGCTATCCTTACAAACAAAACAAAATCTTCCTTTCTCTGAATTTTATTTTTATTTTCATTATTTTTGGTAATTTTTCTTGTCTAATTGAACAGACGCCTTCTGCGCCCCGCTGGTAATATGTTGAGTCACGTCTTCTCGAAATTGATGTGTTCCGTTCAATAGTTCAAATATGGTCATTGGTTCAAACAGGAAACCTTCTTCACTATTGGCTTAACACATTCCGGCTACGAGGCGGGTTGTGGAAAGTACTCCGAAGCAAGTTCGAGAAAAATTGTCTGTATTTAGGGTGACGGACAACGACTTAATGACGGTCGTTGAGGTATTTCCAAAAATAGAGAACAGAGTTTACTGTTTGCCCAAATAGGTAGTGAATGGCATGTCCGCGAATCCAATTCACAGCATTGGTTTTTGTCCGAGGAAAATAGTCACGTCCCGAAACTAATAATGAAAGGGGAGTGTTCCGATTCAGAATGTCCCGCGTTAGAAAAGCCACAATACGACGACTAACCTCTGAGCTAATGACACACTGCCGACAATAGACGGACTACATTCACTGCGATGTTGCCTGAGCCTCAAAACGCAACCTTAAAACACAAAAACAGGTGTTACTTATGTGAAGAACGCCGTTCTTGGAGTCCAGAAATTAAATATACTTTCTAAGTGTCTCATCTTACAGTGGATTATATCGTACGAGTCTTCGATGTGGAAAACGTATGTCAAGTTAATTTAGCGAGGTAATGCCGGCCTACACCCGGAAGTAAATGCACTATCAGAGTGTTGACAAATAGTTGCTACGACGCTGTCATTTCTCGGCTCTCTTACGAAGCAGCTCTCAGCGAAATGCTTGCCGTGATTCTCCGATACGATTCTTCAGAGTGGAGACGCGCGCGCACGTTTGGTTTTTATGCGGCGTTCTCCCCTGATGGTTTCTGACGTCGCCTTGTGGGCTATGTATACATTTGAGACATTCAATTATCATTAATCCAGAATGATACAAGTTTCAGCTTCCAGCGTGGAAGAAGGCTGTTGACGCCGACATTATATCATTTCAACGTAGGGAATGGAAAACGGATCATTCAATGTTTCTCATTCAACATAAAGCATGTGAGATAATTTTCCGTAACGTTCATAATCATCTAAAAATACAAACGAAGTAAAAATACATGGAAGCTTATTCGAATTGAATATAATGTAAGATACCGAACGCTTTGCACCTCGACGTCGAATTTGTCCACGTGCAATCTTTTGCAGCATACACATAGAATGTCATGATTACCACGAGAATGAAGAAATATGTTGGTAAGGATGGAAGCAAGAAGAGACGCAGTCAACTAATATTCGATTCCTCATGGCATTCATTTCATTTGAGACGTAAGAAGAGGTAAAGCGGGATATTACTTTCGTTAACACGAAAGATATGCCGCACATATTGATAACGAGGAAGTCTGCGTCTTCATACGTCTCCTCCTTGAAATCTGTATGCTCTGTTATATACTAAGTAGCCCGGTCATTGTTTCAGTAATGTTACCCTCTTGCTTGACCCCGTAACGATGAACAGATTCCAAATGCATGTCTCTGCATGAAAGTAGCTGTTCGAACCCTTCCTGGGTTGTTTTTTGTGTTTTATTGCTTGGAATTCCTGAAGCAGACCACTGGGCCTTCCCCCCTCGTGGGTTAGGTCTCGAAACTAAACCGCTTTTTACCCAATGAAATACAAAACGTATTGCAGGTTAGTTCCTAGGACAGTAACATTAAATTTGCGTTGTAGACGGCACATGAACGTGACGACTATCCATATTACTCATCAATATAAAAAGACAATATTATGGCAATTTAGCAGGATTACTCAACATGAATTCTGAAATTGGGTGACTGACCGTACAGGTGCTAAACGTCGTTAAGAGTATACGATGTCCTAATCGCATTAGGAATATGAAGTTCGTCTTCTACAGCTCGCAACTTTCACATTGCTATCTCCACCCTACTCCAGACAGCCCTCGGTGGAGTTGCACTACGTTGCCGATGTAATGGAAGGCCTTCCAACCGACAACAGACCACATATTGAAAAATACAAACGAATTCTCTTGCAGCGTAAGCTCATTGTAACTAATCCAAAAATTATTGGAGAGGAACATTGTCCTATTCAAAAAAAGTAAAATGTTACACACTGTTGACGTCAAGCGGACATTATCTATGTCCTGTCTTGTGTCCTACTCATCTATAATATCAAATGTACTCTCAAAATGATTATGTATAATGGATGATAATGTAATGTATTGATACCAGATGGTGGGTTCACAACAGTATTGATGCGAAAATAAAACAGAAGTTCGCAAAAGTGCAGGTGTACATTTTCGTACGTTTTCACCTCGAGATGTACAGTCGTGCTCAAAAGTATCCGAACGACCTGAATTGCATTTCGCCTGATTCGCATGCAACCGGCATAACACAGCTGTCTAGCAGGTCCTCTAATGGCTCCTTGGTACAGTCGTTTAACTATTGAAAATGGTTCCAATAAGTCACCACTAGAAAACACTGCTCTGTATCGCAATAACTCAAGATGCAAAGTAATACCACGATACTACAAATATCAGGGAACACCTTATCACAGATAAGACTGTCCTTAAGGCCTGTAAGCTCACATTTATTACAATAAATAACATACCTGAAATGTTACCACTCTCATTATTTCGTCAGATTGGTAATGCATGTAGTAAGTTCGTCGTATTCATGATTTCCTCTTCAAAGTAACATACCGTACATATTATTTAACACAAAATGACATTAAAAATTTAAGTTATTCACGAGCAGCTAGTTGAGAATATGTATGAACTTCGAATGACACGACGAACCGTCTTGTTCCGCATATGGATTCAAACCCAGCTCATGCAGACTAGCAAAGATTTCGTGACTGACGGAAACTAACAGTCATTCCTGATTAGGCATACAGACAGTGATATACCTCGATTTAAGGCAGTATCAGTTAGCAAATATCAACTTTAAATTGCATAACGCAAACATTTTTAACGGACGCGAATTCCTACCCAGCATCTATTGTCCCTGTTAACGAACTACGAGAGATGTTAAATATTGCTTCTTCACAAGTAACTTACTTGAAATGCCGTGAGGTAAAGCTTTGTGTTGGACACGGATTCGAACCCAGAACCTAATCGGATTGCTATCGAAGCACAGTCAAATGTGACATATCGGATTTTCGCGGCAGTAGCTAGATGTCTTATCTGAAATGACGAGACGGAACATTAATTACTTCTTTCCCAGGATTCCAACCCGGCACCCATCACTGTTAGATTCTATAGAAAACAAACGTTAAATATGGGTTTGTTGCACCAGCAGTGACATGTGAGCATGTTTGAACTAGAAGTAATATGACGTAGAGTTCAGCGCACATTGGGAATAGAGCCCCACACATATCGTTGTTGACTACACACAAAGAGACGTCAGCTACCGAATTTTTCTCCACCAGCTGATCAGAATAACATCTTGAACTTACAGTCATCTCGCAAATAGTTCTGTGTCTCATTGGGAGTTAAAAACGTCAGATATCGTTAGTGCTGACAACGAATGAAAATACATTAAAAATCAAAATTATTATCCACCAGCAGATAGGTGTTATCATGCTAGAGCTTGATAATACATAATTAAATCTTTAGTGCCGGGCCAGGATTCGATCCCATTCACGCGCAATATGTGGAGATGTTGAGGAATCTGCAGTTTTGAACAAACAATAAATTGTAGCCGACCTGTATTGCCACGAAGGGATCAAATTACGCGTTAAGGGCGATCTGAGTTGCATTCCCAGTTCAGAACCAATTTTATCGACATACAGAAGCTCGGATAAAAGATGGAACAAGTGTCCTGTGACCATACGTAGCGTTTGTTTCGTCACTTGAAATAAATAACTAGTACAAGAAAGGTTACTGGCGATAGAGTTTCTACATGTCACCACTCCAGACTTTATTGAGGTTCAACCTACCGTCTACTTGGTAGAGAAGGAATATCATCTTTAATGTGAATTTTCAAACCACAGAGCCATTATATTTTCTTCACTTGGTGTAGCCAGGAGAGATTGGATTCTGTCTCTCCCTATCAAAAATCATTGACAGAAGTGAGAATCGAACCCAGACCATGGGTATAACAAGCTACCATCCGTGCAACAGACCACGAAATCCTGCGGCTTATTTTTCTATCGTAACGCCGTTGCGCCACACTAGATGAGAATTCTGACACACAGGCTCCCTGTAGTAATTTGCAGCATGTTCAGTAAATTCATTGACTTGGTTGACCGAATCACCATAGCTGCCTCGGCTACCCAGCGCATACATTCGACTCTATTTTGTAGTCACCGAAATAAAATCACGTAACTGCCACCTACACAGAACTGCCAACAGTGTAGGATGCAGATGTTTAAACAGGAAGTGTTCCTTTCCACTTGAGCTATTCTATTGCGCTATCTGTTTGTAGAAAACGTCGTTCAGTCCAAAAGAAAAGCTGTAACTATTTGTCTCTCAGAAATCAAGACCTAGCCATATCAATAATCTCACAGTGCTGTGGAATCCAAAAGTTCTGGTGGAATAGTTGCCGAGCTCTGGAGCTGTTGTAGCTACGTGTCAGCTAGTAGCGTAGATAATATGTCGCGAGTTCGAATACATTCAGTGCTACATTTTTTAAAACGCAATTCTGCTGTCTGCTGAAGTCATCAATCTAATGGAACTTTGAACATAATTCCCTTCACTTCTCAACCCAAAGTAGTCGCATGTGGAAAAAGGGCTAACTACTGTGACATTTTGTTCTATTCAGGTTTAATAGACAGCAGGCAGCATATGCATCTCGAAGATGTGTAGGGAGAGCGCATCGTTCCATAATATGTTAGAAAAGTATTTTCTACATTAGCTGTCGTGTGGTAGTGAGATTTAATTCTTCTTCAAACCTTGTTTGACAGCTTTAACTCAGAACAAGTTTTCTACATGCATGTAATCAATAAACTGCATGTGCATTGTCAGACTGTGATAGGTAACATCAGAGAATTCGCATATATCGTTGATGATTAATTTCTCTCTCATACACTCCTGGAAATGGAAAAAAGAACACATTGACACCGGTGTGTCAGACCCACCATACTTGCTCCGGACACTGCGAGAGGGCTGTACAAGCAATGATCACACGCACGGCACAGCGGACACACCAGGAACCGCGGTGTTGGCCGTCGAATGGCGCTAGCTGCGCAGCATTTGTGCACCGCCGCCGTCAGTGTCAGCCAGTTTGCCGTGGCATACGGAGCTCCATCGCAGTCTTTAACACTGGTAGCATGCCGCGACAGCGTGGACGTGAACCGTATGTGCAGTTGACGGACTTTGAGCGAGGGCGTATAGTGGGCATGCGGGAGGCCGGGTGGACGTACCGCCGAATTGCTCAACACGTGGGGCGTGAGGTCTCCACAGTACATCGATGTTGTCGCCAGTGGTCGGCGGAAGGTGCACGTGCCCGTCGACCTGGGACCGGACCGCAGCGACGCACGGATGCACGCCAAGACCGTAGGATCCTACGCAGTGCCGTAGGGGACCGCACCGCCACTTCCCAGCAAATTAGGGACACTGTTGCTCCTGGGGTATCGGCGAGGACCATTCGCAACCGTCTCCATGAAGCTGGGCTACGGTCCCGCACACCGTTAGGCCGTCTTCCGCTCACGCCCCAACATCGTGCAGCCCGCCTCCAGTGGTGTCGCGACAGGCGTGAATGGAGGGACGAATGGAGACGTGTCGTCTTCAGCAATGAGAGTCGCTTCTGCCTTGGTGCCAATGATGGTCGTATGCGTGTTTGGCGCCGTGCAGGTGAGCGCCACAATCAGGACTGCATACGACCGAGGCACACAGGGCCAACACCCGGCATCATGGTGTGGGGAGCGATCTCCTACACTGGCCGTACACCACTGGTGATCGTCGAGGGGACACTGAATAGTGTGCGGTACATCCAAACCGTCATCGAACCCATCGTTCTACCATTCCTAGACCGGCAAGGGAACTTGCTGTTCCAACAGGACAATGCACGTCCGCATGTATCCCGTGCCACCCAACGTGCTCTAGAAGGTGTAAGTCAACTACCCTGGCCAGCAAGATCTCCGGATCTGTCCCCCATTGAGCATGTTTGGGACTGGATGAAGCGTCGTCTCACGCGGTCTGCACGTCCAGCACGAACGCTGGTCCAACTGAGGCGCCAGGTGGAAATGGCATGGCAAGCCGTTCCACAGGACTACATCCAGCATCTCTACGATCGTCTCCATGGGAGAATAGCAGCTTGCATTGCTGTGAAAGGTGGATATACACTGTACTAGTGCCAACATTGTGCATGCTCTGTTGCCTGTGTCTATGTGCCTGTGGTTCTGTCAGTGTGATCATGTGATGTACCTGACCCCAGGAATGTGTCAATAAAGTTTCCCCTTCCTGGGACAATGAATTCACGGTGTTCTTATTTCAATTTCCAGGAGTGTATTTTCTATTGTTTTAACAACACTGAAGGAAACCTTACGAAAATTGTACACCGTGTTATAAGAAATGAAATAAAAGTAACCACAATAACCTTACGACGAAAGTCTGTTTTAATAAAACCGAGTATCTGTACACAATCGTGCCTCTATCGACACGAAGTAGTATAATACTACTCACTTAGGTTTTGATTAGGTCTGTGATTAATTGGTATGCTGTGTCATACTCAAAAGGTATGCAAATGTGGTATTTCATAAATATAATTACGAGAATGAGATTCTCACTCTGCAGCGGAGTGTGCGCTGATATGAAACTTCCTGGCAGATTAAAACTGTGTGCCCGACCGAGACTCGAACTCGGTACCTTTGCCTTTCGCGGGCAAGTGCTCTACCAACTGAGCTACCGAAGCACGACACACGCCCGGTACTCACAGCTTTACTTCTGCCAGTACCTCGTTTCCTACCTTCCAAACTTTACAGAAGCTCTCCTGCGAACCTTGCAGAACTAGCACTCCTTTCAGGAGTGCTAGTTCTCAACTAGCTGCTCGTGAATAACTTAAATTTTTAATGCCATTTTGTGTTAAATAATAAGTACGGTATGTTACTTTGAAGAGGAAATCATGAATACGAAGAACTTACTACATGCATTACCAATCTGACGTAATAATGAGAGTGGTAACATTTCAGGTATGTCATTTATTGTAATGAATGTGAGCTTACAGGCCTTAAGGACAGTCTTATCTGTGATAAGGTGTTCCCTGATATTTGTAGTATCGTGGTATTACTTTACATCTTGAGTTATTGCGATACAGAGCAGTGTTTTCTAGTGGTGACTTATTGGAACCATTTTCAATAGTTAAACGACTGTACCAAGGAGCCATTAGAGGACCTGCTAGACAGCTGAGTTATGCCGGTTGCATGCGAATCAGGCGAAATGCAATTCAGGTCGTTCGGATACTTTTGAGCACGACTGTACATCTCGAGGTGAAAACGTACGAAAATGTACAACTGCACTTTTGCGAACTTCTGTTTTATTTTCGCATCAATACTGTTGTGAACCCACCATCTGGTATCAATACATTACATTATCATCCATTATACATAATCATTTTGAGAGTACATTTGATATTATAGATGAGTAGGACACAAGACAGGACATAGATAATGTCCACTTGTCGTCAACAGTGTGTAACATTTTACTTTTTTTGAATAGGACAATGTTCCTCTCCAATAATTTTTGGATTAGTTACAATGAGCTTACGCTGCAAGAGAATTCGCTTGTATTTTTCAATATGTGGTCTGTTGTCGGTTTGAAGGCCTTCCATTACATCGGCAACGTAGTGCAACTCCACCGGAGGGCTGTCTGGAGTAGGGTGGAGATAGCAATGTGAAAGTTGCGAGCTGTAGAAGACGAACTTCATATTCCTAATGCGATTAGGACATCGTATACTCTTGACGACGTTTAGCACCTGTACGGTCAGTCACCCAATTTCAGAATTCATGTTGAGTAATCCTGCTAAATTGCCATAATATTGTCTTTTTATATTGATGAGTAATATGGATAGTCGTCACGTTCATGTGCCGTCTACAACGCAAATTTAATGTTACTGTCCTAGGAACTAACCTGCAATACGTTTTGTATTTCATTGGGTAAAAAGCGGTTTAGTTTTGAGACCTAACCCACGAGGGGGGAAGGCCCAGTGGTCTGCTTCAGGAATTCCAAGCAATAAAACACAAAAAACAACCCAGGAAGGGTTCGAACAGCTACTTTCATGCAGAGACATGCATTTGGAATCTGTTCATCGTTACGGGGTCAAGCAAGAGGGTAACATTACTGAAACAATGACCGGGCTACTTAGTATATAACAGAGCATACAGATTTCAAGGAGGAGACGTATGAAGACGCAGACTTCCTCGTTATCAATATGTGCGGCATATCTTTCGTGTTAACGAAAGTAATATCCCGCTTTACCTCTTCTTACGTCTCAAATGAAATGAATGCCATGAGGAATCGAATATTAGTTGACTGCGTCTCTTCTTGCTTCCATCCTTACCAACATATTTCTTCATTCTCGTGGTAATCATGACATTCTATACGTATGCTGCAAAAGATTGCACGTGGACAAATTCGACATCGAGGTGCAAAGCGTTCGGTATCTTACATTATATTCAATTCGAATAAGCTTCCATGTATTTTTACTTCGTTTGTATTTTTAGATGATTATGAACGTTACGGAAAATTATCTCACATGCTTTATGTTGAATGAGAAACATTGAATGATCCGTTTTGCATTCCCTACGTTGAAATGATATAATGTCGGCGTCAACAGCCTTCTTCCACGCTGGAAGCTGAAACTTGTATCATTCTGGATTAATGATAATTGAATGTCTCAAATGTATACATAGCCCACAAGGCGACGTCAGAAACCATCAGGGGAGAACGCCGCATAAAAACCAAACGTGCGCGCGCGTCTCCACTCTGAAGAATCGTATCGGAGAATCACGGCAAGCATTTCGCTGAGAGCTGCTTCGTAAGAGAGCCGAGAAATGACAGCGTCGTAGCAACTATTTGTCAACACTCTGATAGTGCATTTACTTCCGGGTGTAGGCCGGCATTACCTCGCTAAATTAACTTGACATACGTTTTCCACATCGAAGACTCGTACGATATAATCCACTGTAAGATGAGACACTTAGAAAGTATATTTAATTTCTGGACTCCAAGAACGGCGTTCTTCACATAAGTAACACCTGTTTTTGTGTTTTAAGGTTGCGTTTTGAGGCTCAGGCAACATCGCAGTGAATGTAGCCCGTCTATTGTCGGCAGTGTGTCATTAGCTCAGAGGTTAGTCGTCGTATTGTGGCTTTTCTAACGCGAGACATTCTGAATCGGAACACTCCCCTTTCATTATTAGTTTCGAGACGTGACTATTTTCCTCGGACAAAAACCAATGCTGTGAATTGGATTCGCGGACATGCCATTCACTACCTATTTGGGCAAACAGTAAACTCTGTTCTCTATTTTTGGAAATACCTCAACGACCGTCATTAAGTCGTTGTCCGTCACCCTAAATACAGACAATTTTTCTCGAACTTGCTTCGGAGTACTTTCCACAACCCGCCTCGTAGCCGGAATGTGTTAAGCCAATAGTGAAGAAGGTTTCCTGTTTGAACCAATGACCATATTTGAACTATTGAACGGAACACATCAATTTCGAGAAGACGTGACTCAACATATTACCAGCGGGGCGCAGAAGGCGTCTGTTCAATTAGACAAGAAAAATTACCAAAAATAATGAAAATAAAAATAAAATTCAGAGAAAGGAAGATTTTGTTTTGTTTGTAAGGATAGCCCTAACCTTGAGTTCCCATATTTCCCGTGGTATATAGGCAGCTCTCTGGGGAAGGTTTAGTCAGGAGCCAACGCCTGAAGTGGACAAGATTTTTTTTTTTTTTTGTTATAGGATGAAAAGTGGCGGTGGCACTTAGTTTCTTCTTTTAGTGCCATTTTCCTAAGGGGCTTTAAAATAAGAGAGAAAAAAAGGGGTAATCGTCAAAAAAAAGGTAAAAGAAAAAAAGCAAAATTGAAAAAAAAGAGGTTCCCTTGTGCGTTGCGTTGCTCGTACTGTATGACATAGCAGTTCCAATCTCGGTGGAAGCCGCTGACTACAACCTTTTATATTCCATTTTAATTAATGAAGTTGCAAACTGCTAGAAAAAATTCATTGTACGAAATCTGAATAATGCCTTTAAGCATCAGTCTTCGTCTGATTTCGACTTAGTAAATTAACTTAATATCATGGACGTCTGCTTTGCAAATGCCAAGGTGATTCACTGTAAAATAGATCCTGAAAAGATTCAAACCGACTGTCAACGATATAAATTTGAGCTTTGTTCGTCATATAGGTCTAACATGTCAGAAGGTTGTTTATGAAGTGCACATGTTGATTAATATAGTTCCCCTCTTGTAAATTTTTCCAATAGCATTTAACTGTAGACGTTTTCTAACACCGGCGTTAGCAATTCCTTTCCGTTGTCTAAAACCTCCAAAACGACTAATTTTTCTGGTCTAAATCTGATGACCTTAACTATCACTTCCGATCAACAATAAATACTTCATGAACCCATACATGGAACTCCAAATGTGCAGTGTTCCTGCACTGCTACAGAGCATGCATTGCAAGGTATTCACACAGTTTATCGCATAGACTTACCATAAGGAATGACACAAGAACTGTAATACACTTTACACCACAGACGCTCACTCTGGGTTGACGAAAACATCGGAACATTGACCAAAAGTTGCACAAATAATTGAGTTTGAAAGGAAAAGAAACGAGGTATTAAGCATTTATAAATTCATCGAATGTTGTGAGGTGGTTTAATTTCGTCCCAGTCTATAAAATTAATTTTGGGCCACACTCAGCTCTTGCCGATTAATGTAATATAATACCCGCCTACTAATCAGGACGTCTGTCTCCGTTGCTTTTGAGCGTGAATGGAAATTGTAGAAATTTTCTGTGGAGTAACATTTAATAATAAAGCATTTTAAATCATCAAAAGCGATGAGCGGTAGCAGGCGCTTTCGATAAAGAACGGGGGAGTGCAGCGCCGCTGCAGTCGCCACGGCCGCTGCCAGTAGCCAGCAAATGGATCCCGGAGCCTTGCCGCGTACGACATCCAGAGGAGGACAGTCTGCAGGAAATCTGCCGCAAAATGGTTACTGGATAAAATTTTGATATCGGTGTGTCAGAAAGCGAAATAGATTGAATCTGCGCTACCATTACATTCGCGTCTTCAGCATTCAAACAGAAGAGGCTATAAAAATATTTCATGCCAGCTGCTCTTGATCCACTGACATTATGAACAGAAACAACGCACGCTACCGCTAGACCATAGACGTAATCAGCCTAGGGTTACTCTATCATGGGACAAGTTTTCCGCCAGGAAGTGCCGCGGTCTACAGTGTTGCCAGATTGTGCAGAAAACCGGACTTGGAGAATTAGCGAGTTGGCCAGTTTTTTTGTCCCATGTCGCGATCGGCGCGGACTTAGCCTCTGAAGCTCCGGCCGCCGGTCGAGTTTTATGTCAAAGAGTGTACGTACCTATCCACTGTACAGTCAACTACTCTCTTAAACTTGAGCCACAGTTCTTCTAAATGCTCTGCCCAGAGGTTAATATTCGCAGTTTCTCTTCGACATACGACACAAGTGTCTCGTTATGTAGAACACTGAACTTTTAAATAAAAAAATTAGAGAAAAGAATATCCAGAGTGTTGTGCATAATAGATGTAAAATAAAGCAAAGGCCCATACATGCAGAAAAGCTGAATGAAACGTGTGGGAACCATTCAATGACGAAGATCATAGATCTTATCGAAAGATCTGTTAGAAATCCAGAGAAATTTGGATCACATGTAAAGTATTAGTGGCATCAAACTTAGTGTTAAGATACTCAAGGATGACATAGTGTAAAGATACTCATGAACGACACAGGAATTGAAACTGAGGGTAGCAAAGCAAGAGCAGGAGTACTGAATATAATTTTGACAGGATTTTTGACAAAATGGAGATTTGCGATTACCTAACATCAAACCATAACTTCTGTTGAAAAAAGATTGCCAAGGAAACAGCATATTATTGCGAACAATGATAAGACATGTGGAATAATCGGGTCTACTGCCGGATGTTTGTGTCGCTCTGGCACACTATTTCGGCCACGTGACTCGTTGCCTTCTTCAGGTGCTACAGTCTCAGGTAGCACCTGAAGAAGGCAACGAGTTACGTGGCCGAAATATTGCGCCAGGGCGACACAAACATCCGGCAGCAGACCCGATTATTCCACATGTCAAGATCTCACCGGGAAGGCCTGAATAGTTACAATGATAAGACAGTTGCCATCGACAGTTTGATGCAGATGAGGTCTAATTGTAGAATATATCAAATAACAAGCCAGGGAGTGAATAATCAGTAACCATCTTATTGATTCTATGAAGTGCCTTTAAATGTGTCTACAAGAAACATTTACACCTTCCTTGGCTAAAGAACTTGGTATTACCATACTGGAAGCCACGATTTATAATTACAGAATGGGTGGTTTGTTTCGCACTGTGGACGACTGTCTGTGTATACGAGGTGTGACAATAAAGTAATGAGACTGACTTTCTTTGCAAGACGTGGCAACCCTGCAGGCTTGCGTAGGCACAATATCTTTGACCTTGGTCTATAAGCTGCTTCTTAAGGTGAACACAGACAGTTTGTTTTGAACCTGCAACCATGAATGTACTGCGTGTTTTTGACATGCTGGAAGAAGAATAAGAAGAAGAAATGGCTGCTCTGTGTATTGCATCAATTTGCTCTTCTAGAGAATGGGTGCATCCTATCAATGTGGGGCGAGACGAATTCGGGGAGTTCCAAAATTTAATGCCTCAACTAATAGAAGATGAAGAGCGGTTTAAGTAGTATTACAGAATGACAAAAACTGAATTCTACCATCTCCTGAGCTTGGTTGGTCCGATAATAGAAAAACGCTCCACTCAATTCAGGGAAAGCATTCCGGCGGAGGTACGACTTGCAGTTTGCTTGAGGTAAGTGCTAATACTTTATTGTATTATATATCTTGGAGGGAAAAAAATTATCACAGAGACATTTTGGAATTTTTATTGATTTTATTTTCACAAAGTGCGTTTTATTATACATCAGAAAGGTAATTACAAATTAGAAAAGTTTTCTTGCTGTTTCTCTTGCCAAGTGTAGGACAACGTTGAGTCCGTTGAACAGTCCAAGCTGTGTTCAGATCATTGAGGAGATGGTGTTGAGGAGGACTGATAGAATGATGATGGATTTGTATTAAGAGTATTGTGGTAACCAGGGTTCACCTGAAATTAGCTCCCACGTGCTGCTTGCAACGCTGCCCCCAAAACAATGTTGCTCACTTCCATCTTCACTCTAATTTGCTCATCAGGACTCAATTTTTTCACATTTTTCGCCATGCTGAGGAAAAAAAGTTCGCATTCATCGTCCACGTTGTCACTTGATGTAGCGTGTGTACTTTGAAGAAGTACTTGGGAGCGCAAGCGTTGGTTGTCTTTCATTGTTTTAACCATTTCTTGTACAGATGACGACAAACGTTTTTTTCCAACATAAGGCCTTACGGGCTTCGCTGAAGGTTGAGTAAAAGTTGTTGGAGAATCTGATACATTAGCAGTGACATTGTCGATGGTCTCCGCCATTGTAAGAACTGCACTTTTCAGTAGATCGTTTCTTGGTGGGTTGGATTGGGAACTTTCTGACGAGGCCACTTGTGAGTCTGTTTCATCAATCGGACATAAGCCAGTTTCTTCTCGTGTTCCATCATAATCTTCATTATTGGGGCTGTCTTCCGCATTTCCTCGGGTTTTCCTTGTTACGAGAGTTGGATTCAAAAAAGGCATTTCATCTTCAAATTTCCATTTGCTCAAACTCTTTGCTGCCTGACCTCGTTTTGTGGCTCTACGGTGTTTAGCCTGGATGTACGCATTCCGCAGCTTATTCCAGTTGTCTTTACATTCATTACCTAGAACAGAGAAATTAGTTTAGAATTGTAGGCTAGTCTTTATAGTGCGTTTAAAATTAGTTGCGAATTTTGACGTTTGGCTTGCCGGAGGTGACGTGACTCGTTACCAGGCAACAACAATACAATAATGGCGAGCCAGGCTTCCCCCCCTCCCCCCCCCCCCCCCCCTCCCCACGAGCCGCCACCGGTGTCGGCCTGTAAGGCATTCCTGTCGCCAGGCCGTAGGTGAACACTACCACAATTGTTTCTTTGCCGCCAAACAACGTTCTCTGTTCATTATTGTCGTTCCTCTACCGCTAAAGAATGTTTACCTAGCGGCCGGCTCCTTTTAGGCGTGGCGGTATCGCCGCCTGCTGGCACGAGTTGGCAGCAACACTCCCCTCCACTCGCTACGTACCGAACTGTCAAAAGTCGCAAGTGATTTTAAACGCACCATAGTTATCTATTAGTTATTCATTTATTCTCTTTTGGCGCTCAAAGACAAAGGTCGCTTAGTTGCCCAAGGACAACGTGAAGATTAATAATTCAGTAAGTGGGCTTTTTTTCACTGTTCACCGGTACTTGGCAACTGGCAATTCTTACAGAAAATTTGGGTTTTTCTTTTCGGATTGGATTTTCAACTATTGGAGAAACAGAGTGTTGTGAGGTAATATGGAAAACTCTACGACCGATTTACATGACAGAATCAAACAGAGATGAATGGGAACAGATAGCCAAGGATTATGATGGGAAGTGGAATTATCCACACTGCATAGGAGCTTTGGACGGCAAGCACGTTCAAATCCGATGTCCAGCTGCTGCTGGTTCATTGTACTATAACCACAAAGGAATATATTCCATTGTTTTATTGGCTTTGGTAGATGCAAATTACAAATTCACGTTTGTTGACGTTGGAGCTTACGGCAAAAGTAACGATGGAGGAACTTTTGAGCGATCTGAGATGGGGAAAAGATTTGAAAGCAACTAATACGCCGTTCCAAAAGATAAGGAGCTACTACCAGCAATGGAGATTCCTTATGTAATTATTGCAGATGAAGCCTTCCCTCTTAAAACCTATTTGATGCGTCCATAGAGCAAGGCAGCCATTACAAGTGACGAAGAGAAGATATGCAACTACCGTCGTTCAAGAGCTCGACGGACTGTAGGAAATGCGTTCGGAATTCTAGCCGGGGGCTGGAGAATATTTCTAAAGCCTATTGAAACTAAACCAGAAACTGCCGATCTAATAGTTTTTGCTTCCACCTGTCTACACAACATGCTTCGGAGTACATTAACAAATATTTCCCCTTTCGAGGAACAAATCAGAATGGAACGTGAACACATTCATGGTGTAGCCAACCTCGAACCCATTCGTAGAAATTTCATGAGAGAAACGGCCATCACCAGAGATAAGTTCAAAAAGTACTTCGTTTCTGATTATGGTTCAGCAATACAAAATTGTTAAGGCTTTCGTGGCCACTTGTTGACAAACTGCCTATTGGCTCCTGTCTCGGGTTCTTCGGCCGACGTTCATCTAACGATTTTTCTGATGTTTCGCCAGCACGAGTGGCTGGCATTGTCAAAGCTTCACCCTTCATTGCCGGTGGTGAACTGGAGCCGAGCTCGCGGCCGCAGACTATATGTACCTGGCGCGCCAACGTCCGAGGGCTTTTCCGCGGTCATTTCCGGTGCGGTTCTCCTCTTGCTACTTGCGACGGTCGTTCGCTGCAGTACGGGAAGCCAGGATCCGTTTACCTTAAGGCTTTCCTCTTTCTTGTTGAAACTGTTCGCGTGATTTTGTTTTTCTACATCTTCTCTGATCGAGCGCGTGTGATAGTGCTTCTCTACAGCCAGAACTTCCGTGTCGGCGAATTTTATTACGTGGTCGGTCTCATTCAGTGCGTGCTCTGCCACGGCCGATTTCTCCACCTGCCCCAACCTGCAATGTCGCTTATGCTCTTTGATCCTGGTGTTAATTGATCGTCCAGTCATTCCGACATAAACTTTTTCGCATGTGCATGGTATACGGTATATTCCCGACATTGCAAGTGGGTCTCTTTTCTCCTTCGCCGATCTAAGACTCTCTTTGATCTTCCTTGTCGGTTTGAAAATCGTCTTAACGCCATGTTTACGCAATATACGGCCGGTTCTGTCCATCACTCTGGGAATGTATGGCAACCGACAAGGAAGATCAATGAAACACCGAAGCAGCCATTCGGACCCTTCCTTGTCAAAGGGCAGAGGAAATACGCACTGAAACAGCCAGGATACTGCACCGAGCAAAACCACCAGCTTGCAACCTGAAGATAGAAGAAGTACAAGCCATTAAGAATTATCAACGCCGACAAGAGTATATTGGTACTGCCTGCCGATAAGGGGAATGCTACCGTCTTAATGAAGACCGAAGATTATGAGCAAAAGATCCGAGACCTATTAGATCCGACGACGTATCGAAAACTAAACGCAGATCCGACGCAGCGTGTCACACGGAATACGAATCGATTAATCAAGGCGTCTTCTCTGCCGGCGGACATACAGAGAAACCTGCGCAACACAGAAGCCCCACCACCTCGGTTGTATGGATTACCCAAGATCCATAAGAACAACGTTCCACTGAGACCGATCGTTAGCGCTCCTGGCTCACTGACGTTTAAACTGGCAAAACACTTGGCCTCTCTGCTCCAGCCACACGTGGGGAAGACCGACACATACATTAAGGACTCAGGACATTTCATTGAGAAGCTGAAGAAACTGAAACTTGCACCAAACGACATCCTGGTCAGCTTTGATGTTGTTTCGTTATTTACGAAAGTGCCACTCAGTGACGCTCTGGAGCACATCGGTTCCATGTTCCCGCAAGACATCAAAAAGCTCTTCCATGCATGTCTCACCACGAGCTATTTCACGTGGAATGGCGATTTCTATGAACAGCTGGAAGGCGTCGCCGTGGGCAGTCCTCTCATTCCAGTGGTGGCCAACTTCTTCATGGAGCAATTCGAAGCACAGGCACTAGACTCGGCGACTTGCAAACCTAAGGTGTGGTACAGGTACGTCGATGATACTTTCGTGGTGTGGAGCCATGGTAAAGAACAGCTCGGTGACTTCCTAAGACACTTGAACAGCCTCCATGCCAACATGACATTTACCATGGAAATAGTAAAGGACAAGAAACTGCCATTTCTAGATGTGCTGGTCACAAGGGACGGCGAAAACCTGGGACACAGCGTGTATCGAAAACCGGCACACACGGACCGATACCTGCACAAATTGTCAGACCACCACCCGAGCCAGAAAAGAGGCGTGATTAGTACGCTCGTAACGAGAGCAGGACGAATATGTGAGCCGCAACACCTCGAAACTCTTCTGAGAAGCAATGGGTACTCCACAAATTACATTAGAAGTGTAACAGAGCCAAACACTCGGCGAAGTAAGGAACCAGAAAAAGAAATGTCGTGTTCTGCCTTTCTGCCATACATTCCCAGAGTGACGGACAGAATCGGCCGTATATTGCGCAAACATGGCGTAAAGACGATTTTCAAACCGACAAGGAAGATCAAAGAGTGTCTTAGATCGGCGAAGGAGAAAAGAGACCCACTTGCAATGTCGGGAATATACCGTATACCATGCACATGCGGAAAAGTTTATGTCGGAATGACTGGACGATCAATTAACACCAGGATCAAAGAGCGTAAGTGACATTGCAGGTTGGGGCAGGTGGAGAAATCGGCCGTGGCGGAGCACGCACTGAATGAGACCGACCACGTAATAAAATTCGCCGACACGGAAGTTCTGGCTGTAGAGAAGCACTATCACACGCGCTTGATCAGAGAAGATGTAGAAATACAAAAACACGCGAACAGTTTCAACAAGAAATAGGAAAGCCTTAAGGTAAACGGATCCTGGTTTCCCGTACTGCAGTGAACGACCGTCGTAGGTAGCAAGAGGAGAACCGCACCGGAAATGACCACGATAAAGCCCTCGGACGTTGGCGCGCCAGGTACATATAGTCTGCGGCCGCGAGCTCGGCTCCAGTTCACCACCGGCAATGGAGGGTGAAGCTTTGACAATGCCAGCCACTCGTGCTGGCGAAACGTCAGAAAAATCATTAGATGAACGTCGGCCGAAGAACCCGAGACAGGAGCCAAATAGGCAGTTTATGGTTCAGCAAGTTGTCCTTGGCAATGGCACTCCATTCGAAAGGGTAGAGTTGCTCCATGACACGTCCAGTATTATTTACTTAATACGCACATTCGTTATAACCAACCGTTTTAACTTCAATTGGGTGTTATTTTTAATTACAATTCATATAATCCTATTTATATAATAGATATCTGTTATATTCATATCTGGTTTTATTTCTTATGGATTGATACTTTTTTCCTATCAATATAAAATATAACGCCTATTGAACCATTATAAATTGTAAAAAAGAAAAACTAATAAAAAATATGGAAAATGTAACTGTTTTCACTAACCTGTAATGCCTAGTTTTTCTCCTATTTCGTCCCAAGCTTCATTCCATGAATGCTGGTTACGATATTCGTGGTTTGTAGGGTCATACAGCACCGGATTTGACCGAACGTATTCAATCAACATTTCCTCTATCTTCAAATAATAACTGCAAACGGTAGAGGAGAAACCGCACTTCTGGCGCCTTCCCACGACTGACGAAAATCTAGAACTTTAGATATTTTTCCCACGCGTCATTAGGCGTGTAGCGTCAGATTGCATCATCCAACGCATTCCCACGTCACGTCAGCTCAATGTAAACATAAGCGCAGAAAATCCTGTGTTGGATTTTTATATCACGCGCGTTATGACGTGAGCCCACGTGTTTCCGCGTCACGTCAGAGTAGTCTGTATTCGCCCTTAATCCAAGCAGCACATCGATGCAACTGCTCAGTCGTGAGTGGTGGTGTAATAACTTAACACGTGTTTGTGTCTCTCGTCATGGAAATGGAACTGCATAATATTGCGCAACGGTATGCCATTTCTTTTTGCTTTAAATTGGGTGAAAGCGCGACGACAGCTTACGGTAAGCTTCAGAAGGCTTTTGGAGAGGAGGTTATGTCAAGAGGTCAAGTTTTTCGTTGGCATAAAATGTTTAGTGAAGGCAGAACGAATGTTGAAGATGAAGACCGCAGTGGACGACCATCAACCTCATGGACGGATGTCAACTCGGCCAGGGTGCGTGAACTCTTACGATCTGATCTGGGCGCTCCTGGACAAATAGTTAACCAATATTACTAGAAAGAAATTTTAGAAAGACTTCCTGAAAGAGTTCTTCGTGTCCGTGCCAACATTGCTGGTAATTGGATTCAGCATCACAATAATGCGCCATCCCATATTCCTCTGTCAGAACAGCAATTTTTAACCTCAAAACAAATTTCAGTACTACCAGAGCCACCTTATTCACCAGATATCGCTCCGTGCGACTTTTTTCTATTTCGAAGAGTCAAAACGGCGGTCAAGGGACATCATTTTCAAAAAATGGTTCAAATGGCTCTGAGCACTATGGGACTCAACTTCTGAGGTCATTAGTCCCCTAGAACTTAGAACTAATTAAACCTAACTAACCTAAGGACATCACAAACATCCATGCCCGAGGCAGGATTCGAACCTGCGACCGTAGCGGTCTTGCAGTTCCAGACTGCAGCGCCTTTAACCGCACGGCCACTTAGGCCGGCCATCATTTTCAAACAACACAAGATGTCCAAAAAGCTGTAACGAGGGTCTTGAAGGATATTACAGAATATGAGTTCCAGAAATGTTACCATCAATGGTAGAAGCGCTGGTAAAGTGTGTGCAGTCAGAAAGGAACTACTTTGAAGGAGACAACACTAAACTTGACTAAAATGGTAGGCAACTTTTTTTCCCCTTGTCTCATTACTTTATTGTCGCACCTCGTATTAAACACCAACAAACAGTATTTACAATGGGCTTCACTAAATTCTGAGGGGTGTACACTATCAGATAGATTATAGAACAGCTGTTGTGCGTTTTAACAGTGTTCTACAATAAATCTGATGGGGGCAATAAGAATACACAAAAGCTGACTGGTGTCCAACCTTCTAGACAATCAAGACTAAGAAAAAGATTATAAACTATATTGTGTCTGTCTACAGTTGCAATCATTTATCTGTAAATTATGTAGAAGTTTCTAACATGGACTCCAACAAGAACAACGTAAGTGTTATATTAAAGATGCAGAAACATCTTTTTCAATTCAGGACATTGTTCTCGTCAATACTGTCAAATACAGGTATTACTGAATTAGGACTGTTATTCTGGAGGTTTTAAGAGAAAAAAGAAATGTGTCAGACTTAAACCATTCCATATTACAGAAATGACTCCTTTTAGTGCAGTTAATTCGTTATGTGCACACAAAAGAAAACTGGAAATGGAGTAGGTATAGGACAGAAAAAAAGCAAACTGGAGTATATTGTGAAAACGATTGCCATGAAACAAGAATGTAAAATGCTCCTGGAAAATGAACAAGCAACTGCGGATGTGCAAACAAAACATATAAATTACTTTAAACACAGCTTATACAAGACACTGTACGTACATACTGGAGAAGAGAAGGTATGTTAATTCCATGGAAAGTGGTCATATGTTGGAGTACTCACAGAAAATGATGCATCCAATGATTTTAACTACTTTAGAGAATATTCGAAAAAAATTGTCTATAAACCTCCATTTCTCACTTGGATCTGCTTAAAAATGTGGTTACATTGTATCTCAATGGGTGAATCCCAATATAGTGCAGCTAGCAACAGAAAAGCCATTTGCAGAGTTTAAAACTGGTGGTATCACTACTTTAACAAAAATTCGTTTGGTAAAGTGGTAAACATAAGTTCTATGCATTCAAAATCCACTAGAATATGGGGAACAGTCCGCACTGATCATGAGCTCACATGATGAAACAATAATGTTTTTGCGATGCCACAGGTCCTGTTCTGTGGTTGGTTGGCAGAAGCAAGCCCAATAGCTGTCTTATTGCTCTGTGCTTACAAAGCTGACATGTCGTACTTGGTGCTTTTCGTAGTTATATTGTACTTACGTATTACGAAAATATGCAATTCAAGCGATATGCTGCAAAAAGAGATCCCTCCAAAACACGTCAATGTAAGTACGTTTCGTCGCGTGAAACTGTCGGGAAATGTGACATTGCAGTGCTTGTGTTGTTAAGAGAACGAGTCAATGTTCCTTCGGACACGCATCATGCAAGCATGTTCTTGCATCGTTCTTCTTAACAACACAGCCACTGCAATATCGTATTTATCCATCGACACCTGACTAACGATTTTCAATTAAAATGTCTTCCCTGTACAGGGATATACACATATTGAATGTACGAGTGCAGGTTGTAGACATATGGTTGGCGACATATGGACGTTTGGGTCTGGCCGTGAATCGTGCACGGATAGCCTAATTGTAAGGCGACCGCTCGCGATAATCGGGAAATCTGGCTTCTCTTTCCAGTCCGGCCCAAATTTTCATTGCCGTCATTCCATTATACAGCAGATCGTTGCCCATATTCGTAACTGCGAATACATTTCATGTCGGCAAATGTGACGTTGGAGAATAAACGTAACATAGAGCTAATTTTAGAGTTAGCTCTTTGTATTATTTATTAGTTAGTTATGACAAGGAAAAGAGATAGTCTGTAAACTTGTTAGAGAGCCGTGAATCATAGTTATGATCAGTAAATGTCGCAGTCACGTGTGTTTTGTATCACTGTTTAACAAATGTTTGGGTTTGTTTTCACAAATAATACAGGCAATTTTGGTATCAAAATAACATTGTGGCACTTAATTTGAAGGTCCATTATGCATTGCACCAAGTGGGAGCAAAGATCGAACAACAGTTGCCGCCAAATGTACGTTAACCTGTGAGTTAGGCCAATAGTTCTATAAAGTGAAACGCGCGTATTTAGTACTGTTAAAGAACAATAATACAGACAATGTAGAGATGGAAATAGCATTCTGGCACTTAAGAGTCCATTCTGCCTTTCACCAAAGTGGTTGCAAACATTGACCAACATTAATTTTTGTGCAGCAAGTGGGAGTGGAGAGAACAAGATGGCTGGACCTATGGGATATATACTGATGACCTATTTCGTTTATAGTGGCTGGCGATTGGAAGGGCAATACGTACACTGCCGGAAAAAATCGAAACACCAAAACGCAATTAATGTAGAGTAATAAAATTTCGGCAATACAGTTGTCTAGGTAACATATTTAAGTGATGAACATAGCAAGATCACAGGTTAATGTAAGCGTGAGATAAGCCATTGCAAATGTGAAATGCTGATATATTAGTAACCGGTGTAACCGCCATAATGTTGAATGCAAGCATGCAAATGTGCTTGCATTACGTTTTACATGTGCCAGGTGTAAGTTTTGTGGGGTGGACTTCCATGTCTGTTGCACTTGGTCGGCCAGTACAGTGACGATTAATACTGAGTGGGGGTAATTTACGTCACCATCTTAGTACCCGCACAGCAGCCACAGCACACGATTCAACAACACGCTGGCCGTTCGTAGCTTATGTTGTCAGCTGCTATGTTAGTGGCCAATACACATGAACGCGTCGGATTTGGCCAATAAAGGACCCAGTCCTTCCTGAATAACATCTATGATGGGCATTTTGTGTATTTTAATCGGAAAGTGTACAGTTCGCAACTTAACACAGACATGAAATTCATCATTGACGATGGTCTTTCTATCAATTGACGATGGTTTTTTATCGTTTGAGGAGGGGTGAAAAGTTTACCTAGCCACTCCAATTGTTATTCTGCGGCATTCTGTAGCCCATGACATAGTATTTTATATTTGTACCAGAAGATGCAACTCAAAAGTTGCGAAACTGGTTGTGTATGTTTATAAGTGACAGGGACAAATATAGCTACAGCGGACCATTGGACATTTCATTTAGTTTTCATTAGTAGTTTTAACACCAGTACTTATAAAAAAATGTTCGCTATATGAATTGTCAAGCAATCTTGCACTGTTAATACGGTGAAGTTGTCGTCCGGTGATGTCCCATACGTGCTCGATTGGAGACAGATCTGGTAATCGATCAGGCTAAGGCAACATGTTGACACTCTGTAGAACGTATTGGAAAACACCCCCTGGAATGTTGGTCATGAATAGCAGCACAACAGGTCGAAGCACCAGACTGACATACAAATTTCAATCAGGGCGCCTGGAATAACCACAAGAGTGCTTCTGCTGTCAGACGAAAACACATCCCAGACCATAACTCCAGGTGTAGGTTCAGTGTATCCAGCAAGCAGACAGATTGGTTTCAGGCCCTTAACTGGCCTCCTTCTAACCAACACACAAGGCCATCACTGGCACCGAGGCAGAACCAGCTTTCACAATGAAACATATCAGACCTCCAACCTGCTCTCCAGTGAGCTCTTGCTTGACACCACTGAAATCGTAAATGGCGGTTGGGGTTTAGTGGAATGCATGCTACAGGGCGTCTGGTTAGGAACTGTCCTTGAAGTAATCGATTTGTAACAGTTCTTTGTGGTGTTCAACTGCTGCTGAAATTGCTGCTGCAGATGAAGTACGATGAGCCAGAGCCATACACCGCACACGATGGTCTTCCCTCTTGGTAGTACCACTTGGCCGTCCAGAGCCCGGTACATTCCTGTGACCACCACTGCAAGCAATCACGTACGGTAGCTACATTTCTACCAAGTTTTTCTGCAATATCGCAGAAGGAACATCCAGCTTCTCGTTGCCCTATTACAAGACCTGTTTCAAACTAAGTGAAGTGTTGATAATGCCATTTTTGTCTCCTCGAAAGCATTCTAGACTAACATTATTAACTCACTACCTCCAATTTCAAAGGTAACTAACGCTCACGGCCTTATCAGCCTGTATTTAAAGCAAATCTGATTAACATCCTTATTGTGACGCTACTCGCGCCAATGGATAGACATCATCTTTCAAATGTAAAAACACGCCTTGCAGCTTTCGTTTATTCGCACAGCTCCATCTTGGTCTTGCAATTTTTTCCTGACAGCATCAGCAGCAGCAATCTGAGCACCAGTTGGGATCACAGTGACACAACGCACTGTTACAAATCAGTTAATTCAAGGACAGCTTTGGGATATAGACCCCGTAGTGTGCATTTCACTGACTCCAGAACACCGCAATTTGTGACTTCAGTGTTATCAAGTAAGAGCTCATTGGAGGGCAGGGTGGAGATCTTTTGTATTTCGTGATGAAAGCTGGTTCTGCCTCGGTGTCAATAATGATCGTTTGTTCGTTAAACGGAGGCCAGTTGAGTGTCTGCAACCAAGTTGCCTGCGTGCTAGACACAATGAAGCTACACCCAGGTTCGACGAGAGGGTGTGTATTCATGGTGGGGAGTGGTAACATCTCTGGGGCCCAAGCATCAGGGGGGGGGGGGGGGCGGCGTGTCTCTCAAGCCCTCAGATCACTCAGAGCGCAAATTTGGCAAATAGCAGATGCTATGGCAAAATTAAATTTTGTATCATGTAATAAATAATATGAAATGATCTTATGGCATCGTTGGCCGGGAGGCCCCATGCGGGGAAGTTCGGCCGCCGTATTGCAAGTTCTTTTTAGTTGACGCCACTTCGGCGACTTGCGAGTCAATGATGATGAAGAACACACAACACGAGGCAGAGAAAATTCCTGACCCCGCCGTGAATCGAAGCCGGGACCCCGTGCGCAGGAAGCGAGAACGCTACCGCAAGACCATGGGCTGCGGACAATAAAAGAACATTAGCCCCAGCGGAACTAATCTAGTTCTTCCTTTCCACTTCAGTTCTTCAGTTTTATGAGTCGTACAGGTCAGTTGGATACAAATCCATTTCGTGATTCATCTTGAATACACTACATTTTCTTTAGACATCATGCACTAAAATCATTTGTACAATTCTGCTTCATGTTTACATTGACTACACTATATTTTCTTTAGATATAGTGCACTAAAATCATCTTGTATGCAGTCGAAAATGCGCTTTCTTTTTGAAACTCCTACCAAAAAATTTCCCCAACAAATGTACACAGCAACAGCTTTGAAACATTGTTATAATTTAGTAGGTTTGCCGACAACATTCAAAGATAAGGAACTTCCTGATTCCATCACAAGGTAATTTTACACGAAGAACGAGTATACAGGAAATATTTTGCATTCGACAATAAAAAAAAAATATTTCTATTTGTATATGGTTGTCCTGGAAGAACAGTAAAAGTGAAGAAATGAATCGACAAGAAATGGACATGCTGATTCTCCGAAATTGATGTGACATTATTTCTTGGTCAAAGAGGCTCGCACTTCAGAAACTCAGCTTAGAAAATTGGAGAGCCAAATAATGGAAATTTCCCCGAAATATTACAGCTCTTGAGTCACTGTGATCCATTTATTGTAAAACACATTAGCATGGTCAGAGCCCGACAAGAACCTGCAAAGAGATGCAAGCGCATTATCTACCATATGGTGCTCAGAATGAATTTATTTCTAGTTGGCTCATCACGTAACGGGTGCCATCTTGGAACAGAGGGAAAATGAGATGTATTGTTCAACTTTCAGTGTCCGTTCTGTAATTAGGAAGCCCGTCTTTCTGCACTTTCGTAAAAAAACAATGTTCATATTATAATACCGGCAATTAAGTAAACAAATTTCACAGAAAATGTACTGCGACTTATAATAACAAACCAACTTCAGTAGTTCGTTGCTTCCATACTAAGAATGACAACTGAAACAAATGAATCTAAATCTTGAGTGATGAGCTCTGGCTTTTGTATGCCATTTGCAGACACTGCATTATTAATAAGTCGTCGCCATGCAATTCCTGGTGCATAGAAATATGGCACGGGTGCAATCGATGTTGATGTAGCATTCTCAACACCGACGTTTTTGAGATTCCCGATTCTCGCGCAACTTGTCTGCTACTGATGTGCGGATTAGCCGCGACAGCAGCTAAAACACCTACTTGGGCATCATCATTTGTTGCAGTCGTGGTTGGCGTTTCACATGTGGCTGAACACTTCCTGTTTCCTTAAATAACATAACTATCCGGCGAACGGTCCGGTCACTTGGATGTCACTTTGTTGTAATGTTTACATTCTTGACCTCTAAGACATAAGATACTCCGATACTCCTGTATACAGGGTAGTCCATTGATAGTGACCGGGCCAAATACCTCACGAAATAAGCATCAAACGAAAAAACTACAAAGAACGAAACTCGTCTAGCTTGAAGGGGGAAATCAGATGGCGCTATGGTTGGCCCACTAGATGGCGCTGCCATAGGTCAAACGGATATCAACTGCGCTTTTTTTAAATAGGAACCCCCACTTTTTATTACACATTCGTGTAGTACGTAAGGAAATATGAATGTTTTAGTTGGACCACTTTTTTCGCTTTGTAATAGATGGCGCTGTAGTAGTCACAAACGTATAAGTACGTGGTATCACGTAACTTTCCGCCAGTGCGGACGGTATTTGCTTCGTGTTACATTACCCGTGTTAAAATGGACCGTTTACCAATTGCGGAAAAGGTCGATATCGTGTTGATGTTGATATCAAAATGCCCGACGGGCGTGTGCTATGTATGCTGCTCGGTATCCTGGACGACATCATCCAAGTGACCGGACCGTTCGCCGGATAGTTATGTTATTTAAGGAAACAGGAAGTGTTCAGCCACATGTGAAACGCCAACCACGACTGCAACAAATGATGATGCCCAAGTAGGTGTTTTAGCTGCTGTCGCGGCTAATCCGCACATCAGTAGCAGACAAGTTGCGTGAGAATCGGGAATCTCAAAAACGTCGGTGTTGAGAATGCTACATCAACATCGATTGCACCCATACCATATTTCTATGCACCAGGAATTGCATGGCGACGACTTTGAACGTCGTGTACAGTTCTGCCACTGGGCACAAGAGAAATTACGGGACGATGACAGATTTTTTGCACGCGTTCTATTTAGCGACAAAGCGTCATTCACCAACGGCAGTAACGTAAACTGGCATAATATGCACTGTTGGGCAACGGAAAATCCACGATGGCCGCGACAAGTGGAATATCAGCGACCTTGGCGGGTTAATGTATGGTGCAGCATTATGGGAGGAAGGATAATTGGCCCCCATTTTATCGATGGCAGTCTAAATGGTGCAATGTATGCTGATTTCCTACGTAATGTTCTGCCGATGTTACTACAAGATGTTTCACTGTATGACTGAATGGCGATGTGCTTACAACATGATGGATGTCCGGCACATTGAAGCGGTGAAGCGGTATTGAATAGCACATTTCATGACAGGTGGATTGGTCGTCGAAGCACCGTACCATGGCCCGCGCGTTCACCGGATCTGACGTCCCCGGATTTCTTTCTGTGGCGAAAGTTGAAGGATATTTGCTATCGTGATCCACCGACAACGCCTGACAACATGCGTCAGCGCATTGTCAACGCATGTGCGAACATTACGGAAGGCGAATTACTCGCTGTTGAGAGGAATGTCGTTACACGTATTGCCAAATGCATTGAGGTTGACGGACATCGTTTTGAGCGTTTATTGCATTAATGTGGTATTTACAGGTAATCACGCTCTAGCAGCATGCGTTCTCAGTAATAATAAGTTCACAAAGGTATATGTATCACATTGCAACAACCGAAATAAATTGTTCAAACGTACTTACGTTCTGTATTTTAATTTAAAAAACCTACGTGTTACCAACTGTTCGTCTAAAATTGTGAGCCATATGTTTGTGACTATTACAGCGCCATCTATCACAACGCGAAAAATGTGGTCCAACTAAAACATTCATGTTTCTTTACGTACTACACGCATATGTAATAAAAAATGGGGGTTCCTATTTAAAAAAAAAAAAAAGCGTAGTTGACATCCGTTTGACCTATGACAGCGCCATCTAGCGGGCCAACCATAGCGCCATCTGGTTTCCCCCTTCAAGCTAGACAAGTTTCGTTCTTTGCAGTTTTTTCGTTTGACGCTTATTTCGTGAGATATTTGGCCCGGTCACGATCAATGGACCACCCTGTATAAACTTTTGCTCAGCATCGGAACACTTTGCGGTATTTCTTCGGGGGCATCCGCTTTCCAAATACAATGCAATGAGAAGTAACGGTCTGTGTAGCTTCCTGGAATGCCCACATGTTCTGTAATACAGAATAACACTGCATACAACATGCAAATGGAAGTTAGTACAGTTAGTAGTGGCTCGATGATACCCTTGTGCATACTACCGCACACTCTGATTCAACCTATTGCTACTAGGAGCAACTGTTAATTCACTCGAATTCCGCCGACAATATCTCGTGGTACGTATATTACCACGGTATAAACCAGCTGAAAAATGCTCCTGTCAGAGCACAAAACGGTGAATACGTTCCTCTTGAAAAGACTGTGACAGAATAGTGAGGAACCAACTAGTTCAGTCCTTATAGCGCCTTCCCCAGCAAAAATTTTGACATCTGATCGTATTTGCGCTCTTTTAACAGAGAACATCCTTTTATCCCGTCTCTCTTTGTAGTGAAGCCTTCATACTCAGCATTACCCTCTTCCTCCTACAGTCTTGTTTTTCTCCCATTGATTTACAGTACATCCCACTACCACTGTCTCCCATCTCACTTACTACTTTTGTCTTTCTTTGCCACTGCCACTGTCTCCACCGTTTCTCGGCAGGTCAGAAATTCTGGGGGAGGGGGTTAGTCCAGTTAAATTTTTTCCCCTTTAAAGTTTGGTTCCAAAATGTACCCTCCCCAATACTTATGTGTTAAAGTTTGCCGATCTGGGAGGATCCAGATCCTTCCCCCCTCTCAAGCCTGTGAATGGTGACTACTCATCTCCCTCTTTCATTTCCACTGCCTCCTCTCTCTTTTCCTCCCAGTACCTCTACCTCTCTCTCTCTCTCTCTCTCTCTCTCTCTCTTCTCTCTCTTACTGCCATTGTTCCTCATTGACTATCAATATCTCCTTTCTCTTTGGCTCTCACTGCTACTATCTTGATCCATCTCTCTTTCTCTTTCACTGACACTTTCTCTCTCCCACCATCACTGTGTCCTCTCTCTTCCACCGTCACTGTTTCTCCGATACTCTCTTTCAGCACAAAAAGCCTCGAGAAAGTTCGCATGCCAAAAGTTTTGGTAACGAAAATGGAATGAGGACTGGAGCGGCTAGTCCCCTACTTTCCTGTTAGAATGTTTTTAAGAGGAGCATATTCGCCGTTTTGCTTTTTCCACTGGTTCCCTTCTTTTCCCTACACACTTATATACCTTGACACATATGAACAAATAACTATGCATAATATAAGGTTAACACAAAATCGTTTGCTTTACGCTTTTTCTCAATACTTTGCTCATCGATCGCAATTCAGTGAAAACGCCCGGTTATGAGTCGTACCATAATAGAGTAAAAAAGTTATTAGAAATATTTTACTGAATTTCAGTCTTGCATAATCTTTGGCAGTCAATTTAAGTTCTTTTCAGGCATGTTCAGACCCTTTTCAGCCTTTTTATGTCTATGTGGCTATCTGTATACGCGTAAAGTGTACATTATACAGGGACACTGTGTCATAAAATTTTATTGGTGAAAAAATATTGGCTAAAAACATAGTTTGGTGACCTCAGAATCCTAGCACCGACCCTAGAATCCTTACAATGTGTTCACTAGTCAGTTAAAATTACATTTATGCGTCAGACCGAATATTAAATGCATAATTTACAGCATCGGCACGACAAATTTGAATCTCTAGATCTTGGCAACGGATCATTATATCAAAAAATGTTTCGAAGTTCCTCAAGAATATCATCTTAAGAACATGCGGTAGTAAAATTTTCGACGATCTGTCATCAATAGAAATTACAGAAGTGGCCATCTCAACAACTGATAGTTTTGCTACCCAAAAAACGGATTTTCGGATGTATCTTCAGGACGGCACATATTTTCGATAATGAGTGAAATAGGGCTTATAGATGAATGGCTAAAGAATGTAAAGTAAAAATTTGACTCTTTTGCTATGGTTAGTTATTTACATTCTTGAGACCTTTAGCAAAAACGGCTAAAAACCGGTTTTTGCGGTTTCCTGCATAAGTTCGGTAACTTTGAACCTCTGGTTATTGGCAACGGATAATGAAATCGAAAAAAGTTTCGAGGTCCTCCAGGAATGACATCTTAAGAACAAACTGTAAAATTTTTGACCATCTACCGTCAATAGAAATTATAGAATTTGCCTTCCCCAAGAATGGTATTTTTCGTACCCAAATATCGTGGTTTCTCGGGGTTTTCTCAGGAATGGCCAATGAAGAAATGGAGCTTTTATAAGCCGCTTAAGGTCCACCATAGACCACACCTAATGCAGAAAACCAACCAATTAGCACAATTTTCCTGGACTGCGTAGCATTTAAATTTTGACCTTCTACTGAATGATAGCTACATTATGCCCGTTCTTCCGTCAGATATACAAATGATTAGTAGGTCAAGGGTTATCCAAAACACTTGACCCTTTATCTCTGTGATCAACAGAAATCGAAATACACTATGTGATCAAAAGTATCCCGACACCCCCAAAAACAAACGTTTTTCATATTAGGTGTATTTGCTAACACCTACTGCCAGGTGTTCCATATCAGCGACCTCAGTTGTCATTAGACATCGTGAGAGAGCAGAATGGGGAGCTTCGCGGAACTCACGGACTTCCAACGTGGTGAAGTGATTGAGTGTCACTTGTGTCATACGTCTGTACGTGGTATTTCCACACTCCTAAACATCCCTAGGTCCACTGTTTCCGATATGATAGTGAAATGGAAACGTGAAGGGACACGTACAGCACAAATGCGTACAGGCCGACCTCGTCTGTTAACTGACACAGACCGCCGACAATTGATGAGGGTCACAATGTGTAATAGGCAGACATCTATCTAGATCATCACACAGGAATTCCAGACTGTTTCTGGATCCACTGCAAGTACTATGACAGTTAGGCGGGAAGTGAGAAAACTTGGATTTGATGGTCGAGCGGCTGCTCGTAAGCCACACATCACGCCGGTAAATGCCTAACGACGCCTCGCTTGATATGAACGTAAACATTGGACGATTGGACAGTGGAAAAACGTTGTGTGGAGTGACGAATCACGGTACACAATGTAGCGATCCGATGGCAGGGTGTGGGTACGGCGAATGCCCGGTGAACATCTGTCAGCGTGTGCAGTTCCAACAGTAAAATTCGGAGGCGGTGGTGGTGTGGTCGCGTTTTTCATGGAGGGGGCTTGCACCCCTCGTTGTTTTGTGTGTCACTATGACACCACAGGCTTACATTGATGTTTTAAGCACCTTCTTGCTTCCCATTGTTGAAGAGCAATTCTGGGATGGCGATTGCATCTTTCAACACGATCGAGCACCTGCAGCGGAGTGGTTACACGACAATAACATCCCTGTAATGGATTGGCCTGCACAGAGTCCGGACCTGAGTCCTATAGAACACCTTTGGGATGTTGTGGAACGCCGAATTCGTTCCAGGCCTCACCGCTCGACATCGATACCTCTCCTCAGTGCAGCACTCCGTGCAGAATGGGCTGCCAAGCCCCAGGAAACCTTCCAGCACCTGATTGAACGTACGCCTGCGAGAGTGGAAGCTGTCATCAAGGCTAAGGGTGGGCCAAAATATATTGAATTCCACCATTACCGATGGAGGTCGCCACGAATTTATAAGTCATATTCAGCCAGGTGTCCGGATACTTTTGATCACATAATGTATGACCGCCTGAAAAACCACATTTTGGCGTTCGGCTGTTAGGAACCTAGTGGTACTGGTAAAGATTTGTTTATTGTTTAATAAGAAATTATATTTATTCCACATTTCATCCTAATGAGAGTTTAGGTGTATCTCCAATATTCTCTGTATTACTTTATGTTTGAATAATGTCAAACATTCTTTAAAATAGCAATAAAACTGGGATGCAATGTTTAAACATCAGACCCATTTACACATCCTGCTGTAGGCCCATCCCTGGCTCTCAGAGGCCCTGCCTACACCTGGAGCTATGACCCGGGGTGCAATTTCGTATGACAGCAGGACCACTCTCGTAGTTATTCCACGCACCCTGACTACAAATTTGTACGTCAGTCTGGTGATTCGACTTGTTATGTTGCCATTCATGAATAGCATTCCAGGGGGTGTTTTACAACAGGATAACGCTCGCTCTCATACCGCTGTTATAACCCAACATGTTCTCCAGAGTGTCGACTGTTGCCTTGAGCAGTTCTACCACCAGATCTGTCTCCAATAAAGCATATATGGGACATCATCGGAGGACAGATCGAGCGTCATCCACAACCAGCATTAACTGTCCCCGTATTGACCAACAAAGTGCTACAGGCATGGAACTCCATCCCACGAACTGGCATCCGGTACCTGTACAACGCAATGCATGCAGGTTTGCATGCTTGCATTCAACATTCTGGCGATTCTAGCCGTTATAAATGTACCAGCATTTCACATTTTCAATGGCTTATCTTGTGCTTACATTAACCTGTGATACTGCAATGTTAATAACTTAAATATGTCAATTGAACAAATGTAATCCCAAAATTTCAATACTTTACATTAATTAATTTTTGATGATGCAATTTTTTCCATCTGTATATTCACACACATATATTATCAAAATTGTGCGTATATGCGTTTCACATCTCCAAAATCATTTGTTGAATTTCAACCATACTAGGTACACGTATCACTTACTATCTAGAAAGAAGCATTTTCCTTCCATAAGGATGAGGTGCACCGGGGTTACATATGATCGTAATTCAAGTATATCTGGAGAAAAGTCGAACAAAATATGTACATATAGGACTCATTATTTGTACAAAAATATTTTGAGGGAGGGGATGAAGGTGGAGGTGGCGGCGGGGGTGGAGGTGAGAAGTCATGACATGTAAAGACATTCGATAATGATCTGCATTAGAATCGGATCCATAGTTTTCGGTTTCGGTTCACTAGCGTCATTGGTGACTGTCTTGGTACAGTTACACCCCTAGAAGTGGGGGGGGGGGGTTGCAAAGACAGTGACATTTCAGCATATCTCTGTAATGCCTGGAGCAATTTCTGCCGAAGTTGGCTCACTTACTGCCTGCTGTGTGCAGAAAATTACTGTTATAGTAAGACACCCCTAGTACCCCTAAGGCCGAGGGAGTGGGTGTGCAGGGTAAAATGTACCACAGAACGGCATCTCGTCTCTCCCTACCAAATGAAAATTTACCAAAGTACTACATGGAAGATAAATAACTGGATACAGATCAAATGTGAAGTTCCGTAGCTGGAAGAAGGCGTGATACAGTGCTGGACCTTTACAAAATATTTCACGAACACAACGAACTTTTATTTTTAGTATAGTTTATAAACTGAAATAAAAGTTACTTTGAAATCTATTCGTCTTTTCTTTTAAACTCCAATCTCTTGTGGTACACGAAGTGTTTTTAAAAAAAGAAGGAATATGAATGAATGCGAAGAAATGAGACAGAAATACTTATCCCATTACAAGTGTTAAAGTCTTGGTTCAGTTTCCATACCTAAGAAGTTAAACCAATGGGCACGACTTTCTGCATACTTATTACTCAGATAGAATCAGAAAAGTATATGACAAAAGTGTACGCGGGCGAACCCTCGTGCAAGGAATTGATGTTTTAATAAAAATACTTTACGATCGAAAGGGATTTTTTTTATATTACTGATTGTAATTGTTACAGTGAAAGTGTTGTAACAGTATGTAGTTTAATCCACAGAAATACGTAGGTGCTGAGACACTTGCTCTCTTCTATAGTCGCAGCTTTCCTGGAAGCCTAAGGTGCGATACTAGTGTTGTGGAGCAGGCCCGCAGCTTTCGTAACGCTCGATGCCCCCTCTCCCAGCCCTGCTGTGTGGCTCGGATGGAGTGGCAGCTGTCTGCAGTGGTGGGCGCTGTGTGTTAGCTGCAAGTTGTTCTCGAGTGATTCATCCTCGGGCCACATGCACGCAGACGGCGGCGCCGCGGGCGCCAGCGACGGCGCCGATGCCGAGGTCGGTGACGACGACGACTGCGTGGATATTTGCGTCCTCGTACGTCACACGCTCATCGGATCCGTGGTCTCTCTTGTCTGTGCATTCCTCTACATTTGGTTTATGGTCATGCAGCCGGCAAAAGACAAAGTTTGAAACGTCAGTGCAACCAGCGCCAGAACTCAAGAGGTGCATAAAGGGAGCTTGACATTCCTGGATTATTGTGTAGATTTAACGGCCGACCAGCGAGCATACATACAAGCGCTGCAGATCGTAAATGCTATATTAATGGTGTTGTTCGACAGCGCAATTCTCAACACCTACCATTCGTAACCCCGTATACTACATAATTTATTACTAGATGAAGATGAGAGTACTCTCAGCTACTTTTACATATGTCCTTCTTTGCTAAAACTGTAGTTCTTAGATTTGCTTCCTGTATAGTGGATACTTGAATAAATATATTCGGAAGGCATTGATTCTACTACAGTATTTATCCAGTTACAAAGAAAGTACCAGTCTGACATACGAGGGAAATTCTATAATTAGCAAGTTGTCTGAAATCTCCCTCTACGTAATGAGAGACAAATTGCACATAACTGCTCTTAACCAAAAGTTTGGCTGCTAAAACTCTGGCGCCAATTTACCATCCGTGTTTCATATACACACTCGTAGAAACATGTATTTCCGTTTATTGCTGATTGGCCGTGACATCAGTTATATGGTTGGGGTTTCCTCAAACATAATATGTAATGTAGACTGTCTGGGATGCATAATCCAAAATATGATGCAGTATGACATCCATGCTCTCTATGTACGTGGATGCTTGGATAAATATGTTCAGAAGGCTCTGATTCTATGACAGTATATATCTAGTTTTAAAAAATGAAACATCGGTTTGACATATTTGGGAATTTCCATAATTAGCAGACTGTTTGAAAACCCTCTCTGCGAAATGCGAGACAAATTGCGTTTAACTACTTTTATTTATCAATTGTTTCCCAGCTAAATATTTGACGCAAATTTACAACCTGTGTTTCGCATAATTATGTAATCGTAGAAATATGTATTTTCGTTTACTGCGGACTGTGCGTGACACGACTTACATGGTAGGATATCCTTCTCAACATAAAGTGTAATACAAACATTCTGTGATACAAAATGGAAAATATGATGCAGTACAACATCCATAGTTTAGTAAGATCACAACTTCGTAATTAATTAAACGACAATAACACTGGACAAAAAACGATACTAGACAAGCTCTCTCTCTCTCTCTCTCTCTCTCTCTCTCTCTCTCCCTCGCGCACGCACTCGCATACACAAACATACACTGAACTAAACGATGAATAATGAAGCTACTGTCAGAATGGGCCTCCGTTCTCCTGACAAAGTAGCATTTCTTAGTCTTCAAGTCAAGCGACTTACACAGCTGAAACAGTATCTCTCCGTAATGAAATTGTAAAACTCTACAAAAAGAAGAAGAAAAAGTAAAGCAAACTTGTTGCACTATCTCCTAAGAGCAATTACACTGCGTTATTTATTTACATTACATTCCTCACGGGCCTTTATTCTATCATTTAAAGTTATTAACTGCACAGTAACTATTTAGGAGATAACTTTTAGCAGTTTTTATGGAAAGACCTGTCTCGTCTGTGTAATTATGTTTCATTTATTCGTTTTTACATGGCCAGTAGCTGCCCAGTTATTTAAGTTATTGTATGCAATTAGTGAATTCGCTAATTAATATGATGGTTGTCTATCTGAAACAATCTGCACTGGGAGTTAATACTGTAGTGAAAACCATATACACAGAACCATCCTAAGATCTACAAGTTTAACTTTTCCTCAAGCACAAATATTATCTTGTATCAGCAGTAAGGAATTAGGATGCTCTGTGAAGTACAGGTGATTTTTTTATCTTCGAGACGCGCGGTGTAGCCATGCGGTCCAAGCGGCTCTCCCCGTCGGGGGTTCGAGTCCTCCCTCGGGCATGGGTGTGTGTGTTGTCCCTAGCGTAAGTTAGTTTAAGTTAGATTAAGTAGTGCGTAGGTCTATGGACTGATCACCTCAGTAGTTTGGTCCCATAGTCCTTACCACAACTTCAATTTATCTTCGATAGATGTATTTTTCACCCCAGAAAATAACAAGAAAGGAATAAAGACAGTATTTTACGTACAGTCGACGACATCATTGGAAATGAAAAACGCGGATTAGACGCGTATTTGAACTCCACTTCCTCCGAAAGCAAGTCCAGTGCCTAAATCAGATAGTCATTACAAAGTGAGATGATTATTCTCATGAAGCCGGCAAACTAAGGTAGGACAGATATTTGATAAATGATGAGGTAGTGATATAAGGCCGACGGTAGTAAACATATGCGACAATAGAAACGGAGCTATAAAGTAAAACCCTTTCCGTTTCCTTCACGCCGCTCTGAAGTAATTGATTCAAAGAACACATTCAGCGACAAATGGCAACGCTTGTGACAGACTAGAGCTGCGGCCTCTCTCGAATGTACGTACCAGCACAAACATTGTAGACTATAACACAGAATTGGGATAACTCTGTCTACATATTACTTCTGAAGAGTGTGTGAATTTAATGTCTGATTGACAACAGACAGCATAGAGACTTAATCATTTCATACACGCTCCACCTATGAGTGAAACAAGAAGAAACTTAACACAAAAAAACACCCCTTGCGATGCACTCTGCAGTAATCAGTAAGATATAAATGTAGACATAGATCCTATGACAGGCAGCATAACTTATTGTAATACAAAAGATAAAGATTTAATTAAAGCTGATTACTAAGGTTCTTTCGTACACATTTCTTTTCTTTCAATTTTCCATCTGGAACAATGACTTCTGAGGAGATTCCATAGTAATCGAGAGCTGTCGTAGCACTGATGTCTCACACACCTAACGGTGTAGCGATACAGTTACAACTTTCGCCCGATGTGGACACGAACAACACGCCACTACCGGCGCTGACAGCTTAAATGTACTCTGGCGAAAGAAATGTATGCTTTCATGTCGAAGATCCTGGCAAGCGTGAATCGTAATTCTGCTCACACTGCTTAATCTCTGGACATCCCCAGAATGTCGAGGTGGATCAGCTACTGTTTCAGACGTACCTCTCTAGCCGTTCCGACGAAAAATAGCAGTCAACCCGACCTTAGAATGAAACCGAAGATTTTTCGAAAAATTACGGCAACTTTTAGCAAAATTCATTTAGAGCTACACTAGTTAGCAGTCAGATCTACGAGGCCGTGGTGAAAAGTAATGCGTCTGCAAAAATGGCTCTGAGCACTATGGGACTCAACATCTGTGGTCATAAGTCCCCTAGAACTTAGAACTAATTCAACCTAACTAACCTAAGGACATCACACACATCCATGCCCGAGGCAGGATTCGAACCTGCGACCACAGCAGTCGCGCGGTTCCTGACTAAGCGCCTAGAACCGCTAGACCACCGCGGCCGGCTAATGCGTCTGCAATTTTATGTGAAAACCCTTAAAGCTTTTTAAAACAGGAAACGTTAACAACATACTACATTTTTATTCTCGATGTGTAAGTATTTATTTCTCGTCATAGTCACCCTGGCGACGAACACATTTCTCTCAACGAAGGATCAGCTCGTTGATACCGTCACTACAGAATGTTTGACTTTGTTGACGGGGCCGCAAGCTCATCCCTTCTTCCACCGCTTCGTCGCTATCATAGTGGAGTCCTAGAAGATCTTTTAAGTTTTCGAAACAGGTGAAAATTGGATGGGGCCAAGTCGGGACTGTATGGAGGGTGACCGGTGACAGTGGACCCAAGACATCGGATTGTTGTAGATGTTGCAGCGCTCGTGTAGGGTTTGACATTGCAATGCTCCAGAAGAGGCTGCTCCATGTGTGGACGAACTAGTCGAAATCGAAACTCGATCACAGCACACTGTTTCTCAGGCACCGACACTGTCACGTCACACACCTCCATGTTACACGCTAGAATTCGGAACTATTTAGCGGCAGGGAGCTGCAAATATATAGACATGAATAGTAAAGAGCTAAAACGTCAATAACGTTCGTCTTATTTAAAAAAGCTATAAGAATTTTCACATAAAAATTGTATTATTTAAAAAGCTATCAGAATTTTCACGTAAAAATTCGGGGGCATTGCTTTTCAGCAAGTAATCGTACTTAATTGCGCATGAAACTTGGAAGACTTGCTCCTTGTCAAGACCGTACATAATTTTTTTCTTGGGGGAGGGGGGCTCTGTTCTGTTCAAGTACAAGATGTTCATTCAAGTCAGTATCGCAAAGTATTAGCAGCTGAACTGTCATAAACTGTTTCAACGTTTAGAACTGGAAAACAAGTTGTATCTACCGACAATTCTTATACAAATGAATAGAAATGAGGGCATTGCAGTAGCAAAATTGCGATGCTATTGATGCCGTGTGAATCGCTAGACTTAGCGTCTGTAGACTGCATGTTACTCAACACTCCATTTTAAATGCTTTCTTTCTCAACGTAGTTACTTCTGTCAAGGAACGAAAGAAATGTCACTTTTTACAGGCGGAGTTGGAAATGGAGAAACGCAAACATAATCGTACCTATTTTCTAAAACTATTTTCCTGTGTTTTTAATATCTTCGTAAATTTCCTTAGTATCTCCATTGGGTGATGCCGAGAAAAAATGATTTAATTTGTGCTTATGAAGTTCCTCTTTGTGCCGTTGGCGCCATGATAGTTGCTAAAAAGAGGCAGTGAACGTGTGAAATGTTCGGTGTTGAAATAATTTGACATTGTAGGGCTAAAATAATCATAAATTCTATGTGTTAAGGAAAAATTATGAAAGTAATCTAAGCAAGGTGATTTTCTAGCACGTGTGTTGTCTGGAAAGGGAGAAACAACAAAAAGTGAAATGTTTAAAAGGTCTACAGACTGTCTTTGGTAAGAGGTTCCCAGACTTTTTGCACTGCGTACCACATGGCATTTTTAGGAATTTGAGTATACTTCTAAGGCTTGTGGGGGTGGGGGACGGGAGGAGGAGAGCGGATGGTGAGTGCGGAAGGTTGAGCGACTACTGCCGCAGGGTTGAGGAACCGTACAGGAGGAATAATTTGCGTCATTTTCCTCAGTGTCGACAACACACGCGCGGTTTTTGCGTCGTGCCGATTAACTACCATGTGTGGTTGAAATGTGACATATGCAAGTAATAAGGTTTTGTGGAAGCATTTCTTTACAGAGTCGTTCGTGCTCACATGTGTTTTTTTTTTTTTTTTTTTTTTTTTTTTTTTTTTTTTTTTTTAATAAACTGGACACTGATTATAGCAAATTAGGATCCAAAAACCAAAATCAGTATCAAATCAAACTTCGACGCTAAACCAGAATTTAGAATCAGTAATTAGACAGTTTTCAAATTCAGACTCTGAAGAAAGAATGTCTACATGTTACATGTTTCAGTTGGAAGCATGTAGCTGTTTACCTTTAATCAGAGGTTGTAAGTCTGGCTCCATTGAGTTCAACTTCACTCCCGTCTTCTTCAGCACTAACGCTATTTCTGTATTTTTCAGTATATAACAAATCAGAAAACCCTTTTTCACGCATGTAAGTAGCAACAAATGGCACCAAAAATCGAAATGCTTGTTTCTATCCAAAAAGAAAGCAGAATTTTCTTTTTGAAAGCACTTACCATTGACCTTTAGCTGGTCACGTCGATGAAAGTTTCTTTCGTGATTACTTCTTTTGACACTTTTTCTGAAAACGGATTTTTTATCCAGTCATATTTTGTGCAATCTTTGGGAAACTATTTCTCGTAACTTGTTTGAAAGACTCTAAATGTTTAATAACGTCTCGAACCAAATCTCCCATAGGATCTAGTTCATTGTCTTCCAAAAATGATGAAAGAGTACGTAATGCGAAAAGTTATTGCTCAGCAACTGACTTATGCAGTTTGAAACTAAAAACTCTTCTTATGATGGTCAAAACGTACAAAAACGAATAACACCTCCATATTTTTGACGTCTGTACTATAGTACTGTATATTTGAAGTTCTAAACACGAGCATTTTTGCAGTTGTTATAACAACGTTTCTTCAATTTTGGAAGACACGCCTACAGTTAATTGCATAACGGAGCTTTTTGTATTTCTTCAGCAGATTTTTCATCAAAAACTGTTTGGACCGTGTGTCTAGCAGCAGGCAGTAAGACAGACTCGCCAGTTGCGTGAGGTTTTGCTTTTCTTGCAATTCTAAAACTAGCCAGGTATGAGGTTTTATCAGCTTGCTTGTTTTCGAACGAAAAAATAAACCATAACGTTGACTAATGTTCCTAGACGAACTTGATCGCTGTTTTAGATGAACGCTCAGGGTATCAGTTATGGGAAGAAAGGTTTCTACTTTGAATTTTTCTTTTCCAATCTGTTGGACTGACAGTGCAGAGCTATGAAAAAAACTGTGGCGTGAGCTTCTACGTTTTGTTCTTTGAGACAGGTACTTGTAATCAGATTCCGGGTTTCTTTCTTTGGCGGACGATTCGAAGTCATTAGATTTATCCCTGAGGTTAATGATAAAATCATCAAGTGGAGCGAACAAATTAGTTGCAGCGTGCAGTGTTATTGTTTCTTTCCGAAGATAATTACTTATTTTGTCTATTCTTTCCAATATAGAGCTCCAAATTAACGTTAGTATAATAAATTCTAGCTTTCCCATTTTTCTGAACAGACTAAGGGCTTCGTCTCTAGTTTATCTTGTTCTGTATCTCCTGCGATGGACATCAAAGTTTCTAAAATTTGTTTATGACCATCAAGCAAGGCGCTTACTGCATTACCTCGGGATGATCATCTGGCTTGTGAAAGACTTTAACAGCTTTTTTTGAACCTAAATGTTCTGTCAATATATTCCAGCTGCGGGTAGAGCTCGACAACAAGTTGTACATTTCTGAACCATTTCAAAAAACTTTGCTGCCTCTTATACACACCCAGCAGCTTGGACACCTACCAAGTTTAGTGAATGCCCCGCACGTGGTACAAATCAAAGGTGGCAAATTCACATTTCTCCTTGATCCTTGATTGTAGACCAGTATACTTCCTCGACCCATTTGAAGCATTGCCGTAGCTTAGTCCTCTGCAACCCTTTATGGGAATGTCATCATTCTCTAAAAAATTCAATATGGTTTCCGCTAAATACTCAGATTTTGGTCTTTAATAGGTATAAACTTCAGGAGCCTTTCAATAGTAACACGGTCTTTTAAGTATCGAATTATAAAAGTTAGCTGGTCAATATGAGACAGATGGGGCGTACTCCCAACGTTAATGGAAAAATATTTTGCTAATTTAACTTATTTCATAATTTTTTTAGGACCTGTTTTCCCATCACGACAATAAACTCGTTACAGATATTCACTGATAAATGACAAGTTTTACTTTTTCCAGGATTCCAAAATTTTTGTAAGTGATTTGCAAGAAACGGATCGAATTCACCCAATAATTCCACACATCTCAAATAACTTCCATTGTTGGGGGATCCTAGGATTTCACTGCCACCGCAAAATGGAAGCCTTCTCGATACCAAAAATTTTGCAACAGCTACAATCCGTTTAAGTAAATTCCCCCAATAATCTACTTCTTCTTGACGTTGAGATAATGTCTATATCTATTTCACCAACCGCTTTACTTCGTGCCAGATAAGTCATCATAGATTGCCTATGTGCTGGGCTATTTTCATGGTTTAAAATTATGTGACTAATGTGCTTCCAGTCATTACATCCACTCAGAGAGAATAGATTTACATCAGAAGGGTTAAATGAGCAGCATGAAAAGCAAAATACAGAGCTTTTGAAAGGCGAGTACAACAACCATTCTCTTTCAACGTTTTCATTGTTCTTTAATTTGCTCATAAGTAATGGATTGTTGAAATACCTAGTTACTGATTTATTACCATTTTTGTAGGTTTTGGAAGCCTCGAAAAGTCAGAATCTTTATTTTGAAAATATACAGGTCCCTTACGAATCAATATTTCGCGATTTCTTTCCTCAAAAGTTTCATGAAAATAATCAGCGGGATCGTGTGATATTTTTTCTCGGCTGGAAAACTGTTGTTTAACTAACACCGTTGTCGGTGTTGGTGAAGTCATCGAAGTTGTTGCACTTTCGTCGTAGGGAAGGTAGCTTTCTGATTCAATCTCTTTTCCTAAATTGGTAGAAATCTGAAATTGGTGTAGAACATGAGCATTCAGAAATTCCCGCAATCTGTGATCGACACGACTCATCATGTGGAAGATTTATTATTTGATCGCTACTTAAGAAGTTGCTACAGAGCAGTAGTAAAATATGATGTTGATTTTGGTAACTTTTCAATTACTTCCTCCTGATGTACAGCTTTTCTTCTTCTTGCAGATCCACTAGGATACGACCGTCTCGACATTTTATATTATAATTCAGTGTTTATTTTTACATCGAAAATAGTCGCTAGACGGTCGTAGTGGCCGAGTGGTTCTAGGCGCTACAGTCTGGAAAAGCGCGACCGCTACGGTCGCAGGTTCGAATCCTGCCTCGGGCATGGATGTGTGTGATGTCCTTCGGTTAGTTAGGTTTAAGTAGTTCTGAGTTCTAGGGGACTGATGACCTCAGAAATTAAGTCCCATAATGCTCAGAGCCATTTGAACCAATAGTCGCTAACAAAAAACAAAACAGGCAAACGACGATTTAATCAAAGAATACCTCAGAGTACAGTAAGTAACAACTACAAACAAAACAAACGTCACAACACCGCAGACAAATACAGGGTAATTCCCGATCGTTGAGTCCCTTTTTTAAGTCGATCGGCCGCGTTTAATTTTACGTCGCTGTTCGCTCCATGCAGATCTGTGCAATGCGCAAAACTAATAAGCAAGTTGGTATTGTAGTCAGTTATTATCGTTCGACGTTTTCGAAATAAATTTGTTTTTCGATAATAAACATCAATTATTGTTTGGTGATCTGGCAGGAACTTCGGGGCTCCTGTCGATAGCGGGGCCCTGGGTACTTACCCAGAGGGAGACAGGGGCCTGCATCTCTGTACTGTTGTGCTCTGATTATCGCGCTGTTAATATGTACTGTGAAAATGGCTGACGCAGCTTCCTATCCCGTAGTGAAAAACGCGTGTAGGACACCGTTAAAAATGGCGAGAAACACATTGTTCTCAACGTATTTCACTATTTTACACAACAAACGGCCTTTGAATGTTTTTTGACAACTTTAATAAATAGTCATTTACAGCAAATAGGGTGCGTAGCTGAATCGGTAGCGTCGAACCATCATAATCTGACGTCCATGGATCGCTGGTTCAAATCTTAAGTTGATTTTCTCTTTTTGTCGTTCAATTTGGAATACATACGTCTTTCAAGTTTAAAACCTATCAAATACACTGAAGTGCCAAAGAAACTGGTATAGGCAAGTACAAATACAGAGATACGTAAACAGGCAGAGTACGGCACTGCAGTCGACAACGCCTATATAAGACAAGTGCCTGACGTAATTGTTACATCAGTACTGCTGCTGCAGTGATGGTAGTGGTACGTTCCCATGGGACCAAACTGCTGAGGTCATCGGTCCATACGCTTACACACTACTTAATCTAACTTTACGCTAAGGATAACACACACACACACACACACACACACACACACACACACACACACACATCCATGCCCGAGGGGGGACTCGAACCTCCGACGGGGGAAGCCGCGCGAACCGTGGCAAGGCGCCGAAGACAGCGCGGCTACTCCGCGCGGTTTACCTGCTGCAACGGCAGGTTACCAAGATTTAGGTTAGTTTGAACGTGTTGTTATAGTTAGGACACAAACGATGGGACACAGCATCTTCGAGGTAGTGATAAAGTGGGGATTTTCCCGTTCGACCATTTCAAGAGTGTGCCATGAATATCAGGAATCCAGTACAACATCGAATCTCCGATATCGCTGCGGCCGGATAAAGATCCTGCAAGAACGGGACAAACGACAACTGAAGAGAATCGTTCAGCGTGACAGAAATGCAACCCTTCCGCAAATTGCTGCTGATTTCAGTGATGGATCATCAACAAGTGCCAGCGTGCGAACCATTCAACGAAACGTCATCGTCATGGGCTTTCGGCGCCGAAGACCGACTTGTGTACCCTTGATGACTGTACGACACAAAGCTTTACGCCTTCCCTGGGCCCGTTAACACCGACATTGGACTGTTGATGACTGCCGGCCTGAGTGGCCGAGCGGTTCTAGGCGCTACAGTCTGGAACCGCGCGACCGCTACGGTCGCAGGTTCGAATCCTGCCTCGGGCATGGATGTGTGTGATGTCCTTAGGTTAGTTAGGTTTAAGTAGTTCTAAGTTCTAGGCGACTGATGACCTCAGCAGTTAAGTCCCCTGCTTGCCATTGCACTATCCCATTTTGCAGTAGTTGAGTAAGCTATTATATAATACTGTTGGTATCTGCATCTCTCGTAGCCTTGCGAGTAAGGCAGGCCACCAGGGATTGTCAAAGGCGCCTTCTATGTCTATTACTATTGCTACTGCGTATTTTTCTTCTGTATCCTGTACTACTTCCAGTGTCCAGTTAACTGTATCGTCTATTGAGCTCTTTGGTCCAGAACTATACTAACGTCTCCTAAGGCTGAAGAGAGTCCTGTATGTCTGTAATTGATTACACAGGAGCCTCTCCTGCACCTTAGCCAAAGTGTTCAAGAGGCAGATGAGCCTGCAAGTCTTTGGGTCTGTTGGGTCCCAATCCTCCAATTTTTTGATGATTGCTACATTCACTGTTTCCACACAGCAGGGAGCTCGCCTTGTAGCAGTGCTTCACTCAGTAACTGTTAGAAATGGTGTTACCTATGAAACAGTGTATGCCATATGGACCAGGAATCTTCTTATTCTTTGATTGTTCTGCTGCTAATGGCACCTCTTATTGGGCAAATGGGATAGTAACGGGTCCATTTGTGTAGGTGTCTTCGTAAGTCTGTCTCTGTGTTGTTAATCATTTGCCTTTTCGTCATCAGGGAGAAGCTTGTTCAGCAATTACTCTACTGAACATCTATAGCCAATTGTAGTAGTGCTGTCTATGCACCTAAGAGTTGGCAGTACTGTCGGCGTTTTCACCTTATCAGATAGAAGTTTAAATGGTTCCCCCATGTATTGTTTTGTACCTGAATTTTGATAAAATTGTTTCAGTGATCCTGTCTGGTCTTGTATAATTTGTTTTTATAGTTTTGCTTTACATCACGGTTTAGTTCCAATCTTACCACCCTCTCTCGTGATGTTTTTGCTTTTTGGTAATGTTTCCTTTTGTCCCTAGCGTCTTTCTTTAGTTTTGTTAACTCAGTGGACAAGGAGTGTTTCTGTTTCAGTGCACAGCCGATCTTTGCGATAGCTGATTGTTGTGTTTTTTGAATCTAGTTCGTCAGGATGTGAGCTTTATAGTCTATGCTACCATTGACTGTATGGAGAGAAAATTCTTCAACCATGTCCATTAATCTTTGCGTCAGCCTTGTTTAGAAGAAGTCGTCGTCTTTGTTGATGTGATGCGTGTGTTCGTGCTTGTGTATGTGTGTGTGTGGTCAAGTATGGCGTTGTGGTCACTGTGTGTGGCATTTTCTAGTACTTCCCATTTGTTCTCGTGCATTATGGACTTTGCATTTGGTAGTGAGATGTCAATATTGCTGGATCCTCCTGCATTGTTGCAGCATGTAGGTTTTAGTCCTGATTTGTTTAAAACAAAGAAGCTGCATTCATTTATTATGTCAACTACGATCGATTTGACCCAGTTGTCTGTTCTGCCTGCGTGCCATAGAGTCGACCGTGCATCGATGTCACTAAGTATGAGTAATCTTTTGTCCCTCGAAAATTGTGCTGTATCTCTTATTTGGTCAGCAAACGGCTACTTGTCATATGAAGACTGTGCATACATGGGTGTGATAATCCAAGATTCTCGTCCATGCGTAATTTCAACTGTGGTTACACACTCAGAACGAAGTTGTGTTACTTTTGTGGCTGTGCAACTTATGTTCGCCATTACAATTGAAGCCTTGGAATTTGGGGTCCTGGTAATTGTTATGAGATATTTGGGAAGGCCTAGAAGTCTCCCGCCTCGCATGTACGGCTGTTGGAGACAGATTATATTCACCTGTACTTCGTTCAGAAGTCTATCCAGTTCCACTCCAACCAAGATGCTCCTATTGCAGTTTAGTTGGAAGATCTTCACAGCAGAGGGTATCTAGTAAAGGCATAGAACTTCGGTGTTGGCTCTATAGGGTCGTAATAAATGCGTCCTGACAAAGTCCTTATAAACTTTATCTATGTTTAAACCTTCACCTCTTCGTGACATGCTTGTCTTAAAGAGTCTGAAGAGCTCACGATGACCGGTTGAAGAGTGTGATTAACGTGTGTTACGTTTCTATGCCTTACACTTTTGTTTTGAAGTTTTTTGACTTTAAATGAAAAAGTGTGATTGCTGTGCTACTGTTCACATGAAACTCGATTATATATACATGAACTTCCATATCTAAGGAAAAGTAGTGGACATTTAAAATATCATTCCCGTTTCTTTCGCACTCATGTAGTGGCAAACCAAGCAACTGATCCGCATCATACATAAATGTTTGAGTCAAGTAACCTTGCAGCTTTTTATTTTGTACGCTAAGGGCAACTGCATTTGCGTGATGTGACCATACTATACAGCTTGTCCAAATTTGCTAGAGGCAATGTCCCTTATCCCTTATGCAGACGCGCGGCTTTTCGTAACGTTAATAGTCGTGCGGGGTATTGCTAACACCCCAAATAAAAGTGGCTATAATGACATTGTTGTGCAGCATATCACTGATATGAATATGTTTACTTCACAAATGGCTATTTAGAACGTTATCTCCTGGTACATTATCGTTTTATTTAATATTACCTTATTATTAAATTGGGTTATTTGAAACATAGTCAATAATTCCCATTTTTTACAATATTTTGTTTATTTATTTTTTCTGGTATTCTTCATACTTAATTACAGGTATAAGACATTATACATACAATCAAACATTTGTTCAGTCAACTCATACAAACATTTTATGAAATCAGTCACTATCACTGGCTGCAAGGGGTGCGTTATCGTAACATTTCTCATTTGATTTACACACATAACTTTCAAACATCGAGCACAGTGCGATTTAACTTTTGTATCTTTACTCCAAGGAAAAACTTTGCAGCGTCTGGGCTTAAGTATTCTTTATTCAGAAGGTGCATTGTTAATGTCTTCAATTCCCGCCCTTTTTTTACTGCTTTCTAACTTGTTTAGGCAGGGAGTGAGTGGCTGCTCTCTTGCACACTATGGGATTTACTAATGACCTTCCAACATCACGTAAAAATATTCTTCAGGAAATCCTCTCATTGTTATTATTTGCATATATGATGAAGGCGTTAATGCAGGCAATGTCAATCATTTGGAAAAATAGGGCAAGTGGCCAGCTTCTAGCTTTTCTTGAGGTTAAATAAGTAGCGCACATTTCATCTGTTGTGTCCACCCTGTTTTAGTCTTATTGTACATTGTTATAATGTCTGGTTTCTTTCCCCCCACAATATTAGTGTTAATGGCACCGTCACAATGCAAAGATTAAAGGAAAATAACGTTTTTGCCATTCCTTGGCACATATGAAACTGTGGTGATATACTTTCTGAATCCAAGAAGACTGCTTCTAAGTTCACGACCTCTCGTGCAAACGAAGTCTGGAGGGAGCTCCCTCATATTCTTTCTAAGAGTTCCCATTATTGTAAGTTTCTTTTTCAGGAGCTCTTCAGCCAGTGATATGGAACAAAACCAGTTGTCTAGTGTCACATTGCGCCCTGTACCTTCGATAGGCCGTACAAGACTATTTACTATCTCCTTAGTCGAGTTTGACAATGCAAAGGAACCCTCTGGCTGTTTCCCAACATAGATTTCCATCCTCAAAGTATACCATGTTCTTGCGTAATATAAGGTGAAAATTTTCAAACCAAATTTCGCAGGCTTGCTTGGTCGGAAACTGCATTTGCATCTAAATTCAACCAGTTGTTCATCCACTGTCGTACATTCAGAGCCAGTATAATTACTGACACAGTTTGACATGAATAAGTCAAATATTTCTCTGAACGCAGCTAGGCGATCAAGTTCTCTACACTGTGGTCTGTCTCGAATCTCAATCAACGCAGTAAGAAACGAAAGCGGCGTAAACTCATTGTTGCATGAAATACTGCAATTGCAAAACCACTTTTGTCCCATAAGTCTTCCAGGTTTTTGGGTCCTGCCCTGTAATATCCGGCCAATATCAACAGACCCAGAAGAGATTTGATTTCTTCCCCATTTGTTGGTTTGGCACCACGGTCTCTTGTGAAATTTGATGCAATGTGTTGTATGTAAATATTTGTGAACGATGTAATCGTTCTAATTATTATGTCATTTATAAATATCGAAAAACAGTCCACAGCAGTTTTCGCAGATTTTGCGATAGCTTTCACACCAAGGAGACGAATAATGAGGTCTACACTTCTAGTTCTTACGTTACGACAAGGACATCTTTTCATCCATTTTGTAACCTTATCCTTTCCAATAAAAAATCATGCTTGCTTTCATTATCGGCTGCACTTACTTGCGGTTCCAGTTCCGGGTTGTCTTCATCCTCCGTTTCCGTGTCACTGTGACGAAAGAGAACTTCACAACTGTCTCTTTCCTCCTCTTCCTCTTCTCCTCCTTCAAAAGTTTCGTCTAAGACCTCTTCCAGAAGCTTCCGCAGTCTTTCTTTATCTATTTCGTAACGATCCATAGCTGTTTTAACTGCATAGAGCAAAAAAATACAAGCAGCTGCAACGGAACACAACTGTACGCTTTCTGGCGGCACTGCAACATAAAGAGTCGCTCGGGGTGCTTACAACACCCCAAGGAACATTGTTGCATGTTTTCTTGGAACTTGCGCTTCCATTGTAGATTCTATTGTTACTCAAAGCTTTCATATTACGTCCTATAAAGGTACTAAAGAACATGATGTTATACTCCTATCCATTAAGTAATAATCCATCGATAAGGATGACTGAGGTGTTCTGAACACCTCGTGCGACCGCTTAAGGGCTAGCACAGCTAAGAATTCGTCGACAGAATTCGGAAGTTTCCGTGACGCTTACCAATGTACACGAGCTAACGCTGATTGTTAAGTGGCACTGCACTAGACATTACGCAGTAAACTGGTTGACCTTGAGGTGTTTCTTTAATTTCATTTCATTGTCATAGCTACAAATAAGTGCCAGATGTGAACATGAACATAGCCCTAATGCGCTTTCACGAAACCTTGTTACTTTCTTGCGTCATTTCCATCACAGTAAACGGTCAGATCACAACGTGAGCTGAAAATGTCAGTACTGTGAGCAATTTCCACCCATAACATTCCACTGAACAAGCTATGCTGCTATTGGCTTATGGCAGGAAAACAGGTTCATTTAGCAGTATTCATCAGCTTTCAGTTTCCTTCACTAAGGTACCAATTTTTGCTGTTTTTCAAATGAAAACATTTTGAAAATAATCTCAAAATTGCGTATTTTAAGGCATAATTTGTAGATGTGTCATATTAAAGGAGGATTGGCAGCCCTTACTGGAATGAAATACGAATCAGAAGCAAAATTATATATTGAGCTATACCAGTCAAAAGATGGCTTCTCTGTGGCTTCCCTCTTTCAGCAGGCCTTGTGGGCATGGTCATTACATCCATATAATTGAATAGTCAGACGTTTTCCATTTGTTTATGAACATTATTCTGTATGTTACAATACATATGAAGTAACATTTCTACACTTAGTTGTTCCCCATTGTGTCTTCTGGAGCGTTATCCTTTTTTTAATGCATCTTAAAGGACACTAGAAATGAACTATTTATGGTTTATTTCAGTGGTAATCGCCTAGCCTTCATACTGAATCGATGATCACAAAATTAATTTATTATCATATAAAGCTAGCATGATTAAATTCACTCTTCCAAAATATAAATACTTACCGTTAAATGTCACCACATCTGTCATGGTAAGAAGTACTGCAACTCCCTTCTTGCAATCAGTATGATAAAATGTTTTAAAAATTCCACAGATTATGCTTGTATTTGTCGGTTAACCCTTAGGTAAACAAACACATGCTCGGTGATTGGTCAGTAGTCCTAGGATCCAACCACCCTGGCTTCAAAGAAAATTTTCAAGGGGGGCGAACAAGTCTTCAGAATTGCCTTTTTTTGTAAAGTTTAGTTTGACAATTTTGAACCATGTCATGCCATACGAGTTGAATTCAATAGGTGGCACAAAACATATATCACAGAGAATTGTCGATTATCGAATCAATATACGAATAAAAACTCTGTACTACAGTTTCGGGGGGAGGCGGGGGCCTTCCCTTGCAGGCGCCTATGGGTACAGTGCTGTTACATCATTACAAATCAAACTCTGAGATGCTCTAAGGTCTAATGTATTAAAAGCGTTGAGGTTTTTGATAATCACTATCATTTTTAAATCACGCTTTTTTTATTTCAAGTTTTAGTGATTTCAGACACCATCGATAGATGTCAATATAAGTTGGTGCTAAGTTAAAACAGATTCACACACAAAACCAATGCAGCACCACAGCTAGTGGCTTGTTGTAGTGGCATTGTGAGCTACCATTCACACAGGATGCCACAAATTCTACATAGTTGCACAGCTTTCAATATGGCATCAACTGAAATCATATGGGTGGGTATGAATGTTACATCGCAGGTTATGGCCTTAGAGCTGTGACAAGAGTTAAATACAACAAAGACAAAACCTAAATGTTAGATCCAAAAATAGATTTTGCACATGGATAAATGAAGGGAAACAAACACATTTATGAAAGACTAACACTCAAAGACGAAAATGTTGTCTGCAGTGACAAACTAACCAACAGCTGGCATGTAAATATCATCTGCAGACATAGCTCTCTTCCAAGATTTTAGAATCTCATTGTATTCATTGATATAGGCAATTTGAATAACCAATTTTTAGTTTAACAGCTGCCACATCACACTCTGGAGCTATTTCCTGCACACAATCCACAATTTATACAATGCTTGGTCTCACAAATCATGAAGTTTATATGACTTGTTCTTTTGGTTACATATAATAAGTTTAATTATTTATTCCTTCGTCGTATATGTCATTGGTTTGCAAACATTGCATGTGCACGCAAACACGCATGCATACAGTAATAAAATTAAAATGCTGAAGTCGAATGGAATACAGCAGCAATTACTGCACAATAACTACGACAGAATGCTCGTGTTTTGAAATACAGCCACCAGGGGACAGTTGTGGTAGGAAAGTGGCAGAACAAAGTACAACCAAGCTGAACTTTTTGTGTCTTGTTTTTTTTTTGTGCCATTAAGAACTGGAAGTTCACATATGCAACTGCAGTATGCCACTACCTGTGGCGACACTTTTACTGCATGTATGAACCCAGCTTTAAGGTCTGACCTCAGTGGAGAGAGGGCTGCAGAGAAAGCAGGAAGGAGAATTTTGTCCCAACGTTGAGGAGGGATGTTTGACAGGGGAATGCTAGCTGTCTGCCATAATGGTGCCACTTTAGGCATACATGCGCACAGATAATCAGCGGCTATGGAATGTATTACACATGGACATAACAAGGTAATGTGAAAGCCTATCACAAGGTTGGTTGTGTTCAAACATACTCGTTAGGCTATTTATTTTTCAGCTGAAACATACAATAAGAGTTCGCCATGCTACTATAGTGCTACCATAGTATAATAAATAAAGCCACGACACTCTTGTGCGAAATTTTTTACCGTTTGACAGGTGGAGCGACACTAGTGCTCCAAGCAGTGAGCCAGCAGTCAGTCACTCGAGTCGTTTGGATAATGTTTGTTTTCAATTATTTTCTTCTTAATTAACGAAATAGTTATTATATTTTTGCATTCCATGCATTAGTAAGTTACCAAGACACATGAAATATCGTGAAATACATACAACAACAGCCGAATCACACTGATTCACTGACATAAGCTACAAGCTACACTTTACCAACTGCCTGCTTCCGGTGGAAGATATTCACAGAAAAAAATCTCTGAAATAATCTTACTGGCTGCCAAATATAAACAATATAAAATATTTATCACAGGAGACATTAATATAGATGTAAGAGTAAAGAGAAAAAAACTGTAGTATACATCCTAAGATCAATGAATTACTGCTGCTTAAATGAAAAACCAACCAAAATGGAAGCATGCCTTGACAATATAATTAGCAATGTGTGTAGGAATCAAGTAGAGTGGGAAACTATCAAATTAGGACTATCAGACTACGATGGCATATGGCTCAAAATTGGAAATCTGACACTTGGTGATACCAATATGATAAGTACATACAGAGCTCTCACAGAAGAGAACATTGAAATAATGAGAAAAGAACTGAGTAGAATAAAAGGGGCTAGAATACTAACCATTGACAAAGATATAAATGAAACCTTTTCTGCTTTCATATCCAATATAAAAAATACATTAGACAGTAACTGCCCTAAGAGATGTAACCTTAGCAATATGCATAAACTGCAACATACAAAAATAAGTGGTACACTCCACACCTCAATAAAACCAAAATTCTTTTACTCGCGCCGAAGGACAAAATTGAAAGCAGTCAAGAAAACAAGAATACATATATAAACTTAAGAAAAATATACAAACCTGAAATTAAAGCAGCAAAAATGAAAGCAAATGAATATATATTTTAAATTCAAAAAAACAAACGTAAAGCTGCCTGGAACATAGTTAAAAGTGAGATAAGCATGGGAAAGGAAGAAATCAGTAACCCAATTTACGAGGGTAATCCCAAAAGTAATGTCTCCTATTTTTTTGTAAGTACAGAATTCTATGTGTGTTGGGGGTTGGTCACATTGTTATGAAGAGTGCTTCATGCATTGTGTGTAAACATGCGCACGCCGCGCTGAGGTGCTCAGTCTTGGCTTGGCAGCTGTTGAGAATGGAGCTCCTGTTGGATGTTACCGCCAAGTGCGAACTGCGCGCAGTTATTCAGCTTTTGAACGCAAAGCGCACTGCGACGATTGAAATCCATCGCCAATTGATGAAAGTGTATGGCGAGTCGTGCACGCATGTCAGAAATGTTCGCAAGTGGTGTATAGAGAATTTGCAGCTGGTCGGACTGAAATCCACGACAAACAAAGGAGCGGGAGACTGTCAGTTTCTGAGGAGACAGTGTTGAAGGTTGAGCAAAGCATGCGTGAAGATCGGCGAATCATCCTGGATGATCTCTACACGTTGGTTCCTGAGGTTTCCCGAAGCACCGCTCACAGAATTTTAACGGAAACATTGACCTACCGGAAGGCGTGCGCAAGATGGCTGCCACGCATGCTGACTGAGGACGACATGTGGCAATGAGTTGATGCTTCCCGCGCATTTCTTCACCGCCTTGCAACCGAACAGGACAACTTTCTGGACTCAATTGTCACGGGTGACGAAATGTGGGCATACCACTTTACACCTGAGACCAAGCAATAATCACGCCAGTGGCGGAATCCTTCTTCGCCAAAGCCGCGGAAATTAAAACAAACACAGACTGCTGGTTAAGTCATGAGAACCGTTTCTTGAGATCGGAAAGGGGTATTGTTTGTCAACTTTATGCCCACTGGGACCACAGTTATCGCTGACAGGTATTGTGAGACTCTGAAAAAACTCAAACGGGCAATTCAGAACCGGAGAAGAGAAATGTTGAGCAAGGGAGTAAATAATCTCCATGACAACGCTCGCCCACACATCGCTCGGCAACCGTTGTTCTCCTGCAACAGTTTCAGTGGAACATAATCACCCACCCACCCTATAGTCCTGACTTGGCACCCAGTCCTGTTCCCTAGGTTAAAAGAACATCTGGCTGGAAAGCGATTCAGCTCCGACGACTAGGTGAACGAAGAGGTTCATAACTTTTTGAACAGCATGGCGGCGAGCTGGTATGACATGGGCACACAAAAACTGCCACAGCGTCTACAAAAATGCATCTACAGAAATGGTGATTATGTCAAAAAATAGCTAAATGTTCAAGCTGTAAACTGATGTAAACCATTGTAGAAATAAACAGGTCTATGCACTTATAAAAAAATAGGAGACCTTACTTTTGGGATTACCCTCGTAATTGTAACACTCTCAATGAACACTTCATAAATTCCGTGAACGCCCATGTACCAAAAAGTGACGATTTAACTGATGCAGAAGCTTTTATTTTGCAATCACAAAATAAAACTGCTACAGGTATAAGTAAATCTGTAAACAAGCTGAACAACTCTAGAACAGAAGACTACTATGGATTCAGTAACTTTGTAATAAAGGCTATAATTAAGGAAGTTAGAATTTCTTGCAAATAAAATCCTAGATGATGGCATTTTCCCTGATTGCGTTAAAATTACGGTTACATTCCCCACATACAAAAAGGGCCACAGAGAAATACCAGATAACTATAGACCAATATCAATTGTCCTTATATTGGCCAAAATGATAGAGAGATGTTCACACACACAGATTTAAGTTACATGTAACAACAAATTACTTAATGACAGTCAGTTTGGATTTAGAACTAATCACTCTACCATAAAAGCCTAATCACTGAAATCCACAATGCTTTTGAAAGGAAACTGACCACCTATGCAACACTCATAGACTTAAGCAAAGCATTTGATTCAGTATCACATGAGATAATTGTTAAAAAATTAGAATATTATAGTATTGCAGACAATTCACTTAAATTGATTAAATCATACCTAAATAACAGGCGACAGTTAGTGTATGTGAACAATGGTAGGTCAGAACTAATGAAAATTAAGAGAGGAATTTCACAGGGCTCCATTCATGGACCCTTCCTCTTTATTGTCTATGCTGATGACTTCTCAAACTAAATAAATTGCAAAAATATCTTATATGCAGATGATGAGACCATGATCTCCACAAGCAAGAGTATGCAAGAGGTGGTAACCAAAAATAATGAACTTTTTGAAAAATGTAGGGTGTGGTGTATTGCTAACCAGTTATGTATAAAAAATACAAAAATTGAGGAAATTTATTTTAATCTGAAGGTACAGAAAGCAGAGAATCACAGTGTCTAACTACTGGGACTACAAATAGACCAAAGGCTGTCACGGTATGGCCATATAAGCTATCTGACAGGCAAACTTGCACATGTGATATTCCTGTTGTATAAACTAAGATATTCTGCCAGTAAAAGTTTACTGGTGCTTTGCTACTACGCATTCTTTCAGTTACAGCTTCAAAATGGGATTCTGTTACGGGGTAATTCAACAGGCACAAACTGTGTATTCAAATGGCAAAAAACAATTAGATGTATACAAGGATTGGGTCCAAGAGAAACCTGTAAGGAGTACTTCAGCCTATTAAACATAATGACCCTCCCAAGTCTCTATAGGAATAACTGCTTAATGTACATAAAAGAAAATTCACACAGAGAATGAATCTTCTGCACAGCACTAGAAACAACTGCATGCTTGTTATACTGTATTCCAGGCTGTCACTGACACGCCTAAGTCTAAAGCTGCCACAATCAATCAAAACCCTCACCCTCATTAAATTAAAGGAAATATTAGACACATTGTTTAAAAATAGATCACATTACTCAATTGAAGATTATCTTGGAAGTAATTTGGAAGGCATGTATAAACAATGAAATAATGTAACTATCATTAACTAAATGTGTAAAATTGTATAATTAATTCTTGAATGTAAACTATATAATGATTATTACTGAAATCTTCAGATTAGTAAGAAATTTAGGTTGTTTGTGTGTATACACAAAATGATGATTTGTGGAAAATGTAAACATTACTAACTACTAAAAAGATGTTTTTGTATATATAATGCATAATGTATAATGTAAAAATTAGTAACAAATATACTTTTATGAATGGGTAAAATGTATTTTGACGAAGCCAATTGCATGGTAAACATGCTGAACAGCTAATAAACAAAACATATAGCACATAGCTCATTCATGAAGAAATATTCTTGAATATGTCTATATTTGCGGCTTATTCCGCTGAAAGCAAGAGAATATAAACACATTTAATGCACAAGAAGCATATGTTTCTGTAGATGTCTGTTGTTGTTATCATAGGTACTTTCCTTAACACTTAAAATTTTTATGAGTCCAATGATTAGCCCTTTCTTATGCTTCACTCTACTTTATAATACATGAATGTTTTTGTCATGTAATCACTTTTGCTTCAAAAGCGAATGTGTTGTATACTCTTGCCGTTCGTGGCTCAAATTTAGCGACAATTGTGGAATTGGTTTCTCCTATGTTGGGAAGCAGTTTTGTTGCTTTTTTATGATTTATCATCATACCTGTATGGTTTTTCCGTAAGGTAACAGTTGTGGTGGCTTATTTGATGTGTTAAATAATCTAGGTATTACATTCCATATAGGTTTCCTACGTTCCACATTCACTGCTTTGACTGAAAGTGTAGCGCACAAAACTCTTACTGTGTTGGATAGATAGATGTCTTTCTGTAAATGGTCAGGTTTTCTGGTGTTTAGTATCAATTTTTTGTTGAAGGTAAACGACATTATTTAATACATGTCTGTATGTTACAAGAGAATCGTAATTAAACCGTTTAGTGCAAAAAACGAGATGGAGTGTCGTGACTCATTACACTGTGGTGCTACCGTTGTTAGATCAATGGATTTGGCAGCAGTCGAAACAGAAACACAGTCGGCACGTAAGTGTACCAACCAATAGAGCGCCAAAAATTGTTAGCATTGCAACTTAACAGACTTCGTGGCACTTCTCGCTGCTGCCAAACTTTGGAATCCAACGCTCCTTGCAGTCATTGTAGAGCCTAAGTGATTAACAGACAGAATTTATTCTCATATTAATTATAATTAATATCTGCCATTTTAACATGAGCGGCTTTAAACACAGGTAAAAAGAAAGCCTTCTTGGCTCTGGGGGGAGGGGGAGGGGAGGGGCTTGGACAACCCCCCCTCCCCTCCCTCACCATATCTACATCTCTGCTACTTTCAATATGGATTACAAAGATTGTATGTTGGACAGTTTTATAGTTGTTTTGGCAGGAGGGACCATTGTTGTCAGATAGTTTCACACCAGGAGGAATATAATTTCCGAGGTAAAAACCTAAAATTACGGTAATTTATAAACATCAACAAACTTCAGAAATAGATTGGCTTTCCCAGGGCATTTAGTATATTGGGTAAATCTGAACTCCAACAAAATTTTGGTGCTTCTTCAATGATATTTTCGGAACATTTTGGAAAAAAGAGACCCGCCTTCCCCGATGGCTTGTTACAGAGTAATAATGTAATTATTATTTATTCGATTTACTACCGAATTTGTATAAAAATGCCTCCACAACACTGAAAATGCTTATAATATGCAGTCGACATAACATAGAATGATCCAGTATCTCTTAAGAGCATATTGCTACATTCGCATTAGATGTAACCTCCAGAAGAAGGTAACCGAATTTTGGAAACAGTTTTTAGCTGTCATGTTTTAAATGTTAAGGCCTAAAGCAGTTTTGCTAGACCGTTCTGGTGTATCTGCAGATGCAAGCGTTATGTTATTTGGTTGCTGTTGCTGCAGAAAAATCTCAGCATAGTGTTGTTTTGCCGCACTTCCATTGCATACAGTGAATCAACACACAACTGAGGTGCATAATAGGCCAACTCTTCATTGATAAACCGAGACATACTGCTTTGCATCACTAGAAGTCGGAGACAGAACCGACCAGTACCGAATGCAAGCTTGAGGGTATAGTATAAAGTTGGGTTTACTTTTGTCAACAGCAACTACTGTGAGTGACTGGAACAAGTTTGTTTCCAAACGTGACACACAGCACATACCATCGGTACTTGCACTGTTGTGTAGGATTTTCAGTGTACTACAAATATATAGATACAGTGAGGTGACAAAACTCCTAATATCGTGTCGGACCTCCTGATGCCTGGCATAGTGCAGCAATTTGACATAGCATGGACTCAGCAAGTTGTTGGAAGTTTCCTACTGAAATATTGGGCCATGCTACCTCTATTGACGTCCATAATTGTGAAAATGCTGCCAGTACAGGATTTTATGCATTAACTGACCTTTTGAGTATGTTCCATAAATGTTCAATGGGATTCTTATCGGGTGATCTCGGTAGCCAAATCATCCACTCAAACTGTCCCTAATGTTCTTCAAACCAATCGTGAACAATTTTGGTCCGGTGATAATGTGCACTGCCATCCATAAAAATTAACCATTTGCAGTCAATCATTGGTTCACTTGGACAAGAGGACCCAGTCAATTCTTTATAAACACTCCCCACACCATTATGCAGCCACCACCACCACCTTGAACTGTGCCTTGTTGAGAACTTGGTTCCATGGCTTCCTGGGGTCTTCGCAACATGGTAACCCTACCATCAGGTCTTACCTACTGACTTCAGGACTCGTCTGACAAGGCCACAGTTTTCCAGTTGTCTGTAGTCCAACCGATATGGTCACGAGAGACACTGCAGGTGATATTTTACTGTTAACAAAGGCACTCACATCAGTTGTCTGCTGCCATAGCCCATTAACGCCATGTTTCACCACACTCTTAATGGATATGTTTGTCGTACATTTTACATTGATTACCACATCTATTTCAAGACATGTTACTTGTCTGTTAGCACTGACAACTCCACGCAACACTTTTATTTATTTATTTTCGAGTTCTGTGGATCCTTGACGCGAATGTATCGCTAGGATGTAGAATGTGTCAGGTTATTACAGAAATAGCCACATGTAGATGATCATGAGGCAACCAATTTAACATATATAATCAGATACATGATAAAAGACATCCACATGTCAAATAATTACACACAAAAATTTAGATAACAACACAGATAATAGTACAGTAATGACATAGATCATTACATAAACAAATTTAAAGTAATTCATCTAAAAATATTCAGCTAACAAGTGATATGCTAGTCTACATAATCAGTTCTATTAGAAATGCATGAAATTAAACACAAATTCAAGAAGTATTACACATTATCAAAGAATTCCTGTAAAGAATAGAAAGAATTATCCAAAACAAAGTTTTAGCTCTGTTTTGAATTTAGTATGATCCCCAATGACTGATTTGATACGGACAGGAAGTTTATCGAACACTTTTATATTTGAATAATGAACTCCTTTCTGTACCATGCTGAGATCTCTTAAATCTATGTGAAGATCATATTTTCTTCTTGTATTGTGATCATGGCACGCACTACTCATTTTGTAAATTGCATAATTTTTGTTCACGAAGCACATTAGTGACAAGATGTATTGACAAGGCATGGTGAGGATCCCCAGCCGTTTCAATAAATTTCTGCAAGAAGATCTAGAATGCACTCTACTCAAAATCCTGATAACTCTCTTCTGTGCAACAAAGACTGCTCTCAGTCGTTAAATGAAGGCCATCGGCCATTGCGTTGTCCATGGTGAGAGGTAATGCCTAAAATTTGGTATTTCCGGTACATATTTGACACTGTTCACCATATTCCCTAGGATTTCCGAAATGGAATGTCCCATGCATCTGGCTCCAACTACCATTCTGCGTTTAGAGTCTGTTAATTCCCGATGTGCGGCCATAATCACATCGAAATCCTTTTCTCATGAATTATCAGAGTACAAATGACAGCTCCACCAATACATTGCCCTTTTATACATTGTGTACATGAAAGTGCCGCCATCTGTATGTATGCATTTCACTAATCCCACAATTTTTGTCACCTCACTGTAAAGGGGAGTAAGAAATCACACACAATTAAATTACTTTGTATTGAGCCACATGAGATCATGGACCCCTTGTTCTAAAAATACTTAGAAAATGCCCCTGAACTATTTCTGAAATTTTGTCTGTAGTGTATGGGTTCACCGGGTATACCACTTCACAATTTTAACAGCTTGTAGATCTTCTGCTACCTTGGTGGAAATCAGCATTTGTTCATTAATTAGTGTACTTGATCATCATGTTCCATCATAAATGTGATCCTTCAGTGAAGTGAGTCAAAAAAGTACCTGTATACTAACAGTAAGAAATTATTATTAGCTATTTCCTCAATGTTATACGTACTTCTGATGATCATTCATGTCAACCAGTTCTTTGCGCTTCATAGATGCAGACCTCCTCTGTATTTTTGCAGACACTGCGGTCTTCAAGAAGATAGATCCATATCACTATGTATGTTTTCAAGATTTCTGATGTTGTCTATCCACCTTCTGTTAGATTCTCTTCACAGTCTTTCTTGCATTCAGTAAAGAACTTCCATAGTGCATGTGCCATCCATTGATTTCAATTCACGTTCCACTTATCTTCATTTCATTTTCATTTCAGTGACAACACCAGCCCCTGTAGTGGAGGTCACTAAAGCACACCTGTGTGGTGGTGCTCGACTCAGAAGTAAGTGTGTGTGTGTGTGTGTGTGTGTGTGTGTGTGTGTGTGTGTGTGTGTTCAAATCCTGGGGGGAGATGAAATTTTCACAGCCAGTACTCTGCCAGCAAGGTGAGGAGATGTGGCAGGGTACATTTCCTTACCATCAGACTTTGCGCTAGTGTCATGGATTAAATTCCAAACCTCTCCTCAGTTATTAAGTGAGGGCATGTGACATGTTGGTGATCCATCTGATTGATGGAGACATTAAACTTGGCAGTCCCTTTGGTGCTATTCGAGGCGTGTAGGCTGTGTGGCAGTACTGGGTTCCACACTCTTCCTTCTCTCGTCATTATCATCCTACAACACACACAACACCACACTATACGCACATTCATTAAACTCATCTATGATTCACAAATACATATATTACACAACTCTCATATTTGTAAGCAAAGCAGCCACAGTGTGCAGCAAAAAAATAAGCATTTCCTACTAGTCAATTTAACCTATCCATAAGGGTTTCCAAGCCAACAATGTTTTATCTACTTTACTTTACTTTACTTTACAGTCATAATTCTGTTTTCCACTCCACACTGTTTCCTGATTAATTTACTTGCCTTCCTCTCTCTCTTAGTAATTTCAAACATTCACTTTATTGGTGTTAGCAGAGCAGTGCTCAGTTTTTGAATTGTAGATTCATCAGCCCCCTATCTGTATGCAAACTATGTTCATAAAAAAAAACATGCTTGATTGCAAATATTCTATTTTGCGATAGTTGACAGGTGTAATGTGTAAGTAGATTTGTTTTGGATCACGAGGCTTAATTATAAATCGCATGTGTAGCATGTTGCAGTGTTTGCGGGTAGAGCTTTATTCACAAGCATAACTTGTGAAAAATATGTATTTTTTCCGCGGCAATAGTAAAGCAGAGAAAGGTCATGTCACATTTGTAGCGGCTGTCGACATATGCATGAGAACACACAGGCCTACAGCAGGACAGGTAAGGAAAGCATTAAATATAACATGACATACTATGAACAATACTTTTATTGTCATGTTTCGCTCTTCTGGAGCAGCATCATAAAATTTTAATATATTGCAAAATTTGCATTCATCACATCTAAGGAGACCATTGTGTGTACCTTAAACATACTGGGGTCAGTTGAAGCAGCAGTGCTGGCATAAGACCACACTTAACAGGCTTTGAATCCATGTAGCACGAGCGGTAACTATTAATGGGAAGGTAGCACAAAATCAAACAATGAAAAATCCAGGATGGGTAGGGCAGCTAGATAAAGCCAGGAGGTTAGACAGGGGTGAGAGGCAAAAGGGAATGGAAAAGGGGAGAAGTAAAGGGACTGTGGGTGCATTGGTGCAACGGAAGGCTGTGTAGTGTTGAAATGGGAGCAGGGAAAGTGGGTGAAGGACAGGGACTAACGAGGACTGAGGCCAGGGGGTTAACGGAAATGTTGGATATATGCAGGAACAGTTCCACCTGTGCAGTCTGGAAGAGCTGGTATTGGTAGGATGGATCCACATGGCACAAGTTGTGAAGCAGTAAATGAAATGAAGAACATTGTGTTGAGCAGTGTGCTTGGCAACTGTGTGGTCCAGCTGTCTCTTGTCCATAGTTTGTCAGCGACCATTCATGCAGACAGAGTGCTGGCTGGTTGTCAGATCTACCCAGTAAGAAGCACAGTGGTTGCATCTTAGACTGTAGATGACATGACTGCTTTCACAGATAGCCCTGCTTTTGATGGGATAGGTGATGCTTATGATTGGACTGGAGTACGTGATGATGGGAGGATGTATGGGTCAGAGATGTAAGGGGCCCGGGCATCCTGGTCTGCTACTGGGATATACGAGCCATGAGCCAAGGGGTTTGGAGTAGGGGGAGCAGGTATTGAAGAGGATATTGTGTAGGTTCAGTGGGTGGCAGAATACCACTGTGGGAGGGGTAGGAAGGATATTCCTATTTCAGGGCATAATAAGAGGTAGTTGACATCCTGGTAGTAAATATAATTAAGTTGCTAAAGTCCTGGGTGGTACTGAGTCACAAGGGGAATGCTCCTTTGTGGCTGGATAGTGGGACCTTGAGAGGAATTGGGTGACTGGAGAGATAAGGCACAAGAGAACTGTTTTTGTACAAGGTTGGGAGAGTAATTTCAGCCTGTTAAGACCTCAGTGAGACCCTTGGTGTATCTGAAGACAGACTGCTCATCACTGCAGATGAGACGGCTTTGGGTGACTAGACTGCGTGGAAGGGACTTCTTGGTATGGAATAGGTGGCAGCTGTTGAAGTGGAGGTACTGCTGGTGGTTGGTAGGTTCGATATGGATGGAGGTACTGATGTAGCCATCTTTGAGATGGAGGTCAACATTGAGGACTGTGGCTTGTTGGGTTGAGGAGGACCAGGTGAAGTGAATGGGAAAGAAGGTGTTGAGGTTCTGGAGGAATGTGGACAGGGTGTCCCATCTTTGATCCATTTCACAAAGATCTCTCCAGCGAATCTGAACCGGTGAGGGGTTTAGGATTCTGGTGGTTAGGAAGGATTCCTCTAGATAGTCCATGAATAGGCTGTCAAAGGATGATGCCTTGTGGGTCCCATTGCCTTATCACAGATTTGTTTGTATGTGATGCCTTCAGAGGTGAAGTAATTGTGGATGATGATATAGTTGGTCATGGTGACCGGAAAGGAGGTTGTAGGTACCCATTAGGCATTGGGAAAGATAGTGTTCAATAGCAGCAAGTCCATGAACATTATAGCACATTTCAAATCAGTTGTGACTTTTGACATTTGGCTCACCAGAGGGGATGTGACGTCGTTACTCAGGTAATACCAGTACCAATGACCAGCTGGATTCCCTACCACACCACCAGTTGTTGAGTCAGTAGATCGCCCCTGTTGCTGAGCTGTGGGTAAACAACAGCTCTTAGTGTTGCATGTTAGATGCATATCTGTATTCATCAGCTTTCACAGTAAAGTGGTATTTTCTGGTGTTGAAGTGTTCTGCAGCTGTCAGGTATTGTGGACAAGTGTTTGTGTTGGCATTACATTAATAACAACAGTGCAGCACTTCTGAGCACGAGGTTCGCATTAAAAGTTGTTGACCAAGAACACGTTCGCTGGCTGTGAAGATAATGTTCTGCTGTGAAACATACCTATGAATTCGACAATAGTAATGGACAATGCACATACCACTCTGCTGTGATGGATAAAGGTGAACATAGCATATACAAGACAGAGTTACTGGAACTTGTAATGTTGTACAAGCCAAACATTCCATGCAACCAGGTCAACAAACTAGCTAACACTAAGGGAATAGTTTAAACATGCTTCCTCCGTATCATTCTCATTTAAAGATAGCTGAGAATATATGGACCTTGGTGAAAAGTAATGTGACAAAAAGCAACAAGAAATTTAAGTGCAGTGAGGTATTGAAATGCAGACAAAAGGAGCCATTACAAATGTTACACCTTAGGAGTGGTCCTGAGTTGTCATCCATACTAAGAAGGTAAGTGAGGGGAGGGATTTGTGAAGGACTGTGATAAGTTTTGAGTAATATGTAACTTCTCTTGTTGCTATGTCAAAATCTGCTTCTTTTGCCAAAACACAGCAGTTATTACAAATATTCATCTTACTAACAATCTAATGCAGTTGAAGCTGTGACAGAATCCTGAAACAATGCATTGTTGAACTAGCAACTGAGGGTAAGACGGGTTAATAGTCATAAAAAAGCTCACTCTCAGTATAAAAATAAATCTGTAACTTCTTCATTTTCATTGTTGCAAAACTCACAGAAATTCTTGTTTCACCAGCTATCAATGGTCCTTGAAACTAATATCATTTCATTGAAAAGATTTGTAATTGACAAACTGCCTATTGGCTTCTGTCTCGGGTTCTTTGGCCGACGTTCATCTAATGATTTTTCTGATGTTTCGCCAGCACGAGTGGCTGGCATTGTCAAAGCTTCACCCTCCATTGCCGGTGGTGAACTGGAGCCGAGCTCGCGGCCGCAGACTATATGTACCTGGCGCGCCAACGTCCGAGGGCTTCTCCGCGCTCATTTCCGGTGCGGTTCTCCTCTTGCTACCTGCGACGGTTGTTCGCTGCAGTACGGGAACCCAGGATCCCTTTACCTTAAGGCTTTCCTCTTTCTTGTTGAAACTGTTCGCGTGTTTTTGTATTTCTACAGCTTCTCTAAACAAGCGCGTGTGATAGTGCTTCTCTACAGCCAGAACTTCCGTGTCTGCGAATTTTATTACGTGGCTGTTTGAACAGCCTCCATGCCAACATAACATTTACCATGGAAGTAGAAAAAGACAAGAAACTGCCATTTCTAGATGTGCTGGTCACAAGGGACGGCGAAAACCTGGGACACAGTGTGTATCGAAAACCGACACACACGGACCGATACCTGCACAAACTGTCAAACCACCACCCGAGCCAGAAAAGAGGCATGATTAGTACGCTCGTAACGAGAGCAGGACGAATATGTGAGCCGCAACACCTCAAACGAGAAATGCAACACCTGGAAACTGTTCTGAGGAGCAATGGGTACTCCACAAATTACATTAGAAGTGTAACAGAGCCAAACACCCGGCGAAGTAAGGAACAAGAAAAAGAAATGTCGGGTACGGCCTTTCTGCCATACATTCCCAGAGTGACGGACAGAATCAGCCGTATATTGCGCAAACATGGGGTAAAGACGATTTTAAAACCGACAAGGAAGATCAAAGAGTGTCTTAGATCGGCGAAGGAGAAAAGAGACCCACTTGCAATGTCGGGAATATACCGTATACCATGCACATGCGGAAAAGTTTATGTCGGAATGACTGGACGATCCATTAACACCAGGATCAAAGAGCATAAGCGACATTGCAGGTTGGGGCAGGTGGAGAAATCGGCCGTGGCAGAGCACGCACTGAATGACACCGACCACGTAATAAAATTCGCCGACACGGAAGTTCTGGCTGTAGAGAAGCACTATCACACGCGCTTGTTTAGAGAAGCTGTAGAAATACAAAAACACGCGAACAGTTTCAACAAGAAAGAGGAAAGCCTTAAGGTAAACGAATCCTGGCTTCCCGTACTGCAGCGAACCACCGTTGCAGGTAGCAAGAGGAGAACCGCACTGGAAATGACCGCGGAAAAGCCCTCGGACGTTGGCGCGCCAGGTACATATAGTCTGCGGCCGCGAGCTCGGCTCCAGTTCACCACCGGCAATGAAGGGTGAAGCTTTGACAATGCCAGCCACTCGTGCTGGCGAAACGTCAGAAAAATCATTAGATGAACGTCGGCCGAAGAACCCGAGACAGAAGCCAATAGGTAGTTTGTCAACAAGTGGCCACGAAAGCATTAACAATTTTGTAGATTTGTAATTGCTTGAATGTCACAGATGTGTAAGTTTCACATATTAATCATATGGCAAAGATCTTTCCACTTTGTGTGCTATCATTTGCCAAAGTCTTGTTTTGATATCTCACACCATTTATGAGACATGAGAGATCTATGAATTTTTCATTCTGGCTTTTTCACTTGCGCGTGTGTTCGTGACAGAGCGCTCTTTACATACGTTCCGTTTTCTTGAGCCTGGAGACAGATAGTGATATACCTCTAAGTTTAAAGAATAATTACATATTTTATCTACGTTTTATATGCAGCAACATATGATGTAACATGCATCAAATGCAAATTCATAGCAACCCCTATTTTTCACTGCAAACTTTAAGAATTTCTTGCAGTGGTTTATCTAATATTGAAATATCAATTATGAACATTAACAGAATAATAGACAGTTCATCATGAAGCTGATGAAACTATAAGATGTGTGAGAATCAGATGTTTTTAGCTAATGGTTTCTTTACAATCATTTGAGAAATATTACAGTTCAGCCGGCTTGCACAACTTCTTGTTTACACAGTCAAGTGTGACTGTCAGGTTCCATGCCGAATAGGCCTGACATTATCGTCACCTGCCGATGTGTTCAGCACACCCTGGCAACTAAGCTTCTCTTCATTGGCTGCATACTGAACTGTCAAAAGTTGCAAATAATTTTAAATGTGCTATAGGGAATTGGTGTAAAGAAGGATGGCATCAATTGTGATGGGCCGGGCACCATGTGGTAAAGGAATAGAAACTGTGGATGGTTGGTGTCTTATATAGATGGACAGGTTGCAGATAACAGGCTGAAGGTGTTGGCCTACGAGAGCAGAGATTCTCTCAGTAGGGCCACATTAACCAGCCAAAATGGGGCATCCTGATGGTTGGGTTTATGGATTTCAAGAAGCACGTAGGAAGTAGGACTGAGAGGAGCGACACGGGGTGCGGGGAGCGATACGGGTGAAGGGAGTGGTACAAGTTCCAGGAGGAGTGGGGAATGGTAGGGGTGATTGGGGAGGGGGGGAGGGAGGGGGGGAGGGAGGGAGGGAGAGGGAGGGAGGGAGAGAGAGAGAGAGACTAAGGGGAGAGGTTCTGAGACAGGCCTAAGGATTTGAGGAGAGACTGGAGATCCCGTTGGATTTCTTGAATGGAGTCACAGTGACAGGGTTTGTAGGCAGACAAAACTGACAGCTACGGAGTACTTTTGCCAGGTAATCCCTGTGATTCAAAAGCACAGTGGTAGAGCCTTTGTCAGCAGGCAGGGCATACATCAGCATCAATTTTTAAGTAGTGGATAGTGGTTCTTTCTAAGTAAGTAATGTTAGCCTGCATATTGAGGGATTTTTTGTTATGTTCCTCTTCCAAGGTCGTGCACCATATCATATACGACAAGAACTTAGAATCTAGGACCCCATGCCAACTTATGCGGCACATTTGCACGTTGATTTCATGGTGGACATTGTGTTTTGGACAATGTGGGTCGTCAAACTCCCATATGAATTGCAGTTACAATTAATGTCACATGCTTCCAACCCACTGGAAAATATGTTTCACCTCATGTATCAAGCACATAGCATCCTACGACACAGACACATTCTGGTTAGCTCAAACGGCCATTCAGTTGTTAATGTTGGACCTGCAGGCAACCTCCCCACTCCATTTTACTAAGCCTCTGCCAGAGACCAAGTGGAGGACACAGCTACCCATGTCGACATAGCCACCTGGTGGTAACTTTTGTGAACTACCCGCACCTGAGGAAGCAGCTGAACAGCAGGACACCTCCCCACAGAATCCAAAAGAGGACATACACATGGCATGGCTTACTCACCCCCCTGTACCCCCTCAGCTGGTCCACGCTACATTTTAAGATGCCACTTGGAACTGCCACCTGCCCTGCACATTGAATTCTGAGTGTGGATCGGTTTAGGTGCCCCCATCCATGCCCCTCCTACATCGAGCCTCATCAAACAACAATTGGCGAACGCCTCTTCATCTTCCAGCAGCCATTGTCTAGATTATGGACTGCACGTCACATCTCTGATTTCTCATTGATACTGGTCGGAGGCTAGTGTTATACCTATGGCACTGGCCCTATCTCGCACATTCCCTACTAAACTGATATTATGCGTGGTGAATAACTCCTGCATCACAGTCCTCAGCACTGCAGATTTCTGGATCCATCTCAAGTCCAAACTGTTTTTGCTATGAACATTTCACATCACTGATGTTGATGAGTCGGTGCTCATCATTGACTTCTTAAGACATTTTGTACTTTCATCCAGTGTACAGTTGGCTTCACTGCTACACCATGCATCTGACACAATAATTCCGAACAGTCGGCACTGCCTATTCCAAGCTGCCTGTACAAGATCCTTTCCCACAATCCCTCTCCAAGTGCTCTATGTTATCAGTACAGCTCACTGTCTCACTAGTCCAGTTTCTGCTCGAGTGATCTGTCATCGATGCTCTTCAAGTTCACTACAGCAACAGATTGACACTGCATCTGCACGCTTGGCACAAGCTATTTGTGATTTATATCCAGCTCTCCAACACGATTTCTTCACATCCCTTATAGCCTCAATAATGTGGCCCAAACATGGCACAGATTTATTGACTCACTCTTGTTCTACCTGCCATTTGCATATGCTTACCTTTACGACATTTTGAGTTTTTCTTCTACCATTGAGGAGCATGAACAGAACCTGTGACAGATCCAGGTGATGCTGCACCACAACAGTGTCAAAATCAAAAATGAAAAGTCACACCTGACATGTGACAGTGGCACCTTCCTTGATTATACCATTTTGTCTGATGGCATCCGAACGAAATCTGACAAGAGTGGGCTCAATCACAACCTACCTTTATCTATGGTTTACAGTGAACTACATACATTTCTTTGTATCATAAATTTCTACCACCGCCACCTCTGACATGCTACTCTATCCAGGCCCCCCCTTTACTGACTCTCTCATGGGCAAGAAAATCTCAGGTGATATGAAGGTGCCCTGTATGAAAAATATGATCGTAGCTTTCGAGTCACTCAAGAATGTCCTCACATGCACACTGTTACACTGGATTACCTAGTGTCCAATGCTCACATGTCAGTTATCATTGACGCTACCACAAATCTAATTACTGAATATTTTATTATCCAGGAATAGAAAATGATTGTTGCATTGGGCATGGGCATGTATCCTGTGTCAGAGGAGTACGGCGGGGTGGCTTGCTTGGCCCCCTCTGGGACAATACAGCCTCTGCAAGGGTCGCCTCTGCCACATTCACATTTACATTGTAGGATCACTACTGCCCTCTGATGGTTTACATTACATTCTATCATTGACCGAGTTACAAGGTCGGTTGAAGCCACTCCCCTCTCCGACATTATGGCCAAAACAGTCACCCATGCTTCTGTTAATTCCTGGATTGCCTGTTTCAGCGGCACCTCCTCAACTACTACTGACTAGAACCACCAGTTTCAGTTCTCATGCTCCTAAAAACTTTGTGAACTGTGTGGTGTCAACAAATTTCACACCATCGCTTACCACTCACAGAGCAATGGTCACTTGGAATGGTGACACCACACACTTAAGGAGGCAATCATGTGCTGTGCAGTTCCTGACAGGAAGTGCTACTGTGGACCCTTTTAGGGATACACACTGCTTACAAGGAGGATCTCCAGGTGTCACTCGCAAATGTCTTGCACAGTAAGCCCCTTATCCTACTCGCCAAATTCGTTGCCTCTCTTACTCCCAACACAGGATGATGAGTTTCTGGCATTGGTCGATCGCGTACATGCTCACATCCATATGCCACCTCCACAGCCACATTCTCCACCGTGTGTTTTCGTTCACAAAGAACTGGCTACTTGTGATTATGTGATGCTCCATGACAACTGTGATCACTCATCACTCCAGCCTCCTTACTTGGACCCTCACAATGTCCTCACTTGTGAACAGAACACCTTCAATATCATATGTAAAGGCAAATATCAAACAGTCTCGGTCACTCTCTGATGACCTTACTCAGAATGCACCAACCATCCCTCTGGACCTGCACAGTGGCCCCTCCCAACCTTCTGCAGCCTCAGCCTTATCTTTCAGTGAGCTGACACTCCCCCTTGAGCTTCCCATCTCACCCTCCAGTGTTTCGAGTGACGTGCGACAGTAGTGAAGTACTATGCATCACCCCAATCTCTGCCTTCACACACCAGACTCCTGCTGTGTTCACTGATACAGATTTATAATAAATTTAATTAGCTTTCATTTTTATCTGGAAGATTTTTTTCTGCAGTGCACCATTTCTGAGTTATAAAAGAAAAACCAAAAAACAGGACCTCTCCATCCCGTAACAAAGTCTTGAAGTCAAAGATTCTCATGTATTCCACGTACTCTACACCTCTCTTTTGAACAGGATCATTAATCCCGGACACTTTGTACATTGGCATGTTCCACACACTTCCAGGAGGAGATGAAACTGACAAAGATGTTGCTGAGTAGCTGAATGAGGAAAACTGTGAAATAGACCAAACTTTAACGGATAAAACAATAATCAAAAGCATGCAGGAAAGTAGTGATGAAGAAGAGAACATAGGAGGAGAAAGCATAAATATTTCTACAATTGCTGGTGCTGAATCTGGAGACATCTTCCTGTAGTACCTTATGTAGCAGTACTGATATAATGCTTGTAAAGTGATCGTGTGAGGAAGCATGTCTCTGTCGTGTATCATCATTGTGACAACTAAAAATTCAGGATGTTTCATAGCGAGTGGTACTACTGCACATGTACACACCCATGGACTAAGTTTTCTATGAAACTGAGTGTATCTTAGGATTTAATAAAATATGTATTTCAACTAAATTTCAGACACTAAATAGTCTGGCACTTCCTCTAATCCGGCACTCGTGTGCACTGGATTAGTGAGGGTATAGACTAGGATTAATGAGGGTATAGACTCATTTTCAGGGAAGATTTTGTTGTTATCAAAAGTCTCTCATTCTATGTCCTCTTTACTTCTGCCATTGTTGGTTATTTTGCTCCCCAAATGGTAAAAACTCTACTGCATTTAGTGTGTAATTTCTTAAACCTTGAGCATTACATGATTTTATATGACTACATTCACTTAACATTGTTTCACTTTTTTGCATGTCCATCTTAATGGTGGTGATGATCTAGAAGTTGCGACTTTGACTATTAACCAACAATCCTGGATTTCAGGATCGATCCCAACCATTGCTGAGATTTTTTAATTAAAATAATCAACAATGGTGGCTGACGACTTCCGATATAAGGAGTTACTCTCATTCTGCCAACAGTATTACCAAAGAGTGGTGACGAACAGCTAGAGTTTCGGAGTTGTCCTCGTGTTGGGAAACTACCACTAAAGGGAAAAAAAAGGGTTAACGATCAATGCCACGAAGATGCAGATGGCAAAGAAAACCACTGCATTAAAGACACGTAATGTGCATAAACAGGAAATGTGGGATCCTGCTCACTCATGTCTTATGGGGTGCCTAGGAAGCTGTTTTCTCATATAGCTAGACAACCTACAAGCAAATCATATTAATGGAGTTTATTACAGAAATTGAATTGACAGTAGTTAACTTCTGTTTCTATATGATGGGTTGCAAGCAATTGGTGACATGCAAATAATCAATGTCCTTTGATATATACAATTTCTATGCAAGTTAATCACTCAAGTTCATAAGTCATTGCTATCATTTATATCACTGCGGCTCTCCTAGTGCACATCTTCTACTGTCCTCTTCAAGTGTGGCCCACGACCAGCTGGCGCATCACTTTTATTCTCTTTGTGTAAATGCTGCTGCTGTCGTGGTGCCATCCTAGTAAGTGTGCTATTGTGCGACGTCATCTTACAACCCTCTCTGCTATACCATTCTTGATCTTCGTGCCGGCGCTTGTTGTTACACCAGAACAGGAAGTGTTGTATGTAACTGAAAAATTGTCATCATGATTTCTCCATTGGCTAAAAATTTTGGATTAGCAGATCTTGGGAAGGGGCTCTCAGTGGAGAAAAACCAATGAAGTCATAAATTTCTATGAGTAGGAGGAAAGAATGTCAGAAGCATTAGGAAGCTACAAAAGCTTAAAATAGAAATGCAAAGGTTTAATGTAGATATGGCAGAGTCAGTGAAGTGGAAAGAAGATAACTATTTATGGTCAGATAAATATGGTATAACATCAACAGCAGCAGAAAATGGTATAGTGACAAAAGGGTCCATTACAAATAAGGAGATAGTGATTTACTGTTAACAGTTCAGTGACAGGCTTACCATTACTGAATCAAAAGCAGTCTGATACTAAGTATAAGTAACTAAGTACGTAATAGAAGACAAAAATCTTATAACAGTAAGGGATTGGAATATTATACAAAGTAAAGCAGTAGAAGGTGGAGGGAGAATGAAGGCTTAGTAGTGTGAATGAGAGAGTAGAAAGAACCTGAGTTCTGCAACAAATTCCATCTAGCAGCAGTAAATACGCAGTTCAAGAATATCAAGAGCAGAAAGCAGGTAGTGGATTGTAGGGCATCCCAGGAACAGAAATAAGATCAGATAAGAATTCAGTAATGATTAAGAGTAGACAGAAATTTAAGAAAAATGTAGTGAACAGTCAATGTGTAAGGAAGTGGGATACCGAAGTATTAGGGTATGATAACATGTTTTTGAAATTAGCTGAGGCTGTAGATACTGTGATAATGAATACTACAGTAGGCAGTTTATTTGTAGAGGAATGGTAATCACAGGAGCTGGAGAGAGAGAGAGAGAGAGAGAGAGAGAGAGAGAGAGAGAGAGATACACACAAGGAAGGTATGTGAGAAAAAACACTAGGTGGCAGAGGAAACACTTCAAAATCGAAACAAAAAATTGAAAAAGGTTCATAGGAAGAAAGGAAGACACTTGGGAAATGAAATACGAGGGTGGTTTGAAAAATTCTCAGAACAGAATAGAAAAAAAGTACTTACACCACTGAAATGGGTGTAATTGTCAATTTGGTAAGCATTAAGGATCCAGTATTAGAACAAAAGTTTGAAAGACCTGCAGTCAAGCTAGGTAGAAGGCATAAATAACATTCCTTCAAAATTTCTAAATCCACTGGAATGTGCCAACCAAATGATTATTCAAGTTAGTGTGTTAATCTATGAGGTTGAAGACGTATCACTAGACTTAAAGAAAAATATCATCCCAACAATTTCACAGATATCAAAGACAAATAAATGCGAGCACCATCGTACAATCAACCTAACAGCTCATGCATCCAAATTGTGACAAAAGTAATATACAGAAGAATGGCACAGAAAATTGAGGCTCTGTTACAAATGACATGTTCCACTTTAAGAAAGAGAGGTTGTTTTGATGATGCACTTGATAATGAAAGCAAGAGTTATGAAAAATCAAGAGACCTTCATAGAATTAGTCAATGTAGAAAATGTTTCAACAACATAAAATGGTGAAATATTTTTGAAAAATACGTATAAGATGGACTTAAGACGGGTACTATACAAATAAATGAACAGTGTATCACTAGTCTTTTACATTACTAAAGAACTCCTCGCAAGAGTGTATAAACAAAACAGAATTGTACACTCAAGATACGCCGAATGAGGTAGTGCTGTTTTAAACAAACTGGCCTCGTATTCAGAGAACTGAGGCTATAATCCCCAAGCAGCAATCTTGATTCAAGTTTTTCGTAGTTTAGCTAAATTACTTCAGGCAAATGCTGGGATGGTTCTTTATAGCCCTACTCCCAGATTCAACCAAACAGCCCTCATCAAAGATTTACTGTCCTACATTCGTACTCTCTGCTGGAAAAATCACTTTGCCACAAAGAAAAATAATCCTAATCCTACTCCTAATGATCCAACTCCCCAAGACACTATCCAAATTGAACCCTGCCTGGAACAGTTCCGTCCTCCGTCGCAGCGGGACCCACCTCCTCTTCCTCAAAATCACCCTCTCCAAACCTTCCAGGAATTTCTCACTTCCAGCCTTGCCTCTCATTCCTTCTTGAAAAATCTTAATCCTACTCCCAACATCACCACAGCTGAAGCCCAGGCTATCCGTGATCTGAAGGCTGACCAATCCCTCGTCATTCTTCCAGCTGACAAGGGTTCCACGACTGTGGTACTTGATTGTCGGGAGTATGTGGCTGAGGGACTGCGTCAGCTATCAGACAACACTACATACAAAGTTTGCCAAGGTAACCCCGTTCCTGATGTCCAGGTGGAGCTTCAAGGAATCCTGAGAACCTTGGGCCCCCTACAAAACCTTTCACCTGACTCCATCAACCTCCTGACCCCACCGACACCCCACACCCCTACCTTCTATCTACTTCCTAAAATTCACAAAACCAATCATCCCGGCCGCCCCATTGTAGCTGGTTACCAAGCCCTCACAGAACGTATCTCTGCCTACATTAATCAACACCTTCAACCCATTACATGCAGTCTCCCATCCTTCATCAAAGACACCAACCACTTTCTTGAACGCCTGGAATCCTTACCCAATCTGTTACCCCTGGCAGCCATCCTTTTAACCATTGATGCCACTTCCTTATACAAAAATATCCTGCACGTCCAGGGCCTCGCTGCGATGGAGCACTTCCTTTCACGCTGATCACCTGCTACCCTACCTAAAACCTCTTTCCTCATTACCTTAGCCAGCTTCATCCGAACCCACAACTTCTTCACTTTTGAAGGCCAGACATACCAACAATTAAAGGGAACAGCCATGGGTACCAGGATGGCCCCCTCATACGCCAACCTATTTATGGGTCACTTAGAGGAAGCCTTCTTGGTTACCCAAGCCTGCCACTCTAAAGTATGGTACAGATTTATTGATGACATCTTCAGGATCTGGACTCACAGTAAAGAAGAACTCCAGAATTTCCTCTCCAACCTCAACTCCTTTGCTTCCATCAGATTCACCTGGTCCTACTCCAAATCTCATGCCACTTTCCTCAACATTGACCTCCATCTGTCCAATGGCCAGCTTCACACATCTGTCCACATCAAACCCACCAACAAGCAACAGTACCTCTATTTTGACAGATGCCACCCATTCCATATCAAACGGTCGCTTCCCTACAGCTTAGGTCTTCATGGCAAACGAATCTGCTCCAGTCCTGAATCCCTGAACCATTACACCAACAATCTGAAAACAGCTTTCGCATCCCACAATTACCCTCCCAACCTGGTACAGAAGCAAATAGCTAGATCCACTTCCTCATCCCCTCAAACCCAGAACCTCCCACAGAAGAACCCCAAAAGTGCCCAATTTGTGACAGGATACTTTCCGGGACTGGATCAGACTCTGAATGTGGCTCTCCAGCAGGGATACGACTTCCTCAAATCCTGCCCTGAAATGAGATCCATCCTTCGTGAAATCCTCCCCACTCCACCAAGAGTGTCTTTCTGCTGTCCGCCTAACCTTCGTAACCTCTTGGTTCATCCCTATGAAATCCCCAAACCACCTTCCCTACCCTCTGGCTCCTACCCTTGTAACCGCTCCCAGTGTAAGACCCGTCCCATGCAACCTCCCACCACCACCTATTCCAGTCCTGTAACCCGGAAGGTGTACACGATCAAAGGCAGTGCCATGTGTGAAAGCAACCACGTGATTTACCAACTGACATGCCTACACTGTGATGCCTTCTATGTGGGAATGACCAGCAACAAACTGTCCATTTGCATGAACGGACACAGGCAGACAGTGTTTATTGGTAATGAGGATCACCCTGTGGCTAAACATGCCTTGGTGCACGGCCAGCACATCTTGGCACAGTGTTACACTGACCGGGTTATCTGGGTACTTCCCACTGACACCAACCAATCAGAACTCCGGAGATGGGAACTTGCCCTTCAATATATTCTCTCATCCCGTTACCCACCAGGCCTCAACCTCCGCTAATTTCAAGTTGCTGCCGCTCGTACCTCACCTGTAATTCAACAACATCTTTGCCTCTGTACTTCCGCCTCAACTGACATCTCTGCCCAACCTCTTTGCATTTACACATGTCTGCCTGTGTCTGCATATGTACGGACGGATATGTGTGTGTGTGTGTGTGTGTGTGTGTGTGTGTGTGTGTGTGTGTGTGCGTGCGTGAGTGTATACCTGTCCTTTTTTTCCCCCTAAGGTAAGTCTTTCTGCTCCAGGGATTGGAATGACTCCTTACCCTCTCCCTTAAAACCCACATCCTTTCGTCTTTCCCTCTCCTTTCCTGATGAAGCAACCTTGGGTTGCGAAAGCTTGAAATTTGTGTGTGTGTGTTTTTTATTGTCTCTATCAACATACCAACACTTTCATTTGGTAAGTTACAGCATCTTTGTTTTTAGATATATTTTTCCCACGTGGAATGTTTCCCTCTATTACATTCACACTTGTAAAAGAGATTCATGAGTGAATAAAACAACAACAACAACAACAACAACAATAACAACAACAACCACCACCACCACCACCACCACCACCACCAGCACAATATGTAAAATAACCAAGAGGGAACATTAAAAATGGAAGACCATGAGTGAAGGGCTAAAATTAAAAAGGGCATAAGCAAGGATGCAGAGCCCTGTTTGTTGTAGAAGCAATGATGGAAATAAATGAAAGATATAATAGCGAGATTAAAAATCTAGGTGAAACAATATCAATGATAAGATTCACTGAAGATAGTGTTATTCTCAGTGAAAGTGAGGAAGTATTAGTGGACCTGTTGAATGAAATGGGCAATCAAATGAGTACAAAATACTGACAGAGAAGTACACCGAAGAAAGACAAGAGTAAACGAGTAACAATCATAACATCAAAATTGGGGACCACATAGACGCCAAAGTAAACAAATTCTGCTACCTTGGAAGAAAAAATAATGCACCACAGACGAAACAAGGACACAATTATACTAGAACAGGCAAAGAGGTGATTCCCTGCTAAAACAAGACTTCTAGTGTTAAACACGGTCTTGAACCTTAATAGTTACCAGCAAGTGGTAAATAATTTCTGTTTAATACAATTAACAAAGTTTCAGCTATTTTCCAAGTAGTAGCTGGCACTAGCACAAATAGTATTAAGCAGGGTAATGATTGTTATACAGTGTACACAAAGTTTATAAGAGTTGGTTCAGTTTGTAAATGTTTTCCTTTTTGATAGGATCTACGGAACACAATGAGTGAATGTATGGATGAATGAATATCAAAACCCATATTTTCCATTTTGGATGAGCTTCCTTCCCTGAATGCCTGTTAAGATGTCTGTAGTATTCTAACTACTTTAACTTACAATTTCCTTTTTTTTTTACAATTTATAGAAAATCTACATCCATATACCACAAACCACTGTGAAGTGCATGGCAGATGGTATTTCCCATTGAACCAATCATTAGCACTTCTTCTCATTCAATTAACTACAGAGTGCAGGAAGTGTGACTGTTTAAATACTCCTATGTACACTATAATTAATCAAAACCTGTACTTGTGATTCCTGTCGGAGTGATACATAGGGGAATTGCAGTATATTCCTAGAGTGATCATTTAAAGCTAGTTCTTGAAACTTTCTAAGTAGGCTTTCTTGGGATAATCTGCATCTATCTTCAAGTATCTGCCAATTTAGTTTCTTCAGCATCTCTGGGACAACCCAGTGACTGTTTTTGCAGCAATTCTTCATACAGTCTCAATATTCCCTGTTAGTCCTACTTGGTGTGGGTCCCACACACTTCAGCAATATTGTAGAACAGGTCACATTAGTGTTTAGTAAGCAATACCCTTCACAGATTGATTGCATTTCTCTAGTATTCTACCAAACTGAAGTCTGCTGCATGCTTTATTTATGACTGACGCTACATGATCATTTCATTGCATATCTCTACAAATTGTTGAAAATGAAGGGACAGCTTATATTGTCTTGTATTTTCTTACTTCACATTTGTTTCCTTTTGTTGAAAAGTAAGTTCACTTTCTTTTTTGCAACATCTAACACGTCTTAAGGACTTCAGACTACAGCTATTGCAGTGTTTTCTGACCATAGTGTGACACCATAAGGGCCAGATAAATAGTTAGCTGAGTTACTTTATTACGTTTACAGCTATCAACTTTTGTTTGGTGAACCCAACAGTTTGATTCATACTATGCGTTTTGCAGATTTCATTCACTTTACCTGTTATGAGTTTTTGAGATAATTAAGGTCAAGATGTTGCCTGTAAATCAGTTTGTTTCATTATTCTCCTGGCCGTGTCTGGTATGGATGTGTTTGAACCTTTTCTCAAATAGTTGCGCCATCAGTCAGCATTACATTTTTTAAGAGCCCTCCAATGTCCCAAGAAAATAATTTATTTAGACCAACCATTGCTGTACACAATATTTATTGTTTCCCCACTTTGAATTTAGTGTTATTCCTTTAATTTCATTATTGGAGCCTCTTTTGTTTGGCTAACCAAGTGTTGTGGAGGTGTATTTAATAATTTATATTTTAGTTTCAGTGAATATTTGACACTAAGTAGTAATCTTGACTTCAGTCTACTTTGACCTGCCCTATAGCTAAGGACAGAGAAATGATTTTAATGTTTGCTGATTTTAATGTTTATTCTGGAAAAGCTAAATTTATTTGCTGATTTATTGATGTCAGTTACAGTGGCTTGCTTGCCATGAAATGTGGACCTTGCTTGCCTCAACATTACAGATAGCTGTACGTAGGTGCAATCACAACAAAGTGGTACCTGTGGAGAGGCCATACTAAAATGTGGTGCCTGGAAAGGAGCAACAGCCTTTCCAGTAATTACAGGGCCACTGGTCTTAATAGATCTGGCTTTGTGACAATAGCCAACAAGGTCATGCTACATTGGTAAAACAAAAAGCTGAAAGCAAAGGCTACAGCCACAATATGTTTCAGATAGTGCACAGTAGAAGAAGAATGGGTAGCTTTGAGGAATGAAATAGTGAAGGCAGCAGAGGATCAAGTAGGTATAAAGACGAGGGCTAGTAGAAATCCTTGGGTAACAGAAGAGATACTGAATTTAATTGATGAAAGGAGAAAATACAAAATTGCAGTAAGTGAAGCAGGCAAAAAGGAATACAAACGTGTCAAAAATGAGATCGACAGGAAGTGCAAAATGGCTAAGCAGGGATGGCTAGAGGACAAATGTAAGGATGTAGAGGCTTATCTCACGAGGGGTAAGATAGATACTGCCTACAGGAAAATTAAAGAGACCTTTGGAGAAAAGAGAACCATTTGCATGAATATCAAGAGCTCAGATGGAAACCCAGTTCTAAGCAAAGAAGGGAAAGCAGAAAGGTTGTTCTTGAGGGCAATATCATGGAAATGGAAGAGGATGTAGATGAAGATTAAATGGGAGATATGATACTGCGTGAAGAGTCTGACAGAGCACTGAGAGACCTAAGTCGAAAGAAGGCCCCGGGAGTAGACAACATTCCATTAGAACTACTGACAGCCCTGGGAGAGCCAGTCCTGACAAAACTCTACCATCTGGTGAGCAAGATGTATGAGACAGGCGAAATACCCTCAGACTTCAAGAAGAATATAATAATTCCAATCCCAAAGAAAGCAGGTGTTGACAGATGTGAAAATTACCGAACTATCAGTTTAATAAGTCACAGCTGCAAAATACTAACACAAATTCTTTACAAACGAATGGAAAAACTGGTAGAAGCCAACCTCGGGGAAGATCAGTTTGGATTCCGTAGAAATGTTGGAACATGTGAGGCAATACTGACCTTACGCCTTATCTTAGAAGAAAGATTAAGGCAAACCTACGTTTCTAGCATTTGTAGACTTAGAGAATGCTTTTGACAATCTTGACTGGAATACTCTCTTTCAAATTCTGAAGCTGGCAGGGGTAAAATACAGGGAGTGAAAGGCTATTTACAATTTGTACAGAAACCAGATGGCAGTTATAAGAGTCGAGGGACATGAAAGGGAAGCAGTGGTTGGGAAGGGAGTGAGACAGGGTTGTAGCCTCTCCCCGATGTTGTTCAATCTGTATATTGAGCAAGCAGTAAAGGAAACAAAAGAAAAATTCGGAGTAGGTATTAAAATCCATGGAGAAGAAATAAAAACTTTGAGGTTCGCTGATGACATTGTAATTCGGTCAGAGACAGCAAAGGACTTGGAAGAGCAGTTGAATGGAATGGACAGTGTCTTGAAAGGAGGATATAAGATGAACATCAACAAAAGCAAAACGAAGATAATGGAATGTAGTTGAATTAAGTCAGGTGATGCTGAGGGAATTAGATTAGGAAATGAGACACTTAGTAGTAAAGGAGTTTTGCTATTTGGGGAACAAAATAACTGATGATAGTCGAAGTAGAGAGGATATAAAATGTAGACTGGCAATAGCAAGGAAAGTGTTTCTGAAGAAGAGAAATTTGTTAACACTGAGTATTGATTTAAGTGTTAGGAAGTTGTTTCTCTGAGTCTTTGTATGGAGTGTAGCCATGTATGGAAGTGAAACATGGACGATAAATAGTTTAGACAAGAAGAGAATAGAAGCTTTCAAAATGTGGTGCTACAGAAGAATGCTTAAGATTAGATGGGTAGATCACATAACTAATGAGGAGGTATTGAATAAAATTGGGGAGAAGAGGAGTTTGTGGCACAACTTGACTAGAAGAAGGGATCGGTTGGCAGGACATGTTCTGAGGCATCAAGGGATCACCAGTTTAGTACTGGAGGGCAGTGTGGAGGGTAAAAATCGTAGAGGGAGACCAAGAGATGAGTACACTAAGCAGATTCAGAAGGATGTGGGCGGCAGTAGGTACTGGGAGATGATGAAGCTTGCACAGGATAGAGTAGCATGGAGAGCTGCATCAAACCAGTCTTAGGACTGAAGACCACAACAACAACAACAACAACAACAACAACAACAACAGTGCACAGCTCTGCTGTATGGGTTAATGAACATGCCATCCTTTTGGGTAAAATATTCTGGAGCTAAAATATACCCTCATTCAGGTCTCCGAGTGGAGACTATTCAGCAGGAGATCGTAATCAAGGGGGGGGGGGGGAGGGGGGGTGCATTTTGCTGGACGGCGTATGGCATGTTAGGTTCCATAATTGGGTATGGAAGCTTAAAAATTTAAAAGGGAAATGGATAGGTTGAAGTTAGATATAGTGAGAGTTAAGTGAAGAGTGATGGGAGAAACAAGTGTGCTTTTGGTCAGGTAAGTACAGTGTTATCAAAATAAATTCAAATAGGGGTAATGCAGCAGTTGGCCTAGGAATGAACAAGAAAACAGGAATGGAGGTAAGCTACTCTGAACAGTTCAGTGATTGTATTATTTTAGTCAAAAAAGGCATGAGGTTGAGAAGGAGATGGGGCCTGGGTAAAATGAAAGAATCAAACATTTTGAGAATTTCAGAAAGAGCATTAGGTAATGCTGAAATGAAGGACAGGAAAGGAATACAACAGAAGATGATTGGGAAGCTCTGAGAGATGGAATAGGTAAGGCAGCAGAGGACTGCATAGGAAAAAAAATGAAGTCCTAGTGAGATCTTTGCATAACATAGGAGATAGTGAATTAACAATGTAGAATCTGAGTTGCTGAGATACGGAATTCAACTGGTGAAAAGACAAAATATAATAATACAGCAAAAGAAGCAGACAACAGAAAATTCAGATGCCAAAGAAATATGACTGATGGAAAATACAAAATGGCTAAGCAGGAATGGCTAGAAGACAAACACAAGGCTATAGAAATGTATATGACAAGGGGAAAAAGATGCGTCACCTACAGGAAAATTAAAGAGACCTTTGGAGAAAAGAGAAGCAGCTGTATTAATATTTAGTGGCCAGATGGCAAGCCAGTAACAACCAAAGAAGGGTGGAGGGTGGAATGAATAAAGGGTCCGTAAAGGGAAACAAACTTGAGGACAATATTATAGAGGGATGAGGAAGTAGGTGAAGATGAGATGGCAGATATGATACTGTGGGAAGAATTTGAAATAGCAATGAAACATTGAAATTAAAATAAGGCCCCTTGAGTAGAAAACATTCGCTCAGAATTAGTGAGATCCTTGGCAGAGCCAGCCACTACAAAACTATTACACGTGGTGTGCAAGAGATACGAGATGGGACACGTACCCTCAGACTTCAAGAAGAATGAAATGATTTCAGTTCCAAAGACAACAAATGATAACTAGTGTGAATACTATTGACTCATAAGTTAATCATGGTTGAAATATTGACACATATTATTCACAGAAGAACAGAAAAACCTGTGAAGCCTACCTCAGGGAAGATCAATTTGGGGTCTGAAGAGATATTGGAACACATGAAGCAATACTGACTCTACATCTTATATTAGATAATAGATTGAAGACAGCCAAATATAAATTTATAGCATTTGCAGATTCAAAGAAACCTTCTGGCAGTGCTGACTGGACTACATTGTTTCAAATTTTGAAGGTGATGAGGATAAAATACAGGGAGCAAAAGGTTATTTATAACTTGTACAGAAACCGGACCGCAGTTACAAGAGCAGGAGAGGGATGTGGCAGTTGTGAAGGGAGTGGAAAAGGTTGTAATCTATCCCCTACATTATTCAATCTGCATACTGAGCGAGCAATAATGGAAATCAAGGAGGAACGTAGGATGGGGACTAAAGTTCTGGGAAGAGAAAAATCCAAGAGGTTTGCTGACAACATTGTAGTTCTGTCTGAGACTGAAAGGACTTGGAAGAGCATTTTAACAGAATAGATAGTATCTTGAAAAGAAATTATAAGACAAACATCAACAAAAGTAAAACAAAGGTTAATAGAATTTAGTCAAATTAAATTAGGTGATTCTGAAGAAATTAAATTAGGAAAAGACACACTAAAAGTAATAGATCATTTTATCTATTTGAGCAGCAAAATAACTGATGATGGCTGAAGGACGTACAGATTGAAAAAAAAAAAGCATTTTATGAGAAAGAGAAATCTGTTAATATCTAACAATTTTAAACGTTACAAAGCCTTTTCTAGGGGATTGAAGTGTAGCCTGGTACAGAATAGAGAATAGATAAGTGGACAATAAGCAGTTCAGACAAGAAGAGAACAGAAGAGGCTTGCACAGGATACACCAGTGTTGAGTGCTGCAATAAACCAGTGTCTCAGACTGAAGATTGCAACACAGCAATACACAGTGTTTCATGACCCAAAAAAAGTTCACATTTCTTATTTGTTGTGGTCAAGTGAGTAGGGTCTCTGTATACAAGATGCAATTTAGTGAGTATAGTAGCCTACAGTATTTATTGGGAGATCAGACTACTAAAATTTAGAAAATATTCACTGAGAAAATAGCACTCAGTTTGGATCCTGCTGCCTGGAATTTCTTTATCCCTCTTTAATTACAGTTCAGGATGGTTCACGATGATTTTTGAGTGTTTTTTTTTTTTTTTTTAATAAAATAAAACCTGTCTCATAATTTATTTTATACAAGCAGTTTCAGATTCACCTGTAGGCCTATAGTGTTACAACAGTGATAATTCTGTACGATCTCACATGAAATAATATGGTACTGTAAAACACAGGATTTACAATAGTAAATCTGTTGCACAGGAACAAACTGAGAGCTGTTGCAGCAATTTCAGGCAACACACAATGATGAGAGTGTTAAATGCAGTAGTCTATGGTTACTACCCACTGAAGTAAAGATGCTCATGGTCTGGAACCAGACCTCCTTTTGTAAGCAAGCTTATTAGGGTAATAGCATTTAATTATATGTTACAATTCATTCAATTATCATTATAGCCTATCATGTTCACAATGTCACAGTGACGAACCTTTATCAATAAATGGAAGCATAAATTATTAACAGATGTTTGAAGATTACGAATAATAATCATTATTTTTGTCCCGTTTATCAATAATCTTTAGTCTTGTCTCACTTATAAGGCAGCACATAAAAAATGACAACTGGAAGGAGAGTCAGCTACATTAAGAACAGCTGCTACTTTGACATTAAGGATGATGATATTTCTTTACTACTAGTCTTGCTTAATAGTTACAAGAAAAAGATGATGATAAAAGTATCATGTATATTGCACTATCTATAAATTTACCTTCACCCAAAAGGGATCTAAACAATTTTAATCTCCGTAATTATTCACTTCAAACACGTTAATATTATGCATATTTACGGCCTACAATCTACATCAGAATACGGCTAAGTCGTGCGAAATTCCTTCTGCCGATTTTTTTTAAGTATAATAGTGCATTTAGTGATGTAGTACAACTTGTACAGTATTCCCGATACCGCAAGAATGGAGAAAATGTCACTAAGAAATCTGAAGTGGTTTATTTCTTAAACCATGCCTTAGCTACAGACCGTGTCGACTTCGTAAATTTTCAAGACTTGCGCTTTCAAGACAACTCTACACTTTTCGCTACCATATACTTTAATCAGGAAGTGACAGTGATTGCTTGCAATAACAGCACTACCAACATGTTTCATAAACAAGTTTCTTTCTTTCATTCTTCGTATCGTTTTCACTTTTAACGTCAAATCTAGCGAAACCGCATATGCTCCTCGAATCAGAATAACGGTCGTACTATCGTACATGATGTAAATTAGTTAATTTTAATGTGTCCAGGTAGCCTCCTGATGTTAAAGCGGACCCTTCCTTTTCACTTATCATTAGTATAGATTGCTCCTTTGAATTGCATAAAGTTGGTTCGTTAAGGAACTGGATTTTACTCTAAATTGTTTTCGATTAGTGAATTAATTTATCGTACAACTAAGGTTTGTATTATATTTTACGAGTTTGCAAATTACTTTTCGAGCAACCTGAATAGTTTTCTTAGCCGAAGAAACAGGTGGGAAGATTTTTCTCCTCAGACAGTAAACATCTTGTAGTCAGTGTTATGGCGTCTAGGGAGGGAGTGTATTTTTACCGAGGCTCACAACAAATACCACTTCAGAATTAACCTGTTTCGAAATATACTTGCCTGCCACAAATGATGATGACTGTTTTGTTTTATCGCTTTTACAGAATCATTTGGAAGCTATATACCAGGACGTCATGTCTGGCCCAGCATTCAACCGTGTTATGAAAGAGGTAGGCATCAATGTCTCTTACACTGTTGTTTGTGACATATTAACGAAGTTCAGCAACAGCATCGCGGTGAACTCAGTTTTCAATTTATTCACTGCACGGTACCAGATACGGCTAAGCAAAGATATTTAGATTACGAAGCCCTGCACAGCTGCTGTCACAAATGACAGTGTTTGTTTTTTTTTGCCCATGTCCTTTAATAAGTTTGACACATGAGAGACGAGTAATTATTTGCGGCAAACTAATATGGATTCAGCGCGCCACTCGCAAACGATTGAAAATCATTAAAATATGCTTTAATTTAATTTTTATGTGATTATTTCTGTAAAAGTGACCACAAGAAGAAGATATGAAGACCTTATTGTGAAGGGATTTCCTCATATATTGTGACTCAGATAATAACAATAAGCAAGAATGGTTAAGAAAATATGAAGTATGACACTTAACACGTGTGTTTTAGAAGAGGATACCACAAGTGAATATTTTGGAGTGGATGGGCTCAAATATTTTCTTATTCCCATTTTTTTTTTCCTTCAGACTGTAATTGTACATGGAAACGCAGAGTCTGCCAGGGGCAAACTGGAAAGAGTAAAGTTAGCAGCAATATAAAAGTTTTACAAACAGTTGTTCTCTCCAGTATATTTGTTTTTGGCAAGTGAATTGCAGTTATGCCCATGTGTTAGTGAACTGCAGTACCATTCCATATCCATTGTTATTAATTTATAATTTCGTTTCCACTTTTATCAACAACTACATAAAGCATGCCTAATGTATTATATAGACAGAAAACACTGCATGATAAACAAATCTGCACGGTTCAAATAACAGCATTAATTTGCCTGTGTGTGTTAAATTCCATTTACAATTGCTGGGAAAAGAAGTGAAAAATTGGTGACATGGGGGCCATAATATAGCACAAGCTGACACGTAAGAAATCATCAGCCCCACCTGCCCTTACATCTGATAAACACTGCTTCATAAATTTGTATTTGTTGTAATTCCTGAATATCCAGTTTTGTGTGAATTGGTATATTGAGTATGTAACTTCAGTTGGATAATTAGTTGAAGCACAAAATTTAAGTATATACACGTACGTTTTATTTTATTGAGACCTCAGGAACATAATAGAATTCATTGTTTTGCTGCATTTCCTTTTTCGCCGATTGTAAAATTATATTTTATCTTGCCAGGGGGATTCTCGTAACTCGTAACTGTATTATTACATATTCTTCAGATTCGTTTCATATATAGAATTCAGATAGTTGATTGCATACATGCTTCCTTACAGCCTGTAATTTACATATTATAACATTTCTCTCAACAATGTTCTGTGAGGTCTGATAGCAATATGTAAGCAGGTATCCTTGAAATATTTATTCAGTAATGGAAATTTTGGGATGTGACACAGACAAGCTGGAGGGCAGACCACCGTCCAACTTAAAGACAAAGGTTTCAGCAAAGGATGGGAGCAAAGCAACAAAATTTATTAATTTGGCAGTAATATCTTCTATTTAGTATGCTACTTCATCATTCCACTGAGGAAAATGGTGCATTACTTAAGGTTTGTGATTCAAATTTGGAAGGAATAGGCAACCTGATTTATTTTTTCTTTTTAGTATTTTTAGATCTTGGAATAATGTCAGTATAGTTTACTGTATACAAACAAAATACTACCTGAGGTGGTGCAGTGTTAAGAGACTGGACTTTGGCAGATGCAGGGTTCTAACTCCCATCAGTCCTTAACCACTGTGAGCCACTTGTCCTGCATAATAGTATGTGTGTTTGTAAATATTTCTGTAATGCCTTGAGCATGACCTAAACTGATGTGTAGACTGGTCAAAGCAAAACAAAAATTAATTAATTACAATTAGGATGGTGTAATGTAAATGTCATATATAAATTTAAACTCTGCTGCTAAATTAAATGTCAAAATCAGCTAGTTAAATTTAGGAATTGGATATAAGTTTCAAAGTTGTACAAATCATTACTTATGGTTTCCTGTAAGACTTGTTACAAACATTGCATTTTGGCTAAACTATTTTTTTCTCAGAAACTGTGTGCTCTGTAATGTTGCTAAATTGTGATTCCTCCTTGTCCAGTGTCAGGGCATTGCTACAATTTAGCAGCATTAAGGAGTGCATATTGTTTCAAAAAAGAAAGATTTTTTAAATGAAATTTAGTTTCGTCAGCCATAAGGAATAATTTCCTCTATGTAGCGGTAAGTGATGATGACCATACATCTGAAACCAGTTGCTGTAGTGTTAATTAGTTATAACTAAGGAAGTGGTAGCATATTATACTGCTGTAAACCAGAATATTTCGATAGTCATGGATAGCAACTCAGTCGTACTCGTATTTATAAATGTATGTGCAATGATGGTGGCTACTGCATTCAGATTCCTGCATTTCTTTCCCTCACTTTGACTCATGCCTCCTATTTCATCATGTACATGATGACTTTCCCTATTTTTCACTGGGGTGAACTTGCTGGCGCCACCATACTATTCTGTTTAGGACTTTCTCTTTAATCTTAGCTGCAAGCTCAGTCATGTTTGTTTCTGCCAACCATTCAAAGCTTGGATTATGTGGTTAATACTTTTATTCTTTCTACTGTTTCTGTTTCACTGGCACGTTTGAGTACCGTATGTGGTGTGTACTTATCACCTCAGTTTCCACCTCTGTAGCTGAGCAGTCAGTGTCTAAGGTGCCCTGGTTCGATTCCTGGCTAGTGCGAGGGTTCAGTTAATTTATAAATTACCTTATTGCTTGTCTTCAGCTCTGAGATGTCTGCGAACCCCCAACATGTTGATAATTATTCTTATTTTCAGTATATTCATTGTGCATGACGAAGTGCAACTGTGATTTAAATTGTCTATTTATCTGGGTATAAATATGCAATCATTTGATTTTTTTTTGGATTTCAGATACAATCTATTGTGCCGTCAACTAGTTTTTGAGCCACTTCAAGCATATCATCAGTTGGAAATGTTACAGGAACATTATGTCGTAGACAAAGTGTAGCAAGGTACTGTGATGATGGGTCTGGTGAAATTGATGGAAATTTAGTAATTGGCAATGAAATGTTTATGGAACAGAAATGCTGTTACATTTCATAAATGTTTTGTTAACAATTATTAAATTTCTGTCATTTTTTCCAGCTCCATTTACCACAGTGTCTAGCTACAATGGGTCTACGATATAACGTTCCTGTAACACGGCTGCAGTGGCTTAAAATCTAGTTAATGGTACACTGTATCATATTTAAAACACAGAAAAGTGACTGCTTGGATATTTATACCCAGAGAGATTGCCAGTTCTTCTCACGTCTGTAGAAGAACTCAACTTCTGCCAGAACCAGAACTCATCAACTCTGATTTATGGGAAGGCTTCTGTTGTGCCTTTAATTACAAAATGTGGCCGGAAGTTAATCATCTAGTTACAGCTCATTTTGAACAAACTCCAAACTTCCCCCCTCCCAAAATGGGATGTCAGTACATGTACATTATTGCTATAATCTTCTAGTTGTTGGTATTCCTTGATCCCATGGGTCTCGCGACAGATTCTTTGCTACCTCCAATTACTTTGCAAAGGATGCCAAGCACAGCTTTAACGTTCTTGGGACAGCATTGGGCCAATGCGGAATACCTCAGTCATATAATAGAACATATGAAACAAGACTTGCTCCTTAATAAATCCTTGTACACAGTAATAACACTTTTAAGTTCTGGACGATTTTTCTCAATAAACAAACGAACAAATCTTCTGGTGATAAAGCTAGTTCACTTATATCTAAAACTAGCTGTAAGTGGCCATGATTTCCTGTGGCTCAGTATGCTTAAATGGAAAAGTAAGAAATTGCATATATTAGAAATCAACATAAATCAAAATTTCAAAGCAATCAGTCAAGAACTTTTGGAGCTTAATGATTTTGAACAAACCAATATTTATATTTTTATAAAGACACCCATTTTGTTATATATCTACCAGATGGCATTCCAGTAGGTACGTAAAAACACTTTGGTATTCGAATGCAATGTTGTGTCAAAATTTCAGAGCAATCAATGAAGAACTTGGTGGTTTGAGATTTTGAAGAAACAAACTGTAGATATTCCTAATAGCAAATCTCTGAAAGTTTTTGACCAAATGCTTTGAGATTTTGACACAAAATGGCTTGACATTACGCATTTTTATATACTTATTTTTTAATATATGTCGTATATAATTTTGTATGAGTTTAATAATAGGGACATGTTGTTACAGAAAAATCTCAAAAAGTTATAGAAAATAGGTACCTAAATACACGCCAGTATTAGAATGCAGTGTTGTCAAAATGTCAAGGCAATTGTTGAAGAACTTTCAGAGATACACATTATTAAACAAACAAACATTTACATTTTTATTTATATAGATTAGTACAAGAGTTCATCCTCAGTTAACAAAATCATTTATTTCACAGAACTTTGGCGACAAAACATATGGAAAATCCCATATCCTCACACTGAGTCAGATTTTTCTCTGCTAAGGGACTGGGTATTGTGTTGTCTTCATCATCATTTCATTCTCATTAACATGCAAGTTGCCGAAGTGGTGTCAACTAAAAAGTTTTGCACAAGGTGGCTGGACTCCCTGCAGGTGGTGCTCTTGGAGTAGCCTTATGCATTATCATTATCTCCTCAGTTTGCTGTGAAGGAACCCATAATCCTATGTGTGTGTGTATATACATGCTCAAAACTGCTCTTATTAGTATCCTATAAAAATGGACTTAAAAACTCAGTACATTCTTGGACTGGAACCCACTCCGATTTCGTTATGACAGTCCAAAAGTTTGCTTCATCCTCTCTCTGACTACTGCCATTTACAATCTTCCAATCATCTACTGCACCAAACAGTGATGGGAACAGATTCTGCCTACTTCATACATTCTCTATAGTGTTACAGGTTTCTTTTGAAGGGCCACAGCCAGGTCCGTTTCATTCTTGCTACTGAGCTTCTGTCGTGGCCCTGTCATCAGAAAGATTTTAACTCTAACCTTTCTCCTAGAATGAATTTTCACTGTGCAGTGGAGTGTGCACTAATTTGAAATTTCCTGGCAAATTATAACTGTATGCTGCACCAGAGCTTGAACCTTGAACCTAGAGTATACTCCACTGTAGGGTGAAAATTTATTCTTGAAATAAAATCATAGACTCTGGTCAGGCCATTTCTCTGCAATATTCTTATTCCATGAGTGCTATTCATGCAAGATGTGCAGAACAACTTGTGTTGCTTTGGACAATAAGAAAAGAATTATTTGTGGAAGTGAAGCTGTAGGGTTGGATATCTCAGTCAGTAGAACACTTGCCCACAAAATACAAAGGTTCCAGGTTTGAGACGTGGTCCGGCATATGGTTTTAACATACCACAAAATTATTTTTCCCATTGAACTACGTTGGTATTGCACAGTACAAACAGTTTCCTACAATTTCATAAATCACTCCACACACAGAAATATCTGTGATTCCTTCTGAATGCTTGTTGGTGCAGATTCTTCTGGAAAACCTGAAATTCTCAGGGAATTACATTTTACTTGGAAATATCAGGAAAATCTCGGAGAGTTTCAGGATGTTCATAAAATCCCAGGGATTTCTGTGTTTTACTCTATCATTAGAATTGAATTTTATTGAGTTTCATAAATCACAAATATTAAGATACTTGATATTTCAAAGTGTGCTAATTATGTGAATGTTATTCTATGTAAATTATTGTTGTCTGAAAACTATGGCCTAACTCCATTCCCCCTCTTCCACTAAATGTTAATTTACCATGGATCTTGTATGACACCACCTTGCTCCAGATACCTGAAATTCTCAAGGAAACCACTTTGTGCCATGTTAAACTTTTTGTAATATATAATTTCAGTGGTCTTGTCACCAGGTGTTAATTCTGTCTGGTAAAAATGACACATTCTTCAGCTGATGAACAGATACCATTGTATGAGCATTTATTTGTTCATCATATTTTGTAGGTCCCATCACGAAACAGACACTATAATTATCTTGATCAGAATAAAATAATATGGTCATGTTTGAATAGCACCACAGAAATTCAGTCAGTGCATTGTGGACTAATAAACCTTGGTTTTGTACTCACCAAGTCCGTATGATGAGTGTTGCGGAGGGTCCGTAATTTATTGGTATCATTTTAGTTCCTTCCTCTTCCATTAGGGGATGGTGCACCACCATGAAAGCTTCTGTTTCTTTAATGTTACCATTATAGTCAGTACATGGTGCTGTGTGGAAGGAAGTAATGTATTGTATATACATGTTTGATTTATCTTTCAGTTGTAAGAATAATTCTTTATGTTTTGCACAACTTCTTCCATGTAGCATCTTCCAAGGGAGATTTTTGACCACATATCTGATGCTTTTGCGCTCAGTAAACAAACTCATGATGAATTTCTTAACTCTTCTGTGAAATTTGTCCCTTTCTTACAGCTATCCAACTTGATAATGGTCTCAGACTAATGGACAGTAATAAAGAACTGGATGGACAAGAATTTTGTAAGTGATGTTTTTGAATGAATTACCCTTGCTTACCATTCTTACAATGAGTCTTAGTGTGCTGTATGCTTTGCTCATGGTTAGATATGCATAGTCATTCCACCTTAAATTTCTCTGGGTGGCAGTTGTAACTTAGACGAGTAATAAGTGAGTGCTTTGTGATAGCATAACAGAGCAATATTTGATTCTTTCCATCCCTTACTATTTTGAATAATGCCTAAATGTCTAGTGGATGCCCAACAATAGTTTTGGAATTTATGCAAGAGATTCTGCACATATTGCTCACCTGTGTGAAATGTTTGCTTTTGGCTGCTAAGATAGTTAGAAATCTGTTTGTCGCTCTTGTTAAGCGAAAGTAATTTTTTTTCTTTCTTTCTTTTTTCTTCTCGTTATTCCAGCCATAGTAATAACTAATTTTGCAGCAACCTTTTCATAACTTTGGCTTTCAGCTGCCTACTTTCTAGCTATTTTCCAGAATGAGTTCACAAAGGTAGTATTATTAAAAATTTGTTAAATACTTGACCCACTGGGAAAACTTAAAGATTCACATAGAGCTGACTTCCCACTTTATCAATAAAATATCTCAACACAAGAGATAAGACATTGCATGGATTGCTAAGAAACTATTTGTCACAGCATATTAGCATGTGGCATTTTTTTTATTTTTAACTAGGTCTTTACACTTGTGACAAGTTTAATCCAAATTGCACAGCTCAGTTTCAATGGATGAACTATTTGCTCTTGTACTCTTCCAGAAAAAGTCCTGTGTCAAGTCTGACACAGAAGAAAGTGTATTTGTGTTTGCTGCTTTCAAGATAGAACTCATTTGAGTCCACATATCAGAATTCTCTCTTTTCGCTGTTCACAGTACTTGTGGTGGCATTTTTGTGTGAAGTTGGGTGAAGGTGCTACTGACTAACCATTCTAGTAGAATGTCGTAAGCTGCTTGTTAACTATTGCTGAGTTGACCAATTCATTCATTCATTGTCTAAGGACTCTCATATAATAATTTTCAGGTGAGAGTATTATTTGTGTCATACAATTTCAAGTGCAGAGAGGCTAATACAGATGTAATGTCTGTGTTCTGACTCCATTTACCATGTTCTGTTACATCAAGTATTAATTACAATGCATATACAATAAAAATAAAAAGGATCACTCTTTGTAGGCACATAAAAGGTTGTTAAATATTTTCTACTACAATCGAACATCTGACATTTAGTTTCATTTTAAATACTCTGTATACTGTATGTACTTTCTCTGAGAAATACACTTTTAAGGACTTCAAAAAACTTATATTCCATTTATTTCCTTAATTGAGATATGTAGCTCATTAAAAAATCTTTTGCCTGCTTCACCTGGAGCACTCATTGTCCGTTTGAGATTTCACTGGTTTGCGTAATACTTTCTCCTTTCCTATTGTTGCGTGGTTATGTACATCTTTATTAAGGAGGTGATTATTACTTGCTCTCACTGCCATGATGTTCTAATATACATGGTGGAGAAAAATTGTCACAAAATTTTGATTCTGGATAGCTGATGCCAGTAGGGACCAAGACTAATAATGTTGTGTAGGTCGACAACGTACAATTTTTAAACTACAGAAACTCGGCCACATGCGCTCCAATTGGCCGCGGGATTGCCCTGGTTCCAGATGTTCTGGACAAGGCATGACTGTGGATGCTTGCTTGCCGGAGATTGTGATGTATCCAAGGGAGCTCGCACGCTTTTTGGTAACACACCAGCCTTCCACTTTGGGGGCCTGGCGCGAATCCTCCAGGGTCCCAATACCTCCATTGTAATTGCATGATAAGACGTACCGGGAAGAAACCCGTCAGAAGCTGTTAGTTCGCGTACAGAAAGTCTTTTACAAATTGTGTCACCCTGAAAAGGGCCTTTTTTGTAACTAGGGCATTGTTTACTTGAAGCAGATGCTTAAACTGGTGACTCTCTGACATGACACAAGCTTGGTAATGTCAAATGGTGTTTTGCTGAACTCTTTCAAAGATTCCTGGCACTGCCCTAATGTGATTGACAGCATGTTGAATGCGATCCATTAATTCCTCTTTGTTTCTGGGTGGTTATCGTCTGGGTGGATGAACTAGAACCTTGAAGAATTCCCACAGGAAAAAGTTCGTTGGCTTGAGGTCTGGTGATCATGGGGCCATGTCCTGTGAGTACCTCTGCCAATTACCCAGCCATCAAAGAGTTCATTTAAATATCTGTGCACAGCACAACCGTTATGTGTGGGCACCCCATCATGCTGCAACCACATGCATAGCCAGATGTCCTGGGGAACATCTTCCAGCAGGCTGGGTAGAGTTTCTTGCGAAAAGTGAAGGTAATTTGCCCCGGTAAGTCGAGGAGGTAGATGGACTGGCCCAATCAGATGGTCACCCACTATGCCTCTCCAAATGTTGAGCAAAAATCGTTCCTAGTGTCTGTGGACATACGTGACGAAAGGATTTCCCTGTGCCCAGTAATGAACGTTTCTAGTGTTGTAAAGGCCATCCTGATGGAAGGTGCACTCGTTGGTAAAGAACACAATGGCGGGGAAGTTGGGATCTTGTGCAACACGTCGCAGAAACCACCAGCAAAACCTTAGCCTGTGTTCATAGTCTGCCACAGGATTTGCGTCTTGGACAGGGTGGAAACCAAATGGTTGCTGGCCATCATCCCTCAAAACCTCCCAGATTAACTGATGAGTGACCCCCACATTGTGTCCAGCCACTCAAGTACATGTCGTAGGTGCTTCCTTGAAGCGCTCGAGAACAGTCTCTTCAAATGCAGCATCCTGTTGTGTTTGAGGTCTTCCAGCATCACCATGATTTCCCGCTAATGAGCCTGTTTAGCCAAGTCGCTGGTGAATTGCTGTAAACGTTTGTGGGACTGGATGGTTTGTTGCTGGGTACCGTTCCTCATACAACCGTCGAGCTTCATGAGCATTACCATCAGCTAGTCCATAAACAAAAATCATATCTCGTTGTTCTTCAAACAAATTCTGTGCTGCCATGCTTTTGGTATGACTAATCGCAGGTGACGTGTGCATGTGCTCCGAAGCGAAACTTGCATGCGAATGCTTCTGATGTGAGGTCTAGACAAACAGCAAGACCTATTCGACATGTATGCATATCATGTTGGGGCAGTGACAGGGCGAGGGATGTTTGTATGTGAGAACTGACAACCATAGCGTTGGCTGTCAACTGACAAATGGCAACAGGGCAATCCCATGGCCAATCGGAGCAGGTGGTGCCAAGTTTCCATAATTTAGAAATGGCGCATTGTTGAACTACACAACATTAGTAATTTTGTTTCCTAGTTGCATCAGCTATCCAAGATTAAAATTTTGTGACAAAATTTTTCTCCACCCGTATATGTGGTGAGTACACTGTCATAATATTGTGCTGTATCAAAGCTCATCTATAGGACTGCCTGGGTAGTATTTTTGCTATTCATTGCACTGCTCTTTTCTGAATCACAAATATTCTTTTTAAGTAGCCAGCTTGTGCACTTTCCCACATATGAACTGAGTAGGACAGATGCAACATTAGTCCACAGTACACTTCATTGAGAATTTGATCGTCCACAACTTTTGCACGTGAGGAAGATCAGTGTGTTTATATTTTTACACAGCATATCTATTTGATCATGTCATACACATGCTTATCCACAATAGTTCCTAAAATTTTTGTGCTACTTACTTCTTCAATTGCCACTCCATTTATTTTCATATTTACATTAGACATTTCCATGTGTTTGGTTTGAAATATAACACATGTTGTTTTAGAATTGCTTATAAAAAATTTTGTTTTGAAGTAGATACTTATTTGCATTTTCAATATTCAGGACTACTTCCTTTTCAAGCTTCTTCTTTGTCTCATCCGCATGTGTCTTCGGCATACATTGTAGGTTTCTATTATTGTCTGGGAAATCATTTAACATAGAGAATATAGCATTGATGTAGTTGGTCACCATGAAAAAACTGTTACAATTTTATATGCCGTGATCAATAGTTCCTTAGATCATTGCTTGTGATTTCAAAATCTTTACATTTTTTAACATTCCTCTGACGTATTGTCATATATGGATCTCTGTAACACATATTGAAACCTCAAATACAAATCAACTACTGAGAATATAAAAGGCCTCATTATAATCTGCTCTGTTCTATGATGTTAAATCATTGCCACATTCTGTCAACACTGCGGAAATTAAGAAACATCAGTCACAGATAGATTTCATCAAGTGGCAGCCTATTAGCTTTAACTACTGTTCATAAAGGAAATTCTGAATTGCATTTGTTTATGTGTAGAGAAGTTTTATTGCCTTTTCTCTGTATTAAAATGATAACTTGTGTATTGTTGTAATAAAAAAAAAAAGTGTTATTGGTCAAAAGTTTGAGTGGAGTGGACATGAGATGTCCTAGAAATTGCACAATAGATTGTTGTCTGAATTTTCATAGCCAAATGAAGAGTGGAAAATGGAGAAATGGGATAGGTGTCAAACTGACCAATATGAGATCTAGTTTTGGGAGAAAAGGGATGTTTAATTGCTTGAAAGTAATGAGAGTAGTGAAAAACTAATGAGAACGTCTCTGCTTTCTCTTGATTTATAGTCTCGTAATAATAATAATAATATTAAGAATAACATTAGAAAATTGATCAATATTTAAGTAAATTATATTTCATAATTTCTGAACAAAACTTGAAACATAAAAAAAAAAAAATGAAAAAAAAATGTTAAATATTTTGTAAAATGATTTCTTTAAAAGTAAGAAATGAAATAAATTAGAGAAATACCTTATGAGCCCTCAATGATTCTCAAAATCGTGTGCAATAGCTGAGATGTTCATGTGTTAATGATATAAGGAGATCACTGAGTGATAGTCCAAAAGACAAATACTGTGTAGTACTCTTTAAAATTCTAAAATACCAAGTTAAATGTTGAACTTTAAATTCTCAATAGGCACCTCATTTGTTGTACCTGATTTTGAGCATCATTCAATGATATGTTAAATTTTTCTCTAATCTCTTTTTATTTCTTACTTTTAGACAAATCATTTCACTGAGCATTTAAGCCTTTCTTCACTTTTTTGTTTACAAACAAGACACACATTGCTCACGTGCAAGATAATACACTACTGGCCATTAAAATTGCTACACCAAGAAGAAATGCAGATGATAAACGGGTATTCATTGGACAAATATATTATACTAGAACTGACGTGATTATATTTTCACGCAATTTGGGTGCATAGATACTGAGAAATCAGTACCCAGAACAACCACCTCTAGCCATAATAATGACCTTGATACGCCTGGGTATTGGGTGGCATGTACAGGTACAGCTGCCCATGCAGCTTCAACACGATACCACAGTTCATCAAGAGTAGTGACTGGCGTATTGTGAAGAGGCAGTTGTTCGGCCACCATTGACCAGACATTTTCAATTGGTGAGAGATCTGGAGAATGTGCTGGCCAGGGCAGCAATCGAACACTTTCTGTATCCAGAAAGGCCCCTACAGGACATGCAACATGCAATCGTGCATTATCCTGCTGAAATGTAGGGTTTCACGGGGATCGAATGAAGGTTAGAGCCATGGGTCGTAACACATCTGAAATGTAACGTCCACTGTTCAAAGTGCCGTCAATGCGAACAAGAGGTGATCGAGACGTGTAACCAATGGCACCCCTTACCATCACGCCAGGTGATAAACCAGTATGGCGATGACGAATACACACTTCCAATGTGTGTTCACCGCGATGTCGCCAAACACGGATGCGACCATCATGATGCTGTAAACAGAACCTGGATTCATCTGAATAAATGACGTTTTACCATTCGTGCACCCAGGTTCATCGTTAAGTACACCATCGCAGGCAATCCTGTCTGTGATGCAGCATCAAGGGTAACCGCAGCCATGGTCTCCGAGCTGATAGTCCATGCTGCAGCAAACATCATCGAACTGTTCGTGCAGATGGTTGTTGTCTTGCAAACGTCCCCATCTGTTGACTCAGGGATCGAGATGTGGCTGCACGATCCATTACAGCCATGTGGATAACATTCCAGTCATCTCGACTGCTAGTGATATGACGCCGTTGGGATCCAGCACGGCGTTCCGTATTACCCTCCTGAACCCACCGATTCCATATTCTGCTAACACTCATTAGATCTCAACCAATGCGAGCAGCAATGTCGCGATATGGTAAACTGCAATCGTGATAGGCTACAATCCGACCTTTATCAAAGCTGGAAACGTGATGGTACGCATTTCTCGTCCTTACACGAGGCATCAACAACGTTTATCCAGGCAATGCCGGTCAACTGCTGTTTGTGTATGAGAAATCGGTTGGAAACCTACCTCATGTCAGCACGTTGTAGGTGTTGCCACCAGTGCCAACCTTGTGTGAATGCTGTGAAAAGCTAATCATTTGCATATCACAGCATCTTCTTCCTGTCGGTTAAATTTCGCGTCTGTAGCAAGTTTAATGGCCAGTAGTGTATTTAAACAGATGAAATTTTATTAATGTGCAAGCAAAATGTAACAAATATTGCTAAATCACAAATTAAGCAAGTACTCAAATAGTAAATTACAACTTTACGTACATGCTTGTCATCTCTCAGGTCCTTCTTGTTGTAAGTGTTGTTGTTGTTTGGTCTTCAGTCCTGAGACTGGTTTGATGCAGCTCTCCATGCTACTCTATCCTGTGCAAGCTCCTTCATCTTCCAGTACCTACTGCAACCTACATCCTTCTGAATCTGCTTAGTGTATTCATCTCTTGGTCTCCCTCTATGATTTTTACCCTCCACGCTGCCCTCCAATGCTAAATTTGTGATCCCTTGATACCTCAGGACATGTCCTACCAACCGATCCCTTCTTCTAGTCAGGTTGTGCCACAAACTTCTCTTCTTCCCAACCCTATTCAATACCTCCTCATTAGTTACGTGATCTACCCACCTAATCTTCAAAGTTCTTCTGTAGCACCACATTTTGAAAGCTTCTATTCTCTTCTTTCTTCTTGTCCAGACTATTTATTGTCCAGTTTTCACTTCCATACATGGCTACACTCCATACAAATATTTTCAGAAACGACTTCCTGACACTTAAATCTATACTCAATGTTAACAAATTTCTCTTCTTCAGAAACGCTTTCCTTGCCATTGCCAGTCTACATTTTATATCCTCTCTACTTCAACCACCATCGATTATTTTGCTCCCCAAATAGCAAAATTCCTTTACTACTTTAAGTGTCTCATTTCCTAATCTAATTCCCTCAGCATCACCTGACTTAATTCGACTACATTCCATTATCCTCGTTTTGCTTTTGTTGATGTTCATCTTATATCCTCCTTTCAAGACACTGTCCATTCCGTTCAGCTGCTCTTCCAAGTCCTTTGCTGTCTCTGACAGAATTACAATGTCACCGGCGAACCTCAAAGTTTTTATTTCTTCTCCCTGGATTTTAATATCTACTCCGAATTTTTCTTTTGTTTCCTTTACTGCTTGCTCAATATACAGTTTGAATAACATCGGGGAGAGGCTACAACCCTGTATCACTCCCTTCCCAACCACTGCTTCCCTTTCATGCCCCTCGACTCTTACAACTGCCATCTGGTTTCTGTACAAATTGTAAATAGCCTTTCGCTCCCTATATTTCACCCTTGCCACCTTTAGAATTTGAAAGAGAGTATTCCAGTCAAGATTGTCAAAAGCTTTCTCTAAGTCTACAAATGCTAGAAATGTAGGTTTGCCTTTCCTTAATCTTTCTTCTAAGATAAGTCGTAAGGTCAGTATTGCCTCACGCGTTCCAACATTTCTACGGAATCCAAACTGATCTTCCCCGAGGTCGGTTACTACCAGTTTTTCTATTTGTCTGTAAATAATTTGCATTAGTATTTTGCAGCTGTGACTTGTTAAACTGATAGTTCGGTAATTTTCACATCTGTCAACACCTGCTTTCTGTGGGATTGGAATTATTATATTGTAAGTATGATGACTCAATCAAATATCCACTGATGAGGCTTGTTCATTATGGGATTACCTCAGTAGCTTTTAGAAACAGAACTGTCATCTTTAGCACCATGGTATTAGCAATGAAATTTTGAGTTCAGAGAAATGTGAAGGAGCTGGTAGTAATGTCTAATGAAAATATTTTGAGTTTTATCATAGTATTTTTTTTTTCTCATGTTCCATCCTTTATCCCACACGTGGGCAACCTTTGATTACTTGCAGGCCTGATTCACTTACTTTTTTAAGCTCGTTGGCTGCTTTGTCATTTGATGCGACAGCACTGCTCCTAGCACAGAATATCAGAGCTGTAGCTAGCACGACATCAATTTTTATGGGGTAGCCCATTGATATGAGTGGTAACTCTTTTCTGACGTGCCATGCCAACAAATTATGCCTCAAACCACTCTTATTTGAGAGTACCTTCAATTTATGTTCACCCCATCTTCAGAGGGAGATTTATTTGTGCATCTTGATCATTGTTTCTTTACTTACCGATGTTTTACAATAGTTGTCTTAAAAATTTCCATTGCAAAATTCTGCAATCCCATTAGTAAAGAAACAATGTTTGCTACAAGTAAATAAATTTGAACTTCTGAGGATGAGTGCCGGGCATCTTGAAATGTTGTCATGGGAAAATAAACACCTGTAATAGCAACTGGTTGCAGCTGATTCATTATAAATTGCATTCAATTTTGACAGTTGAAGAATTTTAATGTGTCCACAATGAGGAAGAATTATTTATTAATGTGAATGGGAAAAAGGACAAAAAAAAAAAAAAAAAGGCAGCAAGCTAAGCATTTGAAGTAGACAAGCAAATTGGCTGCAGGCATATCATTTGATTGCTTGAAATTTAGTGTGTTAATATCTGCAATCACTATCAGCAGTCATTTTTTAAACAGTTGTCCAAAAACACTTATGATAACTGATCACTTAGCCATGGGTAGTGTCTGTAACATTTAATTAATACAGTGCAAGTGCCCCCCCCACTCCCCTCTCTCTCTCTCTCTCTCTCTCTCTCTCTCTCTCTCTCCCTCTCCCTCCCTCTCCCTCCTCCCCCCCCCCCCCCCCCAAATCAGGGATGGGTCTCACCCTTTGGCCATGTTTGTTCAAGTAGGCAGCCTATTCTAGAGCAGATGTCTCATGTGCCTCTGACTATGGGATTATTTTACTCATTTCACATATTTTTGCATAATCCATTCCGCTCTATGGTGAGATGTGCTTCAGCTCCTACATCAGGGACATTAGGAGGTCTCATGTACCAAACTATTGGGCTGTCATTCATCGTAACATTGCACGTCTTGTTGCGGCCTGCTCTCATTGTGCTATCTAATAGGTGGCACAGAGGGTGGTACTCTCTCCGTGGCATACACTGCAATGTCCATATTGATACTGCGGGACTCTTCCTAAATTCTTACCGGTTGTTATTGTCAATGGTTTCACTAAGTTTCCGTGTACGTTACCTGCTACCTTTCGACATCAGCCGTGGCTGTGACTGAAGCCTCTTGTGATGGATAATGGTCAACTGTTTGTGTCTCCGGCCCTCCACAATTCTGCATCAGGCAGAGCATTCGCCACGTGACTGCTCCTCCTTTTCACTTCCAATCTAACAGCGAGCTGGAACATTTCGATGTTCAAATAAAGAAGTATGTTGCAGACACCTCCGTGGACAATGCCCCGACTTCCTTGCTGGGGGATTGGTGTCTGGCTGAGATGCTTCATGGTCACCAGCGAAGCACCCTCCTGCATCTGTTCATGTTGCCCCACTGATGCCCAACATGGCATCGTTGCGGTTCACTCCTGGCTGCACAATTCAGGCTCAGTTGTTGACAGAAGAGGAATCTGGCCACAGTCCACAGCTGCTGAGGCCAATACCTTTGTATGTGTGAACCAGTGATGGAGTGGTGGCCCACCACCAAGACATCCTCAAGTGACGGCGAGGGCGTTGACTCTGCCACCTCTGCCTCCTCCCTCAGCACCTCTGTCAGCCTTGCGAGGCATCCCTGTTGTCACAGCTGCCTCCTACTTTTTCTCTGAGGTCAAGCCTCCAGGTGCCTGCTACCAGGCCTCCCTGTGATTCTTCACTGCTATCGATGATTCCACCGCCAGCTGCGTCAGCGACTTCGAGTCTTTGAAAACTATCCCTGACCAAGCGACAGGCTTCTTCACCATCATTTAAACCACGACGTCGAGAGACTGGACATGGTGTTACTACCAGCACCCTTGTCATTGGTCCTCCCTTATGGTACTTTGTGGGGGACTGACTGCGATGTGTGTCCTCGGCTGTGCCATTTCCAACCCTACTCATTGTTTTTGGACCAGTATCTCCTCCTGCAGCTGCTGTCATTGCTGTGGCTTCTGATGCAAAGGCCATAATGTTTCGACAGTTGCCCCAACGCCCTTTCCCCTAGGGGGGAGGGGTGCTATAACCTTGTACGTAATACCTTGATATGCACCATGGCACCAGACTGCTGGCACGCTATACTTCGAATATTCTGCTGATGGCATCTGCATGAGCCGGCAACCAGAGACCGTCTGCTGTGGGCCGAATGACTTGTGCACACGCCATGGTATCCAGCGTGCCCTCTACCAGAGCCCTCCTCTTTGTGAGCACAGTGCAGCCAGCACTTGCTCTCATATTATGTTCATACTTATTGTCAGCAACTGCTTGTATAAGTACTATGATTGTTTACGTGTTCATGGATATATTCTCAATTGTTGTTTGCTGGAAGAAAACTGAACTTTGGTTCATTGTGGCCATGCTGTTGTTGGTGTCTTGCGCTACGATACAGTTGTATTCCAAAGTATTGGTGCGCATGTTACATGTATTTGATAATACTCAAAATACACCACTCATGCACTTACCAATAAGCAAACTTTTGACATAATTCTCAGAACCAAGCAGCTCAGTTCAGCTTGTTATACCCTTGGAAGCATCTCTCATTGTTTTGGTATATAAACAAAAATGTTGGCTTATTTTGCATATTTTCACTCCATACTGCCTAAAGTAAACAAAGCAGTAAGAATATGGAGATTAGATCAGATTAGATTCAGTTCTTGTTCCATAGACCCAAAAATGAGATGATTCTCATTGGTGTGGGATGTGTTAGAAAGTATAACATTAAAAACATGGAATGTTTGAATATAATACTCACTTCCCTGCTCATTTTTCAGGAGATTGTCAACATTTGTGAGTAAATTACAGAAAAACAGGAACTGCTAATATTTACAAAATTAACACACTGTCATAATGTCACGTAGTTATACACTCTAATAAATTTGTCATACAAAAAAATGCCTAATCTTGATTGTTGTGACCATATGGTGTCAAAACTGAAATTAACAGACATTTTTACTTAAGCTGGTCTAACAGTCTCTGTTAAGATATTTATCTATAGAGTAGAAGGAGTTTCCTACCAAAATATCAAACTCTGTTTAAACTGTGCTAAATCTGAAACCAAGGTTTTAATGGCTGCTGGCAATTTATTGGAAATATGTGTTTCTGAATATTGGACTCCTTTTTGGACCAAGGTAAGTGATTTGAAGTCTTATGTAGATTGTTCTTGTTCCTAATATTGATACTATGTATTGAGCTATTGGTTGGAAACAGAGATATATTATTTGCAACTAATTTCATTAAGGAATAAATTTACTGAACAGGTTTCTACATGTTGATCTTGAATTTACACCACAAGTGATACACATGCTGGAAGGAAATCTCTTACAGGTTCTGAATTGCTTATAATGGGGCTTTCCAAAGTTTAATGACAGTGAATTATCATTAAACTATTTATTAATGTTAGTGACAATTTGGTTAGCAGCCATTTCTAAATCTGTACTTGACTTGCTATTTATTGCAATGTTTGTATCATCTACAAACAAAACAAGCTTAGCATTTGGGAATGTAATAGATGAGAGGTCGTTAATGTGCACAAGAAAAAGTAACAGAACCAAGATGGAACCTTGAGGAGCACCACATGTAATTAATTCCTAATCATATGAAGACTGATTAGTTATCCCACAGCTACCTCACAATGACACCATCTGTTTCCTTTGAGTTAGGTAAGACAAACATTTTGCAGCACTGCCAGTGACATCATAAAATTCTAATTTACTTAAGAGTGTGCTGTGATTTACACACTCAAAGGCTTTTGACAGGTCACAAGAAATACTTGTAGCCTCTGATGTGTTATGTAATGAATCAAGTATATTTTCACAGTATGTGTAAAGAGCCATCTCTATATCGAAACCCTTAAGGAACCCAAACTGTGACACCATATTGTTTGCAGTCAAATGTAGATGCTTAAACACAATCTTTTAAAATATTTTTGAAAATTCTGGCAAAAGTGAAATTGGTTGACAGTTTGACAGTATCTCTTTATCCTCCTTCTTGTAAAGACGCTTAACTTCAGCATATTTTAGCCAGTCTGAAAATGTTCTACTGATGACATTGATTACACAATTAAGTTAATTTAGAACTCAACTCACATGAACACTCGTTGATTAACTTCATTGATATTTTATCATAACCACTAAACTGTTTTGTTTTTAAGGGTTTTATGATGGATGCTACTTCTTTGGGAGAAGTGAGTGTCACTTCCATTTTACTGAGACTGGTCTCAGGTATTCCATTACACTGTTTACTGAATCTGATAACCCCCAAGCTGATAGTAACAGAAACAAAGCACTTGCTTAAGAGGTTCGCAACATTGCATGCTCTTGTTACCAATGTCTCATTTATTTTTAGAGCTATCCGTTCCTCTTTGTTTCTGTCCCCACCTGTCTCTGTCTTCACTATGTCCCATTAGTTTTTATTTTGTTGCCTAATGTAATTACCATTTTCTTGTAACAAAGATGCTTAGATTTCTGGATAACTTGCTTCCTTATTTTACAGTGTTCTTTGTAATGCGTTACAATGTTAACATATGCCTAAAGTAGATAACATTTCATCTTGCAGAACCCTTTGTTAATACCTTGGAATTCCTCTCAGGGGCTCAGTGTTTATTTGCTGGGCTTGGTGACCCTGGGGTTCCTGAGCTGGGGACCTGTTAGCACCACCAATCCCTTGTCACCATAGGCTCTGGGCATGCTTCAGTCAGCACAGTGGTGGAACGTTGTGTGTCACAGGGAATGAGGATCTTGACTTGACTGACCAGATTGCGAGGATGGCAAAAACTTCAGTCTCAAGGTGTGCTGCATGCTGATGAGATACATTGCTGTTGAGGTGGAACAGTAGTTAGCGGGCAACCTCTGCAGAACCTGTCACACCTCAGTCATATAAGAGTTACCTAGGCATGAGGGGGCTCTGTCTAGGTGGACTTTTATTTCCGTAACTACTTTTGGGACCAGCATGGATCCTTCAAAATCTTCTCTTCCTCTTCCCAGTGGAAAGGGTGGGTCGCTGACAGGTACCAACATCCGATCAAGCAAGAGGGCTCATGTAGCCAGTCCTCCTTACTTGGGGATTACACAGAGTCTTTCTCGAGTAAAAAAAAGGGGGGGGGGGGCAGAGAGAGATAGAGAGAGAGAGAGAGAGAGAGAGAGAGAGAAACCCACATGCTGGGGGTCAGGATGTCTTTCTTATAATTAAACAGAAAGAGGGAAGCTTTGAGCCAGTGTTTGCATACAAAAAGGTTTAGAGGGAATCACTGAAAATCTAAAACCTGTCAGCTGGTTGCGAAATGGGACCCTGTTGGTAGAAACATCCAATTACCAACAAGTGAAAAACATCCAGAAAGCTCAGTGCCTCAGGTAGTTTGCAATAGAATTTGAATTGCACACCACCTTGAGCTATAGTAAAGATGTTGTGTCTTGCTGCGATCTGGTTGACATTGCCTGAGAATAACTGAAAGCTGAGTGATCCCAGAATGGCATCTGCTGATGTACAGAACGTAATGAAATGGGTGGATGGCAATCTTGTAAAATCGGACTCCTATGTACCAACTTTCAGCAGCACAAAACTTCCAGAGCGTGTTAAGGCTGGTTTCCTCCACCTCAGTGTATGGCCTTATTTTCCTAACCTAGAACCGAGTGAGGTGGCGCAGTGGTTAAACACTGGACTTGCATTCAGGAGGACGACGGTTCAATCCCGCGTCCGGCCATTGTGATGTAGGTTTTCCGTGATTTCCCTAAATTGCTCCAGGCAAATGCCGAGATGGTTCCTTTCAAAGGGCACAGCCGACTTCCTTCCCCGTCCTTCCCTAATCCGATGAGACCGATGACCTCGCTGTCTGGTCTCCTTCCCCAAAACAACCAACAATCCTAACCTAGTGCACTGTTTTACATGTCAGTGCTTTGGGCACACCACCTTAGATTGTAAGGGTGGAGCCATTTGTGATAAATGTAGTAAGACTGCCCATGAATGAATGTGTTGGTTGTTCACCTCCTCCAAAGTGTGTAAACTGCACTGGGGATCTCTTTGACTGGGGTAGGGGCTTCAGTGTCTTCCTTGAAGAAAGAAAGGTACAAGAGGTCAGAACAAATAAGTGTTTTTCACATGGTGAGGCCAAAAAGATCTAAAAGGCCTTGCAGCTCACGAAGTTCGCTACCTCCTTTGTGTCTGCTCTTAAACAACCAGTTCAGAAGACTGATGCTGCTACCCAAACGGAGGTTCCTGGGTGTCAGTACTAGTACCTTTTTGTCAGTACACTTGTACTGTTGCAGTTCCTTCAAAACCAACACTTCCTTCCAAAACATCAAAAAAGTCTGTTGTCACCAACATTGCGGAGCTCCCTGCTCCTCCTAAGGTTCAGTCTGGTCCACAGTCCAGCGGTGCCAATACCATTTCTTTGGTTGTGGCTCTGAAGCCTACCCAGGGCAAAAAATCAAAGGCCAAGCATTGACCAGTGACGGAGGTGGGAAGTAAACAGTCCGAGAATATCATCATACTGTCTGATGTCCCTCTGACCTTTCGATAGAACTAATGGACCTTGGTGTCGGACTGAATCCCCATCCATTATGGGCTCCCTTCCTGGTGGAGAGACAGGATGAAAATGGAATGGAACATTAATGGGTTCACGATACATGTGGAGGAAGTGAAACGGCTAGTGCAAGAATGCCTATGTGCTTGTGTTCACAAGTAACACTTTTTAAAGCCACTGATGTTTCTGTGCTATGGGGCTATACCCTCCACTGAAAGGATGAGCTGATTGGGGCAGAGCCAAGGGAGTGGTTGTCGTGTGTGCCAATAATGCACATTCCTCTTCTGCTGGATACAACCTGTGAGCAGCTGCTGTCGAAATTCATGGGTGTCGGAGGATCACTATTTGCTTGCTGTATCTACCTGTGCAAAATGCAGTAGAGTCTTGAGGCTCTCATAGATCTTGGGAACAACTTGTGCAGCCATTTCTCCTACTGGGAGACTTCAATGCCCATCTCATCGACCCTCAGGGTAGGGTTTGGAGGCCATCATGACGTCTCACGAGCTGTGTATCCTCAACACAGGTACTTCCACTAATTTCTGTACTGGTACTGGGTCATTCTCAGCAATCGATCATTCTTTCTGCTGTCCAGCCCTTGCAGACTCTGTTCAGTCGCAGGTGATTGACGACCTTCATTCGATAATTGCAGTCATGTACCAATAGCAGCAGTGCTGAAACAGGAATGTTCCCAAACAGTGCCTACAGACATTGCTTAGATGCTGGCAGAGCATTCTGCAAAAACTACTGCCAGTTCCAGCCAAGGTCCGGCATTTCGCTGCTACCTTGTGACTGTAGAGAGGGGCAAGTTGTATTTAAGATCACACTGTTCAGGGTTACAACTCCCCTTTCTCCTTGTGGGAGCTGGAATTGGCCCTGTCTGAGACTCGTGACACTGCACCTAGTCATGACCAAATCCGGTACTGCATGCTTTGACATTTGCCAGCAGTGTCAAAGAAATACTTTTCGAATGTTTTAATCTTATGTGGTAGACAGGTCACCTCCCCAGCCCGCGGAGAGAGGCAATTTTAAGACCTCTCCTCAAACCAGGAAAGGACTTGACATGTCCCAGTAGTTACCGGAGTATTGCCTTAATGAGCTGTGCAGGAAAGACATTTGAGCAAATGGTTAACAGTCGTTCTGGTCTGGTTATTAGAGGCTAGGCAACTCCTTAACTGCTCTCAGTTCTGGAGATTTCGGTCCATTGTCGACAACCTGAACCTACTAGGGGCAGCTATTCAACAGGCTTTTCTATGTAAACATAGCTGTATTGGCATATTCTTTGATGTCAGTAAGGCATGCAAGACTACTAGAAGACACAGTATTCTTGTACAACTGCATCACTACGGCTTTCGTGACCCCCTCCATATCTCTATAAGGTCTTTCCTGTCTCAGCGGTTTTTTAGGATCCGAGTTGGTGATATGCAGTCAGATCATTTTGAGCAGGAGAACGGTGTTCCTCAGGGCAGTGTGTAGTGTTTTAAGTGTTACCCTCTTTACCACAGCCATAAATAGCATTTTATCTACGGTAAGGAGTCCTGCACAGTGCTCCTTATTTGCGAGCAATTTTGCTGTTTTGAGTTCTCACTACAGTGTTGCAACAGTGAGCCATCGGTTGCAACTTACACTGTGGATTAGAGGAGTGGGCTGCAAACACGGGTTTTCAAGTTTCTGCAGATAAGTGTGTGTGTGTGTGTGTGTGTGTGTGTGTGTGTGTGTGTGTGTGTGTTTTCATTTTAATCATTCTTGCCGTATTTTTAGTTTACTTGCCTTGCGTATGAAGGACACCATTCTACACTTTAGTGACTCGGTGAAGTTCCTGGGCCTCATTTTTGACTCTAAGATTGTTGTGGTTGCCACAGCTGAGAGGCTTGAAAGCCAGGACCCTAAAGGTGCTGAACATCATAAAATGCTTTAACCACAGATCTTGGGGACAGGACACATCTGCTCCAGTTTTATAGGGCTTTTGTGTGCTCGTGGCTAGACTACCGGTGCACAGTGTATGGGTCGATGAGGCCTCATTATTTGAAGATTATTGATGCTATCCACCACGAGGGGATTAGGCTGTGCGTGAGTGCTTATTTCCCAGCCCCATACCCAGTCTCTGTGCTGAGGCTGGTGAACTGCTGCTTTAAAATTCGAAGGCAACTCCTGAATGTGTAAGTTCCTCACAGCTCTGAGTTCACCTGCGTACCATATTGTTGCTCGCCCCCTGTGGAATGCCTTTTCTCCCATTGATCATGAGTGATAAGGCCATTTGAGGTCCATGTTCGGCATGTGCTGGAATCACTTAGAGTGAAGCAAGTCCAGTCTCAAATCCTGGGTTTTAGTCATCTGCCACCCTGATTGCTGCAGAGCCTCAGACTAATTTTAGGTTTCGTCAGTACAGGAGGGATTGTACTATTGCTTCTGTTTTTAATACAATATTTTCTGTCATATATAGCTGTCTTTGCGAGTGGGTCTAAACAGGGTTGCTGTTGATTCCTCTGTTGTTTTCCCAGATCGTGTCATCAAGGTCGGACTGCCTTAAGATTTACTGTCTTCGATGCAGAATTATATACGATCTTGCAGGCACTGGAGCAGATGAGATGTTGTTTCGGTTTTAAATTTCCTGCCTGTTCTGATTCTCTGAGTGCCCTTCACTCTCTAAACGTTTGTATCCAGCAGCTAAAGTAGCCCACAATATCCAGGATGCGCCGGGACGGATCTAGCAGCCAAGGCATGTCGTGATACTCAGTTATTTGAGTGTGCCATCCATGTGTGCCTCACTGTTGAGATCCAAAGTCTTGTACCAGTGGGAGGATGAGTGGCTGGAAGTGACAGACACTAAGCTCTGTCAAATGAAGCTCACAACGTTGCCGTGGCATACCTCCTTCCAGCCATGTTGACGGGACGAGGTCCTCCTTACTTTTCTTCGCATAGGCCACAGCCCTATGACGTGTGACTTCTTGCTCAGGCAAGAGGAACCTCCAGTGTTTGGTGCTTGTAGCATACAGATCACTGTATGCCACATTTTATTGGACTGTGTTTCATTTTCTGACCAGTGGGCCATGACAGATTTGCTGATGGGTCTGCCTTTTATTTTAAGTAACATGCAAACAGATGCGGTTTGGATTTTAAAGTTTTGTGAATTGTCCAATATTTTTCTGAAGATATTAGGGGAATTGTTTTAATGCGTTCACTGGGTGACTGGCTAACCCAAGTGGTCAGCCAGTCACATCTCCCTGATCTTTCTTTCAGCTCCTTTGTTGTTTTACTTGTGTTTTAATCTGCTGTATAGCACATTTTAGAATTTCTTCATTGTCTTAGTGTGTATGTTAACCTTTTCAATGTTTTATTCACATTAATTTCTTTTAATGTGTGTGAGGGCACTGATAACCTTGCTGTTGGGCGCCTGTGAGTCCCAAACACACACTGTCCCTTGGAATTCTTACTCACTTCCCAGTACATTTATTTATAATGGTTTTTGTTGGTGATAATAAAAATTAGTTTCAATTGAACTGTGAGATTCGCAGTCATATGACAAAACAGGAAATGCATTTGCAGTTGTGAATATGGACAACCATCAGCTGTATAATGAAATTACGACAATGACAATTTGTGTTGCACCGGGACTCATACGGATTTTCTGCATATCACGAGCAGTCGCCTTACCCATGTTGCCAAAGGTTCTGGAAATCAGGGAATGTCAGGATATATCAGGGAATTTCAAACTTATCAGGGAAATGTGGAAAAAAAAAAGAAAAGATTGGAAAAATCTCGTTTTTATCTCAGTAGATGAAATGGTTTGTTTACTGAGGTGTCATGCATCATTGCTGGCTAGGTGCAGCTGAGTATGTGTGCCACTTCCCTACTGCCTCATTACTATTAGTTTTCTCCTTCCTACCACTCCTCCAAGCTTGCAGTCAGTGCTGCCCCAACGTCTCGCCACTAGCCTAGCAGCTGCCTACAAGTGGCAGGAAGGCATGAGAAGTGGTTTTTTTGGATCTGATTCTTAGAGACTGTAGACACAGTGGCCGGACACAGTGGTCGTGAGTGCACGAGTTGTTTCTGAGTGACTGTATGCTTTCTGATAAGAGCTGTGGCTGAAAATTTAGTTGCGAGAGTGTAATTGTCTTTCCTACCTGCCTGTCTCTGGCTCAGAAATCATCTTTATGGTGAGTTTCTGTCTTTCCTCATTATTATTGATTCTCAGAGTATTTGAACACGTTGTCTGTTGTATGGATTCATCACTATGGTCTCATTTCATCAACATGATGTCTGTGGTTCAGGACTAGCTGGCCTGTGGTGTCACCGCCAGACACCACACTTGCTAGGTGGTAGTCTTTAAATTGGCCGCGGTCCATTAGTATACGCCGGACCCGCGTGTCGCCACTGTCAGTGATTGCAGACCGAGCGCCACCACACGGCAGGTCTAGAGAGACTTACTAGCACTCGCCCCAGTTGTATAGCCAACTTTGCTAGTGAAGCTACACTGACAAAGTACGCTCTCATTTGCCGAGACGATAGTTAGCATAGCCTTCAGTTACGTCATTTGCTACGACCTAGCAAGGCGCCATGATCCTTTGCTACTTATCTTATGATGCCTGTACCGTCAGACCGATGTTCTACAATTATGGATTAAAGTTAAGTATTACAGCAACTGCGTCCGTTTTTCTAAGTTCTCATTTCCTTGTAATGTTCCAGACCTCACGCCAGTCTGCGTGAGCTTAAGCGCGTGCCCTTCGGCTACCTCCGAGTGGCTTGGCTGTCTTGTCAAGTCACTACAGGCCACACGAGTGGGCTTCCACAACATGCCAAAACCACAGGCTGTTACTAAGAGTATCTGTAATGGATTGTGCGTGCTGATCTGAAGCAATTCAGTTTCCACTAATGTGCAGACACTGCCTGTCGGATCTAGTCTCACTGATCTCCCTACAGGCCCGGTCTGTTTTTGTGTGGCGTAAAGCAGCAGATGTTCATGATATATCCTTGGATCCAGGACTGCAATGCTCATCAGCAGGCCAGAGGTCATGTGATGGATTTCAGGAATTGCAACTGTCTTACTGCAATTATGTTGTACAGTGTGGCATTTTATGGACATTTTATTTGTTCTAGTACATTTTGGCCTTTCAAAAGTAGTTTAAATGTTGGAAAGTATGGACGATAAGAAGAAGAAAATTGTCAGTCACTGACAGTTTGTACGCTATGTACTCATAGATTTCTCAAAAGAAAAATTGCAAAATACCTGTAAAATAATAGATATAACACAGTAGGTAATAACTGACAATAATGAACATAGTAGAACTAACATTTAGTGCGGTCACCTACATTGTTGGTTTACACAATTCTTACCAACCTTATACACTTCTTTCAAGAGGCCTATTTTTTCTGAAGTTATTTCAGAAATCAGTGAATGTATTTTAAATCTGTCTTGCAACTCCAAGGAAATCCATATTTTTGTCACAAAATATGTTTCATTTCATTGAAATAAACGATGTCAAAGATTTAAATAAAAAACTTATACTATTTGGCTTGCTTTCTCCATCTAAAAAACAGTTCATTACAAAAGCTGTTGATGTTAGTACATAATATTTCTGCTCATATCAGGAAACATCATCTGCTTGCGAGTTTTTGTTAAATATTTCCTTGTTTGCACTATTGTTTCTTGTACCATAGCTGCAAAGACAGATTGTCAACTTCCGTCTTAACTTACTCTTGAGGTGTCAAAATTTGTCAGGGAAAAATGCTAAAACTTTCAACCGCGTGTCTGTTATACCATGTGGCTATCTTAGCACGACTCATGGTAAGACCTAAACTTCTGGCTCCAATTCGTGTACGGATAGCCAAATGGTATGGTGACTGCATGTGATAAGCAGGAAATCTGGGATCCGGTCCTAGTCCAGCAAACATTTTCTTCGTTATCATTCCGTTATACAGATGATGATTGTCCATATTTGCAACTGCAAATACATTTCTTCTATTTCATAATGGCTGTAGTCGCTGCATTGCCTTTTGTTTCAGTCATGCATGCATGTCTGAAGGAATTTTACATCACAATTCATAATAACTCAGGCACTGCAATATCATATACACAAAAATAATTTTCATTTCCTTGTCCAGAGTTCAGAATTGAGTTACATACCCTGCTAGTAAGTTATTCCACAATACAGCATTAGCCACTGTTTCTACAAATTATCTGAATATCTAGATTCAGTGATAGAAAAGCTCTCTGAGCTACGTGGTAAGTAGCCATGTTAGTTATAAAGCTGCATGACAAGAAATAATGTACTATAAATGTAAGTCAGTTTTTTCTTTGAAAAATACCATTGTAACCAAATAAATATTAATCTAATAATAGCAGATGAACGGCAGCTCTGTAGTAAAACTAAGGTGGCAAGAGCTTTTATCAAAGTAGCAGCTTTCTTGCTTATTTTCTTTATTAATTTTAGATGGCATAATTGTGAATAGCATCAATACAGTATGTGAATTAATTTTCTATATGTGTTTGTCTTGTGTATACCATGACTTGTTCTACATCCCTGAAGGTTTCACTCTTGATGAGGTCTACATAATACAATGAATGAGCAGATGAAAACAGGCTGAATCTAGTCGCTGGGAGAACTGTGTTAACATTTCCTTTGTAGGTACTTTCCTTATGCTAAAGACATCCCTGTAGCTGTTTCATAATTGCCTCTACTATAAACTAATTTTTTAAACTGGATTTCAAAACTCTTATTTTGTAATTGTTCTTAATGCCTTAATAATCACAAATATAAGCTGAATTGAGATTAACTGTTACCATTGTCTAGTAAATTTATGAGGAAGATGTCAGATAAGAAAACTTCACTATTCATGTACATAATCTGTCATCTTTTCAATATTGCCTTCCCAGTGAAACAGGTCAGTGCACAAAACTCAAAATGGCTGCATCACAAAGGGTATGAGAGTATCATGCGAGGCTAGTAGGTCACCCTATGAGCAAAGTGTAGCTCCATAAGATCCAAATTTCCTCAGTTTTTTAACTTAACTAGAAGGTCCTTAAAAGTAACATCTAAGGCAAAACAACTAGCAAATCAAGCCTACATAAATGACTCAAGTAACAGATCTAAAGTCACAGGGGATATTGTCAGAAAAACTTTACAAACCGATGTCAAAAAAGAAACACCGGAATCTTCCCATTGTAATGATCAACAAATTATAGACACCAAACACATTTGTGATACATTTCATAAACATTTTTCTGATGTAGCTAAGTATTCTTTCAATTGGTTGCTCTCCACCAACAAAATCTTTCCCTGCAAAGTGTGTAAGATCTGAGAAACTACTTTTTCCTAAAATTTTCAACTTTGAAGATGACTCTCCTAATTAATAGGAACATGAAAAATTCCTTCTGGTGTGTCCTTTGGAAGTAGAAGTAGATCTCCAACTGTACTCCAAATGGAACTGCCGCACTCATCCCTTGCTGCCTTATTAAATAACCAATGCCTGGTGGCTGTGCATTGAACCTCATGGGAGGCATGGCTGAAGCCTCGTCCGGATTGGCAGCATCCTTGTGGCGGTCAACTGGTAGTATGATACTATTGATGTTTGATGACACCACAAACAACTCATTTGGATTTATCAGTCAGCTCAGGAGGCTGACAAGACTCAACCTTAGATCCCCTCCTCTTCCTTCTCTTAATTAATGATCTGCCAGAAAACCTGCAGTAACTGTGCTATTACTCATGATAGAAACCACGTCTCTTGTAATATTTCTCTATGTCAAATAAGAGCTGACTTAATTGACAGCAGTGGAAGGGTCCTGTACTGGCTATGATGACAATCTTTTAGTTAACATGGAAAATTAAAAAAAAAAAAAAAAAACCTCATATGATCTACACATCAAAGGACCATGCAAACATTACTGAATAGGTCAGTGAGACTGAATTTCTTGGTCACTTCAATGGAATATGTACATAGATAAACTTCTGTGCAAAATGATTGAATTCTGCAGTGGCTTCCGAGTTATCGGGCAAAGGTGTGACTTGATTGCTATTAGAATTCACGTTCCTCTGGTTAACTCAATCATTTCGTATGGCATTCCCCTCTGGAAGTCAACACACAAGAAAATATTTGCTATGCGAATTGTCAAGATTATGATATGATTGCCACTACATGCTCCTACCAAACCGATCTTCAAAGAGCTGGGAATATTACTTGTCCCATGTATATACACACAAGAGACTGTTTCATCTGTAAATAGGAATCTCCATATCCTAAAAAAAAAGTGATATACATGATTACAACACCTGTGCTAGTAAACCCACCCACACCAACGTGGTGACCAAACCAAAAGTTCTACTGTCACCTCCGTATAACATGTTAGTTTTTGAATCAGGAGTCACAGGATGCGGGCTGTGATGTTATCCATGCATCTGGGATTACTCATTTACACAGTCCATCAGGAAATAGAAGTGGTCGAAAACGATCGAAGGGTAGCAGTTGTAAGGGCACAAGAAAAAAAGTGCCAAGGCAAGCGCCAAGGGAAAAAAACCTCTGCGACAGTAGGACGGGTAGTAAGGGCAGTAGCAGCTTGCTAGCTGCGACAGAGCACGCAAAGTAAGGTAAGGTTAGTGTGAGGTATCGTGCATCATAACCTATGTTGCTGCATGTTCGTCAAAGCTGGGTCGGTCCGGGTGCTGCGGCTGGGCTCGTGTGGATTCTCCTGGGCCCACTGTAGTGGCTTCCTCCCTGTAACAAAGGGGGTTAACATTCATCTTACTAGTCAGAGACTGAGTAAATGCCATGACAATGTTGAAGCACAAGGACTGCATATTCTGTAATGAATTACTTTGCTCAGTCAAAATAATAAATCCTTCGGGTAGGCTGTTACCAGTATAATACTCCAGCATTATTTTAATTGTGTTGCTGAATTTATAGAGACGAATTTATGTCACATGTAACTTTTTGTTGACAATGTAATAATGTTGAATGGTGTGGTAGCTAACTTATATTTAATTCTTTTGTTGATATATGTACAGGGTGACCCGAAAGTCAATCTACATTTGAAAATGCTGTTGTTCATGGGATAATGTAGGTAGAGGTAAAAATTGACACAAATGCCTGAAATGACGTGGAGTTTTATTGAAACAAAAATGAGTGCAAAAACTGGCTAACAGATGGTGCTGGACAGTAACACATCAGTGACGCCACATGAGGATAAACACCTGCTGGAAGGTGCGACTTTAATGCAGGACAGTGCTTCACCCCATATTGCTACATTTGTGCAAGATCTCTTGCGCACGTTGTATGGTGAAAATTATGTGCTGAGCCTCCACGTCAGTCGTGCTTGGCCTTCCAGGTCCACAGACCTTTGTCATGTGATGATTGGTTGAGGTCTTAGCTGAAGCCACTATCATCCAGGCTTCTTAGGGGTGCTAAAAGATAACATTGGACAGCATTTTCTCACAGTACCTGCTGATATGCAGTACAGTGCTGCTCACAACAGTGTCCCACAACTACAGGTATTGTTGATTGATGGCCGACATGTTGAGCATTTGTTATAAAGAACATTGTCTAGATAAAAATCCACTATTATACTAATTATTGCTTTTGCATCACATTAAGTGCTATCTGTCGGCCATTTCGTGCCTGTTTTTTGGTTTCAATAAGACCCCATATCATTTCGAGCATGTGTGTCTATTTTACCTTCTACTTATATTATTCCATGAAGTATTGAAATTTCAAATGTTAATGGACTTTTGAATCCCCTGTACTCTGTGCTCTACAGTACATATATATTTTACTGTTTACAGTGCATGAATATTTAAAAAAAATCATTGTAATGAAAAGCTATATGCTTCTTCAGCAGTTGCTGTAACTTATATCCCATATAAACATGATTTTGTGGCTATATTGTTGTTATTATCTTGATTTGTACTGTTTGGTTCTTCAAGCGTGCCCAATACAGCTTTTTTTTTTTTTTATTGTAATTTTCCTTATTTGTCTGAAATCTCTGCATTCCTTCTATGCATCATTTCCACTGAAAATTGCATCTATTATATGGAACTACCTTAAGGTCTAGGTGCATTTCTCAGATCCATTGGCATCCTGTCTTCTTTCTCATCACAAGTTGTAAAATCCTGTTCGTTTTCATTTGCAAGATCTGGAAGAAAGGAGAGATTCTTTTCTTTTTCATTATGCTGGTGATGGGTCTCTCTCAATAGACAGTTTCATTGGGCATGAGTCTTGAATTCTTTGATCTGGTATTTTTTATTTACACTAGTTCTGATGATTCTTCTTTCATTTTCGAGAGGTGATCAGTGTTCTTTCATTTTTAGTTTGGAACTGGTTTTGCATGCATAAGTGACTCCTAGAAGAGTTACAGTTTTATAGTGTAGGATCTTAGTGTCAATAGAGAAGCATTTATTATTATTCATTGGCAAGGTTGGAAACTGATCTCTCTTTATTTTGTTGGTTCTATTTATCTATGTTTCTTTTTGACATAAGTTTGATGATTTCTCCAGGATATTTATGCTGCAGAACTATGTTAATTTTTTGGTTGTTTATGAAGATGTTAGCTATTTTTATGGATTTCGTGAGAATGATCTCAGTTTTCTCGAATCTTGTAATCCTGTTTTAAGATATTTTTTGGAGACATGGTCTGGGCTTGTGCTTTTACATCAAGACCTAAGAGAGACCAAAATTGTCTACAAAACCCAAGCAGCTTGTTCTTATTGAGACTTTGGCTCTAATTATGATTTTAGATGGGTTTTCCTTTTGCCAAATTTTCATAATGTAATTGAGAGCTGCACCAAAAAGCAATGGGGTTAATCCACCAATTTTTCTAACATCAGTATGTATTGTGAAAACTTTAGAAATTTATTTTCCCTTCAACTTTACCTTGGAATTTGTGTTTTTTACAGTTAGTTCGATAATTCTATTAATTTAGTATGAAGACCACATGATCTGAGGATTTTTAAAAGTGTATGTGTATGGATACTATAATAGGCTTTTTTGAAATATATGAATGGAATACACAGCTCTTTATTTCTGTACTTGTAATATTCCATAAGTTATTTCAAGCTGAGAATTCTTTGTGGGCAATTTTGGTATAAGTGGAATCCTCCTCGGTATTCTACAAGTTGTGGTTCCAGAATGTTTTTGATTTCTTAAATTATATGGAAAAAAATTTTTGTATGTGTAATCCAATGGGGTTATTCATTCCAGTCTTGTCACAGAACCCATTGTACCAACAGTATAGCTTTATATATCTCCCTTTTTGTCATTACTGACACTGGGCAAAATAAATGCAGTGGTGATATTGGACTCATAACTTTCATTAATTGCAAACTGCGTACTGTATCAGAATAAATATATGTATTTACAACAACTCATTTCTGTAAGTATGTATTCCCTAGAGGTTTAAAAGGATTTTGAATTCCAACAGCTTACTTAGTTGTGTTTTATGTTTCTTCAAATAATGTGATGTGGTATGAAGTCATGGACAAAATTTATTAATATGGCAGAGAAACACTACGTTTTTCCAATTTAAAAAAATTCACTTTGTTGCAATGACCAAACTCCATCCCAAAAGTACATTTCTAGAAGGCCTGCAAAATCCCCTTGTCTGATTACCATAATTTTTTTATTGGGCTCAAAACTTTTTGATTCATAAATTCCATTACATATGGAAGACAGGTGTCAAATAACGTTAACAGGTTGGATATTCCAGCAGTTCGTATTTTTGACTTCTACAGTTTCCCCCTGTCAAAAATTTTTGTAGTGATTGTGTTATCCTAATGAAAGAATTTTTTTTTGTCCGAACCAGACCTCTTCTGCCCATAACTTTCTGGTAGAGAAAGTTGCATTTTCCTTTTTTAGTACAAAGCCTCTGGCTTTAATTACTCTTTTGCATGAAGTGGTGGATCGAAGTCTCATCCTCAGTAAAATATTCATGCACAAATCACTTGTGTTCTTGTTAAGGTAATTCAAATCTTGCTGAGAAATTCATTTTGGAATTTGATTTTGGTCTACATGCTTATATTTCACAAACCTTTCTCATTGTTAATTCTTTTGCAGAATGCATCATTCTCTTTATTTTGATATGCCAATGACGTCAAATGTTTTTTGCACATTTTAATACCTATTATCTGGTAGCATGTTATGCAATTTCTTTCTATTTTCATCTGTGGCTGCAGTTTTTGGACAACCTTTACATTGAACATCTTTAGGAGAAGTACAGTCAGATTTGAAGAAGATACTCATTAGTCAATTGTTGAATCTAAAGGAACAGACTATACAAAATAGATAGGTTTATTGGGTGTGGAAGGCATCAGTTCATTTTCAAAGCTCGTCTATTGTGTGTAATGAAATCGTACAACCATTACTTTTGTTGCTGGCCAAGCCTTTGAAAGAGGGAGAAAAATGGTATCTAATTTTAGAAATGCAAATAAAAGTTGTTTATCACTCGTTTGTGCTGTATTGGCTGAACAACAGACTTTCCTTGTCATTTTAACTTATTCAGCTGAAAGTTATTCATTATTTCAGGAGCCTAATGTTGATCACGGAGACCATGGAAATGGTGATCCGGATGAAGAGTTTGACGAGATGACATTTGAAGATTACATTCCTTTTAAAGTGGAGGCTACATATGATGAGTAAGAGTTATTCTTTTTTTTTTTTAAAAAAAATAGTGAATGTCCTCTTACATATGTATTTTTGTTTCTAAACAGTATTATCTAAAAAGTACTATATAATTAATTAAAACATACTGTCCATTTTCAGAACTTTTCAGTGTGATTTGTGCTTCTGTTTGTAAAACATTTTTCATATTCATTGGTTTGGCTGTGGCATGAAAATCTTTCTATCTTTTAAACCATTTTTACCTCTTTGTCTTAAGCAATAGAGTCATGTAAACGCTTTTGCTGTGGCAGATCTCAAGGAGCAATACAGATTGTTTCATTGTATAAGATCTCCTACAACCAATGAATGTTACAATTCCAGATAGCTTTTGAACTCGTCTGTGATGTAGTTTTTGTGTAGTTTAGTTATAGCTTTTACTTAAAATTAGCTAAATAATCACATCAAATATTAGTAAATGAAGTGTGTGATTGAAAGTCTAGTGCAGGAATAATATATTTGTACTCACAACACTCAAGTTTCAAATACCTTTATAATAGTGCTCACAAGTATAGTTTTTATTCCTGTGTGTGTGTGTGTGTGTGTGTGTGTGTGTGTGTGTGTGTGTTTTGTGGGGTTGTGTGCATGCTTGCGTGCATGCGTCTGTGTTTTGGGGAGAATTAGAGATTTCTGAGCATGTTTTAACTTTTTGGCCGTAGCGTATAATGCATTTGGTAGCAATTCTGCAAAAATTCCTGTTTGCAGCTGCTTGTGTTGTATATTTATTTGATAGACATAGCAACACATTTACATGCAGCATATTGGTACATTATGAGAATATGGTCCTTAACCAGATTATGTACTGCTGATTTGTTGTTGTGATGCATTTCAAAGCACAGGGACTTTTTTCCCCCCAGTACAATGTGTAGTAATTTTGTATCAGTTGTTAAATAATCAGGTTCTGAAAGAAATGGTTGATTGTACATTGCATAAGCAAGAAATGTCTTCTCAGGATTATCAATTTAGAATAAGGTCTTGAATTCAGCACTACATGGTGTTCCGTACAGTTTTGAAATAATAAAAAAAAGGATTACTTGCTGCCAGAATTTGTTACATTAATTTTTGCCTCATTGAGCATGATTTACAAGGGCTCGTAAAGAAGACTGAACCTGATACACCCCTGATGACTGCTCTTTCATATTTGAAAAGAGAGAGGGTAGGTGGCAGCGCTGTCCCTACACACCACAAAATGAAAGTGTAGTGAGAGGAACAGTGTAGACAGTTAATTCTCTGTGCTTATTTAAAATATAAAGTTTCAAAAATTTGTGAAATGCAGTGCTAATTATAATCAACCTGATCCTACAATATTTGGGTTGTTGAAAGACCACAAGAGACAAGTTTTTCTTGCAATACAAACAGTGAGTCTTGTGACGCAGTCTCGTCGTGTTACAGAAGTAACTATCATTATGACACTTGTGTTCATCTGTGATGATCTGATGATTCACATTTGTATACATCACTCTGATAGCTGTTGTACAATGCAATGTCAAGGGTACTTTGTACCATTTCTTGCCATTCCCTTTCTTGTTCCATTCATGGATCTAGAAAAAGCTAGCAAAAAATGATGGTATACATGCCTCTGTATTCGTCCTAATTTTGACCTTATGGTCCTTATTTAACATACCCCTTAGAGGTAACAGAATCATTCTGCAGTCTCATAAATGCCAGCCCTTTAAACTTTCTCAATAACATTCCACAAAAAGATCACTTTCTTCCACGAAGTGATCCCATCTGAGCTCACAGGTCTGTAATACAATCATACTGATCGACTCAACCAGTAATAAATCTCTGAATTACTTTGATTTCTTTCTTTAACTCAACATGGAGAGGATCCAAAACACATGAGCGATACAAAACGATGAATTGCATGACTGTTCTATGTGTGGTCTCCTTTAAAGGTGTGCTTCACTTTTGCAGAACCCTCCCAATAACTGTAGTCTGCATTTTAGCTCCCCTACAACTGACCTTATATGCTCATTCCATTACACATCATTTCACAATGTTATGCATAGATATTTAATTGATAAGAATGTGTTTGAACATTACACAGAAATTTTTTCATTCCATACACACAAACCTACATTTATTCATATTCAAAGCAAGTTGCTATTCATCTTTCCAAATAGAAATTCTGCCGAGGCATGTAGTAAAAGTAAGAAATCATTGTATAATTGAAGCATTGAGTGCCAAATAGGCACGTAAGTGAGACTGAAAATATTGCTAAGCTTTTGAACAATGCTCTGTTTCAGAGCCTAGCAAGTACAGAAAGCCCCCCCCCCCCCCCCCCCAAACACACACATACACACTTTTTTGCATAGCTGAACTGTTGTGGAATTACAATGTGTTGGTAGTACAGCATAACTGAGATGAAGGCTTCCATTCAGTCCCTTGTTGACAATATGAAGATGGTATCTGTTCCTGAAAGAACAGATACCATTGATGACCGTGCAGCTTCTCTAGAATGAAATGATAATTAAATCGAAACCCTTAGCTGCTGACAGGTGTTGTTGATATACATCAATGGGGACAGCTGAAAATGTGTGCCCCGACTGGGACTCGAACCCGGGATCTCCTGCTTACATGGCAGACGCTCTATCCATCTGCTCACCAAGGGCACAGAGGATAGTGCGACTGCAGGGACTTACCCTTACACGCTTCCTGTTACACACACATTCCCAGCTGTCCACAACATACATTTGTAGTATTAGGAACAATACAAATGTAGGTTGTGGACAGTTGGCAATGTGGGTCTCATGGGAAGCATGCAAGGAATAAGTCCCTGCAGTCGCACTATTCTCTGTGCCCTTGGTGGCTCAGATGGATACAGCGTATGCCATGTAAGCAGGAGATCCCGGGTTCGAGTCCTGGTCAGGGCAAACATTTTCAGCTGTCCCCATTGATGTATATCAACACCACCTGTCAGCAGCTAAGGGTTTCGATTTAATTATCATTTCCTTGTTGACAAGTCTGGTGTGGCAGTTGAAGATAGCGAAACAAAAGCTGAAGTTTCAAATTTCGCTCTGAAGAAATCGTTCACACACGAGAATCGTGCAAATGTACTGTCATTTGACCATCGGACAGACTCCCGTGTGGACGACATAGTAATAAGGATCCCTGCTATAGAGAAACAACTGAAAGTTTTGAAAGCAAATAGATTACCAGGTCTGGATGGAATCCCAATTTGGTTTTACAAAGAGTACTCCTCTGTGCCATTGGCCCCTTACCTAACTTGCATTTATTGTTAATCTCTCACTCAGCATAACATCCCAAACTACTGGAAAAAAGTACAGATGACTCCAGTACATAAGAAGAGTAAGAGAATGAACCTGCAAAATCACAGACCAATATCCCTAATCACAGACCAATATCCCTAACTTCAGTTTGCCACAGAAGCCTTAAACTTATTGTCAGTTTGAATATAATAAACTTTCTTGAGACTTTGTCCAAGTGTCAGCATGGTTTTAGAAAGCAACACTCAGTTTGCCCTTTTCTCACATGACGTACTGTGAACGATGGATGAAGGGCAACAGGCAGATTCCATATTTCGAGATTTCCAGAAAGCATTTGACACATTGCCCCATCGCAGGCTGTTAATGAAGGTAAGGGGGTATCGAATAAGTTCACAGATATGAGAGTAGCTCAAAGATTTATTAAGTAATAGAACCCAGTACATTGTCCTCGATGACGAATGTTCATGAGAGACAAGGGTATCATCAGGGAAGTGTGCTAGGACTGCTGTTGTTATTTATATACATAAATTGTGTGGCAGAAAGGGTAGTCAGCGGTCTCCAGTTTTTTGCTCAAGATGCTGTGGTGTACAGTAAGGTGTCAAAGTTGAGTGATTGTAGGAAGATACAAGATGACTGAGACAAAATTTCTAGTTGGTATGATGAATGGCAGCTAGCTCTAAATGTGGAAAAAAATAAGTTAATGCGGATGAGCGGGAAGAACAAACCTGTAATCTTCAGTTACAGGATTACTAGTGTCCTGCTTGACACTGTCAAATTACTTAAATATCTGGGCATAACGTTGCAAAGCGATGTGAAATGGAATCAGCATGTGAGAACTGTGGTAAGGAAGATAAACTGTCAGCTTTGGTTTATCAGGAGAATTTTAAGAAAGAATGGTTCACTTGTAAAGAAGACTGCATATAGGGCACTGGTGTGACCTATTCGTGAGTACTGCTTGAGTGTTTGGGATCTGTACCTGGTCAGATTGAAGGAATACATTGAAGCATCTCAAAAGCAGGCTGCTAGACTTATCAGTAAGTTCAAACAATATGTAAGTGTACAGAGATGCTTTGGGAACTCAAATGGAAATACCTGGAGGGAAGGATACCTTCTTTTCAAGAAACAGTACTGAGAAAATTCAGAGAACCGGGATTTGAAACAATTCTGGTGCTACCAACACATATTGTATGTGAGGATCATGAAGATAAGATTCGAGAAATTGGGGCTCATTTAGAAGGCATATAGGCAGTTGTTTTTCTCTTGCTCTATTTGTTGGTACTGGTCATGGTACACTCTACACTCCATCATGCACCATACAGTGGTTTTCGGAGTATGTATGTAGATGGATTGTATTGGGCAGACTGTGGGAGGGGGAGGGAGGGAGGGTTGAAGGTAAGGATGGCTGACTAGCTGGGAGGGAGATTCAGCAAGGGTATGGGGTGATGGTACTAACCTGGTTTGAGCCTTGTCTTCTTGGTAACACCTCCGGTTTGTTGTTTCCAGACTGAAAACTTTTTGGATATTGAACTATGTTATACAACACTGCACACAACAGAACTGTTTTTTAGTTTCACTTGGTCACACATTTATTAACTTCAATTGACCTGTTGGATGATGGCCAGTTTCCTAATTGCATGAACTTTACTTCTGGGTGGAGGATTCTGACATGAAGGTGTTAGCACATTCATACTTCAGCACAAACGTCACAATATAAGAGCAAGAGCAGACGGAAGATTTTTGGGTAGGAAGGCAGAGGTGCTGAGTCGCCGATAGGAACAACAGAAAGGTTGTCAAACTAAGCTTTTGGCCAAACAGACCTTTTTCATCAGAATGAACACCATATCCCCCCCCCTCACACACACACACACACACAAAGAACCACTCTCTATAACCGCCAAAGCCAGACTTAGTCTTTACTCGAGTGGATGAGCTACATGTTCAGGCAAAACCAGGCTAGCCTACATATCCAGTGACAGGTTCAGAGACTACATTCGTCATGCACTTCCTCCTTTCATAAATGATAGTTTATAGAAACACGGTCAGTTGAGCACTACTTATTATTAAAACTGAATATAAATTTTCAGTGTGGCCCAAGTCAAAATTCATATATGAATTGCAGTCTGGTAAACACAGCTCATACACACGACAACCAAACAAGTTCATACAATTATTTCACACAGCCACGTTATTAACAAGAGAAATGACACTGAAATGTTAATTGATCAATATGTGACAGCCGTAAGACTTTTATATCTTAAACTGGCTAGCTTGATCTAATGATCATGAACGTGCATCAAAAAGTCAATAGGGTACTTTCTAGGCACCAACTTTACTACATGATGTTAGCAGATTAATTAATTAATGATGGATGTTATGCTTCCCAGAATAATTTGGGCAACAAAATTATAATGGTAAACTTGGGAATTAAACAGGTATAATGGCACAAAAGGGAACAGTAATTTTGAGTGTTTCTGAACTGTAATACCAAATATCTTTTTGGATAATTAGTTTCCAGGAAATTAAAACAAATCACAGTAATTTAATGGTAGGTGTCAACATTTCTAAAACTACTGATAAGCTCAGCCAGAATCTCGTACTACATACTAAAGTAGTAATTTCAGTCATCCATTACTTTTAATTAATATGGTTTCCAGAAAACTAAATACACCTCTATAATCATCACAATGAAAATTATCAACTCAATAATGCATTTGCGTGAAATATGGCCTGAATAAAATTTTGACGGACTAGGACATATACACATATATGTAATATGGATAACTGATTTCAAAAAAAACATGTGGAAAGAAAAAAGTGTTCATTATTAGGAATGCATGGTTCTAGTTTTGTTTGTTTCAATGGGATGAGAATTGTGGCTTGTGCAAGGGGAGTTGAATGTACATGCCACTGTATGTGACACTCTTATAGAATTTTGAGACCGAAGTCCATTCAGTGCCCACTTTCGGGAGACAGAATTTCAGTTGCTGATAGACAGATACACAGGCTTAGCTTTTGGATTGAAAATAATTCCTTAGTCAGGGAGGAGAGAGAGATGGGTTGGGGAAAGTTAAAAAGTAAGGGCATGTCACTGACTGTAGGATAAAACGAACCCACCTATAGTTGTTAGGAGGGTAAACTAAGATCTTTGTGTACCATCATCCTTGCTATACTTTGATCTCTGGTAGGGTTTGAGTGACCTGTCTTTTATTTTTTACATTCCCCAGCCTGTGCCTCTCTCCTCCCTGATAAAGGATCTATTAGTTACTTGGGGTACACACAATGTTATTTTTCATTTCTAATGAACATCTGCTACCCAGTGCAACACACTAAGTTCTATTAGTCCAAAATTCATCCATCTAAATTTGTCTTTGAAGCTATACACTTCATAGGCCTCCATTATCATTTGTGGAATCTAGTTGCAGCAAAGAGATGGCTGGAAGACTGCAGTATCATGTATGCTGTACCCTAATATTTAAGAGGATGTTTCATTAGCATTTAATGGTATATTGTGGTAGCCACAGAATGATGATAATTTCTCTCATGTTTGCATACATCTCTGTAATGAATTAAATTCTGACCATTAGTTTTTTTGTAGTTACTGATTATCACTAGTTTAGTTCTTGTTTACATAAAATTACATCTTAGATTTATGTAGGGATTTGTTACGAGGAACTACCATTCATTTTTTTCTATATTAAAGTGAGTGGAGCTAATTTGCATTGTTACTTTCCAAGTTTTTAATACTTTTTCGGCTTTTAAGGAGTGCTATATTTGAAAATTTTGTGTGCTAAATTTTAAATATCACAGTATCTATATAAATTAGTAATTAAAAGTTTTCTTACTTTCAGAGACATTTCAGAACAGAAGGATGACAGTACTGGTCATGTAAAAGGTATTATCCGCACTTAATCAGTAATATTAGTGCATTGAAAGCCATGTTCAAATGTGCAATATCTCAATATAATATTATTGAAAACACACACACACACACACACACACACACACACACACACACACACACCGAGGGGAGGAAAGGGGTGTGAGAGAGGGTGAGAGAGAGGGAGGGGGGGGGGGGCATCATTTTGAACGAGAGAGTTGATGGGCCATAAAGAGGAACACAAGGAAAGGAACAGAAGGAAAGGAACAGAAGGGGTAGAGGACAGCAGTACAGCATAAGAGCAGGATTACCTACATGCAAGCAGTCATAGTTGCCCAATGTTCCAGAGACACAGGGGAATATTGTCCAATGTGCAAGGTAGGGGTAGATGCTGGAGGCTTGAGGATGCTTGGGAAGAGCATGATAGAGGGAAACCACTGAGAGACAGTGTATTTATTGTTACACTTATCATAAAACAAACTCAAATTGATTCCACCATCCTATAACAGATTATATCACCATTTGATGTGTGATAACATACAGCTAAAAATCCTTTTTAGTAATTGCACCCAGAAGCAGATAAAAACGACAATGCAGTCACATCAAGAGAGAATATAATTGAACTTGCGGAGAAAGCAATGTCACATAGGTATTGTCAGATAGCAGCTATCCTTTCCTCTTCAGAAGAAATGGTCGTTTGGATACTGTCATTATGTATGAGGTGAGGGTAACTTGAGGCAGAAACAAATGATATTTTTAGCCCAGGAGCAAGCCATTAGGGCTGTAGTAATGTTCATTTGTGAATTTCGTGTAGATGTTTATGTAACAAGTGGGGGATTCTTACATTAACATCACAGTATATCTGTTTACTAATATTCAGGGTAGATAACTTTTAAAAAGAATACAGCGCCCTTTCAGTGAAAACGTGTTGGAAGCACATCTTTAAATGTTGCTCAAACGCAGATCTGTGCAACATACATTTTGAATAAGCTATGGTAATAGCTGAAGGCTTTTAATAGTGAACCGAGTTGAGGACTTGTGCCCTAGAATTGAATAGAAATGAATTGTTGAGAGTCTGCTCTCAATAAATCTAAAGCAACTATAGACAATATGACCCCACAAATGAAGAACTGAGTGGAATCTTCTTTTCTGCTGTAGGATTACATTGTGCACAATAATTGTACGTTTAATATAGGGCATGTCACAAACAGAAAAACTATCACTTACTTTGTAACAATTTTGCTTACATTCTAACATCACTGATTATAAAGAACAATGTATACAAATTTAATGTGATGTGTGCTCTTCAACACTGTAAAAATTTCTTTTCCACTAGATAGTCTTTGAGTTTCTTTGGAAATTTAGTGTCTTGTGCATCATCATGCAGATTTTTAGGCAGACTGCTTAGTAATTTGATGCCTTAGTACTGAGGTCCTTTTTCTAGTGCTGTCAGTCGGTGGTGTATGCTTTTTATATCATTGTTCCTTTATGTGTTGTGGGTATGTACACTAGCATTTATAATCCACTGTACCCTATCTTTTGTGATGTGTATTGTTCTCTTACATGTGTACAAAGATGTGAAAGTTAAGAGGCCTTGATTTTTGAGGAAGTTTCTGCATGTTTCAGAAGTATTTTGTCTTAAAATGAACCTTATTGCTTCTTTCCATAATATGAACCCTCTTTTTGTTTCTTGATTGTTTGAGTTCCCCTACACTGCCGCAGATGTGATGCGAAGAGTGTGGTATACAGAAGCTGTCTGTATACTGTGATAGCTGCTTCATTATGAATATGAGGGTGATTAGTTTCATACAGACAAAATTAAATTTCTGCTTCCATTTCAGCTCATCATCATTGGTGATACCTAAGAATCAAGTGGATTCTACTTCTTCCAGCATTGTTTCACCCACCTCTAAATCCATTTGCCCAGCCCTCTTTTTGTTTCTGAATAGTGGTTACATAGTCTTCTTTTAGGTTTAGTACCAGTTTATTTTCCAAGAGCTATTGAGCTGTGACTTTTTCAGAAATTAATGATCTTCTCTCAAGTTCTTCAACATCTTTGTCACTTTACAGTATTGTCATGTCTTACCAAACCCTGCCGACCTCTGTATTTAGCATCTTTGGTTTCTAACTGGTATGAGTTCCCTAGACCTAGTATATGTATGCATACTAGTTCATGTGGATCAGAAGATAAGTATCCGACTGCATGTCCAAAGATTTTTGATATCCTTTAATGCTTCTTTCAGATTAGGTAGTGGTTTGTGTGCAGGAAAAATCGAAGGTGCAGCATGGTTCAGAGATTGAATTAAACTGTGTTTTCCCATACAACTGCCTGTGTGAGTTACTTCAGCTGTTGGAGGAAGCCAAGGATACACAGTCTCCATGTCTAGTAAATCTCTGAGTTGACAGCTTTCGTCACCTTTAAATAACTTAGGCAGAGCAGCGACTGCTAAGTTTGTAGCAACTGTTCAAAGTGACAGTTTCCAGTCTCCATTTGTGCATTACAATGATGGGTGGGTCATTTTCATGCCCTCTCGTAAATATCCCTGGTAGCTGCTACCGAAAAGTCATTTAAAAGTCATTTATAATTGTACAAGGGAGGATCGGAAACTAATGTACAATACTTTTTTTCTCCCATAGTATTGCAGCTTTAATGTTGAAATTTTGTGACAATAGAATTTGAAGTTTGCACTGCAAAGGGTATTTTGTTTTCAGGTGCAGCTTTAGAAATAAAAGCCTGAACTATGAAACAAACATGGTGCGTATGTTACTGTCATCAACTTGTGAAGAGCAATAAAGTGTAGTTCCATATTTGTGGGCCAAATGGCCTGATCCAAGTGAGTTTTACAAGGGAATGTGTGATATGTTTAGGGATTATGTATGTGTGATGTGTGTATGGGGATGACTGTATGGACCGTAACAATGTCTCTAGGTGGTGTGCATGGTTCCAAGACGGCCATGTGAACCTTAGTGATTTGCCACATTCCTGACGGCCAGTAACAGCTGCAACCTTGCAGATTTTTAGAGCCATTGAAGCAACAATTTTGAGTGACTGGCATGTGCAACTGCGAACTTTATTGCAGGACTTCAAAATTTCCTATAGTGCCATGTGTAATATTGTTCATGAAATACTGGAATTTTGTAAAGTAAATTCTCGCTGGGTGCCTAAGAACCTGACAGGCAACAACAAGGGCTAGTAAATGATGACAAGCCTGGATCATTTAACGCAATATGCCGCAGAAGGGCATGACTCCCTGAAAGCAGTCGCCACTGGTGATGGGTTGTGGACGTACCACTATACGCCCGAAACCAAGGAGAACTCTATGGAGGGGAAACATACTAGTTCCCCAGAAAAAAAAAAAAACAAAAAAACACTAAATTAAAACTAAACTCTGCTCAAACAGGTCATGAAGGCTCAACAGTACCGACCGGCTGCTGTGTCATCCTCAGCTCACGGGCCTCATTTGGTGCGGATACAGAGGGGCATGTGGTCAGCACACTGCTCTCCCAGCCAGCTGTCAGCTTACGAGACTGGAGTCACTATTCCTCAATCAAGTAGCTCCTCAGTTTGCCTCACAAGGGAAGAGTACACCCCGTTTGTCAACAGCGCTCGGTATACTGGATGGTCACCCACCCAAGTGCTAGCCCAGCCTGATAGTGCTTAACTTTGGTGACCTGACAGGAATTGGTGTGACCGCTGTGACAAGGCCATTGGCTGTTGTGGTTCCTCAGGGCGAAAAAGATTCAAAGGGACTCAGTCTGCTAGGAAAGTGCTTGTGACAGTGTTCTGGGATATGCACGATGTGTTGTTGGTGGTCTTTGCCGAACACGGGACCGCTGTGAATCCTGCAGCCTACATTAAAATTCTTGTTATGTTGCATCATGTCTTTCATGACAAATGCCACAATGTTAAAGCTGATGATGAAACTTCTTTATGACAACGCACGCCCCCCCCCCCCCCCCCCCCCTCTCCCCATCTTGCCGCTCCTCTTTGTGAGCAAATTGTCAAATTTGGGTGGGAGGTACTCCAGCATCCACCATACAATCTGGACCCTGCACCATCAGATTTTCATCTGTTTCGTCCAATGAAGAGATTTATGGATGAACAACACTGTGCAGCAGATGCGGAAGCAAAATCGGCAGTCTGCAGATGGCTATACTTCAACCAGACAGACTTTTATGGACAGGGCATATTGAAACTGGTACCACAATGTTGGTGATATGTAGAAAAGTAGGTAAAACATGTAAGTTCATTTATAATTTTTTGTTACCTATTAAACTTATTGATAATAAAATCATTGTGCATTACTTTTCGATCATCCCTTGTGGATCCTTACTGGCAAACTTTCACATATTTGTTGAGTCATTATTATGTCACCTGCAGACAAAAGAAAGTAAATATATTCTGTGGCGATCTTAATATTAATTTTCTGAAAGATTCAAATAAAAGGGATGACTTGGGAATGTTGCATAACGCGTACATGTGTTTTGTTGTTAACTACACCAGAATTACACAAGACAGCAGTACACTAATAGAAAACATTTATTAGGTGAACACTTAGTGGTATAAGTGTTTATGTAGAAGTGAATGGCCTCTCTGACTATAATGTACAATTAGATTTACAAAACATCTTATCTGATTACAGTGCAGTGATATAATTTAAAACAGTAGAATAATTACTGAACAGACAACCGAAACATCTCTAACTTTTGTTGCATCTTTAACTTTTGTTGTCGTTATAAGTTGTGTGTGGTATTGCATCAACAGTTATCACAAGATTAGTCTGACCGAAATGAATTTTTTGTGCCATACATTTTTTCCTTTATTATTTGAAAGGTATCATCATTGGCAAATTTAGTCAATGCTGCGACATTTGTGTTTGTTCTGCAGTTGTTATGTGTATTGCCATTCACAGTTTCATTTGAACAGCACTGGTAAATGAACACTCATGTACATCATGATGTTTTGGATCTAAAAGCAAAATACTTTTGCTCAATTCACCATGTTCTGTTAAGTTCCTATTACCATTGGTTTGAAACTCATGTCTTCTCCTTAATAGATGCCTCATTCCATTTGAGATTTTCTATTCTTTTGCTTCTCAGTAGCTGCAAATTTTTTTGCTGTTTGGCTAAGTACCTTTGTACATGACTATGTAACAATCATTTTCCAAGATGGTCAATTATTGCTTATTTTAATGTGATACACCTCCCTTGAGAATGTTCATATCAAGTTTTGTATATAGTTTTATTCTGATAACTTTATTATGATAATTTGCAGTATGAAAATGGTTTAGAAACGTCACATCCTGTGCATTTCTTTATAGATTGATGCTAATCAGTGGTTAAGATATCGTAGGGAGTTGAAGGAATTGTCAAAAATGGGTGACTATAATTTGTTTTAAACCTATTTATATTAACTTTATGACTCCTCCAAATAGACTATGCATCACTTTCTATTGTCCAGAGTGGAGATTTTTATTCTGGTGCAAAAGACTTTTAACACCTTATACTTCTACTACATCAGATAGGAGATTGGAAATTCCCAGATATTCAAAACTAAAGTAATAGAGATCATTATTAGTAACTTCTTCTATTAAAGGATATTACCATTTTCCAGTTTAACTGTATTATGAGCACAGTCTTTTACTTCATACAGTCAGCTGATTTTGGCAGTTTGCAGTTTTCAGGTGCTTACTTGTAACATGTACAGCTGCCATTTAAATGTATAACCGTTGTCATAGCAGGTTTGTACAAGACTTAACGATTCAGACTTGTTGATTATTTAAAGAATACAGCTCCTGTAGTGGCATATGTATATAAATTCTTTTGGTAAATTAAGTTTTCAAAATGAAACTTCCAGTGTGTCTGAAATGGTTAACTTACATTCATTGTATATGCCACTTTTGACACAGTGAGACATGGAGCGGAAATGCAAAACGCATGAGCAACTATTGGTTGCTCAACAGGTAATGGAGAGATGCGTTGTAAGAATTACTATGAGAAAAGGAAAGCAAACAAATGGGTCAGGGAACAGGGGAGTGGAATACATAATTATAATTGAACTAAAAGAGATGGAGTTAGTGAGGCCTGATGACATGAATCGACCGTAAATGGACTAAGGAAATTTTGTGCTGGAATACAAAAGATGTGAAGAGATGGCAATGATGGTGTAGTAAAAAATGGTGGTTGATCTTAGAAAACCAACATGAGCAACATGGATAAACAATGGTAAAGACCATGATACATGGAAAAGTCCAGAGAAGACATTTATCCAGCTGTGGTGGTCAAATGGTTGATCTCTTTCTCTGACAGTATACTGACATGTTCCACGGTATTACAAATTTTGTGTATATGATCTGTGGTAGCATTGTTCCTTGAATTTTTATTGCAGGTAGGTGTTCCCTCTGCCGGCACTGTTTGAATAATAAAATATCATGAACAAGTAGGTATATTGTTACAGAATTACTATCTATAGAGTAATTACTTTTGGATTACAGAGGATCATTCACTGGAAAAATCTAAAAGCATTTACATTCCACCAGAACTTTCATAAAACACCTATAGACTAACTGCCATAATGGGTATTTTAACTTGCTGATTTTCCCCTCACAATATACTGAGTTGTAGTAATAGATTCATATGCTGTTAATAATGAAGCATTTGTCACAAAAGCTATGCTGTTTTAAATGCTCCCAATTTATAAGTAGATCCTAGGATCATCATACCTTTAAAGGTATGAAATAGATTCCCTCAGTTGACCAGTGAGTTCCATAAAAAAATATTGAGGAGGGACCTTATATGACATTGAAGAAGGGTGCTGTTGATTTAGCTACATACAGCATATGTTTTGTGTAATTGTGTGGTGTTTGATCTTAGTTGGGTTGTATGTTTCAACATTTTTTGTATAACATTGTTTGTATTTTATACACCTAAAACAGATACAATTTTTTTTATTTCTTACACAGGAAATGAAATGGAAGCACAGGGATATTTTGTGCAGGAGAATGCTGAGGGCAAGAAAGGGAGCAGTGGCGAACGCAACAGATCTTTGCGGTGAGAATATTTGTGATACAAAATGTTTGACATATTCTGAAAAAAAAAGGAAAAACAAGTCTGGTTGCTCATTTAATTCTTCAGTACACTAATTTCCCTCATGACTCAGATTTTAGTAGCTATTTCTAAATTTTTAGTGCTCTTGATTATGTTAAGACGGAAAAGACTAAACAAGAGAACATACTTCTCCTGAAAAAACTTTTACTTAGCAACTGATACCTTTTATTGTTTGAAAGTAGCATCAATAACACATCAGTAGTGCCATTGTAACTGATCAGAAAACTTGCTGAAACCATTCAGATATCTATAAAATTATCATATAAACTTGCCATATGTAATTCAAATGCTATGTTACAGTTTACTAAGAAAATTTATAAATTATGTGTATGAAATAGTTCTCAGGTGGGACATTGTTGAGTATTCGTTATGCACCTACAGTCTTTTTCCGAGTTCTCCTTAACAGATATTATTAAAGTTAGTAGAAGATATGTGGGTGTGCTTGATTGGCTGGAGAGAATATCAGGACTTATGAATAAGGACGCCATGAGAAGGATCGAAACCAAATGTTCTTTTATTACTGAACTGAGGAAACACTATGTAACAAATTTTGCATCTTTGCTGGTATACCCATATCATCATGTAAAATGTTCACTGCTATACCACTGGCATTGTAAATCAAGACCACCATCATATATAGCTGTGAAGAAGTTTCAGAATACATCAAAGGACAGCTTATGACACCAATTAATTGATTGAGTGCTAATGAGGTCAAGATTACAAGTCTCTGCCTTTATATAGGTCATTGCTTTTGCATGTGTGCATACACACTGTGACAGAATGAAGCAGAGTACTGCAGAATATCAAGATATTTCTAGGACAGAGACCAGAAACTATTCAATAATCTACACATAATCAAAGTAATTACTAAATCAATATGCTGCATTAATGAAAAAATAAAAATGGGGTTCCAGGAAAAATGGATAGGCAAGATGAAAATAAAATTCAAATAGCAAAAGTAAACGAAGTAGGCAAAAAGGTGCATATCTATATGTAGCCGTCTTTAAGTTTTGGATCTACTTTTACATTTTTAGTAATAAAAGTTTTGATATAATTTCATATTTTTGAAAAGAAAGAAATTCTGCTATAATTGAAAGAATACAGAATCAATTACTGACATGTTTATTGATCACACCGTGAAAATACAAGTCCAATTCACAAGTCAAAGTCCATTCCAATAAACAGTGTCCTATTAGTCTGGCCAAGCGTAGACAATGAATGATAGCAATATACCAAAATGCTAATCCAGAATTCGGAGCATTGTTGTAACTCTCGATCGTTGGCATCGGTGGCAGCGTAGCACAGCTAAGTGAGATAAACTGGCAGCAGTGACCTGGATGCTTGTTTAAAAAAGGCTGCTCATAGTATTTGCACCTGGAGGAGGAGGAGGATATAGGTGTTTAACGTCCCGTCGACAACGAGGTCATTAGAGACGGAGCACAAGCTAGGATTAGGGAAGGATGGGGAAGGAAGTCGGCCGTGCCCTTTCAAAGGAACCATCCCGGCATTTGCCTGGAGTGATCTAGGGAAATCACGGAAAACCCAAATCAGGATGGCCGGACGCGGGATTGAACCATCGTCCTCCCGAATGCGAGTCCAGTGTGCTAACCACTGCGCCACCTCGCTCGGTATATTTGCACCTGCATGACTGTAGTAGTGGCTAAAGGTGAGACTCTCTTCCACGTTGCGATGGTTGGTCCTCTGTTGGCTGTATCAAAGTTGGCCTGTCTGGCCAGTTGGCGTGTCTGCCTGAAATGCTGTGGCTAGTGTAGTTGTTGTTAATCTCTTTGGCAGACTGGCCGAGGTAGCCATAGCCGAGCTCGATGGTTTCATTGTTCAGGCTATCTTGCTTCTCATATCTGGCTATGATGTGGAGTGGCAGTAACTACACCCTTCCACCCCTATCCCTTCATGAGAGGGGGGGGGGGGGGGGCTACCCGGGCCCTGGTGGCAATCAAAGTTCTATGGGTTCCTGATGTGGGTAATGTTGATTTTTCTCCGGCATTCTGGTGTCATGCTCGATCGTCCATGTCCCACAATAGCTGTTGGCTGGCTGGGGTAAAACTGTAGGGCTGAAAGTAGTGTGGGTGGAACTGCTGACAGCTCCTAGGAGGTGCAGCTCTGGGTGCAGGGACATGGTCACTGAAAGGTGGCAGAGCCATCGCTGTCTCGGGGCTCTCCAGCGAAGACGGTTCCTGAGGCTGCTCAGGAGCGACCTGGCTGATGGAAGACGGCTGCTGGGAGTCAGTGAACAGTGATGGCAGGTCCCATAGAGGCTCCAGAAGGGGATGAGCATTGGTCGATGAAAACAAAAGACAGTGTAAGTCTGTAGGAGACATGTTGATATTGAGGATGATAAAAGAACCCGGATATGTGGGGGCCAGGTGGAAAGGGCTGAGGTGGAAGGGGAGCCATATACTGGTTGTGAGACTGGAGGTGGGAATGGTGGGTCTGTTAAGGGATGTCATCATGGCGTAGGTGAAGTTGAATGGTGTGGCAGATGACTTCCTGGTCCCCCACATGGATGAAGACCTTCTGCCCCCACTGATGAATGATGGTGACCAGGAGCCGGGGTGACTGTTGTCCTACCCCTGTGCCCACACTGGTGTTTCTGTCCAGTACCTGCTGAATGGCAGCGCTGGCGAGTGGTCGGGCTGCAGGGTAAATGTAAGAGATTCCCGTTTTGGCATCTGTCAAGGAGCTGGACTTTCCTTGCCCATCAGCGTGGACCTGTACAAACTCAAGAACAGACGTAGCACATCTTCAGTTGACTGTTGTTACCTATACACACAATAAAAAAAGTTTTGCATCGCCTCAGTTCTGAGAGTTCCGGAACCTGTACAGAAAACTGGAATAGAGATCAACATAAACATCATTTCTACCCTTTTTATTGCTCAGGAAAACCAGCAAACCTTCAGAGGTGGTGGTCCAGATTGCTGTACACACCGGTACCTCTAATACCCAGTAGCATGCCCTCTTGCATTGATGCATGCCTGTATTCGTCATTGCATACTATCCACAAGTTCATCAAGGCACTGTTGGTCCAGATTGTCCCGCTCCTCAGCAGCAATTCGGCATAGATCCCTCAGAGTGGTTGGTGGGTCACGTCGTCCATAAACAGCCCTTTTCAATGTATCCCAGGCATGTTCGATAGTGTTCATGTCTGGAGAACATGCTGGCCACTCTAGTGGAGCGATGTCGTTATCCTGAAGGAAGTCATTCACAAGATGTGCACGATGGGGGCATGAATTGTCGTCCAGGAAGATGAATGCCTCGCCAATATGCTGCCGGTTTGGCTGCACTATCATTTAGAGGATGGCATTCATATATCGTACAGCCGTTATGGTGCCTTCCATGACTGCCAATGTCGTACGTCGGCCCCACATAATGCCACCCCGAAACATCAGGGAACCTCGACCTTGCTGCACTCGCTGAACAGTGTGTCTAAGGCTTTCAGCCCAACCGGGTTTCCTCCAAACACGTCTCCGATGATTGTCTGGTAGAAGGCGTATGCCACTCATCGATGGAGAGAATATAATGAGAGAATGTGATGCCAATCCTGAGTGGTCTATTTCGGCATGTTGTTGGGCCCATCTGTACTGCACTGCATGGTGCTGTGGCTGCAAAGATGGATATCGCCAAGGATGTTGGGAGTGAAGTTGCGCATGATGCAGCTCATTGCGCACAGTTTGAGTCGCAACACATTGTCCTGTGGCTGCACGTAAAGCATTATTCAACATGGTGATGTTGCTGTCAGGGTTCCTCCGAGCCATAATCCGTAGGTAGTAAAACTCATGTCTTGAGGAGGTGAGTAGTTTTGTCCAGAATCTTGCCATCCGGATTGAACAGTGCGACCAGTGGCTTGTAGTGAGTGATGAGTTGAAAGGTATTTCCATAGAGATAAACAAGTTGGTTTTTTTTCCTTAGTGTCAACATGATTGCCAATTCTTCTTTCTCTATTTGCAAATTTCCCTGCTGCACAGCATTCGATGACTTGGATGCAAAAGTGATGGGCTGTTATGATTCATCAGCATTTTTGTTACTGTGTACTGTTTACTGTGTACTGCCTCCACGCTATGGCTATGGATTTACGACTAGAATTTTTGGAGAGTCCTGGTGTAAGGGAAGCTGTAGATGTGCCTCATCTGGGTTGATTTTGGAGAAGTGCCTATCCCGACTTGATCTTGTGAGAAATTCCTCCAGCCTAGGAATGGGATCTGTGTCCCCCTCCATTTGAGAGCTGACAGTCACTTTGAAGTCTCCAAAGAGCCATAAATTCCTGGATGGTTTTTTGACCACAACCAGCATCATGGCGCATTTGCTGGTGGTGATAAGTTCTGTAACATTTGACTGAGCCAACTGGTCAGTTCCTCCTTTACCTGGGCCTGAAGGGACATCAGCACCAGGCTAGCCCTATAAAAGTGCTGTTTCTCCGTTTGCTTGAGCATTATGTGAGCTTCGAAAAACTTGGCTTTTTCGAATCTGGGAGCAAAAATTTGGTGGTAGGCATTGCATAACTTGTCTGGTTCTTTAAATTGGCATTATTCAACACTTTTTACAGGATCTTGGATTGAGAAGGCAAAACTTACAGTTTGCCGCTGTGTGGGAGTCATCTTTCGTTATCCCAGTCCGACATTGGTTGGCCAATTGCTTCAACTGACTACAGCACCAGCATCCACCTGTAATTGGATTGCCTTTTCCTTAATTCTAATGTCAATAAAAAGCTTGGCCAGTGATCGTCTACTTTACTCATTCTTCCTAACATCCATAGGTGTGCTTCGCTGGGGAAAAGGGGCAGTGCGTTTTTACTCTGCAGACAGATGGTATGTGCCCCTGTTGGTCCCAAATGTTGCAAAAGTTCCATTCGTCTGGGCAGTCATCCTGACAATGTTTCTTAAAACAATCAGAGCATGACAGAAGTGGGCCCCTGTTTCTGGACTTTGTTTTGGAGGTTCGCCACCAGTACAGAGTTTTTGCAACCTACCATTGCTGGCGAGAGTGAATTGTGGTTATTTCATCATCCTGGTCCCGCATATACAGCTTTTCCGGGTCATGGTTTACTGCTGCATTGTTCTCCCATATTTCTAACTGCATTCAAAACACCATGTGATTGTGTGAATGTGAGCACCTATTCTAACATGGGGTTAGCTAATGGCTGGGCATTGTGTTGGAACTGTTTATCCAGGGCTGATCGAATGATCATGTTTCACACCATGTCTTCTGTGTAAGACTCTCTATGTGTGGCCATCACAAAATGAGATTTTTTACTGAGCCCATGGTGTTTCGTTGCCCACGCCCTATACGAGTGGTAGGAAGCTTCATGTACTGATGAAATTCTACCCATGCCGAAACAACATGATAGTGCTGCCAACAATGTGCACTGAGAAAAAGCTAACACTGAAAGCTCTGTCAATGGTGCTAATTTACCCAGAAGTATATAATTTGAGATTTGCAACACGAGAGAAAAAGTGATTTGTTGATGACTTGATCTCCTACCTTAAAAGTTGTGCGGTTGTCCTGAATATGATTTTCATACAAATCACATTCCTCAGTGGCTTCATCATACGAAGGAAAGCATGGTGACTGCGGCTGCTGTTGCTGTAACAGGGGATCCTGAAACTTCCTGGCAGATTAAAACTGTGTGCCAGACCGAGACTCGAACTTGGAACCTTTACCTTTTGCAGGCAAGTGCTGTACCATCTGAACTACCAAAGCATGACTCACAACCCATCTTCACTGCTTTAATTCCACCAATACCTCATCTCCTACTTTTCAAACCTCACAGAAGCTCTCCCGGAGACCTTGCGGAGCTAGAACTTCTGGAAGAAAGGATATTGTGGAGACATGGCTTGTCCACAGCCTGGAGGATGTTTCAGAATGAAATTTTCACTCTACAGTTGAGTGTGTGCTAATACGAAACTTTCTGGCAGATTAAAACTGTGTGCCAGACTGAGACTCAAACTCGGGACCTTTACCTTCCGTGGGCAAGTGATCTATCATCTGAGCTACCCAAACATGACTGAAGACCAATCCTCAAAGCTTTAATTCTGCCAGTACCTCATGTCCTACCTTGCAGTCTTGTCTCCTACCTTCTAATCTACCGGGAAGTTTCATATCAGTGCACAGTGTTAAAATTTAATTCTGGAAACATCCTCCAGGCTGTGACTAAGCCATGTCTCCACAATATCCTGTCTTCCAGCAGTGCTAGTTCTGCAAGGTCTGTTGAAGAGCTTCTGTGAAGTTTGGAAGGTAGTGACAAAGTGCTGGCGGAATTAAAGCTGTGAGGACAAGTCATGAGCCCTGCTTGGGTAGCTTAGATTGTAGAGCACTTGCCTGCGAAAGGAAAAGGTCCTGAGTTTGAGTCTCAGTCTGGCACACAGTTTTAATCTGCCAGGAAGTTTCATATCAGCTTGCACTCTACTGCAGAGTAAAAATTTCATTCAGGGCATCATAATTTGCTTTTGAGCCATGATCACCCTGTGGGTCTGTGCTTGCACCTACATCAGTTTCTTTTGCTGAGCCATCTGTTGAGTGATCACTTGAACAATATGGTCATATGCCTGAGTTGACTCCCATTATTAGGCTGTGCCAGTTTCTGTGTTATGACAGAAAGAACACAAATCACTTACTGACACACAGTTATTACTCACACCATAAAAATACAAGTCCAGTTCACAACCCAAAGTCCATTCTGATTAACAGTGTGCAGATAGTCCAGCCAAACGTAGATGGTGAATGGCACAATACACCATAATGCTAGTCCAGAATTCAGAGCATGGCCATAACTCTCTATTGTTGGTGTCAGTAGCAGCATAACACAGCAAAGTGAGATAAACTGACTGTAGTGGCCTGCATTCTGCTTTAAATAAGGCCCCTTGTTGTATTTGTGTTTGCATGGTGGTTGCCAAAGGCAAGACTCACTTCCAGGTCATGATTATTTGCTCTTTTTTTTGGCTGTACTGAAGTCAACCTGTCTGTCCACCCCCTGCGGGTCCGGGGGTTAGAATAGACCCAAGGTATTCCTGCCTGTTGTAAGAGGCGACTAAAAGGAGTCCCTCCCCCTCAAGGGGGTAGTTAGCGCCTGCGTCCGGAGACTGATGGTTCCACGACCTATATTTGCGGTCATTTTGGTTTTTCACTTCTTCTGGTTTCTTCCTTCCTTTGGTTGGTTCCTTTCTTTGTTCTTCTCCATCTCACTGTCTTACTTACTCTTTACCTTGCCTTCTTCTCCTTGCCTTCTCTGGTCTCCGCCTCGGCGTTTGAGACAGTCTGTCCTTTCTCTCCCTCTCTCCCTTCTTTTTCCTCTTCTTCCTTCCTCCCTGTGCGTGCCTGAAGGCCAACCCACACGTTCGCACGTGTAGCCGTTGACAGGGTAACGCGTAATTCCCTGCCCTGGGTAGACAAGTAAGGCACGCATGTACCCCCTGGTAAAGGCCATGCCCAGGGAGGGGTGATTGTCTGAGCTGACACCTTCCGACCATGCCGATTGGTCCCTCCGTCCGTTTCTCGGGAGGTGTGACCTGAGGTGTAAACATTCACCTCAGGCGGGAGTGCCCTCTGAGAGGGTCCCCACAAGGAAGGAGCGCGCCATCGGAGATGGTGGCAATCGTGGGGGATTCCTCCGCAATGGATTTCTCTTCTTCTTCTCTCTCGACTTCTGCCCAAAAACGGAAACTTGACCAGCCACCAGTGACAAAAGTACTACCGCCTGCCCCACAGTTCCTCGTAGTTTCTTGATCTGAGGACAGAAAGGATTTTTCCTCTGTCAATCCTTTCGTTATCCAGAAGGGCGTAGATGCCATAGCCGGATCTGTCAAGTCTTGTACTGGACTCGCATTCGGCAGGACGTCGGTTCAATCCCGTCTCCAGCCATCCTGATTTAGGTTTTCTGTGATTTCCCTAAATCGTTTCAGGCAAATGCTGGGACGGTTCCTTTGAAAGGGCACGGCCGATTTCCTTCCCCATCCTTCCCTAACCCGAGCTTGCGCTCCGTCTCTAATGACCTCGTTGTCGACGGGACGTTAAACAACACTAACCTAACCCTGTCTTGTACCAGGTTGCGTAACAGTACCTTGTTACTAGAAACTGAGAGCGCCTTTCAGGCACAAAAACTGCCTCGGGCCACACTCCTGTACACGTTCCCTGTCCGGATGGAGGCTCACCACACTTTGAATTCGTCTCGTGGTGTGGTATATACTAGGTCACTTGACGGATTGACTGACGAGGAGATTCAGTCTTTCCTCGCTTTGCAGGGTGTGACGACTGTCCATAGGGTCATGAAAAAGGTCGACAATGACCTTGTACCGACCCGGACACTTTCCTTGACCTTTGATAGTGTTCAGCTGCCGTCGCGCATCAAAGTGGGCTACGAGGTTAATTCTGTTCGCCCCTATGTCCCGACACCTACACGCTGCTACCAGTGTCAGCGTTTTAATCACACACGGCAGTCTTGTTCCAATGCGGCTAAATGTGTCACTTGTGGCAGGGATGCCCATGAGGGTGACTGTCCACCTCCGTCTCCTCGTTGCGTGAACTGTCAGGGTGACCATGCAGCGTCCTCCTGCGACCGTCCCATCTACAAGGAAGAACGCTGTATACAGGAAATTTGGGTCAAAGAGAAAGTGTCCACCTCGGCTGCTCGCAAGCTATTTGCTAGTAGGAAGCCCATGCTGCTCCCAGCGAGGAAATACAGTACTGTCCTCACCTCTCCTCGGACTACCAGGGAGGTGGCGACGCAGACATGCGATCTGACTTTCAGCACTACGGTAGTCCGTTCGGCCAGTGCTAAGATCGCCCGGTCGACGTCTCCTCTTCCTCCTGTCACCCGTCAGACACAAGCACCTTCATCAGCTTCTGCCAAGATGAAGACCCAGAAGTCAGATGCACGGGCCTTCAAGAAGGAACCGTCCCGTGCAGACTTCCTACGTACCTCGAACTCCCAGCCATCGACCAGTACTTCCACTAAACGACCTTCCAAGAAGGCTCATAGGAAGCACAGTTCTTCTTCTCCGCCACAGTGCGTTTCTTCTCCTGCGCTACCCAGCGGTTGCCATCCCAGGCCGTCATCCGTTTCGCCTGGCCGCACCGCTGGTAGCCGAACATCTGGCTGTTCACCGGCGGAGGAAGCTCCCCCTCCCGGCCATCTTAACAAGATGGCCGATGAACCTATAGAATCAATGGACGATGACTGTCCGCCTACTGATAGCGGCGGCAGTGCTCGCTCGAAGCCAGGCCCTCAGCGGCCTTCGAGGTGACCCCTTCTTGCATCTTCTTTTTCTTTTTCTTTTCCTTTTCACGATGGCACTTATTCACTGGAATATTCGCAGCATTCACTCCAACTGAGAGGACTTGAAGTTGCTGCTCCGCTTGCACCGTCTGCTCGTCGTAGCCCTCCAGGAAACGAAGCTACGCCCATGCGATCAAATTGCCTTGGCACACTACACCTCTGTGCGTTTTGACCTACCCCCTGTGGCAGGTATTCCGGCTCATGGAGGGGTTATGTTGCTGGTCCGGGATGATATTTACTACGATCCCATCACATTGCACACCGGCCTGCAGGCAGTTGCCGTCCGAATTACTCTCCCCACTTTTCCATTTTCCATTTGTACCGTTTACACTCCATCGTCGTCTGCCGTTACCAGGGCAGACATGATGCAAATTATTGCTCAGCTACCTGCACCATTTTTGTTAGCTGGAGACTTCAATGCCCACCATCCCCTTTGGGGCTCTCCAGCATCCTGCCCGAGGGGCTCCCTGTTAGCAGACCTTTTCAACCAGCTCGATCTTGTCTGCCTCAGTACTGGCGCCCCTACTTTTCTTTCGGACACATCTCACACCTATTCCCATTTAGACCTCTCTATATGTACTACCCAACTTGCACGCCGGTTTGAGTGGTATGCACTTTGATACATATTCGAGCGACCACTTCCCTTGTGTTATCCATCTCTTGTATCATACCCCCTCTCCATGCTCAACTAGTTGGGACATCTCCAAAGCAGACTGGGGGCTCTTCTCTTCCATGGCGACCTTTCAGGATCAAACCTTCACAAGCTGCGATAGTCAGGTCGCACACCTCACAGAAGTCATTCTCACTGCTGCTGAATATTCCATCCCTCACACTACTTCTTCTCCACGTCGCGTACCGGTCCCCTGGTGGACCGCAGCATGTAGAGACGCTTTACGTGCTCGTCGACGTGCTTTACGCACCTTTAATTGTATCAGTTATAAACGATTACGTGTGCAGTGTCGTCGTATTATTAAAGAAAGCAAGAAAGCCAGCTGGGCTGCTTTCACAAGCACCTTCAACAGTTTTACTCCTCCTTCTGTTGTCTGGGGTAGACTGCGGCGGCTATCTGGCACTAAGATCCACTCACCAGTTTCTGGCTTGACGGTCGCGAATGACATCCTTGTGGCCCCTGAGGATGTCTCCAATGCCTTCGGCCGCTTTTTTACAGAGGTTTCGAGCTCCGCTCATTACAACCCTGCCTTCCTCCCACGAAAACAGGCAGAGGAGGCTAGGCCACCTAACTTCCGCTCCTCGAATCGTGAAAGGCATAATGCCCCATTCACCATGCGGGAACTCGAAAATACACTTGACCGGTCACGGTCCTCCGCTCCAGGGCCTGATTCTATTCATATTCAGATGCTGAAGAACCTTTCTCCTGCGGGTAAAGGTTTCCTTCTTCATACTTATAATAGCATCTGGATTGAGGGACATGTTCCCGCATGCTGGCGCGAGTCTATTGTTGTACCAATTCCTAAGCCGGGGAAGGACAAGCACTTGCCTTCCAGTTATCGACCCATCTCGCTTACCAGCTGTGTCTGTAAGGTGATGGAGCGAATGGTTAACTCTCATTTGGTTTGGCTGCTCGAATCTCGACACCTACTTACCAATTTACAATGTGGATTTCGTAGGCACCACTCTGCTGTTGACCATCTGGTTACCTTGTCAACCTTCATTATGAATAACTTCTTGCGGAAGCGCCCGACCGCGGCTCTGTTCCTTGATTTGGAGTAGGCTTACGACACCTGTTGAAGGGCGGGCAGTCTCCGCACCATGCATACATGGGGCCTTCGCGGTCGCCTCCCTCTTTTTATTCATTCCTTTTTAATGGATCGACAGTTCAGGGTACGTGTGGGTTCTATCCTGTCAGACACCTTTCGCCAGGAGAATGGGGTGCCACAGGGCTCAGTTTTGAGCGCCGCTCTCTTTGGCATAGCGATCAATCCAATAATGGATTGACTCCCAGCTAATGTATCAGGCTCCCTTTTCGTGGACGATTTTACCATCTATTGCAGCGCGCAGTGTACATGTTTCCTGGAGCGCTGTCTTCAGCGTTCTCTTGACCATCTTTACTCCTGTGTCGCCATTGGCTTCCGTTTTTCTGCCGAGAAGATGGTCTGTATTAACTTCTGGCGCTACAAAGAGTTTCTCCCACCGTCCTTACGACTCGGTCCCGTTGCTCTCCCATTCGTGGAGACAACAAAATTTTTAGGTCTTACATTTGACAGGAAACTTAGCTGGTCTCCACATGTGTCATATTTGGCTGCCCGTTGTACCCGTTCTCTAAATGTCCTCCGTGTTCCCAGTGGTATGTCGTGGGGAGCGGATCGAACCGTCCTACTTCGCCTATATCGGTCGATCGTCCGCTCCAAGCTGGATTATGGGAGCTTCATATACTCCTCTGCACGGCCGTCCATCTTACGCCGCCTCAACTCCATACAACATCGGGGTTTACGGCTTGCGATCGGAGCGTTTTATACTAGTCCCATCGAGAGTCTTCATGCTGAAGCCGGTGAATTGCCACTCACCTACCGGTGCGATATACTGCTTTGTTGGTATGCCTGTCGGCTACTGTCACTGCCTGACCACCCGTCTTATCGTTCCTTTTTTGACGACTCTCTCGACCGTCTATACGGGTTGTATGTCTCTGCCCTGCTACCCCCTGGAGTTCGCTTTCGTTGCATCCTTCAACACCTTGATTTCTCACTCCCTGCAACCTTTAGAGTGGGCGAGAGCCACACGCCACCTTGGCTCCAGGCTCAGGTTCGCGTTCACCTTGACCTCAGCTCGCTCCCAAAGGTGGTTACCCCCGGTTCGGTATACCACTCCCGTTTTGTCGAACTTCGTTCGAAGTTCATTAGTATGACCTTCATTTATACAGATGGCTCTAAGACCAATGACGGTGTCGGGTGTTCTTTTATTGTCGGGGCACAAAGTTTCAAATACCGGCTCCATGGCCATTGTTCGGTCTTCACAGCTGAGCTCTTTGCCCTCTACCAGGCTGTTCTTTACATCTGCCGCCACCGACATTCTGCTTATGTCATCTGCTCTGATTCCCTGAGCACCATCCAGAGCCTCAGTGATCCGTATTCGGTTCACTCTTTCGTGCACTGGATCCAACGCTCTCTTCAGCAGCTGGTGGACGACAGTTCTCCGGTTAGCTTTATGTGGGTTCCTGGCCATGTCAGTATCCCTGGGAACGAAGCTGCAGATGCCGCGGCCAAGGCTGCGGTCCTCCAGCCTCGGACAGCTTCTTGTTGTGTCCCTTCATCAGATTGTAGCAGGGTCATTTGTCGGCGCATTTTATCGCTGTGGCATGGCGATTGGGCTGCACTTAAGCACAACAAGCTTCGGGCCTTGAAACCTCTTCCTGCGGCTTGGATGTCCTCCTCACGCCCTTCTCGGCGGGAGGAGGTCGTTTTGGCCTGGTTACGAATTGGACACTGCCGGTTCAGCCATCGCCATCTGCTGACCGCTGCGCCGGCACCGTTCTGCCTATGTGGGCAATTGCTGACGGTCCGCCACATTTTAATGTCCTGCCCGGATTTTAATACACTGCGTCTTGATCTTGGCCTGCCATGTACTCTGGATGCCATTTTAGCGGATGACCCAGGAGCAGCTGCTCGCGTTCTTCGTTTTATCAGCTTTACGAACCTGTCTAATGACATTTGATTATTATTTTTTTTTAATCCTATGCCTGTCAATCTGTCTTTTATCGTGTTTTCCCTTTTAGTTGCTGTTTTAAACTTGTGCCTCGCGGTGCGTTCCTAACATAGTCTGGGCGCTAATGACCATTGTAGTTGTGCGCCCTAAAACCACACACACAAAAAAAAAAAAAAAACTGTCTGTCCAGGTGGTGAATTTTGCTGTCATGCTGTGGCTGTTGTTGTTGTTAATGTTAATCCCTTGGCAGATTGGCTGAGGTGCCAGTGTTGCAGTGTTGGTCACGGTGCTGTTGCTGCTCGGACTGTCTTACTTCTCATATCCAGCAGATTCAGAAGGATGTAGGTTGCAGTAGGTACTGGGAGATGAAAAAGCTTGCACAGGATAGAGTAGCATGGAGAGCTGCATCAAACCAGTCTCAGGACTGAAGACCACAACAACAACAACATCCAGCTACAATGTGAAGTGGCAGTCACCGCAGTATCCATAATTTATTTTGAATGCATCATAGTATAGTACGGAAAATGTCATGTTGGGGGAGGCGGGGTGTAGAGGCATATTTCTTAGAGAAAGTATTCAGAGTGCCTTGAACTGTTGAATTAGGAATACTCATTAGTCACATCAGTGAAAAAGAAAGGCTGTAAATAAAACATAGTCTTTGTTACGTTTCTAAATCCATTGTGCTTAGGTGTCAAGTGACTGTTAATTGTAGTGTGGTACAGACAACAGAGTAGTACCCACTTTTGGAGACACTACTTGCATCTGTACTATATTTAAGACTCATTAATTACTTTACTGATGGACGTCCATGAATGTGTTACATTTACACAGTCTAATAATAATAATAATAATAATAATAAGACCTGATGGCTCTTTGGAAACCAACACGAAAAATAACTGCAAAATCTTAGCCCAATATTTCAGTTCCCTCCTCAGCTGCGAACCACCCCAAGAAAAACTTGTCTTCTCTTCTCCAGTATTCACACACCCAGACTCACATGCCCCGGATCTTGATTGAAAAATAATGAAGCACCAGGAGAAGATGGGTACATTGTTGAGTTCTGGAAACTAAACGATCCTATACTTATGCAGAAATTACACCGTATAATATCAGACATATGGATAACGGAGCAGATACCAGAGGACTGGAAATGCGCTCTAATTCACCCACTACACAAAAAGGGCGACAAGACAGACATGAACAATTACAGAGGAATTTCCCTGCTCCCAGTCGCTTACAAAATCCTTTCCAAAGCGCTTTTAAACAGGATAGAATCCCAAGCAGATACACTAATTGGTGAATGCCAGGCCGGATTCAGAAAAGGACGGTCATGTGCGGAACAGATCTGGTGCTTAAAGACAATATTACAAATGAGGAAATGCAGAAACACAGTAGTTACATTCATCGACTTCAGGAAAGCATGTGATTCAGTGGACCGTGGAACCCTGTTTAAAATCATGGAAGAATTTGGGATCGACCGAAAGACACGAAAAATCACAGAACAGACACTTACAGGAACAACGGCCAAAGTGAAATTCATGGGCGAAGTATCAGAACCCTTCGAAATCAAATCTGGAGTCCGACAGAAAAGATAATCAGGGAATGGGAACCTCACATAAAGGGTATCCAAATTGGTATCAAGAAAGAGAACCAAATTAAAGTCAAGTGCCTTGCTTTCGCTGACGATATTGCAATTATCACCAATAACAGAACAGAAGCGATTGACGCAGTGGAAAAACTACATGAAATTTCACAAAAAACCGGACTACAGATATCTTATGAAAAAACCCAATATATGGAAAGGCAGCCAGAAAATAAATCCCCTTTAATAACAAAATATGGTAAAATTGCACAAGTCTGCCATTTTAAATACCTCGGTGAAACTATACAGTCCTCAGGATTAAACCGAATTGCCAATGAACAAAGAATCACCAAGCTCCAGAAAGCCTACAAGCTAACATGGACGCATTACAACAAGAAGTGCATTTCGACAGACGCAAAATTAAGGCACTATACAACAGTGATTCTTCCAGAAGCAATCTATGCAGCTGAAACAATGGTGATTGATGGTCATTCTAAAATTAAGGAAATAGAAAAGCAGGAAAGAAAAATTCTCAGGAAGATTTACGGTCCAATCAACAAAAATGGCATTTGGATGAAGAGACCACAAAACGAGCTCTATAGAAAGATCAGCATAGTAACAGATGAAATCAGAAAGTGCCGAGCCAAATTTTATACACACATCTACAGGATGGAAGACTCCAGAACAGCAAAGAAATTATTCAATATTATAACAAGGAGTAAATGTGGCACGGAATGGCTGAAAGAAGTCCAGAGGGATCTACAGCAGATCAACATAAAAAATCTCGAAGATCGCACCGAGTGCCGGCATAAAATCACAAGTGCGATGTTTGGGGAAAGAACATCGCGTCAGCCTGGTAAAAAATGGACAGAGGAACGGAAGAAGGACCATTCTGAGAGGATGAGGAGGTTTTGGGAAGCAAAGAAGAAAAACATCCGAAGATGAAATTATGAATTCAAGTTCAATCGCTCTCCTAAAGGGGAACAATCGTTATAATAATAATAATAATAATAAGGCCCGGGAAAAGAATAGGCCTCCGGTATGTTCTGCCAGTCGTAAAAGGCGACGAAAAGAACAAACCACTAATAGGGCTAACCCCCCTTTTAGTGTGATTAGTTGGTTCAGGACAGAACTAAAGAAGCCTCGGACAAGCGCCGTCATGGTCGGGGATGACGCTTGAACCCTATACCCGCCCACAATGGTAACGACACTGCTAGCCAACTGGAAAATGATTCAATTCCAAATGGAGGTGTTTTGCAGGATATGCTTCCTGCAACCACCCTAGAAGGAAAACAAAGACAGAGGATGAGATGGTCAGATGAAGTTAATCGACACCTCATGTTCTGTTATTACCAAGCAACAAACCTAGGAACCAACACAACTGGATACAGATCACAAGTATACATAACATTTATTACCAGATACCCAGAATTAAAATTTTTAACAGAACAACGACTAGCTGATCAGATCCGTGTAATAATCAAAAATAACAGGATACCCCAGTCAGAATTAGAAAACATCAAACAACAAGTACAACAAATACTGGAACAAAATAATGTGCAATCAGAAGAAGAAGAAAATACAGTAATGGACTCAAACATCCCAGAGCAAACAAACAAAGAACAACACGCACCAATTAAACAGTCAGAGGAAAACGAAATCTTAAGACAGCCACCAGAACAAGCACAAATAGAACACGAAGTGACACACATGTTAGATATAGAAGAAAAATTTCAGCTGACATATATAGAAAACAAAGACACAAATACAGACATTAGACCATTCTTGCATAGACCGCCAAATAACCCACAAGTCGAAACAACAATAAAAACTATCAACACAATCATAAACAACAAAATAAATGAAAACACAACTATGGAAGAGTTACAACTACTGGTTTATATAGGAGCACTCACTACACTAAATATACACACTAGGCAGAGATCAGAACCAACCAACACACAGAAGAAACCCACAAAACCAGCATGGCAACACAGGCTACAGATCAGAATAGAAAAACTGAGAAAAGACATCGGACAGCTAACACAATTTGTAAGAAATGAAGTGTCAGAAAAAAAACGAAAAAGGTTAGGTAAAATACCACAACAAGAAGTGATAGAGCAATTAGATGAAAAGAAGCAGAAATTACAAGCATTGGCCAAACGACTTAGACGATACAAAAAAGTGAAAATAGAAGGAAACAAAACCAAACATTCAACACAAACCAAAAGAAATTTTACCAGACAATAGATAACACACACATTAAAATAGACAATCCACCAAACATAACAGACATGGAACACTTCTGGAGCAACATATGGTCAAACCCGGTACAACATAACAGGCATGCACGGTGGATACAAGCAGAAACAGATACGTACAAGATGATACCACAAATGCCTGAAGTGATAATTTTGCAACATGAAGTCACCCAAGCAATTAATTCTACTCACAATTGGAAAGCCCCTGGAAAAGATAAAATAGGAAATTTCTGGCTAAAGAAATTCACCTCAACACATTCACATCTAACTAAATTATTTAACGGTTACATTGCAGACCCATACACATTCCCTGATACACTCACACATGGAATAACTTATCTGAAACCTAAAGATCAAGCAGACACAGCAAACCCAGCTAAATATCGCCCCATAACATGCCTACCAACAATATACAAAATATTAACTTCAGTCATTACACAGAAATTAATGACACATACAACACAGAACAAAATTATAAATGAAGAACAAAAAGGCTGTTGCAAAGGAGCACGAGGATGTAAAGAGCAACTGATAATAGATGCAGAGGTGACATATCAAGCTAAAACTAAACAAAGGTCACTACACTATGCATACATTGATTACCAAAAAGCTTTTGATAGTGTATCCCACTCACGGTTACTACAAATATTGGAAATATACAAAGTAGATCCTAAATTGATACAATTCCTAAACATAGTAATGAAAAATTGGAGAACCACACTTAATATCCAAACAAATTCAAACAATATCACATTACAGCCAATTCAGATTAAGCGTGGAATATACCAAGGAGACTCATTAAGTCCTTTCTGGTTCTGCCTTGCTCTGAACCTACTATCCAACATGCTAAATAATACAAATTATGGATACAATATTACTGGAACATACCCACACAAAATCACACATCTGCTATGCATGGATGATCTAAAACTACTGGCAGCAACAAATCAACAACTCAACCAATTACTAAAGATAACAGAAGTATTCAGCAATGATATAAATATGGCTTTTGGAACAGACAAATGTAAGAAAAATAGCATAGTCAAGGGAAAACACACTAAACAAGAAGATTACATATTGGATAACCACAGCGACTGCATAGAAGCGATGGAAAAAACAGATGCCTACAAACATCTAGGATACAGACAAAAAATAGGAATAGATAATACAAATATTAAAGAAGAACTAAAAGAAAAATATAGACAAAGACTAACAAAAATACCTATACCAATATTGACCTACTCATTTGGAGTAGTGAAATGGAGTAACACAGACCTAGAAGCACTCAATACACTTACACGATCACAATGGCACAAATATAGAATACATCACATATATTCAGCAACTGAAAGATTCACATTAAGCAGAAAGGAAGGAGGAAGGGGATTTATCGACATAAAAAACCTACATTATGGACAGGTGGACAATTTAAGAAAATTCTTTATAGAACGAGCAGAAACTAACAAAAGACACAAAGCAATCACTCATATAAATACATCGGCTACACCACTGCAATTTCATAACCACTTCTACAACTCTTTAGATCACATAACATCAACAGATACGAAGAAAGTAAATTGGAAAAAGGAAACACTACATGGCAAGCACCCGTATCATCTAACACAGCCACACATCGATCAAGACGCATCCAACACATGGCTAAGAAAAGGCAATATATACAGTGAGACGGAAGGATTCATGATTGCAGTACAGGATCAAACAATAAACACCAGATATTACAGCAAGCATATTATTAAAGATCCCAATACCACAAAAGATAAATGCAGACTTTGCAAACAACTAATAGAAACAGTAGATCACATCACAAGTGGATGTACAATACTAGCAAATACAGAATACCCCAGAAGACATGACAATGTAGCAAAAATAATACATCAGCAGCTTGCCTTACAACATAAACTTATAAAACAACATGTTCCCACATACAAGTATGCATCACAAAATGTACTGGAGAATGATGAATACAAATTATACTGGAACAGAACCATTATAACAGATAAAACAACACCACATAACAAACCTAACATCATACTCACCAATAAAAAGAAGAAATTAACACAACTAATCGAAATATCCATACCCAATACAACAAATATACAGAAGAAAACAGGAGAAAAAATTGAAAAATACATCCAACTGGCTGAGGAAGTCAAGGACATGTGGCATCAGGATAAAGTTGACATTATACCAATTATAATATCAACTACAGGAGTCATACCACACAATATCCACCAGTACATCAATGCAATACAGCCACATCCAAACTTAATGATATCTGCTTGTGTCTGTATATGTGTGGATGGATATGTGTGTGTGTGTGCGCGAATGTATACCCGTCCTTTTTCCCCCTAAGGTAAGTCTTTCCGCTCCCGGGATTGGAATGACTCCTTACTCTCTCCCTTAAAACCCACATCCTTTCGTCTTTCCCTCTCCTTCCCTCTTTCCTGATGAGGCAACAGTTTGTTGCGAAAGCTTGAATTTTGTGTGTATGTTTGTGTTTGTTTGTGTGTCTTTCGACCTGCCAGCGCTTTCGTTTGGTAAGTCACATCATCTTTGTTTTTTGATATATTACATCCAAACTTATATATACAACTACAGAAATCTGTAATTATTGACACTTGTTCAATTACCCGAAAGTTCCTAAATGCAATGTAACATATACCGTACAGTTAAAAGGAAGTCACGCTTGATCAAGGTCCGCGTCACCTTCCATTTTTAACCAGACATAACGTCTGAGACAAGAAAGAAATAATAATAATTTATATATTATGTGCATTTGGATCATATTTATATGTTTGTATCAGACAAAGTCTTGGGATTAATTTTTATGTTTTTAGGCAGCTCTCATTTTTTCTGCATGAATTCTCTTTCTCTCTTCAGGCTGTTTTGTTCCACTTTTGCAGTGTCATTCTCAGATTGTGTTTCCCAGCTGTCAGTTTTTTGTCTGTATTAGTTTTCTTATATCCCACAGTCTGATATTATTATTATTATTATTATTATTATTATCATTTTATTGAAAAGTTGAAGAATAGAGCTGAAACAAGCAGTTTAATTAGCAATAGTTGTATAGAACACAGAATGCTCTTGTTACATTGGCAGAAGGAATACTTCAGTGTATCCTGTGACTTGAGATGTCAGAGTTTGTACTGTCCGTTCTTACGACAGCAGAGCACAGGTTGTGCAACACCTACCATATTGAAACATTTAATCTCAGCTTTATCAAATAAGGAGCACTTCACCTCCAAGGTCATCAAAGCACCAGCTTTCATTGTACTGCAATGTGAAGGACGTAGTTTTAGTACTTGAATATTTTGGAAACTCCACCCTCACTAGTAACTGCTGTGAACAGCAGTTTTTTGATGACATCGTCCAACACTGAATACTGCAGATTATTTATGTTTTTGGTTTAGAACAGGTTATTATATAATAAAATATATAATTATATATAACTAAATATTTTGTATTATTATAATAGGATATAATATATAATTATTTAATTCAATATACCTTTACAGGAATGTTACAAAAAGATACGGCCAAACAATCCTCACACACAAAGAAAGAAAATATGTTATGTGGACATTTGTCTGGAAACGCTTACTTTCCATGTTAAATGGACTTGAGAGCACTTTCATGGAACACTTAGAGTAAGGAGAAAGGTTATCTGTACTGATGAGTATGGTACATTTTGGTATTTGCGGATCACAGAGTATGAACATATTTAAAATAACATGATGCAGTTCAAACCACTTTGTAAAAGGGTACTCTTCCAGCAGATGGTGGAGGTGTTCTTGTGTAGGAATTGCTTACACAGGATGAAACAAATTCCCAGATATGTCTGCCATCATCTTTCACCAGTGAAAAATAAAGAAACTTACTGTTTCATCATTTGCATCTATTTGTTTGCCTGTAGCATCCAGCTTATGTGCCCCGCCTCACTCGAGTTACCTGTTATCAGTCCTAATGAGTACATTTGGGACGTAATTGAATGATTTGTGTGTGACTAGGGTACAGCTCTGAATAATTTGCACATGTGATTCATGGTTGAGTGGTTATGAATCAGGATGGCTTCTCAGTGTGTTTGGTGTTTTATAGAGGCCATTCCATGATGCAGAGTGTTCAAAAAAACAACTTGGCACCTACTTGTGCAAACAGCATAGTAGGGAGGGGGTGAGGTAATGGTTCGGGTTGCATTACTAGTTGCCAGTAGACAGTGCAGTAGGGAAGGTGCAGCTGAGGTGCAAGCTGAAGCTTGATCACAAGCAAAACTTGTAAGCTGAACTAGTGAGTCTCCAAATGATCATATTGTCAGTACGACCAATAGTCCAACATGTCAACCATTCATTATTAAAACCACTGCTCTTTTTTCGTTTCTCTTGTCGTTATGCTAAAATTAGCTTCTTTCATCAAAACACAGCAGGATTTACGCAGTTTCAAGTAATGCAGTTGCAATGGTGACAGAATCCTGAAAGTCTGTTGTTATGTAAGATGCCTTAAAAAAGAAACAAGCCAAAGCCTGTAAAATGAAAACTGTCAAAAGCATCATAATGTCATTGCTTTCGGAAGAATGGTTGCTTCCTATAAAGTGCTGTGGTCCCACACTTGCTGCTGGAGGGACATTTGTGTACACCCACACGACAACAGAGCAAGCACACACACATGTCGACTGTCTGCTGCACTCAGTCATGCTGGAAACAGTGAAATGGAGGTTTCAAAAGAAAAGAAAAGAAAAGAAAAGAAAAGATGTGTAGTACATTTTCTGACAGTGGAAGGAATGTGGGGAATGGAAATTCATTCAAGAATGAATGGAGAGTGCTGCACATCTGTTGCAAAATTAAAATATTGCACAAGCAATTCTGGGAAGGATGGATGTTTTTGGCCATTGATGCATGGTCTGGAATGACACATCACATTACCAACACCATTGTCTGGCAGGTGGATGCCCTCATTAATCAAGACCAGAAGTTAGGGTAGCAGCCATCGCTGCAGGGATAGGATGGGGCATTGAAATGCAACAGGTGTGCAGTGCTCTCCGTACACTTGTGCCATTCTTCAATGAATTTCCATTCCCCACATTCCTTCTGCTGCCAGGAAATGCACTACACTCCTTTGCTCTTCTTTTGAAGCCTCCATTTCGCTGTTTGCAGCAGACTGAGTGCAGTAGGTGGTCAAAGTGTGTGTGCGCTTGCTCTGTCATCATGTGGGTGTGCATCTGTGTTCCTCTAGTGACAAGTTTTGGATGTAAGTGCTCTTGTAGGGTCCTCTCCTTCTGCAGGCAACGTCATTATGATCCTTTCAGCAGTTTTCATGTTATAGCCTCTAGTTCGTTTCTTTTTGAATGCATCACATACAAGAAAAAACTGAGGACAAGTCAAGTTAATAGCTTATCAAAAATTAGGTTGTTGCAAACCCTTACTAATTCTCATTTCACCAGCTATCATTGGCCCTTAAAATAATTAAATTTTTTAAATAAAAAACCTGTAGTTTTTCACATATCATGGCAGATAAGAAAGTGTCTCATGTCAACTATGTGACAAAATACTCTCTGCTTTGCATGGTGTCATGCGCCCAAAACTTGTTTTGATATCTTGAACCGTTTACGAGATATGAGGGGTGTTATGAATATTTCATTCTCACTGTAGTGTCTGCATGCACTATTGGAAGTGAATGCACTATATACAATCCATTTTCTCGAGATTGGAGGCAGATATGGATCTCATCTCAATTTAATATGTTAGACTGGTGTGTGGAGCATAGAAACACATAACACTTTTCATGCTATCTTTTGAGCTCTTGCTCTTTTTCTAGCAAATGTACAAACATTCACTCACACAACCACTACGTGTTTCTTTACTCCATACATCAGGCCGCTATAGGTACGTGGTTTTACATGCTGTTCCATCCTGGAATTTCCATTATTGCATTTAAGTATGTTAGCTACTGCCAGTGTATAGCATTGTATGACCTAACTTACACGTAATGCATACTCAAAAGGAACCCTATTTTCATTGCAAAGTTTTCAAATTTCATGCAGTAGCTACTGTAAACAAATTGGTAGGCAGTTCATCATAAAACTGATGAATGAGGCAATGAGATTTTTTTTTTTTTTTTTTTTTCCCTCCAACCAAGTTGTGTCCCTAAATAGTTCGAGAAAGACTGTTGAACAGTAACTTCTCCAGTGGTTATTTTGCAATTGTGTACTCACAAAATAAAGAGTTTCTTGACTATTTATGTGCAATACGTTACATTTGCTTGTGTTAAGGGTGAATTACCAGTCCCTGCATAAGGCGTCAATCCCCTCCCCAGCATTTCACTACAATTTTATATCATTGCAACTTCCCTGTACACAACATCATCATCCACGCAAAGCCATATTGAACTTCTGACTTTGTCTACTAGGTCATTTAAATATATTATGAAAAGTAATGGTGTTATAACACTTCCTTGAGTTTTGTCCAATCACTTTTACTTCTGAAGACTTCAGTCTGTTGAGAATGACATACTGTGTTCTGTTTGCCAGAAAGGTCATCATTCACAGTGTTGAGAATGGCTGTGATGTGGGGTCTGAGTGGGGTACAGTCAAGTGGGGGGGGGGGGGGGGGTGCCCCAGGGATCAGTGTGGGGCCACTCCTGTTCCATATAAATGATGTGCTCTCTAGTATTATGGGTAGCTCTAAAATATTTAATATTTCTGTTTGCTGATGACACTAGCTTGGTAGTAAACGATGTTGTGTGCAACATTGGCCAGTTTCAAATAGTGTAGCTCGTGACATAAGTTCATGGCTTGTAGAAAATAAATGCTAAATCACAGTAAGACTCAATTTTTACAGTTTCTAACACACAATTGAACAAAGCCCCACATTTTAATTTCACAGAATGGGCATATGACTAGGGAAACTGAACAGTTCAAATTTGTAGGTGTTCATATATCTAAAAACCAAGATGATGTGACTTACCAAACGAAAGTGCTGGCACGTCGATAGACACACAAACAAACACAAACATACACACAAAATTCAAGCTTTCGCAACAAACTGTTGCCTCATCAGGAACTGCCCAAACTCTTTGCCTCTGTATATGTCTGCTTGTGTCTGTATATGTGTGGATGGATATGTGTGTGTGTGCGAGTGTATACCCGTCCTTTTTTCCCCCTAAGGTAAGTCTTTCCGCTCCCGGGATTGGAATGACTCCTTACCCTCTCCCTTAAAACCCACATCCTTTCGTCTTTCCCTCTCCTTCCCTCTTTCCTGATGGGGCAACAGTTTGTTGCGAAAGCTTGAATTTTGTGTGTATGTTTGTGTTTGTTTGTGTGTCTAACGACGTGCCAGCGCTTTCGTTTCGTAAGTCACATCATCTTGGTTTTTAGATATATTTTTCCCATGTGGAATGTTTCCCTCTATTAATTCATATCATTAATTTGGAGGTGTTCAGATAGATAATAAACTGCCGTGGAAAGCCCACGTTCAGGATATTGTTCAAACACTTAATGCTGCCATTTTTACTATTCGAATGATATCTGAAGTGAGTGATCGTTCAACACAAAAATTAGTCTCCTTTGCTTATTTTCATTTGCTTATGTTGTATGGTATTATATTTTGAGGTAACTCTTCCCTAACTAAAAGGATATTTTTGGCTCAGAAACGGTTGGCTCGGCCAATAAGTCCTGCCCGGGATACTGCCCACATTGAGGCTGACCCCTCACCTGTGGTAGAGTGGGAGGTCATCTCGAGGTGTGGCAGGGGGCGAAAGACATTCTGGAGGGCTGAACGGAAGTCCTCTCCAGTTTGTCTGACGAACCGGTTTCAGGCGATGTCTCCGGCTGATACTGATCTTCGGCCGGACATGGATGCTTGTCCTGTTCCAAAGGTTGCCCCTCAGTCTGCAAGATCCGGGCGGTCGCAGAGGATGGGCTTACTGGCAGTTGGGACCTCCAACATCAGGCGCGTAATGGGGTGCCTTAGGGATATGGCAGCAAGAGAGGGAAAGAAAACCAATGTGCACTCCGTGTGCATACTGGGGGGGAGTCATTCCAGATGTGGAAAGGGTCCTTCCGGATGCCATGAAGGGTACAGGGTGCACCCATCTGCAGGTGGTCGCTCATGTCGGCACCAATGATGTGTGTCGCTATGGATCGGAGGAAATACTCTCTGGCTTCCGGCGGCTATCTGAATTGGTGAAGACTGCCAATCTCGCTAGCAGGATGAAAGCAGAGCTCACCATCTGCATCATCGTCGACAGGACTGACTGCGGACCTTTGGTACAGAGCTGAGTGGAGGGTCTGAATCAGAGGCTGAGACGGTTCTGCGACCGTGTGGGCTGCAGATTCCTCGACTTGCGCCATAGTGTGGTGGGGTTTCGGGTTCCGCTGGATAGGTCAGGAGTCCACTACACGCAGCAGGCAGCTACACGGGTAGAAGGGGTTGTGTGGCGTGGACTAGGTGTTTTTTTTTTTTTAGGTTAGATGGCCTCGGGCAAGTACAGAAAGGGCAACAGCCTCAAAGGGTGCGGGGCAAAGTCAGGACATGCGGGGACCAAGCAGCAATCAGTATCGTAATTGTAAACTGTCAAAGCTGCATTGGTAACGTACCTGAACTTCAAGCGGTGATAGAAAGCACAGAAGCTGAAATCGTTGTAGGTAAGGAAAGATGGCTGAAGCCAGAGATAAATTCTGCCGAAATTTTTACAGAGACACAGACGGTGTTTAGAAAGGATGGATTGCATGCAACTGGTGGTGGTGTGTTTGTCGCTGTTAGTAGTAGTTTATCCTGTAGTGAAGTAGAAGTGGATAGTTCCTGTGAATTATTATGGGTGGATGTTACACTCAACATCCGAGCTAGGTTAATAATTGGCCCCTTTTACCGACCTCCCAACTCAGCAGCATTAGTGGCAGAACAGTTGAGAGAAAATCTGGAATACATTTCACATAAATTTTCTCAGCATGTTATAGCCTTAGGTGGAGATTTCCATTTACCAGATATAGACTGGGACACTTAGATGTTTAGGATGGGTGGAAGGGACAGAGCATCGAGTGATATTATACTGAGTGCACTATCTGAAAATTATCTCGAGCAATTAAACAGAGAACCGACTCGTGGAGATAACATCTTGGACCTACTGATAACAAACAGACCCGAACTTTTCAACTCTGTAAGTGCAGAACAGGGAATCAGTGAACATGTCAAAGTTAGCGTAAGGAGGGCTATGCCTGAAGCGTTCAGTGAATTCGAAAGTAAAATTCTATGTACTGACTTGACAGAAAATCCTAGGAAGTTCTGGGTCTTATGTTAAATCAGTAAGTGGCTCGAAACAGCATATCCAGACACTCTGGGATGATGATGGCACTGAAACAGAAGATGACACGCGTTAAACTGAAATAATAAACATCTTTTTCCAAAGCTGTTTCACAGAGGAAGACCGCACTGCAGTTCCTTCTCTAAATCCTTGCACAAATGAAAAAATGACTGACATCGAAATAAGTATCCAAGGAATAGAAAAGCAACTGGAATCACTCAACAGAGGAAAGTCCACTGGACCTGATGGGATACCAATTCGATTCTACACAGAGTATGTGAAAGAACTTGCCCCCCTTCTAACAGCCATGTACCGCAAGTCTCTAGAGGAACGGAAGGTTCCAAATGATTGGAAAACAGCACAGGTAGTCCCAGTCTTCAAGAAGGGTCGTCGAGCAGATGCGCAAAACTATAGACCTATATCTCTGACATCGATCTGTTGTAGAATTTTAGAACATGTTTTTTGCTCGTGTATCGTGTCATTTCTGGAAACCCAGAATCTACTCTGTAGGAATCAACATGGATTCTGGAAACAGCGATTGTGTGAGACCCAACTCGCTTTATTTGTTCATGAGACCCAGAAAATATTAGATGCAGGCTCCCAGGTAGATGCTATTTTCCTTGACTTCCGGAAGGTGTTTGATGCAGTTCCGCACTGTCACCTGATAAAAAAAGTAAGAGCCTATGGAATATCAGACCAGCTGTGTGGCTGGATTGAAGAGTCTTTAGCAAACAGAACACAGCATGTTGTTCTCAATGAAGAGACGTCTACAGGCATTAAAGTAACCTCTGGCGTGCCACAGGGGAGTGTTATGGGACCATTGCTTTTCACAATATATATAAATGACCTAGTAGATAGTGTCGGAAGTTCCATACGGCTTTTCGCGGATGATGCTGTAGTATAGAGAGAAGTTGCAGCATTAGAAAATTTTAGCGAAATGCAGGAAGAGATGCAGTGGATAGGCACTTGGTGCAGGGAGTGGAAACTTACCCTTAACATAGACAAATGTAATGTATTGCGAATACATAGAAAGAAGGATCCTTTATTGTATTACTATATGATAGCAGAACAAACACTGGTAGCAGTTACTTCTGTAAAATATCTGGGAGTATGCGTGCGGAACGATTTGAAGTGGAATGATCATATAAAATTAATTCTAGGTAAGGCAGGTACCAGTCCTTAAAAAATGTAGTCCGTCAACAAAGGAGGTGGCTTACAAAACACTCGTTTCACCTATACTTGAGTATTGCTCATCGGTGTGGGATCCGTACCAGATCGGTTTGACGGAGGAGATAGAGAAGATCCAAAGAAGAGCGGTGCGTTTCGTCACAGGGTTATTTGGTAAGCATGATAGCATTACAGAGATGTTTAGCAAACTCAAGTGGCAGACTCTGCAAGAGAGGCACTCTGGATCGCGGTGTAGCTTACTGTCCAGGCTTCGAGAGGGTGAGTTTCTGGATGAGGTATCGAATATATTGCTTCCCCCTACTTATACCTCCTGAGGAGATCACGAATGTAAAATTAGAGAGATTCGAGCGCGCATGGAGGCTTTCTGGCAGTCGTTCTTTCCGCGAACCATACGCGACTGGAACAGGAAAGGGAGGTAATGACAGTGGCACGTAAAGTGCCCTCCGCCACACACCGTTGGGTGGCTTGTGGAGTATAAATGTAGATGTACTGTCGTTTCTTGTTAACAATATTATGTTATTCCCATGAACAAGCAGCTTTCACTCAGTTAATACTCGGCAGGAATCTAACCTGCATTTGGATCGGTCTTCCTTAACTCTTTTGCAGAAAGGTGTGCAATATAGTGCTACATCCATTTTCAATAAGGTACCACTCAGATTCAAAAATATTAGCAGTAATCCATGCACTGTCAAATCGAAACTGAAGAGTTTCCTCATGGGTCACTTCTTCTATTCTGTCGAGGAGTTCCTTGAAAAATTGAGCTGAATCTTGTTGTATTGTTGATTGCGTTTACTTAAACTTATGGGTTGACTTTTTTCGGTTTCATAAACATTTTATTTTTATCTGTTATTATTCACACTGGACTCGCATTCGGGAGGACGACGGTTCAATCCTGTCTCCAGCCATCCTGATTTAGGTTTTCCGTGATTTCCCTAAATCGTTTCAGGCAAATGCCGGGATGGTTCCTTTGAAAGGGCACGGCCGATTTCCTTCTCCATCCTTCCCTAACCCGAGCTTGCACTCCGTCTCTAATGACCTAGTTGTCGACGGGACGTTAAAAAACACTAACCTAACCTATCGGTTATTACTTTTATGTTGTAATTTTATGTACTGACATGTACCATGACCTTGGAGATTTGCTCCTCAATTTGGTCCTAGGAACTTGACATGTAAAAAAAGACTTTTGAGCCCATGATTTTCTGTATGCTCATATTTTGATCACTAGGCAGCGGTGCAGAACTGTATCGAATGCCCTGTATCTACTGCTGTCTGACTGTCGTGTATGAACAGACAGAGTTGGATTTCACAAAATCATTGTTTTTTGAACCCACATGGACTCCTACAGTGGAGATTTTTGGTCTCCAGAAATACCATAATTCATAAGTATAAAACACGTTCCAAAATTTTACAGCAGAACATCATCACGTATAGAGGCTTGTAGTTTTGTGTGTCTGGTGGACCCTTCTTGAAAACAAGTATGACCTGTGTTTTTTTCTAATCATTACAAACTCTTCGCTCCTCCGGAGACCTGTTAGACCTGTGGTACACTGCTGCTAGAAGAGGGGAAAGTTCTTTCACATAGTTTGTCTAGAACTGTACCAATATCTAGTCATGTCCAATGACCTTTCCTCTGTTGAGCAAGTTCAGTTACTTTTCTATCCCGTGGACTCTTATTTTGGTGTCTTTCATTTTGTCATTTGTGCAGAGATTTGAAGCAGGTACAACAGTATGATCTTTCTCTGGGAAGCAGCCTTGTAAAATATGTTTAGTATTTGGGCCTTTTCTATGTCATCCTCCATTTCAATGTCATTATCATCACATAGATTCTTAGGTAGAATTTTACTTTTGAATTGGTTGAACACTTTACGCGTGGCTCCTCTTACACTAATTTTGGTTTCGTTTAGTTTTTGTTTGTCTGTGGGGCTTTAGATACATTTGCATTTGCAGTGAAGCTCTCTTTGCTTTTGTAGTAACTTTTTAACATGGCTGTTGAACCACGGTGGGTCTCATCCATCCCTCACAACTTTGCTGGACACTTACCTGTTTAAGGTCTGGACACTTACCTGTTTAAGGTGTACTGAACTTTTTTCATTAAAAACCCAACATTTATTGCTTCAGATGAAATGTTTGTACCACTCAGTTAATCTTAAATGTTTCTTTTCGCTCTTGCTTGGGGGAAAGATATTCCTACTTTTCTTTGTATTCTTAGTAAAGCCATATTCAGATATGCTGGAATGGCTTTTTGATCTCAGAGTCCTTGTCCTACAGCACACTGAAATAAACTGGCTGTAGTGGTCTGTGTGCTCATTTAAATCAGACTACAAGTAGTGTTTGCACCTGCACGAATGTAGTGGTGGCCGAAGGCGGGACTCGCTTCTAGATAGCAATGGCTCACCCTCTGTCAGACATATCGGAGTCAGACTGTCTGGCGAGCCTTCCTGGCATGCTGTGGCTGGTGATGTTGTTGTTGTTAATCTCTTTGGTGGATTGGCTGAGGTAGAGGTAGGAAGATGGTGCTGCAGCTGCTCGGACTGTCTTGATTCTCATATCTGGCTACAACGTGAAGTGGCAGTCACTGCAGGAAGGAATACGGTGTCACAATAATGTTGACTGGTAAGTGTCCCGTGTTCAAAGATTTGGAGGTCAGTATGCCCATGCAACATTATGCCTCCCCACACCATAAAGCCTGGACCACCAAAATGATGATGTTCAACAATGTTCCTGGGTGCATTGTCCTGATGCTCTTGGTATGATCACAAATAGTGCTGCTGATGTGCGGTTGCCTGTAGAACACAACATGCTGTCCATTGGCTGAAGAAATCACCCCCCATGCAGTAGCTGTGCCTTGGCGGGCTGAGAGATTGTGTGCCTTGTAGTCCTGTTAAATGTGATTGCAACTGCACCTGCTGTTTGATGTGAGGCCTATCTTGCGTGGTGCACAATGTAGCAATCATTTGCTGCTGATAGCTTACTGTGGTCGGCACCTCCTCTCCCTCAGGCAGCAGTGCCTGTGGTCCAGAACACTTTCCATGCACGTGAAACAATTGCTGTGAGCAATACCTCATCACACTTCATCCTTCTTCCAGTTTCTGTATGATTCTTTCCCAAGTGAAGTTATTCAAATGTTATCTCCAGGCCATGTTGTAATGAAGAAAACCACCACAATGCAGTGTAACTGCTCACTGATTGAACACACTGTCTTTTCTTGTTGTTTCAACTGTCTTTTGTTACGGGGTCAGCCCCATTTGGTGCTACAGTCACACTGACCTCATGCCATGTGATGTCCAACTTTCTGTGCACAACTGGGAGACTTCTCACATGTTGCCACACTTCTTCATTGTCCTGAATAGTTAACGTATTATAAAACATATTGTTACTTTACCTAGTTTGTCCAAAAGTTTTGGAGAGAAATGTAATAATAGAAGTGTGTTTACAGTTAACATTGTTACTTCATAGGCAAGTAAAAGGAATCTTCAAACTAGATGAGTAAAATTAGTACAATTAATGACATTTTCCCAGTTTTTTGTTTAATCTAACATGTAAGCTTTGTGAATACCTTTGGAACAGAGTACATAACTCCACCCTGAACCATTGACAAGATGGAAACTTGTTGGTGAGTGCTTTTTTTGTGTCTTGTATTGTGATTGAAAAAATCGCAGTTCAGCTGACACAGTGTTTTATGGTTTTATCATCAGAAGCATGTACAATTAAAGAGTAAATGTACTGGGAAGTGAGTGGAAAAATTACAAGACTCTTTAAGAGTTCTCTGCAAGAAATTTGGTAATTTTGCTTGCACAACAGGGGGGTCACTATCAATCTTGCCCCTCCTTTCTTTCAAATTCCCCAACTAATCTGTCACTTTTGAACAAATATAAAAGGTCTGAAAATCTGAAAGTTTTTTCTAATTTTAGGTGTTTCTATCAACAGTACTTGAAATTACACCTCCAAAAGCTAAGAGCTGGCCAGTATTTGTTTCTGTGTAATTGAACAGTTATGTCAGTCGGATTTTGATACTTAGCTGAATACTGCTGTGGTCGGGTTGGTTGGTGTTGGCTGGTCAGGATGTTAGACTCATTTCCAGGTGGTTCTGAGTTCAATTCCCTATTTGACTGCCATACCTATTTAGGTTTTCTATGATTTAATGAAATCAAAAAGTCAAATGCAAGCAATGCTCTTTCACAGTTGCTTCCTTCCTTCATTTAGGTCTATAGTGCTCTGTGGATATTAATGTTGACAGAAAGTAATTGTATTTTTTTTCCAGATATTTCTGTTATCAAAGAAAAATACTGTGCTAACAGTTCTTTTTGATCTAGAGCATTATACAGGGTGAGTCAAAAAGGACTTTACAACTTTGGAATGGTATAGAATTTTTTTGAGATAATTTGCAGAATTGGTAGATGTGTCATTTTGTAGCAAGCAACATCAAGTGTAATTCATGTAGTGCACCAGCACTGCATTCTGCCACCAGAAGCACCAGGATACGGCACAGTTAAAATGGCTACTTTTACTTGTGCAGAGCATGCTCACTGTGTTTTGACAGCACTGGATTTCTTTCTCTGTGGTTAAATTAAAGACCATGTGTATGTTTCTTCCCTACCAAACAGTTTAACCGACCTGAGAAATCAAATCTAAGCTGCTGTTGCACAAATTGTGCCCAGTTTGCTGCAAAAAATGTGGGAAGAAATTGATTACTGGTGGTATGTTTGGAGCATCATAAGTGGTAGTCACATTGAACCAACATGACACTTGACACTTTTTGTGAAACTTGAGGTAGTTTGCTACAAAATGACTCATCTACCGATTCTGTAAGTTATCTCAATAAATCTCTATATCATTCCAAAGTTGTATATTCGATTATGACACACTCTGCATTAGCAGTGAAAATGCTTAATCCTTTTGCCTGATGTTGCTCTTCTTGATGAGCATTTTCAAGAACCACATCGATATTCTTTATTGTTTACACTCTATTGATTGTTCTTTATTGTTTACACTCTATTGATTGCAGCTTCCCAATTTACAATGTGGAAATTTCAACATATTTTTATTTTTTTATTTTACAGGAGTAGAAGTCATGCAGCAGCTCGTCAGCAATTACTAACACTCAAGAAAGATGATGCAGCTGTGAGTAATATTCGCCGACAAGCACCACAACGAAGTGCCCAGAAATTTCCTGCAGAAGATGTAACTGACAAAACAAGACCATATGGGTGTCCTGATTGTGGAAAGGCATTTGTGTCTTCATCAAAATTAACCATACATAGGAGAATACATACTGGTGAAAAGCCATATGCATGCATAGAATGTGGTAAAACATTTGTGTCTTCCTCGCAGCTGAGCGTTCACTTCAAAACTCACACTGGTGAGAAACCATATAAATGCATAGAGTGTGGCAAGCGTTTTATTTCATCATCCCAGTTAACAGTTCACATACGTTCACATACTGGTGAGAAACCATTTCCTTGTAAGTTGTGTGGTAAAGCATTTGTTTCATCATCCCACTTGACTGTCCATATGCGGATCCATACCGGTGAAGAACCATTTTCTTGTGCACACTGTGGCCAGAAGTTTGCACGTTCCACAAGCTTGGTAGTACATTTACGAAAGCACACGGGCGAAAAACCTTTTTCTTGTCATGAATGTGGGAAAACATTTGTTACATCATCTCATCTCACAGTCCACAGGAGAGTCCACACTGGAGAGAGACCATTCTCGTGCGAACAGTGTGGAAAGGCATTCTCTCAGTCATCTCAACTAAAATCTCATTATAGAAAACATTCAGGTGAGAAACCTTTCAGCTGCAGCATTTGTGGGAAACTATTTGCCCATTCATCACATCTAACATCTCACATTAGAGTGCATTCAGGGGAAAGGCTTTTGTATTGCCCTGTCTGCCAAATGAAATTCACATCACAGTCTCACCTGGCACGTCATCTTCCTTCTCATTCCAGAGATAGGCCATTTAAATGTGAAGTATGTGGCAAGGGTTTCAAGCATAAGTCTAATATGGCAAGGCATGTTATGAACCACTCAGTCCACACTGATTCTTTATGGCAAGGTTTGTTGCCAGTTACAGAGACAACCCAGGACATTCAAAGTGACTGCGCACATGTCAGTGAATGTTCAGTGGACAGCTGAGTGCCACACATGCAAAACAGTGTATCAAACACACAGTAATTTGTGCAGAACTGATATATTCCAGCATCACAGTTAGAAAGTATCTGTCAGTAATCATTTGCTGTCAGCGACATCATAAATAGCTTAGTGAAACTCTGAAAAATAAAACTCAGTAACGAAGGTTTTATTTGTCTCCAGAGCATAATGAGCATTGTTTTCAGGTTTTATTATTTGTAAGTACCTGTGCCTTTGTGTATCTGTTTGTAATGTGTTCTGAATGATTTGTTACTCAAGAGTTGAACTTTGTGCACAATGTAAAAAGTATAAAAATGAATCCTTGATTAATTCCATTTGAGAAGTGAAAAGAAGACTGTTAAAAATAGATGCAATAATATGCTATGGTATTTAACTTGAGGTAGGTTTTGTGTTATAAATGTCAAAGAGCATATGTTTTTATACAGTGTAACATATCATTTGACTTTACAAACTGTAAGCAGTCATGACTATCCTTCTACTGACTGATGTATTACATTTTCTGTATCTAGTTTTATGTGGCTGCTGCAGATGTGGTAGGTGTTGGTGGGAGAGGTAGTAAGTCTCAAGTGTATTGAGCTTCCTATAGGCATTTATATTGAAATACATAATAATTTGAGAGGGAAACTTGTAATAATGATTTAGAGAAGTAAGAACTATTTCAACGAGCTAGGTGAAATTCTTATGAACTATTTGTGTGAAAAATTTTGTTGTTTTGGAATAATGCTATATTGTTATTATCATTGAAGTTTTCTGTCACAAAAAAATATGCAATTTTGATGCGGAGTTGATAGGAACAAAATACCAGTTATCTTCACAATCACATACATTATTAATGTTTTGTATGAGGAATTTTCCAAATTAGGCCACAAAGACCGTTTCTTACAAACTATAAAATTCAAGTGGTGAAATCTGACAAGATTCATAGAGAGAATATCTCTCTCTTATATAGTAGTAAAATTAAATATATGTTATGAATGGTGGCCCTTTTTAGGAACTGTTTGGTAGGATGTAATAGCACACAGAAGGTAGGTGTTGGGGAGGGGGAATAATGGAAAAGGAGTGTGTTACTTTTAACACAGACATAGCATATAACAGTCAATAGCCATATAAAATGTCCTGGGCCTCCTCACCTGATGAAACAGAGAAATTGCAGTGATGGGAAGAAAGAAGAGAGAGGATATACACAAATGAAACAAAACATTAAGAGATAAAACATTAATTTTCTGGAGTATGTTGTTAAAAACTGCCAGGTTGGAATACAAAATAAAAAGTTTGTAAAAAGTAAGATTAGGTTAGGGGAAATAGCAATAATATTGGGAAATGGTGGTTGGCCAGTACTTATTATCTCACAGGAATGCTGATGCTTTTCACTAGAAAATAATAGTGTACAGAGACTGGCATTTCACTCAAAAAGCTCTAATAAGATACAGTTATATAAAAATGAAAAAGGGAACCTATGACTAGTACATGGATGTGTGGCATGGAGAGTGTTTACTAGCTATTGAGCTACCACTCTTTTTAGTTTAAATAACACTTTTACAGACACACCCAAACACGTCCACCTACAGCTATGATGAAATAGTTGCGTGTTGCTGCAACTGCAGGTGAAAGTCTTGGGTGTTGAAAGTGTGAACCAGAGAAGAGCAGTAGTCAAAAGCTGGAGGAAACGAAATCTGTGCTGTTAAATGTCTATATTCCATGCATTAATCAGATACAAATGGATAGCTGCCTTGCTTTATTTTTGTTTGGTGTCTCCATACTGAAATTCTTGTCGTCATAATTTGACGTTTGAATTTGTGCAAGAATTTGAAGGTTTGTAATAATTGATGTCTATCCGGATCCATCAGATGCTTTGTGGAAACATCTTAAATTACAGTCACCACATAGAATAGTAGGAAAAAATGAGGTTGTAATAAAATATTATTATTTTATATATGTAAAAAATCAGTGGGGAAGAAAAACTATTGCAGTAAACAAGTACATACCAAGCTTAAATTGTAATAGCTGGTAAAATGAAGTGGGAATTGTTACTCTGTACACAGACATGTCAAAAATGTGAACATAACTTGGTCAATGTGACTCATGTTTTCCTGATATATATTAGTGATGTACTGCATTACAGATAAAAAGAGAGCAATATAAGTGTTGTGACTTGTGAAGACTTTTTTAGGATATTCACTAGAACTGTCATTTCTCAGACAGTCAAATGTTGTAGCAATCAATTTTCACACTAAAGAGTTATAATAAAATTTTTGTTTTATAATGATGCATGTGAATTGCTGAATACTTAAGACTGTTCCTTCTCCTTTTTGGTGGTTAAATGTGTGGTACTTAAATTAGCAAACTATTTTGTCACTAAGTAGTCACTTCAGAAACCAACAGACCCTCTACTGCTTCATAGCTCTTCTGGTTATTACATACGTGCCCAGCACAGTTCAAGTTATTGCGTGCATCTGATACTGTTTGCTTGACTTCCATTTAGAAGTCCATGATTATCCTCAGATTTTATTGCAACACAGCTTTAAGTAAAAAATGTATACGGATTACAGTAATGTGCATAGATGAAACATGTAGCAACTTGACACAAATAGTTGAAAATTGTACTCATCTAATAGAAACATGCAATACTTGAAATGAAATATTTACATGGTTTTAGTACCATCATAAGATTGCTGTAGGGCAGTTCCTGGAGAGACTCAGGTAGAGTTATATAAGTAAATGACTATAGAACACCACCTTATAATTTTTAAAATTCATAACCTGTTGTAGTAACAGATCTGTTCATTCTGGTTTCCGTTTAGAGGACAAGTGTGATGTCACTGTGATAAGACACTTTGTTGATATTTGGGAGGATGGTGGTGCAAATCCACACCCCAGCACCCTGATATACGTCTCTTGTTGTTTCCTTAAATCACTTCAGGCAAATACCAAGATGCTTCCTTCAAAAAAGATTTAGTTAGTTACATGTTCCATGGATCATTTTGCATGATAAATAGTAATGATGCAGACTGAGTCATTTTACATTCACACTGTGAATTAATTTGTATGTATGGCTGTATTCTGAATATCTTTATGTTCTTTCTTTTCCTTTTCTCTGCAAATAGAAAAATGATATACAGATGTAATTTAATAATTCCTGCCCACCTAGTTGTACACATTACAATAATAGAGATTCTTCTACAGATTAGGAGGAGTTGTTAAGGAGAGACTTTCTGAGTTTGTTTTCAAATTTTACTTTGCTGTCTGTCAGACATTTTATATCAACAGGTAAGTGATCAAAAATTTGTGTTTCAGCATTGTGCCAACTTTGTGTGCTAAAGACAACCTTAATATGGAGTAATGAATATCATTTTCCTTCTGGTACTGTAATTATGTACATCATTGTTCCTTTTGAACTGTAGTGGATGCTTTACATCATCCAAAAGATCTCACATATGATATAAGATCTATCATTATAATGTTCACCTGTAACACATGATAACTATGCATAACATAATAAACAGGCAAAGCAGATTACATACCCATAATCTATAAATAGAGAACAAACACTTACTATACAAAAAAACACATACTCGTGACAAACATATGTAGGGCATTAACTGTGGCTTATACACAAAATGTATTGGGGGGGGGGATTTAACAGAATTTTTATAAGTATTTTGTAATTTGAAAATAAGTTTAAATTTGTGTAAATTATTGAAAGCAAGTAGAGGTTTCAGTTTACTATCTGAGACAGATATTCATTAACACTGTAGAAGCATCTGTCCATCAAGTATTTTTTTTACTTCATGCTTCGATGCTTCCAGCTCTTTGATTTGGGATGGAAGTGCATTTAAAAGGTTTATTACTAAGTGGCTCACATGATTCTGTCTTTTAGTTTTTGCTACATATGGAAACTGGAAGTTTCTACAATGCCTTGTATTTTGATTATGTTAGTTAGAGTTGGTTTGAAGATTACGTGATTTTCACTGATCTTTTCCAGCCATTTTAAAATATATATAGATGGTATTGTTAGTATCTTTAGCTATTTAATAAGGTCTACAGTGTGTTGTGGTTTGCTGTAAATCATGATACCAATAGCTCTTTTTTGTGTAAAAAAAGAAGCCCGAAAAACTTATGCTGTAGCTTGAAACTGACTGGAAACAACAAAAGTACACAGCTGTAGCACATACCTTCGATACATACCTTCGATACATACCTTCGATACATATCTTCGATACATACCTTCGATACATACCTTCGATATTATTCGCAAGACAAAAAATGTTGATCTGAGTTTCTGCAAGATACACAACATCTTCATTCCAATTTAAATGTTCGTCAGTCCACATTCCCTGAAACTTTGTAGTACACACTACTTCTATTTAATATAAATGGATAGATAAAAAATCTACTCACTAAGCAGCGGCAGAACACACACACACATAAAAGGAGGTTATAATTTGGCAAGCTTTCGAAGCCATTGGCTCCTTCTGGCAGAAGGGTTGAAGGGGAAGGAAGAGGGATGAAGGAAAAAGACTGGAGAGGTCTACGAAAGGGGGTAGAGTTTGGGAAAGTCACCAGAACAGTGAGTCAGGGGAGACTTACCAGGTGGAATGAGAAGGAAAGACTGATTGTAGGGGACTGCACCAGACGAGATTTGAAAACCTAAGAGCTTAAAGGTGGGAGGCAGGGTAATATGTAAGACAGAGATTACTGCTTAAACATCATGCACGAGTTAATAAGAGTGAAAAGCTAAGAACATTGCACATAATAGAGGTGGTAGGGGGATGACAATAATTATCAGGTAATAAAGTGAAAACTAAAACGAAGTGAAGAAAGGAGTAGTTATTGTGAAGAAATGGTGATACGCAACAAATTAACTTAAATTAATGCCAGGTGGGTGTCAAGAACCAAGGACATGTAGTGTAGTTTCCACCTGCGGAGGTTTGAGGAACTGGTGTCTGGGGGAGAATCCAGATGGCGCATGTGGTGAAATAAGCTACAGGTCACGATTGTCATATTGTGGAACATGCTCTGCAATGGCATGTCATGTGTTGCCACTATACACCCTCTGCCTATGCTCATTCATCCTCACTGATAATTTGGTGGTAGTTGTACCAATGTAAAAGGCTGAACAGTATTTACATAACAGCTGGTGTCATTTCAGAGGTGGCTCTCCCTTTGATCGTATACTTGTTGCCAGTTACAGTGCTGGTATAGGTGGTTGTAGGAGGGTGAATAGGGCAAGTCTTGCAGCGGAGACAGTCATAGGGGTAGGAACCATACGGTAGGGAGATGGGCGCAGAAGCAGCATAGGGTCTGACAAAAATAACGGAGATTAGGAGGGCAGCGAAAAGCTATTCTAGGTGTAGTGGGCAAAATCTGACATAATGGATCTCATTTTCAGGGCATGGTTTTAGGAAGTCGCAGCCTTGTCGAAGTAGCTGATTAATACATTCCTGATCAGGATAATACTGAGTGACCAGTGGTGTGCTCCAAAGTTGTTTTTTGAAAGCATAAGCAGTACCTGGATCAGATGTGATGGCCCGTGAAATCTGCTTTTGAACTAGGCAGCTGGGGTAATTATGTCCAATGGAGGCTGAGGTGAAAATATTGGTGTACTGCTGTAAAGAATCGGCATCCAAACAAATATGTTTGCCTCGGATGCCAAGGCTGAATGGGAGGGAACATTTGACAGGGAAATGATGGCAACTGTCAAAATTTAAGTACTGGTGTTTGTTAGTAGGTTTAATGTGGACGGAAGTGTGTAGCGTGCCTTTGTTGAGGACAAGATCAACATCAAGGAAAATGGCACGGAACCAAGTGAAATTTAATTGGGAGAATGTACTCAGAGGTTCCAGGAATTGTAACAGGTCAGCCTCACCATGAGTCCATATGGTAAAGATGTCATCAATATATCTAAACCAAACCAGGGGCTGAAGGCTTATGGATCCCAGGAACCCCACCTCCAAGCGATGCATGGAAAGGTTGGCATAGGAAGGAATCATTCTAGTTCCCATGGCCGTATCCCTTGTCTGTTTGTATGTCTGCCCCTTAAAAGGTGAAGTAGTTGTTGGTGAGTATAAAAGTTGATTAAGGTTAGTAGGAAGGATGTCATAGGTTTGGAATCAGGTGGACACTGAGTGAGGAAATGTTCAGCAGCAGACAGACCATATACGTGGGGAATGTTAGTATAGAGAGAGGTGGCATTAATGGTGACAAGCAAAGTGTGTGGTGGGAATGGGACAGGCACTTATTTCAGACAATGTAGGAAATGGTTGGTATCTTTGATATAGGAGGATATAGGAGGAAAGTCTTTGCAGGTGTGATTCAGCTTGTGGATCTTAGGAAGAAGGTAAAAGGTGGGAGGAGTGCGTAGTTTGGGTAGGGTGAGAAGTTCTATGGATTGAGGCTTTAATCCTTTTGAGGGGCCTGAGGTTTTAAGGAGGGACGGCAGGCCAGTTTGAATCACAGGGATGGGATCTTGATGGCAGATGCTGTATATAGAAATGCCGGACAGCTGGCATAGGCCTTCGCTAACATACTCCTTTTGGTCAAGTACTAGAGTGGTAGACCCTTTGTCTGCTGGGAAGATAATGATGGAGTCATTAGCTTTTAGGGAACAAAGGGCTTGGAGTTCTGCAGAGGACAGGTTGAGGTCATGTAGGGACCTGAGGAAGGGTTGTGAAGCAATGCTGGGTATGAGGAATTAGAACAACCCTTTTGATTCACAAACTGTGATTTGATGAGGGTATTATTGCTGCTAAGGTGAGATACTATTGCAGAATACAATACTATTTTGAAAAAGTTGGCAGCCAGATTGCCAATATCCTTGACCAATCTGAGCTTGTGATCTTTCGAATGACCTTATTCTCAACAGAACATTGCTTCACTAATCGTTCTTCCCTCCATTTAGATGTATTATTAGGGCCAAAAAGTCAGGTCCTTAGTTATAATTACAGGGTGTATATGCCCCGGGAAAAACACGAGGATGTTTTTCATCCGGGAGAAATCTGGGAACCTTCTGGAATTCTGGGAATCTTTTATTGTTTTAGTTTTCAGCTAAATTTTTATTATTGTGACTGGTAAGAACTGATACTCTAACAAGGAATATTACTGTATCCCACTATTGCAGAATAGTACTGCAGCAATAAAACAGAAATGAGGAAAAAAATAATACTTTAGTTGTAAAGAAAATATGCCATTTACAACCACAAAACACCGTTCACACACAAGTGCCTGCCAACAGAAAAATGTGTCAAAGGCCTTAGGACAAAGGCTATGCAATACTTCCTAACAACAAACTGCTTTTGATGTTTTCATTAGATTCATTTGTGCAGTTGCCACTGGGCTAAAGTGCATACGAGGTTGAGTCATGTATGAGCAGTACCTTCTCCCGCTTCTGGCTACTTGAAGTGTGGCTGTTAGCTGTATAGGCAGTAGCTGCAAGCAGCCAGACGCTAGGCGCACCCAAGCAGCCAGATTCACGCATGTGCAGAGCAATGTGAGCTGTCGTGGGGAGGGGGGTTAGACTCCATGTGACCTGTGTTTACATTCAATGATTTTGCCGTTTCCTCTTCATTAATAGCTCCCACATCAAATGAAAACAAAACTGATTTCTGTGGCCAGGAGCTATCAAATGAATTAAAATACATTCACATAACTACGGAAGGCAAAAATATATTATTAGTTTCATTTTTCTGATTTTATAATGAAGTCATTTTTGTCACTTTGCTAAAGAAATTTGGCTTTTATTAATCTTTTCCTCTCCCTCTTCCCACCCCACCCTCTCTCTGTCTCCCCCCAGGGAGTTCACAACTCTCTTTGTGGATACGTGGCGAGCACAGGACTTAAGCTCATGCAGCTCTCTTTCCTTTCCGGGCTGCGTACCTTGCCTTTCCACATCCCTCTCTGTCCCTGATCCTTCCCCCGCCCCTTCCCTTCCCCTTCTCCCTCTCTTTGGGAGTATGTTTTGCACCTACATCTGTAGATGGATGCTTGTGAATGAATGAAGTGGTTTCTCTTCTTTTATCTCTACAATGTAAAGTATCTGTCCTTACTTTGTCTTTCTCTTTCTTTGGTTCTTCTCTTTACCTTCTTCTCTGCTGCAGCATTTGAGATTTCTTCTCTTCTTTCCTTTTCTTTATTCCTCCCTTTTTCTTTCTTTCCTTCTTGTGCATGTTTGAAAGTCGACCCATGCGTTCCCATGCATAGCCAGTGATGGGGTAACGAGTAATTCCATGGCCCAGCTAGACAAGTAGGACACGTACGTACCCCCTGGTAAAGGCCAGATCCAGGGAGGGGTGATTACCCGAGCTGGTACATTCCGAAGATGCTGATTGGTCCCTCCATCCGTTTCTCAGGAGGTGTGACTTGAGGTATGGACAATCACCTAAGGTGGGAATGCCCTCAGAGTGGGCATCTACATCTAGGCCCTGTTATCCTCTGTCTGTGGACATCCACCTATATCGCACCTCAGTGCACTCGAAATTGGACTATGGAAGCATAGTTTACTCCTCTGTATGGCCATCTGTTCTTTGGCATCTAGATTCTGTCCATCACCGTGGATTGTGTTTAGCCTCTGGAGCTTTTTACACTAGACCCGTGGAGAGCCTTTACGCTGAGACTGCTGAACCTCCGCTGTCCAATCGGCAAGCTGTCCTTCTGAGTTGTTACACTAGTCCCCTTTCTTCCATGCCTGCTCATCCAACCCATGCTCTTTTTTTCGGCGCCTCCTTGGATTTAGGGTATGCAGGCAGCGCTTCCTCTCAACTACTGCTGGGAGTCCGCTTCTGTCAACTTCTACATTCACTTCCCTTCCAATTTCCTAAAACTTTCTTGACAAATGGGGATACGAAGCCACTTTGGCTTTGCCCCCAGACCTGCCTTCTCTGTGACCTTTGTTAGCTTCCCCCCTATAGTTTATCATCTGGCATTTGTTGCTCTATGCACACAAATGGAGGATGCCACATTTATTTACACTGATGGCTCAAAGACCACCTTTGGTGTCAGGAGTGCCTATATTATCGACGGCACCCCTATAAGATTTCTTCTTCGCGACCAGTTTTTGGTTTTTTACTGTGGACATTTACACTGTTCTCCAGGCTGTACAATTCATCCGTCGCCATCAGTGGATACAGTATATTATATGCTCAGATTTGCTCAGCTCTCTTCTCAACCTCCAAGCTCTTTATCCTGTTCACCCTCTGGTCCACTGGTTTCAGGACTACCTCCACATGCTCCACTTGAGGGCCACCTATGTGGCATTCCTCTGACTCCCAGGGCATGTTGGTATATGTGGAAACGAGGCAGTTGATGTAGCAGCAAAGGCCGCTGTCTCTCTTCTTCTTCGGCCTGCTGTTCGTACGGTTCCCTTTACTGATCTACAGAGCATTTTATGTCATCGTTTTGCTCTTTGACAGCACGCACATTGGTCTGCACTTCAGGATAATAAATTACGGGACATAAAACCTCTTCCCTGTGCTTGGACCTCTTCCTCCCAGCCTCATCATCGGGAGGAGGTAATTTTAACTAGACTCCAGATGGGGCACTATCTTTTTAGCCATTGACATCTTTTAAGTGGCGATCCTTCCCTGCTTTGTGCCCACTCCTCTCAATTGTAGGCGGTGAGACACCTTTTACTTCAGTGTCGCTATTTCAATCCGATACATGCCCGTTTACAGCTGTCACCTGGCATATCTTCCCTTTTAGCAGATGGCTTGCTCAGCTGGTCATGCCCTTGAGTTTATAAGTGTTAGTGAGATGACATCGGTCATTTGAAGCTCTCTTCAGGGAAAACAACACCCCTTCAGTAGCAGTTTTCTAGGATTTCCTTCCGTTTTTAGTTTCCCTCCTTGAGTTTCGTTCCCATTGCTGCTGATTTAAATTCACCCTTCACTAAGCTGCAGAATGGTCGCTTATGACCATAGCTGTTTTGCACCCTAAAACAATAATAAAAATACCCTCTTTCAATCTGGTGAGCAATTCTCTCAGTTTACAACTTAAACAAGGAATTTAAAAAAAAAAAGAAAAACCTTATTTCAGTTGCCAAAGCTGGAGTTCAGATCACTGATCATAAGACATCAAAACTGTCCAATGCCTTGCATTTTCTCAAACTTTTCCACACAATTTGCCAGTTTCTTTTTTGATGTTGAAAGCTGCAACATTGTGATTTTTTTAGTGTAAGAGCACACCATTTTGATATTCCCTCCCGTCAAAATAACAAAAATTAATTACAACTGAATGAACCCATTACAATAAGTAGTTGCATTTCTACCAATAATGTTGCACTTGTTGCCAGTGGTAAGAAACATCAGCAACTTTGTAACACTGGAGTATAGATGGGATGTTTGATGAACAATAGCACATCTGGATAAGTGCACAATTTACTCTCATAAAACTAGTACAACAGTGGTGCATCTACAGTGCTTGAAGCCATTACATGAATTGTCTGTCAGGATCTCTTACTCATGGCTGCAGTCTTATTGTTTCTTATCGCAGAGTTCTTACAAAGCTCCCTCCCACGGTAGTGTGGAGCACTGTTGGGGAAGATGTGTAGAGTGAGAAAGGTGATGAGGTTACGTGGGGGCACAGAGATTGTCCAGGTCCCATGTGGGCTTGACAAATGTATTGATATCTCTAGTGAAGTCCATGCAGGAAGACAGTAGGTGCCACATGGTGTACAGGTGATAGTCATAAAGACATGCTGACATGTGATGGGGACAGCTGAAGTACGAATGCATGCTGGTGTGGGAGATTGGAGGGGTGACTGAGAGGTCACCGGGCCTGGATGGCATTGGTGGAGGGGGATGATCCAAAGAGGGCAGACAGGCAGCCATGATGGTGAGGAAACCATCAACGGAGAAGTGGGAGGTGAGAGCAATGTTACTTTATATAGACGGTTCCCATGAAGTGAGAGGCAATAGAGCCGTCCACGATCTGGCGGTGTGAATGCTGCATCTCAGTTTATGCTAAGCCCTTCAGGAAGAAAACTGTGAACATCAGGGCATAATTTGAAGTCAGGGGTACATCGCCAGGAGACACTGGTTTTTCTGGTAGAGTAGTGGAGGGAAGTTGGCAGAGATCATCATTCACTAAAGCTTCTCACAGAGTCCACTTCAGCTTAAGGTGATTGACAGACCCTGTCTTAGGTGTGCCATATAACGATATGACAAAGGTATGGTCATCCCATTAAGTACCTTGTGAGCATCTGAGTATGACGGTTGCAAACTGATCAGATTGTGTCATCACATAACATATAACGTATCAATCTCGCAACTTTTGGAGTCTTGTGGAGGAAATCCTTAGGTGCAATGTAAGGAAGAGGAGAGGTACTCAGAATTGGATGCCGTGGCATTTTATTTGAGAAAATAGATCAGGCTGATCAGGAGGCATAGTTGAAGGTTGTTGTTAGCAGGCTGAGAGAGCACTTTGCTGTACAAAATTTCAGCATTTGAGGCTCCAAAGTCATGTTTGTGGGACATATGCACTTCCAGGAGTATTAATGGTACTGCCTCTGTCCAGCATCTGCTGTGGCACATGAGCCACCTTTAAGGTGTGATGGCACTGCTCAACAAGCCCATTGCTCTTTGGATGATAAACTGCCTTTCTAAATTGATGTGTGCTGACAACATTGCACAACTCAAGGAAAATGGGCCGATTCAAACGGCCAACCTCAGTTGGTCATTGTGAATATGAGACAACTGAAAAATCCTTGTGTCAATAAAATCATTGGCAGTGGATTTGGCTATAATATTGTTAAGCAGTGTGGTTTCTACCCATTGAGTGATGCAATTGATCACCAACAGGATATGGCGATAGCCGTCAGAGACGGGTCATCCCATGAGATCAGCATGCTCATGCAGAAAATGTCCTTTTGGGACTTCAGAGTGATGCAGGGGTGGTTGAGCATGGTGTCATACCTTGCTTCTTTGGTACAGAATGCATGTACAAGTCCAAAGTTTACACTCATTCTTCACATTGGGCTATAGTAAATGGTCCCTTGCCAAGTGAAATGTTCCCGCTACCTTGGGGAAGCATTGCAATTACTATTGGTGTGATGAGAGGGTCTTCACACGTTAAGGATTACAGTGAATAGTAATGTCTGCAATTAAGGAATTGGACACACATTTCTTTGTTCCTCCAGATAAAAATCTGGAAAAACTAAAAGACTTCTATGTGCAGAGTCAGTTCTCTGTTGCTGGAAAAAGCAATACTTCACGTAAAATCCTTGGGACATAGGTTGCTCCGCTAGGAAAGAGAATCCTAGGTCTTACTACAGCTGGTCTTCCTGTGTGTGTATGTTGCAATAATAATCTGCAGAAATTTTGAGTCATCATCGTTTATTGATGAAAAATACAAAACATTTCCTCTGCCTAATTGTTCCATCACCACCAGTCACATGCATTCAACTGCCATTAAAAACTTCACTTCAAAACACCTCTCTTCCAAAGAACAAACAATTGACAAAACATTAATGTTGTGACAGTGCCACGACATTTAACAGTGCCGCCACAACAGTACGCGCAAACGGTGATAGAGGCGCTCCGCAACTCGGCTGAGCGCGGGAGCGCCACCTAGCTACGAACGGCGCCGGCCGCATGTCACGGCACGGCAGTCGAATAAGAGATACTGAGTTGTTATCATGTAACCAGCAATTGTTTCTAAGTGAGTGTGTTTGAATATTCACGCAATTATTGGTCATTAAAGGTTATAACACTTTTTGGCGACGAGGTCGGATATTTTCACTGCGTTGTGGATTTGTGTGTTCGTGACAGGTCAGACATGGAACATCTTATGCAAGCGCTCATTGAACAACAAACACAGCTGACGGCTGCTACTAATGCACAACAAACACAGCTGACGGCTGCTATTCAGGCGCTGTCGACGTCGCTTACTCATCGTCTGTCTTCCTCTTCTCCGCCTCCATTCCCTCCTTACGACGAGGCCGCTGAAGACTGGGAGGATTATGAGAAGCGTTTGCGGCAACACTTCTTGGCTTTCGGCGTTGTCGAAGCTCCTATGTGTAAGTCGTTATTTCTATCTTGGATTTCCCCTTGGATCTATCAGCTGCTATCTCAGTTAGCCCCTCTGCGGGAACCTGCCTCTCTGTCCTTCCAAGAAATGTGTGACTTATTGTCTAACTATTACCGAAAACACACCCACGTCGTTGCTGCCCATGTGGCGTTCTACCAGTGTCGTAAACAGCCCCCTTGGGCAGCAGAACTACACGGTCTGAGTAGGAAATGTCAGTTTGTCACGGACACTCATCATGAGGCTTATGCTGATTCAATGGTTAGGGATGCTATTCAGCGGCTTGCTCCTGATAAAGAAGTGTGGCAACATGCCCTACAACTGCCAAACCCATCGTTGTCGGAAGTTCTAAGCATTGCTCAATCCTTTGAAGTGTCTCACGCTGCTGGCGCGCAAATAGACGCGTGGTGTGATGTAGGCGCTGTACAGTCAACTTTCGACACGGACAATTTGCCTGTTTCACAGGAGAACGAAGATGTGGTGGCGGTTCACTCGCATAAACAAAGTCGCGTTGGGCCACAACGCTCACAGCGAAAACAGCAACCACAGAAGCAGGTTCGTTCCGCACTTCCTTCTTGTCCACGTTGTTTTGTACAGCATGACAGGGCTGCGTGTCCAAAACGTTGGGCCACGTGTAATTCATGTAGGAAAAAAGGCCACATTGCTTCTGTGTGTCAGTGCCCTAAAGTTCCTGTCGACGAGGACGAGGCATCGGACATGGATGTTAGCTGTGTGCTTTCTCAAACAAATAAGTTGTTTGTTACTGTTCGTGTTCTGGATAAAGACATTCGCGTGTAAGTGGACACTGGCTCTGCAGTAACTCTCATTAATTCTCGCACGTATTTGGAGTTGGGCTCCCCTCCCTTGTCTCCAGTTACGCGAAATCTGAGAACTTATAATAAACAGAAAATTCCTATCATTGGCCAGTTTGATGCTTCCACTGCCTACAAGTCTGTTGTTAGGCCCCTCACGTTTTATGTGGTGGATCATGCGGGCACTGAAAACCTGCTCGGTTATGATGCTTTCCAGTTGTTCGGGTTCTCCATTGATGATGATGTGCACCTCATATCTGAGGATATTCCATATCAACAGCTGGATGGATTGTGTTCTGAATTTTTGTCCGTGTTCTCTGCTGTTCTGGGTCGTGCCAAGGATTTTGAAGCCCACATTACTCTTAAACCTACAGCTCGCCCTAAGTTTTTCCGGGCACGCCCTATTCCGGTGGCGTTGCGTGCACTTGTCAAGGCTGAGATAGACAGGTTAACAGCTTCAGGGATTCTCCTTCCTGTTACCTCCAGCGAATGGGCATCGCCAATCGTGGTGGTTTCTAAACCAAACGGGAGTCTGCGATTGTGTGGTGATTTTAAAGCCACTGTGAACGCTCGGAGCCTCATTGACACTTATCCTCTTCCCCGTCCTGAGGAGTTATTTACCAAGCTCGCTGGGGGCCAGTTCTTTTCCAAACTGGACTTATCGGAGGCGTACCATCAGTTGCCGTTGGATGCTTCTTCCAAGGAATTTCTCGTCATCAACACTCCTTGTGGGTTGTATCAGTACCAGCGGTTACCATTTGGTGTCGCTAGCGCGCCGGCCATTTTTCAGCGATTTTTGGAACAGCTCACGGCTTCCGTTCCCGGCTGCATAAACTATTTGGATGACATTGTTGTCACGGGGGGCCTCCACTGAGGAGCACCTTCGCAATTTGCGTTCACTGTTTCGGGTTTTGCATTCGGCTGGGTTGAGGTGCAATCTGGACAAGTCACAGTTCTTCCAACCCTCCATTGTGTATCTTGGTTTCCACTTGTCCCGTGAGGGTATACGTCCTCTACGTCAGCACGTTACGGCCATTAACACTCTATCCCGGCCGTCTACGGTCAAAGAACTTCATGCGTTTCTAGGCAAGATTGCTTATTATCACAAATTCATTCCATCTGCGGCGGCGATAACTCATCCTCTGCATCAGCTGTTACGCAAAAACGTCCCTTTCTGTTGGTCCGACGAGTGTGAGCAGGCTTCTGTCCGCCTGAAGGCTCATTTGCAGTCGGCGCCTTGTCTTGCCACATTCCGTCCGGGTCAGCACTTGGTTCTGGCGACTGACGCGTCACAGTATGGCCTAGGGGCTGTTCTCGCCCATCGGTATGAGGATGGGTTGGAACGACCCATCGCCTATGCTTCCAAGACCCTCAACGATGTGCAACGGCATTACTCTCAAATTGAAAAGGAGGTGCTTGCTATCATTTATGCTCTAAAAAAGTTCAGCGTTTTTTTTGTATGGTTCTAAGTTTCACCTCATCACCGACCACAAGCCGCTGGTCTCTCTGTTCAGCCCATTGGCGTCGCTTCCGGATAAGGCAGCTCACCGCCTGCAACGTTGGGCCTTATACTTGTCTCGTTTTCACTATGAGATTCACTATCGCCCCACGGCCCAGCACGCCAACGCTGACGCATTGTCGCGATTGCCGATGGGCCCCGACCCGGTTTTCGATCGTGATGAACTACTCTGTTTCCACATTGATGAGGAAGAACGTCGTGCGGTCAAGGGTTTTCCACTTACAGGTTCGCAGGTTGCGTTGGCTACTGCGTGGGACCCGATCCTGCATCAGGTGATCGGTTGTGTTCAACAGGGTTGGCCGGACAGGACCACGGGCCGGGCATCGGATCCCCTTTGCAACTACCATGCCTTCGTCTGTCTGTTCGTGATGGTGTTGTTCTTCTGGCCACGGATGGCGCATCTCCACGGGTCGTGGTGCCAGCCTCTCTTCGCAAAGATGTCCTCAAACTGTTGCATGAAGGCCATTGGGGTATTTCTCGGACTAAGTCCCTGGCCCGCAGGCACGTTTATTGGTCCGGTATTGATTCGGACATCGCCCACATGGTTGCTGCGTGTGGTCAGTGTGCTCAACAACTGGCTGCACCTCGTACAATGCCCTCTCCGTGGCCTGATCCGGCGCAGCCATGGGAACGGGTGCACACTGACTTTGCCGGCCCCTTCCTCGGTACTTATTGGCTACTGTTGATTGACACCTTCTCGAAGTTTCCGTTTGTTGTTCGATGTCCGTCGCCCACCACTGCGGCGACGACGCTGGCTTTGTCCAAAATCTTTGCGCTAGAAGGTCTTCCATCCACGATCGTCATGTACATTGGTCCTCAGTTCTCTTCGCAGGCCTTCCGTGATTTTTGTACTGGACAAGGGATTCATCATGTTACAGCACCGCCCTTCCATCCGCAATCGAATGGGGAGGTCGAGTGCCTTGTCCGCACTTTCAAAAGCCAGATGAAAAAATTCCTTAGTGATTTTTCCACAGATGACGCTCTGCTGCAATTTCTGAATTCTTATCGCTTCACACCTCTGGGTGATCGCAGCCCTGCTGAACTCTTGCATGGCCGCCAACCGCGCACTCTACTGCACCTGCTTCACCCTGTCAGGCCTTGTGCTGTGTCCCCTAGTGCGGGAAAATACTCGGTAGGCGCCGATGTGTGGGCACGAGGGTATGGATCTCGCCCTAAATGGATTCCAGGGGTGGTCAAGGCTCTTCGCAGCCGCCGGCTTTGTGAAATACGTACGGACGACAGCATGGTTGTTCGCCATTACGACCAGATGTGCCCACGAGTGGTGGCCACGCCAGTGCCACCGCCCCTTCCTTCGCCCCGCCCCTTCCTTTGCCTCCACCAGCCTGAGAAGCCAGTCCTGTTGCTGCTGCCGATCTACCGTACGTGTTGATGCAGCCGACGTCGTTACCGCTTCCGAGTACGCCGTAACCGGCCCCAGTCGCGACGCCGCCTTCTCCGGGACCCATCTCGCTGGAGCACACCCCCAGGTCCACGACACCTATGGATGCTGCTCCGGAGTTTTCACCCATCATCTCGTCCAGGAGGCATGTTCCACGCACGAGCTTCCATCCTGGACATTTTCGGCCATACTCTCGTGTCTCTCTGCGGGATCTTCTCGGGGCCTCACAAGAGGCCATGGATGTCTCCGCACTGTCCATGTCTCCAAGGAAGTGAGTGTTTTTTTTTCAAGGGGGGAAAAGTGTTGTGACAGTGCCACGACATTTAACAGTGCTGCCACGACAGTACGCGCAAACGGCGATAGAGGCGCTCTGCAACTCGGCAGAGTGCGGGAGCGCCACCTAGCTACAAACGACGCCGGCCGTATGTCACGGTACGGCAGTCGAATAAGAGATACTGAGTTGTTATCATGTAACCAGCTATTGTTTCTAAGTGAGTGTGTTTGAATATCTACGCAATTATTGGTGATTAAAGGTTATAACAATTAACATCTTCGGAAATGGAAGATTAATGAATTAACAATTAAAATTAATATAAATAATTATGTCACACCAGAAAATGTATAATTAAGATCTGCACATAATATAAAGTTGTTTGAATTAACAATAAAATTAATATCAATAATCATGTCACACCAAAAAATGTGTAATTAAGATCTGCGCATAATTTGCATAAAACAGAAATTAGATACTAAGATCTGCACATAGTAATGGGAAGGATAGAAATGGAAAGTGGTTCCATTTCAATATCCCCTGAAGAGCTTTAACGGAAAACTCTTCTACGACCAGCAAGTGGATTGTATGTGAAATTGGGGAAAGTAAGCAAAATTCCAGTACCCATGGTAGACAAATGAGAGTCAATGAAATGATATATTTGTGAGTTTTAAACCCTACTTTCAAAATGCAGACTGAATCGTGTGCAGCACATTGTCAAACGTAAACCGTAAAAGACAATTGTAAAATGGTGTTAAGCATTTATTAATGTAGAAATACAAATGTGCAAGTGCAAAATCATACATAAAAGTTTTAAATGGTGCAAAGCATCAGTGAAATTAATAAATGAAGTAGATGAGAGTCGCGTCGTGTGAAGCACAATTACAAGCATAAATTACAAAACTGTATTAAATGGTTTTAAGCACCTGAACAAAAGTAACCAAAATGCTAAAGTTACGAAAAACTAGTAAAATGGCATGAAAAAGTTTGTTCTACAATTCTATAAGGAAATTGGCACAGCAAAACACTATAAATTTTTCCATACAGTGGTGTGAGGCAATGAAACATATTTTATCAAAGTTGACAGTGAATATTTACTAGAATTAATGTAACAGAATTTAATAAGTATAAGCTACCATGTAAATTACTTACAGAGGTTTTCTTTTTACATTAACTCAATTTTGGCAGAGACCAAGTCTCTTGCAGAGAGGTGTCTGCTCTCAAATTTGGTCCTTTAAATTAGCTAGTCTCAGGTATCTTACTGACTATTCAGTTCCTGAAACTAGTTTTATTAGGTTCCATTCCACTTGAATATATTGCATACACAATCATTTAAATCAGAGTCTTTATAACTTAAACATTACACATTCTCTATTTATCATGTATTGTCTCTCAGATACAATGAACGTTTCTTTATATTTGCATAATGTTTTTAGTTCTGGCATGAAATCAGACAGACTACTTTTAAGCCAAATCCAGCTACAGTATATATACAAAACATAGAAAATACGCTAAACAAGATAAATGAAAATGGCACAAAATACAAATAAGAAAAATAATCGTAGGATAGTTCTCCTTCTGACATGTCCCCCTCAGTAGTTATGGAAAAGTCAAATCCAGATATGGTATCGAATAGCCAAGTCAGGGTAATCTCAATGCCCCCAATCTAAATAGCTTGCTCAACTTATCTTGACAAACATTTCACGTTAACGGTTTGGACAACGTAAATGTGTCAAAATATCCACGGGTGTGCTGCCGGTCTATAGTGTCCAACGGGCACAATATTTCGGCGATCATACATGTCGCCATCATCAGGTGAACTGACGGACTGAGCTCCTGTGAACGTGCCGGCACGGAGATCCGTACGTTATGGTTGCTCAGAGGGAACTGGGTTCGGTCGCGGCGGCGGCCGATTTAAATACCCTCCGCCCGCGGCGCGCTCCCTCCGCCATCCGCGTCCCGCGCCACGGTCGCGCGGTGGAACAGATTGCGACGGCGTCTGAGATGACGTCGGAGTGATGGCTCTGTCCGCCGTGGTCGTCACAACTATACGTTTGCTCGATTTACTCTTTATTAACCCAATCGCTGGTTCCCAAGCCTTGCTAAGATTATAGCCACAGTCACGGTTTATGAGGTCGTCATTGGTGCGAATTTCGATGGCCTCTCTAACAACGCTGTCCCAGTATCTCGACGTCTGTACCAGAATCCTCATGCGGTCATATTCCATGGCGTGATTTTCCGACAAACAATGTTCAGCGACCGCCGACTTGCTCGGATACATCAGGCGAGTGTGCCTCTGGTGTTCACGGCATCGACCTTCGACGGTACGCATCGTCTGACCAATATACGACTTGCCACATTGACACGGAATCTGGTACACGCCGGCCTTCCTCAAACCGAGGTCATCTTTGGCGCTCCCCACCAATGCACGAGTTTTATTTGGAGGACAAAACACAGTTCCGACCCGGTGTTTCTTCAGAATGCGAGCGATTTTCCCCGAGAGTGCGCCTGTGTATGGAATAAATGCAGTGCCTACCTCCTCCTTCGTGACTTCATCCATCTCAGGAGGTTGTGCTGCAGTGGTTGGGCGGAGAGCACGTTGAATCTGCCACTCTGAGTACACAGTTTTTCGAAATATTCAGATTCAACGTGCTCTCCGCCCAACCACTGCAGCACAACCTCCTGAGATGGATGAAGTCACGAAGGAGGAGGTAGGCACTGCATTTATTCCATACACAGGCGCACTCTCGGGGAAAATCGCTCGCATTCTGAAGAAACACCGGGTCGGAACTGTGTTTTGTCTTCCAAATAAAACTCGTGCACTGGTGGGGAGCGCCAAAGATGACCTCGGTTTGAGGAAGGCCGGCGTGTACCAGATTCCGTGTCAATGTGGCAAGTCGTATATTGGTCAGACGATGCGTACCGTCGAGGATCGATGCCGTGAACACCAGAGGCACACTCGCCTGATGTATCCGAGCAAGTCGGCGGTCGCTGAACATTGTTTGTCGGAAAATCACGCCATGGAATATGACCGCATGAGGATTCTGGTACAGACGTCGAGATACTGAGACAGCGTTGTTAGAGAGGCCATTGAAATTCGCACCAATGACGACCTCATAAACCGTGACTGTGGCTATAATCTTAGCAAGGCTTGGGAACCAGCGATCGGGTTAATAAAGAGTAAATCGAGCAAACGTATAGTTGTGACGACCACGGCGGACAGAGCCATCACTCCGACGCCATCTCAGACGCCGTCGCAATCTGTTCCACGGCGTGACCGTGGCGCGGGGCGCGGACGGCGGAGGGAGCGCGCCGCGGGCGGAGGGTATTTAAATCGGCCGCCGCCGTGACCGAACCCAGTTCCCTCCGAGGAGCCATAGCGTACGGATCTCCGTACCGGCACGTTCACAGGAGCTCTGTCCATCAGTTCACCTGATGATGGCGACATGTATGATCGCCGAAATATTGTGCCCGTTGGACACTATAGACTGGCAGCACACCTGTGGATATTTTGACTATCAAATACGCCGGGAGAAACTCAAGAATCACAACGTAAATGTGGGTTTACTATAAGCATTGTAGTTAGTGTGAGTGTGGATTTAGAATCGATAACCACAACATTGTTCCCATCATGTGTTAAAACTGTTAATATCACAGCATGTTTGTGCTAATTGCACAGTGCCAAGTAAGGTTTTATCTTCTTTCAGAGTCTCAGGATACACACCGTCATCTTGAGGTTTCATGAAGAATAAGTTGTACATTGATGCAATAGGTGTGTTAACTGTATGACACAGCAACAATAAGTTACCCTGTACAATGTAAGAGAAATTTATGTAAAGTAGTAAGACAAAATCATCAAAATAACTTAACCTGTTTTTTTCCAGTAATATTATCCAAGTTATGTCACTGAAATTGTACAGTCTAAGTCCAAGTGTCAATTTTTATTTTCAATCTCAGTAGTGTTAAACTCATTCCTCTAAGGAAACCATCTCCTCCAACTCACAATATCTCTCATATGTACTATGCAAAGTTAAAATCATATAACCTAAACACACAAAAAATCATTAAGTTAAAATCTACCCCCCCCCCCCCCCCCCCCCCCCCCCCCCCCTGCCTGTTGATAAGGGTGAAACAATATGCAATACGTTGCCATACACAAATGAACCAATCCTAACAAGTTAAAAAAAACTCAAGTGATATCAACCAATGTAACATGTTCATTCAAAAATGTATATCACAAATATTGAAAAGGCTGGTCGTTCACTGACCAAATCATCCAAAAATCCTAAAGCTTTACAAGGCACCCACCAGAGTGATGGTATCAAGCGAAGTCACCAATTCGAAACTTCGCAGAACCAATTCATTCCCCTATCTGCTGCTGTCACCCCTGGATCGAGCATGAAAAAACACCTTCAGAGTCAAAATTCCTGATAGCTTTGTCAAATGTCATAAGCTGATGTATAAATGTAAAACAATTTCTTCATCAATCAACATTCTCAAATTCTCAATCCAATTTGTCTCAGTACCGAAAAGTACTTTTCAAATGTATCACTCACAGGTTTTCAAAAGACAAAATTCACCACTTTCAAATGTATGCAAAACAACAACAGAAAATCAGATGTATCAATCTGTATATGAGTGATGTGCTACTGAAGTGTAACTTTATGATACACTACTGGTCATTAAAATTGCTACACCATGAAGATGACGTTCTACAGACGCGAAATTTAACCGACAGGAAGAAGATGCTGCGATATGCAAATGATTAGCTTTTCAGAGCATTCACACAAGGTTGGCACAAGCGGCGACACACACAACGTGCTGACATGAGGAAAGTTTCCAACCAATTTCTCATACACAAACAGCAGTTGACTGGCGTTGGCTGGTGAAATGTTGTTGTGATGCCTCGTGTAAGGAGAAGAAATGCGTACCACCATGTTTCCGACTTCGATAAATGTCGGATTGTAGCCTATTGCGATTGCGGTTTATCATATCGCGACACTGCTGCTCGCGTTGGTCGAGATCCAATGACTGCTAGCAGAATATGGAATCAGTGGGTTCAGGAGGGTAATACGGAACGCTGTGCTGGATCCCAACTTCCTCGTATCACTAGCAGTCGAGATGACATGCATTTATCCACATGGCTGTAACGGATTGTGCAGCCACATCTCGATCCCTGAGTCAACAGATGGGGACGTTTGCAAGACAACAATCATCTGCATGAACAGTTCGATGACGTATGGAGCAGCATGGACAATCAGCTCGGAAACCATGGCTGCGGTTACCATTGACGGGGCATCACAGACAGGATGGTATACTCAAAGACGAACCTGGGTGCACGAATGGCAAAAGTCATTTTTTCGGATGAATCCAGGTTCTGTTTACAGCATCATGATGGTCGCATCCACGTTTGGCGACATCGTGGTGAACGTACATTGGAAGTGTGTATTCGTCATTGCCATACTGGCTTATCACCTGGTGTGATGGTATGGGGTGCCATTGGTTACACGTCTTGGTCACCTCTTGTTCGCATTGACGGCACTTTGAACAGTGGACGTTACATTTCAGATGTGTTACGACCCGTAGCTCTATCCTTCATACGATCCCTGCGAAACCCTACATTTTAGCAGGATAATGCACGACTGCATTATGCAGGTCCCGTACGGGCCTTTCTGGATACAGAAAATGTTTGACTGCTGCCCTGGCCAGCACATTCTCCAGATCTCTCACCAATTGAAAACTCCTGGTCAATGGTGGTTGAGCAACTGGCTCATCACAATACGCCAGTCACTACCCTTGATAAACTGTGGTATCGTGTTGAAGCTGCATGGGCAGCTGTACCTGTACACGCTATCCAAGCTCTGTTTGACTCAGTGCCCAGGCATATCAAGGCCGTTATTACGGCCAAAGGGGGTTGTTCTGGGTACTGATTTCTCAGGATCTATGCACCCAAATTGCGTGAAAATGCAATCACATGTCAGTTCTAGTATAATATATTTGTCCAATGAATACCCGTTTATCATCTGCATTTCTTCTTGGTGTAGCAATTTTAGTGGCCAGTAGTGTACATATGGTTTAAGCTGCACTGTGTTTCTCAATCAAAACACTTTCCTGGATCTAGGATAGATGAATCTGTATGCATTGGGATGTGGCATTTCACAAATTTCAAGAGGACGTAAACTTTTGATCTCCTTATTTATAGCTTTTGATTTCTCATAACTTTTCATTAACACCAGATCACTAACTTTGTACTGAATCACCTTAACATTTTTGTCATACCTTAACTTCTTCTTGCTGTGATACATCTCCAAATTTCTCCTTGCAATATCTTCTCTCTTATCAGGAGACAACTCAGAACACTTGGGAAATGTTGCTAGTTCATTCAATAAATTTGTTGGTTTCTTATTGTAATGTATCGTGTAAGGAGAAAATCCAGTAGTTATGTGTTGCAGATGGTTGAGAATATCCTCAAATTGTGTTACATATGAGTACCAATCTGAATGATCTTGGAAACAGTAAGTCCTACAAAGTCGACCAATCTCACACATGTATCTGTCAGTAAGATTGCAAGATATTGAGTAAATGGAAATGCAAATATGATATACTGATCTGCCATAAACTGTTTCCATATATGTGAGATGAACTGGCTTCTATTGTTGGACAATATAGCTTTAGGTTTGCCAGCATTGGTGAAATAATCATTTTCAAAGCACTGTATAATTTTTGTACTGGTAGCCTTTTTCAATGGGTAAAATTTAACTAATTTACTAAACAAATAAACCACAACAAAGATATAACTGTATCCTTCTTTGGAACGAGGTAATTGTCCAAAGAAGTCATCTCCAAATAACTCAGATTTACCTTTGGGTATAATGCTATTTAAAAAATCTTTATGGCACTGATTTGTTACCTTTACTCTCTGGCATCTGTCACAAGAAGCTAGCCAACATTTTACTCTCCTGGATATATTATGAAAATAAACATTTTCGTGTAGCTTTTGAGTGCATTTCATAATACCACAGTGGACAAAACTCTCATGTATAAACTTGATGAGTAAGTCTATGTGCTGTTAGGGCCAACATAGCTTCCAGATATCAGAGTTTGGTCTGTGTCTCCTGAACAAAATACCCATGTGCACCTGGTAATACTGTTCAACTTTATCCTCACCTTTCTTACTGAGGAAGCTTTTCACTAGTTTCAAGTCCTCATCTTGGTTTTGGTGCCTCTGTAATTGTTCACAAATTTTTCTAATTTCTCTCTCACATTTCACTCCCTTAATGAACATAATTCTAAAGTTCTTGTTCTTCTGAATCTCAATATTCTCCTGATCATTACCAACTGACAACCTAGATGAGGCATCAGCAACATAATTTTGCTCACCGTTGATATGGGAAATAGTGTAATAAAATTGCTGAAGAAATAATGCCCAACGAGTGATTCGGTTATGATACAGCTTACATTCCAGTAAATAGCTCAGAGCTTTGTGATCAGAGAATACGATGACTTTATCTCCAGTGAGATGGTTCCTAAATTTCTTGAAACCCCACAAAATAGCAAGAAACTCTTTCTCAGTGACTGTGTAATTCCTTTCGTGTTTAAGTAAACTCCTGCTTGCAAAACTTATTGCATATTGTTCCATCTGACCATCAACTTCTTTCTGCTGAAAAATATAGGCACCAAGCCCATAATCACAACTATCTGCCATAAGGCAAAATGGTAAGGAAAGATCAGGCCTACATAGAATCTGACTATTGCAAAGCTGTTTTTTGATTTCATCAAAAACTGTTTGACATTCTGTGGACCATTCCCATAATGTGTTCTTTTTCAATAAATGAAGTAAACATGGTTCATTCAGAACTTGTGATCTTATGTATTTATGATAGAAGTTACATAATCCATAGAAGGATCTCAGTTCCTCTTTATTCCTGGGTCTGGGAAAACTGGCAATAGCTTTAATTTTATCTACATTGGGCAGAAATCCTTCCTCACTGATGGTGCGACCCAAGAGGTTCGAAGATTTAAGCCCAAATCTACATTTAGCTAATTTGAGGGTCATACCTCCTTTTCTGAATTTCATTGCTACCTTCTTAATTGTCTTGATGTGTTCATTCCATGCACTACTCATTATGAGAATGTCATCAACATAAATAATCAGCGTGGATAGTATCTCACTACCTAACACTAAATCCAAGGCTCTTATAAATTCTGCAACTGGAACATTGAGACATAACTTTTTCCAGAGAATAAAAAGGTAGTGTATTTTCTGGAACTAGGATCAAGAGTGATCTGATGGAAGTCTAATGTCAGATCCAAACAAATAAAGTACCTGGCACCATGTAACTTATTTAATAATTCTTCCATTGACTCTGGGTGATCTGTTTCCCTTTCCAAATATTTGTTTAGATGTCTGGAATCAAGTACAAGCCTGACTCCACCATCTTTTATGGATACGACAACAAAAGGGTTGTTGTACTGGCTTATGCTTCTTTCAATAGTTCCACACTCTTGCTACTTTTGGAGTTCCCTCTCCACAATCTGTTTCTTATATGTAGGTACTGAGTATGGACTTATGAAGGGCTGATGCCACTTCAGCTGAAGCTTACAAGAATAATTCTTAACTTTACCTGGCTTTTCACTGAAAATATCTTCAAACACCCAAAATATCTTTGAACTCTCTCCGTACACTTTCAAGTTCAGATTTTTTGTACTCAGTAAGCCTATCAGTCTCATTGACCTTATCACTAACCAAATGTTCAAAGTCCTTAACAGTAACATCAACACCCGTAAGATCATCTAAAACTCCTTTCTTTACTTCTACCTCATAGCCACACACTTTGTTAGTTGTAGAATCAGCAGTTCTTAGATATAGCTTAGTATGACCAGAAATTTGAACTTTGTTCTCACAACAGTCAATTCCATACTGAACCTCTGAATTAATCCAGTCAAAACACATATTATACTTTAAGATCCAATCTATTCGCAGGTGTATCTCATCGTTGATATCACTGATGATCAGACAACCTTGCTCAAACACAGGTTTTCCTATATGGAAGGTAATTAATGCTTCTTTATTAACCACTTTGCTGTACTTACCAGTTGCACCTTTGATTTTAACTCCTGAGATTGATTGATTGATTTCTTTATTAATCCATGTAACAATTTACATTGTGTGGATTTCGTCAGCAAAATCATATACAATACAATATACCTACAATTATACACATAAAATTAGTATTTACACACATTTTTGAGGTATCTTAAATTAGTTTTATATCCTTGTGTAATTTGTAATTTTCTTATAGTACTGTACAATTTTTGATTACATATCATAATTATTTCCTCATGTATTACAATGCAGGCTACTTTAATTACACTACATGTTTTAATTCAGATAGTCCATTACTGCGTAATAACTTTTATTTAATAAAAAAAAAATTAGTTTTGTTTTGAACTGTCCGATTGTGTCAATATCTCTTATTTTTTGGGGTAATTTATTATATAATTTAACAGCATTGTACAACAAGCTCTGCTGAGTTTTAACTTTATTTTTCCTCTCTAGATGCAGATTGAATTGGTTTCTAGTTTCATAGCTGTGTACTAATGAATTTTTCATATAGCAGTCAATATTTTTTTTTACATACATAACACTTTGAAAAATGTATTCACAGGGGACAGTTAGGATTTCCAGCTTTTGGAAATGTTCAAGGCAGTGAGCCCTACTGCCACTCTTGGTTATTATACGAATTGCTCTTTTTTGTAATTTGAAAACTATTTGAATATTTTTACTGTTGACTCCCCAAAATATTATTCCATAGGTAATAACAGAGTGGATATAAGAAAAATATACAGATCTGACACATGTAGTATCACAAACTGCAGTCAGAATTCTCAGAGCATAGCATGCTGTAACGATTCTGCTACTAAGTATTTTAATATGTTCTTCCCACTTTAACTGACTGTCAATATGCATACCAAGAAATTTTGTGTAGTCTACACATTCTATAGTTTCATTGTTTAACTTAAAGTTGTTAAAGTGTGGTTTTTTGCAGACATAGAAGTTAACAGCATTTGTTTTTTTAAGATTTAGTGTTAGTTTATTATTGGATGCCCACTCACGTACACTGTTTAGTGTTTGTTCGACTTTTTCTTTTAGTGCATCTGGTGATTTGTCACTGATTAGAACATTTGAGTCATCTGCAAACAATATTGTTTGTCCATGCTTGATGCTCTGTGGGAAGTCGTTTATGTAAATGAGGAATAGTACTGGGCCAAGGACACTACCCTGTGGGACACCTATATTTACATAATTTGGGTCTGAAGTATACTTTACAATATAGTTCGAGCAACTTGAAATATGTGAGAGTTCAGTTATCTGTCTTCTATTTTTTAGATATGACTGGAACCACTTTTTCACAAGTCCCCTAATTCCAAGTTCATCTAACTTATTTAACAATATGTTGTGGTCTACTGTATCAAACGCTTTAGTTAGATCAAGAAATATACCTGTTGTGTAGTTCCCTTTATCTAATGCTTCTAGAATGTTTTTTGTGAGGTGTGCTGTTGCTGATTCTGTGCTTTTCCCTGATCAAAATCCAAACTGGTCAACAGACAGTAAGTTGTATTTATTTAAATAACTGATTAGCCTATCTTTCATAATAGTTTCTAATATTTTTGCAAAGCATGATAGTAGAGAAATTGGCCTATAATTTTCAATTATTCCTGCATCACCTTTTTTGAAGAGAGGTAGTAATTTTGCATATTTTAAATAGTCTGGAAAGTAGCCCTGCTTGAAAGATTGATTTATAATATCAACTAAAAGTGGAAGTAGGCTCTTGATACAATCCTTAATTATAAAAATGGGGACTTCATCCAGACCAGCTGAGTTTTTGTTTTTCAGTTTGCTGACTGCTTCATAGACTTCTTCCTGTGTTGTAGGGAATAACACCATTGAGTGTGATACACCATTATTTGGCTTTTTGACCTGAGGGGCTGTTAGAAAATTTTCCTGTAATTTTATTCCTATGCTACTAAAATAATCATTTATATAGTTTGCCAAATATATTGGGTCTTTTATTAAAGTCCCTTCCTCTTTGATTTTCAAGTTTGACAGATTCATTTTCCTGGTACCAGTTTCCTGCTTCACAATCTTCCATACTGCCTTATTTTTGTTTTCAGCAGAGTGCACTATTTTGGAGTTATGAGCTCTCTTTGCTGCAAACAATATTTTCCTATATGTTTTCCTATATCTTTTATAAAAGAGTGAGAAAGCAGGATTAGTTTGGCTGTGTTTAATGGAGCTCAGGTACTTTAGTGTTTCAGATGATTTTTTGATTCCTTTTGTGACCCACTTGCTTTTTCCTGCTGTTGGTAATGGACATAATACTTAAGGAAATGTTTCTTCAAAATTTAATTTAAACAATGTCATGAAATTTTTGAATTTTTCATTTGCATCTACCTCTGAGTATACTGAGTCCCATGTTTGTCCTGCTATCTGTTTGGCAAACTCATGTCTATTTTTTTTAGAAAAAATTCTTCTGTAAATATGCATTTTCTTTGTTTCTTCTGGAGCCACTTGTATATTAATGATTTGAGCTGAGTGATCAGATAATCCTAGCTCTGCTACCACCACCTCACAGTTTTCTTTGCCTAAATCTGTTAATACCTGATCAACAGCTGTCTTTGAGTATTTTGTTATTCTGGTTGCACTGTTAACCATTGGAACTAAATTGAAACTTTGAGCAAGACTTTGTAATGAGTCCCATGTAGAATCAGGATTCAGTTTATCCACATTTAGGTCTCCACATATGAGAATGTGGTTCTTTGGAGTGGATATCTTGTCAAGAACATGATTAAGTTTGGAGAAAAAAATATTGAAGTCTCCAGTAGGAGATCTGTATATACATAAGATAATCAAATTCCTACACCTGTATTGGTCCCTGATTTCAACTGCTGCCAGTTCAAAATGTTGCTCTTCACTGATTACACATAAATCGCTTCTGGTCTTATACTGATAATTTTGTTTTACATAAATACAACACCCTCCACACTTCATAGAAGTCCTACAGTATGCACACGCTAAATTATAAGACTGCAAGACTAACTGATTAATTTCAGCCTCATTGCACCAATGCTCAGTGAGACAAACAACTGAGCACTCTGTAGACTCCAGCTCCACTTCTAGCTGTTGGGTCTTATTTGCTAGGGAACATATATTTTGGTGAACAACTGTTAAGTAATTTTTTCCACCGCTATTTGCATTCCCACTTTTTTTCGTTTTAATGTCGTTCTGTTTTGGTTCAACTGCTTCCTTATTACGATTACACTCACGTTTTTTGTTTGCATATGTTATTCTTGGATAGTCACCCCCTGCAGACTGTATTAGTTTCCCTTATTTTTTATAATTTTACATAAATCCAGGAGCATTTTACTGAAAGTCATTGCACCTAGTCTGTTTAGGTGCAGGCCATCCCTACCCAGACATTTGTCGTCGAGAAATTTATTTGGGTCAACAAACACAACACCAAGTTCGTCGCACTGTTCCCTCAATGTAGTCAGGATTATTCTGTACTCTAAATTTATCAGATATGATTGAAATTGCACTGCCAGTGTCAGACATAAACCTGTCCAGTTACCCACCAATATCTCTATGTATGGGCTACCCGTATAATTATGTTGTTCTGTAACATTATCTTCTCTCAATAAAACATTCTCAACCTCCTTAAAGTCTAAGTCACATAACTGGTTTACACTATTGTTGGACATTTGTATAGGATGAATGGGTATCTCTATGTTAAGGACATCTTTACTTAATTCATTTGATTGACAATTGAAGATGGGATTGGTGCGAGCAGTTAACTGACTGTTCACATCAAGTTGATGATCATTCATATTATCTGTTGCAACCTCCCCACAGTTTCTGAAGTGTTCGTTAATTCTACTGTCAGTTTCAGTATGTTGACTACTTTTGTCCTGGTTTGCTACAATGCCACTTACATCAGTTGGAATTAGTTGGCTTTTCTGCATTGAATAACTGGTACGGTTATTATTGAATATTTCTAAGTACACCACTTGAAAGGCCTCAAGTGAAGGAAGTATTGGTTTTCCTGGTTGTGGGAGTTGTGGTTATTGTTCCTATTACCATTCCAATTATTGTGATTGTTGTGGTTACTGTTGTTGTGGTGGTTCCTTCTGTGTCTGTTATGAAAGTTCTGCTGGTTATGATTATCAGAACCACCATTATGGTTACCATTTCTGTTATGTGAATTTTTGTATCTGTCTTCCTCATCTAAGCTTTTTCTAATTTATCAACATGCCTTAAGAAATTATTAATTGTGTCATCAGGACTGCAGGCTAGGCCCCATTGAGCTCTTCTGGGCAAACGTCTTCTTAAAGCACCTATAAGTATTAAATCATCTAGCGGTTTGTCAAGATGAGCAAGCTTGCGCAGCTGTCTTTCACAGAATTCCCTCATCAATATATTACCAGGCCTGTAATGGCTACCATTTAAAAATGCACTTTTAATGCTGGCCTGTTTGTCTGCAGACCAGAATTTGTTTAAGAATAGCTGCTCAAATTCTTTAAATGTAATTTTAGTTTGAATATGCTAACTGGCTCAAGACAGGGCTTCACCATCAAGAAACTGTTTTGCTAATTTTATTTTAGCCGAGTCAGACAAGCCAGCAAGAAAGCTATCTCTACACTGACAGATAAAATCAATGAGATGCACCTTAAAATCCCTGGGAAAATATTTAAGCAATAAGTTGCAGGATGCTACAGAGCTACCGTTAACTTGTAGGTGCACCATAGTTGATTCTACATTGTTCAGACGAGATTCGAAAGTTTGAATATTTTGAGAAACAACACTTATTTTATGGTTAACATTTGAAAAATGTTCCTGCATTTGATTATCATTCAGTTTTAGTCTTTCCTCAATAAAGGAGCTTTCTTGCTCGATGTATTGATTGATAACCTTAAACTCTGCATTGTGTCTATCGAGTTCTTAACATGAGATTCTGCATTTTACAACCTGTCAGTAACTGTTTGAAAATCTATGGCAGCAGATTCGCATAGCTGACTGATTTCTAACATATTCATTAGAGTCTTTAATATCTTGTTAATTGTTCTAACAGATTCATTCAGGTAGCAATAGTATGATTTAAACCTTCAAATTTACTATCAATATCCTCTTTCAGGTCTTTAACATCCTTTTGTAGACCTTGTTGCAGATCCTTGTTATTTTGTTTTAATAGTTCTGCTAAGTTTGCTAGTAAACCAGATTCTTGCTCTCTTGATCCGAATCCCAAAAATGGTGGGCTTTCCAATGATAGCTGCCAGTTTGGTGTCGACATGTGGGTTAGTTGTAATGGAGTAGATGTTTCTCCTGTAATGTCTATATTCTCGGAGCTAGAGGGATGATGGTTATGGGAGGGCACAATATACACAACAGCAAATCCTAACCCCAAACTTTGTCACATGCATTTAACACCTTAGCCTCCGATATAGTCACTCGCAAACTCTATGAAAAGGAATTGAACAGAAAGTTAGTTACTGAAAAATATCATACTCATCTTTTGTGTGACAGTCCTGTGATGATTTGGTCACCCTTCACTTATTAAGTTCTTTTATTCGCAAATCCATGTGCAAATTTTGTACATGGCAACACACTATTATCTGCAAACATACAAACATATTAAAGACCACCTTTGTGCAATCCCAGCACCTCCAACACATTGAAATGTTCCTGCTAGCTTGGGAAGCATTCCAATTACTATTGGTGTGTTGAGAGGGTCTCTCACGTTAAGGATTACACTGAATAGCAACATTTGCACTTACAGAATTCACCCAATTATCCCCTTCCTTGTTTCCACTCCAGCACTACACAGCCTCCTATTCCACCAATGCATCCATTAATCTTTTTAATTTCCTCTACTTCTCTTACTTACTGCCCCTGCCCCCTCCGTCAGACTTCCTGACTGCATCTAACATCCCTGTCCTGTCCTCACCACTTTCCTGCATGCTTCCTGCATGCTCCCACAAGCAGCACTACACAGTGCCCCACCCCTACCCTTTTATCCCACCACTTCCATGACTCAGCTGCCTCCTTACCCCCACCACTCACAGGTTGCTTCTCCCATCAGACGCTTTTGCTCACACTTTCGCCTCAATGTCCAGAGACAGAGGTCAAAGGCATGCGTGCACATGAGCACTTGCACTTACACACACTTGCACTCGTGCTCGCATTTGTGTGTGTGTGGCTTTGTGCTTGCATGAATGTGTGTGTGTGTTTCTTACTTTAGAAGAAGGTCTTTTGGTTGAAAGCTCAAATGTGTGGATGTTTGGCAATCGTGTTGTTGTGCTTGTCTACAGCTCAACATCTCCTCTATATGATATTGCAGTGCCTGTGTTATTCTGATTATGATGCAAAGTTCCTTTGGACATGCATGCATGCACTGTGGCAACCACAGCTGCTACGAGACACACCAAATAAATTTGCAGTTGTGAATAAGGACTACAATCCATCAACTGGAGAATGGAATGACAACAAATTTCTTCCAGACCGGCACTCGAACCTGGATTTCCCACTTATCGCGAGCTATCTTACCATTTGGCTATCTGTGCATGACCCATGGCCAGACCCAAACTTCTATATGTCGTCAGCCTTGTGTCTGCGATCTGTACTCGTACATCCATTGTGTATATTCATGTACAGGTCAAAGTTACTTGCCCAATATCGGCAGATAATTATGTTATTGCAGTGCCTGTGTTATTCTGATTATGATCCAAAGTTCCTTTGTACATGCATGTATATCCAAAGGAAAGGGCACTGTGGTGACCACAGCCATTACAAAACACAACAAATGAATTCGCAATTGCAAATAAGGACTACCATCAGCTGTAGAATGGAATGACAACAATGAAAATTTGTGCCGGCCCGGGACTCAAACCCGGAATTCCCATTTGTCAAGAGTGGTCACCTTACCATTTGGCTACCCGTGCATGATTCACAGCGAGACCCAAACTTCCAAATGTCATCAACCATGCGTCCACAGCCTGTACTCCTTTATCGGCTATGTATATTCCCATACAGGTCAGACGTTTTACTAGAAAGTCGCTTGCCCAGTATTGGCAGTTATATGTGATAGTGCAGTGCCTGTGTTATTCTGACTGTGATGCAATGTTCCTCTGGACATGCACATATGCAATTATGATCCACAAAAAATGCAAGTAACTAATTAAAGAAATTAAAATAGAATGGAAAAATAGTCACAACAGGTTCAAATAGTTGTGTAAGGTGCTTCCAGCATTACTAGGTTATTTGCAACTACACACCATCTAGTGTACAGTGGAGAAGGTTCATTGCAATTGTAAAAAGAATGGACTTGTGGCAGATACTGCTGATGTTACTGGGAATTCAACTCACAATCACTGCAGATGGACATGAAACATCACTATAACAGCATTTGAAAAATAAAGGCATTTGGTGAGCACATTGGTTTTCTATTCTTTTCAAGCAATTTGAGTATCAGATGTTTGAAATATTGTAATTATTGCTGGTAACATATGGATACCCAGTGTAATATAAGATTTTAGCTCTTTTTCTTTGTTCCAGGAAGCCTCCTAAATCCCAACCAACAATTTTCTCTATATATTTCTTTCAAACAACTTATTAAACTCTGCATACATTATTTTGAAATAACATAGCTTATTACTTCTAACAGCAGACAATGAAAAAGAATGCTACATATATTCAGCAACTGGACCACATAACTCCTCAGACATAGAAAACTTGCAGACATTCACATAAACATTACTCTCAGACACATGGCCATTATCATCTCTTGCCGCTTGTATGAATGTGTGTGTTTTTTCTATACCTAGCAAGTGACTTTGTCCAACAATGGAAACTCCAGGTAGGAATATAAAAAATGTAGGAAAAGATAGATTGCTACTTGCCATACAGATGGCACATTAAGTTGGAGATAGGCACAATTGAAAGACACTTACAAATAAGCTTTTGGCCATAGCCTTCACCAGAAAAAGAGAAATACACACTATCTACTCACACAAGCAAGCACATCTCATGCACACATGACCACCAACTCTGGCAGCTTGGGCCAGAATGCAATATCAAATGGGATGGAAGCAGCAGTTGGGAGGTGGCAGGGAAGGGGGAGTGAAAATGGAAATGAGCGTACGGCATTGTGGTCCAGGAGTCCCCCATTTGGGGAAGTTCGGTCGCCAAGGGCAAGTACTTCCTGCATTTGATACCACATTGAGCGACATGCATGTCAGAGACGGGTATGAAATGATGATGATGACAACTCAACACCTAGTCCCTGAGAGGAGAAAATCTCCTGCCCGAGCGTGGAATCGATCCCAGGCCCCTTGGCATGGCATTCTGCCGCGCTGACCACTCAACTAATGGGGGTGGATGGAAGAGGGAGTGATAGCAATGTATGGGTGGGGGGAGAGACGAATTGTACGTGGCAGTGTGTGCAGGGACTAGAATGTTAACAGGCATAGAATCAGGGGTTGTGGGGCAGGGAGGTGGGGAAATCGGAGCAAAAAAAAGAGGAATCGTAAGAGATAGGTGGGTGCATTGGCAGAGGGCAGCAAACAAAGATGATGGGAGAAGGCAAATAGGGAGGTCATAGAACCGAGAAGGTGGAAACTTTTGGATCGAGGGTGTGCGGAATATTTTACCACATGTTCAGGCCAGGATTATTACGGGAGCGGAAAATGTGCCATAAGGATAACTTCCAAGTGCAGAGTTCAGAAAAGCTGATGGTCAAGGGGAAATCCAGATGGCTTGGGTAATGAAGCAGCCATCGAAACTGAGCCTGTTGTGATCAGCTGCTGTGCCACAGGATGGTCTACTTTGCTCTTAGCCTCAGTTTGGTGATGGTTGTTCATTATGGTGAACAGCTGATTGGTAGTCATACCAACATACAAAGTAATGACTGCAACAGAGCTGGTAAATGACATGGCTGCTTCCACAGGTGCCCCAGTCCATGATGGGGTAAGATAAACCTGTGACAGGGCTGCGATAGGAAGCGATGGTTAGGTGTATGGGGCAGGTCTTGCACCTGGGTCTTCCACAGGAATATTATCTTTGTGGTAAGGAGTTGAGATTGGGACTCTGATGGGGATGAACTTGGATGTTGTGGAGGTTGGGTAAGTGATGGAACAACACTTTAGGAGGGGTGGAAAGAATCTAGGGTCAGATACTGGTTCTTGGGGGCTGATGGGAAGATTGGATTTGTGAGGGGAAATGGCATGGGAGATCTATTTGTGGACTAGGTCTGGGGCGGGGGGAGGGGGGGTTTGCCTGTGTGTGGAGGTTTTGGTGAGATATTCAGCATACTGGGCATTTGTCACTGCAGATACGCTGTCCATGGGTGGCCAGGCTCTATGGGATTTTTTGATGTGAAATGAATAACAGCTGTCAAAATGCAGGTACTGTTGGCTGTTGGTGGGCTTAATGTGGGCAGAGGTGCAGATGGAGCCGCCAGACAGGAAGAGGTCAACGTCTAAGAAGGTGGCACACTGGGTTGAGGAGAACTAGGTGAAATGGGTGGGAGAGAAAGTGTTGAGGTTGTGGTAGGGGGAAAGTACGATGTCTTGAATGGAGGTAGGGTCTCTTGGCCATGAGTCCAGATCATGAAGATATCATCAATGAATCTGAACCAGAGCAGGGGTTTGGTGTTTTGAGAGGCTAAGAGGTCTCCTCTAGTTGGCCCATAAACAGATTGGAGCAGGAGGGTGCCATGCGTGTACCCATGGCTGTGCCACGAATTTGTTTGTATACCTTCCCTTCAAAGGAAAACTAATTGTGGATTAGGGTAAATTTTAGTAATGTGTATGAGGAATGAGGAAGTGGGTTTGGAGCCTGAAGGACATTGGGAAAGGTAGTATTCAACAGCAATAAGACGAGAGATTTTGGTGTCTAGGGAGCTGGCATCAACAGTGATGAGTACAGATGCAGTAGTTAAAGGAGTGGGGATGGTGGAGAGTTGGTGAAGTGGTTGATATCTTTGATGTGGGATGCTAAATTACATGAAATTGGTTGGAGGTGTTGGCCAATGAGGACGAAAATTCTTTCAGATGGGGCATAATAACCATGCACAATGGGGCATCCAGGATTGTTGGGTTTGTGGATTTTGGGGAGCATGTAGAAAGCACATGTGCAAGGTGTCATAGGTGGAAGGAGGAAATGAATTCAGGGGAGAGATCATGGGGAGGGCCTAAGGCTTTATGTGGGGATTGGAAGTTGTGTTGGACTTCTGGGATAGGATCACTCTGACTGTGTTTATAGGTGAAGGAGTCTGGTAATTGGCAGAGGTCTTCCACCAGGTAGTCACTGTGATTCATAAAAGCAGTGGTGGAACCTTTGTCTGCAGGTAGGATGATTAGGTCAGGATTTGTTTTGAGATAGTGTATGGCTATTATTCCTTCTACTGAATGGATGTTGTTCTGAGAAAGGGACCTGAGGAAGTATGGTGAAGCTGAGTTGGAGTAAAGAATTCCTGGAAGGTGACCGGCAGTGGGTGGTTGGTAGGAGGGGGGGAGAGGATCATGGTTGGGTGTTGGTATGAACTGGGAGAGGCAGGTTTAATGTTAGACTTAGGTTGGCTTTGGTTAGAGTGCCACAGACGTGTTTCCATTGCAGGCATTGGGAGAAGGACAGTAGGTCACTGCAATGGAAACTCTGTAACTTTGTAATGCTACACATTCATAGATTAAAACTATGCAAAATAATGTCATTGAAACTATTATCAACACAGATGTGGCAGCTAGAGAGGTTTCTCTCATACCCCGTGTATACCAATGATCCCAACAGATTTACTCATTCACTTTATGCTACTGTAGTAAAAACCAGCTGTGAGAAAGAAAATGAAACCAAACATTTCACAGCACAGCATTTTCTCCCTTGCAATCAGTTTTAATAGAAAACCTGTACAATGTTATTTAAAAAAATCAGTCAAGAACTTTGAGACTTTTGCTAATAACATTTCCCCTTTATATGTAAGTATAGATTATCATTTCCTTTGGTAGAAACAAGCACATAAATGAGTAGAAGATGAGTTATCTAGAAGATGAGTTATCAACAATTATGGTAAAACTTAAGTTATTGATGAGAAACAGTGTTTGAAACAGAAGAATCTCAAACCTACACACGGTCGCCAAAGGAAGCTGCTACCACTTGCATGTGCGAGTCATGACTGAAAACAACGAGCATGATAGGGAAAAGTGGAACATACTGAGCTGTGCTCTATTTTAGCTTCAACTTGTGAAATAGTAATAATCCTGAGTTTAGATTGTCTTGTATTATTTTTATACATATTTACAAGTGACAAAAATTTCACTAGTAGTGGTATATCATACTTTTTATTGGATGAGTAATTAGAATAACAAAGGGGAAATTAATGGTGCTTTTAATTCCTCTACCACTTTCTAATGTCACTTAAGAAAGAGGGACACAAGAAACAGTCATAACTACATAAATTGTAGCAACAGTAAGCATTTTAACATGTATAACTTGTAAGTCAGCAATTCTTCTAGAACACAATGCCTTCTAGAGAAAGGGTGCAACATTATTTTAGAATCAACTATATTGAAATATTCTTCACAGGATATAATTCCAGCATACATGTTTGATGTTCAGGTGACGTAAGTAGTGCACACTTATGTTTGAAGTCCTTCCATCTTTCAGCAAATATCTGCTGCTGTTCCACTGGAGCCTTGCAATTGTTCACTGAAAAAAGATTGAGTCATAAAATATTCAACCTCACTTGTGGAAGGTACATTTTAATAGTACAATAAATTCGTTATATTTGATCTTGCTTTAGCAGCAGTAGTAGTTTTTGCATATTCTTACTTCATGTCTGTTGTATTTTACATGGTTTAAGAATTCTGCCACTGAATATAAGCAGTGATCTAATAAGAATGCCATTAGGAATTTGTGAAACAGAGAAAATGAAGAAATAACTTTAATTGTTTGTGGCAGACTATTGTACATTTGTATTGCACTATTTGTACTGGAGTTTATAGGCTGTTGTCCGTACTGACTGAACATGGAGGTTTTTTTTGGCCTGGTATTATGTTCATGTACTTTACATGTTTTATTTATCTCTTTGATATTTTTCCTCACATATTTACAATTTTCCAGAATAAAAAGACTGGGGAGAGGGGGGATGGAAGACTTTTAAAGGGAGACCTACATGAGTCAGTCTGTTTTGCATGGTGCATTGCTCTTACAGCTCTTTTTTGGGTCTGGAAGATTACTGAGCTAGCAGCTTTGCCACCACAGAATATAATTCCATACTGCAGAATACTGTGGAACTGGGCAAGTTATGCAACTCTAACAGTGTGGAAGCTTGCTTTGTGTGCAAGTAAGTGTAGGCTGCAGCATACTTTTTTCATTGTTGTATTCATTTATGTTATATGTGTCTGCCATCTAAAATAATTTTGATGCCTTATGCCTAAACATTTTGTTTCCAGTTAGGGTGTAATTCCACTGGTGTTCATTGTCACAGAAGTGTTGCAGGCCTCCTCCTTCAAGCAGAAACTAAGTACAGTTGTTTTGGAAGTGTTTATTATTAGTTTATTTCCTCCAAACCAGTCATTTAGCTAGTCTGTAGATTTATTTATGTTTCCTTTTAGCTGTGTTTGGGTTTCCCCTGTAAGAAGTATGCTTGGGTCATCTGCAAACAAAATATTTAGGTGTGATTCTATGCTTACATCTACATAATTTATATACAGAAGGAAAAGAATAGGCCCGAGAATGGATCCTTGAGGGACTCCAGTTTTAATTATGCCTGCATCTGAAAAATATGTTCTAGTACTATCATTTAGTTCATATGTTATTATTACAGTACTTTTTGTTTTCAGTTTGTAAGGTATGAGGAGAACCATTATAATGCGGATCCTCTTATACCATACTTTTGGAGTTTTTCCAACAGGATTGCTCAGATCTAAGAAAATACCAGCAGCATTTTGTTTATTATCCAGTGCTTCTAGATCAATTTCTAAGAAATTATATATGGGACTGGTTGTAGTTGACTGGAATACTCTCTTTCAAATTCTAAAGGCGGCAGGGATAAAATACAGGGAGCGAAAGGCTATTTACAATTTGTACAAAAAACAGATGGCAGTTATAAGAGTTGAGGAGCATGAAAGGGAAGCAGTGGTTGGGCAGGGAGTGAGGCAGGGTTGTAGCCTCTCCCCGATGTTATTCAATCTGTATATTGAGGTTCGCCGATGACATTGTAATTCTATCAGAGACAGCAAAGGACTTGGAAGAGCAGTTGAATGGAATGGACAGTGTCTTGAAAGGAGGATATAAGATGAACATCAACAAAAGCAAAACGAGGATAATGGAATGCAGTCGAATTAAGTCGGGTGATGCTGATGGAATTAGATTAGGAAATGAGACAGTTAAAGTAGTAAAGGAGTTTTGCCACTTGGGGAGCAAAATAACTGATGATGATTGAAGCAGAGAAGATATAAAATGTAGACTGGCAATGGCGAGGAAAGTGTTTCTGAAGAAGAGAAATTTGTTAACATGGAGTATAGATTTAAGTGTCAGGAAGTCATTTCTGAAAGTATTTGTTTGGAGTGTAGCCATGTATGGAAGTGAAACATGGATGATAAACAGTTTGGACAAGAAGAGAATAGAAGCTTTCGAAATGTGGTGCTACAGGGGAATGCTGAAGATTAGATGGGTAGATCACATAAGTAATGAGGAGGTATTGAATAGAATTGGAGAGAAGAGGAGTTTGTGGCACAACTTGACAAGAAGAAGGGACCGGTTGGTAGGACATGTTCTGAGGCATCAAGGGATCACAAATTTAGCATTGGAGGGCAGCGTGGAGGGTAAAAATCGTAGAGGGAGACCAAGAGATGAATACACTAAGCAGATTCAGAAGGATGTAGGTCGCAGTAAGTACTGAGAGATGAAGAAGCTTGCACAGGATAGGGTAGCATGGAGAGCTGCATCAAACCAGTCTCAGGACTGAAGACCACAACAACAACAAACAACTACTCTGGTTATAGATTTATTTTTCTGAAAACCATGTTGGGCATTTCTTATCCAGAAATTCCATTAACCTATTATATGTTATTCTTTCAAATTTTATATATATATATATATATATTTAAATATGTCTGCTTGTGTCTGTATGTGTGGATGGATATGTGCGTGTGTGCGAGTGTGCGAGTGTATACCTGTCCTTTTTTCCCCCTAAGGTAAGTCTTTCCGCTCCCGGGATTGGAATGACTCCTTACCCTCTCCCTTAAAACCCACTTCCTTTCGTCTTCCCCTCTCCTTCCCTCTTTCCTGATGAGGCAACAGTTTGTTGCGAAAGCTTGAATTTTGTGTGTGTGTTTGTGTTTGTTTGTGTGTCTATCGACCTGCCAGCGCTTTTGTTCGGTAAGTCACCTCATCTTTGTTTTTACAACAAATATTGATGCTTTTGTAACAAGCAAAACATTAAATTCCCAAAGCAATCATGAAAATAAATCTACATCTACATCTGCATCTATACTCTGCAACAACTGTCAGATGCATGACAGGGGGTACTTCCCATTGTACCAGTTATTATGGTTTCTTCTCATTCCATTCACATATGAAGTGCAGGAAGAATGACTGTTTGAATGCTTCTGTGCATGCAATAATTATTCTAATCTTATGATCTCTATGTGAGCAATATTAATGGATTTTAGTATATTCCTAGAGTCATCATTTAAAGCCAGTTCTTGAAATTTCAATAATAAGTTTTCTTGGGATAATTTATGTCTATCTTCAAGTAGAGTTCCTTTCTACACAGTTCTTACAGAAGGGTGTGAAGTTTAAGTGGACAGGGGAGTGGGGGAGTACCAGGAAGCATTTGACAAGTTGAAGGAAATGCTGACATTGAGTCTGATTCTTGTTTTTCCAGATTTTGAGAAGGAGCTTATTCTGGCATGCGACACATATAATCAGACACTGCGGTGTGTTCATAGCCAGTAACTTGAGGGGAAGGAGCATCCTGTGGCCTATGTATCAAGACAACAGAATGCAGTAGAAAGGAATCACTCAGTGACAGAGAGGGAAACGTGTAGTGTGGTTTATGAGGTTGCATATTTTAAGTGTTATCTCTATGGGCAAAAATTTCATGTGGTAACAGACCTCGCCACTTTTAAATGGCTGCTGGAACTGAAATATCCATCTAATAGAATTGCAAGGTAGGCTTTAAAGCTTAGTAAGTTTGACTATGGCGTCTTACACAAGACAGGGAAAAAGTGTGATAATATGGACGCACTAAGTAAAAAGGAGGCAATGGTGAAAGTCCTGGGTCATGATCCTGCAGCATGGTAGAAAATACAGGACACTTATGGTGATTGTAAGTGGTACTGGACACAGGCACAGTTTAGCACACATGATGGTCTTTTGTGCAGATAAATGAGGTTAGGACAACAATTAGTGGTGACAGCAAAGCTAAAGGAGAAAGTATAAGGGAAGTGCATGATGATGTATTGTCTGGTAACAGTGGATGTAGGTAGATGAATAGGAGAGTGCCAGGGAGGTATTGGTGGAAGGGAACAATGAATTATGTAGACCAGTATGAGAGAAGCTATATATAGTGTGTGCAAAGGGGTTATTTGAGCCAGAAGCAGATACAACTGTAGATATTGCCAGAAACATCAAGCCATTTTCTGTGTTGGAGACTGATATCATGGTACTGTTCAGTTGAACACCAGCAGGGAACATATTCATTCTAATAATAATAGACCATGTTTCATGGTATGTAGAAATGGTAGCCATGCTGAATCAGCAGGCTTGATAGTCATGCAAGTGTTGTTGAACAACTGGATTTTGAAGTTTGGTGTACTCAAAATGATAATGCTGACCAGGGCACCAATTTTATGTCAGATCTATTGAAAGAACTTTGTTGATTGCTGAAGGTAAAGAAGTTGTGGATGAGCATGCTGCATCTGCAGGCAAATGGGAGGACAGAATGTGTGCGGAGAATGGTTGGTAAGATGCTGGGTTACTATATGAACTCACATCATCAGGACTGGGATGAATATCTGGGGTATGTCATCTGTGCTTACAATCCAAAAGTCCACATGAATAACAGGTTGTCTCCATAAGAGATAGTATAAGGATGGAAAATGCCTTCCGCATTTGATCTGATAAAGGTGGGAAAGGAAAGAAATGGTGAATCAGTGCATGAGTTCATGATAATGGTTCGGGACATGTGGAAATAAGTGCAAAAAGCAAATGGAAAAGCAGGAGGAGGCAGTGAGATGGATGGCGAGTTTGTCATGATACAGAGTGGGGTAATGGGAGATGCTGTCGAGCCCATATATGCCAAAAGGGGAGACCAAGAAATTCATCACCTGGTATCAAGGGTGACATGAGGTAGCAGAAGCCATATCACCTGTCAACATTAAACTTCAATTGCCCACTAATCAACAGTGCACACTGGGCATCTGTGGTTGTTTAATGGATGTGCAGATGGAATTCTGGCTATTTTGGAAGGAAAAAAGGGGAAGCAGAAAAGGTAGAGCAAAGGGAGAAACAGTAAGATGTGATTGAACCAGAGCGTGAAGTGCCATATGTGTTGCGATTTAGGAGGTAGTAGGAAGTATGTGTAATTTTTTTCTATTAGCTAGTAGTGACTGACCATTCCATTCTGTTGTAATTTAGTTATGTGTTTGACTTTATGTCTGTTATAGAGACTGCTAGGGGCAGCAGTCTTTCGAAAATGGAGGAAGGGCGAAGGTGATTCCTGTCCTCTGGTTACCAAAAATGGCAACCTTGGCCCTGGTGCATCTCGTCATCCTCATCGGGGTGAATGCGGAATGATCAATGAATGCGATATCAGGGAATTGAACTGTAAAGAAATTGGCAGAGGAGAATAAAGCAATGGAGGCATGGCATGTGACACAAATATAGAGTTTGGAAGGGGTAGTCCTGAACAATGCATGGCTACTTTGTAAGTTGGCACAAAAGGTGGAGAAGTATGCTAAAATACCAGAAGACATCATGAACCAAAATCTAGGAGCATTAGAGGGATGCTTGGAAGTGCATTATACCAGGATCATGTTGATAAGACTTTTGCAGGTAGTAGCTGACAGTCTGTGGGATGTGCAGGGAGTAGTGACTAGCCTGGAGGAAGCTTTGAATCACACTTTATATGGGCAGCTGAGCACTAATTTGTTTCTACCAGACCAGTACTTTCTGGGATTATACAAAGTGCAGCAATAACTGCCATCAGAGTTAAGTTTGGTAATGGAACCTAGCAAGCAATACCTACCATTTTACTACCACATGGCACTGGCAGAAGTAAAGATTGACCAAGCACAACAATGGTAATTTGGAAACAGATATCTTCGAAGTAGTGAAGCAACTTCAGTCACTTAATAAAGCCAAGTCTAACCTATCCAGATTCTGTAACAATTCAGTTCCTTTCGGAATCTGCTGATGACATAGCTCTATTTTTAGTAACCATATACAACTACTCACTAGATGAAAGACTAGAATTTGAAGAGGTCACTCCAATCTGTAAGAAAGGAAAGACAGTTAATCTGTTAAATATCCCATGTCACTCACATTGATTTGTAGTAGGATTTATGAACATTTACCGTGTTCCAGAATTATGAAATATCTCCAAGGAAATGATCTATGGATGCGTAACTAACACAGATTTGGACAATGTTACGGTATATTGATAATTTTCACTTATGGACCGTCTGACAGCAACTGAATAAAACACAATTTTAGTGCCATACACGTAATTTGTGTTTAATTCAGTTGCTGTCAGACGGTCCATAAGTGAAAATTATCAATATACCGTAGTATTATGTGCAACTGAGGAGGACAGGACCTCAAAAGTTGGACAATGTTGTTTCTGTAAAACATAACTGGATTTTTTTTTGCCTGAAGTAGTGAGAGCTGTCAACAAGGAATCTGAGGTTGAGTCTATATTTCTAGATTTCCAGAAAACTTCCCTCACAATGATCTTCTAATCTTCTAATCTTTGTGTGAGTATGCAGTATCATCTCATTTGTGTGACTTGATTCAATATTGCCTCTTTAATAAAGTCACAGCTCATAGTAATTGATGGGAAGTCATCTAGTGAAACAAAAGTGATAACTGAGGGTCCCCAAGGAAATGTTTTAGTCTCTCTTCTGTTCCTAATCCATATAGACAGTTTAGGAGACAATCTGAACAGTCAGATTGTTTGCAGGTCGTTCTGTCATTTACCACATAGTAAAGTCATTGTAAGTTCAGAACAAATTGTAAAATGATTTAGATACGATATCTGCATAGTGTGGACTGTGGCAGTGGACCTTATACAATAATCCATACTAGCTAGCCTTAAAACCCCCACCAAAACCAAATGAACCCTGGTTACAATCTATCACAAAGCACCTCCTGTCCTACATAAAATACAATAATCACCTCCTGAAACGTCTAAATCCACTCCTATCTCCCACCTGGAACTCTCTTTGTCATGACTGATGTGCACTTTACTTTACACAGACATCCCTCATACACTCACCCTCTCAACACTAGAACACTATTTCTTCAGTGGCCACCTGAAAGACTTCCTAAAATCTGATTTATTGTTACCAAAGCCAAATTCATCCTCAGCCACAACTACTTCACTTGTGATGGTTAGACTTCCAAACAATCAGGGGAACTGCTGTGGGAACCAGTGTGATCCTGCCCTATGATAACCTTTTCGTGGGAGGCATTCCTCCAGACTCCGAAGTTGGGCTCTTGGGCTTGGTACTAATTTATCAGTGACATCTTTGTGGTCTGGACTCATGGTGAAGAAGAACTCCACTTCTTGCAACAATGTAACTGCTTTTCTCAACTCATATTCACCTGCTCCTTTTCCAAACTCAGTGCCACACATGAACTCCACCTCACTGAAGTCCACACCCAATCTCAGTCCATATGAAATCAACCAATAAGCAACAATAAATACACTTTGACACAATTACCACTTTCACATCATTCATTTCCTTACAGCTTAGGTATCAATGACAAATGCACCTCCTCCACCACCAAATTCCTCAACTCTTACACCAACAACCTCTCCCAGGGGCTCTATTCTGTATCGTTCATACCGATCAGCGCAATGTGTTAGCATGTGTAGTGATGTCATTTTCAGTTCATGACTTCCGTATATTTAAGGAATGAAAGATGAAATTGCTGTGTGTGAAACAACTGACAGTGACGTATGTATTTTTTATTGTCACAAATAATTTAACATTTTTTTCTGAATATGTAGCAATTTCTGAATGTGTGGTCAGACAGGAATCTAAGAGCACAACTTAAATTATTGCAAATGAAACTAGCAGCAACCGTCTTTATACTCTTTATTGTTGCAAGTATAAATTAGCCATTGGATCATTAACAATAGTAGACAGAGATGAAAGATCCCTGCCATAATACACTCCTGGAAATTGAAATAAGAACACCGTGAATTCATTGTCCCAGGAAGGGGAAACTTTATTGACACATTCCTGAGGTCAGATACATCACATGATCACACTGACAGAACCACAGGCACATAGACACAGGCAACAGAGCATGCACAATGTCGGCACTAGTACAGTGTATATCCACCTTTCGCAGCAATGCAGGCTGCTATTCTCCCATGGAGACGATCGTAGAGATGCTGGATGTAGTCCTGTGGAACGGCTTGCCATGCCATTTCCACCTGGCGCCTCAGTTGGACCAGCGTTCGTGCTGGACGTGCAGACCGCGTGAGACGACGCTTCATCCAGTCCCAAACATGCTCAATGGGGGACAGATCCGGAGATCTTGCTGGCCAGGGTAGTTGCCTTACACCTTCTAGAGCACGTTGGGTGGCACGGGATACATGCGGACGTGCATTGTCCTGTTGGAACAGCAAGTTCCCTTGCCGGTCTAGGAATGGTAGAACGATGGGTTCGATGACGGTTTGGATGTACCGTGCACTATTCAGTGTCCCCTCGACGATCACCAGTGGTGTACGGCCAGTGTAGGAGATCGCTCCCCACACCATGATGCCGGGTGTTGGCCCTGTGTGCCTCGGTCGTATGCAGTCCTGATTGTGGCGCTCACCTGCACGGCGCCAAACACGCATACGACCATCATTGGCACCAAGGCAGAAGCGACTCTCATCGCTGAAGACGACACGTCTCCATTCGTCCCTCCATTCACGCCTGTCGCGACACCACTGGAGGCGGGCTGCACGATGTTGGGGCGTGAGCGGAAGACGGCCTAACGGTGTGCGGGACCATAGCCCAGCTTCATGGAGACGGTTGCGAATGGTCCTCGCCGATACCCCAGGAGCAACAGTGTCCCTAATTTGCTGGGAAGTGGCGGTGCGGTCCCCTACGGCACTGCGTAGGATCCTACGGTCTTGGCGTGCATCTGTGCGTCGCTGCGGTCCGGTCCCAGGTCGACGGGCACGTGCACCTTCCGCCGACCACTGGCGACAACATCGATGTACTGTGGAGACCTCACGCCCCACGTGTTGAGCAATTCGGCGGTACGTCCACCCGGCCTCCCGCATGCCCACTATACGCCCTCACTCAAAGTCCGTAAACTGCACATACGGTTCACGTCCACGCTGTCACGGCATGCTACCAGTGTTAAAGACTGCGATGGAGCTCCGTATGCCACGGCAAACTGGCTGACACTGACGGCAGCGGTGCACAAATGCTGCGCAGCTAGCGCCATTTGACGGCCAACACCGTGGTTCCTGGTGTGTCCGCTGTGCCGTGCGTGTGATCATTGCTTGTACAGCCCTCTCGCAGTGTCCGGAGCAAGTATGGTGGGTCTGACACACCGGTGTCAATGTGTTCTTTTTTCCATTTCCAGGAGTGTATTTTTAGACTATGCCACCATATATGAAACATTTAGATTCATCAGATGTATGTTATAAACTACAAGGAACTTCAATAGCTGCACTTGCCATACACTCTCAAAAAGGTGTTTTTTAAATTTTGTTTTTATGAACCAAATCATTGATATATCACATAGGGAAATAGGCTACTTCATCATTTGGGTCTCCAGGAGTGAGTTACAACCACATTATATGCATCTTCTTATCCTTTGACACTCTCTTAAGGTATTTTTTGGGTTCATGGAGGTATGTTCCGTCTGTGCAGCTAATAAAAGAAGTGAAATGTGTGTGGCAATAAACAAACTGTCTTCAATTAGTTGCATAGATGGAATGCACCTCCATGAAATATGAAGCAATAAGGAATGATGGAAAACTGAAAAAAATGGCGAATTTTTTGGGTGTTTATATAGATGTATTTTACAATGTGGTACTACACTCTGTTCCTTACTCATATTCTGAAACATAAAATCCAAAACAAGATGTCAATGTGAATGAGAATGAAATGACGTAATGTGACATTTATGACAGTTTATAGAACGCAGTCAATATCCTATCATTATCATACATACATGGAAGCACATGGTCAGCAAAATCTTAACGGAATTACATACTCTAACCACACGTTTTGGTACTGTGAAGAATAGCTTGACTGTATCGGCTGCTAGACGCTTTGGGTTCACGCCGCTGTGGCGCTGCAGTGCTCATGTGCAGATCTGAGGCAGATTGCTTTTGATTGGTTGGCACAAGGAGAACTGACAACAGTGTCTCACTTCCAAAATGCTTACAGAATAATGCTGGAGCTTTCCTTCAGAAACAAGACCATTCGGTGTACTTGCGTACTGAACTGATCAGCCAAATGGCGGAAAGATACAGAATAGGGCCCCCGGCCTTCCCTCTTAATCTTAAGACATTCCTCAGCCCTTATACCTACATTATTTTGAAGAGGCAGTGATTTACAACTTCTAGAAATTTTTGGAATACCATGATTTCCTCACAGCTGTATTATCACTGCATTAAACAACCAGTTTTGATTTAAAATGAACCATCATCAGGTATAATGTGACACCATAATGTGATATATGACAGACCATACACCAAACTTCCTAGACATGCAGTTATCCCCATTTCAAAATCTTCTTTATGAAGCCATCCAGTACTACCCCTCCAGCCTCACTGCCAGACACCAAGTCATGCCCTGGTACCTGGAAAGTTCTCGATGGAGAAAACATTGGGAAAATTGTCTTGAACTAAAAGGAAAGTAAATTATTTTCATCAAAAATAATTTCATATGCTCAGAAAGCACTTTCAGGAGGCTGAAGGGTTATTATCACGACGTCAAAAGTAGATTTACATAACATATTATGAAGTTAACAAATGTAACCAAATTAATCATCAGACAGATTACATAGGGACTGGAGGTGTATGTTGTTTATTATATCATAATTTCTGTTTAATACGTGAAGTGTCATATGATTCTGAAGCACTCTCAGCAGTCCTTTGGCCGATGTTTGTTTGATGAGTTTTCTGACATTTCACGGACACAAGAGGCTGGTATTGTTGAAGCAATTACTGCTGGGGAACTGAGGGGGTGGGGGGCAACTCCTCTTGCTACTCGCAATGGTTGTTTGCTGCAGTATGGGAATCCAGGATCTGTTCATCTTGAGGTTTTTTTCTTTCTTGTTGAAGCTATTGTCATGTTTGAGTATTTCTATAGCTTCCCAGAGCAAGCTCTTCTCTACAGCAGAGAAGTTATCACTGAAGAGAAGAGCTATCAGACCTGTTCAGTGGCCATGAGATCAATGCCAATCCACCATCAGCAATGGAGGATGGAGCTTTGACAATGCCAGCCATTTGTGCTGATGAAATGCCAGAAAAATCATGAAACATACATTGGCTGAAGAGCCTGAGTCAGAAGCCAACAGGAAATTTGTCAACTGGCCACAAAAGTCTTAACAATTTTACTTTTGGCTGTGTTTGAGGGTAGCTTGTTACTGCCGTGATATCAAAAGCAGATTCAAGTATGGAATAAGCACTCTTTTTAAGTGCATAGGGCCGGGTAAGAGTTATAGACTGTGCTCTTGCGCCATCTTGCATTCTGCTTGCTTACATTTATTAACTTTATACTTCCATACTTGAATCTGCTATTGTTTTCATGGCACTAACAGGCTAACCTCAAACTAAATTTTATCTGCTTGTATGCACTTCAAAAACAGTTATTTTTTATGTATAAGTGAAAATGCCACTTACCTTTAAGGTAGAAACCAATGTACAAAGCAACAGATGTAGCTGGATTCATAAAAGGATATTTTGGGCGCAGAGATCCAACAGAAATAATACACTGACTTACAATGTCTGCTGCAAACTGTTGCAGGAAACCAAGAATTGGGAACAACTGGACCTATAATTACAAAGTTTATTTTGAAGCAAGTGTGTGGCATATTTTTACAATTTTGTAATTATAATTTAGGTGATATTTGTGCAAAGGGAGACAGTGATTTCATTGTTTAATGGGAAAATAATGTTAATCACACTGTCCATTCAGTAGCACTGCCACACATCCATATAAACTAGCTCACCAGTACAGTAAAATAACTGCCAATTGCAGAGACATACAAATTTGCACAAAATTAAAATTTTACTTTAAGAAAAAGAGTGAACGTTAGGCTTTTTGCTGAAAAAGTGTAGGGAGTGGGTTTTATTAAGTTATATCAATTAAGGCAAAGGTAATGATTACAGCAGTACACTAATCTTTTCTGACAATTACTGACACTTTAACTGCAGGAAAATCTTAGTGCATATGACATATGAAAATTAGTGTCACTGTTGTATGTCAAATTAAATTTCATATCCTGCACTTCTACAGTCAATGCAGTCAACTGTCCTTGTATAACACACAGTAGATTATTACCAAAGTCCAAATGTCAACATAATTCTATTGAGATATTGTGCCCTTCCTTAATTTATTTGTTTGCGATATGGTTCACATTTTTCTTGAAGGCAAAACTGCACACCGTTTTATCAAAAGCTATTTTATTACAGGAAAACACTTGAAAGGTAGCTGATGTTATATGAACACATTCATGTAAACAGACATACAATGCAAATATTACACAAAACCCTATTGCAGAGGACACATATTTCCTTCTGTATTATATTCTTGAACACTACATACACACTGATGTTTTTCTCAGTGCAAACATATTATTACCAATTAATTTACCAACCAGTTTGTTTCATGCATGGATGAAAATTTAGTCATAACATTCCAAGTGTCATCATTGGCTTTATCCACACTATATAACAGTAACTACTGTTACAGAAGGAAATCATTCCTATAAGATCGGTAGTTGGATGTACCAGTGCAACATTATATTAAATGATGGAATATTTGAAATAAATATGTTAATCCTGCCTCTGCTAAACTTCTGACTTTACCACAGAAAATTAATTTCCAGGATGCAGATATTATGGCCAGCTTAATTAGGGGTTTTGCAAGCCCCAATTTTTGAATCACTGGAGCTAAAATGTGTGAAATTTTGATGAGTGTTCTTCTCAACTATAAGTATTCTCCTACATCAAATAATTTTCTGTTTGATGATGATATTCTGATGCAAAATGAACAAATCTAATAATTTTGCTTTCTATTGGACATGGATAACAAATTTGTGCAATAGATGCAATGGACAAAAAAAAAGTTCAAGATTTCTTCATACACCTAAACTCTATCTACTAAAAAAAAAAAAAAAAAAAAAAAAAAAAAAAAAAAAAAAAAAAAAAAAGCTAGCTAGTTTAGTTATTGTGGCAGTAAAGAAATCAGTATACAGAGTGCTGGGTCTACGCTTATATGCAACAGTCTCTATCTCCATATCTGAAGTTGTCTTTTTTTGTCACACAGAAATGACAGTCTAAGGACTTAAGGTCCTTGGAACTCAGGGGATGAGACAGAAGGTGGGCATTGCCAAAAAATACTGTATGTGAAAATAATTTTATAGAAGTATGGGTGATCAGTTCAACAAATCAAATATGCGTTTCACCAAAGAATGTCCATATTTCTGGAATAGATTAAGACCATGCACAAAAATACAAAAGACACCCATCTGCACTGTAATGCACTGTCTCTGAGAATATGAGTACTCTTTTAGAGAAATGTGGCCCAAAATAATTCAGTCCCATCAGAAAGGTAAAGCACCTACTTTACAATGTTAAAGATGATCAAGACCTCTGAAACTAGACTGTTCAATATATTTTGTGCTAATTTAGCATGTTGCATTTGGAACAAATTAATATAACACTTGAGGAAAACAACAAGGAACATTATAAACTATTAAAATTATATAAAATTTCATCTATGTCACTAAATCTAAATGGACCACTACATTACCTGTTTTGCCTGTATATCTGGATTATTTAGTTTTATTGAGTGCATGTCCTCACTGATATATTTCTGTGGATGTCTCATGAATGTACGTAAGTATTCTTCAGTGGCGAGTAAAAATGTTCTGTCTTTATATTCAACAGCCAAATGAGGCTGTCCTTTAACAAGCACTCTATGCCTTGAAAGCAAAACAAAGTTGGATTATTGTAGCATTCACCTAACTTTTATCTGATGTTCACACACTAATTTATGGTCTAGAGAGTATGTCATAACTTTGGGGTCAACATTTTACTGATGGTAGAAGATCTAAAATTTGAGATGAGGAACTAATTATGGAATATGAACATTTGGTTTTTCTTTTACAGACAACTTTCACCTTAACCTCACAGCAACTAGTGAAAGTGATGACTGACAGTTTCAGTGTATTGTGTCGAAGGAAAATTCATACAACTAACTAGTGCCCATTGCACAATCATTATATAGGCATGACCATCACATAATTGGCTGAGTATAGGAATGGGCATAGAAGAACTGTCCACCTTGAGAACATACAGTGCCCAGTAGCTCAAAATGCTCTACAGCATATCTCAAGTGGTCTGAGTGCTCACTACGACATATGAGCTATTCAGATCCCCCACCTGATACTAATTTTCCTTAAGTCTAGAGATGGAAACCTGCCCTTCTACACACCCTTGCATGCCAACACCCTCCTGGGATTAATATCCATTAAACACATCCCCCTCCCTTTTTCATATATATCTACTTTATTGTGACTCCCTCTCTCTTTCCTAATTGTGCTATTCATTTCTGTTCCCCCTAACTTACCTTTACTTCTAACAGTGGAAGCTTGAGGTTGGAATATCAACAATATAAGGAGAAGGATAGAGTGCTACTCACCATAAAGATGACACATTGAGTTGCAGACAAAAGACGAAAAGACTGTTACAATTTAGCTTTCAGCTAGAGCATTTCTTCAGAAAGGAAAACGCACACATATTCGTTCACATAAGCAAGCATGCCTCTCAGACACATGACCACCCACCATCTCTGACAAATTGGACTGGAATGCAACTGAGACATTGAATGGAAACAGCAATTTTGAGCAGTCAGGGAAAGAGAAGGGTAGCAGAGTGCAGGAGGAGAAAGAGATGAGTGCTGTCTGGCAGTGTGCAGGGACTAGATGGAAGCATGGCAGTGTGCAGGGACTAGATGGAAGCATGATGACTGCCAGGCATGGTGCCAGGAGTCTGCAGGGCAGGGAGGAGAGACATGGAGTGGAGAAGCATAGGACCAGGGAAGGGGAAAGACAGGTGGGTGCAATGGTAGAGGATGGCAGACAATGAGGTTGAGGGGACATGAATGGGGAGGAGGTGATAAGGACAGAGGGGGCAGTAACAATTGGATCGAGGGTATGGGGACAGTAGACTACCTTAGGTTGTGGCCATGATAATTTCCGGCTCAAGGAATGTGTTGTAAGGATATTTCCATCTGCACAGTTCAGAAAAGTTAGTGGTGGAGGGGAGGATGCAGATAGCCCAAATTGTGAAGAAGCCATTGTAATAAAGCATATTATGCTAAGCTGCATATTGTACCACAAAGTGGTGAACTTTGCTATTGGCCACTGTTTGGCAGTGACTTCATACTGGAGGACAGCTGCTTGGTAGTCATACCATTATAAAAAGCTGTGCAACAATTACAGGAGAGCTGGTGTACATTGATCAGCCAGAACATTATGACCATCTACCTAATAGCCAATATGTCCACCTTTGGCATGGATAATAACAGTGATGCATTGCGTCATGGCAGCCCTGAGGCCTCAGTAGATTGCTGGAAGGAGGTGGCACCTCATCTGCATGCACAAGTCACCTAATTCCTGTAAATTCTGGGCAGGGAGCGGGGGGGGGGGGGGGGGGGGGGGGGGGGCATGAGCTCTGATGCCATATTCAATCCTTCAATCACATCCCAGATGCTTTCAATCAGGTTCAGATCTAGCAAGTTGGGGGCCAGCACATTAACTGGAACTTGCCACTGTGTTCCTTGAACCACTCCATCACATTTCTGGCCTTGTCCCGTGGCACATCATCTTGTTGAAAAATGCCACTGCCATCAAGAAACATGATTGTCACGAAGGGGTGTACGTGGTCTCCAACCAATGTACGGTACTCCTTGGCTGTCGTGGTACCTCACACGAGCTCCAATGGACCCACTGATGCCCACATGAATGTTCCCCAGAGCATATTGGAGTCACCACCAGCTTGCCTCTGTCCCGCAGTACAGTTGTCAAGGAGCTGTTCCCCTTGAATATGATGGATTTGTGCCCTCTCATCATTATGACAAATAAGGTATCAGGATTCATCAGACCAAGCAATGTTCTGCTACTGCGCCAATGGTCATGTGCCCATTTCAGTCATAGTTGCCGATATCATGGTATTAACATTGGCACAAGCATGAGTCATTGGCTGCATCAGGGGTGTTTGGTGCACTGTGTGTTCAGTCATACTTGTACTCTTTAAGTCTAAGTTAGTTCCAACACAGTTCACCATCTGCCCTGTTTTACCAGTCTGGTCAGACTCAAATAGACTGTGTACCTTCCCCATTCTACACACAGACAACACACTCACTGATAATATGTGCACTGCGCATGTGTCTGACTAGCAGTCATTCCTCACCAGGTGATGCTGCTATTACCTGGTTGGGTTTTTATTGATAGTAGGTTGGTCATCGTAATGATCTGGCTGGTCAGTATATGACATGGCTTTCACAGGTGGCGTGGCCACTGATGGGGTAGAACAGTCCTGTGGCAGGAGTGGAATAGAAAGTGTGGCATGAGGGATGGCATGCCCATGGTCTTTCTGTTATTGAACACTACCTCCCCTAACATCCTCCAGACTCCAAACCCATTACCTCATTCCTTATACAACTTACTAACTTTGTCCTAACACACAACTACTTCTCCTTTGAAGAGAAGCTATGCAAACAAATCTGTGGCATGGCTATTGACACCCACATGGCACCCTCCTGTGCCAACCTGTTTATGGGCCATCTAGAGAAAACCTTCATATCCTTCTGAAACCCCAAATCCCTGGTCTGGTTCAGGTTCGTTGGTGATAACATCATGATCTGGGCTCAGCACCACCCTATCCTCATTCTTCACAATCTCCCATGCATTTCACTTGCTTCTTCTCAACCCAGCATGCCAGCATCCTACATGTTGACCTCCTCCTCTCTGATAGCTCCATCCATGCCTCTGTCCACATTAAACCCACCAACCACCGACATTACCTGCATTTCAACAGGTGTCATCCCTTCCACACCAAAAAATCCCTCCCACACAGCTTGGATGGCATATTTAAAGTGACAAGAACTCCCAGACCTAGTCTGCAAACAGATCTTCAGTGCCATTCCCTACATACCACCAATCTTTCCAAAACCCTCTAGAACCAGCTGCAAAGGAGTGCCCCCTATGTCATCCAGTAACACACCAGACTAGGACAAGTGAACTACATCCTTTGTCAGGGCTTTAATTACCTATCAGCACATCCTGAAATGAGTGACATCCTACCCAAGATCCTTCCCACCCCTCCTAAAGTGGTGTTCCATTGACCACCCAACCTCAACATCATCCTAGTCCATTTCCATGCCACTCCCAATCCAAAACCCTTTCCACAGAGATCATATCACTGTGAAAGACCCAGGTTCAATACTTTCCCAGTACACTCACCTGGCACTTCTGATTCCAGTTCTGTTACAGGCTTATCCTACCCCATCAGAAACGAGGCCACTTGCAAAAGCAGCCATGTCCTATACCAGCTCTGCTGCAATCATTGCAGAGCTTTTTGTGTTGGTGTGACTACCAAAAAGCTGTTGACCAGGATGAATGATCACTGACAAACTGTGGTGAAGGGCAAAGTTGACCACCCTTTGGCACAATATGCAGATGAGCATAACATGCTTGATTTCAATGGTTGCTTCACAATGTAGTGATGCAAGGGGCACCAAATTTGTTATAAAAGTCAGTACATTACTCAATGGACTGTATTTTTCAGTACAGGTATTTCATTAATTCCAAGCAAGTGTCAGTTCGTGATGTCAACGTCTAGATACAAGTTGACTGTAATCTGAATCCATTTTAGCAAACTAATAATTTCTCTTAGGCGATAAAATTTTAATACAAGTTCTTGAAGTTTATTCAGAATTGGAAATGTTTAATTAGTAATTACATGCCATTATTTATTTGTTTAATAAAGAGGTGTTTTGAATTTTATATGCATAAAAAAGTGTGAATTTATGTGTGACTTTTACTCTGAGTTGAGTTATCACTTAGAGTGCTAAAAGTGTGTGTGTACAGTTTGTTGACCCATGTGGTGAATTTTATTTTGTGATCTTGACCCAAATGGAGAGTAAATCCAGTTTCATTTAAACTTTACATGAGATAGACACATCACGTTATTACAAATGAGTCATTTAGCCATTGGGGAAAACTGAAACCTTCATGCTTGATTTGAAATATGTTACATGCCAGTGCATGATAGAGCTGTCCAGTAAATAGCATACAATAGTTGTAAATGCATTTGGACTTAATGCACAAAGTTGGAAATTAATTTTGAGACAAGTGCTGATTTTGACAAAAAATGAACTGAAAGTTTATTCAAAATATCGAGGTCCAAATTTAATTCAGACATGTATCACCTTGTTGATTACGTTGCCTAGCAACACTGTAAAGCAGCTTAATTAATTCATTAGAACAATTTGCGACGTAGTAGGGCCCATTACACACACAAAATGTTACATGAAGTTTGCTGACGGCATGAGAGTATTGAAACATTAACAGCCCAGTTAGACTCACTTAAAACATGCATTCTCCAGATGAATTCGGAATTACACATGCATACAAAAATATGTAACTCGTCTATAAAAAATTGTAACTGCAAAAATAATTGCTTGATTTCATTTACTTCAAAGTGTAGAAGATCTGTAAATGAAGGGAACAATTTCCATGAAATGAGCCTCAAGTAATTAACAAGATATGTAAATGCATTATTGTAATTATGTATTTGAGAAATTATACTCAAATAGTATCACAAATATGACCCAACATAGAACTGTACTTGCTGTTCTGTAGTAACATACATTTATATATGTATTTTCAGTTTTTATATATTAATTTTAATTGTTAGTTAATCAAAAAATGATCCTAAACCATGCTGAGTATTGTTCAAGGTTGTTTGGAATATATGTATAGGGGTAGTCAGTCATATTGGCATAGGGTGTCAGTACTTTGTGTGTATTTGGACGGAAAGCATGTAGCTTGTTGAGCATGATTCATTTCATTATTGTATGTATGTTAAAACTTATTTCATATTTGTCAAGATGCTTTTATTTACTTTGAGGTCATAGTAAATATTCAGCTGAAATTTATACTGGATTAAATATTCATTTAACTTTATAGTTAAATCCTACAGTCACTGTTTTCCAGGAGTTGTGCTGCAACAGATCACCAGCAATGATCAGTACTTTAACTTAAATCAAAATTAATTCATAGTAATGTTTTAGTATGAGAGTGTTTTTCTTTCCATAAATGCCAATTAACTGGCAGTTTCAAAAATTAAATTATTAACTGTTGTGTAACTTCATTGATTGACCTACACCACTATGGAACTTGTTGTATCATGTCTCTTCACACGAGATCTCAAGAACCTGGGATAAACAAGAAGAAGGAAAAGACTAAAGAAGAGGCATCGGTATAACAACTCAGATGCTCCCTTCCATCACCAGCTTTTCTGAACAGTGCAGGTGGGAGTTATACTTGCAACACATTCTCTGCTACTGAAATTATCCAGCCTCAACCTGTGGTAACTTGTTGTTCACACACCCTCCACAAAACAGTTTCTGCCCCCACTGTCCAATCAACTCCTCCCCATTCATGTACCATCACTCTCACAGTATGCTGCCCTCTACCAAAGTATCTGCCCATCCCCCCCCCCCCCCCCCCCCCCCCATGCCCACCTCTCTGCCAAACAGAATCCCAACAACACTGTGTGTGGCAGTCTGCAGGCCTCCATCTAGTCCCTGCATGCTCCACCAGACAGCACTCTTCTCTATCCTCACCATGCTATGCCTTCCCCGTCCCTACCTCCTCCAGACTGCTGCTTTCAGTTCACTGAGACAATTGCATTTTTCTGGAGATGATGGTCATGTGTGCATAAGGTGTACTGGCTCATGTGAGTAAGTGTGTGTGTGTGTGTGTGTGTGTGTGTGTGTGTGTGTGTGTATTTCCTTTTCTGAAGAAGGCTTTAGCCGAAAGCTAAATTATATCAATATTTTTGCTGTGCCTGTCTTCAACTAGATGCGTCATCTTTATGATGAGTAGCAATCTATTATTTTAGTTGCAGGTTTCCTACAAGTATTTATATCACTTTCCTTCTGTCAGACATGTTTTTAATCACAAATATATAAAATATATATATAAAACAACGTCAACAAACATGTATTGCTTGCTTATTGTTATTTATAAGCCAAACACAGAAATGCACACCAAAGATATGATTTAGTATTACAAAGATAATCATAAGAGGCAGTCAAATCAAAACTGAACACCCACCATAACACACTATTTGCATGACAGTTGGCTGCATTTTTTTTATGGTTCAATATTGTCATTCATGTGGTAGGGGAATGGCTTAGTGCTACATCAAAGGGCAAAAAGTTGTTAGGTTATGACCTTGATTGTTGATGGACTGGTATACTTTGTTCATCCAGTTGTTCACATGGTGGCAAGCAAAGAAGAGCGGAGAAGTATGTTTCATTTTGAGGTGGCTGACAGTACCGATGTACATAAAATTCATTGTTGCATGTCCACTATGTATGGTGAACACTGTGTGCTCTGGATGTGTGTGCAAAAGTGGAAGAGATTCTGCAAAGGGCACACATCACTACAAGACTATCTGTGCCCAGTACAGGCCATCAAGCCATTACTCCTGATGTGAAGGGAGGTAACCAAATGGTGGTGATGGTGGTGGTGATGATGCTGGTGATGGTGGTGGTGGTGGTGGGGGGGGGGGGGGGGTTGGTAATGGGGTGGCAAAAGAAAGGGCATCCTTCCACCCCTTAAACTAACCTTGTCAAAACTGTTAACAGCCATGCTGAACCTGCATCAATGCAGGACAAAGTCACCAAAAAAGAAGACGAAGCTGAGAATTTAACATGAAACTTAGCACTACAACACATAGGTGTACAGTGTATCAATCAAATAGTACCTTCAGTTTTAATATTTTTATACATACCTAGCATAAAGTTAAACAAAATTAGTATCTAACACTCCAGAATGACACCACTACAAATTTAATTCTTGTAGCCTGAAGAGCCAAAGAAACTGGTACACATGCCACACAGAAGTGGCATGGTCTCGACTAATGTCTGAAGTAGTGCTGGAGGGAAATGACACCATGAATCCTGCAGGACTGTCCAAATCCATAAGAGTACAAGGTGGTGGAGATCTCTTCCTAACAGTGTGTTGCAAGGCATTCCAGATATGCTCAAAATGTTCATGTCTGGGGAGTCTGGCGCCAGCTGAAGTGTTTAAACTCAGAAGAGTGTTCCTGGAGCCACTTTGTAGCAGTTCTGGTTCTTTTGGATGTCACATTGTCCTGCTGGAATTGCCCAAGTCCATCGGAATGCACAATGGACGTGAATGGATGCAGGTAATCAGACACGATGTATATGTACATGTCACCTGTCAGAGTCAAATCTAGACATATCACAGGTCCCATATCTATCCAACTGCACACTCCTCACACCATTACAGAGCCTCCACCAGTTTGAACAATCTCCTGCTGACATGCAGGGTCCATGGATTCATGAGGTTGTCTCCTTATCCACACACGTCCAACGCTCAATACAGTTTGAAATGAGATTCTGAGACTCACCCAACCAGGCAACATGTTTCCAGTCATCAACAATCCAACATCAGTGTTGTTGGGTCCAGGTAAGGCACAAAACTTTTTGCTGTGCAGTCATCAAGGATACACAAGTGGGCATTCAGCTCCGCATATCAATGATGTCTCGTTGAATGATTTGCACACTGACACTTTTTGATAGGCCAGCATTGAAATCTGCAGCAATTTGTGGAAGGGTTGCACCTCTGTTATGTTGAATGTTTCTCTTCAGTCGTTCTTGCAGGATCTTTTTCTGGCCAAAGCGGTGTCAGAGGTTTGATGTTGTACCAGATTCCTGATATTCACTTTACACTCGTGTGGGAAAATCCCCACTTCGTCACTACCTCGGAGATGCTGTGTCCCATCATTCATGCACTGACTTTAATGCCACATTCAGAATTGCTTAACTTTTGATTATTATAAACCCAAATGTAATCATTGATGTAACAAATTATCAATATGCCTGTCTTTATATGATACCACCTGACATAAATCATCAATCTGCACCTAGCTACGAACTGATTTAAACCTCCACGTCAAAAATCGTGGGTGGCATTGAATTTGACAACACCACTAAATTCAAAATTTTGCATGTAGCAACTGATCCACAAAAATCTATGACTGAATATGTGTATATATCTCTTTGTGTGAACTTGTTTGTATGATCAGTCAATACTATGTGGAAGTATGATATAGAGAATGTGACTGCTGAATTTGTTGTCAAACTACCAATGAATTATTTTTGCACTTTATAATACCTATAATATCTGGTCATGAATTTGTTTTTCTATCATTTCTGTCTTGAGGGAAAGTGAGCTGGGTAGATGAAATTTCTAATGAAGTGCTCTACCAGCTGAGCTACCCAAGCATGACTCATGACCTATCTTCACGACTTTACTTCCGCCAATACCTCCTCTCCTACCTTCCAAACTTCACAGAAGTTCTCCTGTGAAACTTCATTGTGGAAACATCTCCCAGGCTGTGGCTAAGCCATGTCTCTGCAATATCCGTTCTTCCAGTAGTGCTACTCCTGCAAGTTTCACAGGAGAACTTCTGTGAAGTTTGCAAGGTAGGAGACGAAGTGCTGGCAGAAGTAAAGTTGTGAAGATGGGTTGTGAGTCATGCTTGGGTAGCTCGGTTGGTAGAGCACTTGCCCACAAAAGGCAAAGGTCCCGAGTTTGAGTCTCGGTCCAAGATACAGTTTTAGTCTGCCAGAAAGTTTCAAATCAGTGCACATTCCACTGCAAGGTGAAAATTTCACTCTGGGATTCTCATTATTAATTTATTTTGTGATGACACAGTGACACAATAATATCGGTTCCCTGTGCAGTAGAGTGAACAATAATATCTGTCATGAGACATTATCTGTTGAACTTTTGACCAGTGTAGACCATGATGTAAATAAAGTAAGGATTTGCCTACCACACTCAGTGTACCATTTGTTATGTATGCACTCCCACTGATACCACATTTCCTACAGAGATGACAATGTATACCACACCGTATCATGGTTTTGTGCAAATCTGCCACACTGGCTTGGGACTTGACAGTGCTGCCACTGTTTGCCACATCATCTCACCATGTCGATGACAGCACTGAGGATATTTCACAAACAGAGTAACAATATAATGTGAACAATATATGTGACTCCCCCTCTGCCTATCCTGCTCCCCTCCCTCTCAGGTCTATGGTATGATCCTGCACAGTCCTTTTTTACAATTAATAAAAAGAGCCATATGATATACCGAATTATCTGAACAATTAACTGTACAAGACGGTCAGGACCAGTATATGGAAATAACTTAAGGCATGTTTACATGATGGTACTACTTTACAGAACAAAGTTTTGAAACTGTGCTACCAGCTGCAGTACATATGCAGCACTTGCTTGCACAAGTCGCTGATGAAACTGAACAGTTTTGTTCCACCTGGTTTTGTGGCAACACAAAACCAACATGTTAACAGTTAGGCTGCCAGCAATATTTAAAACACAGCATGCAATAGCCTCTGTGTGTCTGGAAAAGATTAGGTGTGGTTGTGTCCAGAACTGGAACAAATGCATTTCTATAAACAATTACAGATGAAAGGTAACCTGACTCTTTTTTTGCTTATTTCCATAATGATAATAATTTCTTGCTTGTGATTGTTTATTACTTAAGCACAACTACCACAACTGAGTAACAACTAACTGCTTTGTCATAACATCAGCCTTATATAGAGTTTTGACTATACAGTTTTCAGTTTTATTATGATTAATGTTTTATGTCAGTTACAGTGAAAAAAGATTAATATAAATAAATTCACATGTGACATCAATATCAATACAAAATAAATAAATATTTTTGTTTAACTGTTTTGACAATTGCAAAGCTTTTCTATGCCTAATTTTGTAAAATAAATTCATTTTTAATCACTCTTGCAACATTTAAGTTGTAATTAAATAAGAACAGTACTTCAACTCCTGATAATAGTGTTAACTCTAATTCTAACTTACTTTCAGTCTATGAACAAAAAGTTTTTCCAATATGTACTGAAGACTAGTAAACTGAAAATTGTTTATGCTATGAACAATCAATTACATTATTACATAGGTTTCTATTACATTATTTTCTTTAGTGGACTGATTATTATTCCTAGTGTTACTATACAATGATTAGTACAGGTTGAAAACTAAGACATGACCATACATATATGTTTACATAACAAAATTACGGTGTAGAAGGATGTTTGTTGAAGAAACGTATCATATACTACGACCAGTTGGTTTCAGTATTACATTACAACATATTAGTGACTTCTATAATACTCACAAATAACTGCTGCTGTTTTGTACAATAGATAAAAAGTAATGTCTCTGCCTAACTACTACAAAGCAATCAGTGTATTTTGTTCAAAAATTATTTCCATCACAAAATGGTCAAAAAATTGTTGTAAGTGTGTGAATAGACTTAAAACTTTTATTCTGAAAGCATGTAAAAATTTGTGTATCTAAATCAAATATAACAATTACATTATTACTAGTTTTAATTTTGAGCCATCTGCAATTGGGCCAAACTGTTGTGAAGCTCACACAAAATTTTACCACTCTCTAATGAAAATTTCCTTAATCTTTGAAGTTTTTGTATCTTGAGCTCAAACTTTGCAGAACTTAGTCTGATTATACAGGGTGGTCCATTGATAGTGACAGGCCAAATATCTCAGGAAATAAGCATCAAAACAAAAAAACTACAAAGAACAAAACTCGTCTAGCTTGAAGGAGGAAACCAGATGGCACTATGGTTGGCCCACTAGATGGTGCTGCCATAGGTCAAACAAATATCAACTGCATTTTTTAAAAATGGGAACCCCCATTTTTTATTACATATTTGTGTAGTATGTAAAGAAATATGAATGTTTTAGTTGGACCACTTTTTTCGCTTTGTGACAGATGGCGCTGTAATAGTCACAAACGTATAAGTATGTGGTATCACGTAACATTCCACCAGTGCAGACGGTATTTGCTTCGTGATACATTACCCATGTTAAAATGGACCATTTACCAATTGTGGAAAAGGTTGATATCATTTTGATGTATGGCTATTGTGATCAAAATGCCCAACGGGCATGTGCTATGTATGCTGCTCGGTATTCTGGATGACATCATCCAAGTGTCCAGACTGTTCACCAGATAGTTACGTTATTTAAGGAAACAGGAAGTGTTCAGCCATATGTGAAATGTCAGCCATGACCTGCAACAAATGATGATTCCCAAGTAGGTGTTTTAGCTGCTGTCATGGCTAATCCGCACATTAGTATCAGACAAATTGCACCAGAATCAGGAATCTCAAAAATGTCGGTGTTGAGAATGCTACATCAACTTTGATTACACCTGCACCATGTTTCTATGCACCAGGAACTGCATGGTTACAACTCTGAATGTCGTATACAGTTCTGCCACTGGGCACAAGAGAAATTACGGGACAATGACAAATTTTTTGCATGCCTTCTATTTAGCGACGAAGTGTCATTCACCAACAGTGGTAACGTAAACCAGTATAATATGCACTATTGGGCAATGGAAAATCCACAATGGCTGTGACAAGTGGAACATCAGCGACCTTGGCAGGTTAATGTATGGTGTGGCATTATGGGAGGAAGGATAATTGGTCCTCATTTTATCGATGGCAAACTAAATAGTGCAATGTATGCTGTTTTCCTACGTAATGTTCTACCAATGTTACTACAAGATGTTTCACTGCATGGCAGAATGGCGATGTACTTCCAACGTGATGGATGTGTCCAGCACATACCTCGCGTGTGGTTGAAGTGGTATTGAATAGCATATTTCATGATAGGTGGATTGGTCGTCGAAGCACCATACCATGGCTCGCACATTCACCAGATCTGACATCCTCGGATTTCTTTCTGTGGGGAATGTTGAAGGATATTTGCTATCGTGATCGACCGACAATGCCTGACAACATGCATCAGCACATTGTCAATGCATGTGCGAACATTAAGGAAGGTGAACTACTCACTGTTGAGAGGAATATCGTTACACGTATTGCCAAATGCATTGAGGTTGACGGACATCACTTTGAGCATCTACTGCGTTACTGTGGTATTTACAGGTAATCACGCTGTAACAGCATGCGTTCTCAGAAATGATAAGTTCACAAAGGTACATGTATCACATTGGATCAACCGAAATAAAATGTTCAAACACACTTACGTTATGTATTTCAATTTAAAAAACCTACCTGTTACCAACTGTTCATCTAAAATTGTGAGCCATATGTTTGTGACTATTACCACAAAGTGAGAAAATTGGTCCACCTAAAACATTCATATTTCTTTATGTATTACATGAATATGTAATAAAAAATGGGGGATCCTATTTAAAAAAAAAAAAAAACCACAGTTGATATCCGTCTGACCTGTGGCAGTGCCATTTAGTGGGCCAACCATAGCGCCATCTGGTTTCCCCCTTCAAGCTAGACAAGTTTCGTTCTTCGTAGTTTTTTCATTTGACGCTTATTTTGTGAGATATTTGGCTCGGTCACAATCAATGGACCACCCTGTATAGTGAACATCTGTGTAAAATTTAGTGCCAATTGGGGATAGTTAAGTGGAACTGATTCCTAAAATTTATCCAGTTGATGTGGAATTACCCTTTACTATCTTGATTTTCCCTTATGACAACAGCTTTTATGAACTGTACAGTTGAGAAACTATGACTCTAACATATAATTCATCTACGGAATCCCATGTTGCCTCAACCTCCATTAGTCCCTTTCTCCTATCTACATCAAACCCCACTAATATTCCCTTGTGTCACTCATACAGCTTTCATTTAAAGGTTATGTGATGACTATTGATAAGTTAAAAGTGTGTTTTATCTGTGAACAACTTTCTTTGCTTGAGTCTGATGACGGCGTTCTCACGCGCTGTAACACTCATGTTTTCTGCTGAATTGTGTCTAGTTATTCAGTATTTAATAAATCTATTTCCACTGAAATTTGTATTATTAGTGATGTAAGTTACCTTAAATGAATTAATAACCACATTATTATCCTGGTCGTGCCTTTATGTGTGGGTCTTACGTCTTTCCTATACAGCATCTCCAATTTCTGCAGCTGTCCAATTATTTCTAGCCCCACTTCCATGCTGCTTCTTCCTGCCTTAATCCTATCCTTCTTCATTTTCACATAACTCAAAATGTACATTTACACACCATATAAAGTGAAGGCCACAGGCCTTCATGAAATTCACGTAAAATTCAATATTATTTACGCAAAATGATGTCATTCTTATAGGAAAACAGCATCTCATATTAAAAAATACAGAAATACATGGTTTATTTTATCAGTCACACCACACAAGTGCAGAACTACAGATCTACTCACAGACACAAATTTGCTGAAGAATATTTTTGAAGCCCAAACAACTTCTCTGCAAAAGATTGATGTGGAATCTGAAAGCATCAAATGTTTGGTACTTCATTTTTATTTTTATTATTATTCTAATATTAAAGTCAGTCAGAACTGGTCCTTTTGTTAACGTATTAATATAATTTTAATGTTTTGTCTGCAAAAGTATATTGATTCTTGCACAGGATATTTTTTCAATTAAGTGTCTGTTTATTGGATTATAACTCAATACAGTTAGAGCAAAATTACATAAGAGAAATTTTTATTCAAAGAAAGGAAAGCAGGAAGATCAGAGTTTTCAATCCTGGCAATACCGATGGCTTCAAAAATGATGTACAACCTCAAACCTCAAATTGCATAAGAATTTGGAAGGAAATTGTGTGTCCCTTTCAAAAAAAGTCTTCAGGGCAGTATCCAATACAGTTGATTTTGTGGTTTTGATTAGTACAAGGGAAGGGCTTCTACCATGGGCATTTTTTTGAACCATCATACAATATCTGGGTTTTTGATGTGCTTATTTAACCATTTTATGACTTGTCTTATTTTCCATTAAATGAGTCAGAAACAATCAGTTTATTAAAAGGTTGTAACAAAGAGCTAATTTTTCAAAATGCTGTATTTGGCTCAAGGGGTATTGGAGTCTTTTAGCATGTAATGGGACACCCTTTTCTAACACTACCTTTGTTCTACAGAAATAACCGATTCCATTTACACTATTGATTCTTGTATAGGTGAACTTTATATCAACTGTTTAACTGAATGAACTTCATATGATTTTGTATACAATGTGTTATGTTTTGGGCTAAAATATGTAAAAAGAGATTGATTTGTTAGAACTCTATATGTACAGTTAAAATTACTCTTCTTTCTGAAATATTTGAAATTACGAAATTTCTGGCATACTTAAAATTCATATTATTAATTGCACAATCTAACGTGAATTATTAAATTTATTTCTTGATTTGTCTATAAAATAATGTTATATCTTGGAGGGTATTCTTTTTTTGACAAGAAAGTTTGTAAACTCTTTTGTTTTGTAAACTCTTTGAAAACTGTTAGTACTGCAGAACGTAAGTAGTGGTGGGCATGCCTCTGATGGAAGTAGACGTTTTTCTACGTTTGTCAACAACAATGTAATGATGATGATTATTATTTTTTTTTTTAAATTTGCAAAATGTAAAGATGGTGTGATATATAATAATGTGACAAAGAATGTAATTCAAGAAATGTACAGGCAAATCTTCATCAATTATTCAGTTCAACAGGAACGCACAACATTATAAAAATTACAGCTTCAAGACTGTACCCCTGGACACAATAACTGGAGCCAACAACAAGAAGAGAAAATGAAGATAAGTAAAAAGTTCTTCTTTCATGTATCTTATGCCTCTTGAAGCTTTCGAAACTTTTATAGACAGAGAATTTTAATAGAGATGTGTGGGAGGGTAAGATTACAAGTGTGGGCATCAGCCGTGGTCTGTGGACTGATAATGAATTTTTGTCTGTTTCAGAAGAAGAAAGGACAATTATTTGTGTGGGAGGTTTTTATGTAAATGAACTTCAATCACTCGACAAAAGAAGAGTCTAGAGCTCCCCAGCAAAGTCATAACAACTGTGACGAGATAATATCAACAATGACTGACCAGATGAGTTGAAAGAGGACTTGACAACTACGATGAAGGACATCAGAAAAGATAAGTAAAAACCATTTGTGAAATTAAATTTTCTTGGTGGACTCGTGATTGCTAGGAAAATGAATAGAGATGAGGGTAGTGATGAAGTGAAAGCTGTAGGGCCCAGCCAAGACATGTTTAAGCCAAGTGAAAGTGTAGTCAGCAAAGAAAGAGTTAAAACTGATATTTTGCAGTTGATTTTAGCAAAATTAGAGGAAATGAAAACAGAACAGCCTGAAAACAATAGCAAAATGGACAGGGTGCAACACCAAATAGACCAACTTGGTAATCAGGTTTCGGAACTAAAATATGGGTTGTCAGATGGATTAAAAAGTGTGAATGAAAAAGTTTATGTCTTATAAAGTAAATTTATTGTTTTGGAAAATAAGTTATTTGCACAGTCTTCACAACAGGAGAAGAAATTTAATGATGTCAGAGTTCAACAGAAGATTGAAGAGGAAAAAATGGAACAGAACTTTAGTACTTTAGGTCAAAAAATATTAAATGTTGAAAACAATATGTGAAGTAATGTAGATGTTTTAGATTGAAAAATTTCATTACGTCAGGATACTTATATTCTTAAAAATTATTATTCAAACAATGGTATTGCATGGTCCAACATTCCAATCAAAAGTTTTCAGTCAGACAATTTACATCCAGTGGATTTTCTAGACCAATGTAGATGTAGTTCTGTGTCAGGCATGAGTGATGTTCAATTAAGTTTGTTAAAAGGTGCCTTGAAGGTGAAGCTCTTTCTTGGGTAAATCTAAATTTAAGTCAGTCAGAAACATACCAAAGTTTCGTATTAAGTTTTTTAAATAAATTTTGGTCAGAAGCTGAGCAGGGGAGAATTAAAAGTGAATTTTTGAATGTTCCTAATTATAGGAATAGGGACAGTACACTGAAAGAGTTTTGTAAGAATCAACTCAAGAAATTAACACACCTTGACAGGCCATTTGATGAAATTACATTGATTGATGCCCTTGTACCGTTGATAGGTCACATTGAAAATGTAAAGCATGATTTTTGAACTCTAACTGCTCTGACAAGTCACCATGTTAATGTTCCAGTCAGCCTTTATATGTTGTACAGTGTACATGTGTATCTTTCTTTGTGCTGAAATATACGTATGTGTAGACATTTACGGGAATAGTTTGTTGCGTATACAGTTATCCGTATTCCCATTTCCCATATTGATGACTATGAAGTTTCTATGTCTTCTGTGACTTCCACACTGGCTGTGTGGAATCAACAGATTTTACGTTCAACACCATGGCTGCCCCACCCAATGTTTTATATGGGGATTTGGAGGCTCAGCTACTACTACCAGGCCACTCCAATCCCCTGCCAATGGTTTTTTCGCTACTAACAGACAGTGATTCATGATCCACAATGAAGTTAAGCTCAAACTATGCATATCTACAATGGCCGAGTGTTACGCCATTACCTCAAACGATGGACTCAAGTTTCGTGTCGCCGGACTGTATATGCCAACATTTGGAAGATGAAGTGAACAATTTCCAGAATCGTGTAATGATCAATCGCTCATGTAGTGTTCAAAGGGACTCAAATTTGCACACATGCTTTGATCCTCTACGCATTGCAATGCCGGTTACAGTAGTGTCATGTGTAATGCTGCCATTCATGCAAAATGCACACATGGTCAACTGCTATCAAGCTATGCCAGTTTTGCCTTCCTCACAATTTAATAGTGGACATTTTTATACATCAAGTTTGCCAGGCTCAACCACCACAAGTTGCCCAGTTTCTCGACCAGTTGCATTCAAGCACACCCGACGGTGCTTCGCCATCCAGGAACATTGTACCACGACAATGTGACGCCCAGAAGGTTTCACCAGTGATTTATGGTCCTACCACATGGGGTGCATTTCCGATGTGCACAGAAAACTCTCGCTGCTGTTGCCACACCAAGTAGCAACCACCCCCTCCTACCCCCACCCCCCATCCCCCCTCTCTCTCACCCTCACTCACGGGAGGCCCTGATTCTGACCATGCAGCCGCACGCTCTTTCCACAGTACCGTCTGTGCCTGCCGTGCCGGCCTTCCACATCACTTCTGAGGTGGACAATTTAAGTACTGTGCCTTTAACCTCCAGCCCAGTTTACAGGGCTACCTCACATGCTGCACATCCTTTCGTTCCCATGGTACCAACTGTGCCGGCCGCATCGTGCTTCCGTGACACAGCAGGGACATTGCAACTGGCCGTTGTTCAGGATGTGTTTGCTATAACACGTCCACCCCAGCAGTGCCGGGTTACCGGACAGACTATCCCACCATGGGACAGCAGGCCTTCCAAGATATTCCGAAACCTCCCTCGTCCCCCCTGCAACTGCAATCCACAGTTCCTTCACATGATCGACTTTCATCAGCAAACACCAGCACGGTCACTCATCAGGCTAGTTCAAAAACATTCATTTGCATATGACGATTCATGTTCAGTGATCTCTGCACCTGCCACATACCCAATATGTGCAGTGCCATGTGTTTCAGACAGTGCTTCTAATGACAGTCGTGCACGCGATGCAAACACACCCACCATGCAGTAGCTGCCCCGTGTGTTGGTAAATATTCCCCTTCTCTCGGGCGCCAACCATGTGACTCGGTGGCCATCACCCTTCCCCGGGTGACACCAACGCCTCTCTCACCCGCAACTGTTACTCAAGGCAAAGCTAACAACAGACAGTCACTGCGCATCCCGATCTGCTCCGTGCTGCGTGCGCAGCTGACCTCTCCAAACAAGCGCCCCCACGGTCACGTAATAGGCATGTGACTTTCGTGGTGCCTTTTCCCACTGGCCCTAATGGCTACACCTCATCGCGCCTCTCTCCTCCCAAAACTTCACATCAGGATGTTACTCAGCCTTGTGTGCAGTTCTTAGTCTCTTCCGTCAATGACGGAATGACACACAAGTTAATTACCACTGCTGGCCCTCCTATTAGGCACAAGGTTAGATGCCTCAACCCCATTAAGTTGCGTGTGGCCCGGTAGCAAACTAACGAACTTCTGGAGGCAGGCATTGTACAGGGATTGGACAGCAATTGGTCTTCACTGATTCACCTCGTCACCAAACACGGCGGTTGTTTTCAAATGTGTGGTGATTACAGATGCTTAAATGCTCATACTGTCATGGACAATTACCCAGTGCTGAACATGAATTATTTCACCCACATGTTATTGGGTGCCACAATCTTCAGTGTGATTGCCTGTAAACGGGCCTATCACCAGATTCCTGTAGCGCCAGAAGACATTCCAAAGACTGCTATCATCATGCCACTCAGTTTGTTCCAATACAACTTCATGCCATTCAGCTTAAAGAATGCGGCACAAATGTGGCAACGTTTCATTAACTCAATCATATGACAGTGCAAGTTCTGCTTTGTATACCAGAATGACATCCTCATTTTCAGCAAGTCGACTGAAGACCACAAAGATCACTCATCCCAGGTCCTCCAGACCTTGAACACCAATGGTGTCGAGATCAACAAATATAAATTCCAATTTTGCCAGTCTTCTGTGACATTTTTGGGTTACACCATCGCCACAGACGGAATACAGCCTCTCAGATCCCCCGTGCAGGCTATCATGTCATTGCCACACCCGGTTATGTACAAAGAACTCTGATGTTTCCTGGGTACTACAAATTACTACAGCTGACATCTACCTTCTGCCACCACCATGCAGGCCCCACTGACGGACTCGCTGTCTAGCAAACAGACTTCGGGCCTTAAGCCAGTCCGTTGGACTGAACCTATGCTAGAGGCCTTCAGGGCTCTAAAGACAGTGTTAGCTCACGCCGTCATACTCGCCAACTCCAATCTGTCTGCCGAGTTGTTCATCACTAAGGACGCCAGTGACATCGCAGTCAGGGCAGTATTACAGTAACACAAAGGCAACACGCCTTCACCCCTTCATTTCTTCACAAAAAAAACTGTCTACAGCACAAAAGAAATATTCCGCTTTTGATAGAGAACTTCTGGTGATCTATGAAGCTGTCAAACACTTTCGCCCTGACATTGAGGGCCATTCTTTCTTCATCCTTACTGACCACAAACCTCTGGCAGATGCCTTCTGCAACCCTCCCAAGGACCCACCCTCTCAGCGTATCTGCCACTTCGACCTGGTCTCTCAATTTACTACAGACATACGCTACATCAAAGGCACGGAAAACATTCCCGCTGATTTCCCTTCACGAATCAATACTGCCTCACGCATCGTCGATTTATCCAACCTAGCCGCTCTCCAGGCCTCTGATGAGGAATTTCAAGCTTTCCTCATGGATCTTCAGACATCACTCGTGTTTACCAAAGCAAGTTCCCCAGTGTTTCAGACAAAGTGTGGTGTAGCTCTTCTACTGGCACTCTGTGGCCATTCCTCCCTCCCACATTGCACTGACAAGCCTTTGACGCCTTGCATAACCTCACCCACCCTGGCATTCATGCCACCACATGCCTTGTCACCAAGCATTTTGTTTGGAAAAATGTTAAGCAGGACTGTCAAACCTGGGCACGCAACTGCACTTCCTGCCAACGCAACAAAATCGGACACCACACCTCCCCCCCCCCCCTCCCGCCCCCTCCCCCCCTCCTGGCAAGTTTCACATTCGTCAAGGACGTATTTGTCATGTACATATCGATATTATCGGCCCTCTGTCACTGTCTGGGGGCCACAGATATATTCTCTCCACAATCGACCACATGTCTCGTTGGGTGGAAGCTGTTCCTATACCCAACATCACAGCAGAAACTGTGGCCAAGGGATTCGTCTCATCATGGATCACTAGGTTCGGTTGCCTGTCCACCATTACCACCGACCAGGCTCAACAGTTCGAGTCTGCACTTTTCACGATCCTATGTAACCTTTGCTGTATTAAAAAAAATCCATACAACAGCCTACCACCCACAAAACAATGGTTTAGTGGAATGATGGCACTGCACCCTTACAATAGCACTCAGGTGCCATGACTGCCTCTGGCCTGAGGCACTTCCTTGGGTGTTACTCAGTCTCCGTTTGGCCTTTAAACCTGACTTACAGGGAACCATCTGCCTCAAGCACCTGAGGATTTCCCCACTTCCCCAGACTTTATTAGTAGAATGCACACGTACTTAAGACATGTACGGCTACACCCGCCTGTCAGTCATTCCCTGCCAGACACTTACGTGCCAACCGCACTCAACACATGCTCCCATGTTATGCTCAGGGATGAATCTGTTACACAACCCCTATAACCACCATACCTCAGCCTCTTCGAAGTACTCTGGATGGGTGAGGCAACGTTCAACATTATGGTTAAACATTGCCCGCACCCCATTTCGCTACACAGGCTCAAGCCTGCTTTCGTGGACTCCAATGCCACTCTGCCATCCCAGTCGGACCATCCGGAATTTTCCATTGCCGAGCCTGATAATGAGTTAGCTCATCCAATGGTAGTTTCTTCTCCTTCTGATGATTCATCACTGCAGTTGGCGGGTTCCCCAAGCATGTCGTCATCAACCCCATGCACAGGTTTTGATCACGTTTCGTCTACTGGAGAAACTTGCTCCCCGACTTTCAACTTGTGCTGGAATGTACCACCTAACCACGTCAACGATATGTTGATTGTTGCTTTCGACAACCATGTGCTCATGTCCCTTACAGACAGTGCAGACTCAACACTCAATGAGGAACTAAATGTCAAGATAGCGCATAGCCTGTCTCTCCCCTGAGAATGCGATCCATCAATAGTTCATGCGTTCATCTCCTCGGATGGCTTGATCTGCATTAGGGGCTGGCACACTCGCACACCGCACCCCATGATAAAGTTCTGGTCAGCCTTTGTACCTTGTACAGTGTACACATGTATCTTTCTTTGTGGGAAAAATATCTCTAAAAACAAAGATGATGTGACTTACCAAACGAAAGTGCTGGCAGGTCGATAGACACACAAACAAACACAAACATACACACAAAATTCAAGCTTTCGCAACAAACGGTTGCTTCATCAGGAAAGAGGGAAGGAGAGGGAAAGACGAAAGGATGTGGGTTTTAAGGGAGAGGGTAAGGAGTCATTCCAATCCCAGGAGCGGAAAGACTTACCTTAGGGGGAAAAAAGGACAGGTATACACTCGCACACACACACATATCCATCCGTACATACACAGACACAAGCAAACATTTGTAAAGGCAAAGAGTTTGGGCAGAGCTGTCAGTTGAGGCAGAAGTACAGAGGCAAAGATGTTGTTGAAAGACAGGTGAGGTATGAGCGGCGGCAAATTGAAATTAGCGGAGATTGAGGCCTGGCGGATAACGAGAAGAAAGGATATACTGAAGGGCAAGTTCCCATCTCCAGAGTTCTGACAGGTTTGTGTTAGTGGGAAGTATCCAGATAACCCGGATGGTGTAACACTGTGCCAAGATGTGCTAGCCACGCACCAAGGCATGAGGGTGAGCCTCATTACCAACAAACACTGTCTGCCTGTGTCCATTCATGCAAATGGACAGTTTGTTGCTGATCATTCCCACATAGAAAGCTTCACAGTGTAGGCAGGTCAGTTGGTAAATCACACGGGTGCTTTCACACGTGGCTCTGCCTTTGATCGTGTACACCTTCCGGGTTACAGGACTGGAGTAGGTGGTGGTGGGAGGGTGCATGGGACAGGTTTTACACCGGGGGCGGTTACAAGGGTAGGAACCAGAGGGTAGGGAAGGTGGTTTGGGGATTTCACCACCAGGCAGACATTTATGGGAACAGTTTGTTGCATATACAGTTATCCGTATTCCCGTTTCCCATACACTAAAAATGAGATTACCAGAAAGGTTGCAGTGGGATCTAATATATGGACCTGACAATTGCCTTGAACAATTTTTACATGTTGACAGGCTGGACAGGGAAGTAGAAAAAAGCATGTTTCCATAACATTTGTAATGATAGAGGTACAATGGTAACAGCTGCAGAAACAGAGATAATGATAATTTCTATCTGGGTCAAAATGATATCAAAGACAGAAACTTTGAACATGAGCAGAATAGCAACAATGGGGATAGCCATGGGTGGTCAGAAGCTGAACAGGGGAGAATTAAAAGTGAATTTTTGAATGTTCCTAATTATGGGAATAGGGACAGCACACCAAAATAGTTCTGCAAAAATCAACTTTAGAAATTAACAAACCTTGGCAGGCCAATTGATGAAACGACATTGATTGATGCACAAAAAAGGAGATTACCAGAAAGATTGCAGTGGGATCTAGTACATGGACCTGACAATTGCCTTGAACAATTTTTATGATATGTTGACAATCTGGATAGGGCAGTAGAAAGAAACATGTTACCATAACAATTGTAATGATAGAGATCAGAATGGTAACAACTAAGAAACAGAGATAATGGTAATTTCTATCAGGGTCAGAATGGTAACAGAGGCAGAAACTTTGAACATCAGAAGAATAGGAACAATGGGGATAACCGTGGGTAATTTAATAGGAGAAACAATCATAGAGGAAACTATTCAGGAAACAGCAGTCCGCCTCATTGAAGGTCGACAGTTTTTTGACACAAGAACATGACCCCCAATTTACACTTACAAATAGACAATAATAAAAATATTAATAATGTGGCATAGGTATCTGAAGTTGACCAGAAGGAATATCAGATTTCTCATTTATGTTTTGAGCAAGAGTTTTGGAATACTATGTTTAATTATAGTAATGTAGATACTAACCCTAAACCAGAAAGTGAGAGTAACAAGAATTTTGATGCAGTGTGTACTACTGATTTCTTCTCTTGGTCAGAAAACAGTGTTATTGATGTATGTAAAACAGATGATGACTGTATTGGATCTGAATTAGGTGGTATTTTTGATGTAGATGTGAATGAGAGCTATGAAATGACTGAGGTTGGTAAGTCTGAGACTGGTAGCTTATTGCAAATGAATGTAGGTGAGGTGTGTGACTTTAATGGAGATGAGACTTGTGGTGTTAATGATATTACTGATGAAATAATTTTGGAAGAATGTGATGATGATGATGAGTATCAGGTATTTGTGGTGTTTCAGAATAATGAAGTTTCAGAGTTATTTGCAAATATAGGTAAGGTAAGTGATGCATGTGATGATGTGAGTGAGAATCATGGAATAGCAGTCCATGCAAAGCAGTTTTTCATTAATGTCAAGCAAAGTAATGATCCAAACAGTAAAGGTGAGTTATCTGTAAGTGTAGAGAATAAAGGTGAAAACGTTTTGAAATTTATTTGGAACCAACTTGATGATAAATATATCTAAAAACAAAGATGATGTGACTTACCAAATGAAAGTGCTGGCAGGTCGACAGACACACAAACAAACACAAACATACACAGTGTGTGTGTGTGTGTGTGTGTGTGTGTGTGTGTGTGTGTGTGTGTGTGTGTATGTTTGTGTTTGTGTTTGTTTGTGTTTGTTTGTGTGTCTGTCGACCTGCCAGCACTTTCATTTGGTAAGTCACATCATCTTTGTTTTTAGATATATATTTCCTACGTGGAATGTTTCCCTCTATTATAATCACAACTTGATGATAACATAGATAAATGTGCATTCTGGAATAAGTTGCTTGTGGTTTGTCAAAATTTGTATCCAAATTGGTGGAATGAAGTGAAAGAAGATCTAAGTAGGAAAAGTAATTTTGATAGTAATAGATTTTGTGTTGCTTCTGTAACAAGTGATGTTAGTTGTGCTATGGAACCAATGCAGTGTATTCAATCATTACCTGACAACATATGTAAACATAGTAATGCAATGATACAAATAGAGTTGATAAAAGTCTGTAAAAACAGTGTAGATGTAGCATTTGATGAAATTGAAAGTGATCTTTTACATGAAGTGTCCAGTAACAATGATGATGATTCAGATTTTGGATGTCCTTACATTAAGGTTAAGATTGATCAGTGGGAAGGGAACTGTTTGATTGATACAGGTAGTCCAATTTGTGGTATACCTGAACAATTTAGAGACAAGATTAAATAAAGTAAGAATTTTGTGGAAATGCCCATTGTGTGTGTAAAGGTAAGAGGAGCTACAGATAAGCAAAACAAATCGGTAAAATCTCAGGTACGTTTAACATTATGCATAGAGGACAAGATATATGAACGTGGATGCATAATGATACCTTACCTAGAAGAAAATACTCACTATGTCTGTAGATTTTTAAGACTATCTAATTGTGTTTTGTTTGCCATGAATGTAATATATAAGAGCATGTTGGGTAAGAAAGGAGGAAAGAGGACAGAACAGTATTATAAGGTGCACAAAGGTATTTTATTCAGGAAACATAAGACTGACTCAGAGGAATGGATATTATGTTGGGCGGAACGGTGTGTTGATACTTTAATTACTTATAAACATGAGAGTTTTGGTCATTGTGGATCAACCAAATGCATACAAATAATTCAGGAAAACATCTATTTTTATAACATAGGTAGGAGAATCAAGAAGAAGATTGTCAGCTGTGACAGATGTCAAAGGGTGTAGGTAAGTAACCAAACAAGTAGAGGACAAATACAAAACATACTGGCTAATAGTAAGCTTGATCTTGTGTCTGTGGATATTTATGGATTTTTACCTAAGTCTAAGAATTGATTTTGTTATGTTCTTGTGGTGGTCGATGTATTTTCGAAGTTCATGAAGCTGTTTCCTCTTAAGAAAGCTACAAGTAAGCAAATCATCTCTAAGTTGAAAAACACATATTTTTGTTGGGTGGGTATTCGTAAAACAATTTTTCTGATAATGGTTCTCAGTTTATATCACAAGCTTGGAAAGATTTTGTTGATCACACAAAAGTAGGACATATTCTAACTTCGGTGTAACATCCTTCGAGAAGCTCTGCAGAAAGATATACTAGAGAGATTGGAAGACTGCTTAGAACATATTGTAGAAAGAATCATACCAGTTGGATAGATTATGTCAGTGATTCTGAGGATATTTTGAACAGCTTACAAGATTCTTCAACAGGTTTTTCACTATTCGCAATCATATTTAATAACAAACCAGCTAATTTTATATCTGAAAATGTTGAGCTTCCGCCGTGTAAAATTCGAAAAAAAAAGAGGAAGGGGAAGATGAAGGGGAAGAGGAAGAGGAAGAGGAAGAAGAAGAAGAAGAAGAAGAAAACGGGTTAGGAGTAAGCAGAGACATGATGGTAAAGGTAGATTTTCTAAGTTTGAGGTAGGAGATCTTTTCATGGTGAAAGCCAAAGAGAAATCTAGTGTTGACATCAGAGATAATGAAATTTTTCGGTATTTACATTGAACCATTTGAAATTCTTGAAAACCCACATCCTAATGCATATAGACTTGTGTATCCAAAATCTAAGAAGTTGTCTGGATTACACAATATTACTGAACTGAAAGTGTATAGAAATGATCCATAAATATTTGATTTTTGTTTGTTTGTTCTTTTTCCACTGTCACGAATTTAGTGTGTAAGATCATGTAGTTTTTAGAGTTCTATCTTATCCATTGACTGACTTTAAAATATATGTATAAGCATAAGACTAGATAACGGTGTCTTGTTTGTCTGGAAGTTAGTATGTAAGATGATGTGATTTTTAGAATTCTGCCTTACTTGTTGACTGAGTTAAAATCTATGATACAAAATATAATAATGTTCTGCATTAGATTTGTGCTTTAGAATTTGATACATATATGCCATAAAACTAAATTAGATTCTTTTGCTGTTTTGATATGGGACGAAGTTTGTAATCTGTACTGCAAAAATTAGGAATAGTATCTGAACATATCTGTGTGTAATACCTTTATAGTCCATTCCTTTTCAACGCATTTAACTCTGAATATTAGTTTCATATGTCAACAATTTTTAGTCGCACCTGACATAAATCCCACATAACTGATTTTGAAAAATGACTCAATGAAAGCATATGTCGTGTGATGTGAAGGAGGAACTGAACAGCATCTATAGTACAAAAAGCAATGTTTCAGGATCTGATGTGAATGCTAGACAGGAAGTTACCTACCCGTTGGAGCATGTGATGGGAACTCCAAGTAGGAAACTGAAAGATGTGGGTGGATCCTCTCCCCACACTGCTGTATGGCTGTGCCCTGCTAGTCAACTTGCAAGAGATCATGGGTGCTGGGTAATGTACTTGAACGTCTGTCAACGGGACCTCTGTTGTGACTGATATTAGTGAATTGTTAGTCAAGATTGCTAAAGACAGTGTTATTCAGTATAAATGCATGTTTTTTCAAGTACAATACATTATGTAACTTTAAATCAGTATGTAATTTTTTTATCATTTGTAAGTGAATCTTCTAGGTCTTTATATATGTAGGTTGGTTTGTATGGACAATTAGAAAATAGTGTGGAAGACATTCACTAATGTAGACAATCTAACAAGATGTATTCATGTCTGCCTTCATATATTGATTTTGGTTCTCAAACTACTGGATTGTATCAACATTCAAGCTAATTATAACTTTGTTTACCTCTATTTATCCTGAATATTGCAATATTGTATCTGACTGAAATTTGAGTTGTGGACAGATTCCTGCTTAGCTCTGTTTCGGGTACCACTGGTCATCACAACTGTGTGTGTGTGTGTGTGTGTGTGTGTGTGTGTGTGTGTGTGTGTGTGTGTGTGTTTGTACTCAAGGAGAACATACAACCACTGATTGAGGCTAGATGCTTCTTATAATTTCTCTTTCCATATGAGATGATTATGAACTTTATTAATTTTGTTGTGTTGAAGCACTTAATGCTGGTTTTTATCTGGTGTGGTTTGGATTCATGGGTCAATCCCTACATCATAAACTTAGGCCCTAATATTTTCCCATTATTTTGTTCTTTCATGAGTCAACATATCCTTGAATACTCTGGTTTATGTGGTTGATTGATTCCTACTCATGGTTGAGTATATTCTTCTGGTCTGGACTCATCGTTGTTTCTCGAGTTGGCTCACTTGTCGTACACTTAGGATCTGAAATTTTTTCTCTTCTCTTTTGAAGATTTTGAAGGCTTCATTGTATAGATGTTAAATTAAAATTTATAATTCTAGTAATTTGCCTTGTCTCTGTAATTGTTTCTGTAGTTTACTGGTGTAATGTTGTAGTTTTGACCTTGCATTATTTGTCTTGTGACAGTATGTTTCACAGATCTGAAAATCTGAATACCATATCCTCATATATGGATATATTATGATTTTTATAGTAGATATTTTTCTTATGTTTTCTGTAATATGTTAGGTATTAGATACTTCTATACATCTATACTCTATCCTGGATATCAGTTTGTACACTGTTTGGCAAATCTTACAGTCTGTCACAAAATATTGTAAACATACTGCCTCTGAATTTTATAAGGGGGATATTGTAATGGGACACCCTTCTCTAACATTATCATTTTTTTAATAGAAATAACCGATATCATTTATGCTATCGATTCTTGTATATCAGCTGTTTAACTGAATGAATATCATATGATTTTGTATATGATGTGTTATGTTTCAGCTAAAATATGTAAAAAGAAATTAATTTGTTGGTGCTCTCTATGTACAGTTAAAATTACTCTTCTTTTAGAAATATTTGAAATTACAAAATTTCTGGCATACTTAAAATTCATATTATTAATTGCACAACCTAATGTGAATTATTAAATATATTTCTGGATTTGTTTATAAAATAATGTTATATCTTGGTAGGGATTCCTTTTTGGTCAAGAAAGTTTGTAAACTCTTTTGTTTTGTAAACTCTTTGGAATACTGTTAGTACTGCAGAATGTAAGTAGTGGTGGGCATGCCGCTGATGGAAGTACACTTTTTCTAAATTTTGTCAACAACAATGTAATGATTGTTTTTTTTTAATGTGGAAAATGTAAAGATGGTGCGTTATTTAATAATGTGACAAAGAAAGAAATTCAAGAAACGTACAGGACATCTTTATCAATTACTCAGTTCAACAGGAACCCACAAAATTACAAAAATTACAGCCTCAATAATGTAGCCCTAGACACAATAACTAGAGCCAACAACAAGAAGAGAAAATGAACATAAGTAAAAAGTTCTTTTTTTGTATAGCTTACACCTCTTGATGATTTCGAAACTTTTATAGACAGAGAATTTTAATAGTGATGCATTGGAGAGTAATATTACAAGCATGAGCCACAGTTTAAAATAAGTGAGCAAATCATATATTACAATCAGACTTTATTGAACATAAACACAGGGCTAATAAACCAAACATCCAAAGAAACACAAATAAGAGTAATTTTTCTGATTAACAAATTAGGCCTAGATATTCATGTTAATAAACATCTAAAAGCAAGAAATTACTTTCATTGTTTTAATCCTATGTAGCATTTCTATATTTTTAATCTCTGTTGCTATACTGAAATGCCCATTACAGAGTACCCTGAGTTATGATCATGATGCATTATCATCAACTGGCTCAAGGTACAGCTTTCCTCCTACTTCAATAAATGGTTAACATAACCTAAAATAATAAAATGGCAGGAAAATTCACAGCATGATTATTAAGATAATTGTCTATCATAACGTAAATGGTTAATAATTATGACAGACAATTATATTAGTATATACTTATAAATGGTTAATAACGCATGGTGCATGCATTATCACTAAGCGTGTTGTCCATGTGTAGAATGGGGAAGGTGCGCGATCTATCTGAGTTTGACCAAAAGCAGATTGTGATGGCCTGGAGTCTTGGCATGAGAATTTTAGAAACTGCATGACTTGTGCTGTGGTGATTGTCTTTAGGATGTGGTGAAACCAAATCCAAATGTCATGGAGTTGGGTGGCCACCATCATTACACATGCCAGACATCATAAGCTGGGCAGACTGGTAAAACAGGACAGGCAGCGAACTGTGGCAGAACTAATATCAGACTTTAATGCTGGGTAGAGTACAAATGTGTCCAAACCCACAGTCCACCGAACACTTTTAATGATGGGCTTCTGCACCCGACCACCCATGCATGTGCGAATGTTGACACCATGATATTGGCAACTATGACTGAAATTGGCGACCATCAGTACTGGACACTGGCACAGTGACAGAACATTGCATGGTCTAATGAATCCCTATACCTTCTTCACCATGCCGATGAGAGGACGCGAATCTGTCATCTTCCATGGGAACAGCTTCTTGACAACTGTACTGTGGGATGGAGACAAGCTGGTGGTGGCTCCATTATGGTCTGGGAATTATTCACATTGGCATCCATGGGCTCAATGGAGCTTGTGCAAGGGGCCAAGATGGCCAAGGAGTATTGTACATTGATCGCAGACCATGTACACCCCCTCATGATGATAATGTTTCTCAGTGGCTGTGGTATTTTTCAACAAGACAATGCGCCATATGACAGTTCCAGATTTGTTATGGAGTGGTTCAAGGAACATGGAATGGTTCAAGGAACAGTAGCAAGTTCCAATTGAGTGGTGGCCCCCCTACTCGCCAGATCTGAACTCAATTGAACACATGTCAGATATGACTGAATGTGGCATCAGAGCTCATTAACCCCTTCTGGGGATTTACAGGAATTAGGTGACTTGTAAGTGCAGATGTGGTGCCAACTCCCTGAAGTAACCTACCCAGGCCTCACTGCTGCCATGGCATGATGCACTGCTGCCAAAGGTGAACATAATGGCTATTAGGTAGGTGGTTATAACTTTCTGACTGATCAGTGTACATAGAGCTGGAATCCTATTGCGTAAAGAAACAAAGAACTTGCTTTTGGGTGACACAAATGATGATATACAGGGTGAACATTAACAAAACCAACAAACTGCAGGGACACATTCCTGACTGGAAATGGGGGAAAAAATCCTATCAACACATGTCTGGAAATGCATTGTCACCATGGTAGGTAGCACTGACAAATGAAAGTTCCTGTGACAATGTGTCCTGTGTTCCTTGTGTGTTACAGCCTCTGTGTTTGATGTGTCATACTGTAATTAGCAGAATGGGCTGGTCCTCTTATCAGGAAAAGCTGAGATGGTGTTTATGTACAGCCAAACAGATGGAACTCAAGAGGCAGCACAGTTTTCAGACACATGAATGCGCAGGAAGATGCCACACTATGCATACACCAGATTTGGAGGACTGGGTTCCTCAGGATACTGACGTGGACCCTATCACAAGCTCCAGGCAAATGGCCTGCTGACCTGCATAAATCAAAATATGATTATGTGTATCCTGCATGACAACTGCTACTGTCCCTGTCACCTGCAATGAATACCAGGATTATCAGCAGTGGATTTTCCTCTATGGGAAGGATTTTGTTGATGGATTTTTCACCAGACCATCACAATGCTCAGGGTTCTATCATCAGTTCTCTTTACTGATGAAGCAACGGTCCATGTGGCTGCCCCCGTTGGAGGTTTGAGTCCTCCCTTGGGCATGGGTGTGTGTGTGTTGTCCATAGCATAAGTTAGTTTAAGTTAGATTAAGTAGTTTGGTCCCATAAGACCTTACCACAAATTTTTGATGAAGCAACTTTACCAGGACTGACATTTGTTGTTTTTGCATAATCATTCTGTGGACTACAGACAATCATTGGGGAATTGCTCAGGCATCTTGTCAGCATCGGTTCAGCATCAATGTGAGGGCATTATTGGCAACCACATACTTGCACCGATTATTATACCACAACACTCCGATGGAGGAATGTTCCTGGACTTCTGGTGGAATAGTCTACCTGGGCTGCTTGAAAATGTGCCTTTGGCAATAAGACAGGTTATGCGGTTTCTGCATGATAGAGCACCACCCAACTTCCACATTAAAATTTGCCAACACCTCAACAACATATTAGGACATGGAGGGCCTGTAGCATGGCCTGCTAGATCACTTGATTTAAACCCCCTGGACTTTTACCTCTTGGGGGCATCTGAAAAGCACTGTGTACGCTGAACCAGCTCCTGATGTGCATCCCTTCAGCAGTATGTGCATGAAATCTGTGGCACTCTACATCTACATGTACACCTATATTCTGCAAACCACCATGATGTGCATGGCAGAGGGTACATCCCAATGTGAGAGTTATTAGGGTTTCTTTGTGTTCCATTCATGTATAGGGAATGTGAAGAATGATTATTTGAATGCCTCTGTGCGTGCAGTAATTATTCTAATCTTACACAATCCCTGTGTAAATGATACATAGGGGGTTATAGTATATCCCTTGAGTAATCATATAAAGCTGGTTCTTGAACTTTGTTAACAAACTTTCTCCAGATAGTTTACATCTGTCTTCAAGAGTCTGCTATATTAGTTCCTTCAGTATTTCTGTGACACTCTCCCATGAATTAAACAAACCTGTGAACATTCATACTGCTCTTCTCCATATACATTCAATATACCCTGTTAGTCCTATGTCATATGAGTCCCACACACTTGAGCAATATTCCAGGATTGGTCACACAAGTGATTTTTAAGCAATCTCTTTTGTAGACAGATTGCAGTTCCCCAGTATTCTACCAATAAACTGAAGTCTATGGTATTTCCACACATTTACTGATTTCAACAGCGACTCATTGATGTTATAGGATACCATGTCTTTTTGTTTTGTGAAGTGCAAAATTTCACATCTCAGAAAATTTAGAGCAAGTTGCCAATATCTGCAGCATGTTGAAGTCTTATCAAGATCTTACTGAATATTTATGTATCTTCTCTCAGATAGTACTTCATTATAGATAACTACACAATCTGCAAAAAGCTTGATTTTACTATTAATATTGTCTCAAAGGTCATTAATATACAATATGAACAGCAAGAGTCCCAACACGCTTCCATGAGGCACACCTGAAGTTACTTCTACGCCTGATGAAGACTCTCCATCCAAGATTACATGCTGTGTCTTCTCTACGAAAAAGTCTTTTGTGGCGGCGTTCGTAGCAACAAACAATTCGCTGTAGAAACGGCTTACGAAGTCACCGCCACACTTTTAATAGCGGGCCGACCGGTCCGCTGGAACAGTGAACAGAAAGATGAAAACCCAAACACTCTGATTAAATAAAAGTCAGTACTTATCTTTATTAACGAAGATACAGCAACACAGTAGTAAACTCCGTGTCTACAGAAATCTGTCTAGTTCGAGTCGGAGCGGCTAGGTCAGCGTCGGCTTACGACAAACAACAACTCTGCTGCGATGAACACACGACTGACTAGCAAGTACACAATTCAGTGGCGAGTATACAACTGAGCGGCGAATACAGAACTGTCCTAGCGCTCGCGACTCCAGCGCTTAAGAACCCAGAAGCCAGCGGTGGCGCGCGCAGACTTGCGGCGATTTGCTGTCTCGCTGGCGCTGCTTATGCGGACGGCGTCCGGACTTTGATACTGCCAACGTTTTGGCAGCAGGCTCGGGTGGCATTGCGGGCTAGGATATAACACTCCTCCCCCCCAAATCGCCGCACCGTCGGTGAGTAATGATGTGGCGAGCGTCGACGGCGGGGGAGGGGTCTGGCCGCAGGCGTAGCAGAAGAGACCGGGGCGGAGACTGTTGTCGGTGGCAGTCCCCGGTCCGCACCCCAGCATTGGCTGCGTGGAGCCTCGGGAAACACCGACTGAAAACCGAGGTCAGGGTGCACGCCTGTGACCACGGGCGCAGCTTCTGGTACTGGACGCGACGGGGCGTCGGGACCCACGAAGAGAGGCAGCGTCTCCTGACGCTGCGTCGACGGCTGCTGAGTGGGTGCCGGACAAGGCGCTGCGGTGTCAGACCCCTTGGGGGAGCCCAAGGAAAGCGGCTGCAGGACAGGCTGCACAGCCACCGCTTGGGAAGGCGGCCCGGCTGAGGGGTCGACGTCCATCAGCTCCGAAGGCGGTGGCGACTGAAGAGGGACCGCAGGTGCCGGAGCGACCACCTGGGGCGCTCCCGGATGAAGCTGCACGGGAGGCATCAACGGGACAGGCTGTCGGCGTGGTAGTGGCGACGGCTGCTGCTGCTGCCCTGGGGGCGGCAGCGAAGTCGGAAGGCGCGGCTGGAACCCGCCGCGGACCAAATCTGTGGACAAAGAACGAGCAGCAGAATCCGGGCGGCCAGCGCGGTGCAACTGGTTCTGATGCCTCCTGTGCACCCCAGTAGCACCTTGAACAGTATAAAAACCGCGACCCTGGACACTTATCACGGTACCACGTTCCCAACGACGGCGACCGTGATAAACTCGCGTCTTTGCGCTGAAAACACGTGCGATGCTCAGAAGCGGCGGGTCGATCCGGGGGGTGCAACAACCGTAGTAGGGTGCGATGACGACGGCCGTGGAGAAGCTCCGCAGGCGAAGGGCCGTTGCGTGGCGTGGTCCGGTACGACGACAGGAACGTGATGAAGGCCTGCTGACGAGAGTGCGTAGCACGAAGGCGGTCCATATGATCCTTGAATGTACGTACAAAACGTTCCGCTGCACCATTCGATTGAGGGTGGAACGGCGGAGTAAGAACATGGCGAATGCCATTGGCAGAACAAAAACTTTCAAATTCAGCAGAGGTAAATTGTGGACCATTGTCAGACACTAAAACTTCTGGGAGACCCTCAATACAAAAAATTGAAGTCAATGCCTGTATAGTTTGGGCAGACGTTGTAGACTGCATGGGCACAACAAACGGAAAATTGCTAATTGCATCTATCACGATGAGCCAACGAGAATGCCAATATGGACCAGCGAAATCAATATGTACTCGCTGCCAGGGACCGGCAGGGCGTGCCCACTCAAAATAGCGTTGAGGCGGAGCAGCTTGGTGTTCGGCACACGTCGAACAATCTGTAGACATCTGCGTAATCTGCTTATCAATGCTGATCCATGTACAATGACGGCGGGCAAGCTGCTTGGTGCGGACCACTCCCCAATGACCTTGATGCAACAAGTCGAGGACCTTGGATTGGAGCACTTGGGGAACCACTACACGAAGCTGGTCATTCTCGGTGTGTAACAGCAAAACTCCGTGTGAAACAGACAACAGATGACGTTGCGGATAATAGCGACGAACCACAGGATCCGATATGTCCTTTGCCTTGGACGGCCAACCACGTTGAACAAAACGTAATAGTAAACTCAGATGAGGATCTGTAGCTGTCTCACGTGCCACCTGGCGATAATCAATCGGAAAATCCCGGAGGGATTGATGCTCATCGGCGTCAATCTGATGGCAAGAGTCGTCAGAGGAATCGAAGACATCATCCGCAGCAATCGGCAATCTAGAAAGCGCGTCAGCGTTTGCATGCTGAGCTGTAGGGCGATACAGTATCTCATACTGGTATTGTGATAACAAAAGAGCCCAACGTTGTAGTCTCTGAGCTGTCCGCTGAGGAACTGGTTTAGACGGATGAAACAGTGATGTCAGGAGCTTGTGATCTGTTACTAAATAGAATGGTCTACCATAGAGGTAGTGATGGAATTTTGTGACACCGAACACAATAGCCAACGCTTCCTTGTCCAATTGGCTATAATTACACTGAGCTTTGTTTAGCAATTTAGATGCGAACACAATAGGACGTTCGGTGTTACCGACTCGGTGAGGCAACACAGCACCGAGGCCGAAAGAAGAGGCATCACAAGCTAACACCAGAGGCTTGTTAGGGTCGTAATGGACCAGACAACGATCATTCAATAAAGCCTCTTTAAGCTGCTGAAAGGCTGATTGGCAATCAGCTGACCACACAAACGGAACATTCTTACGGCGGAGACGATGCAACGGTGCAGCAATCTGTGATGCATTAGGTATAAACCTAATATAATACGTCAATTTGCCGAGAACTGCTTGCAAGTCATGCAGATTGCGAGGGGCGGGCAAATCACGAATAGCTGCTAAATGTGACTGGGAGGGATGAATGCCTTGAGCTTTAATAACATGTCCCAGATACTCCATCTCCATAAGGAAAAATGAACATTTATCGATGTTGCAACGTGGGCCTGCCTGAGACAACACTGTAAACAAACACTCCAAATTACGGAAATGTCCAGCAGGCGTCCGACTGGACACAACAATATCATCTAAATAGTTGCAACACGATGGCACATTAGCCAGAAGTTGTGACAAAAAACGCTGAAAAACAGCTGGAGCTGACGCACAACCAAAAGGCAAACGCAGAAAACGGAACAACCCCAACGACATGTTTATGACAAAATACTGTTGTGATTGCTCGTCGAGGGGCAATTGCAAATATGCTTCACGGAGATCAATTTTGGAAAAGAAACGAGCTTCCCCTAACTTATCCATCAGCTCGTCCGGTCTAGGCAAAGGAAAAGAATCAATGACAGTCTGAGGATTAACTGTCCACTTAAAATCAGCACACAAACGTAACTTGCCAGACGGTTTCTTTATAATAACTAAGGGAGAATCCCACTGGCTCGCTGAAACGGGTTGAATAACACCGTTGTTTTGCCAACGATGAAGTTCATCTTCTACAGGTGTCCGGAGGGCGTGAGGCACTGGACGAGCACGACAAAATCGAGGCTGAGCATTATCTTTTAACGTAATATGAGCGGCAAAGTTCGCAGCACAACCTAGTTCGTCTTTAAATATGTCACTGTATCGTTTACACAAATCGGTTATGCTGTCTTGAGGAACAACAACAGAATTAATTTGCAACACATTGTCTTGGATAGACAGGCCAAACAAGTCAAAACAGTCTAATCCGAAAATGTTTACACTCTCTGTAGCGCGGAGCACTGTGAATGAAACTGTTTTTGTATTGCCACGGAATGTGGCTGGCACGCTACATACACCTAACACAGGAATTTGTTCGCCACTATAAGTAGCCAAAGAATGTTTTGCTGCTGAAAGTTTAGGGCGGCCGATAGCCGCATACGTAGCACTATTTATGAGAGTCACAGACGCACCAGTGTCTAATTGAAAATTGAAGGTCTTATCCTGGATGCGTAGCTTCACAAATAGTTTATTACACTGTCTCTGGATCGGTGCAGTGGAGGCGGAAGACACAAAATCAGCGCGTTTAGCGCGTGTTCGCTGCTTACGACAACTCGTGGGTTGGGCGGGTGGAACAACAACTCCCGCTTCACTTGCAGTCTGTACATTACTTTTTACAGCGTTTGAATTACGCTTGGGTCGCATAGCAGAGGGCTGGGTGGGTGGCTTATTGCGAACAAGTTTATTACCCACACGAACCGTGGAAGAGTCTTTAAACGCGACCTTCTGGGCGGGCTGGCTTTGAAGAACATGAATATCCATGGGCTGGGCAGCACTAGAATTGTTCTTGCGTTTACGCAAACAAACAGTCTGGATGTGTCCTTTCCTTTGGCAAAAGTGACAAACCGCGTTTCTTAATGGGCAACGTTCATGAGGATGGACAAGAACACACTTAGGGCAAGACTTAACTCTATCATTTTGCACACGCGGCTGACGAATGTGTTAAACATGACGCGGCCGGCTAGTGTTTACAGTCTGACTCTGCCAATGGGGCTGCGGGCGTGACATGACTTGCTTAGCACAGGCAATTTGAGAAATACATGGCTGATCTAACTCACACTCAGCATAGTCAAAAGTATCTTGGGCTTCAATGATGTTCATCACAGTCTCTAATGACGGGTCAGGCAACTTTTAGATAGCAGCACGAATACGAGAATCTGCAATGTTTTGAGCAATAGCGTCTCGTAACATGACATCACTGTAGGAAGCTCCACACACACAATTAAATCGGCACTGACGGGTGAGGCCCCGTAAATCTGTTAACCACTGTTTATTAGATTGATGTGGCAGTTTCTTTAATCTGAAGAACTTGAATCTGGCTGCTGCCACATGAACTCGCGACTCGAAATACTCAGCAAGCTTGTTAACAACAACGTCATAGTCTAAAGCTTCTGGCTTGGATTCTGGGAACAACTTACAAAGTAGTCGATAGACTTCCACGCCTACAGTGGAAATTAAATAAAGCTGCCGCTCAGTACCTGTGATTTTGTAGACTGTCATGTGCGCCTGCAACTGCGCGAAATATTCTCGCCATTCTTCTCGTGATGCATCAAAAGCACGGAAAGGTGGTGCTGCCTGTGCTTGTTCCTTTTGTGTAGGAGGATTAGCCGCTTGTTTGACGATTGTTTCCACCAGACTTTGTATTTGCTGACTCTGTAACAAGATCAACTGTTGTAATTTGGCAGACATAGTGAACACAAATTAAACCAGCCCCCAAAATTTTATCGCTATAATTAGTATAACCAGAAACAAGTTGAACCCCACACGAGTTCGGAAGTCCTCGTCGCCAGTTTTGTGGCGGCGTTCGTAGCGACAAACAATTCGCTGTAGAAACGGCTTATGAAGTCACCGCCACACTTTTAATAGCGGGCCGACCGGTCCGCTGGAACAGTGAACAGAAAGATGAAAACCCAAACACTCTGATTAAATAAAAGTCGGTACTTATCTTTATTAACGAAGATACAGCAACACAGTAGTGAACTCCGTGTCTACAGAAATCTGTCTAGTTCGAGTCGGAGCGGCTAGGTCAGCGTCGGCTGACGACAAACAACAACTCTGCTGCGATGAACACACGACTGACTAGCAAGTATACAATTCAGTGGCGAGTATACAACTGAGCGGCGAATACAGAACTGTCCTAGCGCTCGCGACTCCAGCGCTTAAGAACCCAGAAGCCAGCGGTGGCGCACGCAGACTTGCGGCGATTTGCTGTCTCGCTGGCGCTGCTTATGCGGACGGCGTCCGGACTTTGATACTGCCAACGTTTTGGCAGCGGGCTCGGATGGCATTACTGGCTAGGATATAACAAAGTCCTCAATCCAGCCACAAATTTCAGTTGACGCCCTGTATGATTGTACTTTTGACAATAAGCTTTTCAGGAATCAAGAAACACTGCACCTACCTGGTTGCCTTAATCCAAAGCTTTCAGTAGGTCATGTGAGAAAAGTGGTAGTTGGGTTTCACATGATCAATGTTTTTGGAAACCATGCTGGTTAGCACTGAGGAGGTCATTCTGTTCAAGAAACATCTTTATGTTTGAGCTCAGAATACCTTATAAGATTCTACAACAAGTTGATGTCAAGGATATTGGATGGTAGTTTTATGGGTCCCTTCTACTACCCTTCATGTAGATGGGTGTGACCTGTGTCTGTTTCCAAGAACTGGGCATGGTTTTTTGTTTGAGAGATCTATGGTAGATTATATTGAGAAGAGCAGCTAACTCAGTCACAAATTCTGTATAGAATCTGTCAGGGACTCCTTTGGGGCCAGGAGCTTCGTTCAATTTTGATGGTTTCAGCTGTTTCTCAACACCATTGACACTCATACTTATTTCATTCATCTTTTCAGTTGTACAAGGATTAAATTGGGGCAGTTCTCCTGGGTTTTCCTTTGTAAATGAACATTTGAAAGTGGAGTTAAGAAATTTGGCTTTTGCTTTGCTGCTCACAATTTCAGTTCCTGTCTCATTTGCCAGGGACTGGAAACTAACTTTGGTTCCAGTCACAGCCTGTACATATGACCAGAAATTCTTTGCTTTTTGTGAAATGTCATTTGACAATATTCTGTTACAGTAGTCATTGAAGGCATCATAAATTGCTCTCAAGACAGCCAAACATGTTCTATTCAGCATCTTTCCATCTATAGCTCTATGCTTTGTTTTACACCTTTTATATAGTAATTTCTGTTTCTTTAGAAGTTTCTTTACAGTTACTGTATACCATGGAGCCTCCCTCCTATTATGAACAGTTCCACTGCATGTATGTCTATCCAGCATGTGGTCAACTATTCCTTTAAACTTGATTCAGTGTTCCTCTATATGCTCCTGACCTGTGTTGAAAATTTCAAGTTCCTCGTTGAGATACAACATTACTGATTTTTTTTATCTACACATACACATCTTTTTGCTTGTTTTAGTTGCCATTTGTACTTTGATAATTATTGTTGCCACAACCGCATCATGGTCACTGATACCAGTTTCGATGTGAATATCCTCAAAGAGGTCATTAGATCCTATATATTTCCACTATTCTTATATATCTATATATTTCTTAACTTTCTGTTCTAGGTGTTGCATTGAGTAAAGTTTTGCAAGATGACTTACCATGTCCACTACTAAAAAAAAATATAATTTCCCCAATAAACTGTCGGATGGTCATAGTCTCCACTGATGATTACAGTACGACTGAGGAACTTATGTACCAGTGAACTGAGGTTTCTCTGAAGTTTTGATTACATCACAAGATGAGTCTGGTGTGTGGTAGAAGGAACCAATTATCATTTTATGCCCAACCCTGATACAGAGTCTTGCCCAAACAATTTCCCATGCAGCTTCAATTTTTATCTCAGTGGATTTGAGTTTTTTTTCACAGTAGCAACAAATACACCAACTCTATTTCCCATTTGTCTATCCTTTTGATATACACTTAAATTTTCCTCAAAAATCTCACTGCTATCAATTTCAGTTCCCAGCCAGCTTTCTGTACCTAGTATTATGTAAGCTTCACTGCTTTTCATGAACACTTCAAACTGGCACTTTGTTGTGAATGCTTCAGCAGTTTACCACTATAATTTTAATACTCTCACCTGTGGGAGGCATTTGTTTTGATATTACACTGACACTTCTGGATTTCCTACAGCTATCACTATCTGGATTGGATGGAAAGTCACCTAATCTAAAAAAAAACCCTTGTATACATGTCAGATAGTCAGCTACCTGAATGGCAGCATCTGATGTGTAGTGCACACCTGACCCATTTAGGGGGACCCTACAAGTTCTCAACCGTACAGCGCAAGTCCAGGAAGTCACAGCCTAACTTGTCACCTAACGTTCAAAATCTCTGGTTTGGTCCTTCCACTTGATTCAGGACCAAAAGGCCATGATCAGTTCTGGGGACAATGCTGCAAATTGTGAACTTTGTTGAAACTCCATGCACAATGCTGGTCTTCTGCACTTTCTCTACCAGTTGCAGGACTGACCGAAGTATGATCTCATAACCCAAATGACAGGCGTAATTTGTTCCAATATGTGCTACAATCTGCAGTTGGTTGGACCTCGTTCCCTCACCAGCTGCTAGAGTAGCCTCTTCAACATGTTGAACAAGGCCTCCAAGCCTACGCATTGAGTACACACGGGGTCCTCTGCTGTCCCTTGTTGTGATTTCCCCAAAGGGGTACCATTATTCCTCATACATTTGAACTGCCAACAGTTAATACGGCCCTACACTTTTGCACTTGCTTCCTCTTGACAACAGACAAAACAGGTTTCTTCAGAACAGGTGAAGTGAGCCACACACAGATGAAGCGGGCCTCACAGTGTCATTTTCAGTTTCTGTAAAAGACAGCACCTCAAACTTGTTGGTTAGGGGATTGGTACAACACCCTGAAAATTGACACAAAGAAAGCAAAAGTATTGGCACTAGGAGGAAATAAAGAAATTAAAATTATGCTGAATGGAGAAATATTAGAACAGGTGCAAAATGTTAAGTATCTTGGAAGCAGGATAGACACTGACTGGAAGTGCAACACAGAAATTAAAACAAGGATAGCAATGGAAAAAGAGGCATTTTATAAGAAAAGGAGACCATAGACATAAATTAAAGGAAACTTTTCTGGAGTAGTCTGGACAGAGAACTCAGGAAAAGACTCATAAATGTCTTGTATGGAGTGTTCTTCTGTATGGCACTGAAACATGGACTTTGAGGAAGAAAGACAGAGAAAGGCTGGTGGCTTTTGAGATGTGAACATGGCGGAGTATGGAAAGAATAAGTTGGATGGACAGAGTAAAACATGAAGAGGTACTGAGCAGAGTGGGAGAGAAAAGACAGTTACTAAATGTAATAAAAAGAAGAAAAAGAAATTGGATTGGGCATATATTAAGAAAGAATGACAGTCTGATAAAAACAGTTTTAGAAAGTTATGTAGAAGGGAAAAGGAAGTGAGGAAGGAAGAGATTTCAGATACTGGATGACGTGATGGATGGTACAACATACAAGAGCCTTAAGAAGGAACCAATGGTTTGCAGAAAATGGAGAGGCAAAGGACCTGCTAATATAGCAGGAAACTGATGGTGATGACAACATCCTGAGTCCTCCCTGGTCCCTGTCCATCCAGTACAGGATGTCTAGATGTACCATAACATGCCACTCACAGTCAAGTGGATGGGTAATGACAGATCCTGAACTTTCTGCAGAGGACACAGGAGAGGACATTACTTGAGGTACAGTTATCACAGGCTCATGACTCTTGGGAGTTCTTCCAACTCACACTATTTGAAGAGAGGCCAGAACATGCATCATCCTGTTACAAGTGTTTATAATGTAACTCATTCAGTGTATATAGTATTCTCTATAATGATGGGAATTACAAAAAATGCTGAATGAATCGAACAGGGTACCAGTTCTGATAAATCCATGATGCAATGTGTGAACATGTTACACTGCATCACATAGAGGCCACTTCAAACATCTGTTGTGACATGGATGTGATGCAGCTCTTTATTGTGTTCTGGGACAATTTTTTTGTTGTTGCACACAAACCATCCATTTCTGGATACATGTTCATAGGATGTTTTTTCCTCCAGATCCAGTCAGGAGTCCATCCCTGCAGTTTGTCAGTTTTACTGATATTCAACCTGTATGTAGGAAATTGAAATAACTGCTTCTTGCTCCTGTAACAACAGCTGGCTGTACTCAAATCTTTGTAGGAAACCTTTGGTATGAAAAAGACTGTCGTTAGAGAGCAAAGGCAGAGCTACAAGATTGTATCGAGATACATGCCAGCTCGAGGTACAGGACTCTCTCCTACTCCCGTGAGCAACAAACATTAAAATTTTTGAAAACTATTACACTCACTGTTATGTCACTACTATAGGTCAAAAGCAAAAGCAGATAGAACACTGTTTTGTGAGATCACATACATTGCTGATTTTAATGAAACTGTTATCAATCATCCTGTTACAAGTGTTACATAATGTAACTCATTCAGTGTATATAGTATTCTCTATAATGATGGGAATTACAAAAAAATGCTGAATGAATCGAACAGGGTACCAGTTCCGATAAAAGTGTGTCATTCCATCAATAGAGAAGGAAGCTGACAAAGAAAATCTAGTGAAAGAAGTAATTGGGCAAGATTCCTATCCACCAGAGAACACCTCCATTATACAGTGGGTGGCTATTTATATTTACATTAATTATATTGGGAGTACTGGTGAAAATCCTTCCTTAATATTTCAAAAAATGAAATAGGAATGGGAAAAATTATTTTGTCACACTGTGTGTGCACTTTCACATGCCATACTAGGTCTTGTAGAGTACACTCATAAAAAGTTCAGTTTTTTAACTGGCAATTTTAAAAACTATTTTAAATCATCACATTATTGTAAGAGACTCTTTAGAACACATGTAGATACAGCATTTTCTTCTCCTTAAGGAGAATTAAAAGAAGAGGAAAACAAAACTGTGAATAAAGCCATAAAGTACATACTCTAACTGAAACATGGAAATTACTTTATCTTCATGTGCATGCACATCACATAATATCTTACTGAAATCGTGTAATATCTTACGGAAGATTTTGGCAGTAAGTTACAACGCAGTAGCCATCCTTAAAAATGTCTTTCTTGATGTTCATGACATTAGGTAACTCAGCAAACACAGAAAATGGAACATCTGTTGGCACATTAGCTTTACTGATAGGCTGCACGTAGAGGTATGGTTTTTTGTTGAAGGTCTTTTGGTGTGCCATGCACACCCAATAGAAAAACCCCTGCAATAGATAACCAATTTTTGCAGTGTACCAAAAGTACATAAAATGATGACACAAATTAAATTCATATTTTTAATTAAAAGTAATGCTTCTAAATGAAATCCATTCTCTGAAATCCTTAATACTATTGTTTGAATGGTGCTTTGCACTCTGATTTAAAAAAAAGGAAGACTTGGAGATGTAATGAAGCCCAGTATGACAATGTTACAAAGTTAATTATGATAAAAATAACTTCTTACAATATGAAGGCAAATAAGCTATTAACTGCATATCTGATAGCATCTGTCAACACTGTGTTATAACATCCCTAAAGGAAATTTAGCATGTTGTGTTGTTATACAGAAATCTAATGTTCTACAGTTGCACCAAAAAAGAAATACACATAATTTTAATTTACAGTTGTTGAAATTGTTGAGTTAACTTATCCATTATTGTCAAAAGAAAAATCCTGGACTTATAGAAGGTTGTTACACAGGCATTCAAGCCTTCCTTCTTGAAGAGAGCAAGAAAGATTGGACTTCTCATTCATTGATTAACTTCTGCATTCTTGAACAATGATGGTTTATGCCAAGGCAACACTTCTGTTTGTCACTAAATATAAACCACATGCAGTTGTCAGCCATGTTGTGGCTCAGTCTGGCTAAATGGAAAAGAAAGAAAAGAGGAAGTACATGTTTCTATCTATGGAAATCAGATATACCTCCTAATCTCCTTCTCCTCTCCATCTCTGCCCATCTCCTCCTCTCCCTCTCTGTCCATCACCTCTTCCCTCACTCTCCATCCATCGTCTCCTCCCTCTCTCACCATCTCCTCCTGCCTCCTCTCTCTGTGTTCATTACCTCCTCCATCCTTTTCCTGTCCATCTTCTCCTCCCCCTTCTCTCCCAATCTTCTCTTCCATCCTCTCTCTGACCTTGGGCGTTGTTTATTGCTATTGAAAATTCAGATTCTGCAGTAGTATTCCTGTCATAACCTGATAAACCATAAATACAACTTTCCTGTTTGCTAACATTATTTCACCATCATATGTTTGACATGTATATTAAAAACATATAGGCTTTAAAAATATACAGCCTATATCTGGCTGAATGTTCATAATAGTTTTTGAAGTAAACCAGTCAAGAATGTTTAGAGAGTTGTGGTAGTAATGTTTCATCCTTAGATATTACATATTTATTTATATATTATATGTATTTAAAAATATGTATGTAAAAAACATGCATGGATTCAAATGCAATCTTGTATTAAAAATTTGAAGCAATCAGTGAAGAACTTTTCGAGATTTAAGATTTAAAACACATGAACATTTACATTTTTGTACAGGTTTCCACATACAAGAGTAGGAACTTAAATAGTAGCAACTATTTATTCACAACTGATACAAAAGAGTTACATGTTTGCACCTGTTACTGTCCTTCAAAGTAGTCACCAGCATTGTGTAGAACCTGTTGCCAGTGATGTGGAAGTCATAGGATACTGTTAGCAGAGTCTATTCTGTTGATGGTGCAAATGGAGCAGTCTACTGCCTGTCGAATCTCTGGAACAATTCTGAAGCGAATTCCACGAAGTGATTCCTTCATCTTCAGAATCAAATCAAAGTCACAAAGACTTAAGTTCGGGGAGTATGGTGGATGGTACAGTACTTCCCAGTCCCATTGACCGAACAGAGCAGCCATAGCTTGCACTGTATATGCCCGTGCATTGTTGTACAAAATGATGGGTAGGTTGCGCAGGAAGTGTCGCCACTTCTTTCTCAAAGCTGGTCGCAGGTGATGCTCCAAAAATGAGCAATAATATGACTTAAGTCTTGTGACTTTGATTTGATTCTGAAGATGAAGGAACCACTACGTGGCATTCGCTTCAGAACTGTTCCAGATATTTGACAGGCAGTAGACTGCTCCATTCGCACCATCAACAAAACAGGCTCTGCTAATGGTATACTACGACTTCCACATCACTGGCAACAGGTTCTACACAATGCTGTGACTACTTTGAAGGACAGTAACAGGTGCAAACATGTAGCTCTTTTATATCGGTTGTGAATAAATTGATGACACTATTTAAGTTCCAGCCCTCGTAATTATTATGTATATATTTACATATTTGTATACTTACAAGGTGGTGCACAAAATATCCAAGAACTTCATGGTAAAAATCAGAAAAATCTATTTATGTTTTAGTGATCACTGTCACCTTCAAAGCAGACAGCTCAGGCATGTACACAACAATCCCAGTGTTGTTCCCACTTTTGGGAGCATTTATGGAAGTCTGCAGGGTAAAAGGTGTTCAGGATCTGTTGCGATTCCACTTGGTTGTCTTCAATCAAATCAAAAAATTGACATTAAATGAAATTTTTGTCATTGGGAACAGGGAAATGTTGGATGGGACTAGGTTTGGTGAGTAGTCAGGGTGGGGACTGTTGGCATGTTGTTTTTGGCCAGGAATTCTTCCACAATGAGCAATATGTGCATGGGTGCACTGTCATGGTGCACCAAACCGTCTTAGTTTTTACACAACTCTGGCCATTTGTGCTGAACACTTTCCCTCAGTCGCCTGAAAGCCTCACAGTAAAACTGCCCATTGAACAGTCTGACCAGGTGGAACAAACTCCTTATGCACTATTCCGCAAACGTTAGTTGCTGGGAACTTGTCGATCTTTTATTTGCCTTGGAGAAAATGACATTTCATTGTGATGATTGCTGCTTCATTTCAAGGTCATGACCACAGACCCAAGATTCACCACCTGTTATGACTATGGATAAGAATTCTAGACATCCTGGAACTCATTGTTGCAGCTCAGTGAATGTCTGAATCTTGAGGTTTTATTGGTCAATGCTGAGAAGACAAAGGACAAAGCTTGTTGCAATTCATCTCATATTGAGTTCATTGGCTAGAATTCATTGACATGTACCGTAAGACAGCCCATGTATATTACAAATATCGTAAATTGTCTGCCTTTTGTTTCTGTGGATCACATCACACACTTTCATGATCATTTCCAGTGTTACACATGTTGATGGATGGCCAGATTATTTGACATCTTAAACAGATTTGCGGCCTTCCTTGAAGCACTTGAACCCCCAAATGTTCTTGTCTTATTCAGAGCACTGTCACTAAATGCCTCTGACAGGACACGATGGGTTTCAGCTGCAGTTTTCTTCAACTTGAAACAGAATTTGATGCAAATTTGTTGCTCATTCATGTTATTCATTTCACAGTTTGCAGAAACACTGACACTCGTCCTGATGCGCACCATTACACCTCACAACTGCATGTGCCAAAGACGACACAACTTGTGCCGCATTAGCTAAGACATTTACCTCGATACATCTGTCATACTGCTATTCGTTTGACCAGTACAATGAAATTCTCAGATATTTTGGGTAACACCTTGTATATGACACTCCTGTAGATGCACATATTTGAAGGAAACATCATGTAAAAATTTCAAAGCAGTTGGTGAAGAACTTTAGGAGAAACACAATTTTGAACAACCATTTACACTTTCATTTATATAGGTGTAAATATATGTTAAAAAACAAAGAAGCTGTGACTTACCAAATGAGAAAGCACTGGTGGATAGACACAATAAAAAACACACAAACACACACTCAAATATCAAGCTTTCGCAACCCACTGTTGCTTCATCAGGAAAGAGGGAAGGAGAGGGAAAGATGAAAGGATGTGGGTTTTAAGGAGGAGGGTAAGGAGTCATTCCAATCCCGGGAGCGGAAAGACTTACCTTAGGGGGAAAAGGGAAAAGGTATACACTCGCACACACACACACACACACACACACACACACACACACACACATGCATATCCATCCGCACACATACAGACACAGGCAGACATGGTGTAAATATATGTTTGTTCAAAATATAAAATCTTCAAATTTTTTGCACTGATTGCTTTGAAATTGTGATACAACATTGCATTCAAGCATGCACATGTTTTTGTATACCTACTGGAGGGCAATACAGTGTAGATGTGCATGACATGTTGTTAGCAAAAAATCATGTCAGTTTGTTCAAAATCGTAATTCTCTGAAAGCTCTTCACTGACTCCTTTGAAATTTTGACACATTGGTGCATTTAAATATGCACTTGACTATAGGGTGAATATTAATAAAACCACTAAACTGCAGGGACAGAGTCCTGAATGAAAATGGAGGAAGAAAGGTCTTATGAACATGTGTCAGGAAATGCATTATTGCCGTGGTAGATGGTACTGACAAATGACGGTTCCTCTGACCATGTATCATGTGATCTTTGTGTGTTTCAGGCTATGTGATTTACGCAGCATACTGTAAGCAGCAGAACGGTCTTGTTGGGAACAAGCTGAGATGGTGGCTGTATACAGCCAACCAGATGGAAACGGTTGAGAGGCAGCATGAATATACCGAAACAAGTACCACATCACACAACATTTGAAGACCCTTTTGGGTGTTTGTGTGACAATGGGCCCTTTTCTACAGGATATTAAGATGAACCCTAATACAAACTCCAGGGAAGTGGCCTGCCAACATGATGTAAACCCAAGTACAATTATGTGTATCCTTCATAACAATCACTGCTATCCCTACCGCTTTGAACATATTTTGTGACCAAGCAAGGTGGCACAGTGGTTAGCTCAATGGACTCGCATTCTGAAGGATGGTGCTTTAAACCCCTATCGGTCATTCTGATTTAGGTTTTCTGTGATTTCCCTAATTTGCTTCAGGCAAATGCTGGGATGGTTTCTTTCAAAGGGCACAGCTGACTTCCTTCCCCATCCTTCCCTAATCCAATGGGATGGATGACCTTGCTGTTTGGTCCCCTCCCGTAAATCAGCCAACCAACAATCTGTTGTGATGTGGATGCGATGCAGCCCTGTACTGTGTTACAGGAAGATTTGTTGTCATTACACACACACCATCCGTTTCTGGACACATTTTCATAGGACCTGTTTTCCTCCATTTCCAGTCAGTATTCCATTCCTGAAGTTTGTCAGTTTTATTAATGTTCACCCTACATACATGGTGTTTCCATAAGAGTATGCAAAAATTTAACAGGACATAGAGGATGCTCCACTGAACAGTGTGAAGTGGGGAACCTGGGGTTGGAAAAGCCAGCTTAAGGAGATGACAGGAATAGAATCACATTACTGTGTACTTTTTTATTTACATTACCATCACTGACACAATGAACATATCACTTGCATTGTACCTTACAAAATATTCTGAAACTGATGGCAATCAACCTCAATGCAAGCATGAGATTGGCAAAACAAGATTTTGATGCCTCCTGACAAATATCCCTGGTGTGTTTCAAATCACATCACAGGCAGCTACAATTCAAGCAACTAATTCCATCTCTGTAACCACTTATGTCTCTATATAAATGACTTCAGATATCCCATAGGATATCATCAAGGGGATTCAGGTCAGATGACGTTGCGGGCCATGGAATAGGACCTTCCCATCCAATCCAGTGACCAGGAAATACTGTACCAGTACTGCTCCATCATATTGTACGTTACGTCTCTGAATAGCATTGAGTAATGAATGGGTCTTTCATTGATTCATAGCACATTCTGTTGTGGGACAATATAAATACGATACAACAGAGTCACCTTATGGACAAACAAAGTAAAAAAGAACCTTCATCATGACATCCTGATAATCAGTCTCTTCCTGCTTGTTTCTCTGCAGAAAATAAAAAAATTACATGTAAATAAACAGCACAGTACATATAAACTTGTACCCATGTTAGTTGTAAACAAGCTGGAAAACAGTAATGTTAGACAAAGCAGTACACAAGTTTACTTTCATATCCCCTTAAGCTGGCTCCTCCAACCCAGTTACCCTACCTACACCATTTCATTCAAAATATGCATGGGTTTACATTACATTTTTATTTATATAGATTAATAATTTAGTGTGGTTCAATGACATAATGCAAGTCTTTCAATTGGGTGCCACTTGAGTGACTTGCATGACCCTAACCTAGCCTAGTAACTCTCCGGAGGGTTGGGAGCTAAATGTGTTGTTCCTGGTGAACCTCCACACCATAGAGAGGTGAAAGCAGACTAAAAAACTTCCATAATTTTGCTGATTTGACACATGCAAGCATTTTACCACTAGACCACCAGGCTTGATGTAGTTGGAATGTTAAGGGCATCCATCATAAGGGATGCCCTAACATGTTCAGCTATGCTAGACAATAATATCTTTGCTTACATTTGCAACTTTTTATGGTGATTCTCTCATCTGGTGATTGTCCTGAGTCACCCAGAATCTTTCAAATGCATAATTTCTTTTTTTTTTTCAGTGCTGTGAACAGCTTCATATAGTTTATTTTCAATGGCCCATGTTGCAACATTTTTATCTATTTATTCATTTTTTGTTAGGTTCTGCAGGATTATTTGAGCTGGGGCAACTTGGTCATGTAATGAATTCAAGCTAATGCAATGTTGATTGTAAAATATATTAATAACAGTATTTAAAAAAATTAATAAAATATGAAAAAAATTGTGAGGTTATACGCAAGTAAATGGTACATTACAGAGAAAAGTTCTCAGCTACTGTAAAAAACTCATGTAGAAAATAGAAGGAGTGTGCCCCAAGGAAACTTTTCAGCTTGGGTTTGAGTACTTGGAGTTTATCTCTCAATGTTTTTCAGTTTTGCTGGAAGCCTATTGAAAATGAAACCTACTGAATAGTGCACAGGTTTCTGTGCAATGCTTAAGGAAGTGTTATCCATGTGCATAGTGTTTTTCCATATGGTTGTCACTGAATGATATTTTCATTTTCTTCTGAATAACTGCTGTGAACAGCAAAGTCCATGATGGGATATGTATATATAAATGGATGACACAGCTAGAATTCCAATATACCTGAACAATGACCTGCATAAAGTATGCAAACCAACACAACTGATCAGTGTGACCACCCTCTCATGAGCTAAGAATGTTTTTGATGAGTGCACAGAGCTGGCCCATAACATAATACCATATGAAATAAAAGAATGAAAGCAAGTGTGTTTTAGCATCAGAGAATGTGAAGATCATTCTTACAGTGAGCCTAGCATCTTCAGTTTCTACACATATTTAATATGATACTTCTTCCAAGAAAGAATTTCATTTTATCTCAGTCCTAAGAATTTGAAATGATTGACTTCACTGACTGTCTGACCAAGACAGAACAGTAATATTTCACTTTTACAAGAGTTCTATGTTAGAAACTGTGTTCATTCCATCACAGTTAAGACTGAACCATGGACCTAGGACCTCACTGTTGGTGGGGAGGCTTGCATGCCTCAGCGATACAGATAGCTGTGCAGTATGTGCAAGCAAAACAGAGGGGTATCTATTGTGAGGCCAGAAAAATGTGTGGCTCCTGAAGAGGGGCAGCAGCCTATTCAGTAGTTTCAGGGGCAACAGTCGGGATGATTGACGAATCTGGCCTCGCAACATCAACCAAAATGTCCTTGCTGTGCTGGTATTGCAAATGACTGAAAGCAAGGGGAAATTACAGCTGTAATTTTTCCCAAGCACATGCAGCTTTATTGTATGGTTACATGATGATGACATCCTCTTGGGTAAAATATTCCGGATGTAAAATAGGCCTCCATTTGGACCTCCAGACAGGGACTATGCAGGAAGACGTTATTATCAGCAGAAACAAAACTGGCATTCTACAGACTGGAGTGTGGAATGTTAGATCCCTTAATCAGGCAGGTACATTAGAAAATTTAAAAATGGAAATGGATAGGTTATAGTTAGATATAGTGGGAATTAGTGAAGTTCGGCAGCAGGAGGAACAAGAGTTCTAGTCAGGTGAATACAGGGTTATAAATACAAAATCAAATAGGGGTAATGCAGGAGTAGGTTTAATATCGAATTAAAAAAAATTGGAACCCAGATAAGCTACTAAGAACAGTGTAGTGAATGCATTATTGTAGCCAAGATAGACATGAAGCCCAAGCCTGTCACAATATTACAAGTTTATATGCCAACTAGCTCTGCAGATGATGAAGAGATTGAAGAAATGTATGATGTGATAAAAGAAATTCTTCAGATAGTTAAGGGAGGTGAAAATTTAATAGTCATGGGGGACAGGAATTTGATAGCAGGAAAAGGAAAAGAAGGAAAAGGAGTAGGTGAATATGGACTGGGGGTAAGGAATGAAAGAGTTAAGCCGCCTGGTAAAATTTTGCACAGAGCATAACTTAATCATAGCTAACACTTGGTTCAAGAATCATGAAAGAAGGTTGTATATGTGGAAGAGGTCTGGACACACTGGAAGATTTCAGATCATTTATATAATGATAAGACAGAGATTTAGGTACCAGGTTTTAAATTGTAAGACATTTCCAGGGGCAGATGTGGACTCTGGCCACAATTTACTGGTTATAAACTGTAGACTAAAACTGAAGAAACTGCAAAAAGATAGGAATTTAAGAAGGTGGGATCTGGATAAATTGAAAGAACCAGAGGCTGTAGACAGTTTCAGAGAGAACATTAGGGAATGACAGACAAGAATGGGGGAAAGAGATAAGTAGCAGAAGAATGAGTAGCTTTGAGAAATGAAATAGTGAAGCCAACAGAGGATCAAGTAGGTAAAAAAACAACAACTAGTAGAAATCCATGGATAACAGAAGAGATACTGAATTTAATTGAAGAAAGGAGAAAATGTAAAAATGCAGTAAATGAAGTGGCCAAAAGAAATACAAATGTCTCAAAAATGAGACTGACAGGAAGTGCAAAGTGGCTAAGCAGGAATGGCTAGAGGACAAATGTAAGGATGTAGAAACATTATCACTAGTGGTAAGATAGATATAGAATACAGGAAAATTAAAGAGACCTCTGGAGGAAAGAGAACCACTTGTATGAATATCAAGGGCTCAGATGGAAAACCAGTCTTAAGCAAAGAAGGGAAAGAAGAAAGGTGGAAGGAGTATACGGAGGGTCTATACAGAGGTGATGTACTTGAGGGCAGTATTATGGAAATGGAAGAGGACATAGATGAAGATGAAATGAGAGATATGATACTGCATGAAGAGTCTGACAGATCACTGAAAGACTCAAGTTGAAACAAGGACCCAGGAGTAGACAACATTCCATTAGAACTACTGACAGCCTTCGGAGAGCCAGTCCTGACGAAACTCTACCATCTGGTGAGCAAGATGTATGAGACAGGCAAAATACCCTCAGACTTCAAGAATGATGTAATAATTCCAACCCCAAAGAAAGAGGTGTTGACAGGTGTGAAAATTACCGAACTATCAGTTTAATAAGTCACAGCTACAACATATTAAAACAAAATTCTTTACAGGCGAATGGAAAAACTGGTAAAGGCCAACATCAGGGAAGATCAGTTTGGATTACATAGAAATGTTGGAACATGCAAGGCAATGCTGACCCCACAACTTATCTTAGAAGATAGATTAAGGAAAGGCAAATCTTTGTTTCTAGTATTTGTATACTTAGAGAAAACTCTCTTTCAAATTCTGAAAGTGTCAGGGATACAATACAGGATGTGAAAGGCTATTTACAGTTTGTACAGAAACCACAGAAACCAAATGGCACTTATAAGAGTTGAGAGGCACAAAAGGGGGCAGTGTTGTAGGCCATCTCCAATGTTATCCAATCTGTATATTGAGCAAGCAGTAAAGGAAACAAAAGAAAAATTTCGAGTAGGAATTAAAATCCATGGAGAAGAAATAAAAACATTGAGGTTTAGCTGATGGCACTGTAATTCTGTTGGAAACAGCAAAGGACCCAGAAGAGCAGCTGAATGGAATGGACAGTGTCTTGAAAGGAGGATATAAGATTAACATCAACAAAAGCAAAATGAGGATTATGCAATGCAGTCGAATTATATCAGGTGATGCTGAGGGAATTAGATTAGGAAATGAGACACTTAAGTAGTAGATGAGTTTTGCTATTTGGGAAGCAAAATAACTGATGATTGTCAAAGTAGAGAGAATATAAAATGTAGACTGGCAATGGCAAGTAAAAAGTGTTTCTGAAGAAGAGAAATTTGTTAACATTGAGTATAGATTTAAGTGTCCGGAAGTCTTTTCTGAAAGTATTTGTATGGAGTGTAGCCATGTAAGAAAGTGAAACGTGGACAATAAATAGTTTAGACAAGAAGAGAATAGAAGCTTTCAAAATGTGGTGTTAGAGAAGAATGCTGAAGATTAGAAGGGTAGACCATGTAACTAATGATGCAGTACTGAACAGAATTGGGGAGAAGAGGAATTTGTGGCACAACTTGACTAGAAGTAGGGATCGGTTGGTGGGACATGTTCTGAGGCATCAAGGGATCACCATTTAGTATTGGGGGGCAGTGTGGAGGTTGGAAACCGTAGAGGGAGACCAAGAGATCAATACACTAAGCAGATTCAGGAGGATGTAGGTTGCAGTAGTTAGTTGGAGATGAAGAAGCTTGTGCAGGATAGAGTAGCATGGAGGGCTGCATCAAACAAGTCTCTGGACTGAAGACCACAACAACAACGACATTTCACTCCACCATGTGACTGTAGCCTCATACCATTGAAATGATGAGTGAAATAAGTATTTGTATCAGTCATGTTGAGAAACAGTTGAAATCATTATAACTGAACAGAGCTCCAGGGACCAATGAAATACATGTCAGATTCTGAATTTGTGGATGAGTCCCTCTTCCAATTATAGTCTGTCATAGATCCTTCAAACATAAAACTGTGCCCACATATTGAAAGGAAGCACAGATCACACCAATTTACAAGGAGAGTAATAGAAATGGTCCACAAAACTACTGTCCAATAACCTTGACATAAATTTGTTGTAGAAACTTAGAACATATTTTGAACTCAAACATAGTAAGGTATCTTGAACAGAATGGCTTCCTCCCTGCCGACCAGTATGGATTCCAAATACATTGATCATGTGAACAGATCCAGATAAGGGGAGAGGCAAACTGAGGTACTTACCTTGGGTGGCAATTTCAAGGGGTGCCAAATTCATATTCTTGAAGAAGGAAAAAAAAAAAAAAAAAAAAAAAACGTTTCACAAAGCGGGGTGGCAAACTGAGGTACTTGCCTCAGGTTGCAATTTCAGGGGGGTGCCAAAGTCATATTCTTGAAGAAAAAACTATTTCACAAAGCACCTAGAATCCAGATGTTGATCTATTGATTATTGGTATGATTTTGAAACACATTCCTGTTGGTTTTTTAATATTTTTGAGCACATTATAAGTTGATATCTGAACTAATCATAAGTTAATCTTTGAATGCATGCATAGTGTACATGATGTCTCACATCTAGAAATAAAAAACTTTCATGCAGACAAAAGGGGATAGGGCTATGCGATCTGAGCCAAATAAGCCTGAATGAGTGAATGCCAATCTCTGTTTGTTTCTGTAGTTGTTTGGGTGCTATAATTATTAGCAAAATCCACAAATTCAGACTACCATAGTGGAAATAAATGACTAAAAGGAATTACAGGTAAGGAAGGTTACATGTTAATCATTTAAGTGTAGCCAAGAAAATGAAATTTTGACAGAAAATTTTTACCAGAGCGCTATACTACTAAGGGGCAGTTGTACAGTTCTGCTTATCAGCCACTTAAGTTCTATCTCAGAATAGTGGGGAAAACGCATTGTACGAAAACATAATAATGTCTAACAAGACAATAAACATGAGAAAACTAAACTAGTGATTCTGGCAGGGTTAGTTAAGTTAACAAGAGAATAAGTTTTGAAAATGGCAGGAGTAGTTATAGAATCAGTGATGACAAAATTGTTTGTTAGAATGAGGAAGGAGAAGAAATGGGGATATCACACAATTTATATGGAAGGATATGACCATTTCAAATTTATATAAAAATTTTCTACTGTTTACTACTTTTTGGTCTCATGCTTGAGAAACTGGAGCATATGAATGAAATGTGAAAACTATTTCCTAACATAAAACTCTTTGCTTGTAACATGCTCAATAGGCATTTGATATTGGTACTTCATGAATTACATTCTGTCGTTTTATTTATATAAATGAGATAGATAAAAATGACAATTTGTGCCAAAACAGTCTCACTTATTTGGCTTGTGTTAAAATTGCTGCAATATTGGAAAGGCCTATTTCATTTTATCTAGCAGACAGTGACAAAATAGACGTAAGCAAATTGAGACACCACATCAGTCTTGGATACTATTTGTATTAACAGCTTTTTCAGTATTAGACAGTGACATTTTGATTTTTCATGTAGCAAAATGTTTGACGAACTTTGATGAGGTAACAGATTCTTTTGCAGAAAGGAAAGCATGCCATGTTAAGCTGTAACGAGATTAGAGAGGAAAAAATGCTGGGACCTGAGGATCAAAGAAATGTGTACTGTCTTGCCTGTCTCTTATCTTAACTGGTTTTATGTTTCCTATATTTAATTTTATGTCATGCAAAAGAGAAAGTTATTAGTTAATCGGCAATAGAGAGTGCAAATTTTCTGAAGAGTTCTTGTTCTGCTGGTCACATATAATCCTGCCCAGTATCAATTGCAAGTTTTTCATAACGGGGGTGTCAGACTGGCCAACTGGGAGCAGGAGTGCTACCACAGAACATTTTACTTTCCACTGTCCTGAATATAGGTTTAATGGCTTCCATTACAAAACTTATCCATCTGAATACCACAGTTATGTGTGATTGAAGAATGCCGTGTGAAGAGGCATGGCACTTCACATTTGCACACACAAGACCAAATAAGTCATACATTTCCTTGAACATGTATATTTTGTATATCAAACTCTTCAGAATGATGAACATATTTTTGAATTTTTGAAAATGATGAACATATTTTTGTAAAATCAATTTTTTTTAAAAATTTTTTACATCCTATCTTAAATGCTTGAGTGGGGGGGGGGGGGGTGGGGGGGGGGGTGGAGGGGGGAGGGCCCTTGTGTGGTGCCACTATCAAGTCTTTGCCCTGGTTCGGAAGTATCCTAGATCCGGGGCTGCATGTGAAGCTCAACCCACACTTATCTCATTTGACACACTGAAAGCTGTGGATCGAGGCATTGAGGTAGATGCAGTAATTCTTGATTTCCTAAATCTATTTGACTCAGTACCACATCTGCACTTATTGTCAAAAGTATAATCACATGCGTTATCAAGCAAAATTTGTGATTTTATTGAGGATTTTTTGGTCAGAAGGACACTATGTTATCTTGAATGGAGAATCATTGCCAGATGTGGAAGTAACTTCAGGTGAGCCCCAAGGAAGTATGTTGGGACCCTTGCTGTTCATCTTTATATTAATGACCTTGCAGACAATATTAATAGTAATGTCAGACTTTTTGCAGATGATACAGTTATCTACAACAAAGTAATATCTGAAAGAAGAGATACTGATAAGATTTCAAAGTTGTGCAAAGACTGGCAATACTTAGAAATGTCAAATTGTACACTTCACAAAATGGATCATGGGTAAATCAGCTGATAGGACTTCAGCTTGCTGGTAGAATACTGGGAAATGTAACCAGTCTACAAAGCAGATTGATTACAAATCACTCATGTGACCCAATCTAGAATATTACACAGGTATGTGGGACCTGTATCAAACAGAACTAACAGGAGATATTGAACATATACAGAGAAGAGCAGGACAAATAGTCACAGACTTGTTTGCTCTAACCAAGTATCTAGAACCAGCTTTAAATGATGACTTCAGGAATATACTACACACATCGCAAATGAAAGACATTTATTTTAACATACATGCAAGAATGTCTTTCACAGTACATTATAACAAGAAGTCAACAATGGGTGCTTTAGAGCTTACAAACATGACAGTCTACATCACTGACATTTACTCCTCGTATTTAAATCTCACCCTCCCCCCCCCCCCCCCCCCCCCCCCCTCCTCCATGAGCCATGGATCTAGCTGTTGGTGGGGAGGCTTGCGTGCCTCAGCGATACAGATAGCCTTACCGTAGGTGCAACTGCAATGGAGGTGTATCTGTTGAGAGGCTAGACAAACGTGTGATACCTGAAAAGGGACAGCAACCTTTTCAGTAGTTGCCGCGGCAACAATCTGGATGATTGACTGACCTGGGCTTGTAACATTAAACAAAACGGCATTGCAGTGCTGGAACTGTGAACAGCCATAATTTTTCCTGAGGGCATGTAGCTTTACTGTATGGTTAAATGATTTTCTGGCATCCTCTTGGGTAAAATATTCTGGAGGTAAAATTGTCCCCCATTCAGATCTCCAGACTGGGATTACTCAGGAGGATGTTGTTACCAGGAGAAACAAAACAGAGTGTGGAATGTCAGATCCCTTAATCGGGCAGGCTAGTTAGAAAATTTAAAAAGGGAAATGGGTAGGTTAAAGTTAGATATAGGTGGAATTAGTGAAGTTTGGTGGCAGGAGGAACAAGATTTCTGGTCAGGTGAATACAGGGTTATAAACACAAAATCGAATTGGGGTAATGCAAGAGTAGGTTTAATAATGAATATAAAAATAGGAGCATGGGTAAGCTACTATGAACAGCATAGTTAACACATTATTGTGGCCAAGATAAACATCAAGCCCATGTTTACGACAGCATTACAAGTTAATATGCCAACTAGCTCCACAGGTGATGAAGAGATTGAAGAAGTCTGTGATGAGATTTAGTATTGGAAAGAAGCGGGGTGGGTAAAAATCAAGATAAACATGAAGCCCATGTTTACCACAGCATTACAAGTTCATATACCAACTAGCTCCACAGGTGATGAAGAGATTGAAGAAGTCTGTGATGAGATTTAGTATTGGAAAGAAGTGGGGTGGGTAAAAATCAAGGAGGCTAAAAGTTGGGAGACCAAGAGATGAATACACTAAGCAGATTCAGAAGGATGTAGATTGTTATAGGTACTTGGAGATAAAAAGGATTACACAGGATAGAGTAGCATGGAGAGCTGCATCAAACCAATCTCTGGACTGAAGACCACAACAACAAGAACTTTTAAATGTAAAGGAGATGTGGTAGTACTTGGAGATTTCAATATTGGTTTCCTAACTCATAGAAGTGGGATGATGGACTTGAAAATTTTGATAGACATGTACAGCCTTGTTCCAGTGCTCAATTTACCCATCAGAGTAACTCCAAGTTCAACCACCTTAATTTGTAACATTTTTGTAGACCAAAGGACAATGGAACTCTTTAAACAGCAAAGGATCATCAGGTGTTGATAATACTTCCAATAAACTTCAAAAAGTCTGCTCAGACCAGTTATACAGTATTTTGAGACACATATTTAACACTTCGGAGATGAACCTGAATGTAGCTTGGGCCACAACTTTGTGCTAAAAAGACCATGCCAGAGTACTGGTTGGGCTGTGATTTCAATACGTAAGCCAACAGTTGTTGAAAACTGGACTCATTTCATATCAGAACAATATACGGAGATCTCGCTACCTCTCCCTTTACTGGTGCTGCCTTCTGTTGTCAATTTCTAGAATTTTTTCAAAAGAAATATTATCGAATGTAAGAGCTACTGTATTGAATGGCTGAGCCAATATGGTTGCATTAACATAATTTCATACATGCTTTTATAAGGTTTCACAGTTTGCTGTAAATATGGTACAAGAAATTCTGGATGCTCAAGAGGAAGAAATTACTCAATAACTCACAAAAAAACTGCTTTCTTGGGAGGAAACTAAACTTTCAGTTATCATTATTTTAAAATTTGTTATCTATCAAAGAATTAAAGTAAATACAAAAACTAAATCTTGAAGCTTGGTCCTTTTTTTAGTATTTATAATGCTTGAAGATACATCAATTACATATTTGCCAGTAGTGCTTTAAATAATGGCATAAATGGCCGGTTCCCTAGGCCCAATATTCTTTTAGGTGTCCAGTCTCCAAATTGTTAATATTTCTATGTATAAGGGCCTCTTCCCAGAAGCAATGAAGCTTGCTATAGTGAAGCCTCCACACAAAAGGGGAGACACAACACAACTCACAAACTATTGTCCCATCTCTCTCCTGAACACATTCACAGAAGACCTTGTGAAACAACTGCATTTGAGAATAATGAGGCATCTCAACATTTCTGACACCATCTGTGAAAGACAATTTTGTTTCAGAAAAGGTATGTCTGCAACTATTTTCTTTCTCGAATGAAGTTCTACGTGGATCACAAAATACTTCTCAATAGAGCATGCCACTAAGGCATCTCAGGGGCAGTGGCAAGAATGGCTAAAATTCTATGTCTAAGACAGGAAGTAGAAGATAGTTTTTGATGAGAGCAGCAAAGCAGCTGAGGGGTAGAGTCCAACTGGGACATTGTACTCCATAGACTCCTACAGGAATCTGTCCTGGGTCCTTTACTGTTTCTCATATGTGGTATATACACCGAAGCACCAAAGAAACTGGTACAGGCATGCGTATGTAAATACAGAGATACGTAAAAAGCAAAATATGGTGCTGAGGTCGGCAATGCCTTATTAGACAACAATTGTCTGGTTCAGTTGTTAGATTGGTTAATGCTGCTAGAAAGGCTGCTTATCAAGATTTAAGTGAGTTTGAATATGGTGGTATAGTTGCCGCTTGTGCAATGGGACACAGCATCTCCGAGGTAGCAATCAAGTGGGGATTTTCCTATACGATCATTTCACAAGTGTACCATGAATATCAGGAATCTGATAAAACATCAGATCTCTGATAACTGCTGTGGCTGAAAAAGATCCTGCAAGAACAGGACCAATGACAACTGAAGAGAATCATTCAACAAGACAGAAATGCAACCCTCCACAAATTGCTGGAGATTTCAATGCTGCGCCATCAGTAAGTGTCAGCATGAGAACCATTCAATGAAACATCATCGGCATGGGCTTTCAGAGCCAAAGGCCGACTCGTGTACCCTCGACGCCTGAGCAACGCAAATCTTTATGGCTCACCTAGGCCTGTCAACTCCAACATTGGACTGTTGATGACTGGAAATATGTTGCCTGGTTGGACAAGTGTCATTTCAAATTGCATCAAGCGGATGTTTGTGTATGAGTATGGAGGCAACCTCATGAATCCATGGACCCAGTATGTCAGCAGGGGACTGTTCAAGCTGGTGGAGGCTCTGTAATGGTGTGAGGCTCATGCAGTTGGAGTGATATGGGACACCTGGTACATCTAGATATGACTCTGACAAGTGGCATGTATGAAGGCATGCTGCCTGATCACTTGCATCCATTCATGTCCATTGTGCATTCTGATGGACTTGGGCAATTGCAGCAGGACAGTGAGACACCCCACACATTCATAATTGCTACAGAGTGGCTCTCCACAGACATGAATGTTATTGAACATATTTGGGATGACTTGCAATTATGTGCATACAAAACATGTATGTTCACCATGCCTGCTGATGATACTATCATTGTCATAAGAGGCTGACGCCAACAAATTAACAGGAGCACTCAAAGTAAACTCACTAACAGTAAACATGAGCATAACTAATTGTATCCAATCCAGCTCCAATCATAAATTCCCTGAGGAGTTACCTGTTGTATACGGCAGTCAGCAAATACAAAGGGTACACTGTACCTCATTCTCAGGCCTCCACATTTAATTATAACAAATTGTACGTAGGCTGTGCTCATAGTGGTTCTGATATTGGTGGATTCACCTGATGGCTGACATCAGCTGGAGATGGCCAATTTTGTCAAATCAGTATACTACTATATTTGCGGTCACACTATTGATGATCTTATCGCCTGAACATACAGACATTGGATGAAAATTGGTGAAATTCAAATCACTTTGTTTTCTCTGGTCAAACTGACTGGACTGATGTTCTTACACATGAAATATGGAGCATGAGAAACTGATAAGTTTAATCCAAGAAAGAGTGAGTTCGTGGCGGGATTAGCTGGGATGTCATCTCTTTCAGACTATAAAAACGATGTCATCAGCTTGAAGAGATGAGAGTATTGGGAGGTTACAAGGGATACTGTAATAATATAACTAATTTGCTGGATGTGGTAATGTTTACTGTGGAAGAACAGTTGGGGTGTAGCAAGCACAAGTTAAAATATTTATGGAGTCACTTTCTTGATAAAGAGAGGAGGCAGCATATAACAGTTTCACATTGAATTACTTAGTTACATAATTGCCTATGTCTCAGTGCATAACTTGGTACATATGTTAATAATGTAAGGTGTGCTTGTCTTGCTAATCATTGGATTTGCTGGGTATCTGATCACTGAAATAGGAGTACTCCATAAACATAAGAGCTCTTCAAAATAGTTCAAAACTCAAATTTAAAGCATAGTACCAGGGATAATATTTTGGATATTAAAGAACATGTTTTATATAAAAATTAAGTTGTAAGAATGTTTGAGAACCTCTGCATAATAAGTTATTGTCTTTTATTGTGAAGGTACTGTTCAGTTTTCGATCTACATAGAGCAAAATGAGTATTTTGTATGCCACACCTTTTAGGCAAAGACATGATTAAACAAAAGAAGAGGGGTGAAACTGCCAAAAAGTGGAGTGCCCTTAAATATGTAAATAATCTGATGATTGTCTACAAAATAATATAAGGTATTTAGTTTTACGTATTTTAATATTGTAACATTGTAAATGCATGATGGCCATGTTTAGAAATAATATATTTGACTAATGTAGTGTCACATGACCGGACACAGGACAGAGGATAGAGGACAAGGGTCGAGGTCTTTTTGATTGTGGTCTGTTGGTGCAGTAAGGTTGATGCGGCTAAGAGCCGCTGACATAGTATCACAGTATACATAGAGAGGCTGTGACACACTGTTCAGTGCACCTGGTGGTGGCACATTATACTATTATCTGTCATGCTTTTGGAAGTCATAGTGACTAAAATGAGGAAGGATTGCTGCATGCAACTGGCATTCAGAAATGGGTCTTGTAGCATCTATTTGCTAGCTGTGTGGAATGATATTTATCTTGACCTCCATAGTTATGAAAGTGTTGTTAAGGATTTGATGGCAGTTAAATATTTGTGACAAACAAGACTATAAATGTGACTGCTGCTCGTTTCATTCACAGCAATTCAAGTTATGCACTTAGATTCCTTCCTGTTCACACCCTTAGAAATCACAACAGTTTCAGAAATAAACAGCCAAGTGTTTGTGACATGCAAAATACAAACATCATAGCTGCTCATTTCACTCACAGCAATTAGATTAGCTTTCTGCCTAACCACTCCCTTTGAAATCATGAAATATTCTGAAAAATATTTGTGACAAGAATGAATATAAATGTCATCATTTGTTGTTTCACTTGCAGCAGTCCCGAAATCACAGAAACTCATTGCTGATAGAGCAGTCTCTTATATGCACATAACATCAAACATTGCAGATTATAATTCCGATACTTGAACAAGAAAGCACCAGAGTGTGTTATAAAAGCAAAGATGACAAAAAAGAAGAAAAATAGTATTTACCAGGACACGAACATACTTCCTTCGACTCCCTACTGTACATCGCTAACAGCACAATCATAGTGATCAGTTATAGTTTAGAAAATCATTGTTGTTCATCTTAGAATATCCTAAGGACCTTTACAGATGAAGTATCCATGTATCCTTAACTGACATTTAATTATGACAAATTGTACTTAGGCTGTGCTCACATCAGCTGGAGATGGCCAATTTTGTTCAAATCAGTACACCACTACATTTGCTGTCACACTATAGCTGATCTTATCATCTGAACATACAGACTTTGGATGACAATTGGTGAAATTCAAATCAGTTTGTTTTCTCTGGCCAAACTGACCAATGTTCTTACACATGAAATATAAAGCATGAGGAACTGATAAGTTTATTCCAAGAAAGAGTGAGTTTGTGGCATCCTGAGAATGAAAATATCACAATCAGGATATCATTCAGGATCTATGGACTGAAATTGCAGGTTTATTTGAACTCTCAAATTGGCAAAATCTTTATTGGAAATTTTAGACACAGATTGTAACCTCAAAAATAATTTGTTCAAGTGAAAAGGGTGGCATATCCTACTTGTTTATAGCTATCGTAGCTGATCTTTTTTTGTGGTAGGTTGTCATTAACTGTCTACAAATTATTATTACTTCTCAATGACATTTTGTGCCAGTAGGGTAGCGATTCTGTCAATATGAATTGGTCTGCAAATGTGCTGTACGATATACATTTCACTTTTGAGTGCTTTAGGTTTTCAGAGTATCTTATGCTAAACTTTGTGCTTGTCTTTCACTCAAGTGCTAAATGTCACTCATTGAATGTTAAATTACGTACATCTGGCTTTGGATGATAAGGTGCACACCTGAGTGCAATCACGGTTCTGTAGGCAACTGCAAACAGTTTTCCATGAGGACACTGACCATCTTGTCTGACAGTGGGACAAATGTGTTAATGGCTCTGGTGATTATTTTTGAAATAATGAACAGTATATTTAATTCTTTCCATCTATCTCATTTTCATTTGACAGCCTGTAATACACAACTGACAGATGCAGTTTGCAGAAATATATGACTATTTGCCAATTATACTGTGGTAGACAAGAAAGTATCAGTGTTGAGTGGCTCTGAAAGGATACAGTATGACTTAGGAAGAATTTCTATTTGGTCTGATGAATGGCAACTTTCTCTGAATGTAGAAAAATGCAAGTTAATGCAGATGGGGAGGAAAAACAATATTTCAATGTTTTAATAAGATATTAGTGATGTGCTGCTTGAAACAGTCATATCTAGGCATAATGCTCAAAGTAATATGAACAGGAATGAGCACGTAAGCTTGGTAGTACAGGAAGTGAATGGTTGACTACAGTTTATTGGGAGAATTTTAGGAAAGTGTAACTCATCTATAAAGGAGACTGCACATAGAACAGTGCTGTGACCCATTCTTAAATACTGCTAAAGTATTGGGATCTTCACCAGGTTGAATTAAAGGAGGACAGTGAAGCAATTCAGAGGTGCGCTGCTAGATTTGTTAGCAGCAGATTTCATCAACATGCAAGTATTATGGAGATACTTTGTGAACTCAAATGGGAATATCTGGAAAGGAGGTGATGTTTTTACAAAATAAAACTGAGAAAATTTAGAAAACCAACATTTTCAGCTGATTGCAGAAAAATTTTACGGCTCCCAACATACATTTTGCATAAGGACTGCAAACACAAAGTAAGAGGAATCAGGACTCGTACAAAGTCATAATATAGACGGTCATGTTTCCCTTTCTCCGTTTGTGAATGCAGCAAAAGAGAAAATAAATAGTAGTGGTACAAAGTACCCTCTGCCATATACCATATGGTGAGCTGCAGAGTATGCATTAAGATCATGTTACCATCTGCCACACATGATATGGTGATTTGCAGACTATATAAGAAGATTTAGGTGTAGAATGAATGATGTTGGTCATTGTGCTAGAAATGATGATATTCCACATGCACTGAACATTGGCCACAGTCCAGAATTTGCACTGTCCATGAATCTCTAAACCATCACATACATAGTATGTGATTGTTGGGTGCCATGTTACTGACAGAAAAAAAAAGAAAAACAGGAGTATTCTGAATTGCTCAAATCACATTTGAGGTTATTTTGATGGGGAAGCCTAAGACTTCCACAGTTAAATAGTAACTGTTGATGAGCCATGGGATCATCACTAATAACTATACAGCAACTGGTAGTCCATGGTGCAGAAACACCTGTCTTCACCTACAGAAGAAAAAGTTCAAAAGCAAAGTTTCTGCAGGAAAGTATATAATGAGAGTGATTTAGTATATAGAAATTCCATGGCTGATGACTTTCACTCCTAAAGGTCAAACAGTGAGTAGCAACAACTACTGTGAGTTACTGAGATTCAAAATCCAAAATCAAAACAAAAAGGAGAGTGAAGCTTTCAAATGCTTCAAGATGATTCCCAAGTGTTTACAGTTGGAAAAGCAATCTGGTACATTCAAATCTTGGTTTTGAGTGTCTAGAGCATACACTATAGAGTCATGACCTACTGCCACATGATTTTTCCAGTGAAGAAGTGACTGTGTGAAAGGAAGTTTTCATTAGGTGACAATGTTGTGGAGGAAGTGTAAGGGTGTGTCTGATTCCACAAAGCTTCTTCTAGGAAAGTATTAGGAAGTTTGTAAAGAGATGGACAAAGTGCACAGAGGTTGAGCAATGTTATGTGGGAGTTACATGGCTATACTCCTGTAAGTTATCTGAACAGAAATGATGTTGCTTTCAATGTTGTTTTCCACAAAGAAGTATTTTTTTAAAATAAATTGTCTTTACTGTTTTACTTGCCCTCATATTTGTTTCTTGCCCTTGTTAGAAACAAAGGCTGTTAATCTAAACTCACCTGCACTGATTCCCCTTTACATATGTCCATAACTCAACTCACTTTTGATCTTACTGGATTTAATGTTCCTGCTTTGTTACTCTAAACACTCCACTTCCTTGAGAGTCTAATGTATCCTTCTGGTAAATTTAACATTTTATTGAATGTATACCTACTTCTTACCTTGCATTCCAATCAAATCTTTGCTTCTCCATATTATTTTATTACAACTTTTTTCTTGCAGAGGTGTGAGATCTGGGCTTTGGCGTGAAGAATTTATCATTACCTACCAATACTTAGATGATAATATTTTAGCTCTCTATATTTCCTCTCTCATCCATGTTACTACTACATTTATCACACATTAGGTTTTCATCTGAGGCTCTTAGTATTTTGCTCGCTTTATAGAAGAAAAGAAAAAAGAGAACTGAGAGGAAATATTACATTACACATCTGCTGTGTCAACCAAGTGGCTGCTTCTGGAAGTTAGTGCATACTTCTACAAGTCTCTGTCTCTGTTTTAAGTCAAGAAACCTTCAGTTGAATTTGTTGTGTAGTAAGTGAAGTTTTTGACATAGGCTCCCCACATGAATGCAACTCTTAGAACTTCTAAAATGTCTTGGAACAATGTTACAAATAAACATCTAAGTTGGAATTCCCACAAGGAAAGGCTAGATAAGAATAGTCTTGGACTCCAAGTGAGAACATAAATGGTGCTGACTTAAACCATTCTTGCAATTGGCTTCACACTGTAGTTTTAATTGTGCTTAGCGTGGCCTCTGGCCTGTTCCTTATGATGGGTGATTGCTTTGGGTTACACAACAAGCTCATAGTTACTTTCTTACCCTCTTGTGATGCTATATCCCTAGGTGAAACCGTGATGCATCTAATTTTGGAACTGTAAACGAGTAGCTACCTCTTCCTCCAATTTTGTAGGTAATGTGGTCAAAAAAGGCTGAGTTTCACACTTACGTAGCAGAGGAATGTCCTGCTAACTCTGTGGCATCAATAATACATTTACTAAGGTAACCTCACTTGGCCCATACTTGACTGCTGTGTAGCCAGAGATTGTTGAGAACATGTGTAAATGCACCTCCTTTTTCTATGTTTGGAAATAAAATGTAAAATAAATGGTGTCACTAGCCTGCAGACAAGCACTGCACATAAAATTGTATGAATGTGCTTTAAGTAAAATCAAACAGTAAATTTATGATAATAATTGAAATTATTATCTTAAGACATGTGGTTTTGTAGCACAATAACTAAGCATACTGAGATTATACAGAGTTTTAGTTATTTTAAAATTATGTGACATAGTGACTTACAAGTTCAACATGCATTTAGATATCATAGGTTATTTAAGTTTTATCTCACTATGAGTCCAACAAACAAGCATTTAATCAAATGAGTTAGAAAAAGCTATAGCTCCATCATTGTTATATTCAAATAATTGCCTATGCAACTGAAGAATAATATTAATTCAGTTCAGCTTATATTAAATGATCCAACTACTGTTTCCTGCCTGAAAATTCTCAGCCCTCCCAATTTCCTTTCAGTCCTTTTGCTGATATCTTATTCAGTTCATCTATATCACTTGGAGGAGGAAAGTTTAGTTATATTCAAGGCATCAAAGTCATGAACCTATTTCCAATACTGCTATTAGTACTCAAACAATTAATGCTTTAGATCTTTCATTAGCAAGAAATTGCCAAATTAATACTATATCACCAATCATAAACACAACATTTTTGTTACTGAAATTACATTATATTCAAAAAGTCCTCCTCTGTCATTTTGAATGCTGCCCATTACTAGAGCTTCATCAGACTGCAAGCAAACTGGACAGTAGTTCTTAAAATGACTATTTCGCCGCACTCCAAATTCATAAGTTGATATACAGCTATGTTCCAGAGATAAGGCTGAACCTGAAAAGTATGGACAATTAAAGTAAAATTCAGGTTTAGACATGCAGTAGCTTGAAAACTCATACACAATTTATTTCTTTATTCACAATTTTAGTAGAAGTGGTTATTACATTATTAAACTGTGGATATTTTGCTTGTGTAATTATGTTGTCTAACTCTAACAAGAGCATAAACAACTTACAAATGACATAACTAATAAGAGGCTTTACCAGAATGAACAAAATTCATGAACACTTCTAAGGTGGCAGATTTTGTCAGGGAACATGGTTTTTTTCTGGTTTTGTTTAATACAATTTCATGTTTTGCAAGGCACCTGTAAAGTGACCGATAGTATTTTCCACTTACTGATATTGTTGCAAATGAGAATTCTGTGTTACATGTTTCTCAGACATGATAATGTTTGATGGTAGAGGGCTGCTTGCTGTTTATTGTTCCTTTTGTTTTCTATATTTGTTAATATCTATTGTTAATCCATTACTCTGAAAGTAGCAGTGTATTTTCATTTATTTTTCTGTGCACATAAACATAAGACAACTTATTTTTACATTTTACTTATCTCTACATTTAAAAGTCAATTTGTCACAGGTTATGGGCACGGACAAGGAAAATTTAAAATGTCTTCATTGTATGGGTGTATATTTTTGGTTAATCATATTGGAAAAACAAGATGTTGAATGAAACACAGCAGTGGGTTCCATCTGGATCCTTCCCACCAACACAAGTTTTTCCGAACAGTGCAGGTGGAAACTCTCCCTGCAATATGTCTTACGTTGTCATAAATCTCCTGGCCTCAACCTCTTTACCCATTATCCACTTCCCTGTTCCCATTCCAGCACTGCACAGCCCCCTATTCCACCAACACACCCTCAGACTTTTTACTTCTCTCCTTGCCCCTCCCCCTCCCCCCCCCCCCCCCCTCCTCCTGTTTTTTGTTGTGCCTGTCTGTGACTCAGCATTTCTGTTATATGGTGATTAGCAACTATCCTTTTCATAATATTGTGACTGGACATATATATCTTTATACTTGTTTCAGTGACCCTTTGTACTTTGTTAATCATTGTCACTATAACTGCCTCAAAGAGCTCAGGTGTATTTGTTGCCATTAGATCCAATATGTTTCCACCATGAGTTGGGTTCTGAACTATCTGTTCTAGATAATTTTCAGAGAAGGCATTGAGTAATGTTTTACAGGATGTCTTGTCATGCCCACCACTAACAAAACTGTAATATTTCCAGTTCACTGTTGAATGATTACAGTCTCCACTGGTGATTAGAATAAGACTGGTGAATTTGAATACAATCAAACTGAAGTTTTTGCTAACTTTTTCAGTTACATCAAGAGGTGATAGAAGGATCCATTTACAATTTTATGCCCACCATGAATACTCACTATTGCCCAAACAATCTTGCATGCAGCTTCAGTATCTATTTTGGTGGGTTTGAATTCCTTGTCTACTGTGACAAATATACCACCTCCATTTCCTATTAGCCTGTCCTTTCTATATAGACTTAAATTTTCCCCCAAAATTTCATTGCTATCAACTTCACATTTAACCATACATTTAACCATTTTTATGTTCCTAGTATTATGTGAGTTTAATCACTTTTCAGGAGCATTTCATATTCTCAAATTCTGCCAATTTGCTGCAAATACACTCCTGGAAATTGAAATAAGAACACCTTGAATTCATTGTCCCAGGAAGGGGAAACTTTATTGACACATTCCTGGGGTCAGATACATCACATGATCACACTGACAGAACCACAGGCACATAGACACAGGCAACAGAGCATGCACAATGTCAGCACTAGTGCAGTGTATATCCACCTTTCGCAGCAATGCAGGCTGCTATTCTCCCATGGAGACGATCGTAGAGATGCTGGATGTAGTCCTGTGGAACGGCTTGCCATGCCATTTCCACCTGGCGCCTCAGTTGGACCAGCGTTCGTGCTGGACGTGCAGACCGCGTGAGACGACGCTTCATCCAGTCCCAAACATGCTCAATGGGGGACAGATCCGGAGATCTTGCTGGCCAGGGTAGTTGACTTACACCTTCTAGAGCACGTTGGGTGGCACAGGATACCTGCGGACGCGCATTGTCCTGTTGGAACAGCAAGTTCCCTTGCCGGTCTAGGAATGGTAGAACGATGGGTTCGATGACGGTTTGGATGTACCGTGCACTGTTCAGTGTCCCCTCGACGATCACCAGTGGTGTACGGCCAGTGTAGGAGATCGCTCCCCACACCATGATGCCGGGTGTTGGCCCTGTGTGCCTCGGTCGTATGCAGTCCTGATTGTAGCTCTCACCTGCACGGCGCCAAACACGCATACGACCATCATTGGCACCAAAGCAGAAGCGACTCTCATCGCTGAAGACGACGCATCTCCATTCATCCCTCCAGTCACGCCTGTCGCGACACCACTGGAGGCGGGCTGCACGATGTTGGGGCGTGAGCGGAAGACGGCCTAACGGTGTGCGGGACCGTAGCCCAGCTTCATGGAGATGGTTGCGAATGGTCCTCGCCGATACCCCAGGAGCAACAGTGTCCCTAATTTGCTGGGAAGTGGCGGTGCGGTCCCCTACGGCACTGCGTAGGATCCTACGGTCTTGGTGTGCATCCGTGCGTCGCTGCGGTCCGGTCCCAGGTCGACGGGCACGTGCACCTTCCGCCGACCACTGGCGACAACATCGATGTACTGTGGAGACCTCATGCCCCACGTGTTGAGCAATTCGGCGGTACGTCCACCCGGCCTCCCGCATGCCCACTATATGCCCTCACTCAAAGTCCGTAAACTGCACATACGGTTCACGTCCACGCTGTCGCGGCATGCTACCAGTGTTAAAGACTGCGATGGAGCTCCGTATGCCACGGCAAACTGGCTGACACTGACGGCGGCGGTGCACAAATGCTGCGCAGCTAGCGCCATTCGACGGCCAACACCGCGGTTCCTGGTGTGTCCGCTGTGCCGTGCGTGTGATCATTGCTTGTACAGCCCTCTCGCAGTGTCCGGAGCAAGTATGGTGGGTCTGACACACAGGTGTCAATGTGTTCTTTTTTCCATTTCCAGGAGTGTACTTTGAGAGTTAACTACCAGGATTTTACTACTCTTATTAGTGGATTATGGATTAGTGTGTGGGGGGGGGGGGGGGGGAGGGGGGGGAGAGGAGGCATTCATTTAGAACTTACACTAACACTTCCGGGCCTCCTACAGCTGTCATTGTCAGTACTGGATGGATTCTTTCCCCCTGTTATGGCCCCCCAATACCTTCAATAGCATTATTTAGATGCCATGTGCATAGTATCCAAAATCTTGAACTTTAACTTAGGGCTTAGTAAATTTAACTTTATTATTCATTGCATTCATTTGGTTGCTTAGCATTACATTTATTTGGTTGGTTAGATTTCATCGATGCGACTAGTTTATCTAAAAACTGTGCTAATTACAAAATACCAGTACTATAAAACTTTGTTATCATTATTCATATGTAAACATATATAGAATAACATCCTGATAAAGTAAATAAAAAATAAATATAAATAATTGAAGCAATTACAGATAATGTTGAAAGCATGTTAGTAACTTTTGCACTCAGTTTCAGAGCAATTAGCATTCATAGTTAAAACATTTTACTGAAATAGAATAATAAATTTTTGCAATCTATACAGTGCAAATTAATCTTTTTTCACTAGTCAGTTGTTCAGAAATGGAAATCTTTAACTGTAACTAATGCAGGTACAGCAAGCAACAAAAGCTGAATGTAGCTTTAATTACGGTAATGTGATAAAAGAGAGGCTGTTGGAAGCCACTTTAGTCAGCCTGGAGAAGGTTATTAATGTGCCAGATCTATGTCTAATGACAACAGGAAATCTACTGCAGATCCTTTGATGTCAGCTGTAAATTAAAAAAATATGTCGCCTTTTATCTAAATTTGAAAGTTTATACAGTGGCTGATTTTCAGTGATTGACTGTGAACTTGTAAGTAATTTCATAAACTGTGTTGATCTTCAATAATGCTTATGGTGACAATAGGATCAGACTGTCAACTTTTTGTTATTTCCAAATTATACTTACTGTGAACACCTTTTTTGAGACAATATGACTGTTATATTTCAAGGAAAATGTAATTAGAGAACATGATAATGGTTTACATGTCACACATAAACTTTTAGATGACTGCAGTGTTAAATTACTGCACTTGAACAATCACATTTAGGGCATCAACAGAGTGTAGTATGTGACTAAACATTTTTCTGTTTATAAATTACAATTGATGAAACTTGATCCAGCCATAAATAGTAGATTATTTAATATCAAAGTGTAGTTAAAGCATTTTGGATTGCAAACCTGATGTAGACCACATCATTTGAAATAACCTGCTTTTGACAATCACTTTTTGGCAATATTCTATGGAGGTGCAGCTACAAGAGGAGTATTAGTGCAGGTAAATAGGGTTAAGTTACAACCAGTCCCAGCTCTCAACCCTATGGAGCAGATCCAGATAGTCACAGCCTAGCTTGTCACAGAAACCTCGCAGTCTCTGGGTCAATCCTTCCACAATAAATGCACCTAGTGTTCCTCCCTGTCCCTTGTTGCCATTACCCTAAGGTGTATGATTATTCATTGTACTTTTGTACTTCCAATGATTAATGGACCCGATCTCCTTGTGTTTGCCTTCTCTTGACATAGTACAAAGCAGGTTTAATGGACCAGTTTTTCTCCCATTTCAATTAATTTTAATGATTTCAATGTTCTTCAGTGAATAGAAATTTTTGTCATGAGAAAACTCTTAAATGTGAGCTTACAATCGTATCCTGGTAATGACTCCTTAACATTTAGAATGTATATTAGAGGGTGCTGCATACTTGTTTGCATAATACTGGAGGATGCAACTGTAACATGAAAACCTTCACTCCATCTTGCATTCAATGCCTGGGTACTACTTGTTCTTTTAAAAAAGTTCATCTTGTCTACCATAAAACTCAGTAGAGAGTAGAGATACTCGAATAACACAGTAGGTATACCCTTCTTGTTAAATGGAGATCCACAGAAATTTGTGTTCCAATCCATTAGTGCCCAGAGTTATTAAGTTTGGTTTTTCTGCTTAAAAATGTTGTGTCATAACTTCAGTTTAATTTTGTTATAATTTCAGTTTAATTTTCACTTGTACAGTCATGAACCCAGAAGGCAACTAAAGTTACCAATGGGCACTTAAGGTACCATAGCAGATGAAATACATTTCCAAATTTATTACAATGTTTGTTTTTTGAACTGTTTTATTACACATTCTTGCTTTATTTATTTTTTAAAAAGATACTTAAACAGGCTAAACAGTTTTGAATTATTAGAAAAATTATCATCTGAATCTTAGTTTTGAGCTACTTCAAAATTTGTGAAACCCCTCAAAACAAACTGGATGAAGTAGTACCTGGCATTTCACACACATATACAAGTCCAACCATGAAAACACAGGATGGAATGTAATAATATTATGAGGAGGAAAGTTGCTACTCACCATATAGAGGAGTTGCTGAGTCGCAGATAGGCACAACAAAAAGACTCTGCCTGAGACTGCAGTCATGTGTGTGAGTTGCATTTTCATCTATGTGTGTGTGTGGGCATTTGTGTGCCTATTGTTGACAAAGGCCAGTGTCCGAAAGTTTAATTGTGAGAGTCTTTTTATTGTGCCTCTCTGTGACTCAGCATCTCCACTATAGGTGAGTTGTGACTTTCCTTCTCATAATATTATTATATATGAAAGTCCAATTCTTGTATACCTGGCATCTGCAATACTTAGATTGTCATTTGAAGATGAGATGATCTTTGCTGTCTTGCCTTATATCATCTAATGAAAGGAATCATTATGATGGGCCAGGTTTTGATCTTGAGGTTCATGGGTTTTCAAAATTTGAAGAACAACTTGCCTTTGAAACTGAAGATACAGCAGAGCTTTTCACAGCCTCTAATATAACAACCATCCCTGTACACAGCATATGTCAAAACTCCACACAAACAGAGATCACCACAATTTTTTTATCCTCATTTTTGTCATGTACATAGCTGTGAACTGAACATTCACATCAACCCTTCCCATATGCAGATCATATTGTTCCACAGCATCAGGTATATTTATTGTTACTCTATTTCTTTCCATTCTGCTAAATCTTTCCACACTTTGTAAAGATTCTATCTAATCACAGTTTGAAAGAACTGCATTGTCATTACATCTCATTGCTGTCATCTGGCTGTTAGATACTAAAATACATTTTCCTCTCTTTCGTTTTCAGACTCATTCTTCAATGGCAAATTCAGTTGCTTTTCAACCTTGTTCACTCGCATTGTCCCTGTGCCATCCATGTTTCTTCTACACAGTTCTTCCAGCAATGAAACTGACATAAACAAATTGCCAAAGTGGACTTTTGTTCTACCTGGAATATCTCCGTACTGAATCAAGCCAATCACTACATCCCCACCCTCACCAAGATCAGTTTTAGGTATTTTCGTATGTGTGCCCAGTAAGGTTCTGCATGTATAATGTAACCATCATTTGCCAATACCCACAGCTTGAAACCAAATTTAACTGGCCTGCCTTTGATAAACTGTCTAGCCCCATGCCTCCCATAAAATGATACAATATTCTCATCATTACACACTGCACTGTCAGAGGGAATCTGCTTGAAAGCATCATTGAGAAAGTTGAACAATGGCCTTACTTTATAAAATCCATCTTCATTTATGTTTGTGTGGTCATTCAAGTGTATACATCATAAGATTTCTACAAATCTGTTTTGCCTCATAGATTCGAAAACTAAAGCTACTTTGCAATCAGGTTCCTCCTGCCAATAAATTCTTCTATTTTGCAATTTATGAAAACCTGAGAGAATCAGTATTCCAAGGACAGTGTATAACTCATCACAGGGAACATTCAGATTATGACTACCTTTCGACGCAGCATATAAATTTGTCTCAGAAATGATAACATTTATTAATTCCTCACATAAACTCCTTTTAAAAGAATCCAGCAAAGATTTTATTGTATTTTTGAAAGAAAATCTAATAAATGCAGACCATAAGACTCATTCACTTCTTTTAATTTGGTCCCAAGTTGAGGTGATGGGTTTTATATGTGATTTGGTCCTCAAGTGTTTGAATGGGATTGGAGCCTCTGTAGAATTGTCAATATCTTCTACTGCTTCTTGTTCTTGGCTTGCTCCCCTCACTGTTAAGTTTTTACTTAGCTTTCCACTCTTCTTTCCCTTTGTATTTATAACAGTTGATGTGACTGGAGTCTCTGCGTAAACCTCATTTTCTACCTTCCTTAGCCCTAGACTTACTCCACTCACTGCAAAATTATGACTAGACGTGCACTTCCTATTTTATTCAGTATTTTCAGTAGGAACTGTAGTCTGGATGTCTGCAGAGTTCTCAATTTCTTCTTCTAGTTTACTTCCATCACTCACTACAAAAATTTACCTTGACATGTCCCTTTTTCCCTTTGTATTTGCAACATACTCATTTTCCTCAAACTGAACTTGTGCCTATGCCCTTAGTATATGTGCAGGGAGATGATATGGTTTTCCTTGAACTTCATCACCTGATAAATCAGGATCTTCATCAGTATCTCCACATTGTACTTCATAAGGAGGAATGATACCAACTGGCCATATTATTCTGTTTTGATCTGCTTCAAAAAAAATTATTATTTTGTCCACAATCAATAAATTATCATCACACCTGATAGACAAAACATGTGCCCAGTGGCAATTAAAGATGCTAGACGTGTTTTCCATGACATAAATCATGCTAAAAACAAATTCACAAATTCCAAAGAAATCCTGTGTATAATTTACACTATTTATTACAAAACAGCAAAGAAAATTCACTTCAAATTCTCATGTATTATCCTGTACTCACATTTTCTGTTGAAGCAGTTTTTAGCACTCATACACACCAACACATTTTTACATTGATAAGCAATGGACTGAATACTGATACATCAAATCTTAAACAACAAAGAAAAATGTCCATAACTGCTCCCAACAGTGGAACTGTGTAGAGCATTATCATTGTAGCCAACATTAATTTTTAAATTCAGTGGAAGCTTTAGCTGCCATTGGACATTAATGGGTTAAGGCCACACATGCACCAGATGAGTTGCTTTTGGTGTAAAAATTTGTCATGGAAACAAGTTTCAAGTATACACATTTTACAATAACACAGGAAGTTTCAGGAGCAGATACACTGAAATAATACAAGCGGTATATCCATCTTGTTAAATGGAGGTCCACAGGTGGTTTGTAATTTAAGATCACACATGCTCCTGATGGCTTGCTTTTGGCATAAAGATTTTCCATGCAAACAGATTCCAGATTATCTGTTGCACAGAAACAAGTTTTGATTATTGTAAGTATTGTCTGTGGCACAAAATACCTGTGAGTGACTGTGAAACATGCCTTTTATGAGAGAGCTTTCCATTTAACTTCACTGCAGAATTGTGCTATTTGCTGCTTCACTAATTCAGCCACCAACTTACATGAGCTGAAACAGAATTGTACCTAAGGACTCAGAGTTACATTGATTTATATCAACCATATTCTTTTGATAATAGAATCCACAGAGAGAACCTACTGCATTCTAGTCACATCCAAAGTTTACAAATCTATTCTAAATGTAAATTGATACAAAGATTTAAAATAACAAGTTACCAAATATGAGTATGTTATATTGACTGTCATTATTATTGACAATCTTGTTTTAATATTCAGTCATAATGGGAACACACAAGAGGGCTGTATGTATGATCATCCTCATACATTATAAAATAATACCTTTGGTTTCTTTATTATTGTTGTTCATATTTGGTTTGCAGGATGGCCCAAAAATGTGACTGATCCTTGATGTCCTGGATACTGGCATTTTGACCATATGTGGGGATCTTGCTAGCAATATATCTCAATGCCAAACAGACAGTTCATAGAGACACATGCCATGACTGGATAAGCATTCTCCTTTTGATAGATGGAAACATGATATGGTTGCTTGAGAGGTAACACATGAGGTTGCAGGATGGCTGTGACATACTGTTGTGTCATCAATCTTCTCTCAATCATTCCCAGCCATAACCAGAAATTGTTTCCCAGGCTCCCGGTATAGTGATATCAACAGTAACCATAATGCTTCTCCCAAACATTGGAAGAACGGGACATCTCCCCGGGTCACCAACGTACTTACTGGCAATGGCCATCAGGGCTGTGCAGAACCATTATTCATGGCTGAACACAATGTGGTGCCATTCATTAGCATCCATGCTTCCTGGTCGTGACACTACTCTAGATGCAGCCATTTGTACTGTAGTGTTAATAGCAGCCTACAAATGGGGTGGTAATTCGCTGAGGACGCAGGAAGCACCTGGCATACTACTGTGCCACCAGAGTTCCCTCAGTCACTACCAGCCATGACCTGAAATCTACTCAATGGATCTCCACATCATGATGCTAGGAGTACCATTGCTATGACTCTCCAAACCACCGGAAGAATGGCACCTCTCCACAGGTCAGCATCACGCTCACCAATGATGGTCATGTGGGGTAAAGCAGAACTATCATTTATAGCTAAACACTATGTGACAGCATTCATCAACAGTCCATGCTTCCAAATCATGGCAACACTCCAACCGCAGTTGTCTGTGTTGTGGTGTTACAGGTAGCTTGTGCATTGGGCAGTGATTCCATTGTCTGGCTACTGCTAGTCTCCTAGCAGTGGTTGGTGATGGCACAGAATGTTACACGTACTTGTTCTAAGATAGGAGGTGCATATGTAAAAGGGCTAGGTGTGCTCTGTGCACAACCTGGTGAATCCCCCTTGTGGTGGTCAGACGTGGTCAGCAAGAACTTTGACAAGTATGCCTGCATTCACATTCCCATGCAGTACAACATCAGGCTACTGTCACATCTGAATACCCAGCAAATCTGGATACTACATGATTCAATCATATGTCCAAATGGAACCCCACAATTAGGCCCCTTTCAAGCTGTGTCAGGTGCTGATAATGCTATACCACACAAATACGTGGCATCTTTGCTTCCTTCACAGTGATCACTCAACATCTTATGCTGTTCATGCCATTTATGTACCCTACTTGGTCTAATTACGACTCTGAATATGAACAACACTAATGCACTCTGGTGACCAGTCTACTTGTCACAGAGAATTACAGATGTAATCACTTACATATCTGCCATGGGTGTGTATATGTACGAAATTACATTGGCTTCTGACCATGTATTCTGGGTACTTCAGTGTGTTTTGTCAAACTGTGTGATATAAGTCTGACTGACATTCAAACTTACATGAACATGGATAAATTGAAAAGGTACAATATCCAGACATTGATGGTAAGAACTTTCAGTTATGGAATTATCAGCTGAATATTAATTTTCATGCAGAAAAAGTTCTTGATATGGTGGAGTGCATGAAACCAAGGCCAAATGAGGATGGTGGTAGTCAAAGAGCTTGGGATAACTTAAATACAAAGGTGATGCTTATCTAACTATGGTGATGGTATATGACCAACTGAAATATGTAATGATGTGTGCAAAGGAAGCTGAAATGTGGGCTACACTAAAGAACATTCATGAACCTCAGTCTAAAGTTAATTAAAAGGCCTTAAAGCAAAAGTATTTTGATTATAGAATGTTGCCAACAGATACAATCAGGCAGCACATAACTAACACAGAGTCTTTGGTACAAGTGTTAGCTGATATTGGGGAACCTATTACAGAAGTTGACAAAAAGGCTACAATTTTGGGAAATCTGTCAGCAAAATTTGGAATTTTTTTGACTCTGTCAGACTCATGTTCTGAAGATCAATTAATGTTCGGTAATTTGACTTCAGATGTAATTATAGATGTTAGACTGAAGCAAGATGGAATAAATATGTTCACAACACCTTTAACTTTTATTACTCATATTACTGGTAATACCCAGCAGTAAAATTGAACCAAAGTTCCTTCTACAATCACTAGGAATGAGAAATACTACTAGATAACAGACCCTGTAAGATGAAGAAACTGCAATGCACTTTGAGAGGTTCTAGATAACAGATCATATAAGATGAAGAAACTGCAATGCACTTCAAGAGGAAAGTTTAGTAAAACTATTTATGTTCAATAAACATTATGCAATTGACATAAACCTTCTAATGTTTCACCTTTATTGTTCAGTGATTTGAGACATTGGAGAAACTCAACCTGAACCACATCATTGTATAAATGAGGTCCAAGGAGGCATTTTTAAGTCTTGATAAAATTCTGAATCTTTAACTGTGGAAATCATTAGAATATAATATTGCCAAACAGGAAATAAATATCATGTGATTTAATATGTTCAAATGTTGCAGGAACAGAAATAATAAAATAACAGTGTGGAGGACAGTAAAAGCATGATTTCAAAGGACATATACTTTGTTAGACAATGAACAGACTGGCATTGTTGATGGGGGGGATGTGCACATGAAGCTCAGTACCATAAAAAGTGATTTTTCTTATAAAAAAGGTAATTTTTTATTTTGATTTGCATGTGAAGAGCAAGAATTAAAATAACTATTTCTGAGCCAAAGATAGAATCTGAAATAGTGGAGGGGAGTGAAGAGGTATTGGGCATGAAAGGATTAGATAAAACAATTAAGCAAGAAGAGGAAAGGTTTGAACCAGCTGGACACATAGATGACAATGTGAAAAATATGTTGGCATGGGTGGTTCAGCTTATAAAAAACATAGAACAAAAATGAGTAACATTAAAAACAATTACTGAGGAATTAGTTCTGGAGTAAGTTTAAAATTTGTGAAACTATTAAACAATGGGGTTCATAAACTTGGGCAGAGAATAGGGAATGTGGATTTGAGAGTTTAAGTTGTGGAAACAAAAGTGGAAGAAGGAGAGTATAGTCTGAATAACAGTATCTAATAAATAATAGAAATAATTAGAATGGACAGAAATGATGATCAGCTTAACACTGAGATTGATTATGTTGAAATAAAAAAAAACATCAAAATTTGATCATAAATGTTAAAGCTATTGTCAAAATGGAATGCATTCCTGCTGTAAAAGATGAACCCTTACCTGAATTGTTAAAAGCAGACAAACTTTCAACATTAGTTACTAAAAACTTTTTGTTTTGGAATGTGTGACTTGCAAATGATCTGTGTGGAAATAAGCATCTGATTTTTTCTACACTGTATCTGTTTTAGAAAGAGTATTAATATTTTGAAATCAATTGCAACTTTATTGGTGACTAATGTACCAGAATGAGTTTTGGTTTTGTAACCAGTTCAGGAAATGTTATAGACATGTTGCATCTCTGGACCAGAGTGCCCCACCTTTGTGACTTTTGCTTCTTTCGACTGCTTTGTTCTAGACTTCACTTTCAGCATGTAACTTGTTCTGCTGCCATGTTTGTTATGTATCAGTGATTAATAAATGCAGTTTTGATACTTAGTGTGTGTATCTCCGACCAATCCTACGCTACAACCACAGTGGTGACCCCGACACTGTTGTCATCTCATCGTGAGTTATTTTGTGCTTGTTTTCACCCTTTATGAACTTCATGTGCCAGCCCACATTGTTTCCACTGCAATGGATCTACCAGTGTCTTTCGGTGCAAGTGCAATGGGTCCCATTAACTATGCTTGCAACCATGAATCGACAAGTGTATCTACTTCAAATTTGGTTAAAAGTGAACAATTATTTATGCCCAAACACACCAGTGGCCACCTAACCTTAACCTGCACAACATGGCCACCGCCTAGTGTGGCAGGACAACAACAGCCACAACATGGACTGTGCACGCCAGGGTGGATGACCTTCCAGTTAAGTACATTGTGGTTTATCCTTCATCTATATCGTTACCTTCAGGATGGTTTGACATGCTGCTGAAGTTCCAGAACTGTGCATTGAACATTTCTGTGCACGGGGTAGCACATTCTAATATGCATAGTGTCACATCACCAGCCCCTTCCCACAGGCTGTCTCGGTGACACCAGTCACCTTGACCATGCTGGCTTCCATGACAGTCGCACCGTGGTTGCACCACACTTTTGTAATGGCACCAGCCATTCCACATTCCACCCATGTTGGTACTGGGCCGCCCCCCCCCCCCCATCTATGCCCCCCCCCCTCCCCCCGCTGAAACTTCACTGCAACCATCTCCTCGCCGCTGTTGCAGTGGCACACGCTGTTGCAACGGCACAGGGTGTTACACATGCGCCATATTCTTCATCGGGCTTGCAGAACGGACACACTGTGCCGACTTATATGCCCGCTCCCTGTGCAATGTGTGCTGCATGCAGCCACTGTCCCACACAGACCTCTGGCAATGCACTGTTCACCCTGACTGCACTTCCGGCGTCGCAGACATCCTGCTCTGCTCCTACCAATCTCCGTCTGCCGATGTTGCAACATGCGATACCCAGCAGGTTTCCTAAGCTACCTACTTTGCAAAAAGATAACCCAATGACTTGGTTCACCTTAGTGGATCACCTACTGGACATCCACAGCATTTCGGGTAATGATGCCCCTTTTGTCTACCTGGAGAGCCATCTCCACACTCATATGGACCTCATCAGTGCCTTGCTTTTCTCACTGCCTGCCCCACACAAATATTCAACAGTGATAGCACTGCTTATTGAGCATCTTTCTCTATTTCCGGTGGAGGCTATCCACCACATTATTCATGACAAGCACCTCGACGACTGCACCCTTTCGCATATTTGACGGTGCCTACGTGCATTAATCGATCATTACCTGACGCCGTGTTCTGGACATTGTGGATGGTCAAGGTGCCTTCAGATCTGCAACTTCATCTACTGTCTAATGTCACCAACCCACTAGAGATTTGTTTATGCATCATGGATCAGGCTTACGCTGTCATTCGTCTCCAACACCCCCTGTCACAAACAACATCTCCATCACCCTCAATTGGCATGCCTGCACCTCTGGTTCCATGCACTTCCAGCAGAGGCCAGCACGCTTGCCTCAGCACCTCAGCTGCCAGTCAGGAGCTGCCCGCTAGTGGCCTATAGGAGGTACTGCCAGCGGGTTCCCGACAGCCACCGACCTCACCCATGCAGCAACCCGATCGGCTATCGGCCCCGATGCAGTCAACTGCGGCCCTCTCCTCCACCGCACCGCCCCGCCCCGCCAATCGGCCTACCCACTGTGTTGGTTCCACACTACTTACAGGGATGCCGTCCACAACTGCTGCATGCTTTTCACCTACCCGAATGAGGCTGGTGGGCACGTTTAGGCACTACATCCCACCACGTTCCTTCACGGCACCTATCGTCTGTGAGCCGTGGCTGCCTCGTGTTATGCTTTGCTTTAAATCTTGGTTGCTATTCTGTGATTAGTCTCCCGCAGTTATCGCAGTTATGCTGTTATCCTCTCTCTCCACAAGTGGCAGCAGCAGCATGTATCGATATTCGCACCCTTGTACTATCTTTGACATCACGCTTATAGTTTCCAGTTTCCGGCTGTGCCGTGTGCAGGCAGTTGGTTGGTTGGCGTGGAGAAGTGAGGAAGTCTATGTGGTGCATGTCTGGCCAGCGCCGCTGGTGGGGTCCATGCGCAGTTGGAGTGTGAAGGGCTGTTCCCATTGCTATGAGGTCTGTGGCTCACCGATCCTGGACACAACAGTGGAGTCTTCACTTAATCTACCAACCAACCCCAACAGTTCACATTGCGTTGTTTGAATTTTGTTGTGGGCCATTGGGATATTCCAGTGAGCAACAATGTGTGTTTTCAAGTTGGCAAAATTTTAGCCACCCTCCTGTGGAGTTTAACTTAACTTTATTATTTTGGAACTGAAATGCACCAGCACAGTCTTGTGTCTTGTGGCTGTTAATGTTCCAGTTACCTGCCCTGGCCATTAATGTAACTTCCGGCAGCGTATGTTCCTCGTTGTGTTGTGGTTGTCCAGCATGGTGTGTAGTTTTATAGCCGAATGTGTAATTTGTTGTGGGCACCGCTACCTTCTCCGTTGTTCCACTGAACTCCCTGTTGTGTGCTGGGCGGGTGGAGCAGAAGTTATCCTGTCACTTGGTCTGTGGAATGCCTGTCGATTGGGTTGCCGTCAGAGTGAGAATTGTTGGTCCAACTGCGTGTCTCACCTAAGTGAGTATTAATGTTTGAATGCCAGGCCAACCCTAGGAAACTTCTGAGCACCATTTGATGTGCTGCCTTTTCTTATTTATCCTTGTTGTTTGTTTATGTATGGCTTCTAGCCAATTTTAAATTAAAGTTGTTTTGCCCTTACAGCATGAGATCAAATCAGGCTGAAGGCCCAAACCAAGAAATTTTAGGATAAGACCTTCTGCCTTTTAAAGTTCAAATTCCTGTTTTTGAATCTTAAGTTATTGGCCTTCAGCTGATTTTAAATTAAAGTTGTTTTGCCCTTAAGGCATGAGATTGAATGGCGCATTTAGCCGGGAATTAAGTTCTAAAATTAATGTTCGCCTTGCTCTGTTTTAATGTTTACTTTACTCTTGTAATGTTTGTCAAATGAATAAAGTAGTATGTTTGAGTGCAACTGACAGCCACTCATTTTGGCCCCTTTCCACAAATTAAACTCTCTGTCCTGTCCTGAAGGTATGCCAGGGGATCTCACTTGTAGCAGAGTGTGGTTTTGCTTGTGCTTGCCATTTCAGTTGCTGTCAGTTTCACTCTTGTTCTGTTTTTGTGTTCTGTGGCACCATACTGTTTTGGCTGTTACTTGTTTCAGGTGCTTATCATAATGGCAGTCAGACAGTGGCCGGGGATCGGCCTGCTCAGAAAGGACCACCTAGTTTACACGTTGGCAATAAGGGGCCAGCCGATTGAGGGCAGTGTTCTGGAATTAGTAGCCCGTTTTCACGCTGCTGTTCTTCATCCTGTTGATGTCACGTCGGCGTTGGTGGGTGAGACAGGAACGGCAATTGAATTTTTGTTTGAGGCTGTTAGAGGCCTTGAGCACACTATTTGCTGTTTTGGAGGGAACCCAACCTAGTGACAGTCAGCTGGAAAGGGTGCGGGCACAACTTATGCATTTAACTAATTGGACAGTGGATTTAGGCATGTTAGCTTTAGAAGATCATCACAGAAAATTAACTGTTGAGTTGGGAACTTTGGTGAGTGCATTACAGTTTAAGCTTACATGTTTGGAGTTGGATGGGAGGAGGATTGAAGACTGGGACTGGCGCTGTCAGGGAGAGGGTGAGATCCAGCCTGAGTCAAGCCTCTGTCAAGTTAGATACTGTATTTGCCAAGTTATCTAATCCATTGGCCTATTTCTTCCGAGATATTACTGAATTGTTTGTGGAGTGGCTTGATCAGTTGGAAAAATTATTATGGTTATTGGTTCGCTTAGAACAACAAGCAGCTACCTTTCGCGCCTACACCCTGTAATTTTGTGGTTGTTGTACCCATTAGCTAGAGATGAGCGGCAGAACCTCCTGTCATGAGCCATAGCAGAAGGCTTTTCCTTGCAGCAATAAAGGGAGCTCGCAATTAGGCAGAGATTGACCTCTGGAATTTGTAAACAGCTTGACTGTCATTACATTTGGGAAGTAGGTGAGGAGGAGTTACATCAGTTTGTCAATAGAGTTCAGACAGCCTCTTTGGCCTTGTTAATTGATTTACCTGAACAAGAGTTGGTCTCTATCAGTCTTAGGGGAATGCGCACGGTGAATAAGTCGCATTTTGTCTTCTGTAAGCAGCCTTCAAACTGGGAAAAGCTCCATGATATGGCCATAGCAGCATCCATGTTACCACTTGAGAACAATGTATGTCACGAGGTTAAGGGGTAGGTCATCGGCGCTGATTCTTGAGTATCTACATCCACTGAAACTATCAGAAGGGAACCCCAGTGCTGTTTCAGGTGCAGCAGCACAGCTCATTTGGTGCAGTCTTGTGTTCAGCCTTGTGCACCCAGAGCCAATAGATTGTGCCAGGTTGGGCTGTGAACTCTATCGAGCATTCAGACCTTGGCGTACTCAAGTGGTCGCTCCTTTATCACTACCCTTGCCCTACTTTTGTTCTCAGGTAGTTGGCGAGCCGATTTGTGTTCTTTTGGATTCTGGTAGTTCCTTTTCATTATTGAGCTTCAAGTGGTTTTGGAATTTGGGCATCTTACAAAACTTCGGTCAGCCCCTTTGATGGTGCAGAGATATTGGGTGGCCAATGGCCAAGTGTTGCCTCTGCATGGTTGGCTCCAGGGGAGTATATTGGTCAGCGATTTTTCGTGGCCCATTTCTTTAGCCTTGGTTAAGGAACTGCCAGTTGATCTAATTCTGGGGTTTGATTTCATCAATAAAACTGGGTTGGTCTTGGATTATTCTGGGCACATCTTTTCCTTTAAGTTCGCTCCTGAGGAGAAGTTTGGCCTTTGCGAATGCGCTAAACCTATTGTGCATCGAACTGTCGATATGTTGGCTGTTGAGGCTGTAGCTAATGAGTTTGATCTGGCCTATCTATTGCCCCATCAGGCTTCTCAGTTACGCAATTTGTTGCACAGTTTTCCCCAGCTCCTGAGTGATAACTTGGGTGTTTCTAACATTCTTGATTATTATATCCATCTGTCCGACAATATTCCAGTTAGGCAGTCACCATATCGCCTCTCACCCCATAAGGTGAAGATACTCAAGGCTAAAATATCTCAGATGCTCTGACAAGGAGTGATTAGGCCTTCTACATCTGCTTATGCTTCCCCAACATTTCTTGTACCTAAAGATCAGGGGCGCAATTTCAGACCTGTGGTTGACTACTGCTGTTTAAACACTAAAGCTAAAGTTGTCCTTGAATTGGTACCCCTAACTGATCTGCATAGTTCTTTTACTTGGTTTGCCAGTGCTAACTGGTTTACAGTCCTTGATTTGAATCAGGCCTATTATCAGATTCCCTTGGCTGGAGAATGTAAACATGTTAGCGAATTTTGTACTGATTGGAACTAAAACAGTTTAACAGAGTTCCTTTTGGGCTAGCGACTGGTGCAGCTGTGCTTACTCGTTTGCTGGATAATGTCCTTGGCAACTTGAAGTTAGTCTGTGTGTATAATTATTTGGATGACTTAGTTATCTATAGCCGTTCATTTCAGGACCATTTGGAGCATATCCAGCAAGTTCTTTTAAGATTACAGGGAGCCAGGCTGACCATTAAGCCCAGTAAGATGAAGCTAGCCAAGCAGCAGGTATCTTTCTTAGGTCATATAGTGTCAGGTCAGAGTATTTGCATTGACCAAGAGTGAACTAAAGCCACACGGGCTCTGCCTCCACCTACTGATAAGTGGGGGATTGCTAAATTCATAGGCATGGTGAACTATTTAGGCGTTTCGTTCCTAATTTTGCTCAGTTGGCGGCACCCTTAAATCAGTTACGCTGGAATGGTGCACATTTTGAATGGGGACCCACAAAGGAGGCTGCCTTTGAGCACATTAAGGCAGCAATAGCCAATCCTCTGGTTAATGGAGTACCTGACTTTAATAAAAGGTTTGTTGTTCAAACTGACGCTTGTAATGCTGGTATTTCAACTGTGCTCCTTCAGGAGTTTGAGGGGCAGAGACAGCTGTTAGCCTACACGTCTCATCGGTTAACTGATGCTGAACTTAAGTACTCTGCCTACGAGTGTGAGGCTTTGGCCATTTTATTTGCATTAGAGAAGTATCACTTCTACCTTGAACATCGTGTTTTGCAGTTAGAAACCGACAATCAGGCTTTGAGCTGGGTGTTGGCTAGGCCATGTAAAACTGGTTGTATTGCCAGGTGGGGGGGCACATATTTCAGCATTTCAGTTTCAAGTGAAACATGTGAGAGACTCTGAAAATATCCTTGCGGATGTCCTCAGCCAGATGTTCACCGAAATTACACCTAGTAAGGGAAACTAGCAGGTAGAGGGAGACAGTTGTAATTGTGTGGTGTTGGGTGAAATTCCCATCTTGTTTGAGGATGTTGCTCAGCATCAGGATCAGGACCCTGTTTGGGCCCCAATTAAGCAAAGTGTGTTGGCAGGAAAACTGTCGGATGAGTATGTTGTTAAGAGTGGTATTCTCTGTAAGAGGGTGGGCGATGATAAGCAGTACAAGATCTGTTTGCTTTGGTGCACCTGGTTTTTCATTATTTTCATTATTCATTGATGGGTGGCAACTTAGGAAGTTATAAGACTCTCCAAAGAATCAAGGAGCATTTAACTTGGTCCTCCATGGACCGGGATGTGAGAGAGATGATATCCCATTGTCACTTGTGTAATGTAGCCAAACCCAAGAATGCTCTTCAACAGGGTTTGTTGAGTTCTGAACAAGAGTCGTGTTCTATGTACAAGCTCTACATTCATTATTTAGGACCTTTACCTCATACAAAGAAGGGTCATTGATATGTGCTAGTTATTATTGATGCGTTCTCTAGATTTACTTGGCTTCTCCCAAGCCGTAACGTTACCGCTGCCACCACTATTTCTCATTTATCTAACGTCTTCAGTGTTTTTGGTCCTCCTAAGCAGCTTGTTAGTGATAATGCTCCTGCTTTTCTTTCGGCTCCTTTCAAGGCCTTCTCCTTTCAATGCTTTCTGTTTTCAGAATGGTGTCAAGCATATCACGACCACCCCGTATTATCCACAGGGGTCCTTTGCAGAGGGAGCTAACTGAAATCTTAAGTCCGCGTTGATTGTTTATCATCAGAAAATGCATAGTAAATGGGACTCCAGTCTTCCTTGGCTTAGTTTTGCCTTTAATACCACCAGTCACGAAGCTTTGCGAGCTACACTCGCCTCCTTGATCCTTTCCTATCCTGTTAATTCCACTCTTTCGAACTTGTGTGGAATTTGAGATCTTATTCCAGCAGATATTAGTCCTCTAGTTATCAAGGAAAACTGGAACTGGGCGAGACGTAATATATTCAGAGCCCATAGTAAACAAGCTGAGCATTATAATCGTAATTGAGAAACCTTTAAGGGGAAGCCAGGGGATCAAGTCAATGTCTGCAATTTCCCAGGTAGGCAGGTGTGTGGCGGGAATCTTAGTAAATTTACTCCCAATTTTCTGGGGCCTTGCACCATCATGCGCATTTTAAGCCTAGTGAATCTGTTGGCCAAGGATAACTGTTCGGGTAAGCGGTATCGGGTTCACCTTAGCCAAGTTTAGTTCAGGTAGCTCAGGGATTGAGTCACCCCCTCCCTGTGAGGAGTTTAAGAGGGGAGGTTGAGCCGTGGCTGGCTCATGTTATGCTTTGCATTAAATCTTGGTTGATATTCTGTGATTAGTCTCCCACGGTTATAGCAATTATGCTGTTATCCTCTCTCTCCATGAGTGGCAGCAGCAGCGTATATTGATATTCGCACCCTTGTACTATCTTTGGCCTCACACTTATAGCTTCCGGCTGTGCCGTGTGTGGGCAGTTGGTCGCTTGGCGTGGAGCAGTGAGAAAGTCTCTGTGGCATGTGTCTGGCCAGTGCCGCTGGTGGGGTCCAGGCAGGGTCAGAGTGTGAGGGGCTGTTCCCATTCCATTGCTATGAGGTCCGTGGATCACTGATCCCAGACATGAAAGTGGAGTCTTTATTTAATCTCCCAGCAAGCCCCAACTGTTCACATTGTGTCATTTGATTTTCGTTGTGGGCTGTTGGGACATTCCCGCAAGCAACAAAATGTGTTTTCAACTTGGCAAAATTCTAGCCGCCCTCCTGTGGAATTTAACTTAACTTGATTATTTTGGAATTGAAATGCACCAGCACAGTCTTCTGCCTTGTGGCTGTGAACATTCTGGTTACCTGCCATGGCCATTAATGTAACTTCAGGCAGCATATGTTCCTTGTCATTCTGTGGCTGTCCAGCATGATGTGTAGTTTGACAGCCGAATGTGTCATTCATTGTGGGCGCCGATATCTTCTCCGTTGTTCCATTGAACTCCCTGTTGTGTGCTGGTTGGGTGGAGCAGAAGTTATCCTGTCACTTGGTCCATTGACTGTCTGTCGGTTGGGTTGCCGTCGGAGTGAGAATTGTTGGGCCGACTGCCTGTGTCACCTAAGCGAGCGTTGATGTTTGAATTCCAGGCTGATCATAGCAAACTTCTGAGTGCCGTTTGATGTGCTGCCTTTTCTTATTTGTCCTTGTTGTTTGTTTATGTATGGCTTCTAGCCAATTTTAAATTAAAGTTGTTTTGCCTTAAAGGCGTGAGGTTTTTTGGGCCTTAAGCCTAATTTAGAGAAATGTTTTAAGATAAGGCCTTCTGCCTTTTAAATTCAAATCCCTGTTTTCAAGTCTTAAGTTACAGGCCTTCAGCTGATTTAAAATTAAAGTTGTTTTGCCCTTAAGGCGTGAGATTGTTTGGGCCTTCAGCCTAATTTAGAGATATGTTTTAAGGTGAAGCCTTCTGCCTTTTAAAATTCAAAGTCTTGTTTTTGAGTCTTAAGTGATTGTTCTTCAGCTGGTTTTAAATTAAAGTTGTTTTGCCCTTGAGGCATGAGATTGAATGGCGCATTTAGCCGGGAATTAAGTTCTAAAATTAATGTTCGCCTTGCTCTGTTTTAATGTTTTCTTTACTCTTGTAATGTTTGTCAAATGAATAAAGTAGTATGTTCAAGTGCAACTGAAAGTCACTCATTTTGGCCCCTTTCCACAAATTAAACTATCTGTCCTGTCCTGTGGGTATAGCAGGGGATCTCAGTCTGATGCTGCACCACTCGCTTGAGGGACACAACACATCTATGCCACAGACATGTCAATGGGCATCCGCTTTCTCATTGACACTGGTGCCGTCGTTTGTGTAATCCTGACCAAGCACACTGCCAACACACTATCACCTTCTACTCTCGCTTTAATCACAGCCAGTTGTTCTACTACTGCAGTCTGTGGCTCCAACAAGATGCTGCTTCACCTATCACCAGTTCACATCTACCCTTGGACCTTCCATGTTGCTGACATGGATGAACCCACGATTGGGTTGGATATACTACACCATTACAAAACTTTCATTAGACCTGTAGGCCGCCTTGCTCCACCAGGCATCTGGCTCTACAGTTCCATGCTCACACGAGTTCAGCACTAATTCACTCTCTGCCTCCTTGGCTATGCTTTCCACATGTGCGTCCCTGATCGAGCGCATTACTACACGGCTCTCTGACCTGTCGGACATGTACTAATAAAATGACAAACTATGCACCCAGAATGATGCCTCATACACCCGTATTGCCTCTATCTCTGCTGAATTGTCACATGTACAGCATACCATACATAGCCTATCTGCAGACCCGCAACGAGGCTGTCCATCACATGCCTCTACAGTGCTTCTCACCAATATGCTCCTGTGCCAAGCATTCCACCACCTGATGTGGTTTTCTCACCACCGCGGACAAATCTACAACATGCATCTGCGTGCTCTGCTCCTGCATCACATCTTCCATTGCCGACTTCAGCCAATGCCCCACTTATGCTGTCCCTGCTCACCAAGGTCAGTGAACCGACACTACCTGTGAATAGCTTCTTGACCCCTATTGCCGACCCTACTACGCAAGTATCAGCCATCAGTAATGGCACTTGTCATAGGATTCGAACCACCGATGGCCCACCTGTTCGTTATAAGGCCAGATGCCTTAACACTTCCAAACTTCTGCACATGAAGGAGATTGTTCAGGATCTGTTGGCGTTGGGCATCCTCTGCCCCTCCGACAGCAACAGGTCTTCACCTATTCACCTTGTTCCCAAAAAGGACGGCACCTTACGCATGTGCGGAGACTACAGGTCCCTTAATGCTCACACCATAATCAATAACTACCCCATCCTACATATCCAGGATTTTTTGCAATTACTCCATGGTTCTAGGTTTTTCTCCATTTTAGATTTTTCCAAGGCTTATCATCAGATCCTTTTGCATACACTAGATATTCTGAAGACATCCATCATCACACCCTTCAGCCTATTTGAATACTGTTACATGCCTTATGGATTGAAAAACGCTGCACAAGCATGGCAGCGGCTCATTGATTCCATTTTGCACCCTCTGCCATTTGCTTATGCTCACTTAGATGATTATATTGATCTTTTTCTCCTCTGCTGAGGTGCATCAAGTTCACCACAATGCAATCCGTTTGGCCCTTGCTGCCAATGACATGGTGATAAACCACAATAAATCTCAACTGTGTTCCACATCAATTACCTTGCTAGGCCATACTGTCTCTGCCACAGGCCTCTGACCAATGAGTTCTCCTGTTAAAACCATACTTGATCTTCCTCTCCCCGAACCTTATGCTCAGCTCCGTCATTTTCTGGGTATGGCAAACTTTTACTGCCGCCATATTTCCCAAGCTGCCTCCATTCAAATGGCCCTCATCGACACTCTCTCTGGCAAAAACACTACTGGGACATGCAAGTTGGAGTGGACCAAACCCATGCTCGATGCTTTTGGTAACCTTAAAACTGCTCTCACCAAAGCCGTCACAATCGCCCACCTTGGTCATGAGGCCAATCACAACTGATGCCAGTGACTCAGCTGTGGGTGCTGTTTTACAACAGCACACCGCCGACTCCACCCAACCCCTCTGCTTCTTTTCCAAAAAACTGACTAAGAGCCAGCGCAAGTGGTTGGCTTTCGACTGTAAGCTCCTGGCTGTGTACAAGGTGATTAAAAATTTCCATAGTGACATCGAGGGGTGACCTTTCACTATCAATACAGATCACATGCCATTCGTGGATGCTATTTATAATCTGGCCAATGAAGTTCTGCTGAGGCATTTCCGCCATATGGACTGCATCTCTCAGCACTCTTCCAATGTGTGCTATATCCACAGTGCGAGGAATGTTGTGGTAGACTATGTTTCCCACATCTGCATGCTAACCACACCATTGAATCTGGAGAAGCTTGCCAGACTACAAGCTGATGACGATGATATGCGGTGAATAATATCAAACAACAAATCATCCCTCAGCCGCATATACTACCTGGGTCAACGATCCCTGTCCCTTGTGACACCTCTATGGGCACACTCCACCCCCTGGTCCCTACTGCCCCTCGTCATAGGGTCTTTACTGCCTTGCATGGCTTAGCCCACCCTGGCACGTGAGCCACGACGCAGCTGGTTACCGTGCACTTCGTCTGGCCTGGCATGAAGCACAATTATCACACTTGGAGTGGTGTGTGTGTCCCATGCCAGTGCAGCAAGGTCGGCAGGCATGCCCAACCTCCATTGGGCAAATTTTACATTCCAAAGGGGCATTCTTGGCACATCCATATTGATGTCGTTGGTCCACTCCCCCCTTCTGAGGGCTACAGATACATCTTATTGAGCATCAACTGTGTGACCTGCTGGGTCGAGGCGGTCCCACTTATTGACATCACGGCTGAGACCATTGCCCGTTCTTTCATCTCAGAGTGGGTTGTTCACTTCGGCTGTCCCCTGTCTCTCATGACTGACCAGGGACGCCAGTTTGAGTCTGCCCTCTTTGAACGACTCAGCAGCATAGCCAAATTTCCCACAACGGATTACCACTTGCAGGTGAATGGCCTGGTCGAGTGGTGGCACCACAGACTCAAGACCACACTAATGTGCCATGGCAGTCTATGGTCGGAGGCCCTCCTGTGGGTCCTGCTGAGTATTCGCTTGGTCCATAAAGAAGATCTGAACACCTTGCTCTCTTAGACTCTATACGGCAAACCCCTCCTTCTTTGCTCCAAGTTCGTCGAGGATTGACCATCAGCTGCAACCGAGAATCTTCCCGCCCTGGTCAAGTGGGTTCGTATGCATGTCACTCACCTCTGCACCCCCCTGTGTTCATCCACGAGGGCCTAGCTTCGTGCGACTTTGTGATGCTGTGTGACGACACTGTGCGAGCAGCCCTGCAGCCACGTCATTCGGGCCCTCACTGCATGGTACATCACGGAATGAACACGTTCATCATCCACCTACATGGATGGCCACAGACAGTGTCTGTTAATCTACTGAAACTGGTGTGATCGCTCACCGAGCTGCCACCTGATGCTGCCGACCTAACTTTGGCTGGCGCCTCTGTGCCTGTGTACCCGTTGGAACCATGGGACTCCTGCACCGCTGACACTTACACCCCAACTTCCTGCACCGGCTGCCACCTACAACTGCTGTGCTGGCACCAAGATTACGAATTCATGTAATGAAGCTTCCCTCACCATGCTCCACACTGCTCTGTGGCGTCTCTGGTACAGAGTGCCCTATCTTTATGACTTTTGCTTCTTTGCACTGCTTTGTTCTAGACTTCACTTTTGGTGCATAACTTGTTCTACTGCCATGTTTGTTATGTATCAGTGAATAATAAATGCATATTCGATACTTAGTGTGTGTTATCTCAAACTGATGTTACATGATAACCACAAACAAATTTGTGGAAATATTATGAATAGTACAAATTTATGCATAACATCTAACTTTGATGAGAAATTGTGCAATTTCAACTTGTAAAATTGAATGACTGCTAAGAAATTATATGGAATTATTTTGAAATAAGACTGTAATAATGGTAATAATGTAGCAAATTCACATTGAATGCTTCATTTTGACAAAAGAATTGTAGTTTTGTACTGATGCTTGTTTCAGAAGAGAGAGTAATGCTATGTCAATTTGTATGCAAAGGTCAAGTAATTCTACAGTAAGAAAGCAAATTGAAAGAGACTATTAAGATTAAAATATGAAAGAAAAGTACCAAAGTTTGTGACAACTAAGAAACAAAAGAAGTCACTTGATAAATTAATTTGTAGTAATGAAGTGTAATGATGTACAAAAATTTGTTTTCATATTATTTTGCTGCCTTACTTTATCTGCAATGTGGATATTTAATTTTGTTATGTTGTGAGTAACATAAGGACTGTCCTGGATTTAATATTTAGTTAGTAATAAATGAAAGAATGCAGAAGTTATTAAAGATAGTATTGGAGGCAGAGACCGAAATGAAAGTCTTTGTTATGAGTAACAACTAATTTCAGTCATAACATACATAATAAGAAGTATTTATTAAAGATTGTAAAAAAACAGTGCTATAAAAATCAGAGTATTAACTGAATATAAACTTAATAACAAACTACTATTATATTCTCTTGTGAATTATATTATGTTGACAAGATACTGATAATGTAGTTCAAAATGTTATGTGTAGTAACATAATGAGGAATTGAATGTTATATAACTAAATGCTGTTTCTGTAAGGTGAACTTTACTGCTATAGATGAGGTTTTGAAGTGGTATTATGAGAGAACAGGATTAATGGTGGCAATGTGTTAGGCCTTTATGGTGATGATGATGAATATGTTTTATATGAGTAATGTTGAGGTGTAGGTTGAAGAAGTAGTGGTTAGGAATTCAATGTCATCTTGAGGTGTATGTTGAAGAAGCAATGGTTAGGAATGCTATGTCATCTATGGTAGTAAATTAATTTCATAAAATCATGTGGTATGATGTATTGATAAAGTATTTGTAAATTGGTTAATGTGCATCTACGAGAAGAGGTAAATTAAATCTTGAGATTAGTCAGTTTTGCAAATATGACTGTGCAGAGATCTTCTACCTATAAATCTATCAGTGTTACCTTTTTCTATTCATACTTTTAGGTCTACAACTTTGTTGCCATCATTTTTTCTCAAAGTTCATGGCTGTATTGTGAAAAACTTACAAAAAACTTAGGATTCAAAGTATCGGCCATAGCTTGCCACTACTTTCTGTCATGTTTTGGGCAGCATATGTATCCTACAGTGGAAGTCTGGGTGTCTTTTGAGATGATTCATGAATCAATCCAATTTTGCACTTTTTCATGAGACTGGTAGTGCTGGTCAGCCAGGTCGTGTGCCACTGGCTGCAAAAGGTGGTAGTCAGAGGGAGCAATGTCTGCAGAATACAGCAGTTGGGTGGAACTTACTATTTCAATGTTTCAAAGTATGTGTTGACGGGTTCTGTGACATGGGTTTGAGCATTGTAATGCTGAAAAATCACCTTTTCATGTGTAACACTGTATTATGGCCTTGTCTTTCAATGCTCAGCTCAAAGGCAATTGCTTTCGATAAAAATTGCCTAAGATTGTTCCCGTCAGTTTCAGTAACAATGAAAATCTTCTCTCTTCCCCCTCCATGCTGGCCTTTGGTGTCAAAATCCCCACTGTTGCAGTGTTGAAACCATTCTCTGCATGTCATTTCAATAATAGGTACCTCACCACAGGTCTTACCCAGCATTTTATGAGCCTTGGCCGCATATTTCTTCGTACTGAAGACGAAAATTAAAATTTCCTGCAAACAAGGAGAACTGGGCTCTTAAGTTGGCAAATTCAACTGCGAGTAATTTTATGATCCAATCACAAATAGACTAATATTTTAATGGTATTATGTTTACGGATGCCTAAGCTTGTTGCGTGGCACTTGCAACCAACCACATGCACAATCATTTGCCACTACTGTCATCTACTGCAAAATGGCAGAAATTGTAGAACTAATACCTTTTCAGTATTTGAAAAATAGTAAAATCATTTTGTGCATTTTTCTTATGTGAATCTTTTGTTATTCAATAGCCTTATCAATAATTTAAATATGTTAGTAACATGTTATATTTTGAATCAGCCTTCAGTATAGTCACAAAATGATTTTGCTGATATTCTTATAATTTTATGTCTATGACAAGTCCTGATGTTTCTGCCATTTTTCTGTGAGTGCATAGGCATCTACATGTCAAATCTTCTCAGTAGTCAAAGTGGAGCTTCACACAATTTTTCAGTGATGGGGTTTCTAACATTCCTGAAGAGGCATTGTCCATTCTGCCAATCCGGGTTGTGAATTTGCATATGTGAGCAGTTGGCAACCGATGCAACTCAGCTATATTTTTAAGTCCACCCCTTTTATATTCTTACCCTCTTGGCATACCACAGAAGCCTACCTTTATTTCTCCTTCTATTGAAGATGCATGGTTTGGCTAAATGCCTCCAACAGTACTGGATTTTGTACCTTTATTTCCATCCACTTTGCTTGTTGCAGAGACCAATCAATAATGCTGGGATAGCTGTATGTGTTGTCACTCTACTTAAGGAATTCAGTCAGACACACCAGCCCCAGATTGAATCTGCCTGACAAGTTAACAATCATAGTACCCTCATCCCATCTCAATTACTTGATTCGCAAACATGTACAAAATGTTCACACACTTTCAGATGGATTACATTACATGCAGACACTTGGGGTGCACAAATTCTGTACCAGAGAAGGTGAGTGGATGATGGGGAGGGGTGGCTTGGACGAGATTTTTCAAATCTCATCCAATACAGCTGCCAACAATCAGTCTTTCCTTCTCATCCTGTATGTTAAGTCTCCCCTGACCCACTGTTCTGGGTGACTTCCCAAAATCTATCCCTTTTCCTAGACCTCTCCAGTCCTTTTCCTTCACCCTTCTTCCTTCCCCTTCAACCCTTCTATCTGAAGAAGGAGGCATTGGCTCTGAAAGCTTGCCAATTACAACAGTCTTTTATGTGTGTGTTCTGTCACCGCTTGGTGAGTAAATTTTTTTATCTATCCAATTAAATAATTTTGTCAATAATTGATTGCTTTCATTGTTACAAAAATAAAAACTGATGAAGAATATGCCACATGCCAAAATGATAAATTCATATGCTGGCCCTTGCAATCTACAATTTGGGTATACTATGATGATTTCATTCATATCTAGATACTATGTAAGCAAATTATAACAATGCAAAAAATTTAATTTCTTGTTTAAATATTTTGACTTTTTTCTGAGACTTACATTGTTGTTTGGATATATATATCCATCTAGTAGGAATTTTCTTATGTACAGGATTGAGATGGTGACCTTTTTTTATTTTCAAAGAATATTTATGGAATGTGTATTTACATCTTAAACTAATCACCTTACTTTTAAAAGTTAACTCAGAAACCTGTAAGGGCTATGCTTAATCTCATTGATAGGATAACCTCAGGTGTTTAGACCTATTTACCTATGTATGACTATTAAGATCACCTGAAACTAATTTAATGACGTTTTTATAGCTGACATAAGCAAAAAATCATGAAGAACACTGAAGTATGGAACGTAATTCCAATAAAAGAGACATTGAAACTACCAAGTAAAAATATGGCGAGTAAACTCTTAGCAATGAATGTTGTGTACTACTACCAAAGACACTGAATCACCAAATTAAATTAATATGAGGTCACACTTCTAATGGACAACAAACACTTCATAAAAGAAACAATAATCATAATGCTAAAATAAGGACAATAATGTATGTGATGTTTATGTAAGATAAGCGGTTTTGTACTTTTGTAAAATAATTTTTTTTAATGTATAATCAAACACTTATAAGAGACACTGAAGTGCAAGGTGTTGAAAGACTTTATTCATTCTCCTAATTTCTTAAGAAACTTTGCATCAGGTGATTCTATGCTTTGTCCTGTTTGATTTAATTTGTGTATAAGGATATTTTATGTTACTTGTGTTATTATTATAACTGCCAAACAAAATTTTGGTTTAAAGCAAAATATAATATTATTTTGGAATGCAGTTCACTACAGTACTAATTTTTATAAGATTTTATGTACTTATGGGATTGATGTTGCTTCATTAAATGCAGATGTTTGTGCTTTAGGGAACTGCAGTATCTTGTGAAAGACTATAAGTTTGGACTGTTTCCTGATTGAGATACAGGTTTTTCATTTAATGTAACATAATCAAATGAAATACACTTTTCTAAATCAAATTATATTTGTACAGTAATTCATTCACTTGCTTTTGTGTATAATTACCAACCATTTTCTTACGTCATTTATTAAGTATGTCAGTCTTTCAAAATAGGTGACACACACACACACACACACACACACACACACACACTTGTTTCAACTTGAGACAGCTAAATATCTATGAAAATGAGACAAATTAAAAAAAAAAAAATTCTAGGTGAAAAGATAATATTAGTAAAGGTGACATCTATATGTAATACAACTGACAACTCCTAGCCATCCCTCCTACATGGAGGGGGGCAACTTTTTATTTTCAAATGTGAGTGCCCCCACATTTTTATTGTATGTTCAGATAATATTCCAAAAAAATATGTAGAGTTTACATAAACCATTGTTTCCCATTTCTGGCAGATGACACTGTAATTGACAACTATCAAATGTGCTTATTTTTTCAACTAAGAAACAATCCATTCAATATAAAATTCATGTAGACGTTTTGGTACCAACAGTTGATATTTTTACTCAAAATTTACTATAGTGTCATAAAGTTGGCTGTACAGTACAATATGGTTAGCTGTTCCAGTGTCTTGTTAGAAACTATGTTTAGCATGATCCAGGAGTAACAATGTGGATGTAAAAGTTTTCTGTTCCCATTTGAATGCTTGATATCAGTGAGTTCCTTGCTTCTCACCATTGGGGTGCTTGATCTCAGTGATATCCATGGAAGGTACACCACTCACTATCACTTCCTGCATGTTTTATCTTGTTACATTGGTTGTGGTTTTATTCTGCTGGCAGCAGCTAGCAGCCAGCAAGAGAGTTATGGTGGTTGAATGGAAACACACACTGAAACCAGACACTCTGATGGCAGTGTTCAAGGGCAGCCCCTGAAATCAAGCATTCTGATGTTTTGGCAACTCTCCAAAATCAACCTTGTAAGGAACAGAAAACTAAATTATCATACAAGTAGCTTATCTGCCAGGAATGTCCAGTTCTAGCCATATTAATTTGTTCTGTACAGTCACACCTGCAACACTCAAGTAATGTTTGAACATCAGTGCTAACCACTGGAACACAGAAGTTTACATTTCCATCATAAATTAAATATAGAATCAAATGTGTTTGTTCTTAATTGCAAAAACAGGTGCACTTGATATATGTTGATTACAGTGTGATCTACCCTGAATGGGAAACAATGGTTTTAGTCAATTATACATATTTTTTGGCACACAATTTGAATTTGCAATAAAAATAGGGGGTGAGGAGGAGGGTGGGGGAGAGAGGAGTGTGTGTTCATTTCAGAAACCACAAAGTTGATGCTGCCCATGCAGTGGGGTGGTTAGGAAGTGGGCAGCTGTGGCACAGCCAGATGTCTCCTAGTTACTAATATTAACTTTTCACCTAGGACATTCTTTCATACACTGCATTATTTTTGAGATATTTAGTTGTATCAAGCTAAAACAAAACATCTTGTATATTTGAACATGAGGTCATTCACATTTTTACTTCAGGTTGCTAGTTATAAAAGATCCTGCCATATTCTACATATGAAATAAAGAGGCAATTCATTGAAAATTTTGTAATTCCAATTGTATCTAATAAGTGATTTTGTTTATTACATTAAATTTCATAAAATTTATTATTTCATTTGTTTACTTGTATGTCATGTTTGTCCAATATATATGCTAGCATTATTTTGTATTAATTATTATTTAATAGTCATGGGTGACTGGAATTCGGTAGTAGGAAAAGGGAGAGAAGGAAACGTAGTAGGTGAATATGGATTGGGGGTAAGAAATGAAAGAGTAAGCCGCCTGGTAGAATTTTGCGCAGAGCACAACTTAATCATAGCTAACACTTGGTTCAAGAATCATAAAAGAAGGTTGTATACATGGAAGAAGCGTGGAAATACTGATGGATTTCAGGTTGATTATATAATGGTGAGACAGAGATTTAGGAACCAGCTTTAAATTGTAAGACATTTCCAGGGGCAGATGTGGACTCTGACCACAATCTATTGGTTATGGACTGTAGATTAAAACTGAAGAAACTGCAAAAAGGTGGGAATTTAAGGAGATGGGGCCTGGATAAACTGACTAAACCAGAGGTTGTACAGAGTTTCAGGGAGAGCATAAGAGAACAAATGGCAGGAATGGGGGAAAGAAATACAGTAGAAGAAGAATGGGTAGCTTTGAGGGATGAAGTAGTGACGGCAGCAGAGGATCAAGCAGGTAAATAGACGAGGGCTAGTAGAAATCCTTGGGTAACAGAAGAAATATTGAATTTAATAGATGAAAGGAGAAAATATAAAATGCAGTAAATGAAGCAGGCAAAAAGGACTACAAATGTCACAAAAATGAGATCGACAGGAAGTGCAAAATGGCTAAGCAGGGATGACTAGAGGGTAAATGTAAGGATGTAGAGGCTTATCTCACTAGGGTTTAAGATAGATACTGCCTACAGGAAAATTAAAGAGACCTTTGGAGAAAAGAGAACCACTTGCATGAGTATTAAGAGCTCAGATGGAAACCCAGTTCTAAGCAAAGAAGGGAAAGCAGAAAGGTGGAAGGAGTATATAGAGGATCGATACAAGGGTGATGTACTTGAGGACAATATTATGGAAATGGAAGAGGGTGTAGATGAAGATGAAATGGGAGATGTGATACTGCGTGAAGAGTTTGACAGAGCACTGAAAGACCTGAATCGAAACAAGGCCCCGGGAGTAGACAACATTCCATTAGAACTACTGACGGCCTTGGGAGAGCCAGTCCTGACAAAACTCTACCATCTGGTGAGCAAGATGTATGAGACAGGTGAAATACCCTCAGACTTCAAGAAGAATGTAATAATTCCAATCCCAAAGAAAGCAGGTGTTGACAGATGTGAAAATTATCAAACTATCAGTTTAATAAGTCACGGCTGCAAAATAATAACGTGAATTCTTTACAGACAAATGGAAAAACTAGTAGAAGCTGACCTAGGGGAGGATCAGTTTGGATTCCGTAGAAATATTGGAACACATGAGGCAATACTGACCCTACGACTTATCTTAGAAGCTAGATTAAGGAAAGGCAAACCTATGTTTCTAGCATTTGTAGACTTAGAGAAAGCTTTTGACAATGTTGACTGGAATACTCTCTTTCAAATTCTGAAGGTGGCAGGGGTAAAATATAGGGAGCGAAAGGCTATTTACAATTTGTACAGAAACCAGATGGCAGTTATAAGAGTCAAGGGGTATGAAAGCGAAGCAGCGGTTGGGAAGGGAGTGAGACAGGGTTGTATCCTGTCCCCGATGTTATTCAATCTGTATATTGAGCAAGCAGTAAAGGAAACAAAAGAAAAATTCGGAGTAGGTATTAAAATCCATGGAGAAGAAATAAAAACTTTGAGGTTAGCCAATGACATTGTAATTCTGTCAGAGACAGCAAAGGACTTGGAAGAGCAGTTGAATGGAATGGATAGTGTCTTGAAAGGAGGATATAAGATGAACATCAACAAAAGCAAAATGAGGACAATGGAATGTAGTCGAATTAAGTCGGGTGATGCTGAGGGTATTAGATTAGGAAATGAGACACTTAAAGTAGTAAAGGAGTTTTGCTATTTGGGGAGCAAAATAACTGATGAGGGTCAAAATAGAGACGATATAAAATGTAGACTGGCAATGGGAAGGAAAGCATTTCTGAAGAAGAGAAATTTGTTAACAGCGAGTATAGATTTAAGTGTCAGGAAGGACTTTCTGAAAGTATTTGTATGGAGTGATGCTGGAAGTGAAACAGGGACGATAAATAGTTTAGACAAGAAGAGAATAGAAGCTTTCAAAATATGGTGCTACAGAAGAAAGCTGAATATTAGATGGGTAGATCACATCACTGACCTTACGACTTATCTTAGAAGAAAGATTAAGGAAAGGCAAACCTACGTTTCTAGCATTTGTAGACTTAGAGAAAGATTTTGACAATGTTGACTGGAATACTCTCTTTCAAATTCTAAAGGTGGCAGGGGTAAAATACAGGGAGCGAAAGGCTATTTACAATTTGTACAGAAACCAGATGGCAGTTATAAGAGTCGAGGGACATGAAAGGGAAGCAGTGGTTGGGAAGGGAGTAAGACAGGGTTGTAGCCTCTCCCCGATGTTGTTCAATCTGTATATTGAGCAAGCAGTAAAGGAAACAAAAGAAAAATTCGGAGTAGGTATTAAAATTCATGGAGAAGAAATAAAAACTTTGAGGTTTGCCGATGACATTGTAATTCTGTCAGAGACAACAAAGGACTTGGAAGAACAGTTGAATGGAATGGACAGTGTCTTGAAAGGAGGATATAAGATGAACATCAACAAAAGCAAAACAAGGATAATGGAATGTAGTCTAATTAAGTCGGGTGATGCTGAGGGAATTAGATTAGGAAATGAGGCACTTAAAGTAGTAAAGGAGTTTTTCTATTTGGGGAGCAAAATAACTGATGATGGTCGAAGTAGAGAGGATATAAAATGTAGGCTGGCAATGGCAAGGAAAGCGTTTCTGAAGAAGAGAAATTTGTTAACATCCAGTATTGATTTAAGTGTCAGGAAGTCATTTCTGAAAGTATTTGTATGGAGTGTAACCATGTACGGAAGTGAAACATGGACGATAAATAGTTTGGACAAGAAGAGAATAGAAGCTTTCGAAATGTGGTGCTACAGAAGAATACTGAAGATTAGATGGGTAGATCACATAACTAATGAGGAAGTATTGAATAGGATTTGGGAGAAGTTTGTGGCACAACTTGACCAGAAGAAGGGATCGGTTGGTAGGAGATGTTCTGAGGCATCAAGGGATCACCAATTTAGTATTGGAGGGCAGCGTGGAGGGTAAAAATCGCAGAGGGAGACCAGGAGATGAATACACCAAGCAGATTCAAAAGGATGTAGGTTGCAGTAGGTACTGGGAGATGAAGAAGCTTGCACAGGATAGGGTAGCATGGAGAGCTGCATCACACCAGTCTCAGGACTGAAGACCACAACAACAACAACAATTTTGTATTCACTAATTAAGCCACAATTAAGAAAAATTAGGTTGGCATTGTTGTTTCTCACTATTTTGTATAATCCTATATATTGTATGCACCAGATTGGGCATAAAATATGAAAGCTTTTTTGTATAGTTATTCACAATAGCTTCCAACTTTTATTTGTTAATTTTATAAGTTTGTACCATAGTTCTGTTAACTTCATCATTAAGAATATATAAATAGGGGGAGCAGAAGGCTCAGAAAAGGTCAGTTGGAGACACTTGACAGACACGACCACTGTGTACCACGTCACCTACGGTTTTGTGACTATGTAGCCTGTTATGTGGAGTGGGCTCCCACCAAGAACAAGTTGTGCAGCTTTTCATTAATAATCCACTATAAAATGACTTGGTACCTGGATTATTTCATGGAATTCAGGTAATTAGATCCAGTTTGTTGATAAAATGGACTGGGATGACAGCAGTGGCACAAAGCTGATTACTCCGATTTACACCAAACTAAGATATGTATAAGCAACGAACTAAACTTTATATGTCACTGCAGAACTAATTACTAAAGTGAAATGTTTGGAAACTGTTCTAGCAGTAAACATATGAATTTTGTCAAAGTTATTTTAGAGTGGTGGAGGCCAGAGTGATCAATAAAAGGTACCCCCATGATCACACATTCTTGATGTCATTGGAATACAAGCAAAGCACCAAACTTTTCAAATTCTCTGTTTAATCAAATAATGTTTCAATGATTATTTTTGTTGTATTGTTACACATAGAAATTTACCAGTTTTGCTTTTTTAGTGTATGTGTTAATACATTATTAATCTTGTGAAGAATGTTACTAATTTTATTAACATTATTTTTCAATGGAAACTGAGGAGCTACTTGATTGAGAAGTGGCGGCTCTGGTCTCGTAAACTGGCATATGGCTGGGAGAGCAGTGTGCTGACCCACATGCTCCTCCATGTCCACATCCAGTGATACCTGTGGGCTGAAGATGACACAGTGGCCAGTTGGTACCATTGGGCCTTCCAAGACCTGTTCGGACAGAGTTTAGTTCTTTTTTTTCAGTCTTTTATTATTTGAAAGTAACCATGCACCCATCTAGGATGAATGATTGCAAGTTTACAAGTCTAGATGTTATTATTTTGCGCTATTGAGATAACGGTTTTGAAAATTGTAACTTAAGAAGTAAAACAAAATTTTCCAAAATAATAACTAATATGTCTGTTCAGTTTACCATATTATGCTAAATTTTGGAAAGATATTTAAAATTATTATAATCATTTCATGATTATTTCTGTAATTTTTAGAAGAGAAATTGATAAACATTTGTGACATAAACTATTAATCACTTATAAATTTCTGTAAAGGAAAAAAAATCAATCTCTAAAGATAAGTATCTTTGTATTGCTAGTTTTGCATATTTGTTGCACTTTTGATCTTTGTACTGTTTGGATAATAAGTTGCCATATGTACTTGTCACGAATTAATGAGTGTCGGTTGGCTTCAAATGAAGTTGTAGGTGGCGCATATGCATAATAACTAGTTGCTCAGTGTTTTCCAGAGCCATGAGGTGCAGAACTGACTAATGCCTTTTGTGGGGCAATGGCCAGGCAAAGATTCAATAGAATGATACATGTTATACATGTGAGTGGACCAGCTGTGATAGGTGGAAGCTCGAATCTTGGCTAGTACCCATGTGGGCACACACACTTCTGGTGTGAGAGAATGTCTTGTGATGCATTGCAAGAGTAGAGACAACATGGTGCACATTGAGTCTCAATACTTATGCAACAAGCATCTGAGAGCAGATCCTGCAACATGTAGTACACTATTCGAGATATGAAATGTAAAGTCCATAGCAACATGACATAGCTGTTTCAGCAAGTGCTCAGGACCCAGCTCTGGCATTGTTGCCTCCAAGATAAGTGGTTAAGCTGATGAGAGACTACGAGGTGTGGAGCTATTGTCTTGGTCTCGTTAGCCAGTGATCACAGTAGATAGGTGTCCACATGGAAGAATTGAGAGCCTTAGGTGGAAGCAGACAGAGGCACAAGAAGAGAGAACTTCGCTGCAATGGCTGATGACTACAGCAAGATAGACACATATGGAATGGGGCTGGACTGCTAAAACTGATGTGTGATGCAGGACCGCTACTCAGTTCCCCGTGCCATCCCTCACAACTCACAGGAGAGTGGAACATCTTGAAGGTAAGAAGAGAACTGCATACAAGGTTATGCCAATAGAAGCCTAGCTGTCATCTTGGTCCCATTAATCATTGACTGTATGGCTGTAGTGGACAGATTTCCCTGTCACATGGCAGAACTGATAGCTTTGGGTGGAAGCTGACAGAGGTGTATGAAGAGAGAACCTCGCAACATTAGCAGGTGGCCATAGTTAGCACATATTGGCACATATGGAATGGTGCCAGACAGCTAAAATCGATGTGCGATGAAGAGCCACCACAATGGATCAAAAATGTTCAGAACATCTACGAATTTTATTACTCATGTTAAACCAGCAGTAAAATTGAATGAAAACATCCTTCTGCAACCAACAGTAATGAGGAATACTTCTAGACAACAGAGTCTACAAGGTGAAGAAATTGTAATGGGCTCTTCATGGTTTAAGACATAATTGTGTAAATAAGGTCTGAGGAGACACTTTTAAGTTTTGTTTCAATTCTGTATCTTTTAAGTGGGACAGCATTAAAATGCAAAGATTGGTTTGATACATTTGAGCTGGTTCAGTCTGATGACTCTTACGTCAGATTGGAGACAACAGAATTGTTAAAGCAGAAGGCATTGGATCAATTTAAGTATCCTTTCTAGGTGAGGAAAATGGCAACCTCATACTCTGGAAAACATATACATTCCTAAGCCAAACAAAAAATTATATTCAGGGGGCACAGTCACAAAAAGAGCAGTAAAAGTTATTTTTGACAACAAGAAAATGGAAGTTTGCAATTCAGGTCTAGTTGCAGCAGGAATGAAGATGGACAATAGGTGTCAAATGTTGTTTCAACATCTAGATGTACTACCAGCAGATTCTGTTCTTTGAATTCCATGATCACCTGGAACATGAGACTTGGTCACATCTATTTCAGAGGTCTGAAGAATAAGTCTGATGTGAGTTTAGTTCCTGGTTTTAAAATAAGGAATGACAAAGATCTTCATTGTGAATCATGTCAATATGGTAAGATGAAGAGAAAATCATTTTGTTCAATTTTGGAATTGGGATCAAAAGTTCCTGATGAGTTTATACATACAGATTTGAGTGGATGGATGAAATAATTGTGTCTGTAAGGTGCATGTTTGCACATACAGAGTGTTCAGGAATTCCCATTATGAACTTCTAGCACCTGCAGAGGGGACTGATAACATAATATTTTGAATAGGTACCCATTTCCTGAAATGTACCATTTCCTTTCTATTATGGTTTCAATTCAGATGTGTAACACGTCCATGTTCACTGAAACTAAAAAGTCTCAGAGTTGCTTGTCCTGGTATGCAACAGGGTAGACAGGATGACGTGTACCATGTAGATGTTACCTGATGTCACTTAACATCTGCCTTGCCTGTACAAGCAGAAGGAGATCTGATGGCAAGAGTTCTGTCCACTGCACTTGAAATTGAAGGGACACAATGTGGGATAGAGTGAGTGCACCAGAACATGCTTCATAGGTAAAATTTCTGTAACAATGCTGAGGGTCACCACTTGCTATAAATCATCAGTATTGTTCTACATGTATGGTATAATGGATTCTTTTTTGTTTTGAAATAATGTGAACATGTAATATTTAAGTGTTAAACAAATGTGCTTAAGTGGTAAATGGATGTTTCGTTATGTTTCCTTTCAAATTGTTACCTAATAATTGTACTGCATCATCCCTAATGCAGTTCCTCAAGCAGAAGTGGAGGAGTTAAACATCTGAACAGAAACCATTGTAGAATGGAAACAGTAAATTTTCGGACATGTATTTTGTGTCCAAAATATTATGTACTCACGCCCTTATAAGTCCTAGAAATTTGTAACAGGAATTCCTGAACACCCTGTGTTTTTGAAGAATGACTGCACTTCATACAAATTTATGTATTTTCTTAAATGTAAGGATGATACTATCCCTGTGTTTATGGAATTTCAGAGCCTTACTGAAAGGATTACAGGAAAAATAACTGGAGTTCTGATACATGATGGCAGAACTGAATTCATATAAAAAAAAATCATTACTGTCTCTTTAACACCTGTTCTTGGCAACAGAGAATTATAGTGAAAATTTATTTCATTATTGTTTAATAAAACCATTGTTTAGCTCATATTATGTAAGTTTATTTTCTCCTTGTTTAAGTAAACTAAGATTAAACTGTGATTTTGATCATACTTGACTTACCTTGGTAACATAAGGAAACCTATTATTTTCATGTGTACAAAGTGTGCCACGCGCCCACTCGTGTTATGAAAACCGGTGCGCCCACTCGAGGGTTAAATCAGTGACTATGTAAGGTGAACACTACTGTTATGCTATATGTAAAATGGTTTGGAAAACCTCCATCTTTAAAACACATGAGAAAGTATGGATGGCAGCATCTGAATGCATTACTGATCAGTTTAGACAAAAATTGGGTAGTAAATCAGAAAAACTGCTACAATGGATGTGACTATGTAAGGTGAACACTACTGTTATGCTATATGTAAAATGGTTTGGAAAACCTCCATCTTTAAAACACATGAGAAAGTATGGATGGCAGCATCTGAATGCATTACTGATCAGTTTAGACAAAAATTGGGTAGTAAATCAGAAAAACTGCTACAATGGATGTGGTACAAATTATCATCTCTATAATCTTGAGCAGAAGGAAATTACAACCTCCTGCATTGACTCTTTCAATAAAGAATAAAACCCATGGCTTAAACGTGAACAAAGATATGCTGAATTTTACCTACGGGGGCCCTGCTACAAAAGATGTTCAAGAGGAATCTGAAGAATATGATAGTGATCAACGAAATAGAGAACTCTGAGAGATCTATGTAATCTGCAAGTATCTGCTCATTTTCAGGATCATGATATAGCCTGTTCTGCCACTATCTTTGAACCTTAAATTTTTGAAGAAGCAAATGCATTACAAGAGTCATGAAAGTGGAAGGAAGGAAGCTTACAGTTTAATGTCCCACCAACATCGATGTCATTAGAGGTACAGCAGAAGTTATGAATGTCTCAAGGATTTGGAAGAAAATTGGCCATACTGTTTCAAAGGAAATATTCTGGCAATTGCCTGCAGTGATACGGGGAGATCACAGGTTGTTGATTTGAACCCTCATGCTCCCAAACATGTGCCCTGTGTGCTAGCCACTGCACCACCTCACTTAGTATCAGAGTGGAAGCAAGCAATGGAAAATGAAATGGCATATTTGAAGAAGAGCAGACATTGGGATCTGATACCATTATCACACAACTGTAATTTACATGTAAATAGATCTATTGTGTGAAGCAGAATTCTGACGGAAAAACTGATCATTTTATAGCTACATTCTCAACAAAAGTGTGTCTGCTATGAGAAGGCATAAATTATGAAAAGACTTTCTCTCCTGTAGTCTGATATGACTCAATCAGTTTTATTTAGTAATAACAGCATCATGAGATTTCAACATCAGGCAGTTTGATGTTAAGACTGCATTCCTTTTGAGGACGTGAAAGTAGTAGTTTTGCAGAGCAACAGAATTGCTTTGTTCCACAGGAATCAAATTTTGTTTACACATTGAAGAAGAGGCCACATGGACTCCATCACATCACTGTTAAACTGAAGATATTTACAATTTTTAACAGCTTCTGGATTTGAGAATTGAACAGAGACAGATGCATTTTCTGTGCTTGAACAGATCACCTGGATGTCTACATGACACTTTATGTGGATAATGGATCATCAACAGTTCTCTGATACACGTAGGAAAACTTTTTTTATAATGCTGAGATCAACATTTTAAATTACTACGGGCAGTGGAAATTAATTTTGGGGATTGGACATTGAACACAGTCATTCTGCAAACAAGAGCAAACCAATCATTTACTACTTCAGAAGTTCATCATGGATGATTTGCAGCTGAATTCCACTCATTTTGATCCTGAAACTGTGTTGCATAGTAGAAAATCTCATGCAATCTAACACATTGTAAAGGTGATGGGCAACAAGCCCTATCGACACACACTCAATAACTTGAGGCTTGCAGCAACTGTTACGCAGCCAGAAATCAATTTCACTGTGAGCATCATAAGTAGGTTTTTACATAATCTAGGTCCTGAATACTGGCATGCTGTTAAAAGTACTGTGAAGTACCTGCAGAGGACCAAGGACCTGAACAAGAGGTACAAAAATGACTCTACTGGCTGCTGGTCTTTTCTTGTGCTGATTATGCTGGTGACTACGATGGTCACTGGTCACCAACCAGCTATCTGAGCTTGATAGCACCTGGGCTTGTGTAATGGCGTTCACATCAGCAGAAATGTGTGACCAGAATAAATAATGAGGCTGAATACACAACAGGTTCAGTTGCTGCTACAGAAGATGTTTTGGTTATGTGGTTTTCTCAACAAACTTGGTTTTCAGTTAGAAAAACAAACTGGGCTCTGTGCCAATAATCAAAATGCTATTCTTTTGGTTAAAAATACAGAGTTGGTGAAGCTTTACTGAACTTTGAAATTTGATTCTATTTTCAATCTGAGATACTTTTAATAGTTTCCACAACAAAACTCTGTCTCAAAATCTGCTAGAAAATCCAAAAAGATTCTGGTTAGTTGTAAAGTACACCAGTGGCAAGACACAATAAATACCTTCACTGTATGATAGGGATGGTAATGTTACAAATGACAGCATCATCACAGCAAAGTTACAGAACAGTTTTCTGAAATTCCTTCATGGAGTAAATACTACAGAATTCGAATCACGAACTGCTATCATGATAAATAACTTACAAGGGGAGGCCGCCAATTGTGAAATTCAGATTCGATTCATACTGTGCATAATAAAAGCTCATGACCAGAGGTGTAATGTGGCAAAGCACCAAGATGCACTTCTCAGCCATTGTCGAGAAAATCGACATTTAAAAGAAACCATTGCGGGGAAATACTCTCTACGATTAATAATTTTCTACAGCGTCGTGGCGTAGCGTTAAGCACTCGGGATCGTAATCCGAAGGTCGCTGGATCGAATCTCGCGCCATGCAACCTTTCTTTTAGTATTTGTAATTCAAATGTATACACACACCCACCCACCCACACCCACACACACACACACCCACACACACACACACACACACACACACACACACACACATATATATATATATATATATATATATATATATATATATATATATATATATATATATATATATCTAAAAAGAAAGATGATGAAACTTACCAAACAAAAGCGCTGGCAGGTCGATAGACACACAAACAAACACAAACATACACACAAAATTCTAGCTTTCGCAACCAATGGTTGCCTCGTCAGGAAAGAGGGAAGGAGAAGGAAAGACAAAAGGATATGGGTTTTAAGGGAGAGGGTAAGGAGTCATTCCAATCCCGGGAGCGGAAAGACTTACCTTAGGGGGAAAAAAGGACAGGTATACACTCGCACACACACACATATCCATCCACACATACACAGACACAAGCAGACATTTGTAAAGGCAAAGAGTTTCAAAACTCTTTGCCTTTACAAATGTCTGCTTGTGTCTGTGTATGTGTGGATGGATATGTGTGTGTGTGCGAGTGTATACCTGTCCTTTTTTCCCCCTAAGGTAAGTCTTTCCGCTCCCGGGATTGGAATGACTCCTTACCCTCTCCCTTAAAACCCATATCCTTTTGTCTTTCCTTCTCCTTCCCTCTTTCCTGACGAGGCAACCATTGGTTGCGAAAGCTAGAATTTTGTGTGTATGTTTGTGTTTGTTTGTGTGTCTATCGACCTGCCAGCGCTTTTGTTTGGTAAGTTTCATCATCTTTCTTTTTAGATATATTTTTCCCACGTGGAATGTTTCCCTCTATTATATATATATATATTTTTTGTCTTTAAATGTGTCTGCTTGTGTCTGTGTATGTGTGGATGGATATGTGTGTGTGTGCGAGTGTATACCCATCCTTTTTTCCCCCTAAGGTAAGTCTTTCCGCTCCCGGGATTGGAATGACTCCTTACCCTCTCCCTTGAAACCCACATCCTTTCGTCTTTCCCTCTCCTTCCTTCTTTCCTGATGAGGCAAGAGTTTGTTGTGAAAGCTTGAATTTTGTGTGTATGTTTGTGTTTGTTTGTGTGTCTGTCGACCTGCCAGCACTTTCATTTGGTAAGTCACATCATCTTTGTTTTTAGATATATTTTTCCTACGTGGAATGTTTCCCTCTATATTATATGGTTATAATAGAGGGAAACATTCCACGTAGGAAAAATATATCTAAAAACAAAGATGATATATATATATATATATATATAAAATTCCCGGCAATCAGTTGCAACAATTATGCATATAACAAGTTGTTGAAAGTCATTTGTCGTGGAAAAACTGGCGACTTCGAAGATCATTATGTTTTTTGCAAACGAAGTTGTATTTCACAAATGTTATTAATTGTCTTCATAATATTTACCACGTATAGTTAACGGAAGACGTAGAAACGATTCCGAAACAAATACGTATAGTGTAAGTCAAACGTTCGAATTAGAATAGAGACCCCACGAACACACATTTGCTGTGGCAGGTATGAAATATAAACTCCGTTACTCACTCATTACACTTGAAGGACAGATGTTGAATGGACCGAATCGAGCTGCCGCATAACAGCGTAGTTGCCTGCTAACTTCGAAAGAAGGTAGATGCGGTCCCTAGCGCAACTTATAACATCGTCGAAAGTCAGTGCGTACGTGAGAGCTTTGGTACATCCTGTTAAACAAACGGAAAAATGGAGGCGGTACAATTGGAGAGCGATCCGGGCCCTTCGCATGAAAGTGATGTGATCGAAGAAGATTCTATACACAGTCAAGTGGCGAAACAACAATTGAAAGATGCGTTGGTGTATTTTGAAAGCCTCCTTCATAACAGTAATCACATCACAGCAGAACCGTCATCATCAATCAACGAAGAAGCCGTGGTAATTGGGGAAGAAATGTTCCAGAATACGCTGAAAATGCTCGCCGAAAAAACCCTCGTTCATGATGAGGAAATGATAGACATTAATGGAATCGACGATAATAATGCCTATGAATACGTTGAAACGAGTCCCATTGCCAACGAATCATCAGACGAATACGAGCCGGATGATAAGAAAAAAAAGGGTACGACTATATTTCTCTGGATTACAAAATTAGAGCTGTCAATCTGGCCAAAGAACATCCAGGCTGGAGTCTCAAAACTCTACAAAAACAGGGGTGCTCTCGTTTGACAAATATGGGCTATTTATCCAGGTTGGAAGAGCAAATCAAACGTGGCGGTAGCAAATTTGATAAATATTGTACCTTTGATTCATGGGTGCATGATCGCTTCGTATAAGCTCGACAAAACTTCCAGCAAGTTACTACCAGAAACCTGCAGCAGTGGGCCTTGGGCGCTGCAACTCAGTTCCCAGGTTTCAACTTCAAAGCTTCAAAAACATGGGTCACCGAATTTAAAAAGAAGCATCGGATTCGGCAATGGAAAATCACAAAATTTGTTTCCTGGAAAGAGACGGCTACCCAAGACGAAATTTTGGCCGCAGCGGACACATTTCGGATCCAGACGCGAATGTTGATAACTAACTTCGACAAAGATTTCATAATTAATACTGATCAAACAGGTACGTAAAGAGCTGTTCACAAATGTCATATGACATGATGATAGAATATGATAATCTGATATATGATAGACAACACAGATTTCGTATATTTCTTATATAAATGATATTTTTATATTTTGTTTGTCAGGGTGCCAGTACCAGTCCACGTTCTACAGAACTCTCGCCGAAAAGGGTCAAAGGCTGTCCTGGTAACCCCACACGACATGAACAAGGTGACGCATTCATATACGGCACAATATTCAATCACGATGTCTGGATGAGTCTTGCGTCTTGTTTTCGTATGCCTACAAGAGTCCACAGGTATGTTTGGACCCAGAGTACAGAAGATAGTTGATGAGTACGCCAAGAAGTATACCAACATTGTTATTACATGCTCCAAATCCGGTAAACTAACGACAGGTTTGTTCATGGACTTCTTGCGTAATGTTTTGCAACCATACGTACAAAAGAAAGAATTTCTCCTTCTGATCGACTCTTGGGGTGGGCAAACGAACCCGGCGTTATACAATGAGATGTTCCAGGATGATAAGAAGTTACCAACATGCACTATAAAAGTCATTCCTCCAAAGTGCACTCGTCTCGTCCAACCGTGTGACGTGTATTTTTACCGGCAGATAAAAAATTTGATCAAGCGCCTTCAAAATTGTGCTTTTTTAATCGAGTGAAACCGTGACATCAACTCCAAAGACACTTGTATAAAAATTCAATCCATCGTCCACCACCAATTGTCTTCTCCGATTTTTGTCGATATGATACAATACGCATGGTATGCATCAAACCTGACGAACGATAGAACAATTTTTCAGAATGTCGATCAGGTGTGTTTCCCAACAGATAATTTAAAAAACAATTGTTCTTGTAAAAACGCATCGTTTATCAGATGTGCTCGATGTTGTGCTGTTTTCTGCTTTCCATGTTTCTATGATAACTATCACTCCGGTTCGTGCGATACTCCAGCTACTTCTGGTCACTTATTGTTAATTATGTGTGCGAGTGTATACTGAACTTTTCAATAAATTGTATCCACTTTAATATTATTTGTGATATTGTGTTTTATTTCAAGTATTATTTTTCGTGTGTGTATATATATACATTTGAATTACAAAAAACAAATAACAAAAAAAAAAAAGTTGCATGGCGTGAGATTCGATCCGGCGACCTTCGGATTACGAATCCGAGTGCTTACCGCTGCGCCACGACGCTGTAGAAAATTATTAATCGTAGAGAGTATTTCACCGCAACGGTTTCTTTTAACTGTCAATTTTCTCGACAACGGCTGAGAAGTGCATCTTGGTGCTTTGCCACATTACACCTCTGGCCATGAGCTTTTATTACGCGCAATATGAATCGGATCTGAATTTCACAATTGGTGGCCTCCCCTTGTTAGAACTAGATATCCTAGTGAAGCAACTCAAATCACTTGATAAAGGCAAGTCTGCCAGTCCAGATTGTATAGCAGTTAGATTTATGTCAGAGTATGCTGATATTATAGTTCCATACGTAGCAGTCATATACAACCTCTTGCTCGATGAAAGATCCTTACCATTTTACAACACTTATTTACAATGATCACATTACTGCACTGAATTTGTACACAAGCCAGATTGTATTATTTTACATTATTACTAACACACACACACACACACACACACACACACACACACACACACACATTCTAATAGGAAATTCATCAATGGAGTAGAAGGAGTTGGCTTACCAATAAATCATTTAGGCTCCTCTGGTAGTTAAACTTTTTATTCCTGTTGGCAAGTTATTGAAAATGTGTGTTCCTGAATAATGGACACGGACTAAAGTAAGTGACTTTAAATCTTTGTATGGATTATTCTTATTTCTAATGGTGATTCTACATCTACATCTGTACTCCATAAATCACTGTGATGTGCATGGCAGAGGGTACATCATTCTGCACCAGTTCTCAGGGTTTCTTCCTATTATAATCACATGAAACAACTGGTCTAAGATGGCGACGAGTGTAGTGATGCATAGTGAACGAGTGAATAAAAGTTATGTTCTGTCGTAAAAAAGGAATCCTGTGTAAACTGTAAAAGTGAAATCAAAAAACTAAACGAACGCATTTCAAGTTTACAAAAAAATGTAGATGTTTTAAGACGTGAGATTTTGTATATAACTAATGAAAACTGTGAGCTTAAGAAGTTGCGCCATATTCTAAATGATCAAACAATAAAGCCACAAAATGGGAACCTGGTGAGTTATGAGAAGTGGAAAGGAAGTGATAGACAGGCATCAAAGGCAGCAAATGAAATTATAATTACAGATAAAAACAGGTACAATGTTCTGTCGAATAGTAGTGATGCCTGCAATAAGGATATGCAAAACGCTAGTGAAGTGATGCAAGACAGTGAAACAACATCCGAGTGGATAAAAGTGTCGCTAAAAGGTAATCCCTTGTCCACTAAAAGAATAACAAACTCTGTAAAATCTGTCACAATTTGCGATAAAAACAAATACGACGTTTTGCAACGAAGTGAAAATACAAATAAACAAAAACCGACGTGTGTGACAAAGAAGAAAGAATCAAAAGTCGACGTCTTTGGAGACAGTCACGCCAAAGGAATTTCTCAAGAACTGCAAGAAAATAGTAAATCAACAACAGTCACAGGCATGGTTAAACCAGGTGCTGGTTTCAAAGAAGTGACGGAAAACATCGTAAAATATAACTATGACAAGCAGGACGGTGTTGTAATCTGCGCAGGAGCTAAAGACATTTACGAAAACAATGCTATGAAAATGTATAAACAGCTCTTGAGTCTTTTGCTAGTACTGTCAAATACAAATATTTTACTGGTGAACTTTACCCACAGGCATGATTTACCTGAATGGTCATGTGTGAATAAGGAAATTCACAGAATTAATGCGAAACTTAAAAGTAGTTGTAGGCTATTCAGCAATGTGAAATTAATTGACTCAAGCACACTTGACAGAGAATGTTTTACGAAACATGGGCTTCACCTTAACAGAAATGGGAAGGCCAGGTTAGGAAACTTAATAAGGGAAGCAATTAAATGCAATTACAAAGTGACAGCCACTGAACTGGGATGGTATAAATCTCCAATAGAAGAAACACCAGCAAAAACAGGAGCAGCACGCAAATGGACCATCCAAAAAACAGTAGCAACAGAGGAACCTATTACTGAACCAACAGCACGAAGAATCCTGTCAGCACCTCCACCACATCCACTACCATTACCACCACCACCACCTCCGGCCACAGAAGCACCAGCAGCAACAACAGCAGCAGCAACTGAACCAACAACAACAGTAGCAGCAGCAACAAAACCATCAACAACAGTTGCAGCAACATAACACTGCCTAAGGAGGAGTCAAAGACAAGGTATATCTACATCATTAAATAAGGATTTTTTATGGCTTCAGACAAAGAAATGGAAAAGATTGTGACAAATCAGCAAGGAAATTTGCAGATAAGTCACAACTACTATGGAAAAAGCAGCACATTACCAGGTAATGACAAAAGAAAAAATACTTGCAAAACAGTCAGGATAATGTGTCAGAATATTCAATGCCTCAGAAACAAAGTACTAGATCTAGAAGTAGCTTTAAATAATCTTGCTGATGTCTCTTGTATTTGTTTATCTGAACACTGGTGCAAGGCTAGTGAATTAAGTCTCATAAATATAAGCAAGTTTAATTTAGCAACACATTATTGCCAAAGTGTTTTTAAAAATGGTGGGGTATGCATTTACTCTAGAGTAGGACTGCAGTTCAAAGTGAAAACAGAATTGGACCATCTAAATATAGAAAAACATTTTGAATCATGTGCCATAGAGTTAAAAACCGAGGAGAAGAGTGAAAAACTAGTTGTCATTACAGTATATAGATCTCCACTGGGTGACAAAAACATATTCTTCAAAAAAATAGAAGCAGCATTAAACACTTTTTATAGTAATGAAGTGAAATTATTTTTATGTGGAGATTTTAATATTAACCTGTTAATTGAAAGTGATGAAAAAAGACAGCTTTTGAGTATACTCAGCAGCTTCCACATGAAACCACTCTTTACAGATGCCACCAGAATAACAGAACTGTCATCTTCTCTTTTAGACAATATTTTCTCAAATATGGAGAATGGTATCACTGAGCCACTGAACGTAAACTTAGGTCTTTCGGATCACAATACACTATTAACATACATAAATTACTCTATCCCCAAGGCAGTAAAATATAAGTGGGGATACAAAAGGCACTTCTATACAGAAAAAGTAAATACTTTCATCCAGTTGTTAGCTAATGAAACCTGGGAAGATGTCTTTGCACAAACTACAACCGAGGAATCTTTCAATGCTTTCTCTAGTACATTCATGTCCCTATTTGAGATGTGTTTCCCAAAAAAGCTCACAAAGATCAATGTCATGCCTAGGAACACAAGCCAGTGGATAACACCTGCTATTAGAGTATCTAGTCAAACACTAAAACATATCAGTCAACACAAAAAAGATAACAAAGATGAACACTTCACAGATTATGTTAAGACATACAAGAAAATTTACAGGAAGGTGATCAGAAAAGCCAAGACAATGCACAATGACAGTGTAATTGCTGGGTCAGCAAACAAATCAAAAGCTATATGGAATGTAGTAAAAAAAGAAATAGGCCCAAGCTAAAATGTTAGAAATCCAGATGACTTTGTTTTAAAAGATGATCAAGGTGTGCTAGTCAGAAATCATACTTTAGCAAATTACGTTAATGACTACTTCATAAATAGTCCAATCAATCTGCATAAAAATTGTCCTAAGATTAGTAGAACATCAATCCCAGAAGAACAAAGTGTGAATTCATTATTGCTACCTCCCACAAACAAATTGGAAGTTAACACAAATAATAAAAACAATGAAGAATAAAATGTACTCAGGGATTGACGAGATACCTTGCTCAGTCATGATGAGATGTGCTAGTGTCATATCAGACCCACTCTCACACATCATAAAAATATCATTTTCAGAAGGTGTCTTTCAACAACGATTAAAAATTGCAAAAGTAAAACCATTGTATCAAAAGGGCAATATACATGAAGTGGGAAACTATTGACCAATAGCTTTATTATCGGTATTTTCAAAAGTAATAGAGACAGTCATGAAAAACAGAATTACAAATTACCTCGAGAAATTCAATCTATTGTCTGTAAACCAACACGGCTTCCGCAAAGGAATGAGTACAGAGTCAGCCATCACCCAATTCATTGAAAATATTGTAACGGGGCTAGATAAGAACAACAGTACAATAGGAATAAATTTGGACCTCTCAAAGGCATTCGATACTGTCCATGATATCCTGCTAGACAAATTAGAATATGTCGGTATATGAGGAGTAGCTAAAAAGTGGTTTCAGTCATATCTCCATAATAGGAAACAGGTAGTAGAAATTGCAACAACAAACAGTAAAAACCAAAGTATTGTTTACAGATCGGATATTCAGACTGTGGCAATAGGGGTACCGCAGGGGAGTGTTCTAGGACCTCTCCTATTTCTTCTTTACATAAATGATATCAAGATTCCAGTAAATGGTACTCATATAACCCTGTTTGTGGATGACACAAATATTGTAGTAACTGACATAAACTGGGTATTGCCAACATCTGCAACCAGAGTTATAGAATATTTGCAAAATTGGTTTGAAGTGAACAAATTAACCATAAATATCTCTAAAACTAATTATATCCATTACAGGAAAGCAAAGTCACCCTCTGATCTAGATCTCAGAATACAAAATAAAGAAATTGTGACAGTTGCTACCACAAAATTCTTAGGTGTACATACAGATGAAAATTTAGACTGGAAATCCCATATCCTGTATCTCTCACATAAGTTAAGCTCTGCTTGCTTTGCTTTACGCGTTATTAGCTTTGTGTGTAGTAGGGAATGTAGCAGAGCTGTTTACTTCGCTTATATACATTCTGCTATTACCTATGGCCTCATCTTCTGGGGTCATAGTAAGAAAAATCTCAAAACCATCTTCACTCTACAAAAACGAGCTGTTAGAATAATTACCAACAGTTCAAGGCTAATTCCTTCAAAGCAATTATTTAAACAGCTGAATATTCTACCCCTACTGTGCCTCTATATACAGAAAAGCATAATTAATGTAAAACGATATATTAACAATTTCCAATCCAACTCGGATCTACATACTTACAACACAAGAAAGTGCAATGACATCATATAAAAAGAGTTAACAAGGCTTTGGCGCAGAAACAAACAAACATACAAGGAAGTAGATTGTATAACAAACTACCGGTAAAGATAAAAGAAATAAAAAAATTGTCTTCATTTAAAGAAGCAGTATTCAAATTTTTAATGACCAACTGCTATTATAGTGTAAAAGAATACCTGGAATAGCTCCATACTAAACAATTATATTTATGTACTCTGTGCCAATAGTAATTTTTATCTGACTGTTGCTATGATCTAAATAAATAATATGTACAAAAGTGCTAGAATTGTATGTGTTGTATCTAAATATCAACTGTGTATTCCATGTAAAAAGTCTTTCTCATACATCAATGTAAATAATCAAAGTTGTACATGCTATTTCAATGTGGTCTGATGTTACGTAGTCTACTATGCACATCTGTATTTTGTATAGTATTGTTCACCCTATATGTGTGTATATATATACTATGTATTTTTTTGACGAAATCCATGCAATGTAAATTGTCTCTGGATGAATAAACTACTACTACTACTACTACTACTACTACTACTATGGACCACAGGAAGAATGCTTGTTTGAATGCCTCTATGTGTGCAGTAATTACTCTAATCTTATCCTTATGTTCCCTGTGTGAGTGATAAGTAGGGGATTTGTGAGTGATAAGTAGCGGATTGTAATATATTCCTAGAAACATCATTTAAAGATGGTTCCTGAAACTTTGTTAATAGACCTTCTAGGGATCGTTTACATTTATCTTCAAGAGTATTCCAGTTCAGTTCTTTCAATATCTCTGTAACACTCTCCTATGAGTCATGCAATCCTGAGACCATTTGGTTGCCCTCCTATGTATTGCATGAAATGAGCTGTTGCTTTAATAAAGAGATATATTTGTAATGGAATAAATATACTGAAAGCAGTAGTTAATATCCCAAGCTCCCAAACCAGGCACCTGCGAGATGTTCTTGAGTTCACGCCACAAATAATTCTTACTAAACATTTCTATACCTGGAAAATTTTAGCTTGGCTTGATGAGTTACACCAAAAAATAATCCCATATGACATTATGAAATGAAAGTAAGCATAGTACGTCAGCTTTTTCATATTTACACACCCTATGTCTGACAAAATTTGCACTGCAAATAGAGATTTGTTTAGGTGCTTCAGCTGTTCTGTGATGTGCTCCTCCCAATTGAATTTATTACCAAGCTGTAATCCCAAGCATTAGTTAATATCCCAAGCTCCCAAACCAGGCATCTGGAGGATGTTCTTGAGTTCAAACCATAAATAACATTTCTATACCTGGAAAACTTGAGCTTGGCTGGACGAGTTACCCCAAAAAATAATCCCATACGACACTATGAAATGAAAATTTAAAAAGGGAAGTGGGTAGGTTAAAGTTAGATATAGTGGGAATTAGTGAAGTTCGGTGGCAGGAGGAACAAGACTTTTGGTCAGGTGAATACAGGGTTATAAATACAAAATCAAATAGGGGTAATGCAGGAGTAGGTTTAATAATGAATAGGAAAATAGGAATGCAGGTAAGCTACTACAAAAAACACACTGAACGCATTATTCTGGCCGAGATAGATACAAAGCCCACACCTACCACAATAGTACAAGTTTATATGCCAACTAGCTCTGCAGATGACGAAGAGATTGATGAAATGTATGATGAGATAAAAGAAATTATTCAGAAAGTGTAGGGAGATGAAAATTTAATAGCAATGGGTGACTGGAACATGACAGTAAGAAAAGTAAGAAAAGGAAACATAGTAGGTGAATATGGAATGGGAATAAGGAATGAAAGAGGAAGCTGCCTGGTAGAATTTTGCACAGAGCGTAACTTAATCATAGCTAACCCTTGGTTCAAGAATAATAAAAGAAGGTTGTATACATGGAACAAGCCTGGAGATACTGAAAGGTATCAGATATATTATATAATGGTAAGACAGAGATTCAGGAACCAGATTTTAAATTGTGCGACATTTCCAGGGGCAGATGTGGACTCTGACCACAATCTATTGGTTACGAACTGTAGATTAAAACTGAAGAAATTGCAAAAAGGTGGCAAATTGAGGAGATAGGACCTGGATAAACTGACTAAATCAGAGGTTGTACAGAGTTTCAGGGAGAGCATAAGGGAACAATTGACAGGAATGGGGGAAAGAAATTCAGTAGAAGAAGAATTGGTAGCTTTGAGAGATGAAATAGTGAAGGTAAAAAGATGAGGGCTAATATAAATCCTCGGGTAACAGAAGAGATATTGAATTTAATTGATGAAAGGAGAATATACAAAAATGCAGTAAATGAAGCAGGCAAAAAGGAATACAAACATGTCAAAAATGAGATCGACAGGAAGTGCAAAATGGCTAAGCAGGGATGGCTAGAGGACAAACGTAAGTATGTAGAAGCACATATCACTAAGGGTAAGACAGATACTTCCTACAGGAAAATTAAAGAGACCTTTGGAGAAAAGAGGACGACTTGCATGAATATCAAGAGCACAGATGGAAACCCTGTTCTAAGCAAAGAAGGGAAAGAAGAAAGGTGGAAGGAGTATATAGAGGGTCTATAGAAGGGTGATTGTTCCTGAGGACAATATTATAGAAATTGAAGAGAATTTAGATGAAGATGAAATGGGAGATATGATATTACGTGAATAGTTTGACAGAGCACTGAAAGATCTAAGTCAAAACAATGCCCCGGGAATAGACAACATCCAATTAGAACTAATGACAGCCTTGGGAGAGCCAGGCCTAACAAAGCTCTACCATTTAGTGAGCAAGATGTATGAGACAGGTGAAATACCCTCATACTTCACGAAGAATATAATAATTCCAATCCCAAAGAAAGCAGGTGTTGACAGATGTGAAAATTACTGAACTATCAGTTTAATAATCCATGGTTGCAAAATACTAACACGAATTCCTTACAGAAGAATGGAAAAACTGGTAGAAACCAACCTCGGGGAAGATCAGTTTGGATTCCGCAGAAATGTTGGAACACGTGAGGCAATACTGACCATACGATTTATCTTAGAAAATAGATTAAGGATAGGCAAACCTACGTTTCTAGCATTTGTAGACTTACAGAAAGATTTTGACAATGTTGACTGGAATACTCTCTTTCAAATTATGAAGGTGGCAGGGGTAAAATACAGGGAGCGAAAGGCTATTTACAATTTGTACAGAAACCAGATGACAGTTATTAGAGTCGAGGGGCATGAAAGGGAAGCAGTGGTTGGGAAGGGAGTGAGACAGGGTTGTAGCCTATCCCCGATGTTATTCAATCTGTATATTGAGCAAGCAGTAAAGGAAACAAAAGAAAACTGCAGAGTAGGTATTAAAATCCATGGAGAAGAAATAAAAACTTTGAGGTTCGCTGATGACTTGACAATTCTGTCAGAGACAGCAAAGGACCTGGAAGAGCAGTTGAACGAATGGACAGTGTCTTGAAAGGAGGATATAAGATGAACATCAACAAAAGCAAAATGAGGATAATGGAATGTAGTTGAATTAAATTGGGTGATGCTGCCAGAATTAGATTAGGAAATGTGACACTTAAATTGGTAAAGGAGTTTTGCTATTTGGGGAGCAAAATAACTGATGATGGTCGAAGTAGAGAGGATTTAAAATGTAGACTGGCAATGGCAAGGAAAGTGTTTCTGAAGAAGAGAAATTTGTTAACATTGAGTTTAGATTTAAATGTCAGGAAGACATTTCTGAAAGTATTTGTATGGAGTGTAGCCATGTATGGAAGTGCAATGTGGACAATAAATAGTTTAGACAAGAAGAGAATAGAAGCTTTCGAAACGTGGTGCTACAGAAGAATGCTGAAGATTAGATGGGTAGATCACATAAGTAATGAGGAGGTATTGAATAGAATTGGAGAGAAGAGAAATTTGTGGCACAACTTGACTAGAAGAGGGGATCAGTTGGTAGGGCATATTCTGTGGCATCAAGGGATCACCAATTTAGTATTGGAGGGCAGCATGGAGGGTAAAAATCGTAGAGGAAGGCCAAGGGATGAGTACACTAAACAGATTCAGGAGGATGTAGGTTGCAGTAGGTACTGGGAGATGAAGAAGCTTGCACAGGATAGAGTAGCATGGAGAGGTGCATCAAACAAGTGTCTGGACTGAAGACCACAACAACAACAACAACAACAACAATCCCAAGAATTTAATACAGTCACTTCCTCTATCTGTTTGTCATTATATTTTAGTGATATACTGGTGGGATACCTCTTACTAGTTCTGGATGGCATGCAGTGTATTTTTTTAAAGTATAAAGACGAAGAATAGCTCAGAAACCATTTATTATGGCTGCCAACTGTGGACTGCATTGCTTCCACCCCATACTGGCAGTCGAAGAAATGCTTCCACTGACGAGCACAAAACAGTCACTATTTACAAAGTAATTGGTTTATTAATAGTGTCTGTAATCACTACTATCAGTTGGAGAGACTATATCATAGACTGCCAAGAGAGAGCAAAATTCTTTACATTTCATTGTGTTAGGCTTAGGACATTAAGTACCATGCATCAAATTGTATGAAAGTTAAGTACCATTTTGTAATACACTCTCAATAAGTGTTATTATTATTTCTTATTGGATTGCCACATTTCTGTTACAGTGCTATCCTATCAAACAAGTATTTAATTAGCAAAAGTGCAATCAGCCAACTTCAAGGAACTATAGCAGGGAAACACTTTTCTGGCACTAAGGATGTTCGCACTGAATTAATATTAGCATTCAGTTATCACAATCACAACAAAATCAGAAGTGATATCTGGTGTTCCTCAAAGAAGTGTATGAGCCCTCTCCTGTTATTAATGTATGTAAATGATTTAGGTGACAATCTGAACAGCAGTCTTGGATTGTGTCACAGATGACGCTGTCTTTTCCTGTCTAGTAAGGACATCAGAATATAAAAACCAAGATATTAGACAAGATATGTTTAAGGTGTAGAAAGTGGCAACTGATCCAACATGTGAGGTCATCCACATGAATACTGAAGGAAATCTGTTAAATTTTGATTACACAATAAATCACACAAATCTAAAGGCTGCCAGTTCAACTAAATAACTAACAATAACAACTATGAAAAATGTAATTGGAATGTTCACACAGATAATATTGTAGGGAAGGCAAGCTAAAGACTACATTTCATTAGAAGAACACAGAAGATGCAAGGAATCCACTAAAGAGACTGCCTACAGTACACTTATCCATCTTTGCTATAGTATTGGTGTGTGGTATGGGAGTCTTAGCAGATAAGATTGATGCAGGACATTGAAAAATTTCAAAGAAGGGCAACTCATTCTTCATTAAATGCAAATAGGGGAAAGAGAGTCACAGATTCGATATATGACTTGAGGTGGCAATCATCAGAACAAAGATATTTTCGTTGTGGTGAGATATTTTCATGAAATTTCAGTCTCCAGCTTTCTCCTCCAAATGTGAAAATATTTTGTTGACCCCAGCTACATAGGAAAAAATGAAAGATTTAATTGTTCAATTGTCCCACAACTGTATGAGTGTGGAACATTAAAGAAATAGTGTGTGTCTGATGAACCCCCTGCCAGGAACTTAATCATAAATTGTGGAATATTCATGTAGACACAGAGCATTACAAACATACAAGCACATAAACCATTAAATATATGTAGACATGTTGAAAATCATAAGACTGAAGTCTGTTGCATTTGTTCTGGCAAACAGTTGGCACATTTGTTAACAAAGTCTTTGATTTAAAATAAATTCCTGTCAATGGAGTCAATGGTCTCAAAAACAAACTCAGTATCACAAAAGCATCAGTATGATTAAAACAAGTGTGTTATATTGAGAGTTATTATCATTGATAACCTTGTTTTGATATTCTCTCATAATGTGAGCACACCAGATGGCACTTTTGTATGTTCACACTGAGGCATTGTAAAATGTGTCATTAGATATTGTAACTATGTTATGGTTAGGTTCTAATAAAGTGCAATATTATTGTTTAACACTAAGTTTATTTCACTTTGTGACTGTTGGCAAAACAAAATTATTTATATAATAAAATAAAAGCAAAGAAGTGCATTAGTGTACATGACCTGCTACGTGAAATTTCACACATGAAAGCAATGATGAATAGTGAGAATAATTTATTTAAAATTTCATTCATGAGTATTATCTCACCTTTGCCTATTCCTTGGAAATACTTATTGTAACTATTCATTACGACAAATATTTTCTTTTTTATGTCTTGATACGATTTCCATTTTGAATTATCTTCGGTAATGAATAGCAAATTTTTGTTCTCAAAACCAAGTCGTGCAAGATTCTTAGTTATGGCCTCTTTCCATGAGTTGTATTTATAATGCAGCAGTTCAGCAGAGTAAATGGGAGCCTCTCTGTATAAAGAACATATTCAAGCATTATTGCTTATATAACTTTAAAACAGTTAGTTGTAAAACACACACACACACACACACACACACACACACACACACACACACACACACACACACAGTGAATGAGTGAGTGAGTGAGAGAGAGAGAGAGAGAGAGAGAGAGAGAGATATGTGTGCAAGAAAAAATGTTCAAAGTTAGTGCTATTTTGTGATCTATCACATGTTATAAGCTTCGCCCAACAACCATCAGTACATGTTTGTTTGTCTTTCCTAATTTTTTGTTGTTGTTCCTATCCTGAAATTTCCAGTACAGTAATAACTATGACACAATTTCAAACTTTAACTGTGATGGAAAGATACAAACTTAGGCAATATTTGATGGATAAGGAAGTTATCAGAAACACAATTCTAATTCTGACATTGAACTTTGGAAACTATGGTTTCCTTGATTTTCATGTCTTTTTTTTATTTATTTTTTTAGCAGCAGATCCTTACTTTCTTCAATAAATATTGATTAAGGTGTAAGAAGAGGATTTACTTTTCAATTTTTGAAGTAGGAACAAATAGGATAAAACTACCAGTAAATGTATGATCATACAAAGAGTAAGATGTACAATGCAATGGAAGAGCTTGAGAAAGCAAAATTGTAGTGTAAGCTGTAATGTAATGTACAGTGTAATTATAATTAAAGTTAAACTTTCAGACCACTGTAGAAATAACACCAGTGGACAGAATGATGTCACATTGCAATGGCAGAAGAAAAATAAATAGTTTCAAAATGTAACAATAGATGGCACTGTAAGCATCATAATTTAATAGTGGTCAACTACAAATGACAAATGAATCATACAACAATGTCTAAGGTGTACTTTTGACATTAAACAAACTGTACTACTCAGTGTGCATGGGTGTACAGGTGTGATACCGTAAGCCCATATACCATGACAAGGTCATATCACATCGGATGGGAAAAATCAGTTTTTAACTGTCCTGAGGCCAAAAACTGCATAAAAAGAATCAATCAAAATCAAATTGGATTATTAATTTCCATGCAATTGGCGCAAAACATGTTCAATATGCTGTCCACCATTTTCTGCAACATGTTGAAATTGAGAAACAGCATGTTCCACAACTGATAGAAGTGTTTCCTGGGTCACGTTCAGAATGTGTTACGCAATGCGTGCCTTCAATGCAAGTAAGTTTGCAATCAGAACAGTGAACACAACATCTTTCAGATAGCCCCACAGCCAGAAGTCACACGGATTAAGATCAGGTGATCGAGATGGCCAGGATGTAGGGAAATGGCGACTGATAATTCTAGAATTTCTGAAATGGTGCTTCAGCAGCTGCTTAACTGGATTTGCAATGTGCGGAGGTGCATCATCTTGCTTAAAAATGAGCCCATTCTAACACTTTGGACGACAATTTAAGTGTGAAATAGATATACTAACTCCAATTTCTTTTCCGAGATGACTTACTTGAGATGTTCGGCCAACCTTTCTTGCTGGTTAGCCTGCTGCTGGTATCTCTCTTTCACTTCTTCTCTAAAGTATGCTGCTAGGTACAGGAATTTCTTAAGACTCTGTCTACTTATAAAAATAAGAAGATGTACAAAGTTTCATTTGCATTAACTAACAACATATATTTAAACATCACACATGTTACAAAACCCACTCTTCACATTAAATATATACTGTTTAGTAAGTCTCTTGCATCTCCAAAGATCAGAAACAAACTAATTTACATATATGAGAAAGGTGGTTTAAACACCATGTCCATTCTCAACATGAGTCAGGTTACACGTCTTCCCTTCAACAAGGCTAAGACAAGAATTTTTCTCAAGAGTACCTTCTCAACTGTTTTCGTTATTATATCAATGGTCACTGACACAATAGCACCGAATAATATAGAAGCTCCATGGTTCTCCCGTACACTTTCACTAAAACTTCCATGGATCACCAGACAAGTACTTGTCATCGCCGTTCAACCACAGTGTCTACATTCTTCTTGCAACTGAATTTCAAACCTGCACACCCAAACATGTAATTCGCAGTAGGTAGGATTCTATCATCTCTCACTCACATCTAACACATCTAAAATATCGTGTTATTGAGATGGTAGAAGGCTGAGTGGCTGTAGAATTTACGCAGAAATTCTCAAAACACTACATATTCCCCCCCCCCCCCCCTCCCCCCCCCCCACCATGACCTCATCAGACCCACGATATTTTATACACAATCGTTATGTAAATAATATCACTCATAACATTTCATATCATAACAATATACTTTTCTAATACATGTTTATACATACATCTTTCACTTCAACAACAATCTTTTTTTTTCTCTCTAGAACAATCATTAGCTGAGTGTTTCTTTATTCTGTTCTTACTTTACTTTGATATCCAGACATGAGCCTTTATTCATGGTTCCGTCAGCTCCCCTAGTATTAGAAACTGTAAGAACTCTTTCCTTATTTTCAATCATAAACTTCAGGTGTTGATGACACATGAGTAATCTACTTTCCATTCTCTCTCTCTCTCCTTCTTCTTCTTCTTTTTTTCTAGTACTTTTCCTTCGTATATACTATTTTTGTAGTTTGGAGGAACTCTGGACAAAAGGAAAGTGTTTTTAATTTTTTTTATTTATTTTTTATTTTTTTTATACTCGTAAACTTACATGAAATGTAACAATGATAGTTGTGCATAGAATTCAAACTCTCCAGAATAATCTCTACAAAATTTGTTACTTTTGTCACGATACTGTCCCCTTCTCCTAGGATCAGTACCTATACCTCGCTTTTGGGTTGACCTTATGAGAGCACTTCCTCTTTCCATTGTGGTAGGTATGCCCCTTTATAAAGCATTCCCAATTTTTAGGCCACAGGTTGTTCTATCTCCATGTAGGTACACCTGCCCTATATACTTAGCAAATGCTGGGTCCACCCCCCTTATCCTTTTTGAGTAGGCCTCATGGTTCATTATCCTAGTATATATTCCTATGTATACTATAATTAAGTATTCTCTGGTAAAAATAAAAATCTATTTTACACTTTGCATTCACTTTTTACTATTTCATTTATTCCCTAGAGTTCTTCTCTACTTCTCAACTTCTATACTCTTAGTAAATACTATGTCTGTATATACTATTCAAGACCCACTATCCTAAAATTCGTCAGAGCATTTATTAAACTGACGTTTCCTAATTATCAGCATTACTAATGCTACTCCTGCTTTCTTTTTTTCTTTCTTTGCTCATGTCTCTTCCTTGTCTATCTCCTGCTCATTATTGCTTTATAGTTATACCTCAACTCACACGTTTTTGTCCTCCTTCTTTGCGCACGAGTGCCACTATTCTTTCTTTACGTACACATATAAAAACACAGTTAGATATAGATATATATATAATAGAGGGAAACATTCCACGTGGGAAAAATATATCTACAGGGCTATTACAAATGATTGAAGCGATTTTTTTATATATATATATATATATATATATATATATATATATATATATATATATATATATATATATAATAGAGGGAAACATTCCACGTGGGAAAAATATATCTAAAAAGAAAGATGATGAAACTTACCAAACAAAAGCGCTGGCAGGTCGATAGACACACAAAAAAAAAAAAAAAAAAAAAAACACAAACATACACACAAAATTCTAGCTTTCGCAACCAATGGTTGCCTCGTCAGGAAAGAGGGAAGGAGAAGGAAAGACAAAAGGATATGGGTTTTAAGGGAGAGGGTAAGGAGTCATTCCAATCCCGGGAGCGGAAAGACTTACTTTAGGGGGAAAAAAGGACAGGTATACACTCGCACACACACACATATCCATCCACACATACACAGACACAAGCAGACATTTGTAAAGGCAAAGAGTTTGGGCATTTTTTGGGCAGAGATGTCAGTCGGGGCGGATGTACAGAGGCAAAGATGAAGTTGAAAGACAGGTGAGGTATGAGCGGCGGCAAATTGAAATTAGAAATTAGCGGAGATTGAGGCCTGGCGGATAGCGAGAAGAAAGGATATGTTCAAGGGCAAGTTCCCATCTCCGGAGTTCTGACAGGTTGGTGTTAGTGGGAAGTATCCAGATAACCCGGACGGTGTAACACTGTGCCAAGATGTGCTGGCCGTGCACCAAGGCATGTTTAGCCACAGGATGATCCTCATTACCAACAAACACTGTCTGCCTGTGTCAATTAATGCGAATGGACAGTTTGTTGCTGGTCATTCCCACATAGAACGCTTCACAGTGTAGGCAGGTCAGTTGGTAAATCACGTGGGTGCTTTCACACGTGGCTCTGCCTTTGATCGTGTACACCTTCCGGGTTACAGGACTGGAATAGGTGGTGGTGGGAGGGTGCATGGGACAGGTTTTACACCGGGGGCGGTTACAGGGGTAGGAGCCAGAGGGTAGGGAAGGTGGTTTGGGGATTTCATAGGGATGAACTAAGAGGTTGCGAAGGTTAGGTGGACGGCGGAAAGACACTCTTGGTGGAGTGGGGAGGATTTCATGAAGGATGGATCTCATTTCAGGGCAGGATTTGAGGAAGTCGTATCCCTGCTGGAGAGCCACATTCAGAATCTGATCCAGTCCCGGAAAGTATCCTGTCACAAGTGGGGCACTTTTGGGGTTCTTCTGTGGAAGGTTCCGGGTTTGAGGAGATGAGGATGTGGCTCTGGTTATTTGCTTCTGTACCAGGTCGGGAGGGTAGTTACGGGATGCAAAAGCTGTTTTCAGGTTGTTGGTGTAATGGTTCAAGGATTCCGGACTGGAGCAGATTCGTTTGCCACGAAGACCTAGGCTGTAGGGAAGGGACCGTTTGATGTGGAATGGGTGGCAGCTGTCATAATGGAGGTACTGTTGCTTGTTGGTGGGTTTAATGTGGACGGACGTGTGAAGCTGGCCATTGGACAGGTGGAGGTCAACGTCAAGGAAAGTGGCATGGGATTTGGAGTAGGACCAGGTGAATCTGATGGAACCAAAGGAGTTGAGGTTGGAGAGGAAATTCTGGAGTTCTTCTTCACTGTGAGTCCAGATCACGAAAATGTCATCAATAAATCTGTACCAAACTTCGGGTTGGCAGGCCTGGGTAACCAGGAAGGCTTCCTCTAAGCGACCCATGAATAGGTTGGCATACGAGGGGGCCATCCTGGTACCCATGGCTGTTCGCTTTAATTGTTGGTATGTCTGGCCTTCAAAAGTGAAGAAGTTGTGGGTCAGGATGAAGCTGGCTAAGGTAATGAGGAAAGAGGTTTTAGGTAGGGCGGCAGGTGATCGGCGTGAAAGGAAGTGCTCCATCGCAGCGAGGCCCTGGACATGCGGAATATTTGTGTATAAGGAAGTGGCATCAATGGTTACAAGGATGGTTTCCGGGGGTAACAGACTGGGTAGGGATTCCAGGCGTTTGAGAAAGTGGTTGGTGTCTTTGATGAAGGATGGGAGACTGCATGTAATGGGTTGAAGGTGTTGATCTACGTAGGCAGAGATGCGTTCGGTGGGGGCTTGGTAACCAGCTACAATGGGACGGCCGGGATGATTGGGTTTGTGAATTTTGGGAAGAAGGTAGAAGGTAGGGGTGCGGGGTGTTGGTGGGGTCAGGAGGTTGATGGAGTCGGGTGAAAGGTTTTGTAGGGGGCCTAAGGTTCTGAGGATTCCTTGAAGCTCCGCCTGGACATCAGGAATGGGATTGCCTTGGCAAACTTTGTAAGTAGTGTTGTCTGAAAGCTGACGCAGTCCCTCAGCCACATACTCCCGACGATCAAGTACCACAGTTGTGGAACCCTTGTCCGCCGGAAGAATGACGATGGATCGGTCAGCCTTCAGATCACGGATAGCCTGGGCTTCAGCAGTGGTGATGTTGGGAGTAGGATTAAGGTTTTTTAAAAAGGATTGAGAGGCAAGGCTGGAAGTCAGAAATTCCTGGAAGGTTAGGAGAGGGTGATTTTGAGGAAGAGGAGGTGGGTCCCGCTGTGACGGAGGACGGAACTGTTCCAGGCATGGTTCAATTTGGATAGTGTCTTGGGGAGTTGGATCCTTAGGAGTAGGATTAGGATCATTTTTCTTCGTGGCAAAGTGATATTTCCAGCAGAGAGTACGGGTGTAGGACAGAAAATCTTTGATGAGGGCTGTTTCGTTAAATCTGGGAGTGGGGCTGAAGGTGAGGCCTTTGGATAGGACAGAGGTTTCGGATTGGGAGAGAGGTTTGGAGGAAAGGTTAACTACTGAATTGGGGTGTTGTGGTTCCAGATTGCGTTGATTGGAATTTTGAGGTTTTGGAGGGAGTGGAGCTGGAAGTGGGAGATTGAGTAGATGGGAGAGACTGGGTTTGTGTGCAATGAGAGGAGGTTGAGGTTTGCTGGAAAGGTTGTGAAGGGTGAGTGAGTTGCCTTTCCGGAGGTGGGAAACCAGGAGATTGGATAGTTTTTTAAGGTGGAGGGTGGCATGCTGCTCTAATTTTCGGTTGGCCTGTAGGAGGATGCTCTGAACAACAGGTGTGGATGTGGGAGAGGAAAGATTGAGGATTTTTATAAAGGATAGGAGTTGATGGGCGTGTTGATTGGCTGAGTGGATGTGTAGGTGAAGGATTAGGTGGGTGAGGGCAATGGATTGTTTGGTTTGGAACTGGTATAGGGACTGATGGAAAGAAGGGTTGCAGCCAGAGATGGGAACTTTAAGTGTAAGGCCTTTGGGGGTGATGCCAAATGTCAGACAAGCCTGAGAAAATAAAATATGGGAGTGTAATCTGGCTAGGGCGAAGGCATGTTTGCGGAGGGAATGTAAATAAAACTTAATGGGGTCGTTGTGAAGGTGTTGTGAGGGTGACATGGTACTAGAAGGTGGAAAGTGGAACACGAGGCTGAAATGAAAATGAGAATAAATATGAAAAAATATATGGGGAGAGATAAAGGTAAAATTAGAAAGCAAATGGAGATCTGGTGTGAAAAAAGGCGAAAAAGGGTTGGTTAGGGCTGGGCTATGTAGATCCTGTGGTGAACTTGTGTAGGTAGATAATGATGTGCATAAAGGTTAGGTGGTTGTGTTGCCGCCAAAACACGTTAAAGGGTGGAGAAATTCGGGAAAATTTCGAAAAAACTACGTGAGGATGTATTAAAAGGAGTGGTTTGGTGGTGGCAGATTATGGAAATGAAGCTAACAATTGTTTGATGAAGAAATAATGACGTTAAAACCTGTGGGAAGCGGCTAAAAATGATCGGTGATGTGAGAAAAACGGAAATGGAAATAAAGCAAAAGTTATTAAAACTGCCGAAAGGGTTGTTTAATAGCTGAAAGGAACTGTTTGTGGACTGGAAACGGTGGATTTTATAGCAGCAAAGCGGAAAAAAATTTTTTTGGTTATGGTTTGGAAGTGATTTACGTATTATTACGTATTATTGAGTGTATATCGACGGGATAAAATTGTATACTGGATTACGGTAAAAAAGGAGAAGGTGAATAGAAAGTGATGGCAAAAACAGAAGGAGGAAATAAGACGACAGAAAAGACTTCGAAATGTAACAGTGACAACAACAATAACGATAACAATAACAAACGTGATTGTTGGCTTCAAATTAATGATATGAATATAATAGAGGGAAACATTCCACGTGGGAAAAATATATCTAAAAAGAAAGATGATGAAACTTACCAAACAAAAGCGCTGGCAGGTCGATAGACACACAAAAAAAAAAAAAAAAAAAAAAAAAAAACACAAACATACACACAAAATTCTAGCTTTCGCAACCAATGGTTGCCTCGTCAGGAAAGAGGGAAGGAGAAGGAAAGACAAAAGGATATGGGTTTTAAGGGAGAGGGTAAGGAGTCATTCCAATCCCGGGAGCGGAAAGACTTACCTTAGGGGCAAAAAAGGACAGGTATACACTCGCACACACACACATATCCATCCACACATACACAGACACAAGCAGACATTTGTAAAGGCAAAGCGTTTGGGCATTTTTTGGGCAGAGATGTCAGTCGGGGCGGATGTACAGAGGCAAAGATGAAGTTGAAAGACAGGTGAGGTATGAGCGGCGGCAAATTGAAATTAGAAATTAGCGGAGATTGAGGCCTGGCGGATAGCGAGAAGAAAGGATATGTTGAAGGGCAAGTTCCCATCTCCAGAGTTCTGACAGGTTGGTGTTAGTGGGAAGTATCCAGATAACCCGGACGGTGTAACACTGTGCCAAGATGTGCTGGCCGTGCACAAAGGCATGTTTAGCCACAGGGTGATCCTCATTACCAACAAACACTGTCTGCCTGTGTCCATTCATGCGAATGGACAGTTTGTTGCTGGTCATTCCCACATAGAACGCTTCATAGTGTAGGCAGGTCAGTTGGTAAATCACGTGGGTGCTTTCACACGTGACTCTGCCTTTGATCGTGTACACCTTCCGGGTTACAGGACTGGAATAGGTGGTGGTGGGAGGGTGCATGGGACAGGTTTTACACCGGGGGCGGTTACAGGGGTAGGAGCCAGAGGGTAGGGAAGGTGGTTTGGGGATTTCATAGGGATGAACTAAGAGGTTGCGAAGGTTAGGTGGACGGCGGAAAGACACTCTTGGTGGAGTGGGGAGGATTTCATGAAGGATGGATCTCATTTCAGGGCAGGATTTGAGGAAGTCGTATCCCTGCTGGAGAGCCACATTCAGAATCTGATCCAGTCCCGGAAAGTATCCTGTCACAAGTGGGGCACTTTTGGGGTTCTTCTGTGGAAGGTTCCGGGTTTGAGGAGATGAGGATGTGGCTCTGGTTATTTGCTTCTGTACCAGGTCGGGAGGGTAGTTACGGGATGCAAAAGCTGTTTTCAGGTTGTTGGTGTAATGGTTCAAGGATTCCGGACTGGAGCAGATTCGTTTGCCACGAAGACCTAGGCTGTAGGGAAGGGACCGTTTGATGTGGAATGGGTGGCAGCTGTCATAATGGAGGTACTGTTGCTTGTTGGTGGGTTTAATGTGGACGGACGTGTGAAGCTGGCCATTGGACAGGTGGAGGTCAACGTCAAGGAAAGTGGCATGGGATTTGGAGTAGGACCAGGTGAATCTGATGGAACCAAAGGAGTTGAGGTTGGAGAGGAAATTCTGGAGTTCTTCTTCACTGTGAGTCCAGATCACGAAAATGTCATCAATAAATCTGTACCAAACTTCGGGTTGGCAGGCCTGGGTAACCAGGAAGGCTTCCTCTAAGCGACCCATGAATAGGTTGGCATACGAGGGGGCCATCCTGGTACCCATGGCTGTTCCCTTTAATTGTTGGTATGTCTGGCCTTCAAAAGTGAAGAAGTTGTGGGTCAGGATGAAGCTGGCTAAGGTAATGAGGAAAGAGGTTTTAGGTAGGGCGGCAGGTGATCGGCGTGAAAGGAAGTGCTCCATCGCAGCGAGGCCCTGGACATGCGGAATATTTGTGTATAAGGAAGTGGCATCAATGGTTACAAGGATGGTTTCCGGGGGTAACAGACTGGGTAGGGATTCCAGGCGTTTGAGAAAGTGGTTGGTGTCTTTGATGAAGGATGGGAGACTGCATGTAATGGGTTGAAGGTGTTGATCTACGTAGGCAGAGATGCGTTCGGTGGGGGCTTGGTAACCAGCTACAATGGGACGGCCGGGATGATTGGGTTTGTGAATTTTCGGAAGAAGGTAGAAGGTAGGGGTGCGGGGTGTTGGTGGGGTCAGGAGGTTGATGGAGTCGGGTGAAAGGTTTTGTAGGGGGCCTAAGGTTCTGAGGATTCCTTGAAGCTCCGCCTGGACATCAGGAATGGGATTGCCTTGGCAAACTTTGTAAGTAGTGTTGTCTGAAAGCTGACGCAGTCCCTCAGCCACATACTCCCGACGATCAAGTACCACAGTTGTGGAACCCTTGTCCGCCGGAAGAATGACGATGGATCGGTCAGCCTTCAGATCACGGATAGCCTGGGCTTCAGCAGTGGTGATGTTGGGAGTAGGATTAAGGTTTTTTAAAAAGGATTGAGAGGCAAGGCTGGAAGTCAGAAATTCCTGGAAGGTTAGGAGAGGGTGATTTTGAGGAAGAGGAGGTGGGTCCCGCTGTGACGGAGGACGGAACTGTTCCAGGCATGGTTCAATTTGGATAGTGTCTTGGGGAGTTGGATCCTTAGGAGTAGGATTAGGATCATTTTTCTTCGTGGCAAAGTGATATTTCCAGCAGAGAGTACGGGTGTAGGACAGTAAATCTTTGACGAGGGCTGTTTCGTTAAATCTGGGAGTGGGGCTGAAGGTGAGGCCTTTGGATAGGACAGAGGTTTCGGATTGGGAGAGAGGTTTGGAGGAAAGGTTAACTACTGAATTGGGGTGTTGTGGTTCCAGATTGCGTTGATTGGAATTTTGAGGTTTTGGAGGGAGTGGAGCTGGAAGTGGGAGATTGAGTAGATGGGAGAGACTGGGTTTGTGTGCAATGAGAGGAGGTTGAGGTTTGCTGGAAAGGTTGTGAAGGGTGAGTGAGTTGCCTTTCCGGAGGTGGGAAACCAGGAGATTGGATAGTTTTTTAAGGTGGAGGGTGGCATGCTGCTCTAATTTTCGGTTGGCCTGTAGGAGGATGCTCTGAACAACAGGTGTGGATGTGGGAGAGGAAAGATTGAGGATTTTTATAAAGGATAGGAGTTGATGGGCGTGTTGATTGGCTGAGTGGATGTGTAGGTGAAGGATTAGGTGGGTGAGGGCAATGGATTGTTTGGTTTGGAACTGGTATAGGGACTGATGGAAAGAAGGGTTGCAGCCAGAGATGGGAACTTTAAGTGTAAGGCCTTTGGGGGTGATGCCAAATGTCAGACAAGCCTGAGAAAATAAAATATGGGAGTGTAATCTGGCTAGGGCGAAGGCATGTTTGCGGAGGGAATGTAAATAAAACTTAATGGGGTCGTTGTGAAGGTGTTGTGAGGGTGACATGGTACTAGAAGGTGGAAAGTGGAACACGAGGCTGAAATGAAAATGAGAATAAATATGAAAAAATATATGGGGAGAGATAAAGGTAAAATTAGAAAGCAAATGGAGATCTGGTGTGAAAAAAGGCGAAAAAGGGTTGGTTAGGGCTGGGCTATGTAGATCCTGTGGTGAACTTGTGTAGGTAGATAATGATGTGCATAAAGGTTAGGTGGTTGTGTTGCCGCCAAAACACGTTAAAGGGTGGAGAAATTCGGGAAAATTTCGAAAAAACTACGTGAGGATGTATTAAAAGGAGTGGTTTGGTGGTGGCAGATTATGGAAATGAAGCTAACAATTGTTTGATGAAGAAATAATGACGTTAAAACCTGTGGGAAGCGGCTAAAAATGATCGGTGATGTGAGAAAAACGGAAATGGAAATAAAGCAAAAGTTATTAAAACTGCCGAAAGGGTTGTTTAATAGCTGAAAGGAACTGTTTGTGGACTGGAAACGGTGGATTTTATAGCAGCAAAGCGGAAAAAAATTTTTTTGGTTATGGTTTGGAAGTGATTTACGTATTATTACGTATTATTGAGTGTATATCGACGGGATAAAATTGTATACTGGATTACGGTAAAAAAGGAGAAGGTGAATAGAAAGTGATGGCAAAAACAGAAGGAGGAAATAAGACGACAGAAAAGACTTCGAAATGTAACAGTGACAACAACAATAACGATAACAATAACAAACGTGATTGTTGGCTTCAAATTAATGATATGAATATAATAGAGGGAAACATTCCACGTGGGAAAAATATATCTAAAAAGAAAGATGATGAAACTTACCAAACAAAAGCGCTGGCAGGTCGATAGACACACAAAAAAAAAAAAAAACACAAACATACACACAAAATTCTAGCTTTCGCAACCAATGGTTGCCTCGTCAGGAAAGAGGGAAGGAGAAGGAAAGACAAAAGGATATGGGTTTTAAGGGAGAGGGTAAGGAGTCATTCCAATCCCGGGAGCGGAAAGACTTACCTTAGGGGGAAAAAAGGACAGGTATACACTCGCACACACACACATATCCATCCACACATACACAGACACAAGCAGACATTTGTAAAGGCAAAGAGTTTGGGCATTTTTTGGGCAGAGATGTCAGTCGGGGCGGATGTACAGAGGCAAAGATGAAGTTGAAAGACAGGTGAGGTATGAGCGGCGGCAAATTGAAATTAGAAATTAGCGGAGATTGAGGCCTGGCGGATAGCGAGAAGAAAGGATATGTTCAAGGGCAAGTTCCCATCTCCGGAGTTCTGACAGGTTGGTGTTAGTGGGAAGTATCCAGATAACCCGGACGGTGTAACACTGTGCCAAGATGTGCTGGCCGTGCACCAAGGCATGTTTAGCCACAGGGTGATCCTCATTACCAACAAACACTGTCTGCCTGTGTCAATTAATGCGAATGGACAGTTTGTTGCTGGTCATTCCCACATAGAACGCTTCACAGTGTAGGCAGGTCAGTTGGTAAATCACGTGGGTGCTTTCACACGTGGCTCTGCCTTTGATCGTGTACACCTTCCGGGTTACAGGACTGGAATAGGTGGTGGTGGGAGGGTGCATGGGACAGGTTTTACACCGGGGGCGGTTACAGGGGTAGGAGCCAGAGGGTAGGGAAGGTGGTTTGGGGATTTCATAGGGATGAACTAAGAGGTTGCGAAGGTTAGGTGGACGGCGGAAAGACACTCTTGGTGGAGTGGGGAGGATTTCATGAAGGATGGATCTCATTTCAGGGCAGGATTTGAGGAAGTCGTATCCCTGCTGGAGAGCCACATTCAGAATCTGATCCAGTCCCGGAAAGTATCCTGTCACAAGTGGGGCACTTTTGGGGTTCTTCTGTGGAAGGTTCCGGGTTTGAGGAGATGAGGATGTGGCTCTGGTTATTTGCTTCTGTACCAGGTCGGGAGGGTAGTTACGGGATGCAAAAGCTGTTTTCAGGTTGTTGGTGTAATGGTTCAAGGATTCCGGACTGGAGCAGATTCGTTTGCCACGAAGACCTAGGCTGTAGGGAAGGGACCGTTTGATGTGGAATGGGTGGCAGCTGTCATAATGGAGGTACTGTTGCTTGTTGGTGGGTTTAATGTGGACGGACGTGTGAAGCTGGCCATTGGACAGGTGGAGGTCAACGTCAAGGAAAGTGGCATGGGATTTGGAGTAGGACCAGGTGAATCTGATGGAACCAAAGGAGTTGAGGTTGGAGAGGAAATTCTGGAGTTCTTCTTCACTGTGAGTCCAGATCACGAAAATGTCATCAATAAATCTGTACCAAACTTCGGGTTGGCAGGCCTGGGTAACCAGGAAGGCTTCCTCTAAGCGACCCATGAATAGGTTGGCATACGAGGGGGCCATCCTGGTACCCATGGCTGTTCCCTTTAATTGTTGGTATGTCTGGCCTTCAAAAGTGAAGAAGTTGTGGGTCAGGATGAAGCTGGCTAAGGTAATGAGGAAAGAGGTTTTAGGTAGGGCGGCAGGTGATCGGCGTGAAAGGAAGTGCTCCATCGCAGCGAGGCCCAAAGTTTGCCAAGGCAATCCCATTCCTGATGTCCAGGCGGAGCTTCAAGGAATCCTCAGAACCTTAGGCCCCCTACAAAACCTTTCACCCGACTCCATCAACCTCCTGACCCCACCAACACCCCGCACCCCTACCTTCTACCTTCTTCCCAAAATTCACAAACCCAATCATCCCGGCCGTCCCATTGTAGCTGGTTACCAAGCCCCCACCGAACGCATCTCTGCCTACGTAGATCAACACCTTCAACCCATTACACGCAGTCTCCCATCCTTCATCAAAGACACCAACCACTTTCTCAAACGCCTGGAATCCCTACCCAGTCTGTTACCCCCGGAAACCATCCTTGTAACCATTGATGTCACTTCCTTATACACAAATATTCCGCATGTCCAGGGCCTCGCTGCGATGGAGCACTTCCTTTCACGCCGATCACCTGCCGCCCTACCTAAAACCTCTTTCCTCATTACCTTAGCCAGCTTCATCCTGACCCACAACTTCTTCACTTTTGAAGGCCAGACATACCAACAATTAAAGGGAACAGCCATGGGTACCAGGATGGCCCCCTCGTATGCCAACCTATTCATGGGTCGCTTAGAGGAAGCCTTCCTGGTTACCCAGGCCTGCCAACCCGAAGTTTGGTACAGATTTATTGATGACATTTTCGTGATCTGGACTCACAGTGAAGAAGAACTCCAGAATTTCCTCTTCAACCTCAACTCCTTTGGTTCCATCAGATTCACCTGGTCCTACTCCAAATCCCATGCCACTTTCCTTGACGTTGACCTCCACCTGTCCAATGGCCAGCTTCACACGTCCGTCCACATTAAACCCACCAACAAGCAACAGTACCTCCATTATGACAGCTGCCACCCATTCCACATCAAACGGTCCCTTCCCTACAGCCTAGGTCTTCGTGGCAAACGAATCTGCTCCAGTCCGGAATCCTTGAACCATTACACCAACAACCTGAAAACAGCTTTTGCATCCCGTAACTACCCTCCCGACCTGGTACAGAAGCAAATAACCAGAGCCACATCCTCATCTCCTCAAACCCGGAACCTTCCACAGAAGAACCCCAAAAGTGCCCCACTTGTGACAGGATACTTTCCGGGACTGGATCAGATTCTGAATGTGGCTCTCCAGCAGGGATACGACTTCCTCAAATCCTGCCCTGAAATGAGATCCATCCTTCATGAAATCCTCCCCACTCCACCAAGAGTGTCTTTCCGCCGTCCACCTAACCTTCGCAACCTCTTAGTTCATCCCTATGAAATCCCCAAACCACCTTCCCTACCCTCTGGCTCCTACCCCTGTAACCGCCCCCGGTGTAAAACCTGTCCCATGCACCCTCCCACCACCACCTATTCCAGTCCTGTAACCCGGAAGGTGTACACGATCAAAGGCAGAGCCATGTGTGAAAGCACCCACGTGATTTACCAACTGACCTGCCTACACTGTGAAGCGTTCTATGTGGGAATGACCAGCAACAAACTGTCCATTCGCATGAATGGACACAGGCAGACAGTGTTTGTTGGTAATGAGGATCACCCTGTGGCTAAACATGCCTTGGTGCACGGCCAGCACATCTTGGCACAGTGTTACACCGTCCGGGTTATCTGGATACTTCCCACTAACACCAACCTGTCAGAACTCCGGAGATGGGAACTTGCCCTTGAACATATCCTTTCTTCTCGCTATCCGCCAGGCCTCAATCTCCGCTAATTTCTAATTTCAATTTGCCGCCGCTCATACCTCACCTGTCTTTCAACTTCATCTTTGCCTCTGTACATCCGCCCCGACTGACATCTCTGCCCAAAAAATGCCCAAACGCTTTGCCTTTACAAATGTCTGCTTGTGTCTGTGTATGTGTGGATGGATATGTGTGTGTGTGCGAGTGTATACCTGTTCTTTTTTCCCCCTAAGGTAAGTCTTTCCGCTCCCGGGATTGGAATGACTCCTTACCCTCTCCCTTAAAACCCATATCCTTTTGTCTTTCCTTCTCCTTCCCTCTTCCCTGACGAGGCAACCATTGGTTGCGAAAGCTAGAATTTTGTGTGTATGTTTGTGTTTTTTTTTTTTTTTTTTTTTTTTTTTTTTTGTGTGTCTATCGACCTGCCAGCGCTTTTGTTTGGTAAGTTTCATCATCTTTCTTTTTAGATATATTTTTCCCACGTGGAATGTTTCCCTCTATTATATTCATATCATTAATTTGAAGCCAACAATCACGTTTGTTATTGTTATCGTTATTGTTGTTGTCACTGTTACATTTCGAAGTCTTTTCTGTCGTCTTATTTCCTCCTTCTGTTTTTGCCATCACTTTCTATTCACCTTCTCCTTTTTTACCGTAATCCAGTATACAATTTTATCCCGTCGATATACACTCAATAATACGTAATAATACGTAAATCACTTCCAAACCATAACCAAAAAAATTTTTTTCCGCTTTGCTGCTATAAAATCCACCGTTTCCAGTCCACAAACAGTTCCTTTCAGCTATTAAACAACCCTTTCGGCAGTTTTAATAACTTTTGCTTTATTTCCATTTCCGTTTTTCTCACATCACCGATCATTTTTAGCCGCTTCCCACAGGTTTTAACGTCATTATTTCTTCATCAAACAATTGTTAGCTTCATTTCCATAATCTGCCACCACCAAACCACTCCTTTTAATACATCCTCACGTAGTTTTTTCGAAATTTTCCCGAATTTCTCCACCCTTTAACGTGTTTTGGCGGCAACACAACCACCTAACCTTTATGCACATCATTATCTACCTACACAAGTTCACCACAGGATCTACATAGCCCAGCCCTAACCAACCCTTTTTCGCCTTTTTTCACACCAGATCTCCATTTGCTTTCTAATTTTACCTTTATCTCTCCCCATATATTTTTTCATATTTATTCTCATTTTCATTTCAGCCTCGTGTTCCACTTTCCACCTTCTAGTACCATGTCACCCTCACAACACCTTCACAACGACCCCATTAAGTTTTATTTACATTCCCTCCGCAAACATGCCTTCGCCCTAGCCAGATTACACTCCCATATTTTATTTTCTCAGGCTTGTCTGACATTTGGCATCACCCCCAAAGGCCTTACACTTAAAGTTCCCATCTCTGGCTGCAACCCTTCTTTCCATCAGTCCCTATACCAGTTCCAAACCAAACAATCCATTGCCCTCACCCACCTAATCCTTCACCTACACATCCACTCAGCCAATCAACACGCCCATCAACTCCTATCCTTTATAAAAATCCTCAATCTTTCCTCTCCCACATCCACACCTGTTGTTCAGAGCATCCTCCTACAGGCCAACCGAAAATTAGAGCAGCATGCCACCCTCCACCTTAAAAAACTATCCAATCTCCTGGTTTCCCACCTCCGGAAAGGCAACTCACTCACCCTTCACAACCTTTCCAGCAAACCTCAACCTCCTCTCATTGCACACAAACCCAGTCTCTCCCATCTACTCAATCTCCCACTTCCAGCTCCACTCCCTCCAAAACCTCAAAATTCCAATCAACGCAATCTGGAACCACAACACCCCAATTCAGTAGTTAACCTTTCCTCCAAACCTCTCTCCCAATCCGAAACCTCTGTCCTATCCAAAGGCCTCACCTTCAGCCCCACTCCCAGATTTAACGAAACAGCCCTCGTCAAAGATTTACTGTCCTACACCCGTACTCTCTGCTGGAAATATCACTTTGCCACGAAGAAAAATGATCCTAATCCTACTCCTAAGGATCCAACTCCCCAAGACACTATCCAAATTGAACCATGCCTGGAACAGTTCCGTCCTCCGTCACAGCGGGACCCACCTCCTCTTCCTCAAAATCACCCTCTCCTAACCTTCCAGGAATTTCTGACTTCCAGCCTTGCCTCTCAATCCTTTTTAAAAAACCTTAATCCTACTCCCAACATCACCACTGCTGAAGCCCAGGCTATCCGTGATCTGAAGGCTGACCGATCCATCGTCATTCTTCCGGCGGACAAGGGTTCCACAACTGTGGTACTTGATCGTCGGGAGTATGTGGCTGAGGGACTGCGTCAGCTTTCAGACAACACTACTTACAAAGTTTGCCAAGGCAATCCCATTCCTGATGTCCAGGCGGAGCTTCAAGGAATCCTCAGAACCTTAGGCCCCCTACAAAACCTTTCACCCGACTCCATCAACCTCCTGACCCCACCAACACCCCGCACCCCTACCTTCTACCTTCTTCCGAAAATTCACAAACCCAATCATCCCGGCCGTCCCATTGTAGCTGGTTACCAAGCCCCCACCGAACGCATCTCTGCCTACGTAGATCAACACCTTCAACCCATTACATGCAGTCTCCCATCCTTCATCAAAGACACCAACCACTTTCTCAAACGCCTGGAATCCCTACCCAGTCTGTTACCCCCGGAAACCATCCTTGTAACCATTGATGCCACTTCCTTATACACAAATATTCCGCATGTCCAGGGCCTCGCTGCGATGGAGCACTTCCTTTCACGCCGATCACCTGCCGCCCTACCTAAAACCTCTTTCCTCATTACCTTAGCCAGCTTCATCCTGACCCACAACTTCTTCACTTTTGAAGGCCAGACATACCAACAATTAAAGGGAACAGCCATGGGTACCAGGATGGCCCCCTCGTATGCCAACCTATTCATGGGTCGCTTAGAGGAAGCCTTCCTGGTTACCCAGGCCTGCCAACCCGAAGTTTGGTACAGATTTATTGATGACATTTTCGTGATCTGGACTCACAGTGAAGAAGAACTCCAGAATTTCCTCTCCAACCTCAACTCCTTTGGTTCCATCAGATTCACCTGGTCCTACTCCAAATCCCATGCCACTTTCCTTGACGTTGACCTCCACCTGTCCAATGGCCAGCTTCACACGTCCGTCCACATTAAACCCACCAACAAGCAACAGTACCTCCATTATGACAGCTGCCACCCATTCCACATCAAACGGTCCCTTCCCTACAGCCTAGGTCTTCGTGGCAAACGAATCTGCTCCAGTCCGGAATCCTTGAACCATTACACCAACAACCTGAAAACAGCTTTTGCATCCCGTAACTACCCTCCCGACCTGGTACAGAAGCAAATAACCAGAGCCACATCCTCATCTCCTCAAACCCGGAACCTTCCACAGAAGAACCCCAAAAGTGCCCCACTTGTGACAGGATACTTTCCGGGACTGGATCAGATTCTGAATGTGGCTCTCCAGCAGGGATACGACTTCCTCAAATCCTGCCCTGAAATGAGATCCATCCTTCATGAAATCCTCCCCACTCCACCAAGAGTGTCTTTCCGCCGTCCACCTAACCTTCGCAACCTCTTAGTTCATCCCTATGAAATCCCCAAACCACCTTCCCTACCCTCTGGCTCCTACCCCTGTAACCGCCCCCGGTGTAAAACCTGTCCCATGCACCCTCCCACCACCACCTATTCCAGTCCTGTAACCCGGAAGGTGTACACGATCAAAGGCAGAGCCACGTGTGAAAGCACCCACGTGATTTACCAACTGACCTGCCTACACTGTGAAGCGTTCTATGTGGGAATGACCAGCAACAAACTGTCCATTCGCATGAATGGACACAGGCAGACAGTGTTTGTTGGTAATGAGGATCACCCTGTGGCTAAACATGCCTTGGTGCACGGCCAGCACATCTTGGCACAGTGTTACACCGTCCGGGTTATCTGGATACTTCCCACTAACACCAACCTGTCAGAACTCCGGAGATGGGAACTTGCCCTTGAACATATCCTTTCTTCTCGCTATCCGCCAGGCCTCAATCTCCGCTAATTTCTAATTTCAATTTGCCGCCGCTCATACCTCACCTGTCTTTCAACTTCATCTTTGCCTCTGTACATCCGCCCCGACTGACATCTCTGCCCAAAAAATGCCCAAACTCTTTGCCTTTACAAATGTCTGCTTGTGTCTGTGTATGTGTGGATGGATATGTGTGTGTGTGCGAGTGTATACCTGTCCTTTTTTCCCCCTAAGGTAAGTCTTTCCGCTCCCGGGATTGGAATGACTCCTTACCCTCTCCCTTAAAACCCATATCCTTTTGTCTTTCCTTCTCCTTCCCTCTTTCCTGACGACGCAACCATTGGTTGCGAAAGCTAGAATTTTGTGTGTATGTTTGTGTTTTTTTTTTGTGTGTCTATCGACCTGCCAGCGCTTTTGTTTGGTAAGTTTCATCATCTTTCTTTTTAGATATATATATAATGGAAGGAAACATTCCACGTGGGAAAAATTATATTCTTCCTTTCGTCTTCCCCTCTCCTTCCCCTTTCCTGATGAGGCAACAGTTTGTTGCGAAAGCTTGAATTTTGTGTGTATGTTTGTGTTGTTTGTGTGTCTATCGACCTGCCAGCGCTTTTTTTATATATATATATATATATATATATATATATATATATATATAAAAAACAAAGATTCCATGACTTACCAAACGGGAAAGCGCTGGTAGACAGACACAATAAAAAACACACAAACACACACACAGAATTTCAAGCTTTCGCAACCAACGGTTGCTTCATCAGGAAAGAGGGAAGGAGAGGGGAAGACGAAAGGATGTGGGTTTTAAGGGAGAGGGTAAGGAGTCATTCCAATCCCGGGAGCGGAAAGACTTACCTTAGGGGGAAAAAAGGACAGGTATACAATCGCACACACACACATATCCATCCACACATATACAGACACAAGCAGACATATTAAACGCAAAGAGTTTGGGCAGAGATGTCAGTCGAGGCGGAAGTGCAGAAGCAAAGATGTTGTTGAATGACAGGTGAGGTATGAGTGGCCGCCACTTGAAATTAGTGGAGGTTGAGGCCTGGTGGATAACGGGAAGAGAGGATATACTGAAGGGCAAGTTCCCATCTCCATAGTTCGGATAGGTTGGTGTTAGTGGGAAGTATCCAGATAACCTGGATGGTGTAACACTGTGCCAAGATGTGCTGGCCGTGCACCAAGGCATGTTTAGCCACAGGGTGATCCTCATTACCAACAAATACTGTCTGCCTGTGTCCATTCATGCAAATGGACAGTTTGTTGCTGGTCATTCCCACATAGAAAGCGTCACAGTGTAGGCAGGTCAGTTGGTAAATCACGTGGGTGCTTTCCATTTGGCTCTGCCTTTGATCGTGTACACCTTCTGGGTTACAGGACTGGAGTAGGTGGTGGTGGGAGGGTGCATGGGACAGGTTTTACACCGGGGGCGGTTACAGGGGTAGGAGCCAGAGGGTAGGGAAGGTGGTTTGTGGATTTCATAGGGATGAACCAAGAGGTTATGAAGGTTAGGTGGACAGCGGAAAGACACTCTTGGTGGAGTGGGGAGGATTTCATGAAGAATGGATCTCATTTCGGGGCAGGATTTGAGGAAGTCATATCCCTGCTGGAGAGCCACATTGAGAGTCTGATCCAGTCCCGGGAAGTATCCTGTCACAAGTGGGGCACTTTTGGGGTTCTTCTGTGGGAGGTTCTGGGTTTGAGGGGATGAGGAAGTGGCTCTGGTTATTTGCTTCTGTACCAGGTCGGGAGGGTAGTTGCGGGATGCGAAAGCTGTTTTCAGGTTGTTGGTGTAATGGTTCAGGGATTCCGGACTGGAGCAGATTTGTTTGCCATGAAGACCTAGGCTGTAGGGAAGGGACCGTTTGATATGGAATGGGTGGCAGCTGTCATAATGGAGGTACTGTTGCTTGTTGGTGGGTTTGATGTGGACGGATGTGTGAAGCTGGCCATTGAACAGATGGAGGTCAACTTCAAGGAAAAGTGGCATGGGATTTTAAGTAGGACCAGGTGAATCTGATGGAACCAAAGGAGTTGAGGTTGGAGAGGAAATTCTGGAGTTCTTCTTCATTGTGAGTCCAGATCATGAAGATGTCATCAATAAATCTGTACCAAACTTTGGGTTGGCAGGCCTGGGTAACCAAGAAGGCTTCCTCTAAGTGACCCATAAAAAGGTTGGCATACAAGGGGGCCATCCTGGTACCCATGGCTGTTCCCTTTAATTGTTGGTATGTCTGGCCTTCAGAAGTGAAGAAGTTGTGCGTCAGGACGAAGCTGGCTAAGGTGATGAGGAAAGAGGTTTTAGGTAAGGTGGCAGGTGATCGGCATGAAAGGAAGTGCTCCATTGCAGCGAGGCCCTGGACGTGCGGGATATTTGTGTATGGGGAAGTGGCCTCAATGGTTTCAAGGATGGTTTCTGGCAGTAACAGACTGGGTAAGGATTCCAGGTGTTTGAGAAAGTGGTTGGTGTCTTTGATGAAGGATGGGAGACTGCATGTAATGGGTTGAAGGTGTTGATCTACATAGGCAGAGATACGTTCTGTGGGTGCTTGGTAACCAGTTACAATGGGGCGGCCGGGATCTTTGGGTTTGTGAATTTTCGGAAGTAGGTAGATGGTAGGAAGGTGTCGGTGGGGTCAGGAGGTTGATGGAGTCAGGTGAAAGGTTTTGTAGGGGGCCTAAGGTTCTGAGGATTCCTTGAAGCTCCGCCTGGACATCAGGAACAGGATTACCTTGGCAAACTTTGTATGTAGTGTTGTCTGAAAGCTGACGCAGTCCCTCAGCCACATACTCCCGACGATCAAGTACCACGGTCATGGAACCCTTGTCAGCCGGAAGAATGATGATGGATCTGTCAGCTTTCAGATCACGGATAGACTGGGCTTCGGCTGTGGTGATGCTGGGAGTAGGATTAAGGTTTTTCAAGAAAGATTGAGAGGCAAGGCTGGAAGTCAGAAATTCCTGGAAGGTTTGGAGAGGGTGATTTTGGGGAAGACGAGGTGGGTCCCGCTGTGATGGAAGACGGAACTGTTCCAGGCAGGGTTCAATTTGGATAGTGTCTTGGGGAGTTGGATCATTAGGAGTGGGATCAGGATTATTTGTCTTCGTGGCAAAGTGATATTTCCAGCAGAGACTACGAGTGTAGGACAGTAAATCTTTGACAAGGGCAGTTTGGTTTGATCTGGGAGTGGGGCTGAAGGTGGGGCCTTTGGATAGGACAGAGGTTTCAGATTGGGAGAGAGGTTTGGAGGAAAGATTAACTACTGAATTGGGGTGTTGTGGTTCCAGATTGTGTTGACTAGAATTTTGAGGTGTTGGGGGGAGTGGAGCTGGAAGTGGGAGATTGAGTTGATGGGAGAGACTGGGTCTGTGTGCAATGAGAGGAGGTTGAGGTTTGTTGGAAAGGTTGTGGAGGGTGAGTGAGTTGCCTTTCCGGAGGTGGGAAACCAGGAGATTGGATAGTTTTTTGATGTGGAGGGTGGCATGCTATTCTAATTTGCGGTTGGGCTGAAGGAGGATGCTCTGAACAGCCGGTGTGGATGTGGGAGAGGAAAGATTGAGGACTTTGGTTAGGGATAGGAGTTGACGGCTGTGTTCATTGGCTGAGTCGATGGGTAGGTGAAGGATTAGGCGGGTGAGGGCTATGGATTGTGCAGTTTGGAACTGGAATAGGGACTGATGGAAAGAAGGGTTACAGCCAGAGATGGGAACTTTAAGTGTGAGGGCTTTGGGGGTAATGCCAAATGTCAGCCAAGCCTGAGTAAATAAAATATGGGAGTGTAATCTGGCTAGGGTAAAGGCATGTTTGCGGAGGGAATGTAAATAAAATTTAATGGGGTCGTTGTAGGGATGTTGTGAGGGTGATATGGTATTAGAAGGTGGAAAGGGTAACATGAGGCTAAAGTGAAAATAAAAATATATAGGAAGAGATAAAGATGTGAAAAAAGTTGAAAAGTGTTGGTTTGAGATGAGCTATGTTGATCATGTGCTGAACTAAGGTTGGTGAACAACGATGGGTACAAAGTTTAGGTAGTTGTGTTGCCACCAAAACACGTTAAAGGGTGAAGAAATTCTGGAAAATTTCTAAAAAACTGCGTGTAAATGTATTCAAAGGACTGGTTATGTACTGGCAGATTATGAAAATGAGGCTAACAATTGTCTGACGAAGAAATAATAACGTGTTTTGGAGGCAACACAACTGCTTGTGTCTGTGTATGTGCGGTTGGATATGATTGTGTGTGCGAGTGTATACCTGTCCTTTTTTCCCCCTAAGGTAAGTCTTTCCACTCCCGGGATTGGAATGACCCCTTACCCTCTCCCCTAAAACCCACATCCTTTCATCTTTCCCTCTTTTTTCCCTCTTTCCTGATGAAGCAACCGTTGGTTGCGAAAGCTGAATTTTGTGTGCTTTTTATATATATATATATATATATATATATATATATATATATATATATATATATATATATATATATATATATATATATATATATATATATATATAATGGAAGGAAACATTCCACGTGGGAAAAATTATATATAAAAAACAAAGATGAGGTGACTTACCGAACAAAAGCGCTGGCAGGTCGATAGACACACAAACAAACACAAACACACACACAAAATTCAAGCTTTCGCAACAAACTGTTGCCTCATCAGGAAAGAGGGAAGGAGAGGGGAAGACGAAAGGAAGTGGGTTTTAAGGGAGAGGGTAAGGAGTCATTCCAATTCCGCTCCCGGGATTGGAATGACTCCTTACCCTCTCCCTTAAAACCCACTTCCTTTCGTCTTCCCCTCTCCTTCCCTCTTTCCTGATGAGGCAACAGTTTGTTGCGAAAGCTTGAATTTTGTGTGTGTGTTTGTGTTTGTTTGTGTGTCTATCGACCTGCCAGCGCTTTTGTTCGGTAAGTCACCTCATCTATATATATATATATATATATATAAAAAACAAAGATGATGTGACTTACCAAACGAAAGTGCTGGCAGGTCGATAGACGGACGGGTATACACTCGCACACACACACATATCCATCCACACATATACAGACACAAGCAGACATATTTTCAATATTTCCAATTTGTCTGCTTGTGTCTGTATATGTGTGGATGGATATGTGTGTAAGAGCGAGTGTATACCCGTCCTTTTTTCCCCCTAAGGTAATTCTTTCCGCTCCCGGGATTGGAATGACTCCTTACCCTCTTCCTTAAAACCCACATCCTTTCGTCTTTCCCTCTCCTTCCCTCTTTCCTGATGAGGCAACAGTTTTTTGTGAAAGCTTGAATTTTGTGTGTGTGTTTGTGTTTGTTTGTGTGTCTATCAACATACCAATGCTTTCGTTTGGTAAGTTACATCATCTTTGATAAAAACAAAAGATTCTGTAACTTACCAAATGTGACTTTTTGATAACTTACCAGATGAAATAAAATGTCTGACAGACAGCAGTAATAGTTTCAAAAACAAATTGAAATCATACCTCCTTGACGACTACTTCTATACCATAGATGAATTCTTGAATATGAGTAAATAAATCTGGAGATATAATATATGTGCCATTTAAGGGAATGGGATAGATAATAGAAATATTTAGGTATAACACTATAATGTAAACAAAAAAAAAAGAAGAAAAAAAAAAACTTGTTTACCATGCGCATTTCTTGTGCATTTGACATGTTCTGCATCATAACAGTTTTTTTGTGCTATTGATCAATAGAACATGTAACTAACTAACTAACTATTTCATTTCATTCTAGTTCTTGGCAACCTATTCCAACCAGTATAAGTGTCTGGTTGGGATTCTGTTTTTTATATATGCTTTCCCTCACCTCAAGAAGCATTTTTATGTATTTTAAATTAAATTTTCTTCTACCATTGCAGTTGTTGGCACGGTTGCCAGTAAACTGTAAAGTATCTGGGTAGATGTTGACTTGTAGGGAATGGGGTGGCAGGAGGGGAAAGAACTGTAAAGTAGTCTTAAGTTTCTTGGCATTACTGAAGTTTGTAATTTATTTTCTGCACAATTAAATAAAATATTTTCACTATAGGCATTCTCAGCATCTAAAATATCACCTAAGAAGAAGAGATACCTGCCTGAAGATCTAACTGCTATAACTGAAGATGTAATAACAGACAAGAATCTATTGCACAAACAATCTTGTTTCACCAAGCGCCTAGCATCCAGCACTCATTGGTCTAGTGATTATTCATATGATTTTGAAATGCATCCCTGTTGATTTTTGAACATTTTTGAACACATTCTAAGTTGATTTGTGAATGAATCATAAGCTGATTTTTGAATGTGTGCATAGTGTTCGTGATGTCTCTGCCAGGGGAATCCCCATCGCTTCTAGAAATAAAAAACTTTCCCACAGACAAAAGCTAGCTGAGCCAATAAACCTGAGTGGGTGAATGCCAATCATTGTTTGTTTATGTGATAGACAGGGTGTCCAAATGATCAGCATTGTTATAATTATAAGTGAAATCCATAGATTTAGACTACCAGAATGGAAATAAATGATTAATGGGAATAACAGATAAGAAAGATTACGTATGGTCTTCGCAGTGTATCCAAGAAAATGAAATATTAATAGAAAGTTTTTGCCAGATTGATACACTGCTAAGGGTTGTACTGTCTTCAGTTAGCAGCCACTTATGATCTATTCTTGGAATAGAGCAGAAAATGCATTGTACAAATCTGTAATAACGCCTAACCGGATAATAAATGCAGGATAACTAAACCAGTGATTCTGGCACGGTTAGTGAAGTTAACCAGAATAAGTTTTGACAATGGCAGGAATAGTTTCAGAATTAGTAATGATAAGATTTTTTTATTAGAACGAGAAAGAAGAAGAAACAGGACATTACACAAAATATATGGAAGAATATGACAAATCCAAATTTATAAAAAATTTGGTACACCTACTTTTCAATTTCATGTTTGAGAAACTGGAGCATATGAATGAACTGTGAAACTGTTTGATAACATAAAATTTTTTTCTTGTAGTAAGCATAGAAGGCATTTGATATTGGTACTTCATGAATTATATTCTGTCATGTTATTTATGTAAACATGGTAGAGCAAATTTACTATTTGTGCCTAAAAAGCCTCACTTATGTGGTTTGTATTACAACTGCCTATTTTGTTTTATCTAGCAGACTGTGACAAAATAGATGTAATCAAATCTAAAATCCACACCAGTCTCGGATGCTATTCCTATTAACAGCTTTTTCAGCATTAGACAACAACATTTAGATTTTTCATGTAGCTAAACATCTGACAAACTTTGATGAGGTAATAGACTCTTTCACAGAAAGGAAACAGGCCATGCAAAGCTGTAGCAACATAAGAAAGAAAAAATGCTGGGACCAAAGGATTGAAGAAATGTGTACTGTCTCGCTTTTCTCTTGTCTTTATTGGTTTTCTGTTTGCTATAGATAATTTTATGTCACATAAAAGATAAAGTTGTTAGCTAATAGGTAATAAAGAGCACAAATTTTCTGAAGAGTTTGTATCAGCCCAGTTACAAAATATTCCACCCAGTATTAATTGTGATTTTTTTTAAGGGGGTTAGGATGTCAAGCCAGTCGACTGGGAGCAGAAGAGGCACCAAGGACATTTCCATTTCCACTGTCCTGAATATATGTCTGATGGTTTCCACCACATAATATACATGTTTGAATTCCACAGAGTGAATACACTGACATGTGATAGAAGAATGCTGTGTGAAAAGGTGTGGCACTGCACTTTGGCACACATAAGACTAAATAATGTGTCTTACATTTCCTTGAACATACACACATCAAAAAATTTTTTGCATCACCTCAGCTCCGAGAATTCTGGAACTTGTAGAGAAACCTGGAATAGAGATCAACATAAACATCACTTCTGCCCTTTTTATTGTTCATGAAAACCACACATTGCATGTTGTACCACCATACAGCGAGACCATCATACGTAGGGATCCAGATTGCTGTACACATCGGTACCTCTAACACCCAGTAGCACATCCTCTTGCATTGATGCATGCCTGTATTTGTCATGGCATACTATCCACAAGTTCATCAAGGCACTGTTGGTCCAGATTGTCCCACTCCTCAACGGTGATTCAGTGTAGATCCCTCAGAGTGGTTGGTGGATCACGTCATCCATAAACATCTCTTTTCAGTCTATCCCAGGCATGTTCAATAGGATTCATGTGTGGAGAATATGCTGGCCATTCTAGTCGAGTGATGTCATTATCCTGAAGTAAGTCACTCATGAGATGTGCATGATGGGTACGTGGATGGGGGTGCGAATTGTCATTCATGAAGATGAATGCCTCACCAATATGCTGCCAATATGGTTGCACTATTGGTTGGAGGATGGCATTCACATGTCGTGCAACCATTATGCCGCCTCCCATTACCAACAGCAGCATATGCCGACCACACATAATGCCGCCCCAAAACAGCAGAGAACCTCCACCTTGTTGCACTCACTGGAAAGTGTGTCTAAGGTGTTCAGCCTGGCCGGGTTGCCTCCAAACATCTCTGATTAAGGGCATATGCGATACTCATCGGTGAATAGAATGTGATGCCAATCCTGAGCGGTCCATTCGGCATGTTGTTGGGCACATCTGTACTGCATCGCATGGTGTCATGGTTGCAAAGATGGAACTTGCCTTGTATGTCGGGAGTGACATTGCACACCATGCAGCCTATTGCACACAGTTTGAGTCATAACATGACATGCTGTGGCTGCACAAAAAGCATTATTCAACATGGTGATGTTGCTGTCAGGGATCCTCTGAGCCATAATCTGTAGGCAGTGGTCATCCATTGCAGTAGTAGCCTTTGGGTGGCCTGAGCACGGCATGTATCTTTGTATCTCCTCCATGTACAAACAACATCACTTGACCATCTAGGCATGGTTGAACCACAGACAACAGGAGCCGTGTACCTCCTTCCCAGTGGAATGACCGGAACTGATCGACTGTCGGACCCCCTCTGTCTAATAGGCACTGCTCATGCATGGTTGTTTACATCTTTGGGTAGGTTTAGTGACACCTCTGAACAGTCAAACGGGACTGTGTCTGTGATACAATATCCACAGTCAACATCTATCCTCAGGAGTTATGGGAACTGGGGTGATGCAAAACTCTTTTGATGTGTGTATATGTTTTATATATCAAACTCTTCAGAAAGATGTGTGCTTCAAAATGAGTATATTTTTGTATAATTGACATTTTTTAAAATTTTTGACTTCCTATATCAAACACTTGATGGTGTGGGGGGAAGCAACTATCAAGTTTTTGCCCCGGTTGAAAAATAGTCTTTCAGAAAGCATAGTAGAAAAAAAATACATCCCAAGAGCGACAATCCAGTTTCATATGAAACAGGATGTTGTGGAAACAAAGTGTGAACCACAACCAATGCTTTCACAAAATGATGAGAACACTCTGGTGAAATGGATAATAGACAGCTGCAATAAGAGTTTTCCCAGATGTGTGCAAGACATTATCCTGAACATAAAAATGTTTCTACAAATGGATGAGAGGGAAAATCCTTTCAAAAACAGTACACCTGGAGTTGTATGGTACCAAGCATTTCTTTGGAGAGACCCAGAGGTAACATATAGAATTAGTGAAGCTGTGATGGCAGCTAGTACCTGTGTGAGTAGGATATTTGTAATTGGTTCACACAAATTAGTCAATGCCTTAAGGATGAAGGTCTTTTTGATATATTACAGGATCCAACAAGGGTATTTAATGGTGATGAGATATCTTTTTTTGTAAGTCCAACAGGCAGTTAAGTGCTCGGACAAAAGTGGTCTAAAATATGGACCAAACTGAAAGAGGAATGACTAAAACTTCAATTACGGTTATGTCTCCCTTCTCTGCATCAGGACTGATGGCCCTAGCAATGGTAATTATTTCATATCAAAGGATTCCTGCAGGTGTTCTGAATTCTGCTCCACATTCTTGGTGTATTGGTCACAGTTATTTTAACAATATGAGGCCTATTCAGAAAGTAACGTCTGATCAGGTGTGAAATGGAAACCACTGTGAACATTCAATGAAGCTTTGCACAGATATGTTGAGCAGTGTTTCTAGTATTAACATCAATTGTGTTACATCACTCTTTTCAGTTCTGAGAGCACAGTGACCACATAGAGATGCTTAGAAATAGTTTCTCCTGCCAAGTATGAAGGCCTGGTGGGAAATTTTACCTGATATCATGCAGCCTCCATGCGTTTCCTTCTTGAGGACAGTTCTTGCCCTGGCAATGAAGATACTCCAGCAGCATTTTTGATTGGGAAGTGTTTGATCACCCATAATACACTCCATAATTTGCTCCCTCTGAGTTTAATCTCTCCTCATATAAACCACTGGCTATGAAAAAAACATTTTGGCCAGCATAGAGAATTGGCAGCAAGCTCAGGTGGCTGCCTTCTATGGCGAGGGTATTGGGAAATTGGTACAACACTATGACAAATGTCTAAGTTGGAACGGTGACTAGGTAGAGAAGTAGCTGGAAGGTGTAAAATGTTCAAATGTGTATGAATTCTTAAGGGACCAAACTGCTGAGGTCATCAGTCCCTAGACCTACACAGTACTTGAACTAACTTATGCTAAGAAAGGACTCAAACCTACAGCAGGAGGGGCCGCGCAGTCCATGACATGGAGCCTCTAACCACGCGGCCACTCCGAGTGACTGAAAGGTGTAGCTAACTGTTGTAAATAAAACATTTTTGATTTTCACAGTGGTTTCCATTTCGTGGCTGAATGGACCTTACTTTCCGAATAGCCCTTGTACATTTTGTTGACGGCCACAAGAGTCACCTCACGTGCCAGATGATTTGTGCGCCCAGCTTGGTATTGTACTTGTAGCTCTTTATCCTAATGCCGCCTGTATTCTACAACCTGCAGATGTAGCAGAATTTAGGTCAGTTAAAGAGGGGTGGAGAAGAGGAGTTGTTGAATAGTGGAATAATCATCCTCACAAGACCTGATTAAGGATCAGTTTTGTCCGCTCTTGAAAGTTGTCTTAGACAAACATGTGAAACCAGAGAATGATTTCCAGGACTGCAGTCTTGTGCACTGCAATTCAGACCCAGTGAATTTTACAAAAAGTCTTGGCTATTCAAATATTGAATGTGTGACAACAAAAGCAAATGAAATGGGTGAAATACACCAATTAGATTTTGAAATTTTCAGTAATATAATTGTAAATGAGTTATCACAAAAGTTTGCCAACACAGAAAATGAATGTACAGAGGAACACAGCAATGAATTTCACATTCTCTTTCATATGGGAATGAAGTATTTAATAAAAAACCGAAAAAATTTAGAGGAAAGAGAGAAGAGATGAAGAGAAGGACCTCATGGAACAGAATGCCAAAAAAAGAGATGGATCTTCACAAGTAATTAGGCCTACTAATAACTGTCCAGAAATTAATGCAGGAAGTATGTAATCCTATAAGCAAGGCCTTTGTTATGTGTGTGCTAGAAATATCTGGCCACATAAAGAAGACTCACTAAAGTGCTCCATGTGTAACAAACTTTTTCATGAAAAGTGTGTCCCAAAAAGTCGTTTGGTATATATACCCGAAGTTAAAGAGGATACAGTGTGCAACCTGTGTTTCAAAGTGAATGACAGAGATTCAGACAATAGTTTAATAGGTGAAGAGAGTGAGTAAGTAACCATTTTTTTGCCTTTAATATCTTCATTTTGTTTAACCCAACAATAACTACACTCCTGGAAATTGAAATAAGAACACCGTAATTCATTGTCCCAGGAAGGGGAAACTTTATTGACACATTCCTGGGGTCAGATACATCACATGATCACACTGACAGAACCACAGGCACATAGAAACAGGCAACAGAGCATGCACAATGTCGGCACTAGTACAGTGTATATCCACCTTTCGCAGCAATGCAGGCTGCTATTCTCCCATGGAGACGATCGTAGAGATGCTGGATGTAGTCCTGTGGAACAGCTTGCCATGCCATTTCCACCTGGCGCCTCAGTTGGACCAGCGTTCGTGCTGGACGTGCAGACCGCGTGAGACGACGCTTCATCCAGTCCCAAACATGCTCAATGGGGGACAGATCCGGAGATCTTGCTGGCCAGGGTAGTTGACTTACACCTCCTAGAGCACGTTGGGTGGCACGGGATACATGCGGACGTGCATTGTCCTGTTGGAACAGCAAGTTCCCTTGCCGGTCTAGGAATGGTAGAACAATGGGTTCGATGACAGTTTGGATGTACCGTGCACTATTCAGTGTCCCCTCGACGATCACCAGTGGTGTACGGCCAGTGTAGGAGATCGCTCCCCACACCATGATGCCGGGTGTTGGCCCTGTGTGCCTTGGTCGTATGCAGTCCTGATTGTGGCGCTCACCTGCACGGCGCCAAACACGCATATGACCATCATTGGCACCAAGGCAGAAGCGACTCTCATCGCTGAAGACGACACGTCTCCATTCGTCCCTCCATTCACGCCTGTCGCGACACCACTGGAGGCGGGCTGCACGATGTTGGGGCGTGAGCGGAAGACGGCCTAACGGTGTGCGGGACCGTAGCCCAGCTTCATAGAGACGGTTGCGAATGGTCCTTGCCGATACCCCAGGAGCAACAGTGTCTCTAATTTGCTGGGAAGTGGCGGTGCGGTCCCCTACGGCACTGCGTAGGATCCTACGGTCTTGGCGTGCACCCGTGCGTCGCTGCGGTCTGGTCCCAGGTCGACGGGCACGTGCACCTTCCGCCGACCACTGGCGACAACATCGATGTACTGTGGAGACCTCACGCCCCACGTGTTGAGCAATTCGGCGGTACGTCCACCCGGCCTCCCGCATGCCCACTATATGCCCTCGCTCAAAGTCCATCAACTGCACATACGGTTTACGTCCACACTGTTGCGGCATGCTACCAGTGTTAAAGACTGCGATGGAGCTCCATATGCCACGGCAAACTGGCTGACACTGACGGCGGCGGTGCACAAATGCTGCGCAGCTAGCGCCATTCGACGGCCAACACCGCGGTTCCTGGTGTGTCCGCTGTGCCGTGCGTGTGATCATTGCTTTAACAGCCCTCTCGCAGTGTCCGGAGCAAGTATGGTGGGTCTGACACACCGGTGTAAATGTGTTTTTTTTTCGATTTCCAGGAGTGTATATAATGTAGTGCCAATTACTGTAACTTACCTGCTAACAACCGTGCTTTTTTGGATTGTTATTTCATTTAGTGAAAACTTTCTGTAAAAAGTTATAAAATCTTTGCTTAAAATAACTCAATATGTATACTAACCATAAAAGAACCACATAAACATTACAAATTTTCAACTGGAAAATAAATTTTCCTTGAAATAAAATCTTTAACCATGCCAACAACTGTGCCTTTTACCCATGATTGGGGGAATGGTGAATAGTAAATTGGGAAACTTGGGTGGATAATGTGCATAATTTTGTAGGATATTGGCCATATTGGGGAAAAAAATGATACAATTGAAACAGCATTTGGTCAAGAGATTGAGAAGGTACAAGGTGGGCTGAGTAGCAATGTAAAGGATGTGTGCAGAGGCAAAATACACTTGATGGAGAGACTAATAAATCATTAAGAATTTGTCTGGCAGAATTGCAGGCTGTTAGAAAGAGTTCATAAAGACTAGACTTTCGAAATAGAAATCCACGCCAAGGCATGAGGCATCTTAGTGCGAGTAGCAGATTAAAGATGAACATGTTGAGCTAAATTCTCTAGCAGTGGTTTAGGACACCACTGTAATTAATGTACCATGAATTGAGATGAGAAATGCAGATTATTTTGCACATGAGAGAAGATATCATCATATTAATTTTCTAAAGGCATGTAGAGATTGATCTATGCCAGGAATGTTGGATGAAGCAAAGATAAAATAAGAAGCATTTGAAAACTATTTTCTAAACAACTTTTGGAGGGAAGCAAGCAAACATAACTTCATAATCACTTTTAAGCAGACTGAATTACAATAATGGCAGTGTTAGAGCATGGTAGTTTTGTTTGCATGAATTTGGAAAATTAAACACAGAAATTGGTTGTAAGGAATGTTGATGAAAATCACAACAATTAAAATATGGTAGCTGGATTTCCAGTGGAGTGCATAGCTCGATCAGTTTGATAGATGAATTTTCAGATTACATTGACAAGCTGGAACAGACACTAAAATTCAAATCACAAAATTTTAATAACTGACAGGGAAATGGGAATAAGAATATAAACCAGAGTAACAATCAAAATCATAACTATCATAATAATAACTTCCATAGAAACAATAATAATGATTTTCAAGGCAGAAATAATAATAATGCAAATTTTCAGAATGGAGATCATGACAAGGATCAAAAATCTGAGAGACCAGTAATTCATGAATCACCAAACCACAATAAGAGGTCAGGAAACTGACACATGCTGTATTTTAGGTCTGAAATGGGAAAATAAATTGGCAAGAAAAAGGAAATATAATGTTGACAATTTAGTTACACATGACCACACAGAAAATGCCTGACTCAGACATTGCATATGGAGGTAGCTAAGAAGGTAGACAAAATGTGGTAAGATTTGAAGCGGCGCAGCACAAAAGAGAACATACTGAGTTAGAGGAATGCACTTTTGAATTAGATAGTGGGATATGGTGCAGGAGAAGAATTATCTGGAAGTGAAATATGGAATAAAAGATTGAGATAGAAGTTAATCCAGAATTGCCAGAAATTGAATATATTGTGAATTCTGATGAGGTGTGGAGCAGTAGCAGCAATTTGTTAGAGAATAATGTTGGTGAAGGCAGCATAGCTATGATATAATCAGCTGGATATAATTTAGTGATTTATTTGTAGATGTAAGGGAACTTGTGTGTGGGGAATGTTATAATGCACAGGCAGATGTTGGTAACAATGTTATTGGAGGAGTCTGTAAGGTACTGGCAGAAGAAAGTGATGTATTGTAAAGAGAGATGAAGATGATGTTTCTGGTAGTAAAGTTAAGTCTGAGGATGCTGCAGGTATTTAAATCGATACTACTGAGGCAGCAACCAGTGCACTTATCATCATAGACAAAGGTGAGCTGGTGGTTTTAGATGAATTCATAAATTCTATGGGTGTATTAGAAATGGATCAGGGGCATATGCCCATAGGGTAAAGGAAACCTCTTGTTTTAGGAACTGACATTAACAAAGAATGGTGTATCAAGAAGGAAAGTGTTTACTCTATTAATGACTAAAGGTCATTTAGTAAAATATTGAAGGTCTTATTACCTCATATGTGTGCAAGAGAAATTTTTATAGTGGAAAGGGGAGTTAAAGGGAGAAAAAAATGAAACAGGCAAAAATTTTGCGAATAAAAATAAGAACAATAAACTGGTAATTTTTCCAGTCACTGGTGTCAAAATTAAAACTGGCCCTGGTGGCATAAGCAAACTGATCAAAAATAAAATTTTATAAAATTTTACATGTGGTTTATGTTATCTTAATACAAGATGTTTTATAATTAGTGGGATAATCAAAGAACTACATATTTTTTAAGTGAACAGAAACCCTTACTAAATGTGAAGCAAAGTACCTTGAGTTAGATTTACAAAGTAAAAGATGAAAAATAAAGTTCAAAGTTAAGTTAACAGGTAAACGAAAAATCATCCGTGTGGAATGAGAGAAGGTAGCTGTGAACCGGAATCCATAAGTGAGCAGATAAGACACAGTACTGAGCTAATTGAAAATATTTCAGCAGTATGAAAAAGATAAAGTGTGTGGTTTGTTGGCCTGATAAGGGGACGTTATCTCAGGCAATCCACGTACTGTGGTTGATTCTGAGTATTAAGTTAAGATGATGCCTCACAAGCTATCAAAGTAAAACCTGTAGCTATTGTGTTGGTAGATAGGGTGGATGTGTTGAAGCATGCTGTGACAAAGCAAGCTGGGATGATTATACTTCCACTCTTGTTTTGCCATCTGCCTCCTTAAAATTCATTTTGTTATTAACTAATTACCATTAACACATGTGAGTATAATTTGCATTTTCATAAAAGAGAAAGGATGAAGGATGGCCCTTAGTTTTAAAGAATATAACACAAGATCTAATTTTGTGCTTAGTTTTATGTATGTAATTCATTTTCTAGTTTATGTTGATTATTCCTAGTCAGAATCTTTCATTATAGGGTGAAATCAGTAATTGTTTCATAACTTAAATTCTATTGTTGGCTTATAAACAAATATAAATTCTGTACTAAGTATAAACATTTGGAGGAACAACTAAGTATTCTTAAAGTGTCTATTTGGCTCTATTCGAAAACATGTTAGCAAAGCCAGACCTTAATTAATTCCAAAGTAATTAACAGTTTTGTCAAAAGTATTGTTTGTGTAACTAAATATGTTAATTTCATGATTTAAACAAATAATTTGGCTTAACGCCTGTAGTAGAAGGAACTTAAAAAAAAAATTTTTTTTCGATGTGTTCAGTTAATTTAATGAGCTAAGTTTTAATTGTAATTTCTGTAAATTTAACTTCGGACAATGTGTAGTTTCAGTGCCTTTATGGTTAGGATATGTAAGGGCCCAGTTTTTGGTCCCTAGGCAGACAGTTCACAGCCGAGTTTCAGACGAGAAACCTGTGATGATTAGAACAACAACAATATTCCAACTTAATTGTGAAATAAGTGTTACACAATTTGGCTGTGTGTCTGCTCCATACATACCTTTTGTTCTTCAAGAACTGTGAACTTTGTAGTTGGGTTTTTACTGCTCGTAGTAAACTATTGTAGCAGTATATGGAGGTTAGCCTCCAAAATATTAATGAGGCTTATGTAAAGTGAAAACAATAGTGTACTGGCCATATATAACTGTGTGTTATTGTGGGAGTTGTGAACAGTGAAAGTAAAGTAGTGTGAAACGCAACTGTGCACCTCTCAGCTACATTATTTAAAGTAGTCAGTGAACTTCCACACCCCATTTTTCAGCCAGTATCACAATGCAGTACATTGACACCGAGGACAACAAATGAAGAAATAAAGAAGGCAAACTGTCACAATGCAAGCACCACACATTCAATAGGGTCAAAATTTATGCGCTCACCTGAGGATGAACTTAATAGTGTAATGAGTACTGCCGTGGGTTGCTCACTATATGAAGTGATGATGGGTTGTAAGCCAAAATTCTTCTTAATTGAAATTATTAATTTCCTGCAGAATAATGGCAGCTGAAAGATAAAAAGCAGTCAATGCTGGTCTGGGGTAAATGGCACCAGAAAGGAAAAGAGATATGATGGTTGACATAAGCCAATAAATTGTAACATTGGGGGACAAAGTGTTAGCAAAAACAAAGAGAAATTGAGTAATGTAGGTGGGGGAGATCAAAAAACTCTTTGAGATATATGAAGGACTATTCATTGTCACAGAATATCCACACTCAAATTCATAAAGGATTAAATATCCTAAATCTCAGATGCTATTGCTGTTACAGAATGTAAATGAGTTGTGACTGTACACAGAGAAATGAGACTTGTGTTACAAGTGTGAAAGTTTATGGACCCATAGGTAATCATCATTTTTACGTAGAACTTAAGATTTTTTATGGCATATGACTTGTTTGATGCATCTCTCCATGCTACTCTATCCTATGCAAGCTTCTTCATCTCGAAGTTCCTAATGCAACCTACATCCTTTTGAATCCGCTTAGTGTATTCATCTCTTGGTCTTCCTTTACAATTTTTACTCTCCACTCTGCCCTCCAGTACTAAATTGGTGATCCCTTGATGCCTCAGAAAATGTCTTACCAACCGATCCCTTCTTCTAGTCAAGTTGTGCCACAAATTTCTCTTCTCCCCTCCTCATTAGTTATGTTATCTACCCATCTAATCTTCAGCATTCTTCTGTAGCACCACATTTTGAAAGCTTCTATTCTCTTCTTGTCTAAACTATTTATCGTCCATGTTTCACTTCCATACATGGCTACACTCCACACAAATACTTTCAGAAATGACTTCCTGACATTTAAAACTATACTTGATGTTAACAAATTTCTCTTCTTCAGAAACACATTCCTTGCCTTTGCCAGTCTACATTTTATATCCTCTCTACTTCGACCATCATCAGTTATTTTGCTCCCCAAATAGCAAAATGCATTTACTACTTTTAAGCATCTCATTTCCTAATCTAAGTCCCGCAGCACCATCCGATTCAACTCGACTACATTCCTTTATCCTCGTTTTGCTTTTGTTGATGTTCATCTTATATCCTCCTTTCAAGACACTGTCCATTCCACTGAGCTGCTCTTCCAGGTCCTTTGCTGTCTCTCACAGAATTACAATGTCATCGGTGAACCTCAAAGCTTTTATTTCTTCTCCATGGATTTTAATACCTACTCCGAATTATTCTTTTGTTTCCTTTAATGCTTGCTCAATGTACGGATTGAATAACATCGGGGATAGGCTGCAACCCTGTCTCACTCCCTTCCCAGCTACTGCCTCCCCTTCATGCCCCTCGACTCTAATAACTGCCATCTGGTTTCTGTACAAATTGTAAATAGCCATTCGCTCCCTGTATTTTGCCCCTGCCACCTTCAGAATTTGAAAGAGAGTATTCCACTCAACATTGTCAAAAGCGTTCTCTAAGTCTACAAATGCTAGAAACATAGGTTTGCCTTTCCTTAATCTATTTTCTAAGATAAATTGTAGGGTCAGTATTGCCTCATGTGTTCCAATATTTCTACGGAATCTAAACTGATCTTTCCCAGTTTTTCCATTCCTCTGTAAAGAAGTCGTGTTAGTATTTTGCAGCTGTGGCTCATTAAACTGATAGTTCGGTAATTTTCACATCTGTCAACACCTGCTTTCTTTGGGATTGGAATTATTATATTCTTATTGACGTCTGAGGGTATTTCCCCTGTCTCACACATTTTGCTCACCAGATGGTAGAGTTTTGTCAGGGCTGGCTCTCCCAGGGCTATCAGTAGTTCTAATGGAATGTTGTCTACTCCCGGGGCCTTGTTTCGACTTAGGTCTTTCAGTGCTCTGTCAAACTCTTCACACAGTATCAAATCTCCCATTTCATCTTCTTCTACCTCCTCTTCCATTTCCATAATATTGTCCTCAAGAACATCACCCTTGTATAGACCCTCTATACACTCCTTCCACCTTTCTGCTTTCCCTTCTTTGCTTAGAACTGAGTTTCCATCTGAGCTCTTGATATTAATGCAAGTGGTTCTTTTTTCTCCAAAGATGTTTTTAATTTTCCTGTAAGCAGTATCTATCTTACCTCTAGTGATACATGCTTCTACATCCTTACATTTGTCCTCTAACCAACCCTACTTAGCCGTTTTGCACTTCCTGTCTATCTCATTTTTGACACGTTTGTGTCTTTTTGCCTGCTTCATTTACTACATTTTTGTATTTTCTCCTTTCATCAATTAAATTCAATATCTCTTCTGTTACCCAAAGATTTCTATTAGCCCGCATCTTTTTACCTACTTGACCTTCTGCTGCTTTCACTATTTCATCTCTCAAAGCTATCCATTCTTCTTCTACTGTATTTCTTTCCTCATTCTTGTCAATCATTCCCTAATGCTCTCCCTGAAACTTTCTACAACCTCTGGTTCTTTCAATTTATCCAGGTCCCATCTCCTTAAATTCCCACCTTTTTGAAGTTTCTTCAGTTTTAATCTATAGTTCATAACCAGTAGATTGTGGTCAGAGTCCACATCTGCCCCTGGAAATGTCTTACAATTTAAAACCTGGTTCCTAAATCTCTGTCTTACCATTATATAATCTATCTGACACCTTCCAGTATCTCCAGGCTTCTTCCATGTATACAACCTCCTTTTATGATTCTTGCACCAAGTGTTAGCTATGATTAAGTTATGCTCTTTGCAAAATTCTACCAGGTGGCTTTCACTTTCATTCCTTAACCTCATTCCATATTCACCTGCTACATTTCCTTCTCCTCCTTTTCCTACTATCAGATTCCAGTCACCCATTACTATTAAATTTTCATCTCTCTTCACTATCTGAATAATTTCTTATATCTCATCATACATTTCATCAATCTCTTCATCATCTGGCATATAAACTTGTACTATTGTGGTAGGCATGAGCTTCATATCTATCTTGGCCACAATAATGCGTTCACTATGCTTTTTGTAGTAGCTTACCTGCATTCCTACTTTTTTATTCATTATTAAACCTACTCCTGCATTACCCCTATTTGATTTTGTATTTATAACCCTGTATTCACACGACCAGAAGTCTTGTTCATCCTGCCACCGAACTTCACTAATTCCCACTATATCTAACTTTAACCTATCCATTTCCCTTTTTAAATTTTCTAACCTACCTGCCCGATTAAGGGATCTGACATTCCATGCTCCGACTCGTACAACACCAGTTTTCTTTCTCCTGAAAACAACGTCCTCCTGAGTAGTCTCCGCCCGAGATCCGAATGGGGGACTATTTTACCTCCAGAATATTTTACCCAAGAGGACACCATCATCATTTAACCATACAGTAAAGCTGCATGCCCTCGGGAAAAATTACAGCTGTAGTTTCCCTTTGCTTTCAGCCGTTCACAGTACCAGCACAGCAGGGCCGTTTTCAATAGTGTTACAAGGCCAGATCAGTCAATCATCCAGAATGTTGCACCTGCAACTACTGAAAAAGCTGATGCCCCTCTTCAGCAACCACACATCTGTCTGGCCCCTCAACAGATACCCCTCCGTTGTGGTTGCACCTACAGTATGGCTATCTGTATCGCTGAGGCACGCAAGCCTCCCCACCAACGGCAAGGTCCAAGGTTCATTTGGGGGGAGGGGGAGGGGGGGGGTTATTTCAACTATTCCTAGTTAACATCTTTCATTATAGGACGAAGTCAGTAATTGTTCTTAACTTAAATTCTAGTGTTGACATATAAACAAATATAAATTCTATCATAATTACTAACATTTGAAAGACGAAATACTAGCAATCTTTAGGTATTTATTTGGCTCTATTCAAAAAAATGCTAGCAAAACCAGCCCTTCATTAATTCCAAAGGAATTAACATTTTTGTCAAAAGTAATGTTTGTGTACCAATATTTGTTAATTTCATGATTTAAACAAATTTATTCAGCTTAACCCTCATACTAGAAGAAACTGTTAAAAGGAACCAATTTTTTGATCCATTCAGTTAATTTAATTAGTTAAGTTTTAATTGTAATTTCTGTAAATTTAACTTTAAACAATGTGCAGTTTGTAGTACATATTTATTGTGATTATATATAAGGGCTCAAATTTTGGTCATGAGACAGTCAGCCCACAGCCGAGTTTCAGGTGAGTAACCTGTACTGGTTAGAACAACAAAAATGCTGCAGTTTAACTGTGAAATATATGTTAAACAATTAGGTCATGCAAGAAAAACAGTGACAGTGTTTGCTCCATACATACCTGATTATTCTTCCAGAACTGTGCACTTTGTGGTTAGGTTTTTCTGCTCGTAGATGTTCAATAAGTAACTATTGTAGCAGTATGTTGAGTTTCACCTGCTAACTATTAATGAGGCTTTTTGATCTATTCAGTTAATTTAATTAGTTAAATTTTAATTGTAATTTCTGTAAATTTAACTTTAAACAATGTGCAGTTTGTAGTACATATTTATTGTGATTATATATAAGGGCTCAAATTTTGGTCATGAGACAGTCAGTCCACAGCCGAGTTTCAGGTGAGTAACCTGTACTGGTTAGAACAACAAAAATGCTGCAGTTTAACTGTGAAATATATGTTAAACAATTAGGTCATGTGAGAAAAACAGTGACAGTGTTTGCTCCATACATACCTGATTATTCTTCCAGAGCTGTGAAATTTGTGGTTAGGTTTTACTGCTCGTAGATGTTCAACAAGTAACTATTGTAGCAGTATGTGGAGTTTCACCTGCTAACTATTAATGAGGCTTATTGCAAATTAAACAATAGTGCACTAGCCATATAACTGTGTAATATTGGGGTTTGTGCAAAGTGAAAATTAAAGCATTGTAGAACGCAACTGTGCAACTGTCGGCTACATGATTTACAATAGTGTGTCTTGGAATCCACAACCCATTTTTCAGTCAGTATAGCAATGCAGTACATCAACACTGAGGACAACAATCATCAATCAACAAAGAATTAAAAGCGGGTGAGACTGCTACAGTGGGCCTTCATCAACAATATACATAACAGTATAAAATATATTTAAAAACAAAGATGATGTGACTTACCATACGAAAGTGCTGGCAGGTCGATAGAAACACAAACAAACACATACATACACACAAAATTCTAGCTTTCGCAACCAATGGTTGCTTCGTCAGGAAAGAAGGAAGGAGAGGGAAAGACGAAAGGATGTGGGTTTTAAGGGAGAGGGTAAGGAGTCATTCCAGTCCCGGGAGTGGAAAGACTTACCTTAGGGGGAAAAAAGTACAGGTATACACTCGCACACACACACTTATCCATCCGCACATACACAGACACAAGCAGACATTTGTAAAGGCAAAGAGTTTGGGCAGAGATGTCAGTCGAGGCAGAAGTAAAGAGGCAAAGATGTTGTTGAAAGACAGGTGAGGTATGAGCACTGGCAACTTGAAATTAGCGGAGGTTGAGGCCTGGCAAATAATGAGAAGAGAGGATATACTGAAGGGCCAGCTTCATCCTGACCCACAACTTCTTCACTTTTGAAGGCCAGACATACCAACAATTAAAGGGAACAGCCATGGGTACCAGGATGGCCCCATTGTAGGCCAACCTATTCATGGGTCACTTAGAGGAAGCCTTCTTGGTTACCCAGGCCTGCCAACCCAAAGTTTGGTACAGATTTATTGATGACATCTTCATGATCTGGACTCACAGTGAAGAAGAACTCCAGAATTTCCTCTCCAACCTCAACTCCTTTGGTTCCATCAGATTCACCTGGTCCTACTTAAAATCCCATGCCACTTTTCCTTGAAGTTGACCTCCATCTGTCCAATGGCCAGCTTCACACATCCGTCCACATCAAACCCACCAACAAGCAACAGTACCTCCATTATGACAGTTGCCACCCATTCCACATCAAACGGTCCCTTCCCTACAGCCTAGGTCTTCATGGCAAACGAATCTGATCCAGTCCGGAATCCCTGAACCATTGCACCAACAACCTGAAAACAGCTTTCACATCCCGCAACTACCCTCCTGACCTGGTACAGAAGCAAATAACCAGAGCCACTTCCTCGTCTCCTCAAACCCAGAACCTCCCACGGAAGAACCACAAAAGTGCCCCACTTGTGACAGGATACTTTCCGGGACTGGATCAGACTCTGAATGTGGCTCTCCAGCAGGGATATGACTCCCTCAAATCCTGCCCTGAAATGAGATCCATCCTTCATGAAATCCTCCCCACTCCACCAAGAGTGTCTTTCCGCTGTCCACCTAACCTTCGTTACCTCTTAGTTCATCCCCATGAAATCCCCAAACCACCTTCCTTACCCTCTGGCTCCTACCCTTGTAACCACCCCCGGTGTAAAACCTGTCCAATGCATCCTCTCACCACCACCTACTCCAGTCCTGTAACCCGGAAGGTGTACATGATCAAAGGCAGAGCCACGTGTGAAAGCACCCACGTGATTTACCAACTGACCTGCCTACACTGTGAAGCTTTCTATGTGGGAATGACTAGCAACAAACTGTCCATTCGCATGAATGGACACAGGCAGACAGTGTTTGTTGGTAATGAGGATCACCCTGTGGCTAAACATGCCTTGGTGCACGGCCAGCACATCTTGGCACAGTGTTACACCATCCGGGTTATCTGGATACTTCCCACTAACACCAACCTGTCAGAACTCTGGAGATGGGAACTTGCCCTTCAGTATATCCTCTCTTCTCGTTATCCGCCAGGCCTCAACCTCCGCTAATTTCAAGTTGCTGCCACTCATACCTCACCTGTCTTTCAACAACATCTCTGCCTCTTTACTTCCGCCTCAACTGACATATCTGCCCAAACTCTTTGCCTTTGAATATGTCTGCTTGTGTCTGTGTATGTGCGGATGGATATGTGTGTGTGTGCGAGTGTATACCTGTCCTTTTTTCCCCCTAAGGTAAGTCTTTCCGCTCCCGGGACTGGAATGACTCCTTACCCTCTCCCTTAAAACCCACATCCATTCGTCTTTCCCTCTCCTTCCTTCTTTCCTGATGAAGCAACCATTGGTTGCGAAAGCTAGAATTTTGTGTGTATGTATGTGTTTGTTTGTGTTTCTATCGACCTGCCAGCGCTTTCGTATGGTAAGTCACATCATCTTTGTTTTTAAATATATTTTTCCCGCGTGGAATGTTTCCCATTATATACAGTATAAAATATTATATATTTACATCAAGTACAAAATCTTATCATTCATATCTACTCAGCTTTATAACAAAAACTTTATCCCACTTAATTAGATTATAAAATTACATAAATACATATAGATAAAATAAAACTATTAAATACCAGTACTTTAGTTAAATAGGCATAGTAACATACGGCACAGAAGTCAGGTGCATAATTAGATGCATACATGGATAAAAGATGTTTAGTTTTATCTCAGAATGGTTTGATAATTATGAATTTTTGTTGAGAGAGTTATGAAGCAGACCTACAGATTTGAGCAAAATTACAGGTATTCATTAATGCTGTAGAAGCTGTTGTTTATTAGTAGATTTTTTAGTTCTTTTTTAAATGTATTAATGTTTGGTATTTTTTTGATGTTATCTGGCAATGCGCTGTAAAGAATTTTTGGTTTGTAAACAGCACTGTTCTGATATTCTGATTTGCTGTGCACATCCTTATCATATGTTAAGTACATCACAGTTTGGTTACAGAAAAGAAAAGTAAACTATACATGCCATAGAACTCTTCGTGAGAGACATTTTAGCAGCATTTGAGGACCATGTTCACATACAGGTAACCTTATGTGATCTGAGAAATGCCTTTGACTGTGCTGACCACTTTTGTTTTGCTCACAAAACTTGAGTATTATGAAATATATGACAAAAGTTTAAAACTCATCAAATCGTAGCTTAAAAAAAGGAAGCAAGTAGTGAGTTCAGAAAGTCGTCTGTCAAACACACTTGAGGTTCAACATGAAGTGCCACAGGGATATAAATTAGGACCACTTCTTGTACATATACACAACTTACCGGGACATACTACAGATGCAGCATCATCATCTCAATCAACAGCAGAACCACCATCAGAGACAACAACAGAGCTACTATCACAAGTGGTGGCAGCATCAGCATTGCCAGAATCAGGAATATAATCATCACACTAACAAGTGAAGAAGCAACAATAGAAGAACCAACAACATCAACAGAAGAAACAACAGCAGAAGAATCAATAGGAGGCACTCATAACAAGAGAAAAACTTCACCACCATACCATCTTAAGGATTTTTAGTAGAAACTGAGAGGAAAAAAAAAAAAAACAAAAACAAAACATTAAGATAAGTAATATACAAAAAGTTGTGTCTGGCCAGTTTAGAGTAGATAATTTTGATGACATCACATCTAGAACAGCAAATAATAATCTTATTATGCATTTGAATATTGGAGGTTTGTCAAGTACTTTGGTCACTAAGCTTCATGATTAAGAAATATTTCTAGAGAGAACAAAATGGTCTGTAAAGGTTATTTGCTTAAGTGAACATTAGCTTAAAGGTGAAAATACAAATTTATTGGACAAACTTACAGATTATGAAGTAGCAGTTAGCTTATGTAGAGACAGTGGGTATGGAAGTTCATGTATTCTGGTTCATTCATTAGTAAAATACCAAATTAAGCAAAATTTAAATAATTTAAATGAAGAACACACATGTGAGACATGAAGCATAGAACTTAAGGACTATAACATGCTGATTATTCAGCATATATGGTACCCATGCTTACTCAGTCTCCTGCAGTTTTCTGGCCAAACTTGAAAATTTACTCCACCAACTCAAAACTGAAAAGTAAAAAAATTGTTTTTTTTGTGCTGATTTTAATATAGATGTGAGAAAAAATGGCAAATTTGCCTTTAAGATGATGGAGCTGATACCCACACATGGTTTTATTCTAAATTTTGTAGAAATGACAAGGGTAACTGCTTTGTCAGCATCCTGCGTAGATAACATTGCTAGTAGCTTAAACTACAGAGTAACAGAAAAATGTGTAGTAAGCTTAGGGATCTCAGACCACAGGGCTCTATTAGTGTCATTACCCTGTGTTAGCCCAAAGCACACAAATAAGAGAATCAGAAATTTTAGACAAGAAAATATAGAAAGGTTTGTCAATAAAATCAGCCTCATCTCATGGCCATTTACTGCTAAGTCCTCAGTAAATGAAAATTTAAATAACTTTCTGGAGGCCTTCTTGATGGTTTTCAATGAATGCTTTCTTTTTATAACTATACAAACGACACACCTAAGAAGGGTTCATGGATAACAAGGGGTGTTCAAATTTCAAGCTTGAGGAAAAGAGAACTTCATATGGAGGTGAAAGTCAATCTTTCGAGGAAGAATGTTTTCCCTATAGACTGAAGTATGCACAAATATGACCCATTTACAAAAAAGGCAGATACTGAAATGAGTAATTATTGACTAATTCATTGTTATCAACATTTTCCAAAATATTTGAAGAGCTGCTTGTAACCAGATAGTTAACTGTAATAATCTGCATAATATTATCCGGAACAATCAGCATGGTTTCCAAAGAGGACACTGCACTGTGCAAGGCATTAATGAACTTATTACAAAATTTAGCAGTAGTCTAGATAAAAATATGAATGTATCAGACATCTTTTGTGACTTGAGTAAAGCCTTTGACACAGTAGACCACAAATTACTACTTCGCAACTACAAGCATATGGTTTTAGTGAAAATTCATTGAGGTGTATTCCTATTAAACAGGAAACAAAGAACAGTAATAGAAGAAACTGGTAATAGATTCCTCTCAAGTTGGAAAAGGACAGAACAAGGTGTGCCACAAGGTTTTGTCCTTGGGCCAATATTGTTCTTGTATTATATAAATGACCTGCTGATTAACATAAATTCAGACACTATTCTGTATGCGAATGACTCTACAGCAATAGTCTGTTGCAAGAAAAGTGAAAATTTAATTAGTCATCTTCAGCAGTCTCTGGGTGAGAAATAATGGTCTGGAATTAAATCTAACAAAGACTCAAATCATTCACTTTACCACAAAAAAAACTGTACAGGATATACCAGAAATACCAAATGAGGGTAATCACCTAGCCACCCCAAACTGTACCAAATTTCTAGGTGTAATTCTGAACAAGAATTTATCATGGACAGACCATGTAGATGCCACATGTCACTGTCTAAATAATCTAATATTTGCAATGAATGTTATAAGCTGTATAATAGAAACACCAGTCAAAAAAGTTGTATATCATGCATATTTTGTATCTCTGATTAGATATTGTATAATTTTTTGGGGATCAGAGAAAATAAACTTTCAGAGAGTCTTTAGGCTACAGAAAAAAATCATTAGAGCCATGGCAGGTGCAGAAAAAAGACAATCGTGCAAAACTACCACACTACATTGCCAAGCAGTACATAGTACGTCTCTCCCTGTGAAAGATTCCAGAGTTAGGACTTCCCCTCATTTGGATCTCTGGGAGGGGAACACATTGAGAGTAGACATATTTGAAAGGAAGAAAGAGACAGTGAAGGAAGGAAAGATAAGGACTGGAACATGGAATGTGAGGACACTACTGCAAACAGGAAAGCTAGAGAATGCAAAACAGGGGATGAAATGGAACAGATTAGATGCCCTAGATGGGGAGAGAATGGAGAGATAGAAAATTGAGATTATAAGCTCTTTTACTCAGGGGAAATCAAGAATGCTGTAAATGGAGTAGGAATATTGATAGGGCAAAAGCTAAAAAATAAGGTAATCAAGGTACAATATATTGATGGAAGATTGATGATGATACAACTGATGGGTAGTTCAAAAAGATTTGGTGTTAATACATGTATATAAGCCAACCTGCCAGCACAGAGATGAGGAATAAAAGAACTCATAGAGAAAGAAAATTGAAATGCCTGCATTATCATCATAGGGGACTGGAATGCAATGGTGGGTGAAGGAAGAGATGAAGATACAGTAGGAAAATTTGGATTATGAATAAGAAATGAGAGTGGTGAACAAATAATTAGTTTCTGTAAAGAAAATTCATTAGCAATGGGCAACACATTATTTGAACACCACAAAAGGAGATGTCACAGATGTATATCAAATTTGAATGAGAAAGATATCAGTTGGACTACATTCTGATACAAGAAAGGTTTAGGAGCTGTCTGAGGAATGTAAAAACTTATCCAAGAGCAGATATAAATTCAGACGACAACCTAGTAGTAGGAGAAATACAAGTGAAGTTGAAAGAAGTCTGTAGAGGTAAAGGAAAAGAAAGAATAAACACAGAAAGACTCAAAGAGATAGTAAAGGCATCAGATTTGGAAAACAAATTTATGGAAAAATGGGAAAGAGGTAGTGTTGATGAAAGTGTTAATGACAAATGGATAACAATGAGGGAAGGACTTATGCACTCTGCCAAAGAAGTACTAGGAATTAGAGTATCCCAATGATCCAGGAAAGAATGGATAACAGTAAACATGTTGAAATAGATGGAAGATCAGAGAAAGTGGGAAAATGTAGAAACTGAAGAAGGCAAAAAGAGGTATGGGAAACTGAATAATGAATTAAGAAGAGAAATTGAAGAAGCATGGGAAAAATGGATGAAACAGAAATGCAATGAAATGGAGAAAATGGAGAAAGAGGGAAGTATGAAATGATGTATAGATTGGCTAGTGAGATAGTTGTTAAACATAAAAGAAATAGGAATAACATGGAAATAGAAGAGTGAATTGTACTCTGGCAGAAGAACCACATGAGGGTTTGGGCAGATGCCAGGAATATATTGAATGTCTGTATAAGGTGAATGAAATACAAAGTGAAATTAAGGTTGAAGAGGAGCAAGATGTGCTGGAAGGTGGAAAGGGATCCACCATCTTGGAAGCAGAAGCTGAAAAGGCGCTGAAGGAGATGAAGAATAGGAAGGCATGTGGAACTGATGATTTGCCAGCAGAACTGTTGAAGAGTCTGGGAAACAAGGCAAAAAAAAGAAACAGCTACCTCTGTAAAGAGATATATGAAAAGGGGAATTGCCTGAGAACTTCCTTGCAACAGTTATGATACAAATAGAGAAAAAGAGAAACACTAATAAATGTGAAGAGCATAGGACCATCAGTCTAATTTCTCATGCAGCTAAAGTGTTGCTGAGAGTGTTGAATAGAAGGCTGTATGGCAAGCTGGATAGAGCGATCACAGAGGAGCAATTTGGATTTAGAAGAAGAAAAGGAACAAGAGATGCTGTTGGCCTGTTACAAATTAAAGGGGAAAGATATATGGAAAAAGGTAGAGAAATCTTTGCCGTTTTCAAGGATTTAGAAAAGGATTTTGACAGAATTCAGTGGAACAAGCTGATGGATATTTTGAGGAGGAAAGGAGTAGAATGGAAAGAGAGATGACTGATACAGAATCTATATTTACACCTGAAAGTAAGGATAAGGATTGAAAATGAAATGTCAGAAGGAAGTATCATTGGACAAGGTGTGAGACAAGATTGTTGCCTTTCCCCACTGTTGTTTAATGCATACCTTGAAGAAATTATTGCGTAAGGCTTAGATGGGAAAAGAGGAATATGTATTGGTGGAAACAGAATCGAATGTATAAGACTTGCTGATGACATGGTATTAGTGGCAGAAAGTGAGCAGACAGTAAATAACATGGTGAAACATCTGAATGAAGCTTGTGTGGAATATGGGATGCAAATGAACACAGCTAAAAGAAAGAGTATGGTCATCAGTAAAAGACGCAGACTGTCCAGTATTAAAGTAGGACAATGTACCATTAGCCAAGTAAGTGCATTTAAATATCTTGGAAGCACAATTACTGAAGACTTGAGATGTCACCCGGAGGTGAAAACTCGAACTGGCATAGTGAAGGAGGCATTCAACAGAAAGAGGAGACTCTTATGTGGCAAATTAGATAAAAGTCTAAGGAAAAGGCTTGGCAAATGTTTTGTCTGGAGTGTGGCACTATATGGGGCAGAAATATGGATGCTGAGACAAGAGGATGAAAAAAGATTTGAAGCATTTCAGACATGGATATGGAGGAGAATGGAGAGAATAAGCTGGATGGAAAGAGTGAGTAATGAAAGAGTATTGGAAATGGTTGGTGAGAGAAGATGCCTGCTGAAGGTTGTAAGAGAAAGGAAAAAGAACTGGTTGGGACATTCACTGAGAAGGGAGTGCTTGCTAGCAGATGCTTTGGAAGGACTGGCTTGTGGGAGAAGACTGAGAGGAAGAAGGAGATACAAGATGATAGATAACATAAAGGGAAGATGAAATTATGCAGACCTGAGGAGGATGGCAGAAGACCGGACAGCATGGAGAACTACCATGTGAAAACCTGCCTTTTGGCAGAATACTAATGATGATGATGATGATGATGATGATGTGCAGACTTCTGTTCAAGGCCCTTGATCTTATGGCTGTTCCTGGCCTCTATATCTATGAGACAATTAAGTTTTTTTTTAACAAAACCCACATATTTTTGAGGATAACCTGTTTAAGCATGATCAACTCATAGGCTAAAACTGCTGGAGAAGACACCTTACTATATGAGTATCAGGCTGGGAAATAAAGTCTGTGAGAAATTTTAAAATTATGAATCGTAAGAATTTGGACATCATTTAAGAAAATACCTAGCAAGTAAATATTATTACAGTGTAGAAGAATTTATGACTGACTGTCACAAACAACTGTGCCTGATGTTACATTTTATTCTGTCATCCTAAAAAAGTACTTTAAGTAAATACTTACTCTTAATTTTACTTTGTTTTCAACATGATTATTTTAAATCATTTTGTAGTAGTAAAAATTACAAAATACCTATAATTAATCTGTATACTTACAATTAGAAAGTAGCTTTAAACTGATGAGTCACCTATATCCCAATCGTCTGATTGTATCTGACATGTTATCTGACAATAAAGTTTCTCTTCTCTTCTATTCTATTCTATTCTATTCTATTCTATTCTATATGCATGCAGATGATACAACTTTTCTGTCTGTAAACCATTTATTTCATAACCCTGCTAGAAGTATAAATTTGGCAACACAAAATGCAGTATCATGGTTTAATGTGACTGGTCTACTAATAGATGAGAAAAAGTCCCAGGTTATGTGGTTCAGTCTATCAAAGACTGTAAAAATAGAAAAACAAAATGCAAAATTTTTAGGTATCATACTTGACAATAAACTAAGGTGGAACTCTCATGTTGAACACATAGTGGTTAGGCTGTCAAGAGTTATATATCTGCTGAAGAGACTGAATGTGTAAGTACAGCACGTTTCACTTTTTTCAATCTGTTTTAAGGCATATATATCTCCAGTGAATCAGCAAAAAAATAAATGAAATTTTGGTGATCCAGAAGAAAGCAATCAGAGTAACAGCAAAGGAGGATAACAGGAGACACTGTAAAACATTGTTCACTACATACAGAATGTTAACAGTTATTAATCTATGTATTTTTGACAATGTTAACTCTATACTGGCTGAACTACCAAATTTAGGTTAACAAATCAAAGCCATGACTACAATACAAGGATATACACTTCTCTGCTCTTGCCACAAAGTAGATTAACAAAAACTCACAATAGCCATAACTACATGGCAATTGAAATATATAACAAATTGTCTAAACATGCCACAAGCATGCCAATCAAAGTATTTAATGAAAAATCACACAACTTCTATTCATTATAAGAATTTTTTAGATTAGATTAGATTAATACTTGTTCCATAGATCATGAATATGACACTTCGTAATGATGTGGAACATGTCAGATTAATAAAAGATGCCTGTACAAGATATTACATTACACAAAATATTGCATGACACTTAATTTATATCTAAAAATTCAGCCAATGAGTAGAAGGAGTTGTCATTTAGAAATTCTTTTAATTTATTTTTAAATGTTAGTTGGCTATCTGTCAGGCTTTTGATGCTGTTTTCTAGGTGACCAAAGACTTTTGTGGCAGCGTAATTTACCCCTTTCTGTGCCAAAGTCAGATTTAACCCTGCATATTGAAGATCACCCTTTCTCCTGGTGTTATAGCTATGCACACTGCCATTACTTTTGAACTGGTTTGGATTATTAACAACAAATTTCATAAGTGAATATATATACTGTGAGGTTACTGTGAGGATCCCTAGATCCTTAAATAGATGTCTGCAGGATGACCACGGGTGGGCTCCAGCAATTATTATGATTACACGTTTTTGAGCAATGAATACTTTTCTACTCAACAATGAATTACCCCAGAATATGATGCCATACGAAAGCAGTGGATGAAAGTAGGCATAGTAAGCTAATTTACTGAGATTCTTATCACCAAAATTTGCAATAACCCTGATAGCATACGAAGCTGAACTCAGACGTTTCAGCAGACCATCAATGTGTTGCTTCCAGTTTAATCTCTCATCAATGGACACACCTAAAAATTTTGAAAATTCTACCTTAGCTACAGACTTCTGTTCAAAGTCTATATTTATTACTGGAGTTGTGCCATTTACTGTGTGGAACTGTATATACTGTGTTTTATCAAAATTTATTGAGAGTCCATTTGCTGAGAACCACTTAATAATTTTGTGAAAAACATCATTCACAATCACATCACTTAGTTCTTGGTTTTTGGATGTTATTACTATACTTATATCATCAGCAAAAAGAACTAACTTCGCATCTTCATCAATGTGGAATGGTAAGTCATTAATGTATATCAAGAACAGTAAAGGACCTAAGACCGAACCCTGTGGGACCCCGTACTTGATAGCCCCCCAGTTTGAGGAATCAGCTGTTGTTTTAACATTACATGAACCACTTATTTCAACTTTCTACATTCTTCCAGTTAAGTATGAATTAAACCTTAAACCATTTGTGCACTGCCCCCCTCAAACCATAATGATTTAGCTTATCTAAAAGAATTCCATGATTTACACAATCAAAGGCCTTTGAGAGATCACAAAAAATACCAATGGGTGATGTACGGTTATTCAGAGCATTTAATATTTAATCAGTGAAAGTGTATATAGCATTTTCTGTTGAAAAGCCTTTCTGAAAACCAAACTGACATTTTGTTAGTACTTTATTTTTACAAGTATGGGAGGCTACTCTTGAATACATTACTTTCTCAAAACTTTTGATAGAGCTGTCAGAAGAGAGATTGGGCGGTATATGTTGACATCCAACGTATCCCCCTTTTTATGCAATGGTTTTACAATGGCATATTTCAGTCTATTGGGGAAAACACCCTGCTGCAAAGAGCTATTACATACGTGGCTGAGAATCCTACTTATCTGTGGGGAACAAGCTCTAAGTACCTTGCAGGAAATGCCATCAATTCTGTAAGAGCTTTTACTTTTCAGTGAGTTTATTATTTTACTGATTTCAGAGGGTGAGGTTGGTGGAATTACAGTTGTTTCTAACTGCACAGGTATGGCCTCTTCTATTAGTAGTCTTGCCTCTTCTAGTGAAGATCTAGATTCTATTTTCTCCACAACATTTAAAATATGATTATTGAAAATATTTTCAATTTCTGATTGTTTGTTAGTACACTTGTCATTCAGTTTTATGGCACTAAAGTCTTCCTGTGCTCTTGGTTGCCTTGTTTCCCTTTCAATAACATTCCAAATTGCTTTAATTTTATTATCAGAGTTACTGATCTCAGACATGATACACATGCTTCTGGACTTTTTAATAACTTTTATTAGTACCACACAATAGTTTTTATAATATTGAACAATTTCAGGGTCAGTACTCCCTCTTGCTGTTAGATACAGTTCTTTTTTACAGTTGCAAGATATTCGTATTCCTTTAGTTAGCCAACGTTTTTTATATGTTTTCTTGGAATTATGTTTAACTATTTTCTTGGGAAAACAATTTTCAAATACCCTTAAAAATGTATCGTGAAATAAGTTATACTTCAAGTTTGCATTGGGTTCCTTATACACTTCATCCCAGTCTAGCTCCTGTATGCTTTCCCTAAAGTTTGCAATATTTATATTGTTAACTGAACACACTGCTTTGAGAGTCTGATTTGATATACTGCATGGAGCTATGTCATGTATTGTAACTAGCTGTGCACCTTGATCTGAAAGACTATTCTCAACAGGATAAGCATTTATGTCCTTAAACTTATCTTGGTCTATAAAAAAGTTATCTATCACTGTACTGCTGTTCTTTGTTATCCGAGTAGGAAAATCAATGACGGAGCTCAAATTGAAAGAACTGAGTAATACTGCAAGGTCATTCATCCTATTACACTCTATCAGGGAATCAACACTGAAATTCCCACAAATGATAATTTGCTTCCCCCTGTCTGACAGACAGCACAACAAAGCATCCAAGTTTTCTAGAAATAGCTGGAATTTCCCTGAGGGGGACCTATACACTGTTACAGTTATGAGAGTGCCATCATTTAGTTTAAGTTCAGTGGCACATGCTTCCATATGTTGCTCTACACAAAATTTTTTGTTTCTAATTTTTTTACACTGTGGAAGCTTTTGACATACATGGCAACTCCTCCTCTCATCATATTATCTCTACTTACATGTGCAGCTAATTTGTACCCATTGATGCTAACCTTTTGCATATCAACTTCAATCAAAGAATGGAAAATGCAGGATGGAATGTAACAATATTATGAAAGCTGCTATATCAACTTAAATATGTAAAAATATATCTAAAAGTAAACTTACCAAATGAAAGTGTTGGTATGTTGATAGGAGACAATAAAAAACACACAAACACACACACAAATTTCAAGCTTTCACAACAAACGGTTGCTTCATCAGGAAAGAGGGAAGGAGAGGCAAAGACAAAAGGATGTGGGTTTTAAGGGAGAGGGTAAGGAGTCATTCCAATCCCGGGAGTGGAAAGACTTACCTTAGGGGGAAAAAGGGACAGGTATACACTCGCACACACAGACACACATCCATCCGCACATATACAGACACAAGCAGACATTGTAAAGGCCTTTAATCTAAATTGGAATCAGGACAGTGAGATTCAATTTGAAGTTCTGGGTTTATCAATATGTGGGGACACAAGCTCTATGGACTTCTACCCCCGAGAATATCACTGCAAAAACAATATCTCTGGACCTTGGGTAGTGTGTTCTGAGACACCAAGTGTTTAAGTTGTATCTGTCCGTATAATGTGTATAAATAAATATTGTGTATGTGAATCAATAATGTTGACAGTCTTTACCCATAATGAATATTGTGTCTGTTACCCAATTCCTACACTGATGACTTCAAGTTTTTCGACAACCGTGCGGCGACATTTTTGTGTGACATGTTCTCCACCTCCACCCGACATGAGAATCCAACACCTTGCCGACAAGGATCCTACACACACAGATGGTCAGCCAGCTACAGTCACTGATATCAAGTGTTGTGAGTGTTTATCTAATGACTTTTCACTGCTACAAGCAGAAAATTGCAATTCTTTTGTGTTTAATACCCACACAACAATGCAACCATTGTCACATCAGTTCACATACAAGGACTACAATACTGAACTTACATTGACCATAGCACCTTTAACAAACACTGAAAATAGTGCTATGAGTGCTTATGTGGACACTAACCTCATCAGACTACATAACAAAGGACCAACAACCATTGGCGGTAATGCACAATGGCGCTACTCTGCTGCCCCCACCATTCTTGAGTGCAATATTCCAATTGATATACATTTAGCTAGTACTAATGCTACTCGCAAGTCTCCTTATGAGCTGAGTGGCTCTATCATTATTGAGATATCAAGCATTGACAGGCTAATCATGGACACCAACCACAGTGACGTAACAAAATGCCAAACAATCAGTGACAACAAATAAATATGCAGGTCAGTGTATTTGGTGGCCTCAGGGACAGACAGTGCTGGTTAACTGTGATTTTGGACAGAACAGCATATTTCCATGAACCACTTTCGCTCTCACATCATGCGGGTGATGTCATGGCAGCCGCGTTGCATACCGCGGTACGCCTTGGATGTGACGTCACAGCCCCACTGGCCGCACCATTCCCTACATCCAGCTTGCACTGGAATATGCTGATGCTCGCTATGGCTGCATGACATTACCATTTTACCATGACTACACATCAACAGCTACCAGGATGCCACAACAGATGCATCACCAGCACTACGACCAAAAAACAGATATCAGAATTACAAGCTGACTACTACACCACTCGCACTGACAATGAAGGGCATCAAGTTCAAGCCAGACATCGCCACCACACCTACAGTGAAATCCACACCACATGGGCTGATGACCTGCCACGAATTTATCCAGCTGACAGTGATTACACAACACGCTGCTGATCCTATGGGCACACCGCACGGACCTCCTGTGCCACGATGGCTTCTGCCTGACCGTGACTTCACCCCACCTACTGCGACATGTGTTACGACTGAGGGGTATGATGCTGTTAACAAGAACTTACTTGCCACACCATCTGCACCATTCACTACATTTCATTACATCGACGCCACCACAGCAACCACGAGGGCTGCAATGCAACTAAAGGGACAGTGTGCACAGTGCACACATGGACAAACAACACCAGAAAATTGTGATATCCAACGAAACTACATTTGTTCTGCAGTTCGCCGATGCGTCTATATGGTGACACCCGCCAATCCACAGGTGTGACATCACTGCCTGAGTGGCTGCAACACGCGCCAGACCACAGCTCCAACCAGAATATTATGCCACACCATGCTGACAGGTACAACAAACAGGTGCCATACCTCATCAGGCCACCACAGTTGGTCTGAGCAACACCTTTCAGCTACTGAATGATGATAACTCAGTGGGAATAACACAAAATGACCACTACAGGAATGACCTACCATCTATCAAACTCCACCCACAACTATCAAACTCCACCTGCTGCCCATTCACAAAGACTCACCAGAAGTATGGTTTGCTTTATGCAAATGTATGATGAGGACAGCAGGGATAAAGGAATAAAGGATGACTAGAGCAAGCTGTTAATACTTCTCAACCATCTCAGCGAACAAGCGGATCTCATCAGCAATATACTGCTAAATACTTCAACTGTGCACAAATATAAGATGATGAAGTCACTAATATTGCAATGATTATCACATGTGCTGGAGGAACAGCTGCACCTTGCCATAAATGGCATTATGGCACAAACTGCACCTGAAAATTGATAACAACCTACTGCCAGACTGGGCCCTATGGTCATTATGGCTATTGAAGCTTCCAGACCAGATACAGACAGCAATTCTAGTACATGTGGACACACCATTGAGAACGGGCCTAAGACTGGCCAATAGGATGCTGGCACTTGCATGCCACCAGACCCTGATCAGTGCCAGGACATGTATCTATGACAGCCACACCAGTAATGGAAACGGTGCACAACAGACAACAAAACAGCAGCAGCAGCAACAGCACCCACAGTGCAAAACACTGCACACAGACCCTGGTCAACTTCCTCCTCCCTCTGCAACTGGACTGCAGCCACCTTGCAGGCCATGACCACTGCAGTGCCACAACAATCACGGCACATGGACCCAGCTCCTGCAGGAAATAAACAAACAAGGAAGACAGCTGACACCCGGACTGCCACAACACAGCCCAACCAAAACAAAATGACAAGTGGCTACTGCTGGTTTCACTCGCGATTCAGTGCCGACACATGCCACTGCTGACAACCATGCAGCTACCCAAACTACACAGGTGCACCAGTCCACTGCCCTACATTAAGCTGCCTTTCTACTGGAGACACCAAAGCACATAAAATGCAAGACACATGGACAGACAGCACATGACCGTTTGTTTATGATCGCTGGTTACAACAGCATGCTGGTTGAGACAGGTGTGGACATCAGCACACTACCCCCACATCTCACCACAGGAGGTTACAAGCCCTCAACCATAAAACTCCAAGCGGTGAATAATTCAATAATACCAGTAATGGGGACAACCTCCTCGACACCTGGCTAGACGACCACACACCACGTCCATGGACTTCCTTTGTAGCTGAAACATCGGAACTGGTGTTTGGAACGAACTTCTTCCATCATTACTGCCTCATCCCAGACCTCAGCAGGGCTCTGTTATTACAAGGTGATGGACTACACCTTATAGGGTGCGTCTGCAGTGACAGTGCACCATCCACCACAGACCCTTTCCCTCCAGGAGACTGCAGCGGATCTTGCATTATAGAATGCAACATTGTGCAATGAACTCCATGAAAAGATCATGGATTATGAGAAGATCTGCAAAGTGAACAATGAAACATGTACAGAGAATGAGCATCTACATAGCCGCCATCATGAACTGTACAGCCAACTGCAACAAATCCAGCAGCAACTACAGATGGCTCGGCCCACCTGGTGTCACACGATAACTTTACAACCACTAGCACGGATACACAAGTTAGTACAGTGCCTATTATACTTGGTGACACAGCTCTCATGAGAGGGGTTGAACAGTGACAGTGTTTACTCTCTTGCGAGCAGGTCGAACAGTGTCAGTCAGTTTTCTGGTCTTGCAAGTGGGTTACCCACCAACAAGGCTACAATCCCTGGGGACAGATCAGACAACAACAGGATACCGCCGCCCCCCCCCCTCCCCGCCGCGCAAACAAAACAGTTAGCACAGTTATGGACAGCACTGTACACAGAATTAACATGACTCTGCGAGTGCCCGCCCCAGACACACGCACACACACACACACACACACACACACACACACACACACACACACACACACACACATGCACACACACACACACACACACACACACACACACACACACACACTTGAGGCGGCCAAGACAGCCAGGATGGTATAATCAGACCTTTGGACAATGCATGGGCATTACCTATCACTATGCGCCCAGGCAGTATATGGCGCCTCTGCGGTGACTACCAGTACCTCAATGCCACAGTGATTATAGATAACTAACTGGTCCTGAATATCCAAGATTTTGTACACAAGCTGGCAAGGGCAACCATCTTTAGCATACTGGGCTGTAAAAGAGCGTACTCCCAAATACCTATTGCCCCGGAGGACATTCACAAAATGGCCATTATCACTCCATTCAGTTTATATGAATTCTTATTCATGCCGTTTGGGTTGAAAAATGCTGCACAGGTGTGGCACAGATTCATTGATGGGTTGTTTTTCAATGTGCCTCACTGTTACTGTTATTTAGATGATGTAATTATATTCTCAAAATCCACGCCTGCATGGAGTATATGACAAGCTGTCACAACACGGTGTGGAAATTAATACTGACAAATGCCAACTGCAACAGCCTAGCATCATGTTCGACGGCCACCTAGTTGACACATTAGACATATGGTCCACACAGGACAAAATTGAGCAGATTACTAACTGGCTCCCTCCCACAAATTACAAAGAACTATGTAAATTTCTAGATGTTATTACTTTCTAACAACAAACCTACCCCATACAGCAGAAACTCTCCACACAACTCCCATCACAGAAGGTCTATGGGGGAAAAGTACATTGAGGAAGAGGAAGCTAACATGGACAGCCAAGATGCAAACTGAATTTGACAACATTAAAGTTGAACTAGCCCACACCATCACACTCGCACTACCTACACTGGATGCTCATTTTATCATTACATCAGGTGCTAGTCACTGAGTGGTAGGTGCTGTATTACAGTAGGAAGTACCAGGGATGACACAACCTATCTTTTTTTCTCAAGGAAACTTACAGACTCTCAGAGGAAGTTGCCCATCTTCGACTGCAAACTACCGGCCATGTATGAAGTGGTGATCTTCTTTTACAACGATGTTGAAGGGAGACCACTAACTGTCTATAGAGACCATTGACCATTAGCTGTGCAGTAAAGAATCCATCTGCCAATGCCACACCATGCAGGTTTAGGCACTTGGACCACATCTCATAGTTCACAGCAGACATTCGCCAAGTGCACAGAGTGGACAATATGGTTGTGGGCTACCTGTCCTGCCTTACAGCCATGACCAATCAACTGGATTTTGATCATCTCACCGATGCATGGACAACAGATATGGACCTGGAACAATTCTTGTCAGGCAGAGACAAGGGATTACAACTATGACAATGACCAGTGCCTGGAACCAACAAAGTAGTTTGGTGCGATGTGTCAACGAGGAGGCAATGACCTTACATCTCTGCCAACTATCGCCAAACAATATGCGGCTTACTCCATAACTTAGCTCACCCTTGAGTGTGCCCCACAATGAAACTAGTTTCAGAGTGTTATGTGTGGCCGAATATGAAGAAGGATTGTGCCACTTGGACATGAGAGTACATTCCTTGCCAGAGCGTGAAGACAGGACAACACAACCAACTACTGTTAGGGCACTTCCCTGTCCCAAAGGGCCACTTTTTCCATTCATGTATAGATTTAGTGGGGCTACTAGCTGAATCTAATGGATTTCATTATATCCTATTAGTCATTGACTGAACGACTTGGTGGGTGAAGGCCGCTCCACTCAGGGACGTATCAACAGAGACAGTGGCAAGATCATTCATTGACCTATGGATAGTGAGATTTGGCTGCCCTGAGTCGCTAGCAACTGATCAGGGTAGACAATCTGAATTGACCCTGTTTACAGAATTGTGCCGCCTCTGCAGCTGCCACTAATTCCATACCACAGCCTACCATCTACAGTCAAACAACGTAGTGGAATGGTGGCACCTCATGCTGAAAATGGCACTGGTGTGCCATGATAACGAATAGTCAGAGTCCCTACCCTGGGTGCTGCTGGGTATCAGAATGCCTCACTAAGAGGACCTCAGTGCCTCGCTAACAGAGATCCTATACAGCGAAGAGATTTGCCTCCCAGTGCAATCTGTCACACAGACAATGAACAAAGGCAACAAGGACCTCCCAGACCTCGTACGATGGGTCAGAGAACGGATACGCAGCATCACAGTCCCACTACCATTGCACCACTGTATTTGTGCACAAAAACCTACTGACTTTATTCACGTAATGCTATGCACAGGTGCCATTAAGCCAGCACTGCACCCAGTATACAGTGGAACATATAAAGTACTAAGACAGAGACACAACACATTCAAGATCATGCTAGCTATCAAACCTACTACTGTGTCCATCAATAGACTGAAGCCAGCATGGACTTTGGCGGAGACGCTGTGGAACAATACCGCCCCTTTGATCCCACGCCACGACACAATCCCTTTTCCATCACTATCTTCCTGAAGATATCACAGTGCCTCTACATGAAATGATGATTGTGGTATCTGGCATGTACAAAAACCAACAGGTCAGCAACAGCACGGTCTCGTAATCATTGTACCATTCCACACTGATACCACAGTCAGTCGATACAGCTGCACTGTTATCTATGCTATCCAGGGAGAGCATCCCACATGTGTAAGCCCCAGGCCACAACATTGGAAACCAGACACAGGATCAGCCTACACACCCAGCACAGGATGCATACAACCTCCGGCTGATGACCTAACAATGGCACCTTCAGTACCACCTACTGAGCCAATACCGATGTCACGAACATGCAGACTGCTGCACTGACCAAGACATCTAGATGAGTACAAGTTAGCATCTCCAGAGATGACCTGCACCATACTGCAACACAACTTCAGCACTCCATGCCTTTGGGGGGAGCACTGTGGGAACACAAGCTCTATGGACTTCCGTCCAGTGCGTATGTGAATCGGTAATGTTGACAGTCTTTACATTGTGTCCATTACCCAATTTTGACACATATTTAACAGTGATTGATGGGATATTAGTTGCTTGGTGAGACTAATGAATCTTGCTAACACAAAAGCCATATTTCATTGTGAAAGTGGGAGAGGAATGTTAGGAGAAATTATGCACTAAATCATGTGTATTTACCCACGGCATGAAGTAAGTTTTACATCAGTAAATCAAAGTGCATTGTGTCAAGTTTCTGTAGTTTAAAAATTGTGTGTTGTTAACCAACACAACATTAGTAGTTTTGGTTCCTACTGGCATCAGCTATCCAGGGTTAAAATTTCCTGACACAATTTTTCTCCACCCTGTATTATGTTTAATAAAGTCAATTTTAGTGTTACTTAATGTGCCACATAGCAAGCTAAGTGCCACATTAAGAGGAGGCATGTGACATAAAATTTATGTGACAGTAAGCTATCAGGTGCCTAATGTTACTGAAATCATGGAGTTGTAAGCACTGAGTTGGCTGAGGGGTTAAGGCAAGGACAAGAGGCTAGGCTATCTTCAGTAGCTGTGTTGCTGCCAGCAAGCTAGCAACCAACGACAGGACATTGGTGGTCTGTACTGGGCAAGTAAGGGGTAAGTGAGTGCTGGCTTGAGTAGCAACACATTGTGGGAGGTGCTAGCACTGAGGATGGCAACTGTTGCAATATAGCAGACTGAGGCTACTGAGAAATACTTTAAAAATAAATAATAGTTCACAGTTTCAAATTATAACACCACCACTCACATCAGATTAATCTTGGCACTGAGGTGCATGTATTGAGGAATCAATACTACATGTGTCACAAGAAGTACTCAAGGAAGGTCATAACAATAAATGAATCCATACAAATTACAAAAATATATGCATGTATGTATGTTCTACATCTCCTCCTACACTACTGGACCAATCTCAACCAAACTTGGTACACATATCACTTACTGTTTGGAAAAAATTCCTGTGGGGGTGGGGTTGAAAAAGCACTGTAGCCCACAACATGCGATAACTCTTACTTTAGTACAGATTCAGACATACAATGTAGATCATAGTGCAAGAGTCATTAGCAACTTGTTCTTAGCATCAGTTATCTTCAGTGACTTGACAGGACCCCCCCCCCTTTATAAGATGTGTAATTATAAATCTATGACAGAAGGTGTATTTCCTGACAAATTTAAATGTACAGTTACCTGTAAATGGAGATAAGCAAATTACCTCAGTTCATTGCAGGTGTATTCCACTGCTACCAGTATTTTCAGTTTATTTCAAAATGTGGTTCACTGTAGCACACTGACTCATTTTTAAGGAGATGAAGTGGTACCTATTCCTCAGTTTGAGTCTCATGCAGAATCATTTCCTGACCAGGTCATATATGAAGGGCTTATTTCAATAGTGGTACATGTCCATTTTTGATCATTTTGAGATACAGTCCTACAGTTAAATGAGCGCTGAAAAATCTGCAGTTGAGATACCAGAAATATTCAAGCATGTGGCTTCTTGTTAGAGATGAACTTTTCATTCTGTTTGTTTGGATCATTAATTTCAGAAGCATTATAGGCAGAAAAGTGGAGGTAATGGACTTTTACCACTATTGAAATAAGCACTTCGTATGATCCCACAAATGAAATCCTAGCAGAGGGAAACAACAAGACTCTGTCAAAGACAATGATAGAATTCTACTTCAGAAACTAAAATCTTCTCAAATTTTTGGCATGACTAGAGTCTTAACTTTTTAAAAGAAAGCACATGATGACATTGACTAAATACACCAAGAAAGTTAAACTAAACTCAGAATGGGGAAACATAACACAAGTAGACTAACAAATTTTGGCATTGTGTCCAGATCAGTTCTTAATCCAGATAAATGACTTTGTAAGGACTTTATAGAACTGTTTAAAAATTTTACTGTCTGCTGATGAAGAATATATATTAATAATATATGACTGACATGCTCCTATCAGCTTTCTAAACTTTTGGGTTGGTGGGTTTGGGGAGGGGTCAAAACAGCAAGGTCATCAGTCCCATCCCATCGAATTAGAGAAGGATGGCAAAGAAAATTGGCCATGCCCTTTCAAAGGAACCATCCCAGCATTTGCCTGAAGTGATTTAGGGAAATCACACAAAACCTAAGTCAGTACTCGGGTTTGAACTGTTGTCCTCCCTAATGCAAGTCCACTGTGCTAAGCACTGTGCCACCTCGCTGGGTCTAAATTTTTGCTATTTGTATGTAAAATGGTTATTGATTTCTGAATTATATAACTCCATCCTCAGACATTCTGTATATGATTAACCAGTGAAATGACAATGCAATACTGCAAGCAAGAAAGCTAACTGTAAACATGTCAAACATATATTATTAATAAACACAACTGAAAGCCCATGAATTACATTTGGAGAAACAGATCCCACAAAAACAAGGGCCCCAACACAGCCATAAGCTACATCTTCAGAAGAAGGAAGGACTTTAAGGAACATGAAAGCTGCACAACTGAAATAATAGGAACTGTGATATATGTAGGTAAAAAAGAAAATGAAGTTGTACATATGAAAGAAATTTGTTAACATTTAAGTTATTCCTGCTATGTGCTTTCATCTGTTTCTTTTCTGGTGTTATATTTTTACACCAGTCTTGCTTAGCCATGTAAGCAGAAGACTAAGATTCAATTAAATTGTTCTGTAATTTATGTGTCTTTGGTTTGTGTATCCAATTTTGCCAACGTGAGTATTTCACCACATGTTCAGTATACTTTAAAAAGCCTGATGAGATAGAAGAGTCACTTGTTGCTGCAGCATCAAGCATATTCATAATGACTGAGCATGGATGGACTGAAAATGAAATAAATATATACAATTTACAGGCTTATACCTAGGCAAAGGTCCCGAGTTTGAGTCTCGGTCCGGTACACAGTTTTAATCTGCCAGGAAGTTTCATATCAGCACACATTCCACTGCAGAGTGAAAATCTCATTCTGGAAACATCCCTCAGGCTGTGGCTAAGCCATACCTCCACAATATCTGTTCTTCCAGGAGTGCTAGTTTTGCAAGGTTCACAGGAGAGCTTCTGTGAAGTTAAGAAGGTAGGAGTTGAGGTACTGGCAGAATTGAAACTGTGAGGATGGGTCGTGAGCCGTGTTTGGGTAGCTCAGATGTTAGAGCACTTACCTGTGATAGGCAAAGGTCCCAAGTTCAAGTCTTGGTCAAGCATACAGTTTTAATCTGTCAGGAAGTTTCATAAATACGCCTCTTCTTTACATGCGTATAACACCTACTCATGTTATAAAAAATGGCACACCCACTCAAGGGTTAAGTAACCTCAGTAGCATTAACTTCGCTGCCATGAAAATATCTCACACCTATTTGCTATAATCCACTGGCTGTCTACTACACAAAAATGAAATATTGTCAAATAGACTGAATTTACAAGTGCAGTAAATTTTGTACCATAATTTTACTGGAGATATGCCAAATTATAAATATGTCACAAACAAAAGTATTACATATTACTGATCACAAATTTTCAGTTGGTCCCTCTGTGATCAATGGAAGTTGGCTGACTTTGCACTGCTCTGGAATGTTTAAACTCATTTAAGACCTTAGCTATGTAACAGTAGTGGGTGCTGCAACAAGTAACTGCTGTGAATACAGTGTTGATCTGCATGCGATGTTGTGAATAGTGATTATTAATATTATTTACAGAAATGAGTGAAGAGGCTATACCTGGTCCTCCTAGCAACTCACCATCAACTTCTGTGTCATTTTGTGATGCATTAATCAATTACATGATCGTTTGTTTTATAAGCCATAAGCTGGCTGCTCTGAGAGAAGAATGTGGGGCATGTCTCAGCAAACAATGAGCTACAAGCTGACCACAAGCTTCTGCTGTCAGTATTGTCCACTCAGTGTCCAAGTCAAATTGTGTGACCAGCATTAAAATTGAACAAAAACATCTACCTGTATAAGTTGGCACTGAGTTTCTTCAAGTTCTTTTCACTTGTCCTGCTACTGTACTGAAGTATAATAAATATGTATGGTATTATTCCTAAATTTTCTAAAAGTTGTGACTCTTCTTCTGTATTTGGGAAACCATCCAACACAAAACCTTGTGTTGCACCCCTGAAAGAAACAATTTCCTCACTGAAATATGGTATATCTGTTGCATATTGAATTTTAGTTACTTCTAAAAGTTAAAAGATCTATTATAATAAGATTCAGAGTGTTTCTTAGAAATTGTCTATAGTGTACCTTCCTATTTACAACTTAACAAGTACAAGGAAAGGCAATAATTCACAATACACAATATACAATATACCTGAGAAATGAACAAATGCATAAAAAACATGTTTTCAAGTCAACCAAACTTAAGAGACTGAAAGAAGCCACTGTCATTAATATTTAATCAGGTACAGCACACCAAATGCCTCATTTTTATTAGCAATATTGCTGCAGGCTTCTGAGTCTAGTTAATTACACACCCAAGCTCAAGACAAGTTTCAAGTGACTATAATAGAAAAACCTTAACCAGGCAAACTGAGATTCTAATTGATGAATGAAGCAGTGAGATGTTACAGAAGAGCTACATGATTATGAGCTATGATCTGTTATTTCATTTTGAAAGTTATAGTTTAAAAGCAATACATCTCTCCACTTCTGGAGCTTCTAATACTTTTTTAACATGAGGTTATTGAGAACATGATACACTACCTTGGAACCATTGTTGCTACTTCAATACTTGGAACTAGAAGGTAAGAAGGAACATGAGCTCCAGATCGAAGTTTCTCTTCTATGGCAATTGATAATGATGATGCAGGTATCTCTTCCAAAGTGTATCTCAGTGACTGTCCAGGTGTAACAACTTTCACACCAAACTCCCTTGACAATTCTTCAGCCACTAATAAGAAGCAAATATGGTGAAAAAATCATTTATTATCAATAAGTTGAAACAATGTATGTGGTTGACCAATGATACATCAAAGTAATATACTTTTTTACATTATAATGCTTTCATAATGTTTATAATGGCTGAAAGAAAATATTTGTATGCAATTGTGTTTTCATATTCGTACAAAATTAACAATTGATTGAGAAGGAATATCGAAGGAAAAGTAAGTTGTTTGTGATAAGAATAATGCAGGGTGAGAAGAGTATCCTCTCTCAATTGTTGTTATAGTTCACACACTCCAAATCTCAGCATAAAAGACACATTTACCTTTGAAATCTTGTTTGAATGTAGACAGCTATATTGTCTGTTATTCATTCTACTATTTGAAATAACCACAAATAATAACCCCTTCTTTTTTTACTGGTGTGTCTCTTTTCGTCTTTAAATAGTTTCAAATCTCTTTCATACATTCTTTCATAAGGTTCTATACATCACACTAAGAAGGAGAACTTTCAGGTGTGTGAAATGAGGTATACAATAATAAAAGACAAATCACACAAATTCAGCCTCTAAACTGTATTAACAACAAACTATTATTATACTGTTTAGTGTTGTTCATGCTTATTACAAATAATTTTAATCAAGTGAATTTAACAGGATGCCAATACTTTTAAAAAATCTGCTGCTTTCTTACTTCATCTCCTGTTGGTAGCTTAATATTGATTACACTGTTATTTTGAAAGAAAATGGTTACCAACATCTTAAAATAAACAGTTATTTTTACAATACATCAGTGTTTGTCACAAAGCTGTACAATGAACACTGCTACTCACCATGTAGCTAACAGGAAATTTCAGTTTTTGAATCTAGAGATTCAGATAATTTTTGCAATGAGTGGTTACGAAGTATGTTTCTAATTTTCATTTGAATTGTTTCGGCAGGACTCGAGCCATGCAAGACCAATACCATTAAATTCATAACACTTCAGTTTGGCAAGTAGAATTTTGCTACTCAAAGAATTAAAAGTTTTAGAAAATCAAAGAATGCACCAATGGGATAGTGAGCAAACTGAGAGACAGTTAATAAGTTTTTTGCTCAAGTAAATGAGTCAGTAGTCTACCATAAGCCTCTTTCTTAAACTTTTTTGGGAAGAGTTGAAGAAGAGAGATAAGTCTGTGATTACTTGCAGTTTGCTTATCCCCAGCTTTACATATACATATTTTTTTCTGTTTGTCAAGAAATGTGTGTTTAGTCATCAGATGACTACAAAATTAAGTGAAGGGTAATCCTATCAAGCAAGCACAGTTGATGTTATGCTAGTAACACCATAACATCTACATGAATTACTATTTTTAGTAAGAAAATGAATTTTGCAATATCTTTGAATGCTGAAACAAATGTCTGTTGGTTGCTTACAGTACAATGTGCTTACAGTACTTTCAATGCTTACAGTACAGCACTAGGAAATATAATTTATCTAATATTTGGTTGTTTATTAGGTTTTCCTAGATAGCTTGCCATATGTTATTAAGTGTGGCTGAAATTTCTCCATCCCCCTCCCTCATCTCTACCTCTATCTGTAGGAGTGCCAAGAGTGCCCCAGTCATGCAGTAATTTTCTCCCTATAGTAAGCCATTTATGTACCAAGTATTGTTGAAATTGTCCCAGCATTTGAGATTTATACTTTACAGGCCACCTCTTTCTACTATACCTCTTTCTACATACATAAGAGTTAAATATCATTGGGACTGTCATCAACTCAGCAACCTTGCATGTTATGGATTCATTTCTAATTTTAAATAATTTTATATGCTCTCCTTCACATCCTCACTCCACATCTAAGGAAGCTTGGGGTGTCTTATCTCAATGGTGTGTGAGGTGTGGATGTAAAATTACAGGACTGGTGCTGCCACTGAGACAGAAAGATGAGCGACCAATAGCTATGAACTATGAAGCCTTCTCAGACAAGTGAAGCATCTCTAGCATTTATGGAATGATCAGTGTGGTTGTGACCTAGATTTGTGTAAGAGATGTTATTTTATTTTGCCAGAAAAACGATAAGGGTAATAAAAGTGCAATAAATTGTTGTGAAGTTTCATATGAATCTTTGAAAAACTGCTGCCACTGGTACCTACCTTTTACAGAAAGAAGTGTAGGACAAAGAATGTTTAACAGGTACACAAGTTTTTGAGTGGTTCACGTGTTTCAAAGATGACCAAGAAGATACTGAAAATGATTCATGCTCGAAGTTCTACAACATCAAGAAGGAATGAAAATATTGAAAAAGTATAAGATGCATCTTTTTCTTTGAAAAATTGCTACCAAAATCCAGGTGCATCTTATACTCAAAATTAATTAAAAAAGATTAGATTAGATTAGATTTACTTTCATTCCAATTGATCTGTAGTGAGGAGGTCCTCCTGGATGTGGAACATGTCAGAAAAACAACAATACATGACAAATATTTACAACTAAAACAAATAAGCTAATGTACCATTCCACAGGTCCCAAGTGGAATGATCGTCATTTTTAATGAACACTAAGAGTCATTTTACAAATACTAATGCACTGAATTTAAAATAAAAAACGTTTTTTATTTATTTATAAGGTAATAAACATGTAATACAACTACTGTAATACTTATTTACAATGAACACATTACTGCACTGAAATGGTGCAGAAGTCAGATTATACTTACACACACACACAAATTTTCAATGAACACATCACTGCACTGAAATTGTGCAGAAGTTATGTTGTACTTATATACAAATCAGTTGGTTTTACTAAGAAATTCATCAATGGAGTAGAAGGAGTTGGCCACCAATAAATCCTTTAGGCTTCTCTTAAACTGAATTTCATTGGTTGTTAAGCTTTTTATGGCTGCTGGCAAGTTATTGAAAATGTGTGTTCCTGAATAATGCACACCTTTTTGTACAAGACTAAGTGACTTTAAATTCTTGTGAAGATTATTCTTATTTCTAGTATTGATTCCATGAATTGAGCTGTTGGTTTGAAAAAGTGATATATTTTTAATGACAAATTTCATTAAGGAATAAATATACTGGGAAGCTGTAGTTAGTATCCCTAGTTCCCTAAACAGGCTTCTGCAGGATGTTCTTGAGTTCACACCACATATAATTCTTACCGCACGTTTTTGTGCCCGGAAAACTTTAGCTTGGCTTGATGAATTACCCCAAAAAATAATCCCATATGACATTATGGAATGAAAGTAAGCATAGTATGCCAGCTTTTTCATTTTTATATCCCCTACGTCTGACAAAATTCGCATTGCAAACAGAGATTTGTTAAGACGCTTCAGCAGTTCTGTGGTGTGCTCCTCCCAATTGAATTTATTATCAAGCTGTAATCCCAAGAATTTAACACTGTCCACTTCTTCTATCTTCTTGTCATCATATGTTAGACATATACTCTTGGGACACCCCTTACAAGTTCTGAACTGCATGTAGTGTGTTTTTTCAAAGTTTAGTGACAAAAAATTGGCTAGGAACCAGTGATTAATGTCCACAAATATTTTATTGGCTGATCTTTCTAAGACTACACTTGATTTGCTATTTATTGCAATGTTTGTATCATCGGCAAACAAAACAAACTTGGCATCTGGTAATGTTACTGATGAAAGGTCATTGATATACACAAGAAAAAGTAAGGGCCCCAAAATGGAACCTTGTGGGACCCCACATGTAATTAGTTCCCAGTTGGATGATGCCTGATAGACATGTATCAAGCTCTTTCCTAATAACACCCTTTGTTTCCTGCCAGAGATATAAGATTTGAACCATTTTGCAGCATTTCCTGTTACACTATAATATTCTAGTTTACTTAAAAGGATATTGTGATTTACACAGTCAAATGCCTTTGATAGATCACAAAATATACCAGTTGCCTGCAATTTTTTGTCTAATGAATTAAGCACATTTTCACTGTAAGTGAAGATAGCCTTCTCAATATCAGAACCTTTTAGAAATCCAAACTGTGACTTTGACAGTATGTTATTTGAGATAAGATGGTTATAAAGACGACGGTACATTACTTTTTCGAAAATTTTTGAGAATGCTGGTAACAGTGAAATTGGACGGAAATTTGATGCTATTTCTTTATCTCCCTTCTTAAACAGTGGCTTAACTTCAGCATATTTCAGCCATTCAGGAAATATTCCACTGATAAACGACTGGTTACACAGATAGCTTAATATGTTACTTAGCTCAGAATCACATTCTTTAATTAACTTTGTTGATATTTCATCATACCCACTAGATGTTTTTGATTTTAAAGATTTTATGATGGACATTATTTCTGTTGGGGTAGTGAGGGTCAAATTCATATTATGGAAATTACTTGAAATGTCTGGTCTAAGGTAATCCATAGCAGCATCTACCGAACCTGACAACCCCATCTTTTCAGTAACAGTTATAAAATGTTTGTTAAAAAGTTCTGCAACACTATACACATCTGTCACCAATGTATCATTTACTCTTAATGCTATTTGTTCTTCTTCATGTCTGGTCCTACCGGTCTCCTCCTTCACTATATCCCATATTGTCTTTATTTTGTTATCTGATATGACTATCTTTTCCTTGTAATATATTTGCTTTGACATCCATATTACAGTCTTTAATATTTTGCAGTATTTCTTATAATGTGCTATAGCATCAACATTGGAAATGTTTCGGATTGACAGATACAGTTTTCTTTTTGTTTTACAAGATACCCTTATTCCTCGAGTAATCCATGGCTTCTTTGTAGATTTTCCTCTAACCTTGGTAAGTTTTGGGGGAAAGCAGTGTTCAAATAAGGTAAGCACTTTATTAGCAAAAATGTTATATTTTTCATTCATGCCATGAGCACTGTAAACATCAGTCCAGTGAATGTCTCTGAGGAGTGTCCTAAAATAATCAATTTTTGGCTTACTGATTACCCTCTTGAGCTCAGATTTAACAGATTTTATATCCTGTTCAGTATTAACATTTAACAGAAGGAACTGCATGTCATGGTCTGAGAGGCCATTGGCTATTGGTTTTGTAACATAATTTTGTTCATTGGACTTTTCTATAAAGATATTATCAATGGCTGTTTGTGAGCAAGTGGCTATCCTAGTGGGGAACTTTACTGTGGGAATTAAGTTGAATGATAGTGTTACTAACTCAAATAAGTTCTTATTCGGAGAGTCTTTAAGGAAATCTACATTGAAATCACCAGCAACCACTATTTCTTTGTTTTTGGTTATTAAATGGGCCAGTACAGCTTCAAGGTGGTTTACAAACAGATTAAAGTTACCTGCAGGTGCTCGATATACACTTAATATTATGAAAGATTTTTTGTGAAAATCTAATTCTGTTGCACATGCTTCCATATGCTGTTCTAGGCAAAATTTATGAATGTCTATGTTCTTAAATTTATGACAGTTCCTGATGAATGTGGCAACTCCTCCTTTCTCCATTTCTGATCTACAAAAGTGAGATGCTAACCTAAACCCTGTAACACTTAAAAGTTCTATACCAGTGGTCACATGATGTTCAGAGAGGCAGATTATGTCAGCTGGGTTTGAAGACTCTAATTCATCTATGCATATAGTTAATTCATTAATTTTATTTCTCAGTCCTCGAATATTTTGATGCAATAAAGATAGCTGACATTTCACATTGTCTGAGTTTTACTGTTTACTGTTTGATTTAAAATTCCCACCAGTCTTAAAAATGGCCATGTATTCAGTGTCATGAGAAACCTGTCTCCATCTGGCAACATTGGATTCAGCAGGCAGCAGCAGTGCACCGATGCAACGAACATGACTTGCAGGGATGCACAAGCTTCCTAGCACTGTCCTCCCACTCTGCTATCATAAAGCCAGCACACTCTCTAGCCTGTGATGCTAAGATGTATATTAGGTTTTTTTCTTTTCTTGCTGTTATTCTTACAAAAATTTTGATTATTGAATCCTTTACCTGAGCACAATCTAATATAAATTAATTTCCCCTGTGAAACCTATTTATTCAGGATAACCAATTTGTTGTTGAAAATGATGTAATTCAAAAGTACAGTATTTCAAAGTTTTCAATCTTGAGGGCATCCATAAAAATCTATTGAAATAATAAATAGATTCAGAAAAGTACATTAGCCTATCTCTAAACTGTAGAACAGATTTTGCTCATTTCAAAGACATGTTTATTTTAGCTTAAACCTAATTAATTCAGGAGATATAATTAATTGCAGATTTCAACCAGCCTAAACTTTCAGTTGATATTGTGACCAAACCACTACAAATTTCTGGAATATGCACAGTTCTGTCATACACTACTAGTTTTTCTTGAAACAAAGTCTTGATAAGTATGTAACTTGCTCCAGGATTTCAGAATTCTCTACACTGTTTGCTCTAGTGTCTTTGTTTGAACTATCCTTGGGATTATTCGAGGATATGAGCAGAGATTATTAGACACTGTGAAAGACTTAACAAGTAACTCTCATAAATGCAACATTGTACCTTAATGAACTATTATCATCATTCCGTGTGCCTTGAACACAATTTGTAGATTTGCTATAGATAATTAACTCATGATTCTCATCATTTTGGCACAATATAATTTAAAGTTATCCATGAAATGTGAGTACATCATAAATATTTTTGATCTATAATGAGGCCTGGTCTTTAGTGATAGGCATCAAATTATGTGAATAAATACGTGATTTCATATGAACATCTGAAAAGAGCTACTGGATGTAACTTTTTATTTATGAAGAGATATAGTCCTAGCATGAACATTTTAACTTCAAGAAACAATATTACACTAGGTACAGTGCTTGTTTGCTGACTTGCAAGCACAAAGGACAGCATTTAGAAGAGACTTTTAATGTAAAGTAGCACAACTGTGTTTACATATGCTTCTTTAGACAAATGAGGAGCAGTACAAAAATTGATATAGTGTTACGAATGAGTGAGTGCTGAGAGCATAATGTAACAAAGTGACTTTAGTGGGATGTTATTGGAAGTTTACATTGATGACTCATTGCAGAAGGATCACTTTGCTAAGACACATTAGAGAGGAATTTATAAAACATTCAAGTGACTGTTAGTGGAGTATACACTCTGCAGAGAACTAAAATGTGACTGAGTAAAATGTACAATGACTGGTAAAAAAATTTGGAACAAAGTGACTATTTCCGAATATAACTGGAGCTGGATTGTGAGGTATAACAACAGAAGAGGACATGGCAATTATGAATAACTGGACTAGTCTATAGATAATGGAGCAGCTCAGAGAGCAGCCATATTGAAAATTCAACCAATCCCATGTTTGGTGTGATACAGCAGGTGGCGTATCAGATGATACCAGATAGTACCAAATGGCTTGTGACAAAGCAAGCTGGGATAATTTTACTTCCTCTTGTTTTGCCATCTGCCTACTTATTTTTTTTTTTTTCAATTTCAACTAATTAGCATTAACATAAGTGAGTATAATCTGCATTTTCATAAAAGAGAAAGGTTTGCCCTCAGTTTTAAAGAATATAACAACAGATCTAATGTTGTGCTTAGTTTTATGTATGTAATTGATTTTCGAGTTTATTTTAACTATTCCTAGTTAGTATCTTTTATTAAAGGTTGAAATCAGTAATTGATTTGTAACTTAAATTCTATCATTGGCATATAAACAAATATAAATTCTGTACTCATTATAAACATTTGGAAGACGAAGTACTAGTAAAGTATCTATTTGGCTCTAGTTGGAAACATGTTAGCAAAGCCAGACCTTACTTAATTCCAAAGTAATTAATAGTTTTGTCAAAAGTATTCTTTGTGTAATGATATACTTTAATTATATCAATATAATAGAAGGAAACATTCCACGTGGGAAAAATTATATATAAAAACAAAGATGAGGTGACTTACCGAACGAAAGCGCTGGCAGGTCGATAGACACACAAACAAACACAAACATACACACAAAATTCAAGCTTTCGCAACAAACTGTTGCCTCATCAGGAAAGAGGGAAGGAGAGGGGAAGACGAAAGGAAGTGGGGCACTTCCTTTCGTCTTCCCCTCTCCTTCCCTCTTTCCTGATGAGGCAACAGTTTGTTGCGAAAGCTTGAATTTTGTGTGTATGTTTGTGTTTGTTTGTGTGTCTATCGACCTGCCAGCGCTTTCGTTCGGTAAGTCACCTCATCTTTGTTTTTAGATATACATTAATTTCATCATATAAACATAAGAACTTCTTTCATTGTCTACCTCAGTACCATTTAAAAGTTCTGTCTTAATGAGAAAATTAGGTACAATCACTACTCTATTGTCATGATTTCCTCCATCATCAACAAGAATTTTCTCACCATTAACACTTTTTTTCCTTATCAGCCACTTTTATAGAGTTAAAGTGGGACACTGAGTTAAACAAGATACTGAAATAGTTCTTCAATTCATCTACCTGATGAGTGTAGGAACGCCACCTCTGGAGTCTGTTATGGTTCGCCTGCTTTTTTTTCGTCATTTGTTGTCCTCAGTGTCAACCTACTGCATTGCTACACTGGCTGAAAGATGGGGCTTGTAATTTGGACACTGGCTATGGTAAATAATGTAGCTGACAGCTCCACAGTTGCGTTTCACAGATCACAGATGTTTTACTTTCACTTTTCACAACACCCCCCTCATAAACAGATTTAGTATGGCCAGTGCACTACTGTTTAACTTTCCATAAACCTCATAAATAGTTTGCAGGTGAACATCCATATACTGCTACAATAGTTTCCTGTTGAACATCTACTAGCAGTAAAAACATAACCACACAGTTTACAGCCTTTCAAATAAATTGAACAGTCACTGCCGTTGCTGTAACACTAACTTCACTGTTAAGTTGATGCAGTGTTGTCATTCTAACCAACACAGGTTCCTCATCCGAAACTCGACCATGGACTGACTGTCTCGTGGCCAAAAATGGGGCCATTACATATTCTCACATATCCTGAAACTACACACTGTTTGAAGTTAAATGTACAGAAATTACAATTAAAACTTAACTCATTAAACTAACTGAATACATTGAAAAATTCTGTCTTTTTAACTGTTTCTTCTGCTACAAGTGACATATATATGCATTTGTGCACTTTACTACTGCCATATGTATGCATTTGTGCACTTTAAATATGAAGAAGCATACCTGTGTTTTATAAAAACAGTGTCCTAATGTACTGCAGCCATAGTGGCATCATCAAATATTGAATGCAAGATCAGCACCAGCATCGTCAAATATATATAAATAACAGCATACGCATGAGTCATGTTGTCAGTAGCACTACTGTTCAAAACAAGCTGCCCTACAGTAGCCACAATATGTTTGTGTTGCAAGTTCACCAGATGTCAGTAGTGCTTTTCATTATGGTCTGTTTATTGTTTTTAAGCCGTAAACAATCTGCAAGTGTATTTATGTTTTTCCCATATTTTTTGCTGCAGATCTGAAGATGGTCATTATAGACCGAAACCGGTAATCTGTGAACAAAAAGTTTGTGACCATAGACATAAATTAAAGGAAATTTATTCTATATATGGGTCACTGTTTTATTTGTGACAGTGCTGCAGCTTGTGAAGCCTATGAATTGGCTTATGTAAAATCAGGTAAGCTGTTTGGATTGAAAAATGTATTTGATTTAAGACCTTATGTGATTCCTGTAAGACCTATGACAATAAAGAAACTAACCAAGGTTGAGCTCAGTAATGTTGGTGACATTAATTTTACTGATAGAACAAAAGAATTATGAAAGAGTCACAATGTCATTTAGGTGGAGGATACACTGCTCTTTAGTGAATACACCAATTGGTGATTGGTGCCTCCTCAGCTGGCTGAGATCATTTGTCTCTTTTCTGATCTACTCATCTATAACTGTCCTTTAAAACTATTTATAATTACACATTTCTTCAAACACACACACACACACACACACACACACACACACACACACACACACACACACATATGCACAAACATGCACACTTCGACTGAATCACTTTTAATATCTTAATTACTTTTAATTTGAATGTTTTCCTGGTAAACCCTGTCTTTCAGGTAGCCCCACAACCAGAAATCACAGAAAGTGAGATCAGGTGATCATACCAGCCAAGAATTTGTAAACAACTGGCTAATAATTTGATCATTTCCAAATGTGTTTCAGAGAAGCAGGTGAACTTCACAAGAGATGTGCCGTGGGGCCCCATCTTGCATGAAAACTGTTGAGTTCAATGCATCTCTCTCATGTACAGCAGGTATGACATGCTGGCGAAGCATATTGCAATATTGCTGCACGTCTTTGGTCCTTGAGTACTAACTGTTCAAAAATGAATGAGCCAATGATGTTTGTGATCTTAAAGTTGCACCGTATGGTGACACATTCACCATACAGAGGAACTTCATGCACAATGAGTGGACGTGAAGATCTCCACACCCAGCAACTGTGTGTGTTCACCTCACCTGTCAGATAAAAATGAGCTTTGTCTGTCCATAGGATGGTCCAGGGCCAGCCCTCATCAACTTCTATCCTTGCGAGAAAGTGGAGAGTGAAGTCAGCATGTCATTATAAGTTCTGTGGTGCAAGATGCTGTATGATATGGATCTTGTATAGATACTATATACTATTTGAGAATGGTTAGAAGCACCTTCCGTAGAGTGGACCATGGGATGTTCAATATTTGTGAAACAGCAAATGCACTGCCTGATAATCGGAAATTGAGTGTCTGCCATAGCAACAGTAATTTCATTAGTCACCTATGATGCAACCAATCATAAACCTCTTCCTGGAGTGAAGCCGAATTCTCCAGCTGATTCGAACTTTTTCATCATGCTCTGCACAATTTGTGGAGAAAGAGGACCCTTCCATAATCCTTTCAGCCAGCAATATTTCCGAAATGCAGCCACAGCATTACTGTTGTTTTGATAATAAGAGCTTCACCAATAACGCTCTGTTCCTTCTGTCCAAGCTCACGTCAACAGGTAAACAAGTGCACTGTGACTGGTCAGGTGTGTATGAATCACGATGACTGATCACAGCACCTGGTGGCCATAGTTGGAACTAGATGGTGGCACTGTGATTCATGGAAATCAGGCACCCAATACTTTGGACATTAATGCTATGAAGTTTGGTACCCATATGGTAATTAGTTTCCATGTTATAACATGTTAAAAAGCGACAGTAGTGATAATTTTTTTAACAGATACCCAAAAAAGAAAGCAAAATAATAAAACTGGCAGAAATGTATCTATATATCTACATCCGGATTCCGCTTCAGCTACTGCTGGGTCTGGGTGCTGACGAGTCCTCTCCATTTGGCTTAGTCCTCCCACCACTTTTCTTCCTCCACTTGCTGCCAGATCACACCTCTCCTTTCCACAGATATTCTCACTCCCATTTTCCACCATGTTCTTGGGCGGCCTCTAGGTCTGTTTCCATCCATCTTTAGTTCTACCATAATTTTGGGAAGTGTCTGCCCATGCATCCTCTTAACATGCCCATACCATCTTAATCTCTTTTTTTTCAATTTCTTCTCTCATAATTTCTTGTTTAAGATTCTTTCTAATCTCTACATTCCTTTTTAATCCATACCTTTTCATTATTTCCTTCCACGCATCAAGCTGTAACTGTACATCTACCTCTTTATCACCCCATATTACCACATCATCTGCAAAAACCATCTTTTTGTCTTTTTCTTTCACTATATCTTTAACTGCCCTATTCATTCCCTCCATCACAACATTAAAGGTGCAGGAGATAGAATACTTCCTTGCTTAAGTCCTTGTCTTATTTCAAAGTATTCAGAGTTCCCCGATGGTGTTCTAATTCTATAATTGTGTCCTCTGTACATTGTCTTTATTGCATTAATGTATCCATCTTCTATATCTATCTTCTTTATTTCTTCCCAGAGTCATTCCCTGTTAACTGAGTCATATGCCTTTTCTATGTCTATAAAAACCATTATCATCCTTTTGTTATACTCCAAACTTTTTTCCAACAGTTGACGGTTAGAAAATATCAGGTCGGTCATGCTTCTTCCTTTCATTAACCCATGCTGTTCTTCACTCAGCTCCTTTTCTATCTTTTCACTTATTTGATTTAGTAAAATTCCTTCAAAAATCTTGGCTGTATGACTCATAAGTGTTATGCCTCTGTAGTTTTTACAAATTCTTTTATTGGCTTTCTCCACATTGTACTCTATACAGCCACTGCATTCCCACTGGACCCGCTGCTATTATCATGTCCACTGATACTTTATCAGGTCCTGGGGCTTCCTCCCCCCCCCCCCCCCATTCATCTTTCTTCCAGTGTAATTGGTCCTAGTTCTGCTTCCCAACATCTCTCAATTTCTCCATTATTTGTTGTTTCCTCGTGTACCTGCTCCTCAGAGTTTAACAGTTTCTTAAAATGTTCTTTCCAGAGATTTTTTATATTCCCTGGATCTTCTATCACAGTATCGTCCTCTGTTTCCATCTTTACTGGTACTTCAAAAGTTTTCCTATTATTTTTCATCATTTTATACAACATTTTCTTATTGCTCTTCACATCTTCTTCATGTTTTTTGTATACTCTTCCCATGCCTTTTTCTTTGCTGTTTCCACTATTTCTTTGCACTTCTTCTTTTCCTCTATTTATCTTTTATGGTCTTCGTCATTTCTAGTTTTCCACTACTTTCTCCATGCTCCATTTTTTTCTTCTAACTGCTTGGATTGTGTTATCATCCCACCAACTTGTCTGTCTTACTTTTTCCTTTCCAGATGTTCTACCACATACTTTTTGTGCTGCTTCAACTAAAGTGTCTTTGAATAAACTCCTTTCTTTTTCTACATTGCAGAAAACTTCTTTTTGGAAATTTTTGTGTCATTAATTCTCTACACTTCTCAGCACTTTCACTCTCCTTCAGTTTCCAATCGTGTATCCTCATCACTTTCTTCTGTTTTCTATTTTTCACACACTGATTCATTCTCCATTGCCCAACCAGTAATTTATGGTCTCCATCTGCACTCACACTTATAATTACCTTACATCTGTTACTTTCTCTCCCCATTCCCTATCTACTCTTGGTTTTTCCATCCCAATTTTATCTGTTGATAACATGACTTTCTCTCTTTGTAAACCAGCTGTTTGCTGTTTTCATTCCATTCCTCTGGCACACATCCAGGAGTCTTTCCCCTTCTTCATTTCTGGATCCATATCCAAAACATCCCAAAACTTACTCAAATCCCTTTCTGTCTTTGCCTACCTGTGCGTTAAAATCTCTCTATATGGGTTTCTAACTCATTTTCAAAGCCCATCTTCTCTTCTTCACTACATCCCACTTGAGGTGCATAAATCTGGATTACTTTTAGTGTTTCTTTTTGTAATCTCAGGTTTAAGATTATGATCCTGTCTGATATATATCTCACAGTTTCAATACAGCTTTGTACATTACTATTCACCATCACTGCCACACTATTTCTTCCAAACCTGTTACTCCCACTCCACTACAGTTTTCCTCCTCCTCTCAAATTCTTCTCACCTTTTCCCTTCCACATTGTTTCACTTAATCCCAATATATCTGACTTTCTCTCTGTTAGTACATCTGTCATTTCTTCCATTTTTCCATTGAGAGTTAATATATTAAGAGTGCCAATATTTAGCTTACATTTTAGTCCATTTGGTTTCATCACCTTGTACTGATGAATATCATCAGGTCTCACATCATTCGCACCAGTACTTGTAAAAGCAGTGGGGTCAAATCCTGAGTGGTTTGTTCTGAGGCTCGTCTGTTTTTTGAAAGCAAAATATGAAGACTTTCCTACTGGCTTGCTAGGCCTAATGCAAGAAACGATTTTCTGTTGGGGTTGTGTCCCTTAGCCTTTGGAGTTTCTCCTCCACCACAGGGCAGTGGTTCTCTTCTCATTTAATCCTGAGAAAGGAGGGTTGCCTCATGGGATTGGGTCCCTGCCTGAACTTAGCCATCCTAGCACTCAGGCCTACTGAAGTGTAGGATGCCCACCCCTGCAACGTGGATGCATCAGACAGGAATTAACCCAGTGGAGGAATAGGGAAGGGGACCCTACCTCCCTGGAGTGAGGTTAATGATTGTGTATGGTGCCACAATGTATCTATAACATCAGGGATTCCTATCGTTGAAAAAATTACTGAACTTCTTACAAAAAAAGAAAAGAAATTAACTTGATGTGGGTTAATAAAACATGGAGGTGGATTTTAACCATTATTATTGGCTGCATTATCATATTTAACTGCTGCTACTACAGTAGCTGGTACAGTAGCAGAAACAACAATAGGTAAAAAGAGATCACATATTAGAAGAACAAATAAGACATAATTTAGCAATGGAAAAGAAAGCTGGCATCGGTGTGAAAAAATCAAGAACAAAAAGTTTCCACAAACTAATTCGAAAATATAGTAAACCTTTATACATTTTGATAAAGAGAATCTTAGAATTAAAAATTAAACATTTTACACATGTTTTATGACAGGTGATGTACCTGTTAAATCTAAAAAAATGAACCGGCATAGTAAATTTATTTCTGATAATGCTGGCAATCATTGAATTCTTTTATTATACGGCCAAAAATATAAATTTTATTTTTGGTTCAGTTGAGGGGAGTTTACTGAAAGAATTGGTAAATCATTTGGGAAAAAATGTTTTATAACGTCGAAAAAATAAAAAATTTTGGTGAATTTATTTATAGTCATTTATGTTTATTCATATCAAAATACTTTCAGATAATATGAATTACAAGATTTTTAAATTCAATAAATAACACATTTTTGGCAATAAAATAAAATATCAAGAATTAGAAAATTTAGAACTTAAATTAACAACAAAACAAGATTTCTGAGAAGAATTCATTCCGAAAAATAAATAATATTTATAAGGAATGAGAAGAATAGAACCAACATATGAAACAAATTTTCATAAAGTATTATATAAAAATCAAAAAGAAAATTGCGAATTTTCAATCAAAAATTGATAAAAAAATAAAAAATAAAATGAACAACAGAATTAAATTTTAATAAAGAATTAGAAAAAATAAAAAAGGAATAGCTCCAAAAATAGAGAATGTAATTAAAAAATCTCAAAATAAATGAGTTAAGATTATTATAACAACTAAAATTTATATTGATTAGAAGATTAGTAATTGTAAAAAATTCAGTAATTGTCTATGATGCTGTTTCTGAAAAATATTAGGAAAAAGAATTAAGTAATGTTGTTACTAAAGCAGAATGTACAAGTATTGTAACACAAGTCATTAATTAGGTCATGAAAACATATCTTAATGAAAAGATTAATCAGATTCATAAATACAACCAACAACTGAAAAAAATACTTTACCAAAAAAGAAGTAGAAAGCTTTTGTAGATTATTTTCCATAAATGGATTTAACTCCATGCATAAACTGAATAAATAATCTTCAAAATAAATTACGTGACAAACAAATAAATGACTTTTCATTCATGAAAGAGTGAACTAAAATTTCAGCATCTTGAATATACCTTCAATCATAAGAAAATCATTGTTATAGGCAAAAATAAATATAAAAATTTACCATTTAATGATTTAGATATGCCAATAAGGCTGATAAGTTATATAGAATAAATAATAGCAATTATTTATTGGTGGTACACAATTCATTTGTTTTACATGTAAGATTAATCAATCCTATTAAAAATGTACCAGTAATTTAAAAACAATTTTATTAGGTGAAGTCATCTAAATTTCTTGTCTATATCAATGAATAACCCTACTCACCATTCAGGAAATCATATTTGGTGTCTAAAATATAAAAAAAATTACTGACACATATCATCCAGATAGAGCAACAACAAAAAAGGAAGACAAGGAATTGAAGGAATTTGTTCAATCTGTAAAACCAAAAAAGTAAATCTCTCAAAAAAATGTAGGTAATGGGATGCAGTCTGAAGACCCACTCTTTACAAGATAATAATGTTCATGAAGAAATAATATGTGCAAAAAGAAGAAATGTTATTATATTTGGACTAGATTATTTATGGCAAGTTGATTTAGTAAAAAAGTATTTTAGAAATTTAATAGAAATCTGAAAAATAAATAAAACCTATATATATTTATTAACTGTAATTTATGTTTTTTTTCAAAATATTCTTGGACTACTCCAATTAAAGATATAACTAGCAAAAATGTAATGACGCTTTTGAAAAAAGAACTACAAAAAATTTACATACAAATAATGAAAAAGAATTTTTTTTATAAAGATTTCCTAGAACTTACAAAAAAATATAATATTAATCACTATTCAACCTTTAAAGCATTAAAAGCATCTGTTGTTGAAAGATTTAATAGAATCATGGAAAAAAATTGCTCTTCAAGAAAATAATAAATATAGGTTAATGCAATTTCTAATTAATTGAGGAATATAATAATACAAAACATTTGATTATAAAAAACTGTTCCTCAATTACAACAATAAAAATAAACCAAATTTCTTAAATAGGAGATAAAATTAGAATAAGTAAATTAAGAGGAATTTTTGAAAAAGAAGACACAGCTTATTGGTTAACAGAAATTTTTTGAATTAAAAGCATTAGTTATTCCAACCCAGTTACATATAAGTCGAGAAGAAGTGAAGGAAATTTTTATGAACGAGAACTACAAAAACGAATTTTTCAGATAGGCTTATATATCTTGCAAAAAAATTTTAAAGAAGAAATCCGATTAAGTTTCATTTAAATGGTTAGGATTTGATAATTCCGATAATAGTTGGCTAACAAAAAATAATGTTATAATATATTTAAAAACTTTAATATTTATAAATGTTAAACATTTTGTTCTTTATAAAAAAGAGGTATAAATTAATATAAATATTGGAATAGGCTGGATTCGTCCTAATCACACTCAATAATCTTTGGGTTTCAAAATTATTCAAGCTGATGGTTCAGATTATCCAATATGTGATGGAAAATGCAATACAATATTAATCAAAAAATGGAAAATCCAGGATGAGGCCAAAAATCACGTAAAAAGCATCAATCACATCAGTTTTTAATTGTCCTGAGGCCAAAAACTGCATAAAAAGCATCAGTCAAAATCAAATTGGATTATTAATTTCCACGTGACTGTTGCAAAACATATTCAATATGCTGTCCACCGTTTTTTGCAACAAACTGAAATCAAGAAACAGCATGTTTCACAACTGATCAAAGTGTTTCCAGGGTTATGTTCAGAATGTGTTGCAGAATGTGTGCCTTCAATGCAGCTAAGTTTGCAATCAGAAGACTGAACACAACATCTTTCACATAGCCCCACAGCCAGAAAGCACACAGATTAAGATCAGGTGATCAGGACAGCCAGGCTGTAGGGAAATAGCAGCTGATAATTCTAGCATTTCCGAAATGGCATTTCAGCAGCTGCTTAACCAGATTTGCAGTGTGTGGAGGTTGCATTAAAATGATCCCATCCAAATATCCATGCTGTTGGAGAGCTAGAATGACATGGTTGTGGAAAAGACACTCATAGTGCTTACCAGTGACGATACATGCAACAGGACTGGAAGCACCTCTCTCTTCAAAAACATATGGCCCTATGATAAATGATGCTGTAAATCTGCACCACACAGTGATCTTTCCAGGATGAAGTGGTGCTGGTTGATTTGCGTGTGGATTTTCTGTTGCCCATATTCAACAATTCTGTGTGTTGTGGAAGTGGGTTTCATCTGTCCACAAAATCTTCCATGCCTGGTCATTGTCCACTTCCATGTAAGCAAGAAATTCTAAAGCAAAAGTCTCTCTTGCTGGCAGGTCAACAGGAAGCAACTTGTGCACATGGGTAATTTTGAATGGACAGCAAAGAAGGGTGTTTTGTAGGTTTATTATGCACTGTACGTATGGATATGTACAATGTTTGGGCAATTCTCCGTGCACTACATGTTTGCACGCCATCACTCATCTCCTCCTGCATTGCTGTGGCCACTGCTTCCACTGACATTGAATCAATTCATTTCCTTCCTGTACCTGGTTGCACCCCAAAAGAACCCGTGTTTTTGAATTTTGCGAATCATTTTCTCCAGGGCCATGGCAGTCATTGGACCAACACCTATTTTCAAATCCTTCAGAGTCAGGAACTTCTGCAGAGCGATGTATGCACAGTCATCATTCTTGTAATACAGTTTTACAAGCACAGCATGATGCTGCATTGAGACAGTCATGGCGAATGTTGCAGATATGAGAGGAGGAAAAGCCATGTACCTGGTGTGTTTATACCAACTTCAATGGGTCGTGCGCATGACAGAAGTTTTCATTTACATATTCGGATACATAAAGCACCATCTATTGATCAATTTTCACACTATTTTTTCTTCTTCTGCCATATGTTTTCGCTCTTCTCCGATAATATTCCATTGCAATTTGATGTCATTCTTACCAGTGGTGTTATTTCGACAGCATTTTGAAAGTTTAACTTTAATTATAATCATCCTGTACATTGAAGGTGAAATTACTTCTAAGAAATATAAGTAATTAAATGTACATGTTTTTAAAACTTAGTGTATCCATTTACAAGGAAATTTTATTTCTTAGTTTTTATTTTTTACTTTAAATTTTTAAAATTTTTCAATTTTGTTTTCAATTTTTAAAACTTATTAATTTTAGGAAGTTTTAAGAACACTTTCATGTATGATATTTTTTTAATTGGTTTGAATATAAAATTCTTTCTAATTTTTTTCAATCATTAGATTAAGTTAAATTTAATAAGATATATCGGTTTGGGGGGGGGGGGGGGGGGGAGGGGGAGGGTGGAAATCAGAAATCAGTCACAGTAGCGGAAATTTGGCAGTAGTCCTACCTGTGGCAAATTTAATCTACTAACAAGCATTCAGGTCTGAGTGGGAGCATTATTGTGATGCAGTTTCCATGATAGGTTTTGCCACAATTCTGGTCATTTTCTTTGGATTACTTCACAAAAATGGTACGTAGCTTCCAGATAATATTCCTTACTGATTGTATGACTGTAAGGCAGGAACTCATGATGCACCATCCAATTGTAATTGAAAAAAAAAACAGGTAGAAGAAACTTCACATGTGATCAAGAATGTTGATTTTTTTCAGTCTTCATGTTTCAGGCAGTTTCCAATGGGATGACTGGATCTTGGTTTCAATGTCATACATGTACATCCATGTTTAGTCACCTTTTATAATCTCCATTAGAGATTCTGGGTTGCTGTCAACTTCATTCAGTAATTCCTCAGCATTATCTATATGATGCTGGTCTTCGCCAAAATTCAACAAATTTGGAACAAACTTTTCAGTTACACATTTCATGCCCAAAATATCCAAAACCACAGCGTGGTATGAGCCAAAGGATAAGCTGACATGAACAACAACTTCTCTGATGGTGATATGGTGATTTTCCAGAACCATTTTCTTTACTTATTCCACATTGTCATCAGTAGTTGATGTACTAGGGAGTCCAAAGTGGTTGTCATCTTCAACATTTTCTCAAACCCTCATTAAACTGTTTATACCACTTGTAAACTGCTGTCTCACTTAAAGCAGATTTGCCAAAAGCCACAGTCAACATTTTGAATGTGGTGCTGCATTTTATTCCATTATCCAAGCAAACTTTAATACAAATTCTTTGAACGATCCTTTTTATAAAGAAAAATTCACCAAGCACTTTAAAGCACTGTCAACAATAAGCCAAATATTCAAAAGAGCTGAAAATGTAAAAGTTCATCAAGAACATGTGTAGCAGCAAGATTAAAAAAAATTGGATGTATAAAGACGGCGAAATTAAAACCCTTTGTATGTGTCCAGTGTTGTCAGAACTTTTGGCATGCGCCTCTCTGCTACCATGTCAGGAGAAGCTGAGACAATCATTACCATGTTGATACAGGATGAGGCTCCAGACATTGTTACACTGTATATGTGGATACATAGCTTGCAGCAAGCAAGCATATTTTCTAACTTTAAGTATGTGGTATGGCTGTTTGGTTGTGTTCAACTGACGGAACAGTCCCCTTAGATGTTTGCTGTGCAGTGCTGCTAAGATCCAGTGTGAAGTTATGTCTTCCCTCACAAACCTGTCTATTTCAGTTGTGGGGATGTGAGGAGATATTCCACAAGCTTGAAAAACCATGGTCCAGCTGTTGTCAAATTCCAACACATGTCGGTACACATTTCTCCTTCTTGCATGGGGTGTAACATTATCTCATCATAAACAACAAAAATGCAAAACCAGTTTTTGAAAGAGAAATCTTGAGCATAATCTTTCCTTTATATATAGAATGTAGATGGCATTACTCCTACTTGCTTTGTGCAGTTGTGCAGAAATGCTAATCTTTTGCATACACAAGCATGTAGTATACTTCTTACCAATTTGAAATTTTTAGCATGCCACCTTCATGGTGGTACTATTTTAAGAAACCAGCAGTCTACATTCTTATCACAGTGTACACAGAAGGGATAGTTATAAAGTTTTAATCATTTTGAAAAGGTAAAGCTGCAATCAGGAAATATTGTAAAGGTGTTACATCTTCTCTGTGTATTCACCATTCGATGTGTTTTCTTTTGCACTGAAGACCTTGGTGGCAGAAGTCCACAAGTTGGCTGTTCAGGACATCTTCCCCCTAATTCTAGTCTGAAAATTTGGTGCACCATCTCTCCAAGAAGACATTGTCATTTTGCGCTGGCAACCTACCACAGGCAAGCATTTCCTAGTGTTCGTGATTTGGACCATCCACAAAAATAAAACACATCACATCTCATTAAGAGTGTTTTGTGTGTTATAGATAAAGGCAGTAAGATGTGGGTGTGGGACTACCTGGCCTACCAAAGGAGTAAATTGGAATGCTACACCCAGCCCTTTTTGGGGACATTTCCTGACAGTTGCTAAAGATTTGTGTACATTCGTATTGACTTGGTGGGGCCACTATCTCCATCAGACGGATTGTGCTAGCTGTTTACAGCTGTTGGTTTATACAAGTATTTGGCAGAAGCCATTCCTGTCACTGATATTTTAGCCAAGACAATGGCAAAGCCTTTCTTGTGCACACTGTCAGGTTACAGGTAGATAATTGGAGTCAGTTCTACGCCAACATTTAGCCAAGCTGTGGAGGGTGAACTACCATAAAATCACCAGCTACAACCCGCAAAGTAATTGAATAGTGGAAAGATGGCACTGAACCTGGAAGGCAACTACATTGTGTCACAGGGACAAATGTTTACATACAATACCATTGGTTTAACTGGGTTTACACATTGTTTACAAGCCAGACATTGGCATGTCTGTTGCAGAAATGTTATACTGCAAGGAAACCTGCATTCCAGCTGATTTAATGATGTCTACAGCTGTAGGAACTAACACATTGCCAATATTTATCAATCAGTTATGACGAGAGATGACTCAAAAGGGCACAGCTCCAAGAAACAGACATGAAACCTGACTAACTTTGTCTGATCAGATGTTTGTTATCAAGCCACTGTTGTGGCCACTGATGGGCCTCATGAGGTTGTTATGCAGAGACAAACATATAATGGAAATATGCCACAATGGAAAACTCATAGTGGTTTCAATAGACATGGTCAAGGTAGCATATATGCCATCTGGAAATTCCCTAGCCACCAACCAAATGACAACAAAAGCACCAACTACTCCAAAACAAAACCAATGTCAAACTTGCTTCCACCAACACCTCAACAAACAACTATGCAACAGCAAACGCTGCAAATGCAAACCCAAGCAGGATGTCAAGTGAGTTTTAAACATCCATACATCCTGAGCACTGAACAGTTTAGGCAGGGAGGCCATTTGGTAGATGATGATGATGTTTGGTTTGTGGGGCACACAACTGCATGGTCATTAGCGCCCATACAAAGTCCCAATTTATTCACAGTTCAATTTTTTTCACAGTCCAATCTAGCCACTGTCACGAATGATGAGGATGATGATGAAATGACAAGACAACACAAACACCCAGTCACCAGGCAGAGAAAATCCCCAACCCGCCTGAGAATCGAACCAGGGGTAGGTAGGTAGGTAGAGGTATGCCACTAGACCACGAGCTGTGGACGTGATGGATGATGGTGAATTGATATGGCAGTACTGAAAGCTGAGAGGTTACAACACATTGAAGTACTGCTGTGCTGCTGACATCTTTAATTGTTTACTCTTAGTTTTCTTCTGGAGAGAAGATTAGATGCAGTATTCATTGTTTCACAGCAAGTTATAAATTTTAATAATTAATAAACAATTCAGTATTCTGTAATGTTCTTTTTAGCCTGCATTTAATACAATAAATAAATAGTACTTAATGCTCTACATAAAAAACAAGAATCAAAATAATTTATGGCACTTGAGAATTTTATAAGTGTACTCATGTAAATATTAATATGAGGCATTTCTGGAAAGTAAGTACCTCATTGGAAAAGAACTCATAAAAACATTTTTTTTCAAACCAAAATTTATCTTTAGTAGAAAGAGCATTTCTTAAACTATTTTTCTACCTAGTTGCCACCATTTTTCAGTCATTTGCCTTAGCAGGAGACCAACTTTTCCATACCCACTTCGTAGATAGATGCCACCAGTGAAGGCAGCTGTTGCTGAATACTATTTTTTGCTTTTCTGCTTGTTGAGTTCCTTTCCAGAGGTGAAACCATCAATATATATATATATATATATATATATATATATATAAGTGCTGGCAGGTCGACAGACACACAAACACCCACAAACATACACACAAAATTCAAGCTTTCGCAACAAACTGTTGCCTCATCAGGAAAGAGGGAAGGAGAGATAAAGACGAAAGGATGTGGGTTTTAAGGGAGAGAGTAAGGAGTCATTCCAGTCCTGGGAGTGGAAAGACTTACCTTAGGGGGAAAAAAGGACGGGTGTACACTCGCACACACACACATATCCATCCACACGTATACAGACTCAAGCAGACATATTTAAAGATAAAGAGTTTGGGCAGAGATGTCAGTCGAGGCAGAAGTGCAGAGGCAAAGATGTTGTTGAATGACAGGTGAGGTATGAGTGGCGGCAACTTGATGGCAATAAGTGGCGACAATTTCCGATAATTTCAAGTTGCCGCCACTCATACCTCACCTGTCATTCAACAACATCTTTGCCTCTGCACTTCTGCCTCGACTGACATCTCTGTCCAAACTCTTTGTCTTTAAATATGTCTGCTTGTGTCTGTATATCTGTGGATGGATATGTGTGTGTGTGCGAGTGTACACCCGTCCTTTTTTCACCCTAAGGTAAGTCTTTCCGCTCCCGGGGTTGGAATGACTCCTTACCCTCTCCCTTAAAACCCACATCCTTTCGTCTTTCCCTATCCTTCCCTCTTTCCTGATGAGGCAACAGTTTGTTGCGAAAGCTTGAATTTTGTGTGTATGTTTGTGTTTGTTTGTGTGTCTGTTGACCTGCCAGCACTTTCATTTTGTAAGTCACTTCATCTTTGTATATATATATATATATATATATATATATATATATATATATATATATATATATATATATATATTAGGTGGACAGCGGAAAGACACTCTTGGTGGAGTGGGGAGGATTTCATGAAGGATGGAGCTCATTTCAGGGCAGGATCTGAGGAAGTCGTATCCCTGCTGGAGAGGCACATTCAGAGTCTGATCCAGTCCCGGAAAGTATCCTGTCACAAGTGGGGCACTTTTGTGGTTGTTCTGTGGGAGGTTCTGGGTTTGAGAGGATGAGGAAGTGGCTCTGGTTATTTGCTTCTGTACCAGGCCGGGAGGGTAGTTGCGGGATGTGAAAGCTGTTGTCAGGTTGTTGGTAATGGTTCAGGGATTCCAGACTGGAGCAGATTCGTTTGCCACGATGACCTAGGCTGTAGGGAAGGAACCGTTTGATGTGGAATGGGTGGCAGCTGTCATAATGGAGGTACTGTTGCTTGTTGGTGGGTTTGATGTGGGTGGACGTGTGAAGCTGGCCATTGGACAGGTGGAGGTCAACATCAAGGAAAGTGGCATGGGATTTGGAGTAGGACCAGGTGAATCTGATGGAACCAAAGGAGTTGAGGTTGGAGAGGAAATTCTGGAGTTCTTCTTCACTGTGAGTCCAGATCATGAAGATGTCATCAATAAATCAGTACCAAACTTTGGGTTGGCAGGATTGGGTAACCAAGAAGGCTTCCTCTAAGCGACCCATGAATAGGTTGGTGTGCGAGGGGGCCATCCTGGTAGCCATGGCTGTTCCCTTTAATTGTTGGTATGTCTGGCCTTCAAAAGTGAAGAAGTTGTGGGTCAGGATGAAGCTGGCTAAGGTGATGAGGAAAGAGGTTTTAGGTAGGGTGGCAGGTGATCGGCGTGAAAGGAAGTGCTCCATCGCAGCGAGGCCCTGGACGTGTGGGATATTTGTGTATAAGGAAGTGGATCAATGGTTACAAGGATGGTTTCTGGGGGTAACAGATTGGGTAAGGATTCCAGGCATTCGAGAAAGTGGTTGGTGTCTTTGATGAAGGATGGGAAACTGCATGTAATGGGTTGAAGGTGTCTACATAGGCAGAGATACGTTCTGTGGGTGCTTGGTAACCAGTTACAATGCGGCGGCCGGGATCTTTGGGTTTGTGAATTTTAGGAAGTAGGTAGAAGGTAGCAAGGTTTCGGTGGGGTCAGGAGGTTGATGGAGTCAGGTGAAAGGTTTTGTAGGGAGCCTAAGGTTCTGAGGATTCCTTGAAGCTCCGCCTGGACATCAGGAATGGGATTACCTTGGCAAACTTTGTATGTGGTGTTGTCTGAAAGCTGACGCAGTCCCTCAGCCACATACTCCCGACGATCAAGTACCACGGTCGTGGAACCCTTGTCCGCCGGAAGAATGACGATGGATATGTCAGTCTTCAGATCACGGATAGCGCAGTTGTGGCTGTCTTCCCTGATCACATCTTTCTATGAATAGGGCATAGAAAAGTCAGTTTCTCGCAAAGACAAATGTCTGAACAATGGTGGCAACTATGTAGAAAATATGTTTAAGACGTGCTCTTCCTCATAAACACAAATTTTGGTTTGATGAAAAGTCTTTATGATTTTTTTCCAAAGTTATACTAACTTTGTGTACATGCCTCATATTAATGTTTAATGTGTCATCAATTTGGAGCTCATTAGGGACAGAGAACTATCTTAGTTGGGCAAACATGGGAAGGGAAGTCTGTGTTCTTCAGAAGTGATACATAGAAAACACATAAAGCCTAAATCAGAGTGGGCAGATATCATTCAAATATTCAAATATTGTGTTCTTTAAACGCATTATGAAGCCCATCCCCCCCACCCCCCCCCCACCCCCTCCCCCCACCCCCTGTCAGCAGGAAAATTTAAAATTTGTTTGTATGAACCTTAGTGTTACCCAGAATTTACTTGTGTCATGCTAAATATTTTAATAAATTGTAAAGGTGACTTGTAAGGTATGTTTTTACTTTGCTTTTGCGGTATGTTTCTGCTTTGTAATGTGCCAATGCTTAGACACCTATATCACTTTATTTGACATATGACAGGGAGAATAGTAAGCAGATCATTATTTAGCAGCAAAATGCATGTAATACATTTGACAGTTTCACAGTCTCTTTTCCATTACAAAACATGAAATGCGATTATGCCATCACAAAAATTGACAATGTTTTCATATCCAGTTATACCTGGCTACATTCATGCTGTATATATATATATTTTTTAAAAAAATGTGAAGTTACTTTCAAAACTTTCCAGAATTTTTTTGAAATGATCTCATCACTACTTACACTTTGATTTTCCAGATTTTGGAGGTCCTATAATTGCCAATTTTATAGGTAAGTTTGGAATATAGCTTTCTTGGTTTATGTACTTCATTGGGTCTTTCATAAACAAATCACAGTTTTCTTTGCTAGCTAAAGAAAAGAAGAAATTGAGAAACATATAAAGTCATGGTGGATCTTTAAAAATTATACTTATTATTTATAAAAAGGAATGGAAAACAAGAATGTAAATTTTCCAGGAAACTTCTCAGAAAGATACTATACAAAGACCATAAAAGAAAAAAATATATTTTTGTAACTGTGTTCATGTGTAGCAAAAAACATTAGTCACTGTATTAAAAATGTAATGTAGATACATCATTTTTGTAATGGGTGAAAAGTACAGTGTTCTTAATAGAAGTGCAATTGTAATGACATCATCATTCATTATTTATTCAGTGTAACGCTTTGAAATTTTCTTGAAATATAAATAACACTGCAAGTTTACCATGATGAGTTACACAATACCATGTACATTTTAAGTGACTCTTTACAAATTGTTCACTATAATTCAACAAGACTGAAATCTTTGCTTTTAACTCTAAAGAAGATTCTGAGGGGAATAATACCCCAGTTTATGTGCTTGCTGCAATTGGGATAGGCCAGAGTCACCGGAAAACAGTGTCATCAGAAGCAGACATCACTACTTTAATGTGCAGACTGTAGACGCATTTAATCATAGAAGGCAAGGTACAGAAAAATCGCTAATGTGCCTCATTTGGGCCATGCTGCACTCAGCTGTTGAGATCATGAAGAATGTAGGCAGATTATCAATTACATTATGGATCTGTGAGCAACTGCCTGCAGTTCATTTATTAACAATTGGAGCATTCTAAGCCTTGCACCTGCAGTTAGGGATAAGCTGCAGCCTTGCTTCCATATGTGGCAGACATTCAAATACATTACATCATCATGACTGATTTACAGGAAGTTATTCACCAACACTAGATGTAGGATGATAGCCATAAGGCAGCTGAAATGGGACACACATTGAGACTACACACTATTTTGTGAGTGTGCTGAGTAGTTCATTAATAAATTGTTTGTCACCAAAATAAGTGAGTGCTTGGAGAGTGGGAAGAGTAATTTGTTTGATATGATTCAAAACATTATAAAAAGAGTGATTAATGGATTTTCTAGGATGAATACTATGTATGACTGAAATGGATCAAAACAATAAAAGAGATACAAGAGGATGTGGACACAAGGTTAGCCACTATGGAAACAAGGTTTGATAACATGCATATAAAGTTTTCAGAAATGGAGATATTAGATTAACCCCATGGAATACTGTATAAGAACTTAAGGTTTACAACATGGAGCGTTCAGTAACTGTGTATCAATCTGGACCATTATACAAGAATCAGTAAAATTAAATAATGTGAGTAGGGAAAACTGCAATCATGTGAAAGACATTCATGGTAATTTTAATTGTAGATTAACACATGCTGACACATTTATAACAGGTTGACAGTCTCTGTGCGTAGTGGGACTGTATTGGTGACTAGCATTTACCTTCAGGAAGTGAGAAGTTTAGTGCTACCAGTACACATAAACAACAGTACATAAAACTGCTCTAGCGTTTGGAAATATTATCTTGGGCCTCTTACACTTTATGATCCTCCTACTCTTTCTGATGTCTACCTCTTTATCACTGTTTCCCTTCACTCACATCACAGGTGGACTTCTCTCATTCTAGCGACCTGACTGACAATATCTTCCTCTTTAACATCCTCGACCTAAACTCCCCATCACCTACTTGTGGCTCCAAGGAAGGAACTAATAATTTTAAAAGATTTTGTGCTTTAATGTACTTTTGTATGTGTACATAATTACAAACAGCACATTTTCAGGACTGAGTGACTGCGTACATATTTTAACCACAGGAAATATAAATATAGACTTACTAACCCATGATTACAGCTATAAAGAGCTACATCTTGTACTAGATGAATTCAGTCTGACTCCACTCATTCATGAGACAGCTACAGAAATTGGCAACAGCAAAAAATGTCTGGATAACATTATAACAAACAAGAGCAATCTTTCCTACAAAACAGCTGTTTTAAAGCTAGCTATACATGACCACCAGGCATTTACAATTGGAGGCCTATTTTTGTCACTAAAAAGAAAAACTACATGAGCAAAGAATCATGTATGAGGGTCATTTCAAACTAAATTGAACAGGCTGCTGATGCTGACTGAATCAAAATTTCATATGAATACAATGGGAGATGGGGATTACTAGACACTGTCTACTCCTGAGTAGGAGAGGGAAGACAGGCTGGCTCAGCTTCTTACTCAAAATGTGTGGTGGCCTCCTTTACACAGAGTGAGATCCCAGTGATTAATGTTGTCAGGTACCTTGTTTTGGTTAGAATCAGAACACTGTTATGAAAGGAGTTAAAATAAGGGAAAAGCCCAACAAAATGCTTAAGAATGACCAGAAAAGTAAAGCTAGCTTACTTAATTAGAATTTTAGAGGATTCAGTAATAAAGTAGAACAGTCTTGTGAGTGTCTACAAGACTGAGAGTTCTGAAACAATACATGGTCTGTTCAAAAAAATTATGAAACCTTCATAATCTTGCACCAATTATGTGTTGAAGTGAAGTGTGGTTGGTGTCGCTGCTGGAAGTTTCACTGTTGTATGTCTGTTAGGTTTTGTTATACTAAGTAAACTGTTGTGTCACACAGTTCATGAATTTTGAGATGGCAGAGTTAGAGGAGCAATGTGTCTGCATAAAAAGAAAAATTTTACAGAGACACACCAAATGATGTCAAAAACCTATGGTCATGAGAGCTTAAGCCATACTTGGTGTTACGAATGGCTGACATTGTTTAAAAATGGCCGGTTGGAAATTCAAATGGCCCCCGTTCAGGCCATCCTTTGACGTCTGCTGATGACACTCATGTCAGAAATGTCAACAAAATTATGCATGCCAATCAAAGACCAACTGTCCAAAAGAGTGCAGAAGATTGTAACATTTCAGTTGGATCATGTCACAAAATCCTGACACAGCAGCTTGGAGTGTCTCATCTTGCTGTCAAGTTTATTCCATGGCTCACAACTCAAGACCAGAAAGACCTTTGACTAGTAATCTGTGAAGAGCTTTTGGAACATGAAAATGAGGACAAGATGTTTTTTAATAGGGTTAAGATGTTGAGGCCAAGGTTCCATCTTCACAATGGGTCACGAAAGATTCTCCATGACCAAAAAAAAAGCTCATCAGGTTAGGTCAAATGTCAGAGTCCTGCTAATAGTTAACTGATGATGGTATTGAGATGTTTTGTGACTCCTGCAAGGACATATGAGAAGGAAAGATCCTGAAATGGGGTGAGACAATTCATGGCTCTTGCATCGCAATAATGCACCCACACATTCATCCCTGTTGGTGCATGACTGTTGCATAGAAAATGAAATCACTGTGCTGCCTCATCATCTGTACTCTCCAGACTTACCATTGCTGCCTATTTTTTATTTCCATTGTTGAACACCCCCACTGAAAGGACAAAAATTTGCAACGATAGATGAGATAAAAGAACATTTGCAGATGGTGCTTCATGCAATTTGGCAAGAGGCATACCAAGACTGCTTCTGGAAGTGGAAACAGCATTGTGAGCAACATATAAATTGTGGAGGAGAGTATTTCGAAGGAGATCATGTGCAATAGGTAAAAGTGAAGCTTAGAAAATTTTTGTGGACAAAGTTCTGGAATTTCTTGAACAGACATCATAGACATCCTGTGCCTGTCTCAGCACCACATAACTACAAGGTTATACAAGTTGAATATAATACATTACCTTCTAGTTTATTACTCATGTTGGACTAATATTGGAAAAGGAGGGGTTGTTATATATATTGAGGCAGAGCACACTGGGAAATTTTGAACCGTTTATGAAATGCAGACATGGATTCCTTACTATGTTGTCTATCAGACAGCAGTAATCAGTTAATGGTCTAAGGTGATTTCAATGTAGGTTTTCTAAAGGGCTCTAATAGGAAAAATGAAGTTTCAAGCTTATAAGGATCCTCCAATTTTATCTCAGTAACTAAATTTCCATTTTGGTCAGATAAAGACAGTAGGAATCCAACTGATAATATTTTCTTTGATGAAGATCAAAGCAAGATAACAACTGTATACTCAGTAACAAATGTCCTCTCTGACTATGATGTACAATTAGTTAAGGTAAAAAAGATAGTACTTTCCAGTGTAAACACTCCTCAGTGGAAATCAGTGTGTGAATGACTCCAGGACAAATGTTATTAAATATAGTTTACAAGAAACGACCTTGAATGAAATTTATAAGGAGCAAAGTACTGAAATAAAATTTAATCTATTCCATGATGAATTCATATCATTATATGACAATAGCTTCCTACATAAGATAACAGAAAGGACAGTAACTAGCCATGTAAAAAACACGCGCACACACACACACACACACACACACACACACACACACACACACACACACACACACAGAGAGATCAGTAGATATAATCATCAGCAGATTAAAAAAATTTCTAGTTTTTGCAGTGATGAGGAGAAAATCAAGTATGGAGTCCCACAAGGGTCAGTTATGGGACCTGTCCTATTTCTGCTGTATATAAATGACTTGGTTGGTAAAATACATGACAAAACCACTGTACTCTTTGCAGATGACACTAATTTTCTAATTAAATCACAGAATGAGGAAAATCTGCAGGAGCAGTTATGCACACCTTAAAACCAATAGGCTCATCATAAATTCTGAAAAAACCGTGGCAGTTAACTTCCACACCACACAAAACCATCATCCTGCAAACTCTGTCTTCACTATTGAAGGAAAAAATATGTCAAAGGTCAGTCACAAAATCTGTAGGCATTCATGTTCAGGCAAATCTGTAGTAGGACGTGCACCTAAACAATTTAAATAACAGAATACAAGCTTCTCATCAGTGCTGGCAATGTACCATTGTGATATAAAGTCAGTACTAATGTACAGAATAATTTTTTGGGGAATCCCACAAATTCTACAAAAATATTTAAAATACAGAAAAAGATTAACAGGGTGATAAAAATAGTTAAATGCAAGGATTCCTATAAACCCCTTTTTAAAACTATCAAAATATTGCCTCTGCCTTGCTTGTATATATACAAAATGCTAATTTTTGCAAAAGGGAGCATCTTCAAAAAGGGAAATCTCTTCAGTCACAACTATGATATACACACTCATGAAACTAGGCAGAAGGTGAACCTACATATGAACACAGTAAATACAAACTTATGCAGAATAGCAGTGTATCATACTGGAGCTATGTTCTTACCTAAAATGCTTACTAACATTGAATGTATTTAAAATAAAGTTAAAACAGTTCTTGCTTGACCACTGCTTCTATTCTTCATCTGAATTTATGGAACATCATAATAAGTAAACCTCATTTATCAAATTTTACTTATTGTCAATTCATAATATAGTTTACATTGTGTTTATCATGTTATCTCACTTAATAACTGCTATTGTCACATGGAGAATCAATGTAGTCCACCAACCTACATTATTACGCATTTTGATTATGTCAACAATGTAGTCAAAATAACAACTGTATTGTAAATTAACTAGGTTTACCACTGTCCTTGCCGGCCGCGGTGGTCTCGCGGTTCTAGGCGCGCAGTCCGGAACCGTGCGACCGCTACGGTTGCAGGTTCGAATCCTGCCTCGGGCATGGATGTGTGTGATGTCCTTAGGTTAGTTAGGTTTAAGTAGTTCTAAGTTCTAGGGGACTGATGACCACAGCAGTTGAGTCCCATAGTGCTCAGAGCCATTTTGAACCACTGTCCTATATCACATGTACAAACAATGTACTGAAATGATTCTTGGACAAATACAAAAATATTAAGGTTTTTTCACAATACTTTTCATATATGGAGTGTTGGAAAATTTATTATTAAAGTACCTCCTTATGTGCTGTAACTAATCTAATCTTGCCCTCACAATCTCTGTAGGAAAGGGAAAGGGATTGTAGCATAGTCTAGACTCATCATTTTAAGCTGATTCCTGAAACTTTGTAAGTAGGCTTTCTCGGGATACTTTACGTCTATCTTCAACAGTCTACAAGTTCAGCTTCTTCACCACTGCTGTGACGCTCTTCCATGGATCAAACAAACCTGTGTCCATTTGTACTGTCCTTCACTGTATACATTCAATATTTCCTATGTGTCCCACACACTTGAGCCATATCCCAGGATGCTTTACATGAGTAATTTGTATGTAGTTTACTTTGTAAACTTTTTGCATTTCCCCACTATTTTACCAATTAACTTAGGTCTGCTAGATGCTTCGCCCATGACGTAGCCTATGACATCATTCCACTTCATATCCCTCCAAAGTTTTACACCCACATATTTGCATGAATTGACAATTGTAACTGTGAATCATTGATATTATAATCATACGCTACTACATTTTTTAATTTGTGAAGCACACACTTTTACATTTCTGAAAATCTAAAGCAAGCCACCAGTCTTTGCCCCACTTAGAAATATTATCATCTGAAAATAGTCTGAGGTTACAATCAATATTGTCCAAAAGATCTTTAGCATACAAAATGTTCAGTAAGTGTCCTAACACACCCCTGGGGCACACCTGAGGTCAGATCTACATCTGTTGATGACTCTCCATCCAAGATAACTTAGTGTGTCCTCCTTACCAAAAAATCCACAACCCAGTCATAACTATTGCTTGGTACCTCAAATGAACAAACTTTGACAATAAGTGTATATATGATTCCAAGTCAAATGCTTTATGGGAATCAATATACATTCCATCAACCTAACCACCTTGATCCAAGGCTTTCAGTGTGTCCTGTGAGAAAAGTGTGAGTTGGGCGCCACATGATTGTCTTTTTCGTAAATCATGCTGGTTGGCATGGATGAAGTCATACTATTCAAGATTTCTTATTATGTTTGAGCACAGAATATGATCTAAGGCTCTACAACAAATAATGTCAAGGATATTGGATGCTAGTTTTGTGGATCACTTCTACAATTCTTCTTGTAAACAGATGTTACCTGCTCTTTCTTCCAACTTCTGGACACTATCTTTTATTCAAGGTATCTGAGTTAGATATAGATAAAATAAGTGCTAATTCTGTCACATATTTAGTGTAGAATTTGATACGGATTCCATCAGCCCTGGAGCTTCATTCAGCTTTGATGATTTCAGATGTTTCTAACACCTCTGACACTAACAGTTATTTCACTCATCTTGTCAGTGGTACAAAGAATTAACTGGGGAAATTCTTTTTTTTTTTTTTTTTAACCTGAGACACCAATTCACTAAAAGCTCCTGTCTTGTCCTGAATGTCTCAAGTTCCTCACTGAGATATGAAACTAATGCTTTTTTATCTCATTTACTGAATGTATATATCTCTACACTTGTTTCAGTTGGCCTTTATACTTTGGTAATCATCGTTGCTACAACCACCGCATTATGGTCACTGATATCAGTTTTGATGTGGACAATCTCAAAGAGGTCAGGTACACGTGTTGCCATTTGGTCTAATACATTTCCATCATGAGTGATGTTTCGAATCATTGTAGCATTACATGGCTAATCGTCTGAGTAGCCCACAAAATCTTTAAGCAGTAACCTTGTCGGTATGTCCATTAAAGTCAGATATACTTTGTGTCACATGAGAGTAGGAGAATCAAAACAGGTACTAATGTGTGACTTCATCCCAAGTCGAGATTTTTTTGTAGTGCAATCTTTGCTGAGCGATTGACACTGTACAAGAATCAATAGGTAATGAGTTTTTTTTGACATAGCAGATCACAATGCTGCATTATGCATGATTTTTTTCTTTGAAAAAGATAATATCTTCTTAGTTGTTCAAGTGCGCAGACAAGTTGTAATCGAGCGTGGGTCTTCTTTAATTTTAAATAATTGACCTAAAACTGATAATCCATAATCTGGAGTTGGTTTGGAAAACATTCTAGAGAGCCATGGCCAAACTTTCTTATAAATATATTGCATGTGGACTTTGAAATAACGACACGAATTTTGAGATACACAGTAGGTTATCGCACGTTATAGTCGCATGAAGGATTAATTGATACTCCCCATATATTCTTGACATTAACTTGGTAATAATTATTAAACTATTATTGGAGGTTATAGTAGTTGTTCTTGGCGCTTACAGTAAATGGGGTTTGATTTACTGTTTGAATACAACATATATTTACTGTTTTAATATGACATATATTAATTATGGAGTAGTTAATTGATTGATACTTTGGTTAGCAACGAATAAACAGATTCTAATGGAATTACCAGAACGATCATTCCAATCATTGGTGACCTCTACACACACACTAGAAAACTAACTATGCTCGTTTTGAATGACATTTGGAATGGATGAGTTTTGTTTCAGCTCCTTTGGAACAATAAACTTCATCTGAAGTTGAAACTTTATAAACTGTGTCGTGTTCCTTCAGTTCAGTAGATCTATAAAAATTATAGTCTTCACTACAATTTTCACCCTTTGGAAAAGAGAGCACTTACCTTTTTTAGAGAAATGTTTCAGCTTTAGTCATCAATCTTCCCAAAACGAAGATAAGGGTGACACTCACAAACAGCACTATGTCATTGTGATCAACCACATATGTACCCCCTTCTCCCTCCCTTTTGTTAAAAAGCCTGGGTTGTAGCCATGGTACAATGAAGGAAAAAGGAAGAGGGTATGGACAGCCGAGGAGAAAAGAAGAAAATGATGATGATAGAGCAAGAGAGAGAAAGAAGGAGAGGGGAGGTCACATCTGGCGCCCAACAAGTTGGCCTGAGTATATTGCAGCGCAGGAGACATCTGGCCACAATGTCTAACTTCTCAGGGACCAACCAAATAAGTACTCGTTAATGAAATGCAAGACCCGCAGGTATGAGTAGAGTAGTGAATTGAAACCCATTATTGTATTCTTTTGTGTGTGTTGTCACAACATCAGTAGCAGCAGTGTGTTGGGAGATTTAATTTGTGAAAATGCTTACTTGAAGAAAAAGAGATTTGAATAAGAGTATGAAAAACATGGGCGTAGGGAGTAGTGATAATGAAACTGAACCTGTGCCGCGGGGTGAGGCATTTCAGGAATTAAATGTGGGACAGATATTGCATGAGCTAAGAGAGGGGAGCCATGAAATATCAGATGTGGGAGAGATAGAACCATAAGCACCGTGTTTGGGTGAAAGTGATGTGCATGATACTGAAACAGATAGGGAGACAGGTGCCGCAGCCAGTGGCCCAAGTGAAGTAAATGTGCCCACCAACATGGTAATGAACAGGGACACTAAGATATTTGATTTGTTGGTGGCACTAAACAGAGACATGATTTCACTGAAAACAGATATGAGTTCATTGAAAACGGATGTGGGTTCACTGAACACAGACATGGGTTCACTGAAAATGGAAATGGGGTCCCTAAATGAGAAGTTTGAGGAATTACAACTTAATTGGGAAGGACAATTAAATGCTAAGTTCAAAGAATTTGAAACAAAAGTATCTAATATGAAGATGGTATCTGTTTTTTTCATACATGTCCAAAAGAACAGATACCATCTTCATATAGTTAAGGCTAACTGGCCATTGACCTTCTTCCTCTATGCTGGATGCACACACATTGCCTGAACTCTTACGGGACTGGGTAAGATTGTCTGCGGTGAGTAATGACTGTAATGGGCAGGGGCATTATGAATGTAGTGTGTGGACATTAAGTTGGGAATGTGGGTCTCATGGGGAGTGGGCAAGGAATAAATCCCTGCAGTTGCACTGTCCTCTGTGCCCTGGGTGCCTCAGATGGATAGAGCGTCTGCCATATAAGCAGGAAATCCCAGGTTCGAGTCCCGGTCATGGCACACATTTTCAGCTGTCCCCGTTGATGTATATCAACGCCTGTCAACAGCATAGGGTCTTGATTTAATTATTATTACAAAGGTATCCAAGATTCAATGAATTACATTTTGAACTTGTGGGGAAAATCAATGAAATAGGCAATAAATGTGATATTATTTCTCAAGTGCATATCGATTTATCAAATAGAGTCAGTAATTGTGAAAGTAGTTGTCTGAAAACTGGTGTACAGATCGAGAATCTGTCTGCAAAAATAACAGATTTCAAAACAACAAAAAAACTTGTAAGAGTATTGACTAGTATTTAAAGGAACAAACTTCAAAATTGGAGGAAGATCTTAACAAATGGACTGAGGTTAAAAATAATTGTGAATTGAATTGTGAATTGTGGTTTACTAGTCTCATAATGTACATAATCTAAATCATTTGATTCAGGTACAGGAGACACGTCAAAATTTTGGTAAAGTTTTACCATATACATACAACACCGGATTTTAACAAATGGTACTATAACAATAATGCAATATAAAAATACACATACAATAAAAAACTAACAATTACAACTGATTTTAACAAATGGTATCATAATAATAATACAATTTTGTTACACATACAATAAAAGACTAACAATTAATTACTCCTTGCCTCTATGAATTCTTCTACTGAATAGTGGCATTTCTCCCACAGAATCTGCTGTAGCCTTATTTTTAGACTCTCTGGCTCTATATTAAATATATTTTTGCCCATTAGCTTGTTATATATTGTCTTCCCCACATGCTGTGGAGTTCGTGCATATAATTTCAAATGGTGTGTGGGTAACATAAAATTATTTTTATTTCTTGTGTTGTATGTGTGGTTAAAATGATTTTCCTCAAATAATGTTTTTCTGCTGTGTACGAAGATTATAATTTCATAAATGTTTATGGAGGAAACTGTTAGGATTTGCAGGTTCTGAAATAATGGGCGACAAGATTCTGTTTGTTGTGCACTACACATGTATCTTATAATTTTCTTTTGCAGTTTCAGTATTCGAGATACACTACTTGCATTTCCTCAGAAAATGATACCATACCTAATGACAGATTCAAAATAACTATGATATGCTATTTTTCGTGTACTCATGTCAGTAAAGGTTGCTAGTATTTGCGTTGCAAATGCAAAGCTGCTTAATTTATTTGATAGGAACTCAATATGTGTACTCCAGTTTAAGTTGTTGTCCACATTTAGTGCTAGGAATTTGACTGTGTTAACTTCTTCCATAAGATGATTGTGATGGTGTATTTTAAGATCCACACATTCCAAATGTTTGGTTTTGAAATGTACCATATACGTTTTTGCAATGTTCAGTTTCAAGCCATTCAATTCAATTTTTATTATCACATAACATACCTTATACAATCAAAGATTGTGACATAGGTGACTTGTCAGTTTTACACTATATATAACAATACTAAAAATAGACAATAAACTGATAATATATATGGTGTAACATCTTAAAAGAGGTATTTTAATTACAATTATAATGCATTGTTGCCATTCATGAAATCTTCTACACTATAGTAACAAAATCTTTCAGATACTTTTCCAGGTCTCTTTTGGTACCTTTTACATTTGGGTCATCCATATATTTCCATATTTTATTTACAAATTCCATGCCCATATAGTATGGAGTTTTTCATACGATTTTAAATGGTGGGTAGGTAACATGTAGCTTGTTCTATGTTTAGTATCATATTGATGCAAGAAGAAGTTGCCCTCAAAAAGTTGTGGGTTTCTTTTTGTGAAAGTGAGAGTTTCATAGATGTATATGCTTGGAATGCTCATTAGATCCAGTTTTACAAATAAAGGTTTGCAATGTTGCTTTGGTTTTGCTCCCACTATTGCTCAGATGATTCTTTTTTCTAGTCTAAAAGCTCTAAGTAAATTTGTTTTTTCAGACCCCCAGAAAATTATGCTATACCTAATGACTGAAACAAAATATGCATTATATACGGTATTTCTTACAGCTAAATCAGTAATACTATACAAGATATTCATAATATATACAAGGCTATTCAGTCGACCCAGTATGTTGTACACATGGTGACTCCATAACAGGTTTTTATTGACTAACATGCCAAGGAATTTGACACAGTCTGCAGTCTCTAATTTTTTGTCCCTATACCTTATTTCACTTATAGACTGTGCAGATTGTTTTGTGGTAAAATGAACAATTTCCGTTTTTGTAAAATTTAATGTCGAGTTATAGTTTTTTAACCCATGCCTCCACTTCTCCAAGTGTTTGTTCAATATGACGAATTAGGTCTACCTCATTTTTACAACAGACTACAGCTGTTGAGTCATCTGCATAGAGGATAGTATCAGACTGGACCTGACATGGCATATCATTAATATAATATAGAAAAAGCAGTGGCCCTAATATTGAACCTTGTGGAACACCTAATTGAGTGTTTTTCCAGCCAGAGAGAAATTTCTTGCCTTTGATGTTAATAAGTACTCTTTGTTTTCTGTTTGCCAAGCATGATGACATCCAAATGAGAGATTTGCCTTGAAAACCATAGCGTGCCAATTTTTGGAGAAGAAAGGTCATGATTTACTGTGTCGAAGGCTTTGGACAGGTCACAAAAGATGCCTGACACACACATTCTATCATCAAGACATCTGCTGACTTTTGTGACTAATTCATTTATTGCATGGATTGTGCTGGAGCCTTTTCTGAAACCATATTGATTGCCTAAGATAATGCTGTTAGATGAATTGTGATTTTCGATCTGATCACATGCAGCTCTTTCAAATATTTTTGAGAAAATTGGTAACAGTGAGATTGGCCTATAGTTGCCCAATTCATCTTGTTTGCTTTTTTTATGTATGGACCGAACTTCTGCATATTTTAATCGATCTGGGAAACATCCCTCATCAAAAGATTGGTTGATTATGAAAGAGAGTGGATATGCAATACTGTGACAGACTATTTTTATTATTTCAGTGGGGACCTCATCCCACCCCGCAGATTTTGAATTTTTTAGGGACATTATGATTTTGATGACATCTGAGATGGAAACATGAGAAAACTTAAAACATGTGCAATTGATATCTGCCATTTAACTGGAACCAGTTTTCTAAAGTACCCATTGTGCTCACAATGAAGCTCTGAATTTTTCCTGCATCATCTTCAATTAAAACAGAAGTATCATCAGCAAACAGAACTGATGGGGAATTTATATTTATGGGCAAGTTATTTACATAGAATAGGAACAGGATTGTGCCCGAAATGGAGCCCTGAGGCACACCTTCTGATACTGTACTCCATTTAGAATAATATGTCACTGCATTTGATGTGACACTTACCCTTTGCTTTCTGTTGTGCAAGTATGATGTGAGCCATTTCAGAGATTTGTCCTTAATCCCATATTTGTTTAATTTCTAGATAAGCAAGTCATGGTTCACCGAGTCAAATGCTTTTGAAAGATCACAGAAGATACCCGCGACTTTACTCCTCTGATCCAATGATTTGCATATCTTCTCAGTAAAGTTATTTACTGCATCCAGTGTGTTTTTTCCTTGTTGGAATCCAAATTGGTTACTTACAATAATATCATTTTTTACGATAAAATTTTTGATCTGATTTGCAGCTACTTTCTCTAACAATTTTGACAGGATTGGGAGAATAGAAATAGTGCAATAGTTTCCTATAACTTTCCTCAACCCTTTCTTGAACAGAGGTCTCAGGAAAGCACCCCTGTTCAAAAGATTGGTTGATATTTTAGCTAGCAGGAGTGCTATTATGTCATATTCTGCTTTAATCACTTTACTTGGTGTCCCATCCCACCCAGCAGAATTTTTATTTTTTAATGACAATATAACATTTTTCACATCCTTTATTGTGACTTTTTTAAAGTCTGTGAGATACTCAGCTTCTTGGTCTAGTCCAAAGGGATTTACATTACTCTGATATCCTGCTACAACTTCTGACTTTGCTACATTTATGAAGAATTCATTTAAACTGTCTGATATTTGAGCTGGGTTTACAACAACAATATCATCTACTTGTATCTTAGTTATTGCATTACTACTGACTTTAACACCTAACCCTGATTTGACAACATACCACACTGCCTTTGTCTTACTATTATGTTGTAAAATAAACTTATTGTTTGTCATTTGTTTTGCTGCCTTTACAACTTTTTTGAATATGGTTTTATAATGTTTCACATAAACAGCAAAATGTCTGTTTTTGTTATATTTCAGTTCATTATGTAGTTGCCTCTTTCTGGCACTAGAAATTTTTATACCCTGAGTTACCCATTTAATTGTCCTAGTCGTTTTGTTACATTTGGTTTTAAGTGGAAAAGTTTCATTAAATATTTCAAGAAAGCTACCAATAAATTTATTTAAGTTAGTTCTACTTGAGATACAGCTGTCATAAGGCCATTCAACCTCTCTTAACTTATTGCTAAATATAGTAAGGTTTTTTTCATTGAAGTTCCTTTTCATGTGGCTTTTGTTACATGAAATTTTTTTGTAGAATGTTGGTAGTTCAATGAATAATGCAGAGTGGTCAGAGATTCCTAAATCTAAGCAAAATTTAAAACATCTTCAAACACATAATTTGTTAAAATATAATATATACAGTTCACTGACTGTGCATTTATTCTAGTGGGTTGCATGAAGTTTGCTTTGAAGCCAAAGTTTTTTATTAAGTCATTCAATTTGGACACATCATTGCTGTCAGCTATGATATTATATTGAAATCAGCAGCTGTTATAATATTTTTTCCTTTTTTCTTTATTAAGATTTTCAAGAAGGCACTTAAATTTGAGCAGGAAAGCTTCAATTGTAGTTTTGTCTGGTACTCTGCAAATAGAAACTACTAAGACATTTAGGTCCCTTAACTCAATACAACAGCTTTCAAATATACATTCTTCATTCAAATGATTAAAATCGTTCCTTATTTCATATTTCATGTCAGAATGAGTAAGTATGCCAGAACCTCCATGTGATTTCTCTTGTCTACAAAAATTGTTAGCTAATTCGAAATTTTCGATTTTATTAAGAATTTTAATATTACCACATGTAAGCCAATGTTCATTGAGACAGATAACTGTAATATTTTTAAATCCTGAGAGAATAATTTGTAAGTCGTCAAGTTTATGATTTTGAAAAGTGGGCACTGACACCATTTATATTCAAATGCATTATACATGGACACTCTTTTTTATTTCTGGGTTCAGGTAGAGGCCTACTCTTTCTTGGGTACTGTTTTGGTCTCACTGTTTTTATTAGCAAACACTGTTTCCCATCCCCATCATTACTTACAAGTTTCCCTTATTATTCAGAATTTTACATGTATCAGCGAACATTTTACTGAGAATTCTGGATCCTAGCCTGTTTAAATGAAGACCATCTTTACCCAAGCATTTATTGTTTAAGAACTTGTTCGGATTTATAAACACAGCTCCTAGATTGTTACAGATTTCGTTTACATCATGGTTTATTCTGTCTATGTATTGATCACTGATGGATCGTCTGTATACAATACCACTCACTAAAATTCTAGATGTTTTGTAGAGATTACTGGCTGATTGAATTAAGTTTTTTGTTTCACTAACAATTTCCTCTTCAGTGTGGTTGAGGAGAAATTTAATAATGCCCTCAATGTGAAATGATCTGAGCTTATCGAAAGGAGACAGTCGGAACATGACGAACTTGTCAGATTGTTTACTGATGAATTTCAGGCAATTAAAGAAGGAGTAATTGAAGAATTGCCGAAGGAGCAAAGGGAGACTAATTTTAAAACGTCCGAGTTAGGTCGGAGGTCATCTAAAAGTGTTTAGACTGACGATAATTGTTCAGTTGACAAACTGAAAAATGGTAGACACTGTAGTGAGAGTAAATGTAACTTCGGCGCCATGGTACCTGACAAATCCTATGAAGATTATGAGACTGAACATGATCCGTTTGTTCAGAGAGGGTATCTATCGTCTCTAAAAGTTGAAACCAGCATATTTAAAAGCAGGCAGTTTCCAACCTTTACATCAGAAAAGGGCAACATCCATCCAAAAATTTTCATAAATAACTTCAAGCATATTTTTCCACATAGTTGGTCAGAACAAGATAAGATTCAGTTCATCGTATCCAAAATCACAGGTAAAGCAGCACTGTGGGCTGCAGAAGCAAGTGAGAAATATAGAACTTGCTCAGAATTTAAGCAGCTTTTCCTGTCAAAATACTGGTCCAAGAGCAAATAGGAACAGTTGCATAAAGAAGTGTACCAACCCAAATGTTATAACAGCGAGTGAGGCTTACTGCAACAGTATTTTGAAAAAAAAAAAAACATTAACAAAAGGAGATACTGGAGTGAGCCTGTCTCACATCACGAAGTAATACGCATTCTAAAGGGAAGGTTTCCAATTCATATTCGCAAAAAACTGATAAATGTTCCTGATTGTGATGTGGATCAATTTTTGTCTGTAGTTGATTCTTTTGATATGATTTTGGAAGATGCCAAAGTTTGGAATAATAACCAATGATCTGCTACACAGTGTAATGATGTGGGTATTAATAATCATGGTGGTGGTTGTAATGACAACAACACAGATAGGAATGCTAAGCCTACACTACCAGAAAGAAAGCAAATGATGTCTTATGACTATCATAAAACTAACAATGAAAGAGATCAATATAAATACGATGCTTATTATATTAAGAAAAAGAATGGGAATATTCGTAATCACGTAAATCATATCAATATGGGAAAGCCTAGTCATAAACGCAGACATGATAGGTATCCGGAAGAAGATCCTGATAGGATACAACCATGGGCAGATCATCTGCAAGGAGCCGCACCAGCATCACAACCACAAGGACCAATACCAATGAATAACAGACCACTGGAATTATGGAGGGAACCAATACTGAACTCTGAACACATTCGTATACTTCAAGTTCATGAACCACCGATGAAGGCAGCTACTGAGAGGTAAAACTAAAACTGGTCTCCATAAGCCTTCCTAGAATGACTGGGGATGAAAAGGAGGCCAGGCATCATTTTTCAACAGATGTATTGGGATATAATAATGATTTGGACTTAAGGGAAGAGTTGAGTGAAGAAGTGCCAAACATTTCCAATAAATGTGGGTGAATTTTACAACTTGTGATGCAAGCAGTAATAAATGGTATTGATAGAGAAATCTTGATCGACACAGGTACAACAATTAGCGTAATGATGCAAGGTTGTTATAAACAGATCAGCCAAGAAGGGAGAGTGTTGACATTTACTGTTACTGGATGCACTGTATCCGGCACATTTGGAGTGAAAAGACAGAGAGTCTCAAAACAGGCACGAGTTGACATTATAATGCAAGGGGCTTCTATAGAAAGTACCTTCCTGATCGTTTCAAAAATGGCCGTACCTTGTGTTTGGGGTCCTGATTTTTTTGTGTAGAGCTGGAGCAGGAATTATTTTAAAGGAAGGAACGTGTACGTTGGACTCCAGAAGCGAGGTTGTAACAATTTCTATGATGAAGGGCCAACTAGTCCTGGAGCAATGTTGTACACAGCTAATGGTTAGCTATATTGGTGTTAAGTGCAATATTTCAAATGAAATTTATTTTATTGAATCTTCTGAAGAAGAGATAGATCAAGACACAATACAAGACAAAGTCTCTGAATCCGAGTATCTGACGTCAGATCAGAGGGAAAACTTACTCTGCTTGTTAACTAATTATGCAACAGTATTTAGTAAACTTCCAGGAATCATCAAGGTGCTCAAGTTTGATATTCAAACATATCCTCATGAAGCTTTTTGTCACACTTTCTACTCTGTTCCGTGGTCTAAGAGAGAGGCAGTAAAAAAAGAAATCACTAAGATGTTGGAGTCGGGAATAATAGAGCCCTCTAATTCTCCATATTCGAGCCCTCTCTTGGCTATCTTAAAGTCAAATGGTGATGTAAGACTGGTTCTTGATGCCAGCAAAATTAACAAAATTATTGTTCCATTACAAATGAGACCAGAGAATTTAGAAGAACTTAATGGAGCCCACTTTTTGACATCCCTGGATATGAGGAGTTCACTTTGACAGACGAGAATCTCACCTGAATCATGGAAGTACACTGCTTTTATCTTTCTTAGGAGAAGCTATCAATTCACAGTCATGCCATTCAGCTTAAACAACAGTGGAGGAGTGTTTATTTCTGCATTAGATACTGTACTAGGATGAGATCTACTTTGACTACGACATGGGAGGAACATCTTGATTTGTTAGAGGAAGTATTCATGAAGTTCTCAGAGTACAGAGTGACGGTGAATTTGACGAAGTCAAAATTCACCAAGAATCAACTAAAGTTTCTCAGACACATAATTATGCCAGACAGAATTATGCCCGACCCCAAGAAAATGAACAACTTCAAAGAGTGTCCATATCTTTGGAGTAAAAAATAATTAAAGTCTGTTTTGGTCCTTGCTTCATTCTTCCGTCAATTTCTGCCTGACCAAATAATTAGCCTAGATTATTGCTATGCACAATTTCTGCACCATCCGAAACTTGAACAAGACTTTTGTATTGCAACAGATGCCTCAGAAACAGGCTTAGGCACCACATTGCTTCAAACAGATGTTCCACATGACCTGAACACCATTAAAATTATAGGGTTTGCAAGCAGAACACTGTCTAAATGTGAGAGAGCATACTGAACCATGGAATTAGAAGTTTTAGCTGTAATTTGGGCACTCAAGAAGTTCAGATATTTTGTTTATGGCAAGAGGATTATGATATACTGTGATCATAAGGCTTTGTCCTTATCTTGATGGGTCAAATGTTTCATTCAAGGTTAACCTGACGGGATATTTTGTTACAAGAACACAACATTTCGGTGCAATACATAAGGGGAAAAGACAACATAATTTCTGATGCTTTATCTCAGTTACCAAAAGGGAGAGTGAATGAAAAACATGAGGAGCTATCTTTAAATTTTAAAATAATGGATATATCAGTAAATTATTCTGAAGGTAGCAGAACTGTGTCAAAAGCTGCCACAGTTGCAAGAAGAAGACCTATTTTGGAAGACTATTAGGGATAAAGTTAAACATAAAAATCCTACTAATGCTAAATATAAATATACTTTACAGTCTGAGGTATTATTTAGGAAAGAAAACAACAATGATAGCTGTAACATTTGTGTCCCAAAAGATTATATAGAACCATTACTTTGGTATACTCACCTGAAGTGGGGACACTTTGGGCCTTCTAAATGCAAAGCTAAATTGGATCAATATTGCTAGTATCTGGGCCTAGAATGGCTAGCAAATAATATTCTGAAGAAATGCAAAACATGTCAAAAGACCAAACCCAAAAACTATTGCAGAGGGATCGAAAAACATCCCATAATACCTCAGCAACCTTTAACGCAAATAGCTTGCGATGTGTGTGGTCTGTGTACGACTGCACAAGGGAGATTTAAGTATATACTGCCCTGTTACGACATTTTTTTTCAAAATATGTCAAATTATATCTTTTGCAGAGCAAAATGTATGGACAATGTTAAGGAAGTTCATCATCAACTTCATTACTGACTATGGAAAACCAAAAATGATTCTGACTGGTAATGCAGCATATTATACTAGTGGATTGTGGAAAAAGACTATGAAGGAACACAATATCAAACATATATACATATCACGGTTCTATCCTTGTAAGAATATGATTGAGAGACTATTTTGGGAATTAAATCAATTTATGCATGCGCATACACCACAGCGACACTACCAATGGATTGATTGGTTGCCAAAATTCGAAAGGATCTACTATGACATGGTTCTACTGGATATTCACCAAATCAAATAATGTATGGAAGAAACAAATCTCAAGACTGGTTAGGAAAGGTGATCATACACAAGGAGACATTCTGCAAAAAGTTTATGAGAACCTCCAACATCAGGCTAAACTATGGAAAGCAAAATTTGACAGAAGTGTAAAGAAAGTGATCACATATACAGTTGGTGATAAAATACTATTAAGAAATCATCAAAAACCATCCAGAAAGAAGAAACTTAACAAAAAGTGGCAGTATTTATATAGAGGGACATACAAGGTAATGCAGATACCACATGAAGGCAGTTACATATTAGCTGATTGTGACTCAGATACCATAAAGGGACTGTTTCACTATAGAGAAATTAAGAAGTACTTTTAGTAAGGATAGATAGACAGTAATATGGAAATAAACTGCAAAAAAGAAGAATAAAGATGGAATTTGATACTGGGACACCAATAGTGGAATGGAGCCACACAAGTAGGCCAAAAGCATATCATGAATGCTATTGTATATTAGTAGTATACAGATAAGAAGACACATACATAGTAGAAATCATTTGTGTATATATATATATTGAAAGGAGACGGAATGAAGAAACTCATGAGGAAAAGAAAACAGATTTTCTGTTATATGTACGAGGGCAGTTCAATAAGTAATGCAACACACTTTTTTTCTCGGCCAATTTTGGTTGAAAAAACCGGAAATTTCTTGTGGAATATTTTCAAACATTCCCGCTTCGTCTCGTATAGTTTCATTGACTTCCGAAAGGTGGCAGTGCTGTACGGAGCTGTTAAAATGGCGTCTGTAACGGATGTGCGTTGCAAACAACGGGCAGTGATCGAGTTTCTTTTGGCGGAAAACCAGGGCATCTCAGATATTCATAGACGCTTGCAGAATGTCTACGGTGATCTGGCAGTGGACAAAAGCACGGTGAGTCGTTGGGCAAAGCGTGTGTCATCATCGCCGCAAGGTCAAGCAAGACTGTCTGATCTCCCGCGTGCGGGCCGGCCGTGCACAGCTGTGACTCCTGCAATGGCGGAGCGTGCGAACACACTCGTTCGAGATGATCGACGGATCACCATCAGATAACTCAGTGCTCAACTTGACATCTCTGTTGGTAGTGCTGTCACAATTGTTCACCAGTTGGGATATTCAAAGGTTTGTTCCCGCTGGGTCCCTCGTTGTCTAACCGCACACCATAAAGAGCAAATGAGAACCATCTGTGCGGAATTGCTTGCTCGTCATGTGGCTGAGGGTGACAATTTCTTGTCAAAGATAGTTACAGGCGATGAAACATGGGTTCATCACTTCGAACCTGAAACAAAACGGCAATCAATGGAGTGGCGCCACACCCACTCCCCTACCAAGAAAAAGTTTAAAGCCATACCCTCAGCCGGTAAAGTCATGGTTACAGTCTTCTGGGACACTGAAGGGGTTATTCTGTTCGATGCCCTTCCCCATGGTCAAACGATCAACTCTGAAGTGTATTGTGCTACTCTTCAGAAATTGAAGAAACGACTTCAGCGTGTTCGTAGGCACAAAAATCTGAACGAACTTCTCCTTCTTCATGACAACGCAAGACCTCACACAAGTCTTTGCACCCGAGAGGAGCTCACAAAACTTCAGTGGACTGTTCTTCCTCATGCACCCTACAGCCCCTATCTTGCACCGTCGGATTTCCATATGTTTGGCCCAATGAAGGACGCAATCCGTGGGAGGCACTACGCGGATGATGAAGAAGTTATTGATGCAGTACGACGTTGGCTCCGACATCGACCAGTGGAATGGTACCGTGCAGGCATACAGGCCCTCATTTCAAGGTGGCGTAAGGCCGTAGCATTGAATGGAGATTACGTTGAAAAATAGTGTTGTGTAGCTAAAAGATTGAGGAATAACCTGGTGTATTTCAATGCTGAATAAAATAACCCCTGTTTCAGAAAAAAAATGTGTTGCATTACTTATTGAACTGCCCTTGTATATGGAAAAAAGAAAGGAGATCATCAGCGACAAGAAGATGACCTGCAAAAGATCACATTGGAGAATTCATTGTCAACTACAGTGAATCTGGACACAAAATGTATTAAGATATTTTTATGACTGTTATTGTAAAATAATCATCAGTAAAGTGCAAAATGGGAGGACGAGCATCATGTAAACACGAGAATGATGGAAATACTGGAATGGTTCACTGACGTAATTTAGGACAGTGGAAGGTACAGTGCTGAAATGCATTAATAACAAGGATATCTTTTATTGAATTAATTTCAGAAATCATTCACCATATAATTGTAAAGGAAAATTAGAGCAGATTACTTTAGCACAAGCAACAACTTGTTGATAAACATTAAGTGTCAAAGAGCCAATACTGACACCAAAGAGAGTAGAAGATGCACTATTTGGAAACAGAGATGACCCTATCAGCTAAACTATTAGATAACCCAGCGTTATAAGCGGCCTGTTTAAAATTTGGAATCGCTGATCGATGAGCAGCGGTACCAGGGTCTTCAAATGACGAAGAGCTGAAGAAGATGACCGAGCTGACTTTAGTAGCCTGAACAGTTCAGTGGCAGCCGCTGCCTTGGTCATTTTTTCCATCAGAACTGGCTGCAATCCATGCATTATGCAGTTAGTTATAAAAAGGGCTTCTCAACTAATAAAGTAAAATTAGTGCAGTGAAGTAAAATTGTGATATTTTATTATGAAAAATTACCTAAAAATTTGGACGGATTTCATGACATTTGTGGTTTATTTAATGGGTAAATTCTGTTAGGCCCCACATTTTATCAACACTGTAAACATTGATGAACAGTGTCCATAACTTGTGGTATGAGTCTGGAAATGACTGGTTCAGAAGCTACAGTACACAACACCATGTCGCCATCGCTCAGAGATACCTCCAATATCTGGGACCTCTTCAAAGATATTAAGGTTTGGGAGGATGTGTAGCATTACATGGGTAATCATCCAACTAGCCCACGAAATCTTTAAGCAATAATCTTGTCGGGATGTCCATTAAAGCCAGTATGCTTTGTGTCACATGAGAGTAGGAGAGTCAAAACAGGTAGTAATGTGTGACGTCATCTCAAGTCGAGATTTTTTTGTAGTGCAATCTTTGCTGAGTGATTGACACTGTACAAGAATCAATAAGTAATGAGTTTTTTTTTTTTTGACATAGCAGATCACAATGCTGCATTATGCATGACTTTTTTTTCTTTGAAAAATATAATAACTTCTTAGTTGTTCAAGTGCGCAAACAAGTTGTAATTGAGTGCGGGTCTTCTTTAATTTTAAAGAATTGACCTAAAACTGATAATCCATAATCTGGAGTTGGTTTGGAAAACATTCTAGAGAGCCATGGCCAAACTTTCTTATAAATATATTGTGCATGGACTTTGAAGTAACGACACGAATTTTGGGATACACAGTAGGTTATCGCGCATTATAGTCGCATGAAGGATTAATTGATACTCCCCGTAATTTCTTGACATTAACTTGGTAATAATTATTAAAGAATTATTGGAGGTTATAGTAGTCAATCTTGGTACTTACAGTAAATGGGGTTTGATTTACTATTTGAATACAAGATATATTTACTGTTTGAATACGACATATATTAATCACGGAATAGTCAATTGATTGATACATTGGTTAGTAACCAATGAACAGATTCTAATGGAATTACCGGAGGATTCATTCCAATCATTGGTGACCACTACACACACACTAGAAAACTAACTACCCTCGTTTTGAATGACATTTGGAACGGATGAGTTTTGTTTCAGCTCCTTTGGAACAATAAACTTCATCCAAAGTTGAAACTTTATAAACTGTGTTGTGTTCCTTCAATTCAGTAGATCAATAAAAATTATAGTCTACACTACAATTTTCACCGTTTGAAAAAGAGAGCACTTACCTTTTTAGATAAATGTTTCAGCTTTAGTCATCAATCTTCCCAAAATGGAAATAATGGTGACGACACTCACGCATATCACTACATCATCATGACCAACCACATATGCGCCCCCTTCTCCCTCCCTTTTGTTAAAAACCTGAGATATAGCCATGGTATGATGAAGGAAGAAGGATGAGGGTTTGGACAGCCTCTACATCTGCATCTACATCCACACTCTGCAAGCCACCTGATGGTGTGTGGTGGAGGGTACCCTGAGTACCTCTATCGGTTCTCCCTTCTATTCCAGCCTCGAATTGTTCGTGGAAAGAAGGATTACTGGTATGCTTCTGTGTGGGCTCTAATCTCTCTGATTTTATCCTCATGGTCTCTTTGCAAGATATACGTAGGAGGGAGCAATATACTGCTTAACTCTTCGGTGAAGCTATGTTCTCGAAACTTTAACAAAAGCCCGTACCGAGCTACTGAGCGTCTCTCCTGCAGAGTCTTCCACTGGAGTTTATCTATCATCTCCGTAATGCTTTCGCAATTACTAAATGATCCTGTAACAAAGTGCGTTGCTCTCTGTTGGATCTTCTCTATCTCTTCTATCAACCCCATCTGGTACTGATCCCACACTGCTGAGCAGTATTCAAGCAGTGGGCGAACAAGTGTACTGTAACCTACTTCCTTTGTTTTCGGATTGCATTTCCTTAGGATTCTTCCAATGAATCTGCCTGGCATCTTCTTTACCGACGATCAGCTTTATATGATCATTCCATTTTAAATCACTCCTAATCCATACTCCCAGATAATTTACGGAATTAACTGCTTCCAGTTGCTGACCTGCTATTTTGTAGCTAAATGATAAGGAATCTATCTTTCTATGTCTTCGCAGCACATTACACTTGTCTACATTGAGATTCAATTGCCATGCCCTGCACCATGCGTCAATTTGCTGCAGATCCTCCTGTATTTCAGTACAATTATCCATTGTTACAACCTCTCAATACACCACAGCATCATCTGCAAAAAGCCTCAGCGAACTTCCGATGTCATCCACCCGGTCATTTATGTATATTGTGAATAGCAACGGTCCTATGACACTCCCCTGCGGCACACCTGAAATCACTCTTACTTCTGAAGACTTCTCTCCACTGAGAATGACATGCTGCGTTCTGTTATCTAGGAACTCCTCAATCCAATCACATAATTGGTCTGATAGTCCATATGCTCTTACTTTGTTCATTAAACGACTGTGGGGAACTGTATCAAACGCCTTGTGGTAGTCAAGAAATACGGCATCTACCTGGGAACCCGTGTCTATGGCCCTCTGAGTCTCGTGGACGAATAGCGCGAGCTGGGTTTCACATGACCGTCTTTTTCGAAACCCATGCTGATTCCTACAGAGTAGATTTCTAGTCCCCAGAAAAGTCATTATACTCGAACATAATACGTGTTCCAAAATTCTACAACTGATTGACGTTAGAGTTACAGGTCTATAGTTCTGCACATCTGTTCGACGTCCCTTCTTGAAAACGGGGATGACCTGTGCCCTTTTCCAATCCTTTGGAATGCTATGCTCTTCTAGAGACCTACGGTACACTGCTGCAAGAAGGGGGGCCAAGTTCCTTCGCGTCCTCTGTGTGAAATCGAACTGGCATCCCATCAGGTCCAGGGGCCTTTCCTCTTCTGAGCGATTTTAATTGTTTCTCTACCCCTCTGTTGTCTATTTCGATAGCTACCATTTTGTCATCTGTGCAACAATCTAGAGAAGGAACTACAGTGTAGTCTTCCTCTGTGAAACAACTTTGGAAAAAGACATTTAGTATTTCAGCCTTTAGTCTGTCATCCTCTGTTTCAGTACCATTTTGGTCACAGAATGTCTGGACATTTTGTTTTGATCCACCTACCGCTTTGGCATAAGACCGAAATTTATTAGGATTTTCTGCGAAGTCAGTACATAGAACTTTACTTTCGAATTCATTGAATGCCTCTCGCATAGCCCTCCTCACACTACATTTCGCTTCGCGTAATTTTTGTTTGTCTGCAAGGCTTTGGCTATGTCTATGTTTACTGTGAAGTTCCCTTTGCTTCTGTAGCAGTTTTCTAACTTGGTTGTTGTACCACGGTGGCTCTTTTCCATCTCTTATGATCTTGCTTGGCACATACTCATCTAACGCATAATGTACGATGGTTTTGAACTTTGTCCACTGATTCTCAACACTATCTGTACTTGAGACAAAACTTTTATGTTGAGCCATCAGGTACTCTGAAGTTTGCTTTTTGTCACTTTTGCTAAACAGAAAAATCTTCCTACCATTTTTAATATTTCTATTTACGGCTGAAATCATCGATGCCGTAAGCGCTTTGTGATCGCCGATTCCCTGTTCTGCGTTAACTGTTTCAAATAGTTCGGGTCTGTTTGTCACCAGAAGGTCTAATATGTTATTGCCATGAGTCGGTTCTCTGTTAAACTGCTCAAGGTAGTTTTCAGATAAAGCACTTAAAAAATTTCACTGGATTCTTTGTCCCTGCCACCCGTTATGAACGTTTGAGTCTCCCAGTCTATATCCGGCAAATTAAAATCTCCACCCAGAACTATAACATGGTGGGGAAATCTACTCAAAATATTTTCCAAATTATTCTTCAGGTGCTCAGCCACTACAGCTGCTGAGCCAGGGGGCCTATAGAGACATCCAATTGCCATGTCTGAGCCTGCTTTAACCGTGACCTTCACTCAAATCATTTCACATTTCGGATCTCCGTCAATTTCCTTCGATACTATTGCACTTTTTATCACTATAAACATGCCTCCCCCTTCACTGTCCAGCCTGTCTCTGCGGTATAGCCAAGGAGAAAAGAAGAAGACGATGGCGACGGAGCAAGAGAGAGGGGAGATCACTCCATCTATTCTAGATAGTTCCATGGGAGGTATTCAGTAATGTTTCACAGGATGTCTTATCATGCTCACCACTGACAAAATTGTAATTTCCCAATTAATTGTTGGATGATTATAATCTCCACCAGTGGGTATATTATGATTGGGAAACTTAAGTATAGGTGAAGTGAAGTTTTGTCTAAAGTTTTCAGTTACATCAAGAGGTGAGCTTGTTTGTCAATAGGATACTATTACAATTTTATATCAACCCCTGATGTGAGTATTGTCCAAACAATCTCAACATGCAGCTTCAATTTCTATCTCAGTCGTTTTGAAAGTCTTGGCTAGTGTGACAAATACATCACCTACATTTCCCATCCTTTTAATATATATTTAAATTTTCCCCAAAAATCTCACTGCATCAACTTCAGTTTGTAACCAGATTTCTGTACCTAGCATTACATGAGCTTCACTGTTTTTCAGGAGTGGTTCAAACTCTGGTGCTTTATTGTGAATGATTCAGCAGTTAACTACAAGGATTTTAACTCTCTTACCTGTGCAGGGCATTCCTTTTGACCTTACACTTACATTTTTGAGTTCTTAAATTGCTGTTATCTGCACTGGATGGAGAGTCAACTAAGCTAGGAAACCTTTGTGTGCAGCCCACTCACAGAGAGCCACCTGGGTAGTGGCACCTGGTGCTTGGTGCCCACCTGAACCAATTAGATCGATGTACCATTTTCAAGCCCCATGGTGCATGAGTCTTTGAAGTCTCTGGTTCAATCTTTCCACTGATGCAAGAATCTTTGAAGTCTCTGGTGTAATTCATTCACTCGACTCAGAACCAGGGACCACAATTAGTTCAGGGCCAATGCTGAAAATTGTGAACATCATTACAACTCTATGCACAGAGCTTGTCTTCTCAACCTTCCCTGCTAGTCACTGGAATTATCCAAGTATGACCTTGGAGCCCAAGTGACAAGCATTGTTTGTTCCAACATGCATTACTGTCTGAAGCTGGATGCACCCTGTTCCCTCAATGGCAGCCGGAATACCTCATTCCACATGAATGGGACTCCCAGGCATACACACTAAGTGCATCTGGTGTTCCTTCCTGCCCCTTACTGCCATTTCCCTAACGGTACCATTACTTGCTATATATTGGAACTGTCAATGATTAATAGACTCCTACCCTTTTGTGTTTGCCTCCTCTTGATGCAGGGCCAACCCAATTTCCCAACACGTGAAGTGAGTCCCACTGGCTCAGTTTCAGTTTCAATGAAAGACAGCACCTTGAACATGTTAGTTATGGGTCCTCCTTGCTCTCTGTCTACCCTGAAACAGGATGTCTAGACCTACCATCAACACACTACTCACAGCCAAGTGGACAAATAATGTCAGGTCCCAAACATCCTGCATCCTGCAGGAGACACGGTTGCTCTTATCATAGTTTGTAGGATGGGGGTGGGGGGGAGACAAGGTTTTCCATGCTGTAGTTTTTACGGGTGGGTGAGACTAGATCTGGCATTATGGAGTATTTTTAATATTTTTCAAGATGAATGGCAAATTTTAAGTAGCCATACAAAAGTTCCAGTTCTGACCCTGTTAAGAACCTGCATAATACCATGTTTCAAATGATTTATCAAAGAAAAAAATCTGATTACACTATAATTTTTCTATTTCCTGACAGCTGGGGGGGGGGGGGGGGGGGGGGGAATTTGTGGACTGGGTTTGAGGGTAGTGCATGTCTGTGAAAGACCTCATGAGATTTTCGGCATACTGGGCAAGGGAATTCTCATCATTGCAAATAAGCTGCTCCCAGGTGGCTAGGTTGTATGGGAAAGATTTTTTGGAGTGGATGGGATGACAGCTGTGGAGGTGGAGGTCAATGTCAAGGAAAGTGGCATACTGGGTAGAGGAGATGAGGATAGGGTGCCTGGACCATCAGTCCAGAACATGAAGATATCATCAGTAAAGCTGAACCAGACAAGGGGTTTGCCATTTTGGAAGGTTAGAAATGTTTCATTTAGAAGGTCCTTAGAAAGTTGGTATGTCAGAGTGCCTTGTAGTGCCTAGAAGCTCCTGTATTTTCCATTGGACAATACAAAGTAGGGTAGATTGATACTCACCCCATTGAGGACATGATGACTGGACCACAGGCACAATGAAAAAAGTCAGCTTCATATTATTACCTATCAGACTGTATTTCACCATATATAGACAAAACACAGACATATTCACATGTGCATAGCTCACAAAACATGGCCAATGTCATCTCCGCGCACCAAGGCCCAACTGAGACTGAGGTGAGAAGTGACCTCTCCTGGGGCAGACAGTGGGGATACAAAAGAGGAGTTGGGTGAGGAGGAGAAGGAATAGCAAGGTAAAGGTGGGGGAAGGTGTTGCACTGTTGCTTGTGGAAGTGTCTGCAGGGATGGGTTGGTGGGCTGCTAGTTGCAGAATAAGGAGGGGGTGCTGTGGGAGTGAAAGGGGAGTAAAGAGAAGCAGAGATAGGGGAAAGAACTGTGCAATTGCATTTGGGGGAGCAAGTGAAGGACAGGGAATAGTGAAGGTCAAAGCCAGGGTAGTTATAAAAATAAAATATATTTTGCAAAGAGAGTTCAAAGAAGCTAATATTGATGAGAGAAATCCAGTCAGGCAGTATTAGCAGACTGAGACACATGCAGCAACAGGGAAGTAACCTTTTTTGTGACATTTAGGAGTTCGCAAGCAGGAGTGAATTTTATTATACCATCTGCATGCTTTAATAGTTTAATTTCTTGAGTTTGTGCGTGTAAATTTAATATCTAATAGCCACAGTTCTCGCGTTTTCATTTGCATCGGAAAGTAAACCAATTTTGTGACATATTACAAGTTCCTGTTCAGGGGAAAATTATTTAGGTTCACCTGAGTGCTTTGGCAGTTAGGTTTTTGAATATCTACATATTACTAGACATAGTTCATCCTTTTTCATCAGGGTATACAGTAGAGTTGCACAGCACGTGCCGATAGTCCCTTTATCTGCATAGTTTAGTTTTCCATGGTATTTAGTATGGACAGGGACTGCGATTGTTGTGTGCAGATGCGAGCCAAGTTGGTGACACTTTGCTCTCAGCTTCAGGCTGTGATGACTTTAGTTACACAGCTTGAGGCTGCAGTGGATGGGCACAACTGTTGTGGGCCGGCCATGGGGATCCAATGGACATCCAGCACGTCAGAGACCTCTGATCGGTCCTCACCGGTGGCCGACCCAGTTACTGCTCGCACTGAGGCTGACCCCTCACCTGTGTTCGAGCGGGAGGTCACCCCAGGGTAAAGCAGGTGGCAAAATACTTCCCAGGTGGCTGCACGTAAGGCCTCCCCAATTTGTCCAACAAACAAGTTCCAGGTGCTGTCTGTGGCTGACACTGTTGCTGAGCCAGACGCTGTCGCCTCTCCTGTTTTGGAGGAAACCACACAGCCTGCAAGATCCAGGAAATCACAGAGGGTGGGATTATTGGTAGTTGGGAGCTCCAACATTAGGCGCATTATGTGGCCTGTTAGGGACTTGGCTGACAAGATGGATAAGAAAACCAATGTGCACTCAGTGTGCATAGTGGGTGGAGTCATTCCAGATGTGGAAAGGGTCCTCCCGGATATCATGAAGAGCACAGTGTGCAGCCAACTGCAGGTGGTTGCTCATGTTAGTACCAATGATGTGTGTCACTTTGGATCAGAAGAGATTCTCTCTGGTTTCGAGGAGCTAACAGATATGGTAAAGGATGCCACGCTTGCTTGCAAGATGATAGCAGAGCTGACCATTTACAGCATAGTCGACAGGACCGATTGTGGACCTCTTCTACAGAGCTGAGTGGAGGGTCTGAATCAGAGGCTCAGACGGTTCTGTGACTGTGTAGGCTGCAGATTCCTCGACTTGTGCCACGGGGTGGTTGGGTTTCGGGTTCCGCTGAATAGGTCAAGTGTCCACTATATGCAGGAGGCAGCTATAAGGGTAGCAGGGGCTGTGTGGCATGGACTGGGTGGTTTTTTAGGTTAGAGGGTCTTGGGAAAACACAAGAAGGGCTTCAGTCACAAAGGGCACAGGCTGAACACAGGAAGAATGTAGATACAGGAACCACTGGTATAACAGTTATAAATTGCTTTAGTTGTGTTGGGAAAGTACCAGAGCTCCAAGCACTAACAGAAAGCACTGATACTCCAATCATTAAAGGCACCACAGAGCTGGCTAAAGCTGGATACAAGCTCAGCTGAAATTTCTGCAAAGAACCTAATGGTATTCCAAAAGGATAGGCGGTGACGTGTTTGTTGCTGTCAGAAGTAGTTTAACTTGTTGCGAAATTGAAGTAGATACTTCCTGTGAGTTAGTATGGGCAGAGATCATTGTTGGCAACCAGAATAAAATAATAATTTGATCCTTTTACTGACCTCCCAATTCAGATGATACAGTTCCTGAAACCCCCCCATGAACCATGGACCTTGCCGTTGGTGGGGAGGCTTGCGTGCCTCAGCGATGCAGATAGCGGTACCGTAGGTGCAACCACAACGGAGGGGTATCTGTTGAGAGGCCAGACAAACATGTGGTTCCTGAAGAGGGGCAGCAGCCTTTTCAGTAGTTGCAAGGGCAACAATCTGGATGATTGACTGATCTGGCCTTGTAACAATAACCAAAACGGCCTTGCTGTGCTGGTACTGCGAACGGCTGAAAGCAAGGGGAAACTACAGCCGTAATTTTTCCCGAGGGCATGCAGCTTTACTGTATGATTAAATGATGATGGCGTCCTCTTGGGTAAAATATTCCGGAGGTAAAATAGTCCCCCATTCGGATCTCCGGGCAGGGACTACTCAAGAGGATGTCGTTATCAGGAGAAAGAAAACTGGCGTTCTACGGATCAGAGCGTGGAATGTCAGATTCCTTAATCGGGCAGGTAGGTTAGAAAATTTAAAAAGGGAAATGGATAGGTTGAAGTTAGATATAGTGGGAATTAGTGAAGTTCAGTGGCAGGAGGAACAAGACTTCTGTTCAGGTGTCTACAGGGTTATAAACACAAAATCAAATAGGGGTAATGCAGGAGTAGGTTTAATAATGAATAGGAAAATAGGAATGCGGGTAAGCTACTACAAACAGCATAGTGAACGCATTATTGTGGCCAAGATAGATACGAAGCCCACACCTACTACAGTAGTACAAGTTTATATGCCAACTAGCTCTGCAGATGATGAAGAAATTGAAGAAATGTATGATGAGATAAAAGAAATTATTCAGATTGTGAAGGGAGACGAAAATTTAATAGTCATGGGTGACTGGAATTCGAGTGTAGGAAAAGGGAGAGAAGGAAACATAGTAGGTGAATATGGATTGGGGCTAAGAAATGAAAGAGGAAGCCGCCTGGTAGAATTTTGCACAGAGCACAACATAATCATAGCTAACACTTGGTTTAAGAATCATGAAAGAAGGTTGTATACATGGAAGAACCCTGGAGATACTAAAAGGTATCAGATAGATTATATAATGGTAAGACAGAGATTTAGGAACCAGGTTTTAAATTGTAAGACATTTCCAGGGGCAGATGGGGACTCTGACCACAATCTATTGGTTATGACCTGTAGATTAAAACTGAAGAAACTGCAAAAAGGTGGGAATTTAAGGAGATGGGACCTGGATAAACTGAAAGAACCAGAGGTTGTACAGAGTATCAGGGAGAGCATAAGGGAACAATTGACAGGAATGGGGGAAAGAAATACAGTAGAAGAAGAATGGGTAGCTTTGAGATATGAAATAGCGAAGGCAGCAGAGGATCAAGTAGGTAAAAAGACGAGGGCTAGTAGAAATCCTTGGGTAACAGAAGAAATATTGAATTTAATTGATGAAAGGAGAAAATATAAAAATGCAGTAAATGAAGCAGGCAAAAAGGAATACAAACGTGTCAAAAATGAGATCGACAGGAAGTGCAAAATGGCTAAGCAGGGATGGCTAGAGGACAAATGTAAGGATGTAGAGGCCTATCTCACTAGGGGTAAGATAGATACTGCCTACAGGAAAATTAAAGAGACCTTTGGAGATGAGAGAACGACTTGTATGAATATCAAGAGCTCAGATGGAAACCCATTTCTAAGCAAAGAAGGGAAAGCAGAAAGGTGGAAGGAGTATATAGAGGGTCTATACAAGGGCGATGTACTTGAGGACAATATTATGGAAATGGAAGAGGATGTAGATGAAGATGAAATGGGAGATATGATACTGCGTGAAGAGTTTGACAGAGCAATGAAAGGCCTGAGTCGAAACAGGGCCCCCGGAGTAGACAACATTCCACTGGAACTACTGATGGCCTTGGGAGAGCCAGTACTGACAGAACTCTACCATCTGGTGAGCAAGATGTATGAGACAGGCGAAATACCCTCAGACTTCAAGAAGAATATAATAATTCCAATCCCAAAGATAGCAGGTGTTGACAGATGTGAAAATTACCGAACGATCAATTTAATAAGTCACAGCTGCAAAATATTAACATGAATTCTTTACAGACGAATGGAAAAACTAGTAGAAGTCAACCTCAGGGAAGATCAGTTTGGATTCTGTAGAAACACTGGAACACATGAGGCAATACTCACCTTATGACTAATCTTAGAAGAAAGATTAAGAAAGGCAAACCTATGTTTCTAGCATTTGTAGACTTAGAGAAAGCTTTTGACAATGTTGACTGGAATACTCTCTTTCAAATTCTAAAGGTGGCAGGGGTAAAATACAGGGAGCGAAAGGCTATTTACAATTTGTACAGAAATGAGATGGCAGTTATAAGAGTCAAGGGACATGAAAGGGAAGCAGTGGTTGGGAAGGAAGTGAGACAGGGTTGTAGCCTCTCCCCGATGTTGTTCAATCTGTATATTGAGCAAGCAGTAAAGGAAACAAAAGAAAAATTCGGAGTAGGTATTAAAATTCATGGAGAAGAAATAAAAGCTTTGAGGTTCGCCGATGACATTGCAATTCTGTCAGAGACAGCAAAGGACTTGGAAGAGCAGTTGAATGGAATGGACAGTGTCTTGAAAGGAGGATATAAGATGAACATCAACAAAAGCAAAACAAGCATAATGGAATGTAGTCTAATTAAGTCAGGTGATGCTGAGGGAATTAGATTAGAAAATGAGACACTTAAAGTAGTAAAGGAGTTTTGCTATTTGGGGAGGAAAATAACTGATGATGGTCGAAGTAGAGAGGATATAAAATGTAGACTGGCAATGGCAAGGAAAGCGTTTCTGAAGAAGAGAAATTTGTTAACATGGAGTATAGATTTAAATGTCAGGAAGTCGTTTCTGAAAGTATTTGTATGGAGTGTAGCCATGTATGGAAGTGAAATGTGGACAATAAATAGTTTAGACAAGAAGAGAATAGAAGCTTTTGAAATGTGGTGCTACAGAAGAATGCTGAAGATTTGATGGGTAGATCACATAACTAATGAGGAGGTATTGAATAAAATTGGAGAGAAGAGGAGCTTGTGGCACAACTTGATTAGAAGAAGGGATCGGTTGGTAGGACACGTTCTGAGACATTGAGGCATCACCAATTTAGTATTGGAGGGCAGCGTGGAGGGTAAAAATCATAGAGGGAGACCAAGAAATGAATACACTAAGCAGATTCAGAAGGATGTAGGTTGCAGTAGGTACTGGGAGATGAAGAAGCTTGCACAGGATAGAGTAGCATGGAGAGCTGCATCAAACCAGTCTCAGGACTGAAGACCACAACAACAACAACAACAACAACAGTTCCTGAAAGGTCCAAAGAAAACTTGAGTTTGATTTCAAACATGTACCTGACTCATACAATAATAGTTGGTGGTGACTTTAATTTACCTTTGATATGCTGGCAAAAATAAATGTTTAATTCCAGAGGTATGCATAAAATATCATCCAAAATTGTGCTAAATGCATTCTCTGAAAATGATTTTGAGCAGTTAGTTCATGAGCACACACGAATAGTAAACGGTTGTGAAAATACGCTTGACTTCTTAGCAACAAATAATCCTGAGTTGATAATGAGCACCAAAACCGATTCAGGGGTTAGTGAACACAGGGTTGTTGTAGTGAGATTGAATATTGTAATCCCAAAATCCTCAAAAAATAAGTGAAAAATATACCTATTAAAAACAGCAGATAAAATTTCACTTGACACCTTCCTGAGAGACAATCACCACTAATTCGAAATAAATTAACAAACAACAGAGCTGATCCTCCTTGGAACACAAAACGGGCTAGAACACTGTTGCAGAAGCAATGAAACAAACATGCTCAAGATTGGCAATCTTTAACAGAAGCTCGAAATTTAGTGCGGACTTCAATGCAAGATGCTTATAACAGTTGCCACAATGAAACTCTGTCTTGAAACCTGGCAGAAAATCCAAAGAGATTCTGGTCATATGTAAAGTATGTTAGAAGTAAGAAACAATCAATGCCTTCCTTGTGTGATAGCAATGGAGATGCTATCGAAGACAGTGCTGCCAAATCAGAGTTATTAATCACAACCTTCCAAAATGCCTTCATAAAAGAAGATGAAGTAAATATTCCAGAATTCGAATCAAGAACAGCTGCCAAGATGAGTAACATGGAAGTAAATATCCTCGGAGTAGTGAAGCATCTTAAATCACTTAATAAAAGCAAGTCTTCTGGTCTGGACTGTATACCAATTAGGTTACTTTCAGAGAATGCTGATGCATTAACTCCATACTTAACAATCATATACTACCATTTGCTCGACGAAAGATCTATACGCAAAGACTGGAAAGTTGCACAGGTCACACCAATATTCAAGAAAGGTAGTAGGAGAAATCCACTAAATTACAGGCCCATACCTTTAACGTCAACATGCAGCAGGATTTTGGAACATATATTGTGTTTGAACATTATGAATTACCTTGAAGAAAACCGTCTATTGACACACAGTCAACATGGGTTTAGAAAACATCGTTCCTGTGAAACACAACAAGATCTTTATTCACATGAAGTGTTGAGTGCTATTGACAAGGGATTTCAGACTGATTCCATATTTCTGGATTTCCAAAAGGTTTTTGACACTATACCATCGAAGCGGCTTGTAGTGAAAATGCATACTTATGGAATATCGCCTCAGTTATGTGACTGGATTTGTGATTTCCTGTCAGACAGGTCACAGTTCATAGTAACTGACTGGAAGTCATCAAGTAAAACAGAAGTGATTTCTGGCATTCCCCGAGGTAGTGTTATAGGCCCTTTGCTGTTCCTTAACTATATAAACGATTTGGGAGACAATATGAGCAGCCGCCTTTGGCTGTTTGCAGATGATGCTGTTATTTATCGACCAATGAAATCATCAGAAGATCAAAACAAACTGCAAAACGATTTAGAAAAGATATCTGAATGGTGCGACAAGTGGCAGTTGACCCTAAATAATGAAAAGTGTGAGGTCATCCACATGAGTGCTAAAAGGAACTTGTTAAACTTCAGTTATTTGATAAATCAGTCTTATCTAAAAGCCATAAATTCAACTAAATACCTAGGTACTACAATTACGAACAACTTAAGTTGGAAGGAACACATAGAAAATGTTGTGGGGAAGGCTAACCAAAGACTGCATTTTATTGGCAGGACACTTAGGAAATGTAACAGACCTACTAAGGAGACTGCCTACACTATGCTTGTCCATCCTCTTTTAGAATACTGCTGCATGGCGTGGGATCCTTACCAGACAGGACTGATGGATATATCAAAAAAGTTTAAAGAAAGGCAGCATGTTTTGTATTATAGTGAAATATGGGAGAGAATGCCACAGAAATGATACAGGATTTGAGCTGGACATCAGGCGTTTTTCGTTGTGACGGAATCTTCTCACTTAATTCCAATCACCAACTTTCTACCCGGAATGCAAAAATATTTTGTTGACACCAACCTACATAGGAAGAAATGATCACCATGATAAAATAAGGTAAATCAGAGCTCGTACGGAAAGATATAGGTGTTCATTCTTTCTGCGTGCTATACGAGATTGGGATAATAGAGAATTATGAAGGTGGTTTGATGAACCCTCTGCCAGGCACTTAAATGTGATTTGCAGAGTATCCATGTAGGTGTAGATGATCTAGCCCTTGAAGCAGTTGCTGAAGTCGAGTACATTTTGTTGAGTAGCATGCTCAGCGACTGGCTGGTACAACTGCCTTAAGACCACAGTCTGGCAGTGACCATTCCTTCAAGTAGATAGCTTGTTGGTGGTTGATCATGTTCACAAAGAATGAAGCACTGTGGTTGCAGCTAAACCAGTAAATCAAACGGATGCTTTCACAGTTGGTCATACATTTGATGTTGCAGGTGATATCTGTAAGAGAGTTGGAGTGGGTGGTAGTGGAAGAACATGTGGGACAAGTCGTGCATCTCGATATATTATAGGGATATGAGTCATGAGGTAAGGGTTGGGAAAAGGGATAGAATAGGAGTAGACAAGGATACTGCATAGGTTCGGATGCAAGACCTGCCTTCCATCCTCCCCACATACCCGCATAGCACTTTCCCTTTCTCTGCTTCTCTCCTCTTCCCTTTGACTCCCACAGCACCTCCTTCCCATTCTGTGTCCAGTAACCCAACATCTTGTTCCTGTCAAGTCCATGCGCACTCCCAAAGGCAGCACTCCAGGTATCCTTCTTGTTGTAACCGCGACCAGAACGGTCGCAGGGTGGCTGGGAAAGCACGGCGGGACCAAACGTAGAGCAGCCCGCGAAGAAACAAACGAACGAAATGGACCGACACAAAACAACGACAGATGATGGAGAGAGACCTTACAATGACAACACGCAAGAAGCAATGGGGTGACAGAGACACCCAAACGAATCCAAGACGTCCACTAGTAATGAAAACAAAGAACGGTAAACACGCTGTCTGTTGTCGAGGCGATATGTCAAGACGCACTCAATGATTAGACTTACTGACTGAGGAAGAGACAGGCGCTTAAATACATGATCAGGGGCACCACTATTGGTCGCTGGGACCACGTGTTCCACTATGGCACCCTCACACTAAATGTCAGCCAGGCTTACGGTGCAATGGTGCAGAGATCTCTAGGGGTTTTCAACGTCCATGACATCACGCCCGGATTCAAATTCCGCGACACACAGTACCAGATCCCTCCGCCCTGAAACTTACGCATAGGGGCGGAAACGCCCTGCACGGTGCTGAGGTGGGTGGCAGTGGGGAGAAGAGCCGGGCTCATCTACCGCCATTGGTGGTGGGGAAGGGATGCCCAAGGTAACCGTGACAACCGACCTAGAGTCAAGGGTGGGTGGAGGGAGCCGCCAATCCACCCGGGGTCAGGAAGGGCTGGTGGCAGGCCTGTGGGGAGATAGCAACCAGGGGCAGGGGCAGCGACTTGAGGACCACGTCCGTACCCGAAGGAGGTAGGGGAGGAGGTGGTGACGTGAGTCCCATGGGGGTATGCGGGCAGAGCTGAGTATGATGGCGATACTCCAACCCTTTTTGATGTCTGCACTGATGTCACATGCCACCCATGGGCCGCGACGACAGTGGCGGACGTTCAACCCACCTTGAGCCCGTACACACGAGTCCACACAGCCATGCCCGGGACATAATTCTGCGAGGGCCTGGACTGGGGGTGGGAAGGATGGCATCAGCAAATGGAGCAGGGTCCATGGCTGTTGCCCATGAAGGAGCTCTGCTGGACTGTGACCATCAATTGGTGTAGTGGAATAGGTGCTCAAAAACTGGATGAGGGCCGACGTGGTTGGAGATGTGTCGACCACCTTTGTCAGCTGTTGTTTAAAAGTGTGGACAAGCCTCTCTGATGCTCCATTGGACGAAGGGTGGAAAGGGGGCCTATGGATATGTTAGATGCTGTTGGCCTGACAGAAGTCATGGAAGGAGGATGCCGTGAATTGGGGACCACTATCAGAGACCAACATGTGTGGCAGGCCCTCAATAGCGAGAATCTGAGCCAGGGCCATGAGTGTAGCCTCCGTGGTGGTGGATGCCATGCAGATGACATATGGGTACTTGGAGCATGCTTCAATGATAAGTAACCACATGGACTCCAAAAATGAGCCTGCAAAATCAATATGGATGTGATCCCAGGGCCAGAGAGGCACAGGCCAGGGTGCAAACGACTGAGGGGCGGTTGCCTAGTGACGCGCACACACAGTTCACCCATGGACCATGTGGTCAATATCACCATCGATTCTGAGCCAATACACATGCCGGCGAGCCTAAACTTTCATATGGGACACACCCCAGTGCCCGCAGTGTAACAAACTGAACACCCGAAGCCACAAATCCTGAGGGATTGCCACCCGATCGGCATTCGACTCCGTGGCTAACAGAAGGACATCATTGACCATGGAGAGCCTGTGGGACAGGTGGCGCCAGATGCTGAAATCAGACTGCATCTGATGAGTAACATAGGAGGGCCACCTGTCGACCACATAGTGTCGCGGCGGGTAGCCGTGGCAATGTTAGCAGCCATAAGAGGCAGACTGTACAGTGCATCCTGGCAAGTGGAATCAATGTGAAAGCAGAGTACCTCCTGTTGGTCAAAGGCAGGATCGGGGCCTGCTGGGGGATGTGACAAAGCATCCGTGTTAGCATAGTGGGCTTATACCAGATGGTGTAAGCGTAATTTCGTAAAAACAACGCCCAGCGCTGGAGACGTTGAGCCATTCACTCTGGAAGGTAAACGTGGGGTCCAAAAAGCAGAACCTAGGGTTTATGGTCCATCATGAGGGTGAAGTTTGCCCCAAAGAGATAGGTGTGAAATTTTTGGACGGCGAACACGATCGTCAGGGCCTCATTTTCAATCTGGGAGTAATTCCGTTGTGCGGGGGTCGATGTTTTAGAAGCATAAGCGATGGGCTGTTCAGAGTGATTGGCATCCTGATGCACGAGGATGGCCCCAGTGCCATTTGCCAAAGCATCAGCCGCTACAACCAAGGGATGGTCCAGAGAGAAGGGAGTAAGACAAGGGGCGGTCTTCAGCATCGCCTTTAAATGGAGAAAAGCCTGGTCACAGGCAGGAGTCCAATCAAAAAGTACCTCTTTGCGATGCAAGTGATTGAGGGGTTGAGCAACGGAGGCAGTCTGGGGAAAGAAATTTAAGTAATAAGTAACCTTGTCTAAAAACACCTGGAGTTCAGATAAGTCCTTGTGATGAGGAAGGGCCTCAATGGCCACGACATTATGACCCGAAGGGTGAATGCCATCTTTGCTAAGCCAGTGACCTAAGCATGCCACTTCTGGTTGAAAAAAACAACACTTGTCCAGCCGACAGCATAAACCTGCTGATTTCATAGTGTGAAATAAGGTGCAGAGGTTTTGCAAATGTTCCTGGCGGGAACACCCAGTGACCAAGAAGTCATCCAGATAATTCACACAGGCAGGGATAGGCTGTGCAAGCTGCTCCAGGAACCACTGGAAAATGGCCAGGCCAAAGAGACACCAATGGGAAGGCGCTTGTACTTATAAAATCCGAAAGGTGTGTTGAGAACCATGATGTTCTGAGATTCGGCATCCAAGGGTAACTGGTGGTATGCCTCAGCCAGGTCGATCTTTGAGCATTGCCAGTAGCCCCAAAGTCCCTACTCAGCTGAAGGAACCCATTGGGTTTCTGTTTGACCACCAATGGTGTCACCCAGGCACTGTAAATCACAGGCTCCAGAACGCCAGCGGCCTGGAGCCGATCAAGTTCCTACTTGACTGCCGGCCGTAAGGCCACTGGAAGGGGCCAGGCCTGGAAAAAGTGAGGCTGCACATCTGGCCATAGGGTGATGTGCGCCTGAAAATTGGAAGCACATCCTAGATCCGTTGCAAACAACGATGCAAAAGCGGATCACAGATCATCCAAGTCCTGAAAAGGAACAGCCATGGAAACGACCCTAACTTCAGAAATTGAAAAGTCAAACAGTTGAAACACATCAAGGCCAAAAATATTCTAAGCCAGTGGATGGTCGACAACACAGAGTAAGGAGCTGGAGAACACGCTTGTATGTCGCCTGATGGCAAACTTCCATGAAGGCGAATGGAACCATCTCCATAGGCAACCAAATGATGAGAGGGAGGTGGCATCTCAGGAGAACTCAGCCGGGTATATGTCACCATATTAATCAGGGAGATGGTGGCCCCAGTGTTGACCTGAAAACTGACATCCTCAGTGAAAAGGCGGAGCATGAGGAAAAGCTTCCGCGCTGACGGGTCATCCTGTCGGATGACCGATTGCAGAGTATGGATGGTATCTTGAGGCCCAGGAGGGGTAGGACTGGACTGAGTCGAGTGACTATGACAAACAGAATGGATGTGACACGTATTCCAGTGGTGGGTACAATCAGTTCGAGAATGTGCAGTAAAGCACTGTGGGCAAGAGGGAAGTGGGCCAAGCGACTGATGACGAGGGGCAACTGGAGGCGCTGATGCCATAGAGATGTCAGACAATGAGGAATCCTGACAGCACTGGCCTATGCCGGCCGGGCCACGTCGATGTCATGAAGGTGGAACCCGCTGTGATGCATCGATCGCCACCACCTGTGGCTGTGCCACAAGGTGCTCAGTAGCCACTTGAGCAATTTCAAAGGAGTGGACAATGCAGAGAATCTCTCCCAAGGAGGAGTTATCGAGTTTCAACACCATAGTACAGACCTCAGGATTGGGAGCCAGCTCAACCACCACATTCCAGATCAGGGAGTATGCATATGAAGCCATACTCTGCTGATTGGTGCACATAAAATCACAACAACAGCTGAAACGCTGCTAGTCCATGACCCAGGAATGATACGATTGACCATGCTGTTAATGGTACTGGTGGAACTCCAGCCGAGAGGTGCCCACATGGTAGTGTTGGGAATAATAGTTTGTCACCAAAAGGCATATCACCTGGAAAGAGAGGGATACAGGATCTGACAATGGTGCCAACTTGTAGAGAAGAAAGAATGTGTCTGGAGAGGCCCAAGACAAAAACAACAACCACTGTAATGAGTCGTCTGTGACTTGAAAAGTTGTGAAATGCTGTTTCAGCCAATGTAAGTAGGTTTCCCAGTCCTCTTTAGCGTTATTAAAAGGTGGGAACAACGGCGGATGTGGGAAAGCATTGGATACCTGAGGCCTCGGAATCTTTTGTGGTAATGCATCCCGGGCATCGACTTTGTCCATTAACAACCACAGTGACTGTTGTAAGATGTCTAATGGGAGCTGCTGCTGCTGCATGAGCTGCTGCTGTTGCTCCAGAAGACAGACCAACTTCACCTCCATGCTAACAACTAACACTGTTTACCTCACCACCAAAAATGTTGTAACCATGACTGGAACAGTTGCGGGGTGGCCGAGAAAGAGCGGTGGGACCAAATGGAGAGAGGCCCATGAACAAACAAACAAGCAGAATGGACGGACACAAAACAATGATTGACGATAGAGAGAGACCTTATGACAACAACATGCAAGAAGCAATGGGGTGACAGAGACAACCAAATGAATCGAAGACGTCCATTAGTAACAAAAACAAAAACGGTAAACATGCTGTCTGTTGTCGAGGCGATATGTCAAGACGCACGCAATGATTAGACTCCCTGGCTGAGTGAGAGGCAGGCGCTTAAATACACATTTGGAGGTGCCATTATTGGCAGCTGAGACAACGTGTTCCACTGTGGCGCCCTCACACTAAATGTGGACCAGGAGGCGTGCGCCGCCACGGCTTATGGCGCGATGGTGCAGAAACCTCTAGGGGTCTTCAATGTCTATGATGTCTGGCACGGATTCAAATTCCGCAACGCATGGTACCAGACCTCTACCTACTCACATCATGCCTCTTCTATACCCCCATTACCCACCCCAGCAGAGATGGCTGTTCACCGCAACTGGGCCTCAGTGTCTGGAGACAAAAGTGGCAATGTGTGTGAGTTATACTTGCAAGAATATGTGTGTATGTGTGTGAGTTATGCCTGCAAGAATGTGTGTGTATGTGTGTGAGTGTATGTGTGTTTTGTCTGTATCTGATAAAGAGCTAAGTCTAACAGATCATAATACCAAGTAGTCTTGTTTCATTGCTGTCAGCCACTCCATTTTCTCTCTATGTACTGAGTAGAAACCTATTCTGTCTCATATAGCTGATTTAAATGTTACATTAGTTTAGATATAACTTGTAGTTTCATATTTTTTCCATGACATTCCTACAACAGCTTGCTGCAAATGTGTAGCTATTAAATTGAGGCATTTTAATTCTATTCCTTCCATGGTGTTCCTTGACATAGTAAATGTGCATAGCTTGTAATCCAATGTCATTTATGTCAGGATTTAGAAGCTCAAATTTGATTTGCAGATGACTCCTGTCATTTTGATTTGAACACTCATTGTTTTGTCACATGCATTTATTTTTGTTTTACTCTACTTTGTTAGCACATAACGTCTCTTAATAACCTTTAACTGTTTCTAAATTTGTTATTATGTACACAGGTGCTGGAAATCTTTAAACAGTTATTACTTCTAAGATTGGCACTACTGATCTCATTCTGCGCTTTCCTCTTTTATGAATGATACCAGAAAATAATCATCACTCAGAACAGTTGCTCTCCTTCTTTTAGCGTACTTACTTTGAGATGTTTCTGTAGGCAGGGAAACTTTCATGCAGGGTTACACATCATTGATGTACAAGGTAAACTATGTGTCTTTGCTCTTTATATGCTTCCTTGCTCAAATAAAATTTCACAACTGACTTGGAGTTGTGCAGCTTCACTGACAGCAGTTTTCGTACTTGTTTCTCCAAATAACATGCGCTTCTTGTCCATGAGAGGTATGATTGCTGTAGCATCACACTGCACATTTGAGAGCTTAATTACTATTTCTAAAAATCTTTGTTGTTATAAAGTTTTTCCCTAGAGATGAAGGCTGTGTGTAGTGTCCAATCTTTCTCCAAATTGCTTTTGCCTGCAGTCATTGCATTTTCAAACTGCTTTTATATATTTGGTATTTCTATATTTGCATTTTTCTACTTCTTTGTTTATGCAGGATAATTCTGCCCAAATTTTGACAATGTGGCAATGGGAACGAGAACTCTGGTTTTACACATCAGAAGAGATTATTCAAAATTTTCTATATTAATTTGAATATCATTCAGCTGTATGAAAGATTATCCTTTTACTTATTATAATTGTTGATACTCTCTCTCGTTATGGATCACATTTTAAAAGCAACTACCTACAACAGTAAAGATACATGAGATAGGTTACATGATTTTTATATTTTTTAAGAAGACTACAATATATAAAATGCTTAACTCACATGTAAAGTAAATATATTTTCGATGTATTACAGGAAACATCAAGTCCTTTTCATTTTGTGGAGTATACATTTGGACTGGAATATCTCCTTTAAATATCTGAAACAAAATTCAGATTTTAATTGCCATTAGAGAAATGACTGTATTGTGTAGCATGAGTATAGATAAAAAACACATGTGCTTAAAACATACACAGATACACACACATGAGAATAATAAAAGAGATGCTACAGTATTATGAAAAATAGAAGGAGAATTGTACATAGTATATAACCCAATAATGAGAGACAAATTACATACTGAAACATGAAAATCTGAAAGAAAAATGGTTCAAATGGCTCTGAGCACTATGGGACTTAACAGCTGTGGTCATCAGTCCCCTAGAACTTAGAACTACTTAAACCTATCTAACCTAAGGACATCACACACATCCATGCCCGAGGCAGGATTCGAACCTGCGACCGTAGCAGTCGCGCGGTTCCGGACTGCGCGCCTAGAACCGCGAGATCACCGTGGCCGGCTATCTGAAAGTAACCTAAAGGTGGGGAAATATTTGAAAACAGAGTTTTATGACTATAAATACAGGTTGTGTCAAAGTAATGTATACACAATTTCAGCTGTCATGGAAAACTTACTTTACCAGCTATGAGGTTTTATGAGGGAAAGTAATTTTATGTTTCCTCAACAGATGGCATCAACCTAAGAGTGAAATCCAATAAATTGCTGGAGACTAATATAAAGATGGAGGAAGTATGTTGAGCTTTTAAAAGCAGATGTAGATTATTTAGTGGTCCTGGAAGTTTAAGTATGTTGCTGTGATTTGGACACTGTGGATACATGAATATGGAATTGGTCTGCCTGGAGGGTTAAGTATTACATATCTGTAACACAAATTCAGGTTCCTTGGAACAGTGCATCATATGCAGAAGGAATGATGATGTTGAGGATGAATGGCTTCGAGTGATGAAATCTTTCATGTGTAAGTGCTATTTGTGTGTAATGCATTTTGAGGAGAATTAGTTGTGTTATTTCAATCCATAGCATGTATACCAGCTAAATGACAAAAACTGCAAGGTGTTTTTTGAGTATGAGTTCAGGGGACGGTAATAAATTAAGTGAGATTCATACTTAACAATGTTTGGCCGTATTAAGCACGATTTAAACTTGTCAACTGGTGTAACTGTATGTACTGGTCTGAAGATAATCCCACACTAGTGTTAAAATGCTGTGAATTTGCCTAGTTTGAATGTATGGTGCAGTTTGTCTCTTTGGGGATTCATGGGAGCTTTCCATTTTGAAGGTACTGTAACTGAACAAAAAGGCCTAACCATGGCCATAATTATACTTTCCTCTCCATTTGAAAATTATATACATCAATGACAAGTTTTGCTATGATTGAAGATGCCATTCCAAAAACTTCAGCTCCAGCTGAATCCTCCAAAAGATTGCTATTAACTGCCAACTAACTGCTACAGTTATGAGGCTACTCAAAAATAAAGTAAAAAATGAAATTAAAAAAGAAGTTGTTATAATATTAATTTTCAACATATGCCTCTTCCCTTGCCATGCAGTCATAGCTGCTTTTATGAGCTACCAGACTCATTTGCAGAATTAACTGGAACCATCCATTTACACACAGAGCAAACTAAGAAGTCAGTGTTTTATGTACTTATTAATGAAAATATTTTTGGCTGTCAATAGAGCTTTATGTAATCCCCTCGAAAACAACTGTAGCACACTATCATTCTGTAGGCTCTTCTGGAAGTGTAAGGAATTTTTATTATATGTGTCAGCCACCAGTAGTGTACAAATTATTATTAAAATTATTTAAAATCCAACTTTGCAACTATTAAAAAGTCTTTTAAGTTTTCCATATATGTTCCACATTACTGGTTTAAAACATTACCAGTGGCCTGGACTGAAAGATATTTATTCTTCAGTTAGGTCTATAGGTCTCAAAACAGTTTGTTGCCAAAGATATCAAAGCATGATTTTTACTCATATAATTTTTGTCTAAAATGAAAAGATCATGATGAAATAAAAGTGCAGATTTTAGTAATTCCACAGACTGATTTTAAATGTGCTAAATAACTATGAAGTATTTACAGGTACTTTGATCACACAAATGAGGAATATAGATTCCTGTCCCCCTATCTGAACTAGACAACAGCAGAATTTAACGTGAAATGTTGAATTGTACATTCAACTTTTCTTCCTTAAAGGAAAATCATGATTTTCCTTGTTACCATTCAATTTCCATAAAACTGTAAAAATGAATAGTATATTTTGCAAAAGGTGAGTTACACAGGAAACTAACAGAGACTAACTCAAATTTTTAGACAATCTGAAATCTATTACAGAACACTTCCAGAAAAATACAAGCTATTTTAGAGTAAACAATTCAGTCTAAGTCCAGTTCATGCAACAACAGAGTTCTGCCAATGACAATCAGGACCAAAATATAAACAACATTTAAGTTAGTCACTGTCTTCACCCATTCATCCCCTTCCCATTCCCATTGCAGCACTACACTGCCATCGTTTGACCATCACACCCAGTCATTTTACTTCTATCCCTCTCCTTTTCTGCTACTTCCCCCCCCCCCTCCCCACCTCTCCAGTGCCAACACCATCTAATTGTTCACCACCCCCACCATATTATCTATCCCCCTCCCCACCCCGGCCTCCTCCTCACTTCCATCCAGCCACCACTCCCATCATGCATCGGTGATGCTGCGCACATTATGGTTTCAGTTGCCAGAGACTGTGGTCGTGTGTGAGAGTTGCATTTGCATGTGTGTGTGTGTTTGTGTGCGTGTTGTCTATTGTTGACAAAGACCTTAATGGCCAAAAGCTTTATTTGTGACAGTCTTTTTGTTGTGCCTATCTGTGACTCAGCATCTCTGCTATATAGTGAGTAGTGACTTCTCTTTTCACAATTTTGTTACATTCCATCCTGGATTTTCCATTTTTTGATTTTCAACATTTAACAAACTAATATGCCAATCAGCACACACTTCACTGATTGAATTACAAACTTCTCAGTCTAGTCCTGGGCTGGTTTATATGTAGAAGTCTGACATGGTCTCATCAGAGTGTACAGTGAGAAGGGCAGCGAGTCAATACCCATGGGTGCTACTGCGAAAGACCAGGCAGGATGAGGTGCAATGAAAGTTACATCAGTTGCCACAGAACAAGAAGGTTCACTGACATCAAAGGAACAGGTGGAAACTGACCTCGGTAGTAACAGCAAAGTTGATTTTGGTGGGAAAATGCAATACCATAGGCAGAGGTTATGGTATACGTGTTACATTTGTGTGGAATGGAGATCATCCTACAGATCCAGACTGGATGGGCCACATTTGTGGGTTCCCACAAGAAGCACCCACCCATACGGAAAAGGCCTAAACAATGATGTAAGATGGTGGAGATCACAGCATGTCTGAATGAGAGCACCCACAAATCTGCTAAAGAAAACCACAGAAGGTATTAGGTTCAATGTCAGTCATCATTTCTTTGTGAGTGGTGGCTGCATCACAATCTTCCAGTTTTTTGAGCCAATTGTCCAAGAGGCAAAATATATCAGGGACATCTGATATGGCAGAATGGGGCAGTATATAATGAACAGATTGATGCAGAAATTTTGAAAATTGCATTACTCATATAATTCCCGGAATTTATGAAGCAAACTGAAGTAAATTCAGTTTTCTACCTTTGTAACAGTATTATTCAGACAAAACAGATAAAATGGTGTTTAATTGGTAAACCTATTATGTACTTTCAATGAATAAGAATGAATGCTGTACTGTAAAGACCTTGGCAGTTATTTTGAAAACTAAATGAACACACTTACTGCTACATTTATTATTTTTGTGGAACTATTTGAAATGCATTAAATAACATACATTGAAATTCCAGTAAAAACATGCTAGAAACAAATACTTTTACATAATATTGAAGTAATTATGGGTTTAACATGAAGCATTGTTTAGGCAATTAAAACTACACATTTACATGAGTCAAAGAATGTATTTTCATTGAATTATTATCACACAGAAATGTTCACACAAAAACAAATTTGGAATTATTAATCAGGTATCCAAATACTCAAATAACAATGTAAATGTTTGGTATTCATTATTTTATAATTATAAAAGAAGCATGGTAGTAACCATGCATGCCTCAGTGTTGTAACAGATTCTGTGGTGTCAAGCTCATATTACGTAATGCTACAAGGTGTACAACTTTGCTTCTGCTGTTTGCCAATAGGTGGCAAAAACGGTAAGTAGCAGTCGAAAGAAACACATCACAGATGTCAGGCAGTTAGCTTGGATCTCAGTGAACATAACCTCATTCAAACATTAGTCGATTTGTGTCTGCATCATAAAGATGTTCTTGATTGAAAATGTCATTTTACGAGCCTAATTCTTGTTATTTGCAGGAGGTGTTACTGTTTTGTTTCAGTATGAAGAAAACAGCGGCTGAGTCTCATCAAATGCTCTCAAGTATGTATGGTAAGGACACTGTCAGTGAAAGAAGGTGTTTTCAATGGTACAAGAATGGTGATTTTAACTTTGTAGACCGGCACAGCGATGGAAGAGAGAATGTTTTCAAAGATGCAGATTTGGGGTCATTGATGAGTGAAGACTCACATCAAACTCAAGAAGAATTGGCATGATTAGTATGAGTGACACAGTAAGCCATTTCAAAATGTCCCAAAGCTATGGGCATGATTCAGAAAGAAGGAACTGGGGTCCTGTGTGAGCTGAAACCAAGAGACGTTGAACGGCGTTTGTGTGTTTGTGAACACTTGCTTTAGAGGCAAAAATGGAAGGGATTTCTGCATTGCATTGTGACCATGGACAAGAAATTGGTTCATTAATATAACCCTAAATGCAAAAAATCATGGGGATATCCAGGCCATGCTTCCACGTTGACGGACAAACCGAATATTCATGGCTCCAAGATCATGCTCTGCACTTGGTGGGCCCAGCTCAGCATCATGTACTATGAGATGTTAAAACCAAGTGAAAAAATCACAGGTGATCGTTATCTAATGCAATTAATGTGTTTGAGCAGAGCATTAAAAGACAAATGGCTACAATACAGTGAGAGACATGATAAAGTGATTTTGCAGCACGACAACGCTCGAACCCACATTGCAAAAGAGGCCAAAATGTAATTGGAAACATTAAAATGGGAAGTCCTACCCCACCCACCATATTCTCCAGACGTTGCTCCCTCTGACTATCAACTGTTTAGATCAATGGCGCATGGCCTGGCTGACCAACACTTCCGATCTCATGAAGAAGTCACAAATTGGATCGATTCGTGGATCGCTTCAAAAGATGAACAATTTTTTTGACGCAGGATTTGTACATTGTCCAAAATATGGGAGAAAGTAGTGGCCAGCAATGGAAAATACTTTGAATGATACATGTGTAACCAATTTATTTCATTAAAGCCTCAAATGTTGGGGGAAAAAGCGGTGGAAGCAAAGTTGTACACCTTGTACAATTTTGTAATAAATGTTTTGAAGTTAAATGCTCAGTTTTGCTTGGATCATTTCATAGTCAACACATCCCAAATTTCCTGAAAAGAACTGGCCCACAGGCAACATATTTAATGGAGGAGCTGCAAAATCAAAAGTTGCACTGCCTTTCGTTTCGAATATGGAGCCGGCCGGTGTGGCCGAGCGGTTAGGTGCTTCAGTCTGGAACCACGTGACTGCTACAGTCACAGGTTCGAATCCTGCCTCAGGGATGGATGTGCGTGATGTCCTTAGGTTAGTTAGGTTTAAGTATTTCTAAGTTCTAGGGGACTGATGACATCAGCTGTTAAGTCCCATAGTGCTCAGAGCCATTTGAACTATTTTTTTTTTTTTTTTTTTTTCGACAAGGGATACCAAGATAAATTTTGGGTTGTTTCATTCAAACTGGGAACATTCAGACAGTTGCATCAAAGAACTATAGCATGGGTTGCATTTTAGTCCTTTTGTTGGTTCATGAACTGTAAATTCAAAAGGGTGGAAAGAGTTTACCATAAAATATTATCCACTTTGGGGTCAGCTACAACAAGAAACTTAATTGGACAAGTTACTTGGAATATGAGAGAGTAAAAAAGCAAGTTTTTCTGTATTCTAGAAATCAGAAGTAGGCTACTGCACTTCAGATTAGAAGAGGCCTATAGTACCCAGTAAATTATTTACTTATTACTTATCTCAACATAACAAAAGCAATCCAAAGTGGGGATGGCTTGTCAGAAATAGTCAGATATGTGCAGACAGTTCTTCTAAGCACAGTGTCACCAGTTCGTGATAGTACATAAGGTTATAATTATCAGCCTCATTGTTGATCAGCACTGATTTTGTAATCACAACTCTTGACACTGTTACATAAAAGCCACTTGGTGAATATCTCCCACGAAGAATTTCATGTAGCAACACATTTGTTAGCAGAGTATAATAAAATAGATATATACATTCATCTACACCAGCACTAAGCATCTAGACTAGCAAAAAGACACATAACCCATCTTTTCATATTGGCAGATTCCCACACAGTCAGGGGAATGAATCCACCTTCTTTCATGGAACCCCTTTCCTCAATTCTACCAGTTTTATTGTGGTGGATATGTTGTTGAATTTTCTTTACATTGTTAACAAATGATACATTGCATATAAGGCAATCTTTGGATACTCATTACAGTATTACCCTTAGAAAGGCTTCCTAACAAGATTGTGATGGAGTAAGGTAACAGTTGATATCACAGAATTTTCAAGACATCTGTACACAAAACAACATCTAATAAGGCTTTTCAGTTCTGTATCATCATAAAGTAATTGAGATATATGGGAGTAGTTCCCAAACTCAAAAAATCCAAAATAATGGAAGTGGCATAAACCAAGGCAGAATTAATGTGCAGCCTTACCACTTATTAGACTACAGTAACAAATGGGAAGAACCCTGCAGAAATACTGCATGGCTAACAAATCCTGGACCCCAAGCCCTAACACCATCTCAGTTCAGACTGGCTGGAAAGTATAAGTGCACTCATTAAAAAGGGTGCACTCTGGATGCCACAGTAGAGGCCCATCTCATTCAGTTGCTGTATACAGTAGATATGCCAGAAGGCATCCATTGATGGCACCAAAACCAACTCCGTCTGCAGCAGACCAAGACTTGTGCCACCAGGTAAGATGCTGGCTGACATCCAAACAGCAACATCACGATTTGGCTGCACCAGCACTCAAACCATACTGCTTGCACAGGTGGGCCTAGGGAAAAGTTTCCAAGAGAGTGAATTTGTCCATATCAGTATGCACTCCCAGCAGGCTAATTCCCACCTAAACCATGCCCATATCACAACATCTTTCTTATTATGGTTCAGACTGTGCAGACTACTAGGTAGAAAATACATACATACACACACATGTTGCACCATCACACCACTGTACTTACTTCACAATCTGAGACACAATGGGCAAGCTGCCTGCCTACAGAATAATGGAGGTCTTGCTGCAGTATTGTTGGCACTGCATGGTGCAAGGGCCCAGTCCACAGCAATGGTGTCTGGGATTACTCCATGCCAGGGTCAAGCACTGTGCCACTTTGTCAACTACATGACCAGAGGCCCTGTCATAAAAAAGCTGAGCCAAGCAACTGTAGATACTCACCATCCAGATCAAGCAGTAGTCTGTCTTGAACTGCTGCCTATGCTTAGACCTACTCCACACTAATCAACTGTCTCATATGGGCCACTTTACTTCATCTACATCTATCTGCGCTCATTAACTAGCTGCCTCTGGACCTTGAAACGGAACTGTTCAATGTACCATTTTTTTTTAAATGCACATCTTTGTTGTGAACTTTGAATGTGGTATCTTTCAAACTGTGAACAAGAATGGATGTTAGGAAGTTGCATTGTATTTTGAACAGTGTCTGTAGATCACTTATGGAGTAACATGTTGGAGTACGTCTGTCAATCAATAATGGAATGTGGATTTGATGATCATTAAAAACTGATGTGAAGAAATATTTCCAAGCAACAACCCAAGCCAAATATCTTATAGTAAGCAGAATTTCTGTCTATTTTAGATGATCAGCCAAATGAGAAAGTCAGCATCAATGAGTACAAAGTTGAGAAGAAACAGTGAACTATAACTGTTTAACCTGCACTTCCTCATACTAATTTATATTTATTACACAAATACATGTATTTTAATAGATAGCGAAGTTTTCTACTCAGTATGCATGTGACAGTGCACACTGCCTAATATGTTCCAAAATGCCATGAATAAAAACAGGATTCTTCCAGATTTCATACCTTGGATTCTATTTTTAATAGAAAGGTAGGATCAGGTGTTTTGGATAGCTCTGGGCTAGGGACCATTTGTATACCAAACAGAAGGATCGACTTAGTGTACTAAATTACAGTACAGGGTCAAAGCATGATTATTACACACCTCCTTCTGCTTAGGCAAATGGAGAAAATCAGTTGGCTCTTTCTGAATTTCATGCAGTCTGTGGGTCTTAAAGGGCTTGTGGAGGCACTACTGTTCATGGGTGGTTCCATAGAAAACCCCCAAAAAATTTTTTTTGCTATTTTTTCCTACCAAAACCAGATTGCAGATATCAAGAAGGCTAAGCAAAACTAATGGCTGAGATTTTTGCAATACATTCCTCAGATATCGATTTCAAACCATCTTTAAAATTTTATTGATATCTTTATCTGTTTCCAAAATACAAAGAGTCAAAGTTAACTTATTGTGCACATAAAATACGCAAGTAAAATCTGGTATAAGGCAAAATCTAAACAATTAATAACAGCAGAAAATTGCTCAAATATTAATGATATATTCTCTAGGCAATTATCCAGAAGTGACTTTTCCTGTTTTCAAAAATCTTCATTAGTTAATGGGCATTTTCTTATTAAAAAAACTTGGAAAAAGCATTTTTTACCGCTTTTTTCATGCAAAAACCAAGCCATGGACTGCAACACGGCTAAGCATAGCAAAGGGATGTAATTTTTATGATATATTCCTCAGATACAAATCTAGAAAAATCTTGGAAATTTTACCAGTGTATTTACCTATTTCTGACATACTGAGGTTCAAATTTATCCTACCACTGCACATAAAATACTCATGTAAACTAAGGTGCAAGGTGAAAATGCAGTTTAAAAGGTGACATAACACAGAGAAATATGATGGGAACCCAATGTGATCTACATTGCTGACATACTGTGAGTACTTTATCTGTGACTTCAACACAGACTTCAGTTTGATCTTAGCATCCATGTTGTAGAGTTGTGTATCTTTATGTGTGCATGTATTCGTTCAATAAAATGTAAATCTACCATACCATGTTGTACCTCACTTGTATCATACACACACCACGCCAGACTCCCACAATGGTGACCCTGATGTTCACAACAACTTTGTATGAATTACTTTTCACACAAATATTGTTGCTACACTAGGGAAACGTGACCTCGGTGTACTTGATGTATTTTTAAATTTGTGTGTCATGACAACGGCTTCCGTTCTAGACATTGCACTGCTACTCAACTGACTTTTCCACTGTCTTTAGACATCAATTGTCCAAGCAAAGTGCTCAAGTACAGTGATTTAACTTATGAAACTAGTCCTGAATGACTGAAAGTAACAAACAATCTAGTGTGGAACCTAATCACCGTACCCTACTTGCAAAAATACTATGCAATGATTAGAATAGACTGTAACATTCTGGCTGCAAAGATTTGCATTCATTTGTCATGGACAGCACACGTTACACACCATGCATGAACTTGTTTGATTTGCACTTCCTGCTACCAGTTACTCAGATTTCAGACATGACCATGGAACATACCCATTTCATCTCTGCCAATTTATTCCTAACATGTTGTGTTGCAAATCAAAAATCATGGATCACTGACATAATATTCACATTTTTGGCTATAATGCTGGCCACACTGCACCACAGCAACAGCCCCGGCATGCTTCCTTTCACTTATCAACCGAGCCCAACTGACTTCGTCTTATTGCTCCTGACTGTGACATCACTGTGTCTGTCCTGACTGATGACTTACATACATCAACAAATCCCTACCTTCGTAAGACATGCGCCACACCTCCACCTGTGCACAACATCCTCATCCATGTTGTGCTAAGGACTGTACAGAACGCTGCCAAGCATGCTCCCCTTGTGCCTGAGAGGAACATCCAGGTCTGTGCAGAATGCTGCCAAACGCACCACGCTTGTGGCTGTGCAGATTGTCACCATCCTTTTCACACCCTGACCTGTATGGAACATCACCAAGTGCACTGTATTCTCACCTGCACACAGCATGGTCAATCATACTTGTGACTGATTGTGCTGTACTCTGGCAGAATCACTTCAGCCAGCACTTTGCATCATACACCCCTGCTGCAGCTCAGTACAGTGATCTGCAGCCTGTGAAAATAAATGAGCCTACACTGTGCAACCACCCCTCATGTGCTGCCATGTCCATGCGGGAACAGTTCAATGACACTTTGTGAAAGTGTCACCTATCTTGTAACTACTCGATAGTGCCTGCAACAGATTCACCTATCCAAGAAGACTATTCTAATCACCACAACACTCTACAGGGCAGTGAATCTTCTCTACAGCACTGGTAACAACTGCTACTGAACTTCACATTTCCAATTGGGCACATAAATGTGTTCTGTGGAGGTACCACCCCCACTCATCCTGCTTCTGACAAACTACCTTCCAGCAGATATAAATTCTGACATCAAATTATTACGACTTTGTGGCTCGTTGACAATGGATGAACTCCAGGCATTTGCGGCTGCATGAAGCTGCCGCTTTGTCAATCACAGCACACTGATCCATGACCCAGAACCCACTACTGTCTCCATCTCACTGCTTTACAAGGACATTCTCTTTTCAGGACATCATAAAACCAGATCTAGTGATGGACTTTTTACACCAGTTCCACCTTTCCTCAGCTGTACAACTTGTACATTGACAGGGGCCACTGCATCCCACGATCTTTCACCCTACTGTCTCTAACCTCACCCAGAAGACAATTGTACAACAACTGTCAACACACCCAAGCAGAGTGCCTCATCAGCTGAGGTGTTCTTGGTGATTTACTAAAGCTACACTGACTGTTGCGCATTATCAGATGCCTTCCATATGAAGAAAATGTTGCAGCCACAATGTAATAACAACACATCCACTGCCCTCACAGCAGCATTCAAGCTGCTCACTGCCTTGACAAACAACCATCATGTCAATGTGCACACATGACCCTGGTTCCACCAACCAGTGATGCCTACCTGACGTCCAAGCATGCCCCCTCTCCACTCTGGCCAGCATCTGTGCCGTCACTGTCCAGGCATACAATGAAACACACAACTGTTTACTGTATACTGTTCTTCTCCCTGCCACCAAGCTACTCCACCTTGGATACCTTTAGGTATGGCTCTCCAGCCATACTGCATACATCTGCCACATCCCTCCATGGCTCACCAGAACACAGCTCGATCATCATCCACTGCCAATCTTCACATGACAACACTGACTAAGTTCACATGGTTCCACATTTGATGACCACACACCCACCACAGGTTGACAGTGCTGTACACTGCCACATTCAGGACACATCAGAGGAATTGAATATAATATGAAGCCATTTCAACCACTGTCAGTAACCTCCAATTTCACCGACAACTTTGGCACCTCTTCCTGACATGAGTTCAATGCAACAATGTGGGCTCTATGGGTCTGTCTATGCTGAATTCAAACACGACCTGTGCACCACCTATGTCCCATGTGGGCACACTGGACACTTCTCATGTCAGCCATAGCTATACCGCCTGTTCAGTGTTCATACCATGCCCACTACAGCTTCCAGAAATGGCCCACTCGTGTCTCAAAAGAGCCAGCCACAACACGATTGTTCAGGCACATCCAGGCATCATCTATGAGAAATGTTCCAGCCATGCTAGGTTCCTACCCCAGTCATGACATAGTTGGTCATGCACATCTGTATGAAGATGTATCAACAGTGCACTCTCTCTCCCACCCGTGCTCTGCTCTACTGGAGTGGGTGTGGGGGTGTGGCAGTCTCTGTGGGGGACACCCACTGTGATAAACATCACTGATGTATTGTGAGTGCAATATCTGTGACTTGACCAGAGATTTCAGTTTGATGTTAGCATCCATGTTGTACAGTTGTGTGTCTTTACCTGTGTACCACACTTTTATGAGCTCTATATTTTACATTATTACATGATTAAGTTACAACCCATATTTTTACTGTATTTTTTCCAAAGAAGCATTTGTTGATTTCTTTTATCTTTCGTGATCTCAAAATTCTTTTACAAAATAATATTTCTACTGTCAAAATTGACATTGGGTACAATTGTTTTAATTCTGAAATTATATTCATTTATCAGTTAATATCGAGATTCGATAGTTTCCTGTGCATGATTTATTGTTGAACTAAAACCATGAACAATCATGTTTTCTTCAAACAGCATTAATTCAACACAGCTATAAATTTATATTTATAACCATGAAGTATCCAGCACTTGTGTGCTTTTTCCATACATTATTAATTTGCATATCTATGTAAAAAGAATAAAAAAACAAAAAAAAAAAAAAAACAAAGTGAAAATCACTTTTTCCCATTAAAAGATAATACTCTACTACTCAACATCACATTAAAACACCAAACTCCCAAAAGACAAGCATTTTGTTGTGAAATTTATTGTTATGAGAGACATGGTTCTCTGCTGAAGATGGGATTGACAAACTACAGCAGAGGAAGAACCTGGTGGTGATACAGCTTCTTTATGACTTCTTCACTAATTTGTACAGTTTGGATTCCATCACAAGTGGCTACAGATTGGCATCAGAATGAACAAAACAAATGTTTAATTAATCCAGCCAACTCAAACAGTCACTCAAATGCATTTCCATCATCAAGTAATATTCTGGTGTTGTAGTAGAAGGTGAGGTAATGGCTTGAGGTGCAGGAACGCGAGCTGCTTACACAGACGAATGCCGACAGGGTGTATTGAGTTGATGGTGCAGGTGCGGACACCACACATGGCCAAATTGTGACTATGACATAGAGCAAGGCTGTGATATCTTGTACTCTGTGGTAGGCTGCAGCAGCCCAGTGGCATGGGGATGGTACTTCCTGGGGTCAAAGTCTGGATTGAAGGGCAGTGGCAGGCAGCTGGTGCAGTGTTGGCTACTTGGGCTGGCAGACAGGTGGAGGTCCGTGGGTCATGGCCCAGCAGTGGGAGAGTTATAAGAAGGACTTCAAGGCTACATCAGTAGGCTTGTAGCAATGAATTGACACATGGTAGACATTTCGTACTTTTCTGGGCTGGGGTTTAAATGCCATCTTCTCACTGCTGAATTCATGGAAGGGATGGCATTTTGTTAACACTCAAAATCATCTGGGACAGGGCAATGGCCAAGGCATTGTGTAACTGGCAGTATGTCAGCTATAGTATCTTCCTAGAGGCTAGTCTGTGTCCCAGGTCATTGGCATGTAAAGCATGGTGACAAAGAATCAGGCACACAGTGAAGAGTATTTCTGTCAGCAGCACACTGACTGCAGCTGCTCGTGTTCCAGCTACAGTACTTGCACTGTCTACAAGTCCCATTATGTCTTTACCCCTACACATATCCTCCATTCTATACTCTTTCATTCTCTGGTATTCTGACCATTACTCCATCCAAATCACTCCAAAATTTTTCCTTCTCGTCCTCCGAACATCCCGCTTGGGGTGCATAGGCTGTCAGCACTGTTACCATTTCTCTGCCAAACATCATCTTAACATACATGATCCTATCATTTACTCTGATGACTTCACATACCTCTTCTTGAAGGTCTCTGTGCAAAATAACTCCAACTCCATTTCTTGATTCTGGGCTTGCACTACTATAAAGTGGCTTATAGCCTTCAGCTAAGATCTTTGCCTTATTGCCCTTCCACCTTGTCTCTTGCACACACAAAGCCTTTATCTTCCTCCTCTGAATCGTGTCTACTATCTCTCTTCCCTTTCCCGTCATCGTTCCCTAGTTTAGAGTTCCCACTCTGATCTTGAACACCTTTGGATCCTTCGCAAAACGCCTCCCCCAGAGATATGAATGGGAGGCTATTACTCCGGAACATTTATCTTGAGAAGCATCCATCATTCCTCTTGTTTTGGCAATGTTTTTACAGCCAGATGCCCTTCCTGCCGCCAACCCTCTTCCCTTGTTAGAGGGGTGGAGGCTTGCTAGTTTTGGTCTGCCCTGGGTATTTTATTTCCCCAGTACTCACCACATCTGGTGAGGCTTCCCCTATCTGCCACCCAGGGAGGTGCCTGATGGGAGACTATAAACTCCAGAGAATGAAAGAGGGGATCTAAATGGTCATGTTGGAGGAAGAAAAGGTGGGGAAGAGAGGTGGCATAGAGGATGGGGGTATGGCGAGAGAAATGAGGAAGGAAAAAAGATAGTGGAGTTTGCAGTGGCTTTTGATCTAGTGCTTATGAATACCTACTTCTAAAGAAAAAGAGAAAAACTAATAGCATACAGGAGTGGTGAAAATAAAAGCCAAATTGATTACATATTATGTAGAAGGAAAAATAGTGGGGAGGTGTGAGATATTAAGGTCATATACGGTGAAGGAATAGCAACACAACATATGTTGATTGTAGCAGATTGTGAGATGAAAGTATGTAAAAAGACAGAGGCACATAAATAAATGTGAAAGGAAAATTAATTGGTGGAGATTAAAGGATAAAAATTTTAGAGAGGAGTTTAGTGAAAAAGTACTGGAAAAGGTAAAATTGGCAGAGAGTGTGCAGGAGTGATGGAAAATAAATAGTGCTGTTATAAGGAAAACTGGGGAAGAAGTGTTTGGATTAACATTTGGGAGAGGGGTGCCAAAAGATAAGGAAGCATGGAGGTGGAATGAAGAGGTGCAGAAGGTTGTGAAGGAAAAGAAAGATGGTAAGAGGAAGTGGGATATGTCTGTAAGTGCTGAGGATGGGCAAGCATACAAAAGTGCAAAGAAGGAGGCAAAGCGAGCCATGGCTAAAGCTAAAGCTGAATCAGTAAGGGAGGCATATGAACAACTACAGAAAAGTCAGGATATAAGACAACTGATACGGATAGGCAAATCAAGAGATAAAGTTTTTAAGGATCTAACAGCAATAAAACAAATGAAAGATGAAACAGGAATAATTCTGCATGACCATGGAAAAATAATCCAAAGGTGGTTAAATTATTTTGAGAAATTGCTGAATGAAGAAAATTTAAGAGTGAAAACTGAGGAAGGAGGGGCAAATGAAGGATTAATGATGGATGTAAGTAGAGATGAAGTCAAACAGGCAATTGAAAAGATGAAAAATGGGAAGGCAGTTGGTAAAAAGGGAATTGATCTCCTTTGGGATTTAATGAAGAAGACTTGGTGACAGGAGGAGATGCATGACGAGTGGAGAACTAGTGCACTGATCCCAGTATTTAAGGGGAAAATTGATGTGCAGGATTGCAGTAACTATAGAGGTATTAAACTGATGGCACATACAATGAAAATTTGGGAAAGAGTTATAGAAGCAAGATTACATAAGGAGACTGTGGTGTGTGAAGAACAGTTTGGGTTCATGCCTGGAAGAGGAACGACTGATGCAATACATGCTTTAAGGCGGATAGTGGAGAGACACGGGGAGCTACAAGCCGACCTACATATGGCTTTCATTGATTTGGAGAAAGTATATGACAGAGTCCCAAGAGACGAAATATGGAGAAGCATGAGAGAGCAGTGCATGCCAGAGAAGTATGTGAGGTTAGTGAAGGAAATGTACAGAGGAGCAATGACACAGGCAAGAAGTAGTGTGGGCATGACAAAGGTGTTTCCAGTAAAAGTAGGGTTACATCAAGGGTCTGCACTTAGTCCCTACCTCTTTGACCTGATTATGGATGTGCTGGTGAAAGATGTGAAGAAGGAAGCACTGTGGAATATGATGTTTGCATATGATGTGGTTCTTTGTGAGCAGAGCATCGACAGACTTGAGGAAAAGCTGGAGGATTGGAAGAAGGCACTAGAAGAAGAAAATTAGCAGAACAAAGTCAGAATATTTAGCACTGAAGGATGTGCAGATGAGGTCTTGCAAGATCCAGGATGATGAGCTGAAATCAGTCTGCAAATTTTAAACTTAAATACCTGAGGTCATACTTACAGAGGGACGGAGGACTGGAAAGCGAGATACAACACCGAATGAATTGCGGTTGGAACAACTGGAGGAAAATGAGTGAAGTCTTGTGTGAGAAGAAGATGAGCACTGGGTTGAAAGGGAAAGTGAACAAGTCGGTGATAAGGCCTGGTATGATATACGGGGCAGAGACATGGCCAGTCACAGGAGCCCAGGAAAGGAAGATGGAAGTGGCGGAAATGAGGATGCTGAGGTGGATGTGTGGATTAACAAGGAAGGACAGGATTAGAAATGAATTTGTTAGAGGAGCTGTGAAAGTGGGACCCATGGGGAAAAAGATACAAGAGAGCAGACTAAGGTGGTATGGATACTTACAGAGAAAAGGGTAAGAGTATATCGGAAACAGAATTGAAGATATAAAGGTTGAAGGAGCGAGAAGGAGAGGAAGACTGAAGGTGAGGTGGAAGGATAAGATATCCAGGGACCTAAGGGAGAAAGGATGGAAGAAGGAAGAGGAAATGGATAGAGAACTATTGAGGAGAAGGTTCCAGAAGAGCAATGCCGACCCTATGTGACGTGGGACAAGGCAACGGTAAAGAAGAAAGAAGAAGAAGAAGAAGAAGAAGAAGAAGATATTCTCTATCCTACAGGGTGTCCCACATAAAACCAGTGCGTCTCGTGACTGGGATTTAAGTAACAATGAACTAACTAAAAATTATAGAGAACATAATGTTAAAAAGCATGTAGTTGCCTGTTTATAAGAGATTCTGAAGTGGTGACCATGGGCATCCAGACATTACTGACTCTGTATAATGGTATTACCAGCAACACACTGTGGTTCTGCAGGTATGATGTTGTTAATTTATCTAGTAATATTCCATTTAAAATCATCTATTGTGTGAGGATTGTCAGCATACACTATGCTTTTTTGTGTGCCCCATAAATAAAAATCACACAATGTTAAGTCCAGGGACTTTGGAGGGCCAGAGGCATCTACTGAAATGTCTGTCTTCGGGGAACACTTTTGTGATGTGGGACATACTTTGACTGAATGTGTGAGCAGTTGCTCTAACTTGTTGGAATACTGCATACAGCTTCTCTGCATCCATTAATTGTGCATAGAACGAGTTAAAGATCTCTAGATATCTGACACTGCCTAAGATGTAACTGAAAAATACTCAGCCAGTAATGCACACTTTGGACAATACACACCAACCACCTACCTTCGATTGAGTGGACATGCACTTCATGGAGAATATGTGGGTTGTCCTGCAACCAGTATATGTAATTCTGGGAAATTACATAACCTGACAAATGAAACCAGGCCTCATCTGGCATGAAGTAAAGCAAGGGATCCAAGTATACTTTAGAAACTGATGTTGACAGCCAGTTACAATAATGAACTCCTTTTCCCTGATCCTCAACTTTCAACTCTTGCACCATACTCATATGATAGGCTTTTAATTTCTTATCTTCTAGTACTTGATGACACAATGTACAAGATACACCAACCCACTGTCATAACCTCCTTGCTGACTTGCAGGGATTTCTTGTAACACCCACACAAATTCTGTCTACAGTTTCAGGGGTCCTCCCTGTCACTTGCCTATTTCTCTGCACATTCTGAATGGATCCTACAGTCCTTCATTTCTTATACAGATCTTGAATAGCACTTGTTGGGAGTTTCCCACCAGGATACTATGCTTGAGACATTTCTTTACATTCCTTGATGGAGCCTCTCTTTAAGTAACACTCCACAATATCAGTTCGCTATTATAATGCAAACTACCCCATTTCTGTAACACCTCACCTCAGCAATATGAGCTTCTCACAACAACTGACACATGAACACACAGCTGCACTCAAATTTCTGATAAAATACAGTGTAGCCAACTTTCAAGACAGTGATGCCACTTCACAAGCAATTTGACTAGAGATGGTTAACTGGTACGTGAGGCAGACTGGTTTTATGTGCGACCCACTGTACAAAGGAAATTTTCCCTCAAATTTTGCTTAAACATGAGCACTGTTTCATTTACAACTATTCATGTTCTATTTTTCTACCTTCGCTCAATGGTATCACTATATCATTTGCACTATCTTTGCTTTTATTCTTGGCGGTACCTTATGGCTCCACTACATAGTTGGGTACAGGTATAAGAGTGGTTTCCTAGTACAACGACCTAATTTGCTCTCATCTACTTCTTGTATCTTCTTCTACAAGTTTACACTAAAACCTATTACATATCGTTAACGACTAACAAGAAAAATAGATGTGACTACGTAGGCTTTCCCGGCGTAATAAGTCTTGAAAGTCTTTTTGGGTTTGCTGCCGGATCCTAAAATCAACTTGACTCAATATTTCGGCGATCCAACTGTTCGCCATCTTCAGGAAATGCTGCTTGTGCTGATGAGTCGCGCTGAGAACTGACGCAAGATTGCAATTCAACGTCCTATATAGGCCAGCGTTCAGTATACGGCGCATGCGCTGCCCATCACGGTTTCTGACTTCCAAAACAGGGAGGTGGCGCCGCCCTTAGTGATATATCGTTGCCAGCAGTGTTTCACTAAGGGCGGCGCCACCTCCTGTTTTGGAAGTCAGAAACCTTGATGGGCGGCGCATGTGCCGTGTACTGAACGGTGGCCTATATAGGATGTCGAATTGCAATCTTGCGTCAGTTCTCAGCGGGACTCATGAGCAGAAGCAGCATTTGCTGAAGATGGCGAACAGTTGGATCGCCGAAATATCGAGTCAAGTTGATTTTAGGATCCGGCAGCAAACCCGAAAAGACTTTCAAGAAAAATAGATGTACCATGGGCTAAGTTTTTGATTAACCTATGGGGAACAAATCTGACCAATGTGAACAGAATAGCAGAAACATTGCCCATTGTTTTGGTGAAACTGACCTGGGTGAACTTTGTGGTTTGTGCACTGTCTTTTTGTTCCATTTTCTTATACCTTAGCAATTCAGAAAAGTTAATTTACAGCAGCAGGAGATCCATGGTAACCTCGCTTTGCTCATGGTTTCAATACATAGTGACTTGAGAATCTGTCCAAACTCATGTAAACTATTATCCTTTCCACTCTTTTTTTATCCTTTAATAACTCCTCTCACTCTGAAAGACTTATCCAGTGACTCCTCTTCAACAGCTCTCTGATACCCCTGATGCAGCTACAAGCACTATACCAGTCTCGTCTTTGCTGTAGAATAAGCCTAACATTTTCCCAGCCATTGGTGCTGTCTCAGCCACTCCTGTGCTGAATATTAATCCAATAATTCCTTAACTACAGGCACTGTATCAGCCCCATCAGTGTCATACAATAAAAAAATCTTTCTAATACCTTTACTTCCACAAATCTGACAGACTTTCCGACTATGTCACTTCTTTTGCTTGGTAAGCTATTGCTGGTTGTTTTAGTGCTATCATGAACATTGCTCCTTGGGGACATGGGGCAGTTTAAATGAAGATGTCATGGCCAATAATGCCATGTAGAGCTTCCTGAAGAGATGAAAACTTAGGCTTCCAAGGTCAGCTAGATGAGCTATGTACTTTCAACAGTTGACCTGTAAATGCAGCACATTAAGGGATAGGGATAGGGGGCTTGAGAAGGGATCACCTCCTTTAGTTGAGTCAATATATTTAAGAATAAAGCGAAAATTCAGTGAACCTGCACAGAATTATGAAGGATGGAGAACAGTGATGACCGGTTGGGTCTTGTTAAGCAGTACTTGCATTCTAAATGACTTCCCCAGAAGGAAACATATTATAAGTGACATTGCGGCATGCTTTTTCATTGTATGAAAGGTTATGTGACAGACTGGAACCTTTTTATTCTGTATCACCTTGCAGATATGTTGATAGATATTATAAAGTGTATCAAAACTACCTGGGAGGCAGCAGTGTTTAACAGTGTATGTTGGATGGTCAGAAGGAGTTGCAGCAACTAAGAGCAGTGAATTGGCTATTGACAGCAAACACAACAAATGTATCTCTGAGACTGGAGATCTTCTACAGTTCTGTTCTAGTCTGTTGTTGATGTACATACGAGGGCTATCCACAAAGTACATTACACTTTGGAATTAAAAATAAATAAAGTATTGGAAATTTTTTTATTATATACACATGAAAGCCACACTTAAATACTACTTTTCTACATAGTTGTCATTTAAATTAAGGCACTTATAATAGCGATGGACGAGCTTGGAAACTCCTTCATCGTAAAATTCGGCTGCCTGCGCCTTCAACCACGTGGTTACCTCTTCTTGAAGCTGTGTGTCGTCATCAAAATGCTGCATAGCCAACCACTTCTTCATTGCTGGGAATAAGTGGAAGTCACTCGGTGCCAGGTCAGGACTGTACAGCAGATGAGGAAACAACTCCCACTTAAAAGATTCGAGAACTTCACGAGTGGCACTTGCCGTGTGGGCCCGGGCGTTGTCGTGAATCGACAAGATCTTTGAGCCCAACTTTCCCCTGCGCTTGTTTTGTATTGCTCTTCTGAGGTTGTGCAGAGTTTGGCAATACCTTTGAGAGTTTATTGTAGTGCCTCTTTCCAGGAAATCCACAAAAATCACACCTTTTCTGTCCCAAAAGAGGTAACCACGTGGTTGAAGGTGCAGGTGGCCGAATTTTATGATGAAGGAATTTCCAAGCTCATCCATTGCTACGATAAGTGCCTTAATTTAAATGACAACTATGTAGAAAAGTAGTATTTAAGTGTGGCTTTCATGTGTATATAATAAAAAAAATTTCCAATACTTTATTTATTTTTAATTCCAAAACGTAATGTACTTTGTGGATAGGACTCGTATTTATTCCATTATGTCTGTTACATCTTGATAATAAATTAACTTCACACAAGAGTTTGGTGTTCTGTTCTACGACAGCTGCATATAGTAATGTCAACTCACAGTGTATCTGTGCCAGTTATTAGTTTCAGAGAGTACGTGCCACATCAATACCAATTCAAGAGCTGATTCAGAATGAAGAAGCTACTGATTCAGAATGAAGAAGCTACTGATTCTTGACAGCTGATAGCTGTAGATCTGCTTGGTCTACTCCCAGTATCTAGGAGAGAGTGCTTCTATGTTCTACATCTACATCTACATTTATACTCCGCAAGCCACCCAACGGTGTGTGGCGGAGGTCATTTTACGTGCCACTGTCATTACCTCCCTTTCCTGTTCCAGTCGCGTATGGTTCGCGGGAAGAACGACTGTCTGAAAGCCTCCGTGTGTGCTCTAATCTCTCTAATTTTACATTCGTGATCTCCTCGGGAGGTATAAGTAGGGGGAAGCAATATATTCGATACCTCATCCAGAAACGCACCCTCTCGAAACCTGGCGAGCAAGCTACACCGTGATGCAGAGCGCCTCTCTTGCAGAGTCTGCCACTTGAGTTTGTTAAACATCTCCGTAACGCTATCATGGTTACCAAATAACCCTGTGACGAAACGCACCACTCTTCTTTGGATCTTCTCTATCTCCTCTGTCAACCCGATCTGGTACGGATCCCACACTGATGAGCAATACTCAAGTATAGGTCGAACGAGTGTTTTGTAAGCCACCTCCTTTGTTGATGGACTACATTTTCTGAGGACTCTCCCAATGAATCTCAACCTGGTACCCGCCTTACCAACAATTAATTTTATATGATCATTCCACTTCAAATCGTTCCGCACGCATACTCCCAGATATTTCACAGAAGTAACTGCTACCAGTGTTTGTTCCGCTATCATATAATCATACAATAAAGGATCCTTCTTTCTATGTATTCGCAATACATTACATTTGTCTATGTTAAGGGTCAGTTGCCACTCCCTGCACCAAGTGCCTATCTGCTGCAGATCTTCCTGCATTTCGCTACAATTTTCTAATGCTGCAACTTCTCTGTATACTACAGCATCATCCGCGAAAAGCCGCATGGAACTTCCGACACTATCTACTAGAACATTTATATATATTGTGAAAAGCAATGGTCCCATAACACTCCCCTGTGGCATGCCAGAAGTTACTTTAATGTCTGTAGACGTCTCTCCATTGAGAACAACATGTTGTGTTCTGTTTGCTAAAAACTCTTCAATCCAGCCACACAGCTGGTCTGATATTCCGTAGACTCTTACTTTGTTTATCAGGCGACAGTGCGGAACTGTATCGAACACCTTCCGGAAGTCAAGAAAAATAGCATCTACCTGGGAGCCCGTATCTAATATTTTCTGGGTCTCGTGAACAAATAAAGCGAGTTGGGTCTCACACAATCGCTGTTTCCGGAATCCACGTTGATTCCCACATAGTAGATTCTGGGTTTCCAAAAACGACATGATACTTGAGCAAAAAACATGTTCTAAAATTCTACAACAGATCGACGTCAGAGATATAGGTCTATAGTTTTGCGCATCTGCTTGACGACCCTTCTTGAAGACTGGGACTACCTGTGCTCTTTTCCAATCATTTTGAACCTTCCGTTCCTCTAGAGACTTGCGGTACACGGCTGTTAGAAGGGGGGCAAGTTCTTTCGAGTACTCTGTGTAGGATCGAATTGGTATCCCGTCAGGTCCAGTGGACTTTCCTCTGTTGAGTGATTCCAGTTGCTTTTCTATTCCTTGGACACTTATTTTGATGTCAGCAATTTTTTCGTTTGTGCGAGGATTTAGAGAAGGAACTGCAGCGTGGTCTTCCTCTGTGACACAGCTTTCGAAAAAGGTGTTTAGTATTTCAGCTTTACACGTGTCATCCTCTGTTTCAATGCCATCATCATCCCGGAGTGTCTGGATATGCTGTTTCGAGCTACTTCCTGATTTACTGATGTTCGTAGTGCTGGATAGTTATTCTAAATATGTAATATTTTATTGTATTTGGAGGGAAAGGACAAAAGTGCTAGTGGACAAGCTAGACAAAGAATAGTTCATTATAATATGGAAACCAAAGACATTACTATTAGATAATGGTCTGCAATTGACAACAAAGAAATTTAAGAACTGTGTGAATTATAATGGCATTAAACACAATAGAATCTTTAACAGGCCTCTTCACTCAGTTGGCACCAATAATAGAAAAAGCAGCTAACAAAGCAAATATAGGCATTCACTAACAATGTGTCCATTTGTGTGATAGTAGAAAAAGAGCAAGTGGCTGTTATAAACAATATGTGTTACTTAAATTTTGTTCTTTTTTGACAGGTTGTCTAGTTCAATGATCTTGCTTCCTTCAAGAGGAATGGGTTGTTGCTTTCATATATGTGAAATGACATGCAATAATGAACCCAGAACTCAGATTTCACTTTGATTTCTTTTTAATGTGCTCTGATTATTCACTTGAAAGTACTCAAAACAAATTACACAATTTGGAGAAAACATTTATAAAATTCAATATTCAGTACAGCTCATTATGGTTGCTCACATCCCATTCCACGAACTGCACAATACCAGACCAGAGTCCAACCAACTATGCCATCAGACAACTACTGCTGACGTGTTACTGCTTGCTATATACACAAATCAACAAGTGCAATGAAACATAAAGTCACAGCTCAGAGATCATAAAATACATCAAACTTTTGTGTTACAAAGATATGTGTAAAGTATTGATATGTTCGATATTACTTCCAAAAAGGTACATATAAATTTAACATTTAAATACTGAAAGCAATAATTATATGAAAGAATGACTGTTATATTAACAGTGCATCAAGAATGTAAATACTTTAGCATTTGATGTATCATAATATACAATATTTCATGAAAAATGAGATGTGCTGAGCAGTTCCACCAGAATCACATTGTACAGCATTCCCTCCAAAAACTAAAAATGCTAAGACACCACATTTTATTAGGCAGTGACACCCTACCAGCTCCAACAGGTGCTACATATTTTGATCTCTATTACAATAAGACACTTTTATTACCATACTTCAAATTCTATTACACACTTATCAAACAATGTAAAGTACAGGATGGAACAACAACAATATTACAAGAAGGGTAGGTCACTACACGTGATACAGAGGATCTGCTGAGTTACACAGAGGCACAATGACAAGACCGCTATACATTTTAGATTTTGGCCAAAAGGCCTTCTCCCAACGTAGACAACACAACTCACACAGACATGACCATTGTTCTTGGTCACAGTGGCCTTACTGCTGGCAGCAACTGTGCTGCATGGGAACAGGGTGGGTGGTAGGAAGAAAGAAGAGGCATGGGGTGGGGATGTAGAGGGATAGAAGGGTAGGGATGGGGGATGGTAAGTGCTACTCGAGGGAGCATGCAGAGACATGGTGGGAACAGGGCAGGGCTGCTAGGTGAAGTCAGGATGTCTGTGCGTGGAGGGGGAAGGGGGGGGGGGGGTGAAGTGAAAGAAGTAGAAAATGAGAAAAAGACTAGCGGGCACATTGACATTGGCAGAATAGAAGGCTTTGTAGTGGTGCAGTGGGAACAGGGAATGGGACAGGCAGATGAAGTACAGGGACTATAGCTCTGATAAGGCATACCGATAGGTGCACTGATATGCTGATACTGCTCTTGTGCCTTGTCTCATGTAGCAGTCTCTCTCTAATGTTAAAAAATGGCAATGCTGAGCATCCATAACTGTCTAGTTCAAGTGGCAATAGTGTGTCAGTAGCAAGATGGTGTGTAGGTTTTCGTGCAGTTTATGTCATCTATTCCTAACTGAATTTTTACTTTTGGCAAAAAGTGTAAATCTGGTATTATTTGCACTATTTATTTATTGCGTGGACATGTCTGTATAAGATGAAAATGGAAAAGCAGTAAGAAAGAGAGATTTTTCTGTGCCATATGGTCAGTTTACAAATAACTCCTACAGGATGCACTTCGACCTTAGAAAGACTGTGACTGAAACATAACTGAGACTCGGTGGCATAGCAAATCCATAATCCGCAATATCTATAAACATTTAAAACATTTGGTAGACAATGATGGTGAAGTGTTAGTATCAACAAGAACACTCATTAGGAAAGATCTGGAGAAGGTAGACCTAATCAATAGTGATGATCTCAAGAAATGTAGTGATATGTGCTACCAAAAGAAACAATCATTCTAGCATACAGGCTATTTATCTTGCAGCTTGTGACATTGGCTTAGGAACTATCCAGTGCATGTGTAATGAGGAAAAAACTTCTCCCAGGAAAAATATTGAACAACACAGCTCTTGAACCAAACTAAATTGCTTTGATAAAGACAGTGTCAGGTGGACAGTCTATGAATTTTATGTCAATAGTGAATATCCAACACCAGAAAAATTTAGAAAAAAGTTAATTGAAAAGATAAATTTTACTGGCTCTGCTAGATCTGTGGGATGCATATTAAACTATACAGGATTCAAATACAAGCATCAGAATGATGATAGACAATTTTCACTTGAATGTATTGGCACAGTGGCCTCCAGAAATAAATTTTTGCATACAATGAATTCACTGCATATTTCAGGAGAAATACCACGTATACTCAATCTGAATAAACCTTAGATTAGTCGAAAACATTTGAGCCAAAGTGAGGCCTTAAGATATCAGTTGGGAAAGAGGCCGAACTGGCTGTTGTGCATATGGCAACAGTGACAGCTGGTTTTCTTAAAGAAAGTAAATTAGTTAACAGATGTAGCAAAACAAACAAATCAGAATATTGTCATCTGGGAATGAACACAGCCAAGTTTAAAAATAGGTTTGAAACTAGTTTTTTGAAGTTATTGAAAGAATGTTTCAACATTATCATGGAGAATGCCAAGTATCATTCACTAGTCATGAAATGAGCTCCAAAAATGTAACACAAAAAGTTGACATACCCGCTTGGCTAACTATGAAAAATATTGCCTCCCCATCTACATGCACAAGAGCAGATCTGTTCAACAATGTTTCTTTAAACAAAAAAATACCCTATTTATGAGCTAGATATACTGGTAAATGAAAGGCACTGAGTGTACATTTACCAACTCCTCATTGCCTACTAGCAGAACATGACTGAGCTCATTTGGACCCAAGTCAAGCGAGAAGTAGCCACAGAAAACAACAGGTTTAAAATTGCATATGTTGAGTGCTTACTTCACAAGATCTGGGAAAACACCACAGCTGAACAGTGGCAGAAATGTGTTTAGAATTCAGAAAATCTACAAAAAGAAGATTTTGGGAAATAACTCACCCAAGCCACTGTAATCAAGCCTATAACCATCACCTGCAGCAACCAGAGACTATGAAAGCAATGAAGAAGAAGACAAACAAGAAAAATGCAATGAGAAGGAGGACACAAGTGAAGACAATTGAGATAGAACATCTAAGACAATGTACAATTTTCACTCAATTTACTGAGTGGTTATTACATCAACATTTTGTAAATAATAATGTAATAAAATATTGCATTGCAAACAAATTGTACTGTTAGTGTCTGGTATTCACCCACAACCAAAACCCATATATATTTATATCAGATAGGATTCCATAGGGAACAGGTTTGCTCAGCAACTGTACAATGAACAGGAAAACAGGTAGGTATTTACAGCAATCAGTCACATAGTAATCTAGTTTTATTGTATATCTGAATTTCAGTTATGTTATAACTAACATCAGTGTGTTTAGAATATGTCATATAGAGTAATTATGAACTTTCATCAGTGTACTAATTTGCTCGAAATTCCAGTAGTTCTATTTTTTACCATGATATGTATTCTGGCATTTTACACACTGTAGATTACAAATAAGGAACTGAATGACAAGGATTTTACAACTTTTTTAAATTCAAATAATATATCCTTAAAATAACTACATAATGATATAACAGACAAAGCCTAATCAGTATTTCATCACAAAAACATAATTATATTGATTTTTACCACTGCAGAAACAATTACAATAAGTAACAGAGCTGTATGTGACTACTGAGGACATATGACTCGTGCTGTGGCAATAAGACACTCAAAGCCACCTGCTAGTATGCTTGAACAGAGCTATAGCAAAGGATGAGGCCAGGGGAGTTACAGGAAAGTAGGATATATTTTGGGGAGAGTTCCCATCTGTGCAATTCAGATAAGTTTTTATTTTGGCTGGAGCCACAGTTTTGGTAAATTTTTTTGAATGACACTACTGCCATTTATAGTAATTTTTATTTTATTGTTACACTATCCAGATTTCAGTCTTAGGCCATTTTCAAGTGCAAAAACTAATTTTTCATATGAATCAGCTGTCTTTTGACATATAAGTTTTTGTATTTGAAAATGGCATAAGACCAAAATCTGGATGAAAGAAAAAATTATTACAGTCAAATGGTGGCAGTATTGTTCAAAAAATTCATATAAGCTAGTGATGGTAGAAAGGACCCAGATAGTGCAGACTGTGGAACAGTCACCGAAGTGAAGCACACTGCATTGGGCAGCATGTTCAACAACTGAGTGGTCCAGTTATCTCTTGGACAAACAGCTTGTTAGCTGTCATGTTTGCTACGTTCTCCCATAATGATATCCTTCATCTTTTGCTCTTTGATCTGCTATCAGTCAGACTTTATTATGAAAAGGATAGTTGGTACTCATCATATATCAGAGATTCTCAGCAACAGGGAGGTCCACTTGTTTGTTGGCCACAGTTTTTCAGTGGCCATTCATGCAGACAGACAGCTCGTTGGTTGCCATCCCCACATAGAATGCAGCACAGTGGTTGCAGCTTAGCTTGCAGATCATATGACTGGTTTCACAGGTAGCCCCACCTCTGATGGGATGGGTGATGTTTGTGGCCAGACTGGAGTAGGTGGTGGTGGAAGGATGTATGGGGTAGGTCTTGCATCTAGCTCTATTGATTTGATTTGATTTGATTTTTTATTGGTCCAGTTTTATCATCAGCACAAAATGTACAATTGATATTGGACATGTCAATGATAAGTTACAATAATACACAGTATTAGCAAAATAGTATGCAAATTAAAAATAGGTACCTATTACAATTAATTTTTTATGTATTCAGAAATACTCTGACAGAATAGAAACAGTGCTTTATTAGAAATGCCTTTAGTTTAGCTTTAAATATTGGATGAGTTGCATTTTTTATTTCCTCTGATATCTTATTGTGTAGTATTACACCAATGTTAATTATGCTCCTCTGATAGGTGGTTGTTCTGTGGTATTTTTGATGTGTATTTGATTTGGTACTATAACTGTGTACATTTTTGTTCTGTAGCAGTTAGCCTGTTTTCAGGAGGTAGTCCCTAGTGAACAAGATAGTATCATAAATGAATAAACTTGGAACATTTGGAACACCAAGCTCAATAAAATGGGATTTACACATCTCCATCTTTTTAAGGCCACAAATTATTCTTAGAGCTCTTTTTGCATTCTAAAAACCTTTACAATGTGAGTTGAGTATCCACAGAAAATGATTCCATATCGGACTAGTGAGTGGAACTGTGCTTAAAATGTCTGCAGTACTGTTGTTTTGCTTGTTGTAGCCTTTAAAATCCTTAGGCCATAGCACACAGGTGATAGTTTTCTAGACAAGTTATTTGTATGTGTGTCCCACTTTAAATCTTGCTGTACCCATAGACCCAAACATTTTGTGATGCTTACATTTTCCAGAGGATCATTTTTTTAAATTGTGCTTGAATAGACTTTTGATTAGTTGGAGGAATTAAATGAAAATAGAAACATACAATTTTTTCAGTAATAATAATAATAATAATGTCATGTGACTACAGCCTCCTGTCGGGTATACCATTCGCTGGGTGCAAGTCTTTCGATTTGATGCGACTTCGGCAACTTGTGCATTGATGGGGATGAAATGATGATGATTAGGACAACACAACACCCAGTCCCTGAGCCAAGAAAATCTCCAACCCAGCCGGGAATCGAACCCAGGCCTTAGGTTTGACATTCTGTCGCGCAGACCACTCAGATACCGGGGGCGGAATTTTCAGTGTTTATAATGAGTTTACTTTTTGTGAACCACTCAGAAAGTCTTTTCATAGAACTTTCTGCTGTGGACTGCAAAGTTTCTGGTCTGGATCCAGTGAGCAAATAGGATAGTTTTTTTGGGACTCACATATTCAACTAAGTAGTCCACATAAATCAAGAAGAGTAGTGGACCTAAGATTGAGCCCGGTGGTACACAATATTTCGTTGGTAATTCGCTAGAAAGAAAGGAGTTGTTTCTTGCTTTATTCATTTTGTTGAATTCATACTGGAATGATACTTTCTGCCTGCGGTTTTTAGGTATGAACACAACCAGCTATGTGCTACACCTCTTACTCCTCATCTTTCCAATTTTTCGAGCAGAATGTTATGGTCCAGGGCGTCAAAGGCTTTTGACAGATCTAGAAAAATACCTGCAGCTAATTTATGTTGATCAAGGGATTTTAAAATGCAGTCTAAGAATTCGAAAATAGCTATCTGTGTAATTTAGACTTTCTAAAACCATATTGTTGTACTGTAAGAGGTGCATATTTATTTATGAAACTTAAAAGACTGTCATAGAAGAGTTTTTCTAGAATTTTTGAGAAGGAACTTAACTGTGACATGGGTCAGTAGTTTGATATTTTTTCAGAAGAACCTTTTTTTAGCAGTGGTGAAACTTTTGCTATTTTAAAATATCTGGGAATACACCAGTTTTTAAAGAGAGGTTGAAACTTTTTGCCAAGGGGTTTGCTATGTGGTGGGCATGTGTTTTTATTATGAAATCAGGTACTTCATCAAGACCACTTGACATTTTATTGCTTAATGATTTAATTTCACTTATAATTTCATTGGGGTTTGTTTCATAAACATACATAGAAGCAGTCGAGATCACTGACTTGCTGGAGAAACTTGGGACTGGTCCTTGACAGTGTACTTGAATGACGTCTTCAGCTAGTGAAGTGAAGTATTCATTGAATTTTTCCACAACTGAATTTGGGTCTGTGACTTTTGAGCCTTCTAGTGTTAATGATATGTTCTTTTTCTTTGGCGCTGAACTGCAAGTTTCTTTTTTTTTAACTCTCCACGTGGATCTCATTTTGTTAGACGAATTTCTTATCAAATTGTCGTTCCACACAATATTTGCATCTTTGACTACTCTACCATATATTATTTTGTAGGCTTTTGAATAATCCGTGAATTCATGGGTTACTCTATATTTCTTACAACAGTACTGCAGAAATCTCTTTCTCTCACTGGAAATTTTTATGCCTTTAGTTACCCATTGCTTATTATTGTTAGGTTTTACTGTTTTTACTACTTTTGGATATGCCACATTAAAATAGTGAAGAAAGATCCTCTGAAAACTCACTCACATGCTATCAACATTGTTCTGAGTGGTGATGCTTTTCCAGTTTTCCTTCGACAGTAAGAGATTACAGTGATATGAGCCATGAGAAAAGGGGTTGGGAGAAGGGGTTGTGTAGGAATGATCGAGTATATTGTGTAGGTTCAGTGGGTGGCAGAATATGAGTGTGGGAGAAATGAGAAGGATAGTGGGCAGGACGTCTCTCATTTCAGGGCTTGATGAGAGGTAGTTGAAACCTGGCTGAGAATGTAATTCAGTTGCTCCAGTTCTGGGTGTACTGAGTTATGAGGGGAATGCTCCTCTGTGGCCAGACAGTGAGACTTTGGCAGATGGTGGGTGACTGAAATGATAAAGCATGGGAGATTTGGTTTTGTACAGGTTGGGAGAACAATTACGGTCTGTAAATGCCTCGGTGAGATCCTCAGTATATTTTGAGAGGGACTGCTCATCACTGCAAATGCGATGACCACAGGTGGCTCCATTGCATGACAGGGACTCCTTGGTGTGGAATGGGCAGCAGCTGTCGAAGTGGAGATATTGTTGGTGGTTAGTAGGTTTGATATGGACAGAGGTAGTGATGTAGCCATCTTTGAGGTGGAGGTCAACATCTAGGAAGGTGGCTTGTTGGGTTGAGTAGGACTAGGTGAAGGAAATGGATGAGAAGTTGTTGAGGTTCTGGAGGAATGCGGATAGGGTGTCCTCACCCTTGATCTAGATTGCAGTGATGTCATGAGTGACTCTAATATTGTTACAGTCCATCCTGGATTTTCCATTGTTTGATTCAGTCAGACTTTGCATGATGAAAAGAATTATTTGATTATTGCAGAACTGTATCATGTTGTTGTTGTGGTTTTCAGTCCTGAGACTGGTTTGATGCAGCTCTCCATGCTACTCTATCCTGTGCAAGCTTCTTCATCTCCCAGTACTTGCTGCAACCTATGTCCTTCTGAATTTGCTTAGTGTGTTCATCTCTTGGTCACTTCTTCTTGTCAAGTTGTGCCACAAACTCCTCTTCTCCCCAATTTTATTCAATACCTCCTCATTAGTTATGTGATCTACCCATCTAATCTTCAGCATTCTTCTGTAGCACCACATTTCGAAAGCTTCTATTCTCTTCTTGTCTAAACTATTTATTGTCCACATTTCACTTCCATACATGGCTACACTCCATACAAATACTTTCAGAAACGACTTCCTGACATTTAAATCTATACTCCATGTTAACAAATTTTTCTTCTTCAGAAACGCTTTCCTTGCCATTGCCAGTCTACATATTATATCTTCTCTACTTCGACCATCATCAGTTATTTTGCTCCCCAAATAGCAAAACTCCTTTACTACTTTAAGTGTCTCATTTCCTAATCTAATTCCCTTAGCGTCACCCGATTTAATTCGATTACAATCCATTATCCCCATTTTGCTTTTGTTGATGTTCATCTTATACCCTCCTTTCAAGACACTGTCCATTCCATTCAACTACTCTTCCAAGTCCTTTGCTGTCTCTGACAGAATTACAATGTCATCAGCGAACCTCAAATTTTTATTTCTTCTCCATGGATTTTAATACCTACTCTGAACTTTTCTTTTGTTTTCTTTATTGCTTACTCAATATACAGATTGAATAACATCGGGGAGAGGCTACAACCCTGTCACACTCCCTTCCTAACCACTACTTCCCTTTCATACCCCTCGGCTCTTATAACTGCCATCCGTCTTCTGTACAAATTGTAAATATCCTTTCGTTCCCAGTATTTTACCCCTGCCACCTTCAGAATTTGAAAGAGAGTATTCCAATCAACATTGTCAAAAGCTTTCCCTAAGTCTACAAATGCTAGACACGTAGGTTTGCCTTTCCTTAATCTATCTTCTAAGATAAGTCGTAGGGTCAGTATTTCCTGACGTGTTCCAACATTTCTACGGAATCCAAACTGATCTTCCCTGAGGTCGGATTCTATCAGTTTCCCCATTTGTCTGTAAGGAATTCGCGTTAGTATTTTGCAGCTGTGAGTTATTAAACTGATAGTTCGGTAATTTTCACATCTGTCAACACCTGCTGTCTTTGGGATTGGAATTATTATATTCTTCTGGGGGAATTAGATTAGGAAATGAGGCACTTAAAGTAGTAAAGGAGTTTTGCTATTTGGGGAGCAAAACAACTGATGGTGGTTGAAGTAGAGAGGATATAAAATGTAGGCTGGCAATGGCAAGGAAAGCGTTTCTGAAGAAGAGAAATGTGTTAACATCGAGTATTGATTTAAGTGTCAGGAAGTCATTTCTGAAAGTATTCGTATGGAGTGTAGCCATGTATGGAAGTGAAACATGGACGATAAATAGTTTGGACAAGAAGAGAATAGAAGCTTTCGAAATGTGGTGCTACAGAAGAATGCTGAAGATTAGATGGGTAGATCACATAACTAATGAGGAAGTATTGAATAGGATTGGGGAGAAGAGAAGTTTGTGGCACAACTTGACCAGAAGAAGGGATCGGTTGGTAGGACATGTTCTGAGGCATCAAGGGATCACCAATTTAGTATTGGAGGGCAGCGTGGAGGGTAAAAATCGTAGAGGGAGACCAAGAGATGAATACAGTAAGCAGATTCAGAAGGATGTAGGTTGCAGTAGGTACTGGGAGATGAAAAAGCTTGCACAGGATAGAGTAGCATGGAGAGCTGCATCAAACCAGTCTCAGGACTGAAGACCACAACAACAACATATTCTTCTTGAAGTCTGAGGGTATTTCGCCTGTCTCATACATCTTGCTCACCAGATGGTAGAGTTTTGTCAGGACTGGCTCTCCTAAGGCTGTCAGTAGTTCTAATGGAATGTTGTCTACTCCGGGGGCCTTGTTTCGACTCAAGTCTTTCAGTGCTCTGTCAAACTCTTCACTCCATATCTTCCATTTTGTCTTCATCTACATCCTCTTCCATTTCCATAATATTGTCCACAAGTACATCACCCTTGTATAGACCCTCTATATACTCTTTCCACCTTTCTGCTTTCCCTTCTTTGCTTAGAACTGGGTTTCCATCAAAGCTCTTGATATTCATGCAAGTGGTTGTCCTTTCTCCAAAGGTCTCTTTAATTTTCCTGTAGGCAGTGTCTATCTTACCCCTAGTGAGATAGGCCTCTGCATCCTTACATTTGTCCTCTAGCCATCCCTGCTTAGCCATTTTGCACTTCCTGTCAATATCATTTTTGAGACGTTTGTATTCCTTTTTGCCTGCTTCATTTCCTGCATTTTTATATTTTCTCCTTTCAACAATTAAATTCAATATTTCTTCTGTTACTCAAGGGTTTCTACTAGCCCTCATCTTTTTACCTGTTTGATCCTCTGCTGCCTTCACTATTTCATCCCTCAAAGCTACCCATTCTTCTTCTACTGCATTTCTTTCCCCCATTCCCGTCAGTTGTTCCCTTATGCTCTTCCTGAAACTCTGTACAACCTCTGGTTCTTTCAGTTTATCCAGGTCCCATCTCCTTAAATTCCCACCTTTTTGCAGTTTCTTCAGTTTTAATCTACAGTTCATAACCAATAGATTGTGGTCAGAGTCCACATCTGCCCCTGGAAATGTCTTACAATATAAAACCTGGTTCCTAAATCTCTGTCTTACCATTATACAATCTATCTGAAACCTGTCAGTATCTCCAGGGTTCTTCTAAGTATACAACCTTCTTTTATGATTCTTAAACCAAGTGTTAGCTATGATTAAGTTATGCTCTGCGCAAAATTCTACCAGGTGGCATCCTCTTTCATTTCTTAGCCCCAGTCCGTATTCACCTACAATGTTTCCTTCTCTCCCTTTTCCTACTCCTGAATTCCAGTCATGCATAACTATTAAATTTTCATCTCCCTTCACTACCTGAATAATAAGAAGATAGCCAGCAAAAATTAAAGTCCATGAGTAGTCCATGTTCAGTGCAGAAGTAGTCAACAGCGGCCATTACAGTGAGTATTTCATCAAGCAAATACACAAGAGAATAAGTCTAGTGTGGAGCAGATGCATGGTTATAGCTGATCAGTGATCACAGGGTCTCAACAGTGACATGACATGGGTGTCAGGGACGTAGCCTCTTCCTACAGTCCTTCTTGCAGAGACAGTTTGTAGGCTGCAGTGTCATCAATAGTGAGGGCTGGTGGTATGAACTGAGTCTCTGACAGCTCCATGTGACTGTCGAAGTCTGTTAAAACACTCCCCCCCCCCCTCCCCCCCTCGTCCCTACAGATATGGCACATAGGGGCTGAAGGGGCCCAACTCATGTCAGCTCCCCCTTAGGCGCAGGGACACCACAGCTAGAGCTGCATCTGGGAATGCCATCACTGGAGCTGTATCCAGAAATGCCACTACTAACTACTGGAGCTGAAGCTGAAAGTTCCTGCATCTCCAGCTTGTTGAGCTTCTTGCTGCATGAGGGCCCTCACTGTGGAGTCCATGCCACTTATGGAAGGAAGATTGGTTGCTGCAGGCATTGGAACAGAAGAAGGCAGAGGTGCTGGAACCCAGACCATGACCAATGGGTCATCAGGGGCCTGGCATTAGTGGCAGGGGGAGGAGATGCCTGTAGTTTACGAGGACAGGGACACAGTTGTATGGACCATAGGGGCATGAAAGTATTCTGCTCTGCAACTGGTTCTGGTGGCATCTCCAGAAGTGACCCTCTGTGGAGACCTCATAAATCTGGTGGCCATGATGACCCCAGATGGCAGCCACTACTCGGGTTGGATGGCATGTAAACAATTGGGTTCACACCAAGGTGCTGGTCTGATATCTGGGACAGACTGGGGCACGGACAGATGAGGGCCCACGTGTAAGAGCAGAGAGAGAGGGGTGCAAGATTGCCGTCCATGGGGCAGTTCAGCCAGGCTCTTTCCAGCAACTGGACTGACCCTTTAGGTAGCCAATAACAAGATGAGACATTGTCTAATTGTATGGATTGTGCCAGCGCCCCCATCTTTTTTCTGAAAGTCTGCACCATCCACTCTACTCTTCTCTGGACTGGGGGTAATATGGTGTGATAAGGAGGTGTTGAATGGCAGGAACTTTGCAGAAATTGGAATACTGGGCAGAGGTGAACTAGGGACCAGTGCCTGATGTGGTGACCCATCCATGGCCCACAATGATAAAGAAATCCAGAAGGGACTTGATCACATTTCCTATTACTGTGGAACCCACGGTGCAGATATACAGTAATTTTGAGTTGAGTCTGCCACAATCAGCCATGTTGGAGACAAAGCCTTTGTAGAGGGACTCCCAAGTGCCTGACAGGGGCCAAGATGAGAACACTTTTGGGGGTGCAGAGCACACACAGTGCAAGAGAGGCCTATGGTCTCAACATCCTTGTCGATAGCTTGCCAGTATGCATGGTAGCATGCCAAGTGTTCATATGGGATATGGCTCAGTGATCTGCATGTAGGAACACAAGAACCCTGGGCACAGAGCTGGGGGAATAATGACCTGAGGCCATTCATGTTCCTTTTTCAGCAGGAGTACACCATCAGGGCAGGAGAGCCAGTTTTGCAAGGAAATGATTGTTTTGAGTCAATTATGTTCCTTCATTGAGACAGTTGGCAGCCACACATGCTGAACCCACTTAGTCCTGGTACTGAAAATAGGATCTGCTATTGTCTGGGCTGCAATCCATATAGCATCAAGGGAAAAGTCATGCAGGGCCAACGTAGAATCTGAACCGAGCTAAAAGATAACTACTTCCTCGGTGTCAAATTCTGGATTGGGCCCCACAGGAAGCTGGCTCAAAGTACCTGTGTTAGTGTTCTGATTGGTCGGTTTATAGAGGATATCCTAGGTGTAGGTTGATGAAAAGACTGCCCAGCGTTGCAGGCTTTGTGCTGTCCTGTCTGGGATGCTAGAACATGATCCAGATAACACAAGTAATGGTTTTTGGTCAGTCAGAAGCTGGAATTTGAAGCCATAAAGATATGTGTGAAATTTCTTAGCTCTGTAAATGATGGCCACCATCTCTTTTTCAATATGGGAGTAATTGTGTTGGGCAACATTGAGTGTGTTGGACATGAATGCAATAGGATGTTCAGAGCCCTCTGCCTCCCTGTGGGACAGCACAGCCCCATCCCATGCTGCGAGGCATTTGTGGCAGGAAGAAGAGATGTCCCCAGTGAAAGCAGAATGAGGCACAGTGCCAACTGAAGGGCCCATTTATGTGTGGAAAAAGCTATGTCACTCTCTGGACACCACCAGAATGGAAATCCTATTTTATGCTATGAGCTGAGAGGATAGGAAATTTCAGTGACAAAGGGAATGAATGGCTTTAATAGCTAATTTTTTCCATAAAGGATTGCGGTTCTTTGATATTCTGGTTCCTGGACACATTTTCTATGGCATGGAAATGCTGCTTAGTAGGACAGATGCCATGTTTGCTAAAGATAAAACCTAGAAACTCAATGGACTGTTGGCAAGATTACATTTTTGGAGGTTTCATTTGAGGATAGTCTTGGTTAATCAAGAAAACAAAGACTGTAAAATCTGATGGTGTTCATCAGTTGATGCCCCTGACACTATGATGTCATCAAAATAAATGCAGCACGAAAGGATGTTCTGTATCAGCTGCTCTGGGTTATGCTAGAAGACTGCTGAAGCTCTGGAAATACCAAAGGGCAGTCTGTTGTATCTCTAGAGGCCAAAGAGTGTGTTGAGCACCAACAGATCCCAAGATTCTGGGTGCTGACAAATTGACCTTAGAATAACAGACACTGTTTTGTAACTATGAAAACAGGTCTTCTGGGCAGGGAAAGGGAATCTGTCAAAGATGACCTTAGCATTAATGGCCTTAAAATCACTGCATGGGCAGAGAGACCCATTGGTTTTTTCACCATTTCATAATTGGCTTCATGGGAGATTGGTAATCACTTCGAGGGACTTCAGTCTGTTCAATTCTGTCCTACTCACATCCCTCAGGACATGTGGTATCTGGCAGGCCTGCAAGAACAGAGGCACAGACCCCTCTTTCAAAAGCATTTTGACTACTACATCCACAGTTTGTCCTAAACTGGCTGTGAACAGATCTAAATATGAGCCATGTGTCATAAATGGCACAAAGTGGGATCACTGTGGAACACAAAACACACATTCTCCAAAATTTTTTGAAGGCATCAAAGATATTTTCTGTATTGCCAGAAATAACAACCAAAAAGGAAAGTTCTGTAGCAAAACACGTTTCAAATATATGTCATGGACACTATACACTGTCAACTCTCCAATTAAAGGGCTTCAGCTAAGGAGAACCTATGACAACATAAGTAGTACTGTTCATAACTGAAGAGGATGTGCCAATATCCATTTGGAAAGGGATTTCCAAACCATTCACTTGTAACATAATTACCAGTTTGACATTTTGATCTCTAGCAAGATGAGTCAATATTTCAATAGATTGCCCTGCTTTGGTAGGGGAACTCTGATGAGATCCCACGATGGACAAGATGGTAGAACCAGACTCCACATCGTAATCATGGTTCCAGTTGTCAGATGACTGGTATGCACTAGTAAAGTGACGCCTAATGACACATGAAAAACAAGTAGTTGAGCGACCTGGTAGAGGGAGTAAGAGTGTCTGTGGAGACACTGAGGACAAGAAGGTACATGATGCAGATGGAGTCTGTCAAAAAGGAGAACCCAGAAAAGACTCTGAAACGGAGTTACAAGAGAGAGATCGTTCAGAGACCCTATAAGTGTCTCTACCCTCTTTGTATGCCTTGAGACTATTGTGCTGGCATGACATAACATGTTTACTGGACTGTCTGACATGAGCAGGTGTTTTCCCATTGTGCCAAGGGCAAGTGTTTACTGTTACACCAGTTGTGAGGTTGGACACAGTGGACTGAACCTCTCATGAAGTTTGGTTTCCTGTGTCAATTTGAACGCCTGAACAATTTTACAGACTTCATCTAAGGGCAGATCAACATGCCATAAAGACTGAGAGTGAACTTCCTTGTCAGGCAAAAGTTGGAGAATAAAGTCCCGAATCAAGTTGTTGACATACAACTGTCGACACCAAACTTCGAAGCACACAAAAGTACAATGGTGACTAACATTCTGACGGTCAGTGACTCAGTCTTTGTAGGTTTGTTTATAATGTCAGTAAAATTAAAATCTAGCAAATACCACACAGGATTGACACACGTACTACTCTGACAGCAAATTACAAAGTTCAGCGAAAGACAAACTGTCAGGGTGTCACATGGAGGATAGCACATGGAGCAAATCCAACACACTGTGCGAAGACCAAGACAGAAAACATGACTGTTGCTGATCTGAATTGGGTAACTTGTAGGCAGTGGAGTAATGGTGGGAGTGTCAGAAATATGTTTCCCAGTCATCAACACCATCCAGAAATGAAGAAAATGCTGGAACAGCCGAAGCCGTCTCATTAAAATCTACATCTACATCTGTTTTCTGCAAGACACTGCGAGGCACACACAGAGGGTGCAACCCATTGTACCATTTATTAGGATTTCTTCCTGTTCTAATCACATATGGAGAGCAGAAAGAATGACTGTTTAAGTGTCTCTGTGCATGCAGCAATTATTCTAATCTTATCTTCATGATCCCTGTGTGAGCAACATGAAGGGGGTTGTAGTATATTTTTAGAGTAATCATTTAAAGCCAGTTTTGTTAATAGAATTTCTCAGGATAGTTTACATCTATTTTCAAGGTGTTGCAGTTCAGTTCCTTCAGTATCTCTATGACACTCTCACATGGGTTAAACAAATCTGTGGCCATTTGTGCTGCCTTTTTCTGTATAAGTTCAATAACCCCTGTTAGTCCTATCTGGTACAGGTCCCACACACTTGAGCAATATTCTAGAACCGGTCACATGAGTGATTTGCAAGCAATCTTCTTTGTAGACTGATTTCACTTCCGCAGTATTCTACCAACAAACTGAAGTCTATCATCTGCTTTACCCATGGCAGAATCCATGTTATCATTCCATTTCATATCACTATAGAGTGTTACACTGCATTTGTATGAGTTGGCTGATTCCAACAGTGACTCACTGATATTACCATCATAGGATACTATATGTTTTTTTATGTGAAATGAAAAATTTTACATTTCTGAACATTTAAAGCAACTTGCCAATCTCTGCACTGCTTTGAAATCTTATCAAGATCTGACTGAATATTTATGCAGCTTCTTTCAGACAGTACCTCATTATACACTGAAGAGTCAAAGAAACTGTTACACCTGCCTAATATCATGTAGGGCCCCCGCAAGCATGCAGAAGTGCTGCAACACGACGTGGCATGGACTCGACTAATGTCTGAAGTAGTGCTGGAGGGAACTGACACCATGATTCCTGCAGGGCTGTCCATAAATCTGTAGGAGTACAAGGAGGTCGAGATCTCTTCTGAACAGCACGTTGCAAGGCATCCCAATATGCTCAATAAAGTTCACATCGGGGGAGTTTCGTGGCCAGCGAAAGTGTTTAAACTCAGAAAAGTGTTCTTGGAGCCACTCTGTAGCAATTCTGAATGGGTGGGGTGTTGCACTGTCCTGCTGGAATTGCCCAAGTCTGTCGGAGTGCACAATGGACATGAATGGATGTAGGTGATCAGACAGGATGCTTATGTACCTGTCACCTGACAGAGTAATATCTAGATGTATCAGGTGTCCCATATCACTCCAACTGCACACTCTCCACACCATTATGGAGCCTCCACCAGCTTGAACAGTCTCCTGCTGACATACAGGGTCCATGGATTCATGATGTTGTCTCCATATTCACACACATACATCCAATCGATACAATCTGAAATGAAACTTGTCCAACCAGGCAACATGTTTCCAGTTATCAAACGTTGAATATCAGTGTTGGCACACCCATGTGAGGCATAAAGCCTTGTGTCATGCAGTCATCAAGCGTACATGAGGGAGCCTTTGGCTCTGAATGCCCATATCAATGATGTTTCATTGAATGGTTCATACGCTGACACTTGTTGATGGCCCAGCATTGGAATCTGCAGCAATTTGTGGGGTTGCACTTCTGTCGTTGCTGGCCCAGTTCTTGCAGGAGCTTTTTCTGACCGCAGCAATGTCAGAAAGTTGATGATTTACCGGATTCCTGAAATTCACAGTACACTTACGAAATGGTGATATGGGAAAATCACCACTTCGTCGCTACCTCGGAGATGTTGTGCCCCATCGCTTGTGCATTGACTATAGCCCCACATTCAAACTCACTTAAATCTTAATAACATGCCATTGTAGCAGCAGTAACCATTTTAACAACTGCACCGGAAACTTGTTGTCTTATATAGGCATTAACGACTGCAGCACCGTATTCTGTCTGTTTATATATCTCTGTATTCAAATACACATGCCTATACCAGTTTCTTTGGCACTTCAGTGTAGATAACCACATCATCAGCCAAAAGCCTGATTTTACTATTAATATTGTCTGCAAGGTCATTAATATACAATATGAACAGCGAGGGTTCCTGGTAGACAATGCCGTTATATATTGCCGAAGTAAGGCCAGCTGCTGTTGTTATGGTTTCAATAATTGCTGACAGAGAAGTCATTTCTCCTTCTGTTGTTGAAGCCACTGCTTCCTAAATTATGTGTGCATATTGTCCAATGTATTGATTCACTGATAGTTCAATAAGACTCATTGCCACTATAGAAGTCTGAAGCTATGAGCATAATTTGTTTAGCTTATTACATTGGAAGCAAAATTGGGGAGCAAAAAAACTGATGATGGTCAAAGTAGAGAGGAAGAGACTGGCAATGGCAAGGAAAGCGTTTCTCAAGAAGAGAAATTTTTTAAAATCGAGTATAGATTTAAGTGCAGGAAGTCTTTCCTGAAAGTATTTGTACTAGGTGTAGCCATGTACAGAAGTGAAACATTGATGATAAATAGTTTAGAAAAGAAGAGAATAGAGGATTTCAAAATGGGGTGCTACAGAAGAATGCTAAAGATTAGATGGATAGATCATGTAACTATTGAGGAGGTACTGAACAGAATTGGGGAGGAGAGGAATTTGTGGCACAACTTGACTAGAAGAAGGGATTGGTTGGTAGCACATTTTCTGAGGCATCAAGGGATCACCAATTTAGTACTGGAGGGCAGCATGGAGGGCAAAAATTGTAAAGGAAGACCAAGAGATGACTACACTGATCAGATTCAGAAGGATGTAGGTTGCAGTAGGTACTTCGAGATGAAGAAGCTTGCACAGGATAGGGTAGCACGGAGAGCTGAATCAAACAAGTCTCTGGACTGAAGACCACAACAACAACAACAACCTTATATTGACGGAGTATAAACACATGGTAACGACAGTAACATATAAATCTGAGATCACACAAACAGAAGATAGCCAGCCAGTATGAAAGTCCATGGATAGTCCTAGATCAAACAAAAGTAATCAATGGTTAGCAACTGGCAAAGTGAGCATTCCATCCAGTGAGTACAAGAGAGAATGAGTCCTTTGGAAGACAGCATATGGTTATAGGTGATCGGTGGTCACAAGGTCCTACCAGGTGACCATGACATGATGTGATCTCCAGGAGCTTGGCCTCTTCCCAGAGTGCTTCTTGCAGAGACAGCTTGTAGATTGTGGCCCTACCAGTATTGAAGACTAGAGGTTGGGATCGATCTCTGACAGCACCGACAGCTTCATGTTGCTGTTGGAGTCTGTTACTACAGTTCTTATACCACTTCTGTTGACATATTTTTGTTTTTGGATCTCTTTTTTATTAATAATTCATATTCAATAGTCACACAAAATAACGTTTCCTATTTAAGCAGTATTTCATTACAATTTACACACATCAAAAAAAGGTTTTGCATCATTCCAGTTCCCAGAACTCCTGAAGTCAGACGTTGACTGAGGATACTGTATCACAGACACAGTCTGTTTGACTATTCAGAGATTCACTTAACCTGCCCAAAGATGTAAACAACCATGCATGAGCAGTGCCTAATAGAGGGAGGGGGGTCTGAAGGCCAATCAGTTCCAGGCATTCCACCGGGAAGGTAGTACATGGCTCGAGTTGTTTGTAGTTCAACCATGCCTAGATGGTCAATACTGTGGTTACTTTGTGCCAGGAAGGGCACTCAACAAGGGAAGTGTTCAGGCATCTCAGAGTGAACCAAAGTGATGTTGTTCGGAGAAGATACAGAGAGACAGGAACTGTCAATGAGATGCCTCATTCATGCTGCCCAAGGGCTACTACTGCAGTGGATGACCGCTACCTATGGATTACAACTTGGAGGAACCCTGACAGCAACGCCATCATGTTGAATAGTGCTTTTTGTGCAGCCACAGGACTTCGTGTTATGACTCAAACTGTGCGCAATAGGCTGCATGATCCACAACTTCACTCCCGACATCCATGGAGAGGTGAATTTTTGCAACCATGACAACATACCAAATGGACCACTCAGGATTGGCATCACGTTCTCTTCACTGATGAGTGTTGCATATGCCTTCAACCAGACAATCGTCGGAGACATGTTTGGAGGCTACCCAGTCAGGCTGAATGCCTTAGACACACTGTCCAGCGAATGAAGGAAGATGGAGGTTCCTGTGTTGTTTTGGGGTGGCATTATGTGGGGCAGACATATGCCACAGGTGGTCATGGAAGGCACCGTAACAGATGTACAACATGTGAATGCCATCCTTCAACCAACAGTGCAACCATATCGGCAGCATATTGGTGAGGCATTTGTCTTCATGGATGACAATTTGCGCTCCCATCGTGCACATCTTGTGAATGACTTTCTTCAGTATAGTGACATCGCTCAACTAGAGTGGCCAGCATGTTCTCCAGACATGAACGCTTTTCAACATGCCTGTGATAGATTGAAAATGGCTGTTTATGGATGATGTGACCCACCTACCACTCTCAGGGATCTACACCTAATCGCCATTGAGAAGTGGGATAATTTGGAGCAACAGTGCCTTGATGAACTTGTGGTTAATATGTCATGATGAATACAGGCATGCATCAGTGAAAGAGGACATGCTACTGGGTATTAGAGGTACCAGTGTGTACAGCACTGGACCACAACCTCTGAAGGTCTCACTATATGGTGATACAACATGCAATGTGTGGTTTTCATGAGCAATAAAAAGGGCAGAAATGATGTTTATCATGATCTCTATTCCAGTTTTCTGCACAGATTCCAGAACTCTCAGAACCGAGGTGATGCAAAATATTTTTTGATCTGTGTAATATTCACAGGATAGCTTTTAGACTGTTAATGCTAATGGTAAATTTCGTTCTTATGGAAACATTTTCTTTACAGAAGTATTTGTGATTTACTACTCATGCGAATTCTATGAATGTGAAATTTCCAGGTTGCTAATAGTTGTTTGCTTCTAGATTGTCATAGCTCAGTAGAAGCTCTCATGCTTCTCTTTTCAACAAATGTTTTACTTTTTCAATTAAAAAAAGAGCATATTTCAGAAGTTATTCATATTCACAACTTATATATTCTGTAAGTTCAAATCTTAAAAGTAATTATTTCAAAATCTCAGTACTATAGTCTGGCAGTCCTGATTTTTGTGTTTCCAAAAACGCATCTCTTCACTGAAATAATATGTTACCTGGTAGTTATTCTAATCACAAAATTACACCTTCTCAAAACTTTTAGTGAACTTTGGGAATTCCGTTTCACAACTAACTGATATCCCATAAAATAATACCGATAATTTTGCATTTTTCCAATTACACAGCTGAATTTATTTCTCACATAACTGCCCATTGTATCTCTGTCTCTCTTAATTTTTTTGTTTTGGTAATATTTGACATGTAATAAATCTGCAGGTTATCATTTTGATACTCCCGTATTATGCTTAACTATAAATAGTCATCACATACAAAGCCTCTAGTCAGTCCACACTGTGTAATCCAAATGAGAACATTATGTAATTTTCAATGAGTTCATGTTTGATATTCAGATTATAGCCATCTATATGACTGTGTATTAATAAATAGGAAGAGATATGAAATCAATTGCTGTGCTAGTGCTGAGTACATTATACAACAAATTTTCAGTAAGACCATTAACAGCACGAGGATGCTCTAAGTTGAAAGACCAAGAGACTTCAGAGGCATAGTAACAGTAGTAACATAGTAAAGACTGTCTGGCATAGTGTGCCCTTAGCCTTCATATATACACAAGGAAAAAGGGGACAGATAACTAATCAAGAGCAGAGTTAGGACACATGGTACCCACAATTATCTAAAGTTTGCATGAGCTGCTACTTATGATGGTGCTGATACCATTAGTACCTTCACCAGTCTAATTTCTGACACCAAATGTAATGGTCAGCCATTGTAGTATGTGAGATGGGAGCCATTCTTCCGGTCAGTCAGTCTTGTTTATATGTCTTTTGACCTTGCGAAGTATCTATTCATTTGTAACCTTTACTCCTTAAATTATTTATATTCTACCAGGACCGCCCATTATCATATCATGTTGTAGGTACATTTATAATAAAACAAGTTACAGGTTTCAGTTTATTGTTCAAACAGCGGAAAATTGCAATTAGCCTGTGATAGAGGCTGCTTACAAATCACTCAAATGGCTGTTAGTGGCAAACTGTTCAAGTCTGCAGGACTCTATTAGGTCAGATTAACAAGGAATGTTTAACGTGCACCAAAAATGGAAGAAGAAATAGTTATGATATGCGCCAAATATCTCAGTATTCCAAGAACTGTTTTTCAGGAAGGAATCAATGAATATTCCTCAGATCTCCATATCTGGCTTTCATAGGGATTATGAAGATAACATGAGACTAATAACAACACACAAAGAAAAATGTAAGATATCGCTTGTTCTACTCTTCTTCCATTATGTCTGTAAAAATATAACAATCATTCTATATGTATTAAGCAGATTATCACCATGTCTTAATTCTGAAACACTAAGGATTGTGTATTAGGGATTAGTGTATCCTTTCATGTCTTACTGAATAGTACTGTAGGCTGGGATATGCCAAACTAATATGAAAAGAGTTTTCATATTGCAGAAACGAGCCTCAAGGATCACAGCAAAAGTAAAACCAGGAACTTCTTGCAAACCCCTATATTAGATGCAATAGTCTCACAGTTTATGCTACATATATACTAGAAACTATATGCTAGTGAAAGAAGACACTAAGATCACAAAAAGAAACACAAATAGTCAGAACTGTGAAACAAGGAATAGAAAAGATTTCCATTTGGTTAACAGATGATTAATTTTAACAGCGAAATGCCTCTATGTCAAAGGAGCTGCTTTTAATAACTTGTTACCAAATGAAGTTAAGACATTGACAGGGGATACTTTTAAAAAGTGAGTCAAGCAGTGGCTTATCCAAAAATGCCCTTATAACTTAAATTTATCATAAATTACAATGTAATAAGAAATAATATAAACTAAAAAAATTGTAATTTTAAAAACTTTATACTTATTTGAAAACACACGTGCATGTAAAATTATGTGTTACAAGCAATAAACTGAATTGAATTGAATCAATGGAATAGGAAGACACATGAATAGTTGTACAATACAAATTACTACTTGCCATGCACTTTAGGTTTAATTTGTAGAGTATAAATGAAGATGTATGTAATTACACCCAATATTGACTTTATTACAAAATTATGGAGGATATGACAGAATCCTTGATAACAGACCGCATCATTGAAGTAAAGTAGAAATGCTTAGCATTTTCATGACTGAACTCATGTGCAGTTCCTCAGAACAGGAAATACCTCTAGGCTTTCTTTTCTTTTTTACTTTTTCTCTTTCAGTTTCCCTCTATCATGTCTCAAAATAACACTGTAGGAAAAGGAATCTGAACTGTAAAAGTGCAGTATGTGTTTTTTGTGAAAACTTAAGTCTCAGCTGCACAGCTTCTTTATGTTTGAGTTCATGTAATGACACAACAATGTAAATATGATTCATGTGACAAATTATAACCAATATATCAGTTCATTTTGGTTGACCAGTTGTGCCCAGTCTGTGGCTTCATATCTGTTTCAAGATTATTTGCAGCATATTAGCCAACTTTCTGATTCCTTCATTTATTTACACAAAGTAGTGACATTTACCAGATAATGATTATTAAAAATAGTGAAGAAGTGGAGTTCAGTGAGTGATGATCACAATCTTAGATTCACTTCAAAAAGTCAAGGTCACTACTGTTCATCACATAAAACTATTTAAAACAATATTGTAGTGAAGATTGTATGAGCTTACAATGGATAATGAATATATGTTTTGGAAGAAAATAGCCACAGTAAAAAAAAACAGACACAAATGCTGCTTGCATTATTGAAATACATAGTGCAGAATGTTAATTTCAGAGTGAATATCTGAAAATAAGTGCTAACTGTAAGGGAATACTACTACTCAAAACTTTTAGAGAGAAATTCTTTGTACTAATATCATGTCTTGCCTTACCCTTGTTGCATAAGTAAGCAAGTAATTATGAATGGATGATAAATATTTATTTGTCAGTAATTATTTATGTTCCTGTAGACTTATATTTATGTTTCTGGTTTCCCCTGAAATGTATGCAACAGCAATTAGTGAGCCGTAGGCCATTTCATTAAAATGTTGTTAGAGCCAGCTACTGCTGGCTGCTGCCATCCACTGTAGAAGGGTGTGAAATGGTAATCAAAGAGAAAAAAACAAGAAAGGAATATTGATGATGCTTACAACTGTTTATAGCCACTGTAAAAATCTAAAATAGCAAAGTAATTTACAAAATGTAGTTATTTCAGATACATCCAGTTGAAAACATTCAATTATTACCTGGATTTGCTTTGTAGATTCAGTTTATTGAGATGCTCTAATAAACATTTGCCTCACATTTATTAAATCTTAATGGAAAAAATATTTTTTTTACTAAAAACTAATTTAGAGGAAGCAGCCTGGGGAAAAAAGGGTAATCAGTGTCAAAAGGGATTCAGAGGCAACTGATTTCATTGGAGCAGTGAGGTTCTACTGACATTTGAGTTATACGGACAGGGTGCAAAAGTTGATGACTTAATATCTTTTGGCAATAGTAATCAAAAACTATAACTTTGCAATAAATTTACATTTCATAAACCCCTTGAAACCTTTTTTCATTGCATAAATAAGCCAGTGTTATCGATACTTGAAGCACATGCAAATGCAACTCACACACACATGACCACAGTCTCTGGCAGTTGAAGCCAGAATACAAGCAGCAATAGCAGTGCATGATGGGAGAGGCAACTGGGTGGGAGTAAGGAGTTGGCTGGGGAGGGGAGGGGACAGATAGTGGGGTAGGGGTGAGTGACCCTAAAGTGCTGCTGTGGAGAGAGAGAGAGAGTAGGGCAGATATGTGCAGTCGGGAGGTTAGATGGAGAGCTGTGGAGAGGGGTGGGGGTGGTGGGGGGGGGGGAGTGGTGGAAAAGGAGGGAATTAAAAAGCCTGGTTGTGTTTGTGGAATAGAGGGCTGTGTGGTGCTGGAATAGGAACGGGGAAGGGGATAGATAGGTGAGGACAATGACTAATGAAGGTTGGGACTAGGAGGATTATGGGTACATAGGATATATTGCAGGGTGAGTTCCCCCATGTGCAGTTAAGAAAAGCTGGTGTTGGTGGGAAGGATCCATATGGCACAGGCTATGAAGCAGTCATTGAAATGAAGAATGTTGTGTTGGGTGGCGTTTTCAGCAACAGGGTGGTCCAGTCATTTCTTGGTCACAGTTTGCTGCTGCTGGTCATAGTCTGGCTTCAGCTGCCAGAGACTGTGGTCATATGTGTGTGAGTGGCATTTGCTTGCACACATGTGCGCAAGCATGTGCGGCCATGCCCCTGTGTGTGTTTGTGTGTGTGTGTGTGTGTGTGTGTGTGTGTGTGTGTGTGTGTGTGTGTGTCCTGCTGTCTATTTTTGACAAAGGCCTTGGCTTGTGACAGTCTTTTTTTTGTGCCTATCTGCAATTCAATATCTCTGCTATTTTGTGAGTAGCAGCTATCCTTTTCATAATATTGTGATAGACTTTGATAGCAATACACTCACAACACAGGCTTGGTGGACTGCTGAAAGAGAAATAGTTACAAGTATCTTTGTGCATAAACAAAAATTTCCTATTTTTCTCACCAGTCTTGTCCTCCCTGACCTTATACAAGAATGAATCAAATAGTAACTGGAGTTTTTCTTATAAATTTATTTAAGCTTCAGAAAAATTTATACATATGAACTTATTTTGCTATATAGTCTCCAGAATGGAAAACACATTTTCCCCAGAAGATAGCCAGTTCCTCGATCCCATTTCTGTAAAATGAATATAGTGGTGACAGCAGTCAGTTACGCATGGACATTTGGAAAGCACCACTGTCATCAAATCTATGTCTTCTGACTGCTTCCTTTAGTGTTCCAAACAAATGAAAACCACAGGGCAATAAGTCTGGACTGTAGAGATGATGTTCTTGTGTGATAGAGAAAAATACAATATTTTGTTGCATTGATGATAAACTTTGTGTTTTATGGTGAGAATGAAGCAGCCACTTTGCAGACACTTTTTGAAATACAGGATTGTTAGTAACGATCGTTTGAGCACTACAGTAGCTTATACCAACCCCAATAGCAATTTCAGCAACTGTTATTCGGTGCTCATCTTCAATAAGCTGGCTAACAATATCAATATTCTCCTAAAACAATGGAAGCTCCAGGTAGGAATATCAACAATGTAGAAAAAGGTACATTGCCAATTACTGTAAAGAAGATATGTTAAGTTTCAGACAGGCACAATTTAAACATTCTTACATAAAGCTTTTGGCCACAGCCTTCATCAACAAAGGAGAAACACACACCTTCATACACACAAGCAAGCACACCTCATGCACTCATGACACCAACTTTGGCTGTTCAGCATGGAGTGCCAGTGCTTTCTGATCCAAGCTGCTGGAGTTGGCAGTCACGTGTTCATGAGGTGTGGTTGCTTGTGTGTATGAATGATGTGTGTTTCCCTTTTGCTGATGAAGGCTGAGGCAGAAGGATTTATGTGTCTTTTAATTGTGCCTATTTGCAAATTAATTTAACTGCTTTACTGTACAAAGCAAGCTATTGGGACTGAAAGCTTTATGTGTCTTTTAATTGTGCCTGTCTGCAACTTCATGTATCTGCTTTACAGTAAGAAGCAAGCTATCTTTTCCTACATTGCTGATATTCTCCTCAGTTATACCGGTTCTCAGGCGATGTCAGTCAGCTTGTTCTCAACTGTTTCTTGTCCTCGTAAAAACTCTTTATGCCATGAGAACACTTGATTCTTTTTCAGGCTGTTGTCACAAAGCTGTGCCTAAAGTCTTTTCAAAATTTTGGATGGTTTTACAGCCTCTGTTGCTAAAAACTTCATTATGGTGCTGCACAATAGATGACGTTATCTCTTGCTCTGACATTGCGATTCTGACTAAGGAAACTGTATTACAATATTCTAGCTGTGGAGAACAGCCTCTGGAAATGAAAGCAACAATGACCAGAGACTGTGCCAATCTCTGTTTACAAAAAGATATGGAAAACAAAAATTCCAGTTCATACATGTTTCACCATTGTGTGTGTCTGTACGGTGTCCCATGAGTCAAAATGCACCGATGTGACAGGAATGGTCATTCGAAACAAAGAACTTCATATGGACCTATGCCATATTATGAATGATTTGTGTGACAGAACACATTTAATGTACATTATTATTTATTTTCTCTATTATTCAATGCATTGTCAGTTTACCATATCTGTGCATGTACCACAGTTGACAAACATCACAAGATGTGTTTTACAAAGTATGAATTGAAAAATATGTATTGTCACAACATTCCCCTCTATGCATTACCAAGCATGTCACATTACAGCTGTTATGCAGTATATAATAAATTTTCAAAAATATCCCATTTGTCAACTTGAGTGCATCTGTGCGCACTTTGGAGAACATGTTGTGCTGCTTCTCTGAGTGCCTCTGCACTTCCCCTAATGAGGGCAGCAGTGCCCATGACGTGACCAATTAGTTCATTTCACAAATTCACCTTTAATTTGTACACCTCACCTCAGACTTTTCCAAACCCATAAACAAAAATCTAATGGCATTAGGTCTGACAATCTTTGTGGAGAATTAAATGTGCTACCCTGACCAATCCAACAATTAGGGTAAGTGTGTTAGGGTGTGTATGATGTTTCCTCACATATCTGGTAAAATATAGAGGGACTTCAGCATGCTGGAAGTACATTGCAGTCTATGTAGGCAAAGGAACATTCTCAAGGTGTTCAAATTATGAATTTTCCAAAAAATGCAAGTGATTCTGTCCTGTCATTTGCCTTTCCTCTAAAATGTGTGGGCCCATCAACGCATTACTTTATGAGACATTGATCAAAAAATTAACCTGGAAATAGGTTTGCACAGTAGTGTGTGGATTTTCCTGTGAACATCAACGGTTAGTACATGTTTCATTGATTGTATTCCATATAGAAGTTGCTTCAGAGTGAATAGTAATAACAGAAGCAAATGACAATTATACTCGTATATGAAGGTGGTATCAGTTCTTTTGGACATGTCTGAAACGTACTATCAGAGACCGTGCAGTGCTCTAGAATGAAATAAGTAAATCGAGACCCTACACTGCCGACGGGTGTTGATATACATCAACGGGGACAGTTGAAAATGTATGTCCCGACCAGGACTCAAACCCCGGATCTTTAAGTTGGAAATGTGGGTCTCACGGGGGAAGGGGGGCATGCAAGGAATAAATACCTGCAGTCGCCCTATCCTCTGTGCAATCGGTGGAGCAGATGGATAGAGTGTCTGCCATGGAAGCAGGAGATCCCGGGTTCAAGTCCTGATCGGTGCACACATTTTCAACTGTCCCCGTTGATGTAAATCAACGCCTGTCAGCAACATAGGGTCTTGATTTAATTATCATTTCAAATTACAATTGTTATTTAACCACTGACAAAATTCAAATCATGTACCATTGTTACTAGTGTGAAGACTGTGAACATTCTGTATGTGAAATGGTACCAGGTTTTAGCTTCTAATGTTTGCCATACATGTGTTGGTGTGACATTGATACATACAGAAAGTCACCTTATACTGGTGACAGGGCTCTGCTGCACCATTTCAACAATGTGTTGTTGTTCCCGCACCCATTGTTGAAATATATGTTCAAAACAAAAATGGGAACTTGGAAGAATGCCTGTTTCATACAATGTGCTGTAAACTCTGGAGAACATTCTACAGCCAGGAATTTGACATGTCAGAAAATCCTCACATATTCTTCAACAACAGCAGGAGACTACCATTGCAGTAGCTGTGCACATTCACCATATTTACATATTATTCATTAGTGTATATGTGTGGCATTTTAGCCAGGGCATAAACAAAGCAAATGGATGATTTTCTCTGATGAACTTCCAATTCCTTGAACTACTTTACACAACACACCATGGACAACTGCACATTCAACAGACTAGTTTAATGGCAGAAAGACATCATGAGCAAAGACACAGAAACCAAAAATTAGATTTATCTAGAATAAAATGTTAAAGAGGTTAGGTGGGCAAGACACATATGTGCGTGTCACTAGCCCAAAGACAAATGTACATTAAATGTATTCTACCTTGGAAACAAGTTGGAGTAGGGCATAAGTCAATATGAAGTTTTTGCTCCAAATGAGCATTCCTGTCACATCCCCGAATACTGACCACTCCTCCTGGGATACCCTTCAATCTGGAATGTACTAACAACTACATTAAAAGTACAGACTGATACTTGCTATATAGACAAGGTTCATACCTTCATAACTCACACAAGCATCACACTAAGGCCAAACTGCAACTGCCTATGAGATGGGAGACGATTTTTGATGGGGTTGGTAGTGGGGGTACAGAAGAGGAGTGGAAGGGATAGAAGAGTAGGGTTGGGGGAAAATACTAGTGCTGCTTGTGGGAATGTGCAGGGATATAGTGGGGACAGGATAGTTGGTTGCTAAGTGGAATGGTCATGCCTGTGTAAAATGTAGTGCAGTGGTTGCAGTGCAGTGCTTGTAGCTAAGCTGGTAGATCATGTGGTTGCTTTCACATATGGCACTGCAATTGATGGGGTGGGAGACACCTGAGGCTGTACTGGAGTACATAGTAGTTTGCAGATATACAGGACAAGTGTTGCATCTACAGGGTATCCACAAACTCAGGGTACATAGGGAATTCTAATAAATCTAATAAATGATCTATAAATAATAACAAATATAAATCCAGGTTGAATAGTGGTTCTGTCTAAAGAAGAATGAGTGGAGTTGGTACTCTTTAAGTGGATGAGGAGGATGGCCGTATTGCAAAATTGTGGAAGACTTTAACCTTCGACATCCCCATTGTCAGCCAATTTGTTTAACAGCTGTCAGGTAATTAATCACCAAGTTTAAAGTAACAGGACAAATCACATTCCAGATAACCAAAAACTTCTGATGAAAAGAAAGAGGATGTCTTGGCCAAGGTTTAGCTAGCTCAGAGATTGCTACATCAAACATCCATGGAGTTGACTGTTCCAAGGTCAACCATCCACAAAATCCTGGTCAAGGATAGGTTTTGTCCATAAAAGTTACAGATATTGCATCACTTACATGAAGATGACCCCAATAGATGTGTGGAGATGTATTAAGGGTTTGCAGATAAATTGGATGGAAATATCAATTTTATTAAAGACTGTGTGTTGTTCAGTGATGAACAAACAAAATCCTTGATACTGGTCTCAAGGCAACCCACATTGTATGAGTCTATCCAAACAGCAGGGCTGCCAAAAGGTGATGGTGTTGTGTGGTTTCTGGAAAGCTCATGTGCTAGGATCTTTATCTTTGATGTACATGTAAGAGATCAGAGACAAATTAATGCCTCAAATTGAGCACTTGGGTCAGGGATGTCCAGACTGGTTTCAGCTGGATGAGGCCCCTGCCCATTTTACTGCAGCTGTTGGAGATTGGCTGAATGACAATTTTCCTCACTGGACTGGGAGGTCATGTGGGGTGGTCCCCTTGCTCGCTAGCCCTTGCTACCCTTGATTTCTTTTCCTGAGGTACATTGAAAGAGAAAGCTTACTCAATGAAGATCACAAATTTAAACCACCTGACAGAACGCATTACGAATCAGTGAGCTAAAATCGATGGTAATTCAGACCCGTTCCATGGAGTTCATCTTACTCTTGCACAGCACATCAAATTATTCATTTAAAAGCATACAGGTCATGTTGAAAATATTATTTAATAATATTAAAGTGACTAAAATGTCCCACCTGAACTGGACACCACTGGCCAAACTTGCTGAGGAAGTAGTAGCCACATGACAGCAGGTTTTCAGCATTGTCTACAGATATTCTGAAGACACTTTCAAACACAGATGGTCTGAAAGAAATTGAGAACAGGCATTTATTCAACAATGTTGGCCACCATATGAGTCATGCAATACATGCGGCCCATGTTAGTACCTTTATCTATTTGTATCACAGACAGCATTTATTTGAATGGATAGTGCACCATGACAGGTAATTCATGAAAAGTCTAGGTACCATAGGAGAGCGACTGTTCAACTACTCAAATAAATATGGTATATTATTAAAAATCTGGTTATTGTAAGGTAACCTAACTGCAACAGCTCACACATAAACAAAATAAAAAATAATGACTGTGGCACCAACCAACCACTGTCAATCCTCCAGGAAATCTCATAAATGCTGCCATCATATGATGTACAATTAGTGTTCTGCTGCACATTAAATTTGTAAGGCACTTAATTATTTATTAGCTACCAATTTTTTCATGTCTTTCCAGCAATCCATTGTTATAATAATATTTCTGGGTGACACTAACAACACTAAAAATAATAATTTCTAGCTGGTCTTGCGGAATGTGCAATTTAGTGTCCATTACATAAAACATAAAATACTGGAAAATAACACATGGTCCATGTCTATGTACTGGCAGAAGAGCTAAAAAATTCCCCGTTCTTTTGTAATGAAATGATGTTTTTAGCATGTTGAATCCCATAAACAATTCTGGATGTCGAAAACGCTATCCTGCTTTGCCCATTCTTACCTGGCACTTTCAAACATAGCAGCTGATGAGTGTGTGAATATTATTCCTGGACAGATACAAGGAGCAACACATTCATCTCTTCTATGTGTGAGGAAACATTAGAGAATTACATAAATACAGTACAATGTCCTTCCCTTATCTGAGGATAAGCTGTAGCATTTCTGCACTAGAAGCTTATACAGCGATTTTTGCACAGATTCGAGCTTCATACTAACTATTTTCCAAACTTTTAGTTTAATATAGACAAAAAGTTTTAAATGCTCAGAGCTTTGAAATTTCTCTGTGCCAAACGCTGCAATTGAGCAAGAAATATAAATTTTCTAGATTATGCTGCATATGAATCAAGAAAAGAAAAAAAAAAAAAAACTTTAAATACTTGCAAAGGAGCAATTCTTAATAATCTTGAAATTTTAAATAATGTTCCAGTTCCAAAAGTCATGATACCAAAATTTATCATTGTTATTTATTGAATGATGGAACAACTTCCAGACATTCATCTAGGGGGAGAACAGTTTAGGTGCCAGAGATATATAAGAACGTGAAAAGCAATACTATCCCTCAAATTTATCTTAGAAAGTGACTGGAGAGTGGCAGGCACACATTTATAGCACTTGCACGTTTACAAGAAGCTTAGGGTAAAGTGGACTGAAATTCTGAAGGTATCATAAATAAAATACAACTGGGACTGAAAGATTATCTGCAACTTGTACAGAAACCCCAAGGTAGTTATAAAGCATGGAAAAACATGAAGCCCCCAGAAAGGGAGGAGGAAACAAAATGCAACTTCACGGGTTGGGAGAGTGTTCAATGTTATTTGAGTGTTTAGACAACTGAGTCAAATTTACAAACAAGTTGGTGGTATAAGCCCTCTAAGCAGTATGACATTGCACCACCTCTGGCCTGTATGTATGACTAATTTAATTGGGAAGGGTGTCACAAAGCTGTTGTATCTTCTCATGCTCTTGCAGATACTGACGCTAGGACAGAGGTGACACCGAAGCCTGGTCCCTCTCAGGTCTTGTTAGGACAGACCTGTGCATCTAGCTGACCTTGTGAGTACTACAACATCATGCAGAACAGTTCATAGAGACACATTCCATGTGTGGACAAGCACTGTCCCGTTGAAAAGTGGCACTGAGATACTACTGCATGAGAGGTAACACATGAAGATGCATGATGTCGATGATGTAGCCGTGTGCTGGCAGAGTTTCCTCTATCACAACCATGACCTGAATTCACACCCCATGGCTCACATGATAACACTTCTAGTAACACCACTGTGCCTCTCCAAAACATTGGAGGACTGGGACACCTCTCCAGGTCACCTCCATGTTCACAGACAATGATCATCCATGGTAATGCAGAATCATGATGCATCGCTGAATACAATGTGAGCCGTTCATCAGCAGACCATGCTTCCCAGTTGTGACATCTCTTTAAATGAAGTCATTTGTGTTGTAGTGTTAACAGCAGTCTACATACGAGATGGTAATTCCTTAAGGACGGAGGATATCCATTACATACCAATGTGCTATCCAGTTCCCTCAATCACTACTAGCTGTGACCTGCAGTCATGCCCAAAGGGCCACCATACCATGTTTCATGAGTAACACTGCTATGCCTCTTCAAAACATTGGAAGGATGTGATCTCTCTCCAGCATGACATCCTACTTGCTGCTGAAGGTCTCTTGTGGTAGTGCAGAACCGCAAATCATTGGTGATGCCACTAATCAGCAGTCCATGCTTCCCAGTCATCCCACCACTCCAAACAAAGCTGTTTGTGTTGTTGTGTTACAGCCTGACTTGTGTATGGGGGAGTGCCGGCCAGGGTGGCCAAGCGGTTCTAGGCGCTACAGTCTGGAACCGCGTGACCGTTGCGGTCGCAGGTTCGAATCCTGCCTCGGGCATGGATGTGTGTGATGTCCTTAGGTTAGTTAGGTTTAAGTAGTTCTAAGTTATAGGGGACTGATAACCTCAGAAGTTAAGTCCCATAGTGCTCAGAGCCATGTATGGGAGAGTAGTTGCCTAGTGGGGCTGCTGCAATTTTCTGAGCAATGGTGCAAGATGACACAGAGCATTGCATGTAGTTTATTACTTATTCTTGAATGGAGGGGAATAAATGTTAAGGGGTTACTATTTGCTAGGTACACAGTATGGTGATTCTCACTTGTGGTGGCCAAACATGGTTCACTGGGAACTAGGCAAAGAGTCCACCTGCCCTCACATTCCAGTGCAGTCGAAAAGAGGGCCACTATCACATCTGAATGCCATACAAATAAGAATGTACCAAGATTCAAGCAACCAGTCAAATACAGAACATTACTGAGCTTCCTTTCAAACTCTGCCAGGCACTGATAATGCTGTGTCAGAATTATGTGGCATCTCTGTGTCCTTCAGTGATCATTCCACATCCGACACTGTTCACATCACCCTACTAGGTCTGGTACTAAACATGACTAACACTAATCCACGGTGGTGGCCATCCTACCTGTTGCAAACTATTGCAACTCAAATCATTCAGATAACTGCCAATGGGGTGTGTGTGTGTGTGTGTGTGTGTGTGTGTGTGTGTGTGTGTGTGTGTGTGTGTGTGTGCATGTGTGTGTGCGTGTGTGTGTGTGTGTGTGTGTGTGTGTGTGTGTGTGTGTGTGTGTGTGCATGCACATACATGAGAGACAGACAGAAAGAGAGATAGAGAGAGAGAGAGAGAGAAAAAGAGAGAGAGAGAGAGAGAGAGGGGGAGAGGATGCACGCATGTGCGCGTGTGCACAAAGTTACATAGACAATAGACATCCAACCGTGTCTTCTGGGTACTTGGGTGCTTCACTTTTTTTGGTCAGGCGGTAAACAACAGACAAAGAACATGAAAGGGAGGCAGTAGTTAAGATGGGAGTGAGACAGGGTTGTAGCCTATCATCCCATGTAAGTCAATTTGTTAGTTAAGATGGGAGTGAGACAGGGTTGTAGCCTATCATCCCATGTAAGTCAATTTGTGCATAAATCAGTCAGTAATAGGAACCAAAGATAAATTTGGAAAGAGACTTATAGTTCATGGTGAATAAAAAAGTTTCGAGGTATGATAATGACACTGAAATTTTGCCAGAGAAGGCAAATGACTTGGAACGTCAGTTGAACAGGATTGATAGTGTCTCAGTAAGATTATAATGTGAATGTCAACAAAAGTAAACAATGGCACTGGAAGGTAATTAAATTACATGACATGCTGATGGAATTAAATTAGAAAATGGAAGACTGAAAGTAGTAGATGAGTTTTCCTGTTGGGTCAGAAAAATAACTGATGATGGTCAATGTAGGAGGATGCAGACTGGCAATTCCAAAAAGAATGTCTCTGAAAACATCAAATTCAAATTTAAGGTCTCAAAAAGTTTTTCCTGAAAGTATCTGAAACATAACAGCCCATTTTTGTAAGATTTCAAAGCTAATCTGGATTGTATGATTGATTGCTAAGTCATTAGGTAGGCCCTACATATATAATTTTACCATTTGTGCTCTGCAATGTGATGTTCAACAACTTCATGGCAAGGTATTGGCTAATATTATGACTATCTATTAGCAAAAACATGTAGTGTCAATTTGTTTAGTTGCAAACATGACTTTTCATTTACAAACAATTGGAGACCATAAGAAGCACCAAATACATTGTATTTTATAATGTTATATCAACAAAAATAATCAACTTTTGAAATCATAATGTAATTGGAAGGATAAAAAAAAATCTACTCAGCAAGTGGCGGCAGTAGAACACACATATAAAAAAGGTATTATGTATAAAATGGATGTGTGTGATGTCCTTAGGTTAGTTAGGTTTAAGTAGTTCTAAGTTATAGGGGACTGATAACCTCAGAAGTTAAGTCCCATAGTGCTCAGAGCCATGTATGGGAGAGTAGTTGCCTAGTGGGGCTGCTGCAATTTTCTGAGCAATGGTGCAAGATGACACAGAGCATTGCATGTAGTTTATTACTTATTCTTGAATGGAGGGGAATAAATGTTAAGGGGTTACTATTTGCTAGGTACACAGTATGGTGATTCTCACTTGTGGTGGCCAAACATGGTTCACTGGGAACTAGGCAAAGAGTCCACCTGCCCTCACATTCCAGTGCAGTCGAAAAGAGGGCCACTATCACATCTGAATGCCATACAAATAAGAATGTACCAAGATTCAAGCAACCAGTCAAATACAGAACATTACTGAGCTTCCTTTCAAACTCTGCCAGGCACTGATAATGCTGTGTCAGAATTATGTGGCATCTCTGTGTCCTTCAGTGATCATTCCACATCCGACACTGTTCACATCACCCTACTAGGTCTGGTACTAAACATGACTAACACTAATCCACGGTGGTGGCCATCCTACCTGTTGCAAACTATTGCAACTCAAATCATTCAGATAACTGCCAATGGGGTGTGTGTGTGTGTGTGTGTGTGTGTGTGTGTGTGTGTGTGTGTGTGTGTGTGTGTGTGCATGTGTGTGTGCGTGTGTGTGTGTGTGTGTGTGTGTGTGTGTGTGTGTGTGTGTGTGTGTGTGCATGCACATACATGAGAGACAGACAGAAAGAGAGATAGAGAGAGAGAGAGAGAGAAAAAGAGAGAGAGAGAGAGAGAGAGGGGGAGAGGATGCACGCATGTGCGCGTGTGCACAAAGTTACATAGACAATAGACATCCAACCGTGTCTTCTGGGTACTTGGGTGCTTCACTTTTTTTGGTCAGGCGGTAAACAACAGACAAAGAACATGAAAGGGAGGCAGTAGTTAAGATGGGAGTGAGACAGGGTTGTAGCCTATCATCCCATGTAAGTCAATTTGTTAGTTAAGATGGGAGTGAGACAGGGTTGTAGCCTATCATCCCATGTAAGTCAATTTGTGCATAAATCAGTCAGTAATAGGAACCAAAGATAAATTTGGAAAGAGACTTATAGTTCATGGTGAATAAAAAAGTTTCGAGGTATGATAATGACACTGAAATTTTGCCAGAGAAGGCAAATGACTTGGAACGTCAGTTGAACAGGATTGATAGTGTCTCAGTAAGATTATAATGTGAATGTCAACAAAAGTAAACAATGGCACTGGAAGGTAATTAAATTACATGACATGCTGATGGAATTAAATTAGAAAATGGAAGACTGAAAGTAGTAGATGAGTTTTCCTGTTGGGTCAGAAAAATAACTGATGATGGTCAATGTAGGAGGATGCAGACTGGCAATTCCAAAAAGAATGTCTCTGAAAACATCAAATTCAAATTTAAGGTCTCAAAAAGTTTTTCCTGAAAGTATCTGAAACATAACAGCCCATTTTTGTAAGATTTCAAAGCTAATCTGGATTGTATGATTGATTGCTAAGTCATTAGGTAGGCCCTACATATATAATTTTACCATTTGTGCTCTGCAATGTGATGTTCAACAACTTCATGGCAAGGTATTGGCTAATATTATGACTATCTATTAGCAAAAACATGTAGTGTCAATTTGTTTAGTTGCAAACATGACTTTTCATTTACAAACAATTGGAGACCATAAGAAGCACCAAATACATTGTATTTTATAATGTTATATCAACAAAAATAATCAACTTTTGAAATCATAATGTAATTGGAAGGATAAAAAAAAATCTACTCAGCAAGTGGCGGCAGTAGAACACACATATAAAAAAGGTATTATGTATAAAAGCTGTTGGAACCAGTGGTGCGTTATTCTGACAGAAGGGATGAAAGGGAAGGAAGAGGAATGAAGAAAAAGGACTGTTGAGCTATAAAAAAGGGGTAGAGTTTGGAAAAGTCACCCAGGAGACAGGAGAAACTTACAGGATGGGATGAGGAGAAAGATTAAATGTTGGGACTGCTCTGTGCAAGATTTGAAAATCTGTGAGCTTTAGGGTGGAAGATAGGATAATATGCAAGACAGAGATTACTACTAAAACATCATGCATGAGTCAATAAGAACAAAAATAAAAGTGCACTGTATGTGATACAGAGGTGGCACAGGGACAGCGAAAAATAGAAGGTAAGAAAATGAAGGATGTAGGAAACTAAAACAAAGTGAAAAAAAGGAATAGTTACTGTGAAGAAATGATGAGACCAAAGAAATTAACAATTAAGGCCAGGTGGTTGTTCAGGACCAAGGATTTGTTGTAATGCCAATTCCCACCTGTGGAGCTCTGAGAAACTGGTGCCTTGGGAAGAATCCAGATTGCATGTCTCATGAAACAGACACCAAGGTCATGACCATCATGTTGTAGTGCATGATCTGCAACAGGATATTGTGGATTGTCAGTATATACTCTCTGCCTATGCCCATTCATCCTAATATTTTCCTGTGTGACCATCATTCCTTCTTATGTAACCCTGTGTCAGTCTTGTTGTCATCTATGTTGTTCAAATTGTCATCTATTTTTTACCTTATGTGCTAGTCCACTCTTTTATTTATCTGTACCACTTAGGTTAAACAACACTTTGCCCCTACATCTTTTCTAGTACTGATTCCTGTGGACATATAGGGGTTTATTGTTATTTATGAATTTGCATATAACAATTCTACTGTTGTCTACGAATTTGTCTACAACAATTTGTTTACAGTTCACTACATTGCAGGGGCCCCTCCCAATCATCTCTTGCCAATTTATTTGCAAATTTGACAGCTGCTTTCTTTCCCACTCTCCACTTTCCTTGTTTATAAGTAATTATTCCACATTTTTATGTATTTGTTTTTTGCCTGACTGCTCTGATCAGGTTTTACTGCCTCTCCTGCATTACTTTACCTGCCAAACACAGTATTTACATTTCCTACTACAACTTCCTCTTTCTGTTTACCCAGTTTTTAAAATTTTGTATCTTTTCACCCCTTTCCCTATTGTTTTTTTTCTTTTGCAATAATTTTTTTGTGTTACATAGGCCACTTTTCTGGCAAGAAATTCTCACCCACTCATTACCTCTTGTTTATTATTGTCTGTTTTTTCACAATTTTAATACAAATTTTTATGATTTTTCGATCCTTTTCCTTGCTTTTCCTTGCTTTCATTTTACTCTCTTTTTCCACCCTCCTCTTGTGCTTTTGCCTCTCCCACCACCTCTAACACTCGAAATCCTCATCTCTTGTCGTGGTGAATCCTGTCACATCCTACATCTGTTCTTTTTGAAAACATGCTTTTGCACTGTCAAAACTGAGGTCCCATATTCCATTTCTTGAAGCCTGCTTGCCTTTGGTGTTACTCCCAAAGGTATAGTATTGTAAGTCCCAGTTTCTGGATATAATGCTACTCTACACCTGCCTACTTTACAGATTCAAATACAGCAATTTCTCAAACTTACCTTGCTAATTTTTGACCTATAGTCTCATCTGCCAGATTCCACTCCATCAGACATCTCTCCTTCTACAAAATCCTACAGTTGTCTGCTCCCATGTCTCCTTGGATAGTATCATCTGGCAAGCTAACTTCAAACTGCAACAGCATGCCAGACTTCATCTCAAAAAGCTATTCCACCTTCTTCTAAGCTGCCCAACAGTGGTGTTTCCCTTCCTGCCCCTCTGCAGATCCCTAAACAGCCACACCATCCACTACCACTTCTCTTCTGCAAACTAAGCTAGGTCAACCTCCTTAACATCCCCCAGCCTTCACCACTGCCTTCCCATCCCCTCCTGAATTATCTGTATTACTCAAAGGTCTCACTTTCAACCCTAAACCTGCGTTGAATCATACTGCTTTGGTAAAGGACCTACTTTCCTTCACACATAATGTCAACTGGAAATATCAATTTACAATTCAATCCCAAAACCTTTTGAACAGCAAATCCTGCCGTGAACAGTTATGATCAAGATTCCAACTTGATCGACCACTACTACCTCAAAATCATCCCTTACAAGCCCTCCAAGAATTTCTCACATCCAGCATTGGTTCATAATGCTCCCTCAGGTCCATACAACATTACTGTAACCTGACCTCTGCAGAACTCCAAGCTCTTTGTTCCCCAAAAGCTGATGACTCCATCATTACGCAGACAAGGGATCAACGACTGTGGTACTTGATTGACAGGACGGTCAGGAAGGTCTGAATGAAGGTCTATGCCAGCTGTCTTGACACCTCTACATACAGCATCTGCCATCAAGATCCTATCCTTGTGATACAAACTGATCATTAGTCCCTCTTTAAAACCTCAGGCCCCTCAGAAGGACTAAGACTTCAATCCACAGAACTTCTTACCCCACCCAAACCATGCATGCCCACCTTTTACCTTCTTCCTTAGATCCACAAACCCCATCACCATGGCCATCCAATAGTTTCTGGCTTCAAAACACCCACTGAACATATATCAATCTTGGCTGACATACACCTGTAGCCCACAGTACAAAGACTTCCCTCCAATATTAAAGACACCAACCATTTCCTATATCATCTGAAATTTGTGTCTGTGCCACTCCCATCATACACATTGCTTGTCACATTGATTCCACCTCCCTATACACCAACATTCCCCAAGCACATGGCCAGTCTGCTACTGAACATTTCCTCAGCCAGCACCCACCTGATTCTAAACCTATAACATCCTTCCTGCTCACCTTAATCAATTTTAAACTTATCAGCAACTACTTCATCTTTGAGAGGCAGACACACAAACAAATCAGTGGTAAGGTCATGGGAACCAGGATGGTTCCTTCCTATGCTAACCTTTTCATGGTTCACTCAGAGAGGGCCTTCTTGGGACCCATAAGACTCAGCCCCAGTTTCGTTTAGGTATACTGATGACATCTTTGGCATGTGGACTCACAGTGAGACTGACATGTTAAAATTCCTGGAATCTCTAAATGCATCCTCCTGATTATATTTCACATGGTCCTATTCAGAATGCAATGTAACTTTCCTTGATGTTGATCTCATCCTAACCTAAGGCCAGTTACACACTTCTGCCCACATTAAACCTACTAACAAACAACAGTACTTATATTTTGATAGCTAACATTCTTTCCATCTCAAATGTTCCCTTCCATACAGCCTTGGTATTTTAGGCAAATGTATCTGTTCAGATGATGACTCTTTATAGCATTACACCACCATTCTCACCTCAACCTTCACTAGATTTCCTGGGCCATCACTTTTAATCCTGGTACTGTTGATGCCTCTAAAAACCTACATAGGAGGAGACTACTTGTCATTCAGTATTATCCTGGTCTAGAATGTACTAATCAGCTGCTTCAACAAAGCCATGACTTCCTAAAATGAGGTCCATCAGGTCTAAAATTTTGCCCACCACACCTAGAATAGCTTTCTGTCATCCTCCCAATCCCTGCAGTATTCTTGTTAGACCCTGTGCTTCTTCTGCACCCATCTCCGTACTATGGCTCCTACCACTGTGACCATCCCCACTGCAAGACTTACCCAATGCTCCCTCCCACCATGACCTATACCAGCCATGCAACTGTAAAACATATATTCTCAAAGGAAGAGCCACATGTGATATGACATGTGATATACCAGTGGTTTTGTAGACAATATTTGGCCTTTTATACTGGTTTGACTACCACAAAGTTATCAGTTAGGATAAATGGGCATAAGAGAGTGTATAGTGGTAACACACAAAATCCTATTGCAAAGCGTGCTCTAGAACATGACAGTCATGATCTTGGTGCCTGTTTCATGACACATGCAATCTGGATTCTTCCCCCAGACACAAGTTTTTCAGCGCTATGCAGGTGGGAACTTGTGGTACAACATGTGGTCAGTTTTCAACACCCACCTGGCCTTAATTTACTTTAATTACTCTGGTCTCAGTTTTTCTTGTATTGTATTGTATTTATTGGTCCAGTAAATCTTACATGTACAGTACAGCACATCAGATATTGGACAGGTCAAAGTATATCTTACAATTAAAACACTTTAGAAACTAGAAAATTATGTTCACAAAATTTTACAGCACTTCATATACTGGGAAAGTCAATGTGTAAGTTATAATTAAACCACATTAGAGAGACTATTCCTTTCTTCACTCTGTTTGAGTTTTCTACTCTTTCATTTTCCAACCCATTTATTTTTCACTTCTCCCCCCCCCCCCCCACTCCATCACAAACAATTCACTTAGATTTTTGCTCTTATTGACTCATGTATCAATGTTTTAGCAGTAATCTCTGTCTTGCAAAAGCTTGTAAATGTGATACATTTTTTTATATGTGTGTTCTCCTGCCACTGCTTGCTGAGTAGATTTTTTTATCTACCCAATTTTATAATGTTAGGAATTTGTAACACCCCTATTTGTTTTACTGCCAACTAGCTGTACTATAGTCTGCCAGAAAAATGTATACACTCCTTTTCAGGCTCCAAGATATCGATATTGTCATTGGATTTGAGTTACAAGTGTGTTGTAGTATGATCTTTGACTCAACAGATGTTAGTACTTTCATCGCAGTACTGAGAAAACAAGATGGCTGGAGCATGCTTGACATTTGAGCAATGAAAATATATTGTGACTTGTTTTTTCATGTTTGATAATGCCATTGAAGTGCAACGTCAGTGGAGGTGAGGGTTTGAAACACAACCGCCAACCCACCGAACAATTAAATGCAAGATTGGCAAGTTTGAATTGCATGGAATGATTTATGATATTTACAAAGGAAGATCAGGTACACAGTGTACAGCTACAAGTCCTGCTTCGTCAGCTTTTGTGTTGGAAATATTTGTTAATTCTCCGCAGAAGTCTGCTACACAATGTGGACGTGAAGTGGGGGTTAGCAGTACAAGTGTACAAAAAATTCTGAAAGCTGTAAAGTGGAAAGCTTACATTCCATGATTACTGTACATGATTAATGATGATGATCCTGATTGCTGAATGCAATTTGGCAAATGGTATCAGCAAATAGTAAATGATGATGAACAATTTGTAATGAAGGTACTGTGGAGTGATGAGGCACAATTTAAACTTAATGGAACCATGAGTTGGCATAACAGTGTTTACTGGGCACTGGAAAATCCACATGTTTATATGGATAGAGTGGTCAATCTATCAGGGGTTCAAGTGTGGTGCAGACTATCATCTAGGGGCTTTGTAGGACCCTCTTTCTTTTACGCTACTGTCACTGGAGAAGTGTAGCTGGAAATGTTATGCACATCAATTTTGCCAGGTATACGTGCACTTTATGGAGCAATGAAGGGGGCTTCTACCAACAGGATGGGGTGCCACCATGCTACCACATAGCTGTACGAGTTTTTGGGATGACAGTTTTCTGGGGCACTGGATTGGATGAAGAAGGCCTATTGAATTCCATTCACAGTCACCAGAACTACCGGTAGCCCCTATGGACTTTTACTTGTGGGGAGCTGTGAAAGATAGCGTCTATCGTCGTACACACTGGAGGAGCTTCGCCAAGGGCTTACAGTGACATATGCAGCGATCTCCACTGTAACACTGACTGATGTAGTTGCGGCGACTGCTTGTCATTCTGTTATGTGTATAGCTGCCAATGGTGAACATTTTGAACATTTAAAATAACCATGTTCCAAACTAAAGGTTGTACAACAGGTGAGATCAATTATTAAATGCAAAATAAACACATAAGTAATACTTTTCAATACTTAAACTGTGTATACATTTTTTTCTGGCAGACTCTGCGTTGTTTAGCAAAACAGCATTTAATTACTTCATAATTACTGTAATTCACAATACAAAAGTAACTGACAATGTAAATAAAATGTTTATTTAGGTTACTGGATTATATATTGAGATTCCATCTACACTAAAAAATAAGATACCCATATTTGAAACTCGAAATATGGTAGGAATACATCAGATATATAGTTTCAGTGCAATTAACAAAAACGTGATCAGAATTGTTTATTTGAATCATTTCACTTAATTTTCTTGAAAGCAACAAATATATATATTTGACTCTGTGTCCTATTTCATGTACTACAATTGTCATATCTGAATGATAACATTTTCTGTAATTCTGAACAACTTCAGTGGTTGTAATTAACAAAATTACTACGTGCAACATTGTTCTAATTGTTAGTGAGAGTATGTAAGACCCATGAGTAATCATGCAGGAGAGTCAGTACAATGTAAGATTTTGAGCTGTACTGTGATGTAATGTCAAATAAATTTGTATACTCCTGAACCTTTCTTTGTCTTTTCACTTTATTAGAGAACCGTGCTGTTCTTGGCCCATTATCACTTAAGAAATTTACCCGGGAGGTTCAACTGCAGCAGAGCAAAAAAGGAGTTAATTTTCAAGCTAATATTTTTTTTGAATAATCTGAAATACACTCATCCACTTCAAAATTAACATTTGTAAAGACTTTTAGTCTGATTTACTTTTATTTAACAATTAATATACCCAGCAAGGCAGTTATATTGCATATTTAACTGAAGTTCAGCCTAATATGTAAATTAAATGTGGACAATAAACAGTACAGATATGAGCAGAAGTAGCATTTAAAATGTGATGTCACGTAAGGATGGTGAAGATATGATGAGCAGAATATCTAACAAATCAATACGGCACTAAATTTGGGAGAAAAGTTTTATGGCACAACTTGACTGAAAGAAATGACACGCTGATAGGATGCATCATGGAATCATAATTTAGTAAGGGATGGAACAAAGTGTGGTGGGTAAAAACTGTAGGAGGACACCAAGGCTTAAATAAAGTAAGTAGATTCATGTGGGTGTATATTACAGTGCTAAGGCAGGGATGAAAAGACTTAAGGGAGAGCAAGTGTGGAGAGTCACATCAAACCAATCAATATCACAACAACATCAAATATTTCGTAACATGAATCTCTTTATTGAGCAACAAATACTCCAAAGAGTTCTCATCTCATAAGAAATACTCTGAAAAAGTTTGCTACTCAATTTATTTGCTAAAAAGTCTTTTTGTGCCGTCTACTTTCAATTTTTGTTGATATTTACTTGACCACAGCAAGTTATTTTTATATCAGACATTCTTAATAATTTGTTCTGAAGCCTGCATAAGCTACACTATGGTATCTTTACACATTATGTGCAGCTGTAGTAGAAGATGTACAGGAATATTATCAACACTGTGTAAGAGCTTAAAAGAACTGATTTGAATTTTAACATGAAATTAACTACATTCAATACTAAGTAAATATGTATAATCAGTGTGCGCAGTTACTCACGTCCTCAACTTGACTTTAGAAATAGCTGCCAGGCTATTCAAAATAACAACCTCAAGTGGTGGTGCTGCATTGATTTCAATCCATGATATGTTCTCCTCTGTTGCAAAATCCTGTAACAATTGATCACAAGATAATTGGTATGAAGATTAATTTAGTAACTTGTGTACTTTATGCATGTTTTCTACTAGTGAATAAATGAGATTACAATGTTCACAACTATTCAATAGCTACTGTGCACTCACCCTCCCCCCCCCCCCCTCCCCACTTGCTCCACGCCTCCACACCCCCCCACCCCCCCCTCCCCGTCTCTTTTCTGCCCTCTACCATTCCAAGATATTTTGATAATCAAATAAAAATCTGTTTAATGCCTCACAAGTTGTCATGACAAAAAATGCAAAGAACAAAAAAGGCCGTGTAACATAATGACCAAATTGTGAAATAGGATATTATTACAATGTGAATATTATAAATTAATAAATTTGTTTAGAACTGCTATGGAAATACATTTTAATGCCACAGAAGTATAGGGTTAAGAGAAAATTGCATTATTAATTTTCACTATATATGTACCAAAATATTTAATATGCATTAGAATGTTGTCAAATACTTGTATCCATGGGCTTGATCCCTTTCTGTACTAACTCTGAATCTTTTGAAATATCTGTGAAGAATACATTTAGATTTTCTATATTTCTTTCTTGTTGGAAAGAACAATATCAGTTACATTATTATCAAGAATCTGTCAAATTATTTGGTTTTTTAAAGATGTGTTTGCAAGTTGTTTAGAGGAAGCAAGCCTATGTGTACCTGAGCATTAGTCTTGGGAATCTGAAATGATGCATGTTTAATCCAACCATTTAACATGCTATTGTCAACCTTCATTATATTGCTGCCACAAATATAGAATCGTGATTGTATGATAAGTGTGTACAAATTTATTAGCTTTTACAGTTGGCAAAGGATTTCTTATTCTTATTATTACAGATATAGTGTCTCCAACCAGTTAACCTGTGATGTAATAGTTTTCACTTAAAATTAATTAATACAGAAGATATCAGGATCTGAGGATATTGTAATTGATAAAGTCATTTTTGAAAGAGCCTTACTCCAAATTTTGACAAAATGAGTTAAGAATGGTCCTAAATTCTACATACAGAGATACACCTTTGTGCATGAAAAGTGCTTTATTCGGTACATTGTAAACATGCTTTTGTGGCCTCATTTTTGAAGGGCCTTTACTTCTGAAATACTGCCTTTTCAATGGTGATAATCATTGCACACTATCTGCTGAATGCTTAAAGCACCACGCATTACATTTTGCTCTTTGTAGTTTAAATGATCTTATTTTTGAACAGTGCTGTGAGCTGTAAAATGACATGACGTATTGAGCTGGAATGTAGTGAAGTACCAAGAATCTTTGATGGAATGTAACAATATAATGAAAAGCGTAGTTGTTACTCATCATATAGCAGAGATGCTGAGTCACAGAAAGGCACAATAAAAAGATTGTTGGAAAGTTAGCTTTTGGCCAACAAGACCTTTATCAAAAATAGACAACATACCCCCCCCCCACCCCCCCCCCCCCCCCACAGACACACAAACAATCACTCACTCACACAAATGCAACTCAAACACACATGACCACAGTTTCTGGGAGCTGGGGCTGGACTCTGAGCAGAAGTGCATTGTAGGAGAGGCAATGGGGTGGGGTTAAGGAGCCAGCTGGGGCAGGGAGGGGGAAGGATAGCATTGTAGGGGTCGGGGAGAGTAAAGTGCTACTAGGAGTGTGCAGCGATGTACGTATGTACTTTTATGTCTTTTTTCCACCACTATGGATCTTTACTCCTTCCATCTGTCTCAGTACAGAAAAGTTTCCTTATTCCTAGCCAGAACCCAGACCCACATACTGTCCCTGCATTGCTGCTTGGCTCATGGAATCCCCACAAATGACCTTTCCACCTCAAAAAAACCCTCCAATCTGCTCGTTTTCTCCTCCTGCCCTGGACTACCACTGTCCACCACCTGTACAACAACCTCAGAACCTCCCCAATGTTCCCTCATAGCTGACAAACCTTGTCTTGCAGGCCTACTACATTTACCGCACCCTCCAAAACTCCCTCCCAACACCACACAAAATCCAGAACCTAAACCAACCCGAAACACGGTCATGAATCTTTCCTCCTCCCACAGAAGTATCAGTCCTTTCAAATGCCTCGCCCTTTGCCTCAACCCAAAATTCAAACATGCAGGACTTGTTAAAGACTTTCCCTCTTCTCCCAGTCCCTACAGCAGAAACATTTTTTCACAACCAGCCCTACCAATCAGACTCAAAGACCAATGTTGAACCCCGCCTGACTCAGTTCACTCCTTGATCCAAGCATGATCCACCCCCACTGCCCCCAAATCACCCCCTGTTAACTTTCCAGAATTTTTAACTTCCAACCTTCCCTCACCGCCATTCCCCAAATCACTCAACATGCAAATTAACCCTACATCCACAGAAAGAGCTACAATCCACCACCTTAAAACTGATCTCAATCTTATAATCCTACCTACTGCCAATGGCTCTACCACTGTTGTTTTGAACAGCAAGGATTACCTGGCAGAAGGGCTCCACCAGCTGTAAGATTCATCCACCTCAATCACCGCCACAGTAACCCCATTCCAGAAATCCAACAGGATCTCCAGTGTCTCCTCAAATCCTTAGCCCTTCCCAGAACCTCTCCCCGGAGTCCACCTTTCTCCTCACCCCTACCACTCCCCACCTTCTACATGCTTCCTTAAGTCCATAAACTCAACCAACCAGGACACCACCTTGTCACTTGTTACTGTGCCCCCACTGAGAGAATATCTAATATCATAGCACAACACCTTCAGCCTATTACCCACAACCTACCCTCCTATATAAAAGATACAAACAGTTTCTTCCACTGACTCTCCACTGCTCCTGTACCTTTACCACACGGTGTCCTGCTCATCACTATTGATGACACATCCCTTTACACTAACATCCCTGATGCTCATGGCCTTACCACTATTGAAGACTGTCATTCCCAATGCTTGACAGATTCGAAATCTACCACATCCTTCATAGTTGCCAAGACCAACTATATCCTCGCCCAGCTTTGCTTCCCCTTTGAAGGCATTACCTACAAACAAATCCAGGGTACACCTATGGCAACCTACATGGCAGCATCCTATGCCATCCTATCCATGGGCAGTCTATACGAATCTGTCCTAAACACCCAGAATCCCTAACCCCTCACTTAGTTCAGATTCATTGATGAAATCTTTGTGATATTGGTAAAGGGTGAGGATACCCTATCCGCATTCCTCCAGAACCTCAACACCTTCTCCCCATTTGCTACACCTAGTCCTACTCAACACATCAAACCACCTTTGCGATGTTGACCTCCACTTCAAAGATGACTACATCCATACCTCTGTCCATATCAGATCTACCAATCACCAGCAATACCTCCACTCTGACAGATGCCACCCTTTCCATACCAAGAAGACCCTTACACACAACCGCCACTCTCGGCCGTCACATCTGTAGTGATGAGCAGTCCCTCTCAAAATATACCAAGGGTCCCACTGAGGCCTTTAAAGGTCATAATTACCCTCCCAGCCTTGTACAAAAACAGATCTCCCATACCTTATCTCAAAAGTCACCCACAACATCCCAAAGTCCAACTGTCTGTCCACAGAGGAGCATTCCCCCCATGACTCAATGCCACCCAGGACTGGAATGACTGAGTTACATTCTTTGCCATGGTTTCAGGGTTTTGATTACCTCTCGTCACGCCCTGGAATGAGAAATGTCCTATCCACCATCCTTTCCACCCCTCCCAGACATATTTAAATATGTCTGCTTGTGTCTGTATATGTGTGGATGGATATGTGTGTGTGTGCGAGTGTATACCCGTCCTTTTTTCCCCCTAAGGTAAGTCTTTCCGCTCCCGGGATTGGAATGACTCCTTACCCTCTCCCTTAAAATCCACTTCCTTTCGTCTTTCCCTCTCCTTTCCTCTTTCCTGATGAGGCAACAGTTTGTTGCAAAAGCTTGAATTTTGTGTGTATGTATGTGTCTGTTTGTGTTTCTATCGACCTGCCAGCGCTTTCATACGGTAAGTCACATCATCTTTGTTTTTTTTTTTATATATATATATATATATATATATATATATATATATATATATATATATATATATATATATATATTGTTGTAATTATTATGTTGCATGTACTGTATGCTGCATGAGAGAGATGTGGAGACATCATAGCCATCTCCTAGCATGAATGTGGATCACACATGTTGCTATGAGTCAGTGATATCACACTAGAAAGATAGTTGAAAAACAGCAACAGGCATAATTATTATAATAATTTTAAGAAGTTAAAGAACCACTCCTTGATCTGTAGGAAATGCTGTACATAAGTTTTATCAAGGGTGTGAACTCAAAGACAGCAATTTGGAACACAGAGACACATATTATTCTATATGTTAATGTTAACAGAATGGGAGATACAGTATGCACTGTATTTTGATTTTCAAGCCAGCTGCAGTGTTTGAGTATTTTTTGAAGAACATTGTGTATAGTCATATTAGAACAGTTTTGATGATAAAAGCTAATGCCTGGAAAAGGAAGATTGTTTTTTGTTTGGTAGGTCGAAAAGTGGTGGTGCCATGTATGACTAGCTTTCTCTTATGGTGAGTGAGCTTAGATTGGGAATATTAAAGAAGTTGTAGGATTATTAGATTCTTGTTTCACTCCACTAATTGTTTGCCAACTACTGTACAATAAAGCTCCAGTGGTCTGACAACTTATTTCACACTTGTAGCTAGAAATAACATTGCTTGTCAACTTATCAGTTTCAGTTTATATAATTATATGAAGGTGATAATAACATGAATAGAGTTCAACAAAATCATTAAATTATGCAATCAGATCAAAAAATAAATTTTAAGCAATAATTAATCTAAGACCTTTTATATGTTGTTGTGGCTGAACAACAAAAGTAATTTTTTTGGTGAAACTGGCTGTGTTGCAACATCTCTATGTCAAAGACCTGGCAATTAGCCACACAAAGCTTTAAAGAGAATGCATTGCACTCTGCATACCTCATAACTGAGACTGAAGGGTTTCTTTGAATCCGTAATATTGATCCAGCTCTGATTATTATAGTCCCACAGATAACATTAATAACATTATATTGCAGTCATACTGGACCAAAATTCTTAATAGCCAATGTGCCATTTTTTCCATTTGTCACAATGGCTGCTTTAAGTAGTCAGCAATAAGAAAAGAAGACAACAGTATCCGATATACTTTATAAGAAAGCTGACAGAAGATATGTCAATAACTACCAGTGTTTTAATACTGACATCATTTTCCAAATTTTTTGGGAAATTCATATGTTCTAGGAGTGTGTCCCACCTGAGCAAATATAACATCTTCACTAAATCATGCTATAGATTTCTGAACAGTGTCTCAGCTGAAAATAGCATTTACATTTTCACTCTCCAAATTTTACAGGTATTAAATAACAACAATAGCACCAGTGCTATTTTTTGTGTCCCATCTGAGACATGTGACTCTATGGATCACAATATTCTCATAAACTAAGGTTTTATAGAGCTGATGGAATAGCTATTCAATGGATAATGTCACAGTTAATAAAAATAATACTGATAGTTGTACTTAATTATAAAAGCAGGGGAGATTAGTGTGACTGCAGAGAAATCATTTATGGGGTTAAATAAGGCTGAATATTAGGTCCACTATTGTTTCTGATATATGTGAGTCACCTTATGCCTACAATACAACAAGCTGAATTAGTTCCTTTTTGCAGATGGCACTAGTATTGCAATCAGTCCAAACACACATACAGCAATAGAAGAAATGGTAAATATTCTTAAAAGTATTTTTGAGTGGTTTGCTGCAAGTCGTTTCACTCGCAAATTCAGAAGAACAGGATATTCAGTTGTGCATGTCTAGAAGAACTTCTCCAACGATAAATGTAACACATCTTGAGGAAATAATAACTAGGGTGGAAACTCTAAAATACTTGAGTGCTGTTTTGATGAAAATTTTAAAAAAGAAAAATTATGAGACTCCTAACACAATTTATTTCAGCAACAAGTGTGCTAAGAATATTTGCAAATCTTGATGAGAGAAAAATCTGTAAATTAACACATTTTACACATTGTCAGTCACTAACATCAATGGAATAAAGTTTTGGGGCAACTCAACATTAAGAAAGAAATTCTTCATTCCCTAAAAAAGTGCTGTAAGACTAACATTTGGTGCACAACCATGGCTATCTTGTAGACATCTGTTTAAAGGGTAAGGCATTTTGATTACTGCTTCCCAGTATATTCATTCCCTAATAAAGTTTGTTGTAAATAACTCATTACAGTTAACAAGGAACAATGATGTAAATAATTACAATACCAGACAAAAAATGGTATTCATTATTCCACATCAAGGTTGTCTTTAGCAATAAAAGGGATGAGCAATAATGCCACCAAAATGTTTGATTACTTTTCCAATGATACAAAATATCTGTCAGATGGCAAAGTTAAAGTTGAAAACAGACTGAAAAAGTCCTTTCTCGTCAACTCCTTCTATTTAGTGGAAGGTTTCATATTTTTGTAATGAGTAAAAGGTGGTGGGTAGGAGTAGTGAGAATATGTGCTGCAAATAAAAATGCATTACAATCACAAACCGAAAAACCAAGGATCGAGTGAAATAGTATAAATGTGACAGAAGGAAAGGATATACAAGGCAAGTTTATGTTAATTATTCAAGAGAAAGTTGGAAACATCAATAATCTGCAGAAAAAAACAGGCTGTAAATAAATTTATGCTTTCTGAAATTAAAGAATTTAATGATTTGCTTAAGAGTTGGACAGACAAAGAAAAAACATAATTTGTGAGTGTTTAAATAAATGGAGATGCTTATGGGTGGGCAGCAGATGTCACAGCTTCATTTAAATCCAGAGCTAATAGAGAGCATCATGACTGATACAGGGATTAGTGATCACAAGGTCGTTGTAGCTAGGCTCGATACTATTTCTTCCAAATCCACCAGAAACAAATGCAAAATAATTTTATTTCAAAAAGCAGATAAAGTGTCACTAGAGGCCCTCCTAAGAGACAATCTCCATTCCTTCTGAGCTGACTATGCAAATGTAGACGAGATGTGGCTCAAATTCAAAGGTATAGTAGCGACAGCAATTGAGAGATTCGTACCTCATAAATTGGAAAGAGATGGAACTGATCCCCCATGGTACACAAAACAGGTCCGAACGCTGTTGCAGAGGAAACGGAAAAAGCATGCGAAGTTCAGAAGAACGTGAAATCTTGAAGATTGGCTAAAATTTACAGAAGCACGAAATTTGGCACGGACTTCAATGTGAGATGCCTTTAATAGGTTCCACAACAAAACATTGTCTCAAAATTTGCTAGAAAATCTGAAGAAATTCTGGTCATATGTAAAGTACACAAGCGGCAAGACGCAGTCAATACCTTCGCTGCGCAGTGCCGATGGTACTGTTACCGACGACTGTGCCGCTAAAGCGGAGTTATTGAACGCAGTTTTCCGAAATTCCTTCACCAGGGAAGATGAATGGAATATTCCAGAATTTGAAACACGAACAGCTGCTAGCATGAGTTTCTTAGAAGTAGATACCTTAGGGGTTGCGAAGCAACTCAAATCGCTTGATACGGGCAAATCTTCAGGTCCAGATTGTATACCGATTAGGTTCCCTTCAGATTACGCTGATACTATAGCTCCCTACTTAGCAATCATATACAACCACTCGCTCACCGATAGATCTGTACCTACAGATTGGAAAATTGCGCAGGTCACGCCAGTGTTTAAGAAGGGTAGTAGGAGTAATCCATCGAACTACAGACCTATATCATTGACGTCGGTTTGCAGTAGGGTTTTGGAGCAAATACTGTATTCAAACATTATGAATCACCTCAAAGGGAACGATCTATTGATATGTAATCGGCATGGTTTCAGAAAACATCGTTCTTGTGCAACACAGCTAGCTCTTTATTTGCACGAAGTAATGGCCGCTATCGACAGGGGATCTCAAGTTGATTCCGTATTTCTAGATTTCCAGAAAGCTTTTGACACCGTTCCTCACAAGCGACTTCTAACCAAGCTGCAGGCCTATGGGGTATCATCTCAGTTGTGCGACTGGATTCGTGATTTCCTGTCAGGAAGGTCGCAGTTCATAGTAATAGATGGCAAATCATTGAGTAAAACTGAAGTGATATCAGGTGTTCCCCAGGGAAGCGTCCTGGGACCTCTGCTGTTCCTGATCTGTATAAATGACCTGGGCGACAATCTGAGCAGTTCTCTTAGGTTTTTCACAGGTGATGCTGTAATTTACCGTCTAGTAAGGTCATCCGAAGACCAGTATCAGTTGCAAAGTGATTTAGAAAAGATTGCTGTATGGTGTGGCAGGTGGGAGTTGACGCTAAATAACGAAAAGTGTGAGGTGACCCACATGAGTTCTGAAACAAATCCGTTGGAATTCGATTACTCGATAACTAGTACAATTCTCAAGGCTGTCAATTCAACTAAGTACCTGGGTGTTAAAGTTACGAACAACTTCAGTTGGAAAGACCACATAGATAATATTGTGGGGAAGGCAAGCCAAAAGTTGCGTTTCATTGGCAGGACACTTAGAAGATGCAACAAGTCCACTAAAGAGACAGCTTACACTACACTCGTTCGTCCTCTGTTAGAATATTGCTACACGGTGTGGGATCCTTACCAGATGGGATTGACAGAGGACATTGAAAGGGTGCAAAAAAAGGGCAGCTCGTTTTGTATTATCACGTAATAGGGGAGAGAGTGTGGCAGATATGATATGTGAGTTGGGATGGAAGTCATTAAAGCAAAGACGTTTTTCGTCGCGGCGAGATCTATTTACGACATTTCAGTCACCAACTTTCTCTTCCGGATGTGAAAATATTTTGTTGAGCCCAACCTACATAGGTAGGAATGATCATCAAAATAAAATAAGAGAAATCAGAGCTCGAACAGAAAGGTTTAGGTGTTCATTTTTCCCGCGCACTGTTTGGGAGTGGAATGGTAGAGAGATAGTATGATTGTGGTTCGATGAACCCTCTGCCAGGCACTTAAATGTGAATTGCAGAGTAATCATGTAGATGTAGATGTAATTCTTAAGAGGAGTTTATGGTATCATTTTTTGAAGAATACTGTTCTGGTGATATGCAACAAAACACTTTGAGCGAATTTTTGTCACAACTGTATTAATAAGATTAAATACATGAATGAGGAGTTAGGTTGTGAATCAGTAATAACAGAATCGGAAAACAAGCTTTCCCAGACAATAACAGAATGGGAACTTCTTTTGCCAACCTCTAAAAATAAATAGATGATTTACTGAGATCTGTTGGGAAAGTAGAGGAGGCAAACAGACAGGAAATGAAAAAGTAAGGAATCCTGACTCAAAGTATACAGGAGGGGATATCAGGTGAACAGAATAAACAGAACAGGACTGGAAGAAAATGGAAACACACATACTACGATGGGCAATAACTCAAAATTACAGAAATCTTCAGAGAAATAGTTACATAAACAACCAGGAAGCCAAATATTGCTCTAGTTTGGGTTTGTACTTGGGCTAAAGTTATTACAGAGCATTACAGAGTCATCAATAACTCTGTTCGACCTGTCTGCTTGTTTGTAATGGTTTCTAATTCAAGTGGATTTTCATCACTGTAAACTTTTCATTCATCATTAGATGTCCATTGCGAAAAATCTTATAAAGAGTGATTCAAGGGTGCCATGAAAAAATAATCACATATCAGAAAATAATTAATGTGTCTTATCTTGTTGTCAGTTAAAGAATAATTAATAAAACAGGTATTATATGGTAGTGGTAATGACACAGTGGGTAGTAATAGTAACTAAAATAATGAAGATTTAATTAGTGATGAGGAAAAGAGGAAGAAGAAGAGCTATATGGATTTATGTATGACAATCTTGATAATATACTGAATAGGTAAAAGATATGTTATATAAGTGAATATAGTAAATATGAGAAATAAAAAGAAGAGGAAACCTATGCACTGTTTCATTTAATTGCAACAGCATACTGTAAGACTGGAAATCAGTATGAGTTTTCCAAGGGAGAAAATTAATAAGGATTTGTCACACAAGGTAAGACCAATGTTGAATGGTAAGAAGTATAGGATCCCACAATATCGATATAAACAAAGATGGATAGACACACAAACAAACACAAACATACACACAAAATTCAAGCTTTCGCAACAAACTGTTGCCTCATCAGGAAAGAGGGAAGGAGAGGGGAAGACGAAAGGAAGTGGGTTTTAAGGGAGAGGGTAAGGAGTCATTCCAATCCCGGGAGCGGAAAGACTTACCTTAGGGGGAAAAAAGGACAGGTATACACTCGCACACACGCACATATCCATCCACACATACAGAAACAAGCAGACATATATATATATATATATTTGGTCGCACACACACACATATCCATCCACACATACAGACACAAGCATATATATATATATATTTTTTGGTCTTTGAATATGTCTGCTTGTGTCTGTATGTGTGGATGGATATGTGCGTGTGTGCGAGTGTATACCTGTCCTTTTTTCCCCCTAAGGTAATTTATTTATTTATTTTATTTATTTATCTCTTGTTCCGGTGATCCATGTTGTGACAGTATCACAGGATATGGAACGTGTCAATTTTACAAGCTTTTGGCCAGAATTTATGGTAATACATAAAACAAAACAAAAACAGTAAACAGTAACTTAGGTCCCACTACAAAAAAATACATTTTAGATATAGATAGAGATTACAAAACAAAAAACAGTGAACAGTAACTTAGGTCCCACTACAAAAATACATTTTAGAGAGAGATAAAGATTACAAAATAATAAGTGTTACAATGAAATAAATATTGCAAAATATATGTTCACAATAAAAATATTCGGTATTACAAACACAAATTTGGGCATTTCACAATACAAGAGATGTTAAACACTGTAGTTCAGGAACTCTTCTAATGTATAAAATGATCCTTGCAATAGGAACTGCCTTAAGGTTTTTTTGAACAGGAGATCATCATCTATCAAACACTTAATTCTTGAAGGGAGGGCATTAAAAATCTTACAGCCACTGAAATGGACTCCTTTCTGCACCATACTTAGATTTGGCTGTTCATAGTGGATATCATGTTTCCTTCTAGTATTGTGACTGTGATATGCACTATTCAGCTTAAAGATGGATTTTTCTTTCCTTATGAAGCACATCAATGAGAATATATATTGCGCAGTGGATGTAAGTATTTCAAGCTTCTTAAAAAGATTCCTGCATGTGGCTCTAGGATTGACTCCACACATGATCCTTATGGCTCTTTTTTGTACACACAGTACTTTTTTAGCCAGTGGCTGATTTCCCCAAAATATAATTCCAAATGCCATAATTGCATGAAAGTAACCATAATATGCTGACTTCATGGTTTCCATATTTCTATAAGAAGAAACAATGCGCAATGCATATGTTGCTGAACTTAGTCTTTTGCACAGATCCACGATGTGGCTGGACCAATTCAGTTTGCTATCAATATGCAAGCCTAGGTATTTCCGCTCCCGGGATTGGAATGACTCCTTACCCTCTCCCTTAAAACCCACTTCCTTTCGTCTTCTCCTCTCCTTCCCTCTTTCCTGATGAGGCAACAGTTTGTTGCGAAAGCTTGAATTTTGTGTGTATGTTTGTGCTTGTTTGTGTGTCTATCGACCTGCCAGCGCTTTCGTTCGGTAAGTCACCTCATCTTTGTTTCTATATATAATTTTTCCCACGTGGAATGTTTCCTTCTATTTTATATATATATATATATACACACACACACACACGCACACACACACACACACACACACACACACACACACACACACACATATAGTGGTGGACCCTAGTTAAGTGTTTACTGAATAAGGGCAGTGATTTGAATGGAGTACTCCCTGATTCTTTTAAGATTGCAGAGGGTATGTTTGTAAGGCCTGTTTCAGGGAAGTAAACAGTTGAGCATACTTGGAACAGATTTTTTTCTGTACATGGGATATGGAGATTGATTTTGTTGAGTGATTAATTGAAGCAAGTACCATTTCCCTAGAAAATGAATATGAAAGAGTGAAATGACACAGTCACCTTTGAGATATATTGCAACAATGAGTCATATGAACAGATCTGAAAGAGATTGAAATACTAGCAGATAGAAAGGAAAAGGAGCTGAGGTGTACTTAACAGTCAAAGACACATTTTAGAAGAGATTTTAAGGCTAATAGCACTCTGTTTTCAAACACACCAGGACCAGTAAAACAGATTTAGTGTAAATTGGAATTAAAACCTCATGAACCTTACTTGGAAAAAAGGCAATGGACAATATGCTGGAATGGGTATAAATGAAAGACCTAACAGTAGATTCAATATTCCTTAATAATAACTGGTAAAAAGAATGGTGGCACCAGTATGGTATCAGATGCTGGAAAGTTAAATGAAGTAGTAAAGATGGATAATGACAGACCTGCCACAATTGATAAAATTCTGCAAAAATTTCATGCTTTTTATTTCTATCATCTTGGGATGTAAAATATGGTTATTGCAATATTAAATTATCCAAACAGACTAGGCCATATACAGCATTTTTGTACAAAGGAAAGTGTTAACAGGGCAGTGTGGTACCTTTTGGGTTAAATCTATCTGTCTGTGAGTTTATGAAGGCTATTGCAATTTTTTTAATTTTGTTTACTTATTTATTTATTTTTGGAGAGATATTTAATAGAGTAACACTGTATATGGATAATATTTTAATAGCTAGTTCTAATTGACACGATCACTGCAAAACTAAGTACAGTTCAGAGGGATGGAAAGACCTGAAAGAAATTTGTGAAAGCAGAAATTTCATTATTAGGCCATATAATTAATGAAAATACAATACAGTCAGACCTGGGGCAATTAAAAGCCATTAAAAACTTCCCCCCTCCAAAGAATAAAAAGTAATTTAAGGTGGTGCTTAGATTGTTTAGATTTTATATGAAACTAGCAACCTGGCCTGGGTTCACACTTTTAGCATTAAGTATTTATGACCAGGTGATTTTTGTGACATAGTATATTTTGTTTGCAGGCCACTGTGTAGAGTTATGAATAAATTTCAGAGAACAATTTTAAATAAATGACTCTCAACACTTTCATATAACTTACACAATGCCAGGAAAGTTGTCTCAAGGCACGAGTGTTTTATGTTCAATACTGAGTCGACGTTTGGAGTGATGTCTCATGCCAATGAAGAGAGCACATTGTGATATAAGTAATATGTCTGGAACCAATGTAAATATTGTATGGAGATTGTGTGTGTGTGTGTGTGTGTGTGTGTGTGTGTGTGTGTGTGTGTTTGTGTGTGTGAAAGAGTGAGAGTGGCTGACTCAGGTTGCACAAACAAAAGAAACAGGAATGATGTACATGTTTAGCTTGCATTGCAGCACTCCTCTTGTGAAACTTAGTACTGTGCACACTGTGATGCATTGCTTAAACTCATTCTTTGTGGACTCTTTATGGGAAAATCATGAGCACACCTAGGTTTGGATCGAGGTAGGTAGGAAGCTGACAGAGGAATCATCTGATCATCTGCTGCACTGCTGAAAGAATATACTGTATGTAAATGAAGGTAAGTCACTGAGGTAGTTTTTTGGAAAATGTTTTACTTGTAGCACAACAAAATAAAGCACCATATATTTTGGATTCACATAACTGTTCTTAAATGATTGCAGATAAATTATTGGTTAAAAATATTTGATTATTTCAAATTGCATGTCTCACATCAAAGCTGATGAGATGGTTTTATTTCCCTCACTGGTCATACTTATTACAATATTTCAAAGTTGATTGATTCACTGCCCAATCTTTGAAGAAGTTGCAATGAATTAAGGTTGTGAATTGTGATTCCTAATCTGAGGGAAACAGAAATTGGCAGTCTGATATTGCCGTCTCACAATGCATTTCTTCGCATTACTGAGAGGCAAATGTTAGATTAAAAGGCAGCGAGACCCCAGAACCTTTCAGTTTCCAGCCATATGCTCTGCTACCAAACTACAACACTAGATGCAAGTTAGATCCTCCTGGCTGTGTTCTCGAGCCACTGCTGCTCTCTCAAGTTAAGTTGGCTGTTCACTAGGTGACAATTCCATTTTTTTCACAACTTAAATTTAATTCATCATAACTCATACACTTTGTTAAAAATATTTATAAATTATATACAAAAACCTTCCTCACAAATCAATGTATCTATTACTCAAAACTGAACACAAGTCCCTACAGCAGTTTCTAAAATTAGCTCACATATACAGACATACACGAGCAAAAGACTTCAAATATATATATGGTAGAAACAGAAAAAGGAATAATTCATAAAACAGTTGCATTTGGTAACAGAATTTTCATAAACATGAAAAACATTATCGTATATCAGACCTAGAAGCGCTCCCTATAAGACATGGATTTCAGAAATGTGAAGGATATATACTGGGACACAAAACACTAGTATCCACTGATCATAGAGCTCTGCCTCTCATCTGCTTCTCACAACATTGTAGACTGAAGCACTTTAAACTGACTAGGTGTGCCTCATTTTCACAAAAATTTTGTGTTGAAATCCAGTACATTAAGGATAAAGATAATATAAGAGCAGATTCTTTATCAGTATGACTCAAAGGAAGAGAAAGGATATGTACAGGATGCAGTAGTGATCACTCAGAATTATTTTACTCAGAGGGTGTGAAAGATGAACAATTAATGAGAAAATTTATATATACAGAATGAGGATGCAAATTTTAGAAAAAGTAGACACCATCACAACTTGAATTATTTTCCAAAAATAAAGCAGTGTCATACCATTAATGTATGTTTGTTATTTATGAGAAAATCTTTTGATAACGAGGAATGGAATCTGTGTTTCCCAGACAGCATGTTGATAAACTGATTAAATCATGGAAGTTATTGTCTTTATGCACTTCAAAAATACAGTGTCAGAAAAAAAAACTCCAACACCCTCAAGGACTGTGTGCATACTAAGGTGCTGTAGTGTTAGTTATTCATTTGTCACCCTCATTGACAATCAGATGGCACTGACTGAGTGCCCTCTGTTCTGACTCCGCAGGCAGTAACTGTGCTAGAGGTGAACAGTGTTTGCAATGTTAATAGTAGTGTACAACCATGCTCCGCTGATGAGTACATACTCCTACTGATATTCTGCCAATTGAAAGGAATTGTGTCATGGGCCTGTGGGAAGTTGGACATACATGTCAACAGATTGTTGTACATTGGAGGTGTGTCCCTGCTATCAACAGTGGTCAGTGGAATGTATCCACACCTATGGACTAGATTCTGGACACCCATGTCGTACAGATGCTTGTTGAGATGGATGGACTGTGCAAGCAATGGTGGTCGACAAAACATCACACAACAATGAAAGCTGGGCCCATGTTCCACCTACTGTGTCATCAGGTACCATTGGGAACTATCTGTTTGCAGCAGGATTAAGATTACCTGTGCATCTGACCAGGCTACAAGTGACACCACAATACTGCCACACATGGCTACTTTGTTGTTGTGAGAGAGTTGACTGGAGAGTGGAATGTCTCTCTGTTGACCTCATTGATGAGAGTAGGTTCTGTTGGTATGTGTGCATTAGTCCACAAAACCCAGGTCCCATCCCATGCTTGAAAGTACAGGGGAGGGGGGAATGACAACATGTGTTCACATTTGGTGTTTCTCCAGGGTAAAGTAAACAGTATCCACAACATTGCACTGGCTGTTATTCCCATGATACTGTCAGTTCTGTAACAGGAAGAAGATATGCTTTTTCAGAATGACAATCCATGTTCACATATGGCTGCAGAACACTCTTCATGGTGTACAACAACTGCCCTGGCCAGCAAGATCACTAGACCTCCCACCAAATTTATATTAATGGGACATGATGAAGTAGGAACTTACGCATTCTACACAGCCTACAAGAACCACCACCAAAGAGCAACAAAAGTTGAAAGATGCTTGGGACAATCATCACCGTATGCCATTCAGCACCTTTCTGATTGAATGCATGTGAGAATACAGGCCTGTATTGCCACCAGACGAGGGGTACACTGTGGATTGATGCAACTGTTGGGTCTCTTTACTGTGATGTGTGTTTTATTTGATTGCATATGCTCCTACACTGATGAAATAGCTGTCACTCAAGTTGTCAATAAAATGACCTTGTCCTTGAAGTGCTGCTCTTTTCAAGATGTTTAGAAGCAAAATTACAATAAAATGTTGTAGCATTACATGAGTATGTCAAATATAGTCGGATCTACTTTGCGTCACGTGAGTGTAGGGGAGTCAAAACAAGTAGTGATCCATGACGTCGTATCAACTTGAGAGTTTTTATACCTGTAATTCATTTCTAAATTTTATTGATTATTTGCAGAGTAAAGAATTTAATTATGTACAACATTTAATAGGTAGTTAGTTTTAATGAGATAGACATAAATATGTTTTGAAAAAGCAAATCACCTTGTTGCATTATCCATGATATGTTTTCTCTTTGTAAGAACAAAAACTTCGATGTTGTTCGAGTGCATGATCAAGTAGTCGTCGAGTGCGGATCTCCTGTACCTTTCATGAATGGGCATAGAATTGTTAATTTACAGCCTGGAGTTGATTTAAAAATTATTCTAGGGAACCATGGCCCGACTTTGGTGCAAACAAATCACGCGCGAATTCTCGAATATTGGCGCGGAGTTTAAGATACACGGTTGGATATCAGGCATTATCATCACATGTAGGAATCAGTAACATTAACCACAATTTACAGAGATTAGCTTGATAATAACTATCAGAGACTTATATGAGTGGCATAGTAATCGTCTTGATGCTTAAAGCAAGCAAGAAGCGATTTGCTGTCCGGATATGACAAATATTAATCATTGCGTAGTCAGCTTGTTGATACATTACTTAGCAACTCATAAACAAACAGTGACAGAATTACTGAAACGATCTTTTAAGTATCAATGACCACTACACACATATCAGAGACTAATTACTCTAACAGTCAGTGGCTTCTGGATTGGATGAGTTTTTTTTATTTCAGCTAATTGGTATTAATAAGCTTCTTTTGAGGTTGAAACTTCATCAATGGTGTCGCACTCATTCAGTTTAGTAGAACAATAGATAATACTAGCTACGCTACTATTTATAGTTTTTAAAGAAAAGAGAGCACACACCAGGTTTTTTTTTTTTTTTTTTTTTTTTTTTTTTTTTTTTTTTTTTTTTTTTTTTTTTTTTTTTTTTTGAGAAATGTTCGTACTTCAGTCATCAGTCTTCTCAAACAAGAGGCACGAGTGATGCTCCCTCACAGCACTACAGTATTGTGAACCAACACACACATGTGCCCCCTTCTCACTACATTTCTGCATGGAAAACCCCGGTACAAAGAAGGAAGAAACAAGAGGAAAGATCAGTGAAAGAAACGGGGGAAAGAGAGAAGGGGAGGTCACGATCTGATATTTACATAAGTTGTGGAGAAGAGTTAAGAAAAGACTGTTCGGTGGTGACAAGTATCAGAGCATGAAAGCAACAACCATTCCACCAAAAGGTTTAATGCAATCCATAAGACACAATGATCCATAGGAAGCAATTGCAATTGATTTATTAGGGCCATTACATACCTCTACAGGGAGGGGAGACTGCAAACATGCACTTGTACGGCTGGATACATATCCTAAATATGTAAAATTATAGCCAATAAAAAAGTTTATAAGAACAACAGTGGAAAAGATTGAAAATAGCCTTTTTTAATAATGGAGGGATTTTTAATGCATTATTGTTGGACAATGGAACATGATTCATTCCAGGAAGGTTTATGAATGTATGATGATTTATAAAATCAAACATATAAAGATTTCAACCTACTGTCCACAAGGCAGTATACGAGAATAATGAATGACATTAGCTGATTATGTTGCACATACTGCAGTAAAAAATGCAGCCCAGTCACATACAGAGTTTTGAAGACATAGTAAACAACTTATGGAATAAATCTACTATCTTTGATCTTTGAGAATGAATGTTTGGGAAATACTTACAAAGATTATTGGGGAAGTAACAGAATTTTCAGTGTTAATTGAAAAAAAACTAAAGAAAAAAAATGATAATAAATGAAAAGCACCTGTTTGCTTTTGGTCTACAATTGTAGAACAAAAGCAAACAGGTGCTTTTCATTTATTATTATAATGTTGTTCTACCAAGAACCGATGGAAGATTCTGTTAATATGATAAAAAAAATGAGATCAGAAAACAGACAATGAAAAAGATAACTATAGAGAGGAAAAGAAGGCATAATGGGGGTAAAGGGAGATGAACTAGTTCCAAAGTATGACATTAAGCGTCAGTCAAAACCACAGAAAAGTCCAGTAGAGTGACTAAAGAGATGTATATATTTTTACACGTACACCTTTTAATGTTTCAAGATTGCCCATGACAATGCATTTAAGCTGGTGTATCAAAAAATCTAGCAGATTGTATTACTTGAAGAATATTACTAATTTAAAACCAAATATAATCTCTATAAAACGCTTAAGAATTAAAAAGTAAGACACTGAACCATTATGGAAATTTGTAAAAATTAATTTTGTTAATACATTTGAAAAAATATAGGTTAAACCTTACACAGAAAATTACAGCAACCAACCACTTTCTATAATTTTATAAAAAGTGGCTGGTTGCTGTAATCTTCTGTGTAAGTGTCAACCTATATTTTGAACACAGCCACAGGCTCAATATATCAGTTTTTGACAAAACAGCAGTTGAAAAAATTCTGTAAGTAAATACAGTGAGTAGGTAGGGGGCTACTACTCTTTAGTGAATACAGTAGTTGGTGAGAACTGCCTCACCAGCTGGTAAATCCTTTTTTTCTTTTCTTGGTTCCCTCTCTTCTATCTCTATCCTGTTGGTACAATGTAAGAGAAAAGTAATTATTGCTGTTATGCTAAATTATTATTCAGAGTTTTATATCATTAATTTCACTGTACAGTAATGTTAATGTGACCATCTTTAAAAAGGTTGAATAAACACATTTTGCAGGTGGACCTGTGGTTCTACATCTACATGGATGCTCTGCATATCACATTTAAGTACCTGGCAGAGGGTTCATTGAATCACTTTCACAATTCCTTATTATTCCAATATCGTATAACGCACGGAAAGAATGAACACCTATATCTTTTTGTACGAGCTCTGATTTCCCTTATTTTATCACGGTGATTGTTTCTCCCTATGTAGGTTGGTGTCAACAAAATATTTTCACATTCAGAGGAGAAAGTTGGTGACTGGAATTTCATGAGAAGATTCCGTCGCAATGAGAAACGCCTTTCTTTACGGATTTCCAGCAAAATCGTGTATCATTTCTGTGACACTCTCTCCCATATTTCACAGTAATAAAAAATGTGCTGCCCTTCTTTGAACTTTTTCAATGTACTCTGTCAGCCCTATCTGGTAAGGATCTCACACCACACAGCAGTATTCTAAAAGAGTATGGACAAGCATAGTGTAGGCTTTCTCCTTAGTGGATCTGTTACATTTTCTAAGTGCCCTGCCAATAAAACGCAGTCTTTGGTTAGCCTTGTGGACAACATTTTCTATGTGTTCCTTCCAATTTAAGTTGTTCGTAATTGTAATACCTAGGTATTTAGTTGAATTTACGGCTTTTAGATTAGACTGATTTATCGTGTAAGTGAGTTTAATGAATTCCTTTCAGCACTCATGTGGATGACCCCACACTTTTCTTTATTTAGGGTCCACTGCCAATTTTTTTCACCATTCAGATATATTTTCTAAATTATTTTGCAATTTGTTTTGATCTTCTGATGATCTTATTAGTCGATAAACGACAGCATCATCTGCAGACAAACTAAGACACTGCTCAGATTGTCTCGCAAATCATTTATATATGTAATGAGCACCAAAGGGCCAATAACACTACCTAAGGGAACGCCAGAAATCACTTCTGTTTTACTCAATGACTTCCCTTCGATTACTACAAACTGTGACCTCTCTGATAGGAAATCATGAATCTAGTTACATAACATTCCATAAGCATGCAATTTCACTACAAGCCGCTTGTGTGGTACAGTGTCAAAAGCCTTATGGAATTCCATAAATATGGAATTGATCTGAAATCCCTTGTCAATAGCACTCCACACTTCATGCGAATAAAGAGCTAGTTGGGTTTCACAAGAATGATGTTTTCTAAACCCATGTTGACTTTATGTCAATGGACCATTTTCTTCGAGGTAATTCATAACGTTTGAACACAATATGTGTTCCAAAATCCTGCTGCATATCAATGATAATGGGGGTGGGTGAATGGTTGTATGTGATTGTTAAGTATGGAGCTAATGCATCAGCATGCTCTGAAAGGAAACCTAACTGGTACACAGTCTGGACCAGAAGACTTGCTTTTATTAAGTGATTTAATTTGCTTCACTACTCCAAGGATATTTACTTCTACATTATTTATGTTGGCAGCTGTTCTTGATTCGAATTCTGGAATATTTAATTCATCTTCTATTGTGAAGGCATTTTGGAGGCTGAGTTTAGTAACTCTGCTTTGGCAGCACTGTCTTTGATGGTATCTCCATTGTTATCATGCAGAGAAGGCATTGATTATTTCTTGCCGCTAACATACTTCTCATATGATCAGAATCTCTTTGGATTTTCTGCTTGGTTTTGAGACAAAGTTTCATTGTGGAAACTGTTATAAGCATCTCACATTGAAGTCCACACTAAATTTTGAGCTTCTGTAAAAGATTGCCAATCTGGGGGATTTTGCATCTGTTTAAATTTGGCATGTATGTTATTTTGTTTCTGCAACAGTGTTCTAATCTGTTTTACATACCAAGGAGGATCAGCTCCGTCATTTGTTAATTTATTTAGTATAAATCTCTCAATTGCTGCCGATAATATTTCTTTGAATTCAAGCCACATCTGGTCTCTATATTATTAATTAGGAAGGAGTGGAGATTGTCTCTCAGGAAGGCATCAAGTGAATTTTTATTTGCTTTTTAGAATAGGTATATTTTTGGTTTATTTTTGGAGGATTTGAAGGTTACAAAATTCAGTCTCACTACGACAACCCTGTACACACTAATCCCTGTATCTGTTTTGATTCTCATTATTAACTCAGGATTATTTGTTGCTAAGAGGTCAAGTGTGTTTTCACAACCGTTTACTATTCATGTGGGCTCATGAACTAAAATCTTGAAATAATTTTCAGAGATTTTTTTATGTTTACCTCCAGAATTAAACATGTATTTTTGCCAACATATCGAGGGTAAATTAAAGTCATCACTAACTATAATCATATGAGTTGGGTACATGTTTGAAATCAAACTCAAGTTTTCTTTGAACCTTTCAGCAACTGTATCATCTGCATTGGGAGGTCAGTAAAAGGATCCAATTATTATTTTATTCCAGTTGCCAACAATGACCTCTGCCCAAACTAATTCACAGGAACTATCTACTTCAATTTTGCAACAAGATAAACTTCTAACAGCAACAAACATGCAACCACCAACCATGTTTAGTTTATCCTTTTGGAACACCGTTAGGTTCTTTGTGAAAATTTTGGCTGATCTTATCTGCAGCTTTAGCCAGCTTTCAATGGCTATACCAATTTGAGCATCAGAGCTTTCTATTAGTACTTGGAGCTCTGGTACTTTCCCAACACAGATACAACAATTTACAATTGTTATACTGATGGTTCCTGATCTACGTCCTTCCTGTGTTCAGCCTGCAACCTTTGTGACTGAAGCCCTTCTTGTGATTTCCCGAGACCCTCTAACCTAAAAAACCACCCAGTCCATGACACACAGCCACTGATACCAGTGTAGCTGCATCCTGCGAATAGTGGACACCTGATCTATTCAGCGGAACCTGAAACCCAACCACTCTTTGGCGCAAGTCAAGGAATCTGCAGCCTACATGGTCACAGAACCATCTGAGCCTTTGATTCAGTTCCTCCACTTGGCTCTGTACCAGAGGTATGCAATTGGTCCTGTCGACTACGCTGCAAATGGTCAGCTCTGCTTTCATCTTGCAAGCAAGACTGGCAGCCTTTACCACTTCTGTCAGCCACTTGAAACCAGAGAGAATCTCTTCTGATCTAAAGTGACATACATAATTGATTTCAACGTGAGGAACTACTTGTTGTTGGCTGCACCCTGTGCTCTTCATGGCATCCGTAAGGACCCATTCCATATCTGGAATGACTTCACCCGGTATGCAGACGAAGTGCACATTGGTTTTCTTTCCATACTTGGCAGCCATGTCCCTAAGAGACCCCATAACGCACCTAATGCTGAAGCTCCCAACTATCAATAATCCCACCCTCTGTGATTGTCTGGATTTTGCAGGCTGAGAGGTTTCCTCTGAAACAGGACAGGCGACAGCATCTGGCTCAGCAACAGTGTCAGTCACAGACAGCACATGGAACCTCTTTGCCAGACAAACCAGGGAGGCCTTACATGCAACTGCCTGGGAAGTCTTTCGTCACCTGCTATGCCCCGGGGTGGACTCCCACTTGACCACAGGTGAGGAGTCAACCTCAGTGCGAGCAATAACTGGGCTGGCCACCGGTGCAGACCAAATGGAAGACTCAGACATGCTGGACATCTGATGGATCCCCACAGCTAGCCCACAACAGTGGTGCCCATCCACTGCAACCTCAAGCTGTGTAACCAAGGCCATCACCGCCTGGAACTGAGAGCGAAGTGTCACCAACTTGGCTTGCAACTGCACACAAAAATCACAGTCCCTGTCAATACTAAAGATCATGGAAAACTAAACTATACAGATAAACGGACTATCAGTTATCATGGATGATTAGTTGAGAGATAACACACTTAATACTGAATACACAGTTACTGGTCACTCACTCATACATACAACAACTGTGGGAGTTGAACATGTTACACACCAAAAGTTCACGCGAGAACATTCTAGTTCAAAGAAGGAAGGTGCCAAAGATAGGGCACCCTGTGCCAGAGATGCCACAGAGACCCCTCCCCCACCCCTCCATCCCCTCCTCACAGTAGTGCAGAGCCCAGCAGAGAGAAGGCTCAAGAGATGAAGTTGTAATCTTGGTGCCAATGCGGCGGGTGTAGGTGGCAGCTGGCGGAGGAAGTGGGGGCAGCGTTGTTGGTGGAGCTGCAGCCCAGTGGTTCCCACAGCTGCATGTGAGAGGTGACAGTGGATGGAGATGAATTGGCTGAAGGCAGGACGGATGCATTGGGGGGTAGGTCATCGTTACAGGACCACACCGATTTAAGCCTATTACCTGAGACTGTCTGTGGCCGTCTGTGGAGGTGGATGACGAATGTGTTGGTACCGTGACTTAGCACATGGTGAGGGCCCGAATAGGGTCACTGAAGGGCTGACCGCACAGTGTCGTCCTGCAGCATAAGAAAGTCACATGTAGCTACATCCTTATGGTCGAACACAGGTGGTCGGGGAGGGGGGGGGGGGGTGTAGGGTGGGGGGCAGAGAGGGTGCAGAGGTGCATGACATGCATGCAGACATGCTGACCCTGGATGGGGAGATCCTCAGATGTGGAATAAGGTGAATCCTCGGTGAATTCATTGGGGAGAAGGAGAGGCTCGCCTTGAGTGTTTGGTGCCACCGCTCGATGATACTGTTCGACTGCGGGTGGTATGCTGTGGTACGAAACATGGCAACACCACAGAGTTGTCTAAAGAGTACGGACTCAAATTGACATCTCTGGTTGGTGGTGAGAAACAGGGGACAGCAGAAGTGAGCAACCCACACCGAGACAAAGGGAGACTGGGATCAACCCAGCAGGTGACACAGTCAATGATCAATACGATATATCAGTAGCCCTGGGATGGGGAATGGGACCAACAACATCGATATGGATGTGCTCGAAACGCACCTTCAGGATGGCAAACTTGCCTGGAGGAAGCTGAGTGTGCCTGCTGACCTTGTTGTACTGGCACAGAATGCACACACGGCTACAAGTGCGACAGTCATGCTTGACGCCAGGCCAGACGAAGTGCACTGTAACCAGCTGCATCGTAGCTCATGGTCCAGGGTGAGCTAAGCCATGCAAGGAGGTAAAGACTCTATGGCAAAGGGTTGCAGGGACCAGGTGGTGAAATGTGCCTGAAGAGGTGTCACAAAGGACAGGGACCGCTAAAACAGGTAGTGTATGGGGGTGGATAGAGAGATATGAGCTGTTGTCTGATTTTATTCGCTGATTTGATTCCCTGTATATCATTGATGACGGCTTGTAGTCGGGGGAGTTCCTCCAGACTCAGCGGTGCAGTTAGCACACAGATGCAGGGAAGGTAGTCTGCCACAACGTTCTCCGTGCCGCAGATATAGCATGCATTGGAAGAGTGTTGACAGGTATAGTCCATATGGCAGAAACGCCTGGGTGGAAAGCCCTTAGCTGGATTATGACTAGTGTCCATAAGTGGTTTGTGATCAGTATAGATCATCAAGGGTCATCGCTCAAGGTCACTATGAAAATGTTTAATTGCCTCGTACACAGGAGTAGCTCACAGTCAAATGGTGACCACTTGCACTGGCTCTTAGTCAGTTTCTTGGAAAAGAAGTGGAGGGGCTGGGTGGAGTAGGCAGTGTGCTGCTGTAAAACAGCCCCCACAGCTGAGTCACTGGCATCAGTCATGATCAAGACATGGGCCTCAGCGTCAGGGTGGGCGAGTGTGACAGCTTTTGCGAGGGCAGTTTTAAGGTTACCAAAAGTGTTGAGCATCGGTTGGGTCCAATCCATCTTCCATTTTCCAGTCATGTTTATGCTAGAAAGAGATCAGTGAGGGCCATTTGGACAGAGGCAGCTTGAGGAATATGGCGGTGGTAAAAGTTTTGTCATACCCAGAAAATGACGGATCTGAGCATAATGGCGAGGGAGAGGAAGTTCAGGTACAATTTCGACACAAGAACTTGTGGGTTGGAGGCCATCGGCAGAGACGTAATGGCCGACGATGGTAACAGATGTGGAACAAGGTTGAGATTTATCATGGTTGATCAATATGCCATTGGCAGCAAGGGCCAAACAGTTTGCATCAGACTGAACTTGATGCTCCTCAGTGGAGGAAGAAAAGACAAGGATATCGTCTATGTAAGCGTAGGTGAAAGGCAGAGGGAGCAAAATGGAATCAATGAACTGCTGCCAAGTCTGCGCCTCATTTTTCAGTACATAAGTCATGTAACAGTATTCAAATAGGCCGAAGGGTGTGATGGTGGCCATCTTCAGAATATCCAGTGGATGCATAGGAATCTGGTGATACATATTAGAACAATCCAATATGGTGAAAAAGGGAGAACCATGAAGCAATTGTGTGAAATCTTGGATATGTGGTATGGGATAGATATGAATAATCGGGTGAGCATTAAGGGACCTGTAGTCCCCACACATGCATAAGGCGTCGCCATTTTTAGGAACAAGGTGAATAGGGGAAGACCAGTTGCTATCAGACAGGCAGAGGACGCTCAAAGCCAACAGGTCCTGAACGATCTCCTTGGTGCGCAGAAGTTTGGAAGCATTAAGGTGGCTGACCTTGTGATGAACAGATGGGCCATCGCTGGTGCGAATCTCATGGCAAAAGCCATTACTAATGGCCGATAATCACATAGGGAAGTCGGCATGAGGGGTCATGAAGGTATCCAAAGGCAACAATGGTTCAATGACCTTGATGGACTGGGACAATGTAGGCAGGGCATAGGCTGCAGCTGGTGATGGAAGGCTCGATCCAGGAGTGAAGTGGCGTGAAGGATCAGAAGAGATGCATGCAGCCGTGCCTTGGAAATTCGGCTGCGGTGATGTGAAAAAAACAGCAGGTGGTGGAGGGCTTAACACTGGAGCAGGTTGGCGAGAAGACTCTGTAGGGGCATGTGCTGGGCCGACTCACTGTGGGGCTGCAGATAGGTGATGTATCGTACACTCTGCATGTGACAATTTAGCAGAGGCAGAGATCATCCTGGGTGTGGAGTTTGCCAATCAGAGAGCCGTGTGGTTATGCACTCTACCAGGGAAGCACACGTGGAAAGTGTAGCCAAGGAGGTGGAGAGAGAAGTGGTGCTGAACTTGAGTGTGCATGGAACTATAGCGCCAGACACTTATCAGAGAGTAGCGGCCTGCAGGTCTGGTGAAAGTTCGTAATGGTGTAGAAGATCCAACCTGATCAGGGGTTCATCCACGTTGGGAGGTCCAAGGGAAGGTGTGAACTGGTGGGCGGTGAAGTGACATCTTGATGGAGCCTTGGACCACAATGGGAGAACAGTTGGTGGCAATCAAGGAGAGGGTAGAGGGGGATAGCACATCGACAGCATGCTTGGCCGGGATGACGCTAACGTCAGAGACAGTGTTGACGAGAAAGTGGATGCTGGTCGAGATATCTGTGGCATAGAGGTGTCATGTCGCGGAAGCAGATGGTGCAGCATCAGAAGATAGGTGCTGTGAAGGTATGTGGTGGGACATGGTACCTAAACATGGCCACCAGTCTCGTTTGGGTAGGTACACGACACGGGGCAGTTGTGGGCGGTGTCCCCATAAGTAGCATGGAACCAGCACAGTGGGTAAACCGGTTGGCCTGCTGCCACGGTGCGGGTGGGGGTTTTGACCGACTGCGGTGGGGCCAGAAGCCTATCGGGCCACTGCTCGAGCAACGTCGGCTGCTGTTGAGAACCCGTTGGCAGCACATCCCATAGGCTGCTAGGTGGCAGCTACTGACAGGCTGCAGCAGCGCTGAGGTGAGAGTGCCGGCATCTCCTAACCGAGCATGGAACCAGTGGCACAGTTGTGCCAACTGAGGATGGTGGAGATGTCATTCGTGACAGGCAGTGACATGTGATGAATAATAGCGAAGCCTGATCCGCCATGCACAATCAAATCTCGAGTGAGTCAGCGACGTGTGACAGTAGATGAAGCTGCAGATCTGAAGGTGTTTTGACCATCCACATCGTCCAAAGTGCAGTGTCAGACAATGCTTGGTCATTGATTAAAGCACGTAGACACTGCCAAAGTTGTGAAGGGGTGCAGTCTTCACGATGTTCCTCATGAATAATGAGATGGATAGCCTCTGCCAGAGGGTGAGAAAGGCACTTGATAAGCAGTGATTTAGTGGTCGAATATTTATGTCAGGCAGGTGATGAGAGGAGCAAGTTGCTGATATGGTCCGTATGTGCCTGGAGATTTCTCATCAGGCAGACAAAATGGGAACCATCATCAGAAGTGCTGTGGATGACCAGGAGGTGGTCCACTAAGGCAAACCAAGTTTTTGGATTGTCTTTTTGCAATGCAGGTAGCTTAGGGAACCTGCCTGGTAGCACATGTTGAGGCAGCACCAGCAGATGGAGATAGGTGTGGGCAGAGCAGGATGCCTCCGACACCAAAAGTGCAGTAGAGGTGAGTGGTGCGTCCCCAGAGGTCTGGGTGGGGTGGTGGCCGCAAGCAGCACATGATACAGAGTGGGCGGAGGAGGCAACATGGGTATAAATTGGCGAGGTGTGTCCAACCAGCAAGCCTGACGAGGAGCCCGACACGAGTGTATCAGCTGGTGCTGTAGCAACAGTGGGCAGGGTGTGGGTATGGTGGAGCCGTGGGGGTGGCAGACTCAGTAACTGGTGTGGATGGAATGGCTGGCGCCATTATGAAAGTGAGTGGAAGGCGAACGTGGTGCAATCACAGTGCGACGGTTGTCGAAAACAGCGCTGTCGAGGCGACTGGCACCACCGAAACGGTGTGCAGGGGTGGGGGTGCTGCAACACTATGTAAATGAGTATGTGGTATCCCATGTATAGACATGTTCGATTCACAGTTCTGAAAATTTGCAGGTACATCAAGCGATCCCGAAGGTAATAATGAACATGAAGGATGAACCACAATGTCTTTAACTGAAAGGTCCTCTAAGTTATGGTTATGTGGTGGGCACTGTCCATATTGTGGCCATTGTACTGCCACACTGAACAGTGGCCGTGTTGAGGTGGGTAAGGTTAGATACTGCTGGCATGACTGGGCATAAATAACTGTTCACTTTTAACCAAGTTCAAACGAGGTACACTTGTCCACTCGTGGGCCTGTTACTCTTGCTCCGAAAGTCATAGGTAGATCCACTGTAGCGGAAACAATGCAGTCCGGCACATGATGTTAATGAATGATGAAAACAAGCACAAATAATGCTGCAAGAGATGTTGACGGTGTTGGGGTCACCACTGTGGTTATCACGGAAGGTTACTTGAGATATAACACACTTAATAGTGAATACACATTTATTGGTCATTCGTACATATAACAAATGTGGCAGTTGAACATGTTATGCATTGAAAGTTCACACAATAACATACTAGTTCAAAGAAGGAGGGTGCCAAAGTTAGGGCACTCTGCACCAGAGACAACACAGACCAATATGAGATATGCAGGAAGAGAGACAATGGGGTTTTGGAAGGTACTGTCAGAGATGTGCAGCCATACTGATTCCAGTCCTGTGGCCTACTGCATGACATTATTCGTTTGGGGATTCATGGTGCAAACAGCCTGATTGTGGTGGTCCCACAGATTCTCAATTGGGTTTAATGCTTTACACATCAGACACTTAGAACAATATTGGATCTAGGACCTTTTACCTGTTATTCTGGGCGACTTTTCCAAAATCTACACCTTGTCCTAGACCTATGCAGTCCTTTTCCTTTACCCTTCTTCCTTCCCCTTCAACTCTTCTGCCTGAAGAATGAACCACTGGCTCTGAAAGTTTGCCTAATTATAACCTCCTTTAATGTGTGTGTTCTGCCGCCACTTGGTAAATAGATTTTTTAATCTATTCAATTACATTGTAAACACCTTGTCCTAGACCTATGCAGTCCTTTTCCATTACCCCTCTTCCTTCCTCTTCAACTCTTCTGCCTGAAGAATGAACCACTGGCTCTGAAAGTTTGCCTAATTATAACCTCCTTTAATGTGTGTGTTCTGCCGCCACTTGGTAAGTAGATTTTTTAATCTATTCAATTACATTGTAAACTCCATGTAGGGGTGGACATGATCCACAAAAAAAGATGCATACTTGTGTTGATCCACTGTGCCTCCTAGAATGATGAGATTACCCAGGGAAAGCTAAAGAAACATTCCCCAGACCATAATTCTCCTCATCTGGCCTGGACTCTTCCAACGGTTGTTACAGGGTGTTTTCTTTCAGAAGTTTCACATCCTACACACCAACGACCATCTGTTTGATGGAGTACCTGAAAAGGCAACCTGCCACCACTCAGTGGACATCCAGTTCTGGTACAGACAAGCCAATTCAGCCTTCACTGCTAATGTATCTATTGAACTTGTTGTCACATTGTCTACTTTCAACTGCTTCCATGAGCACAGCATCCCAAGTATTCTTGTATGTTTAACAGGTTGTGCTTGGCTGCCATTGAGTTTTCCATATAACTGTATTTAAGGTGATGATGATGATAGACTGGCCCACAAAACTTGTGCCACACTCACAAAGGATATTTTAAATTCCTGGCATTCTCAGGCTGAGATACCTTTAATTTTCCTTGGTGACTGAAAGACTGATCTGACTTCTTGCCTGTTTAGGACTCAACATATCTTACTATTTGTTGCCCCACAGAATGGAAGCTGCACTATGTATTGGTCCTCTTACATTGTTTTAACAGTGTTGTGTCTTGGTTTCCTTGACAGCACTGAGCTAATATCACGGACAGAATACTCATCAGATAGTTAATCACAGAGAAGAAGAGGTCTTTATCTGAAATAATACTAACTCTGTGTAGTAAGGTGCTCAGCATAGCTCTCTTCTGAGAGGATGGCAAAAGCTAGTTCATTGAGATACAGGTCTGTATGTGTCAGTTTTCTGTACACAGAATGGCCAAGTCATCCATCGTTTGAAAAAAGTATCCAGGAACGTTAACTTTGTGTGCTTCTCCAATTTCACAGTAAAGCTTATGTTAGGATGTACGTCATTCAAATGGTCAACAAACTGATGCAGTGTCTCACTGACATGTGGCCAGATTAAAAACATATCACCTACATACTGATGACGCAGGATGGACGGAAAGGAGCACTGTTCAACAGTCGTTATTCAAAATCTTCCACAAAAAATTTAGCTATGGCTGCTGACAATGGTGTACCCATGGCTGTCTAATCACATCAATTTCCACCCTAAAAAAAGTAAGTAGTCTTTAAAGTGTGCCAAAATAATTTCAAAATTTCAGGGAAGAATGAGTGACGAACAATTTTAATGTATTTCCACTGGTACCTTTGTGAACAGGGAGTCTGTGTCGAGGTTGACCATGACTTCGTTTCAGCCTATCCTCATCTGCTTTATGATGTCAACATTATTATGAAAAGGAAAGACTGCTAATCACTGTAAAACTGGCATGCTGATGGCATGTTGAGATGCAGATAGGCAAAATGCAAATACTGCTACAAATTGAGCTTTCGAACAAGACCTCCTTCAGAAAAGCAAACACACACATTCACAAAAGCAGGCACATCACACACATGTGACCACTGTCTCTGCTTGCTGCAGCCAGAATGCAAGTCTCATGTTGAATGGAAGCAGCAATGCAGAATGGAGTGGGAAGGGGGAGAGATATGATGGTATTGGCAGAGGAGGGGGGGGGGGGGGGGAGAGGGGGAAGAAGAGCACTGTCTCGCTGAGAATTCAGGGACTACAGAGCAGCAGGACAAAGCTGCCAGTCATAGCATCAGGAGTCTGTGGTGAGGGAAGGGTGGAGGGGGGAGGGGGGGCGATCGAGAGTGGAAAATGAGAGGAGAAGGGAAGGGGAATGATTAGTGGGTGTGTTGACAGAGCAGCACACAATGTGAGGGGACATGCATTGGGAGGAGATGATGCAACAGAAGGGCAAAAACTGTTAGGTGGGGGGTCTTGAGGCCAGGATAATTTCAGAGTGGAGAATACATTGTAATGATAACTCCTATCTGTGCAGTTCAAGAAGTTGGTAATGGAGGGGAGGATACAAACGGTCTAGGTTGTGAAGCAGCCATTAAAATCAAGAGTGTTATGCTCAGCTGCATGTTGTGCCAGAGGGTGGTTCACTCTGCTCTTTGGTACAGCTTGGCAGTAGTCATTCAACCTGGTGGACAGCTGATTGGTAGTCATACCAGTATAGAAAGCTGTGCCGCAATTGCGTCAGAGCTGGTGTATGTCAGGGCTGATTTCAGAGGTGCCCCAGATTATGATTGGTAGGATAAGCCTGTAACAGGACTGAAATAGGAAGTGGTAGGTTGGTGGTTTGGTCAGATCTTGCAACTGGGTTTTCTACATTGATACAATGAATGTGGAAAGGGGTTGCGATTAGGTGTGGCATATGGATGGACTGGGATGTTGTGAAGGTTGGGTGGGAAATGGAACACCGCTTTAGGAGGGGTGGGAAGGATCTTAGGTAGGATGTCCCTCACATCAGGGCATGGAAATAGAAAATCAAAGCCCTGACAAAGAATGTTGTTCAGTTGTTCCAGTCCAGAGTGGTATTGGGTTATGAATGGGGCACTCCTTTGTACCTGTTTTTCCCCAGAGGATGTGTGTGTTTCCTTTTCTGAAGAAGGCCCTGGCTGAAAGCTCACTGATTAACAGTTTTTTTTTTGTGCCTCTCTGCAACTCAATATGCCATCTTTATGGTGAGTAGCAATATATTATTTTCATAATATTGTTGATATTACAACTAGACTTCCCATTGCTATGATATGAACAAGTATTTTTGAGTTATTAATATGATGTCTCCAGATGGCATCTTTGTGTAATTTAGACAGACCATATAACCTCAATAGCCTACGTGCTCTTGGCTTAAATTAGCACTCATGTCTTCCTACCAAGTGAAAATGTGGGATCCGATAACCTGCAGTACTGATGATAACCATAGCACTCCTCTGTCAGTTGACAGGACAATTAACTCTTCATCCTTCTCCAACAATTTCAGTCCTTGTTCCACCACACCACTCTGTCCATTTTGGACTTAAGGGACTTATCTGTCACTAAAATCTGGCTCATAGCAAGCCTGATCTCATCTGCTGCTTCTTGAGGAAGATACCACAACACCTGTTCTGCATCACTGATAATCTCAGCCAGTGGTAGTTTTTATGGAGCTGGAGCAAAGTCAGTCCTTTATTGAGAACCAAAATGGTGGCTTCATCAAGTTCCTTGTTGGTGAAGTTGATGACAGTGCAGCAAATGCTACTATAGCCAACACTTCCTTTTTCACTGTTAAGGTGCTCAAATTTATCAGCCTGTTTCGCCATTGTCTTGTTGAAATTAGCTCGTTCATGTGCAACTGAAGTCATGTCTCACAATTTTGAGTTCCTAGGTGAGAGAGCTGCAAACAGAAGGTGCGGCAAATAAATAAGAAGTAAGCATTAGAGTCAAGTTCACACCTAATATGATGTGTCCTCTCCTTGACAATAGTATGGGTTGTCTTTGAAGAAATTCTGTTCACTGTGGCAGTCCAGATGTGGTGTTTGATGACTGCAAATTTCAGTATAATGTTCTTGACATGGCAGCATTGTAGAAAAGTCAAATTACTCAGCAGCTGTGACTGTTCCAGGTGCAGCTTTCCCAACTGATGAATGCTGCATGCTATGTCATTCACACAGAGGATATTAATATGGCTACAAAGGCTTTTTCAATGAAGTTCTTGCATAGAATGTTGCCAAGCTCTCAATGAAAGCCTATATCATCACCTCCAGGTCCTAAATCTGGCAGTCATGAAATTGGTGAGGATCACACTTTTAGGCCTAGATGGCGGCATCAAATTGAGTGGATTATACCATGATGACAACATGAAAAATACTGAGGTGGTGCTCTAACATTTTTGACAATTAAGAGTGTGTGAAGTGTATATGCAAACTTCACACTTCTCTTATACGAGTCGACTTACTTGGTGTATACAGCCGATCTTCTTCTCTGGATAGCCGGCTTCTGGACATTTTTGATGATTAAGAGTGTGTGCGACAGTGGAAGGCAGAGTTTACACGGAAATTCTCAAAACACTACATATTCCCCCCTTCAGATTGGACACGTGATATTTTATACATAATCATTATGTACATAGCATCACTCACAACAACATTTCATATCATAACAATATACTTTTCGCATACATGTTTCTACATACCTCTTTCACTTCAACAACAATCTTTTTTTTTCTTTCTCTAGAACAATCTTTAGCTGAGCGTTCCTTCATTCTGTTATTATTTCACCTTGACATCAATACCTGAACATTTTTTCATGTTTTTAGTCATCTTTTATAATATTGAAGAATTGTGAGGACTCTTTCCTTATTTCGAATTGTAAATTGCAGGTGTTCATGACATTTGAGTATTCTATTATTTATATCCTTTGTACTACCTTTTCTTTGTATGTACTAGTTTCATTATCTGTTGTAGTTTGGAGGAACTCTGGGCAAAATGAAAGTGTTCTTTTGGCACTCATGAACTTACATAAAACATAATAATGCTCATTGTGCATAGAATTCAAACTTTCCAGAATAATCCCTACAAAATTTTGTGACTTGTCGTAACATTGTCCCTTTCCCTAGGATCAGTACCTGCACCGTGCTTGTGGGTTGACCATATGAGAGCACTTCCTCTTTCCATTTTTGGGTAGGTACGCCCCACTATAAAACACTCCTATTTTTTCAGGTCACAGGTCTTTCCTATCTCCAAATAGGTACGCCTGCCGCATATACTTAGGAAATTCTGTGTATGCCACCCTTATCCTGTCTGAGTAGGTCTCATGGTTCATTAGCCCAGTATACATTCCTATGTATACTATAATTTAGTATTTTCTGGTATAGTTACAAATGTATTCAACACTTCACATATTCTTCTTAATACTTCATCTAATCCCTAGAGTTCTCGTCTACTTACCAACTTCTATGCTTCCAGTAGATACCATGTCTGTATACACTATTCAATAGATAATTTGCTTACTTAGGATATTCCAGTCCCACTAGCCTACAATTCGTCACTTTATCAGAGTATTTATTATACTGACTTTTTTCTAAGATGACTACCATGACCAATTCCACTCTTACTTGTGGGTTTTTTTCCCCTTCTTATGTGTATATGTGTATTCAATGTAGAATCGTCCTAGTTTTTAGATATACATATATATCTGTGTGTGTGTTGAAAGATAAGATGTAGGTTATTAGAAACCACGGAAAGCAGGAAGGACTTCTTTGATAGAAGTGGAGGAATATGGAAAGAGGGAAAAATAGATAGGTCCTCAAATGAGAAGTAAGAAAGGAAATAAATGGAAATGGTTGCTAAGATTGAAGAAGAGAAAGAAGATAGCCCCAAAGACAGGAAAATATTCCCACCCAGTTTCCCCCAGGATCCCTACCTCGTAGATGCTTCAGTGGGACACTGGAGGAGGTTTGGTGTTAAATCGTCTCCTACAGAACGGACATTCCCACCTTCACTTTTGAGGTCCCGAAGGAAATATTAGCAACCCTATGGAAATGGCAAGTGAGGAAGAAGCAGGCACACTTGTTTGTGAGGGTTGTTTGAAACATGTGATGTGTGTTTTGTGTTAGTCATGATTTATGTGTTCTTGTAAACCATGCTTTATTCACAATACCCCCCCCCCCCTTTCAAAACTGATACAAACCCTACCATCTACATCACATCTCATAAAAGGTATAAAATAATCTACACAAAATATAAAATTATACACTAAAGTCTAACAGTCATTCAGTTCGTCACACTATATTATATTTTACACAAACATAAATTCTTATTCCATTTATTTCATGTCTAGAGATCACTTTCTTTCTTATTCTGTGATTCTCCTAAGTTGTAGTCATATCCAGTTTTCTAGGAGATAAGATTATAGGATAGTTTACAATTTTAGTATAGATTACAGAATAGTTTAAGATTTGAAGGGAATTCGGTATGGGAAAACTATTTTGGAAGAAACACCGAAAACAACTCAGGATCTGACGGTCGTCCTTGGGGGATATGTGACTCCGCCCAGGTCCCATGGATCTGATATTAAATTTTCTTGTGCACTGGCAGACCAGTATTTCTCTTTAAACTTCTTTTGAAAGTCTCCCCACTGTAAATCAGTCACCCACATGTTCCTGATGTTACTCTCTTTGTAACTTTTCTTTCTATAACTTCTTAGACTTGTTCTTAGATTTGTACTTACATTTACGATATCAGATCTTGCTATTTTCTCTTTAAAGCTTCTTTCTACATTATCCACTTGTGTACTTACACCTGCAATTTGCGATTGGATTATCAGCATTAACTTATCTTGCTTTTCAACACTCTCTTTTAAAGCATACAATCTCTGCTTTACAGCATCAAACTTAACATTGCATACATTTTCAAATGACCCTAACTTTTCATTGATTTCTGAGCTTGAGCTTGATTCTGAGCTTTCCATCAATATCAGATTCTAACTTTTTAGCTACATCTTGTAATTGATCATTCTGCTTCAGACTAAAGTCAGTGAACAGTTTATTTACATGAATGTCCAATGAATTGGTTAATTCTTTCTTTAAGTCTAGTTTAAAATCCTCTACTTTACTATTTAAGGTGTTAAATTCAGTATTTAAAGCATCCATGCCTTTGCATAGATTACTAAATTCTCTGCTTTGTGAGTCCATCTTGGCATTTAACAAACCTAGATTTGCCGCCTGACTATTTAAGACTTCCCTTTGAGCATTGAAAGTTGCACTCTGGGCATCTAGTTTAGAATTTAATTGCAGACTCTGAGCATTTAAAGCTTCATTTAATTGAGCATTTACTGAGTCTAACTTATGATTCTGAGCTTTGATTAGATTTACTAACTCAGACCAGTCAGGCCCTTCTCATAGCCATGGCTTGTTCTGATGTCTTTCTAACTTTCTGATTGGGATCCATGATTTTACAAGCTTTAGACCTTGTGAGCATTTAAAAATTACCTTTAAGTATAATAACTACACTAATAAAGTTTATTAAATAGTTTTATCACTTCTTGCTAAGGTACTTAAGTTCTGTTTTGTACTCACCCGGCATAGAATCAGGGCTGCATCGATGAGTGGATGTGTAACTACCACCGGTGAACAGCAACTGGTGCCTGCAGCATCGGATGTTGGTTTCTGCGTCCACATCCCCGCAATGTGTGTGAGATTGGTATACTCCCTTCTTAATCAGAGTGATCTCGGCATATATCTTCTTAAAGAAATGCACTGGATCTTCTTCACTATTTCTCAATTCAAATTTTTTCTTTTTTGAATACTCGGTCATGTTCCGAAGTCTCAGAGCAAAATCTTTATTGCATTTGGTTTGGTTGCTATGGCAACATACAACATACACCTTTCTCATTTTTGGTTTTAAAATTCCTGTGTTTCAAGTCCTGTCATGGTCACCACATTCTAACATTTTTGACGACTAAAGTGTGTGAAGTGTATGTGCTAACTTCCCACTTCTCTTATACGAGTCGACTTACTTGCTGTATACAGCCGATCTTCTTCTCTCGATAGCCAGTTTCTGGAATCTCTACAAACTTCTTCTCTGAAGAATGATCCTAGTTACAGGAACTTTAAAGACTCTCACACCACTTGCGAAATAATTCGATACTCGAAGAATACTTTTCAATAACTATTGGTATATTTGAGATTCATGAGAACAAAATTCACACTTTGCACATAAACATTTAACTTATTGTAAGTATCTTGTATCATCTCACATTAGAAACAGATTTAAGTCCATTAAGAAAAGAGTTTGCTTTACGACCATGTCTCTACTGCAGACATATCGTAAAATATGTTTTGCCTCCAGCAAGTCCAAGATAAGAGTTTTTCACAATTCTGAATCTCAATTGTTCTTTTTTCACTAACAGTACAAACAGCACAGAAGTTCCTTGGTTCTTCCGTGTGCTTTCACTACAACTTGTCGGTGCCGTTCAACCGCCACGTCGACCTTTTGCTCACAACTGATTTCACACCTGCACACACAGACACGTGACACACAGTAGGTAGGGTTCCTTTCTCCCACTCACATCTAAAATATTGTGTGTTTGTGATGGTGGAAGGCCGAGTGGTTCTAGAATTTATGCAGAAATTCTCAAAACACTACAGTGCAGACTGGTTGCATTTACAAATTTTCTTTTTTGCTCCAATAATTAATGTGGCATCCTTTGTAAATCACTAAAAACTGTGAAGTTATGCATTAACATCACGTGGTGAGAGTATAGAATAGCTGGACATGGCCTGGAAGTGGGGAGTCAGACTGTGAATTCATGGGAGCACAGACTATGTTAGCAGTAATAGTGAAAGCCTATGTTAAGATATTGTACCACAATACCATCAGAACTATCAAGAACTAAAGTAATGTAAAGACAATGGGGGTAGCAAAATTAAGTACTGCAATAAGGGTATGTGTTTGTAATTAAGCAGTTAGCAATTATTAGATGTATATATTTTGAGACTGTGTTATTGATTAATATCTGGCACCATCAATATTATATATTTGGTGGGAATGACTGCCAATAAATGACAATGCAGTGTGCCAGTGTATTTAATTAATGTGCACACCTCATAATATTCCAATGCACTTCCACCACTTAGAATTTTAAATTCACAGTTGGCATAGACAAGGAGGAGGAGGAAATTGGCTTGGTAAAGAACACACACAACGAAAATTTTTCAGGTGGTAGTAGAAACTATTGATTCACATCTGTATTTAAAACAAAATAAGGAAAATAAAATTAAAAAAAAAAAAAACTTTGTAAAAGTCAGCACATAGCTATACACACATATCGATGCGCAATGTGAATGTAAAATGTGCCATTCCATATCTGTATGCAAATGATCCATGGAAATGAAACAACCTAATAAAAAATAAATCTTTGAATATTACTCAATAAATTTTTTTATAAATATCAGACATGTTAAATTTCATAAATTCTGCTTTGTATTTAAAATGCAGTTAGTGATCTTTTTAAAATTGCTGCAGACAATAGCTTCAAAACTGAAACGTAGTTACCAGAGGTGTGTTTTATACTCGTTTGCTTGTTCAATGCAAATCTCTGATGTTTAAGCACTGGTTCTATTAAAAGTACCCTTAATACATTATGAAGTAGGTCATTTAATGCAGCTATGCAAAACTGGAGCCTTATAAAGCCAAAGCAACTGGCCTCACAATATTTTTAAAGTACTTTCTCACAATATCTTGCATATAAAATTGATGTTTTCAAGGACAGACATATGTTAAAGCAGGCCTGCCTTGAATGAAGTATTGTGGAAATCATAAACTTACTAGATATGTGGTGTATCAAACCTAGAAAAATTTGATGCCAACTTATTTTTGCTCTGAATATTCATGTGTGTATAATTTGAGAAACTTTGAGCTTATTCTGGTGGAGGTAATATTGAGCATTGATTGAATTTAACATTGCATTTCAAGCCTGGAACATTATCCCACTGTTACTGCGTGGGGTGCATGTAAATCTACATGGCAAGTGAACTATGAATGAGTATTTTAATCAATGTTAGATGAAAAGTTGTTTATCGGCTAGTGCTATTATGACATACATCGTAAGACTGAATCATTTTTGAGCATTCTCTGTCATATATGTACATATGTACTTGCAAAGCTGTATCCATCAAATATGTGGGTTGTTAGGGTGTAATCAAGTGCTGATATATAAAGAAAAATAATTCCTTTGAACTTTATTATTTGTATGAGTATCACACTGGATGTGAAATAATGTTTGCTGCAGAGTATGTACAATAGGTTGTGTACTATAAGGACCTGAGAGCTTCAATAGTTCCAAAACAGGAGAGACTGGAGAACCTGCTGCACTTCTGGAATGGGGTCACTGTGGCAGTGATTGTAGGTGAATGTTTCTGATGGCTGAAAGAGTCCTTCTGCCAGGTAATCCTTGTAGTTGAAAACAACAGTGGTGGAGCCTTTGTCCACAGGAAGGATTATAAGGTCGGTATAAGTTTTCAGATGGTGGACTGCAGTTCTTTCAGCAGATGTAAGGTTAGTTTGCATGTTGAGGGATTTGGGGAATGATGGTCAGACAAGGTTCTAGGTTAAGAAATCCTGGAAAGTTAACATGGGGTGATTTGGGGGCAGTGGATGTGGATCATGGTTGGATGGAGGAGTGAACTGAGTCATGCAGGGTTCAACACTGGTCTTTGCTTGAGTCTGATTGGTAGGATTGGTGTTTGCACCATAGGAAGTGGGAGAAGGAGAGAAGGTCTTCAAGTCCTGCATGATTGAATTTGGAAGTGAGGAAAACAGTGAGGCCTTTGGAAAGGACTGATATTTCTGCAAGGATAAACCTTTGGGAGGAAAGGTTTATGACTGTGTTTTGGGTCTGTTTAAGTTCTGGACTCTGTGTGGTGGTGGGAGGGTGTTTTGGAGGGTGAGGTAGATGTAGTAGGTCTGTGAGACAGCGTTTATCAGCTATGAGGGGACGTGGGGGAGGTTTGGAGGTTGTTGCAGAGGTGGTGGACAGCGGCACCCAGGCGGGAGTAGGAAGTGAGCAGGGTGGAGAGTTTTTTGAGGTGGCATTGTGCATGTTGCTCTAGTTCCTGGAGGTCAAGAGTTTCAGTATGTGTTATGGGACCCAGGAAGTCGGGTTGCATAGCAGGAGAATTTTATGGATGGAGAGAAGGTATAGCAAGGAGGTTTGGGCTTGTTGATATGGTTTTGCAGAACTATGTTGGTAGTCCTAAGGATTGGTGGAAACTGAACAGATGGAGGTCACTGTGGAAGGAAGGTTGGCAGTCAGAGTGGCAGCTTGCATCAGTGCATGTACATGTCTGTTGTCTATTTTTGACAAAAGCCCTGTTGGCCGAAAGCTTATTTTGTGACAATCTTCTTCTTGTGCTTATCTGTGACTCAGCAGTTCCACTATATGGTGCGTAGTAACTATCCTTTTCCTAATACTGTTATATTCCATCCTGTATTTTTCATTGTATCATTTACATGTGGTATGTACATATATATTTCGAAATGTTTTCTAAGCTGAATTTCATTTAGATTTATTGTTTAGTTTATTATTTTTAATCCGCTGATCTTCTAAAGTGTGTAGTTTTCATGAAAGTATTACTAATCAAAATACAGTGAAATGCTGTTTTTGCACTATTAAAGGGACTTCCAAGAAATGGTGTAAAATGTGGAAAAATGTAAAATGTTGGGAATAATGTTTTAAGATGCAACTATTATGTATAGGAAACGTCCTTGCATTCTCGCACTTTGTGTATGATACATATACACAATGGGCATCAAAATACTTGTCGGGGACTTATTTATTATCTAATAAAAACTGCTGGTGGTAACTGGAACTGGTAACAGTTTGGGAAACAGAAACATCTGACTCACTTTCATACATCATAATCTATATTTTTTGAAAGCCTGCAGCTGTCATTCATTATTTAAATAATGAAACACTGCAACAATTATGTATCTTTTAATGAATAGCATGATGTGTTTCGCAAATTTTTTTCACTGTCAGGTGCAAATATTTACATAAGTGTTTTGTGTGGTGTTAGCATATGTGTCGTTCTGCATCCCTTGCAATATAGTTATCTTTTTGAGGTTATCAGGTACTGTGCCTTCTCAGTTACATAGAAAACCACACACACGCAAACTATCATGTACAAAACACCACACACACAAACTATCACTCACATTGTCTGCTTGTGTGTTGTTGTTGTTGTTGTTGTTGTTGTCTTCATTCCTGAGACTGGTTTGATGCAGCTCTCCATGCTACTCTATCCTGTGCAAGCTTCTTCATCTCCCAGTACTTACTGCAACCTATATCCTTCTGAATCTGTTTAGTGTATTCATCTCTTGGTCTCCCTCTACGATTTTTACCCTCCATGCTGCCCTCCAATGCTAAATTTGTGATCCCTTGATGCCTCAGAACATGTCCTACCAACCGGTCCCTTCTTCTTGTCAAGTTGTGCCACAAACTCCTCTTCTCCCCAGTTCTATTCAATACCTCCTCATTAGGTATGTGATTTACCCACCTAATCTTCAGCATTCTTCTGTAGCACCACATTTTGAAAGCTTCTATTCTCGTCTTGTCCAAACTATTTATCGTCCATGTTTCACTTCCATACATGGCTACACTCCATACGAAATACTGCTTGTGTAACATCACAAAAAATATATACGTAAATACTGCACTTGAGAATGAGAATAAATTCTTGAAATACATTTTGCTCAGCTGAAAAAATATGTAACTTGTGCTGTGTTTAAACCAACAGGCTTAGAATAAAAACCAATAACATCTGAGCAACTCAGTGAGTGAAGGAGTCGACTACCGCTACTAGTAGCCAAACAATGAGACAAACTAAATATAGTTTGACAAGGTATCACTACCATCACAACAATCACAAAACTGTGCTGCACAGCAAAGACAATTTGGAAATGGTTGTGATTGGTGATGTCATTTTTATTCGAATGAACCTAGTGACACCCATCAGCCACAACATCAAGTGGAGCTTGGCAGCGGCAGGAGATACTGCATGGATTGTTCCAAATTTTACTCATTTACCAATTCAAACCTGGTGAGCAGAGTGCTCGGGTGTCAAAAAACGTAACTATGTAACGTTTGTAAACACTGCTTGACAGCCAACGCCATGCCAGCATCATTTTTTTGTCCATGCAGGATACAGTGGCCGATGCGCAGTGACCAGTTCTCATCCAAAGCACTGGGCAAGTTCATTGGTTTGTTCAGAAGGGGAGGCTGTCAAGCATTTGCCACCTTTCTGCTGGTCAGTAATGACAGAGGTGCATACCCTGTGATTTTTCTAAAACAATTTTAAAGAAACTCATCATCATCTTCATTTCCCCTCTATCCAACATCTGGTCAGGTTGGGGTATCCATGGTACTTCACCACTTTACTCAGTCTTTCCACCGTTCTTCTTCCACAATTTGGTTCCATAGCAGCTTTCTCCTCCTTAAACTTATCTTTATTTTATCAGTTCATCTTGCTCTCTGTCTTCCTCTTGGCCTCCTTCCCTCACTCTTGAACTCCATCATTCTTCTTGGTATTCTTCCCTTTCCCATCCTCTTCACATGCTCAAACCATTTTAATCTATTCTTTTCAATTTTCTCAGTCAACTTCTCCTTTCCTTCTTAACATCTTCACTTTTCACTCTGTCTCTCCTCATCTTCCCTAGCATACTTCTCAGAAACTTCATTTCACTGGATTTTATCCTGCCCTCCTCTCTTCTAGTCATAGTCCAAGTCTCTGAGCTGTAAATTAGTATGGGTGTGAAGTAAGTCTTGTACAGCACCAGCTTGCACCTCACTGGCACTCCCCTTCCCCACTGCAAGCCCCTCACATACTGTTAGAATGTACTACTCTGTTGTATTCTTTTGCTAATTTCTGTCTCCAAATGAGCATTCCCCATTAGGACACTTCCCAAATATGTAAAGTAGTCAACTATTTCAATATCCCATCCCTTGATATGAATTTGTCCCTTGCCCTTACCACCTTCTCTGCACTAAATTTCATTCCATATTTCTTGACCTTATCATTTAGGATGTCTATTCATTTTTGTACCTCCTTACTGCTTGTTCCCCACACCACAATACCATCAGAAAATACACTCCTGGAAATGGAAAAAAGAACACATTGACACCGGTGTGTCAGACCCACCATACTTGCTCCGGACACTGCGAGAGGGCTGTACAAGCAATGATCACACGCACGGCACAGCGGACACACCAGGAACCGCGGTGTTGGCCGTCGAATGGCGCTAGCTGCGCAGCATTTGTGCACCGCCGCCGTCAGTGTCAGCCAGTTTGCCGTGGCATACGGAGCTCCATCGCAGTCTTTAACACTGGTAGCATGCCGCAACAGCGTGGACGTGAACCGTATGTGCAGTTGACGGACTTTGAGCGAGGGCGTATAGTGGGCATTCGGGAGGCCGGGTGGACGTACCGCCGAATTGCTCAACACGTGGGGCGTGAGGTCTCCACAGTACATCGATGTTGTCGCCAGTGGTCGGCGGAAGGTGCACGTGCCCGTCGACCTGGGACCGGACCGCAGCGACACACGGATGCACGCCAAGACCGTAGGATCCTACGCAGTGCCGTAGGGGACCTCACTGCCACTTCCCAGCAAATTAGGGACACTGTTGCTCCTGGGGTATCGGCGAGGACCATTCGCAACCGTCTCCATGAAGATGGGCTACGGTCCCGCACACCGTTAGGCCGTCTTCCGCTCACGCCCCAACATCGTGCAGCCCGCCTCCAGTGGTGTCGCGCCAGGCGTGAATGGAGGGACGAATGGAGACGTGTCGTCTTCAGCGATGAGAGTCGCTTCTGCCTTGGTGCCAATGATGGTCGTATGCGTGTTTGGCACCGTGCAGGTGAGCGCCACAATCAGGACTGCATACGACCGAGGCACACAGGGCCAACACCCGGCATCATGGTGTGGGGAGCGATCTCCTACACTGGCCGTACACCACTGGTGATCGTCGAGGGGACACTGAATACTGCACGGTACATCCAAACCGTCATCGAACCCATTGTTCTACCATTCCTAGACCGGCAAGGGAACTTGCGGTTCCAACAGGACAATGCACGTCCGCATGCATCCCGTGCCACCCAACGTGCTCTAGAAGGTGTAAGTCAACTACCCTGGCCAGCAAGATCTCCGGATCTGTCCCCCATTGAGCATGTTTGGGACTGGATGAAGCGTCGTCTCACGCGGTCTGCACGTCCAGCACGAACGCTGGTCCAACTGAGGCGCCAAGTGGAAATGGCATGGCAAGCCGTTCCACAGGACTACATCCAGCATCTCTACGATCGTCTCCATGGGAGAATAGCAGCCTGCATTGCTGCGAAAGGTGGATATACACTGTACCAGTGCCGACATTGTGCATGCTCTGTTGCCTGTGTCTATGTGCCTGTGGTTCTGTCAGTGTAATCATGTGATGTATCTGACCCCAGGAATGTGTCAATAAAGTTTCCCCTTCATGGGACAATGAATTCACGGTGTTCTTATTTCAATTTCCAGGAGTGTAGTAACAGCTTCATCTCCCTTCCTCTGTGGGCTTCTTTCATCTCTTTGACTATTTCATCTATCACCATTATAAATAGTAGTGGTGATATCACACTTCCATGTCTTAGTCCCTTGTCTCAGAGAAACTATTTGGTAAAAATATTTCATTTTTGCTTTACTTGTAGCTTTTCATGTCACGCTCATTGTGATGTGTCCATAATTTCATTAGTGGTCACAGTTATTACGATATTTACACGGAAGTAAGTCACTGGAAGAAATTCAAAAAAGTTTGTATGGAAAAATAGGGGTCACTATGGTTTTGTGTTTGGTGCACATAATATGTTGCTGCATATGAAATTTAGCTAATGTACCAAATTTTTCTTTAGACTTGGGTGGAGGTCTCTGTCTGTCACAAATCTCGAGAAAATTGGTCTGACATAGTGCACTCATTTGTGATCATGCTGCACCAGTGATAAAAACAACGGTGAAATATCTATAACATTCCTCATATTTCATGAACAGTTTGAGATATCAAAATGATGCTTTGGCAAATGATATCATGCAAAGAGGAGAGTATTTTTCCATATGGTTATTGTGCAATACTTTATTATCTGCCATGTTATTCCACTAACTACAGACTTTTTTGGCGAAAGAATGTTGTTTTATAGGGCCATCGATAGATGGTGAAATGAGAAATTCTATGGGTTTTGAAACAACATGAGTGAAGTCATCACTTGTTTATTTTGAACCAAGGCTGTGCTTTTCCATAAGATGCTAACCTTACTTTTCCTCAGTACCTCACTTAACATATTTGATAAACCACCGTTTCAGAATTCTCTCGCAATTGCATCTGCACAACATGTTAGTGAGGTGAGACTATTTAATTTCTGCTGTATTTTGGAAAAAGAAGCAAATTTTAACATGGAAGGAAGTGAAATGTGTAGGTTTTAATCAAAATTTGCTACTCGTGACATTTCCCTGAAAGTTACAAATGGTTAACAAGCCAAGAAAAAATAATTTGCTGCATTTTCTGTGGAATTCTTTTTAGATACTAACCAAAGAAGAGATGGCAGGTATTTTTGAATGATCACCATGCAAGTGTGGCCATGAAGAAGCCCCACTTAATATTTACAAGAAATGTGAGCATAGGCACTTGGCATTTTCCCTACAGTGCCTGTCTGCAGCCCCCACCACTAATTCTCTCCATATGCATATCCTGCCATCTGCACATCTACCAGCCATGGTATTCTGCATGCACCATAAGTCAGTATTTTATCCACAAATATTTTTTCATAAGGCATAAATTGTGGGAAATTTATACATATGTTAATGCAAAACCGGGTGCGAATTAACATTGCAGACAGGAAATTTGATGGGAGCAATAAAAAATTTCATTAACAGTGGGAAAATGTTAATTCCAGGTACATAAAAACAGGGGTGTAATGTATATGTATAACTGAGCTTTTTACCTCAGTACAACTCAGCAAATACTGTGTGATGTAATAGGTATTTGTGAGCTTAGTGACACCAATCATCACAAAAATTGGAATTCTCACTTTCCAAAAATGTTGTTCAAATTCTGTGAAACTCACTAAATTACAAGGTAATTAACAGTAAAGTTTAGAAGCAGTCCCATTGTCCATTGCAGATATTGTCTCTTGGTTGTCAGATAACGATCTTTTCCATTTTACTTTTGTTGGCCTGATTTTTATGCACAAGGTGTCAAACTTCATCAACTGATTAAACTATTAATCATGATTTTTTGCATAGTTTACTGTAATTTTCAATATGGCATTTCTACTTGTAAATACAGTACTCCAAATGCAGATGCGTAAAATGGTTCCTTAACTTTTTCTAACTTGTAGACTAGCAAATATTTCACAAACCAAATTTTTATCAATACTTATGTTCCATCCTGAGTAGCAAAGCTGAACTTAGCAGTTTTTCAAATAATTGTGTAGTTTCTGAAACTACAATTTGTGCACATGACATTCTTTAAATACTCAAACTTCAACTAAAATAGTCAGCCTGTGGCTGTCAAGCATAATATCTAAGTGAAAGTTACACTTGAATGTGAACATGCTAATATCTTTGTGAGGGACCTGATCAACTGAGTAAATCAGAAACATCTACTCCTAGTAACTACATGTGTAACGTCTAAGTAACAAGTATGCATAACATCTATGTGCCAATTCCTTATAACTGTGAAATTATAAATTCAAATAGCTATCATTTAACATCTTGATTTGTATAGTGGTTGATTTGCCAGCTGAGTCTTTCACTGATGTGACTTTGTTGAAAACATTATTGTGCCCACTGTTCTTTTTATTATTCTACCTCTGTGTCAGGCTTTTATTAAGGCATTGATTAGTGTGCCGCTCCATGGAGACGGTGCTGGTATATCTGGAGATAGTAGTGTGGAGATCTTCACCACTATAAGTAGTGCAAATCATTCGCACAATCCCTGAAAACAGTTTTCATCTATTTCATCAAGACATAAAACTATAGGCTGTGAGGACTTGACAGGATATGTAGGTAGGGTAGTGTTCCACAATTATCACAGTCCAGTTTGTTTGTAAGTGCAGAAAAATTGTTGCATTTCATCATTAAAACTTTGTACTGAATTTTTGAACTGAATTATATGTGTGGCTACAATTGATGTTATACAGGGTGGAGCAGAGAAAACACAAGATTTTTGAAACTGCTAGCTCTCAGTGGAGAATGAAGTACTGACTTTGGCTGACCCCTGGTACACTGATCTGACAGCTTAGTTTTAGCTGCTATGAAGCACTGGAACACAGAGCATTTATAAATAATGGCTCTTTGGTCACAGCTCAAAGTCATTTCCACCACAATTTACATGACATACATTGAGGTGCAATTCCAGATTGAAACACCCTGTCCCAGGGGTGAAGCATTTAGTAGTACTGGATCTGTGATGAAGAAAAAAAAACCACCTGGTCTTCCCCATTCAGTCCAAACTCCAGAAAATGCTCACAGAGCAAGAAGGGCAGTTCTTGCTGGCCTGAAATGATTGATCAACAACATGCTGTAGTGCTGGATATGTCATATAATCTTCTTCATCACGTCTTACATGATGATCCCAAATTTTACCCATCCAAAATAATAACCTGCCACCAGCTATGTGAAATGAATTTTGGGCAATATAAAGAATTTTGTGGCATAAGGGATGCCATTTAATGGGAGATGCAGATGTCCAAACAAGGATGAATGACAGAGAAAATTTCCAGCTTAATGGCTATATTACTATCTGGAACTGTCAGTACTGGTGCAAGGTCAGGGTTGTCACATGTTTCCCCAAGTGGAATTCACTGATATTTCCCTGATTTCCAGACAAGTCTTAGCATTTATCCCTGATAAATTTTGAGATCTCAATGGTAAGTAAAGACATAAGCTGACAAAAAAAAGTAATAACTTTTGCATTTCTATCCCATGTGAGTAAAAATCTTAAGTACTAATATCAACATCTTTTGTACCGAACTGTTTTTAGATGGAGAAGACAAGCTAAATAGTTTATGTGTTTCATTAAGACCACAAAACACATTTGGCAACAAAAATATGAATTTCCTCGGAGTCGCAAGAAAGATTTAAAATACCTTCACTGATTCCAGAAATAAACTCAGAAAAATGTAGGTGGCTTGAAAGAAATGTATAAGGTGGGGAAGAGTTGTGTAAACCAACACTATAGATGACTGCCAATAAAATGTTGGTTCTACTATGTTCATTATTGTCAGTTATTACCCACTGTGTTATGTCTATTATTTTACCAGTAATGTGTGACTTTTCTTTCAAGAAATATATGAGTACATAACATACAAACTGCCAGTGACTGCCACAATTTTCTTCTTCTTATCATTCATACTTTCTATTATATAAACTACTTTCAAAGTGCCAAAATGTACTAGAATACATAAAATGTCTATAAGACACCGCACTGAACAATGTACTTGGAGTGAGACATTTGCAATTCCTGAAGTCCTTCACCCATGGACTCTGGCCTACCAAGGAGCACCACAGTCCCAGGTCCATGGATAAGCCATGAAAATCCACCACATTATGCCACACACAAACATATCCGGCCTGTGGGTAGATCAGTGAGAGTAGATCTGACAGGCAGGGCTATCACATTAGTGGGAAACAACAGACTTCAGATCAGCAGAAATGGCCTGCAGTTTTGTCTGTCATGGAAGTCCACTAGTGTGCACAGCTATTCATGAGTCACAGACACCATGTTGATGAAATGAGACTGCAGTGGTCAATCCATGCAACTGAAAACTTGCACAAATATTCTGAGAATCAGTATTAATTAAAATAGGTAGCAACTCACCATAAAGATGATCACTGAGCTGCAGACAGGCATATAGAATAGATAACCACACTCTCACAATTAACTTTTTGGCCACAGCATTTGTCAGAAAATGAGAGCACATACACAATCATGCAGTCTCTCAGACACAACTCATGTAAACTTGACCACCATTTCTGACTGCAGATCTCTGAGAATCAGATCCAAACAAACCACTCCTCACAGCTCCCTGCCTCTCATAGGCAGCTGCCAGGCTAGTGGCAAGAACTGGTGGCAGCACTGGTTGCAAGCTGAGGGGTGTGGTAAGAGGGAGAGAAGCAGTAAGAATGAGGGAGTAGGGAAATGGCGCCCAGCCAGCGATGGAGCATGATTTCTCATACACAAACCACTTCGTCTACTGAGACAAAAATAAATGAGATTTGTCCAGTTTATTTATTTGTTTATTTTTTATATTCGCCTGATTTCCCTGACATGTTTTAAATTCCCTGATTTCCAGGATTTACGACAACCCTGGAGGTGTCAGGGAACCCATATGAGTTACACCAAAAATCTCTCTGCAGCTTTATGGGAGATACAGATGTGGTAACAGTGATGAATGACAAAGAGCTACTTCTGGCCGGATGGCTATGTTAATGTACAAAACTGCTGGTACTAGGCATTGTAAAGGCTACCCAGCCACTGACTTTCATCTGTGCAAATGCGCACAGGTTGCCCGAACTCTTACAGGAATCGTCACCTTAGGGGGCATGAGTAATGAGTGGATGGGCAAATATCTATTAGATAAATTACGTATGTAGATTGTGAACAGCTGGGAATGTGGGTCTCATGGGAAGTGTACGAGGGATAAGCCCTTGCAGTTGCGCTATCCATCTGTGTCCTTGGTGGCTCAGATGGATAGTGTGTCTGCCATGTAAGCAGGAGATCCTGTGTTCAAATCCCGGTTGGGGCACACATTTTCAGCTGTCCCCATTGAGGTATATCAACAACATCTGTTAGCAGCTGAGGGTTTCAATTAATTATCATTTAAAGAATTTAGTAATCTATGTGAAGGCATGGGTGCGCTTATGAATGAATTTGACGCCTTAATATTAGAGCAGAGAATTTAAAAATAGATTTAAAGAATGAATTGACTAATTCCTAGATCATTAATGTAAATAAAACGTAGGCTAAGGTGAAAATAAAAAAATAAAAATATATACGGAGAGATAAAGGTATGAAAAAAGTCGAAAAAGTGTTGGTTTGAGATGAGCTATGTTGATCCTGTGCTGAACTTAGGTTGGTGAACAACGATGGGTACAAAGGTTAGGTAGTTGTGTTGCCTCCAAAACACGTTAAAGGGTGGGGAAATTCAGGAAAATTTCGAAAAAACTGCGTGTAAATGTATTCAAAGGACTGGTTATGTACTGGCAGATTATGAAAATGAGGCTAACAATTGTCTGATGAATAAATAATAACGTTTAAACCTGTGGGAAGCTCACCCTCCACAACCTTTCCAACAAACCTCAACCTCCTCTCATTGCACACAGACCCAGTCTCTCCCATCTACTCAATCTCCCACTTCCAGCTCCACTCCCCCCAACACCTCAAAATTCTAGTCAACACAATCTGGAACCATAACACCCCAATTCAGTAGTTAACCTTTCCTCCAAACCTCTCTCCCAATCCGAAACCTCTGTCCTATCCAAACGCCTCACCTTCAGCCCCACTCCCAGACTCAACCAAACTGCCCTTGGCAAAGATTTACTGTCCTACACTCATAGTCTGTGCTGGAAATATCACTTTCCCACGAAGAAAAATAATTCTGATCCCACTCCTAATGATCCAACTCCCCAAGACACTATCCAAATTGAACCCTGCCTGGAACAGTTCCGTCGTCCATCACAGTGGGACCCACCCCCTCTTCCTCAAAATCACCCTCTCAAAACCTTCCAGGAATTTCTCACTTCCAGCCTTGCCTCTCAATCTTTCTTGAAAAACCTTAATCCTACTCCCAACATCACCACAGCCAAAGCCCAGGCTATCCGTGATCTGAAAGCTGACCAATCCATCATCATTCTTCCGGCTGACAAGGGTTCCACGACCGTGGTACTTGATCGTCGGGAGTATGTGGCTGAGGGACTGCGTCAGCTTTCAGGCAACACTACATACAAAGTTTTCCAAGGGAATCCTGTTCCTGATGTCCAGGCGGAGCTTCAAGGAATCCTCGGAACCTTAGGCCCCCTACAAAACCTTTTACCTGACTCCATCGACCTCCTGACCCCACCGACACCTTCCTACCTTCTACCTACTTCCTAAAATTCACAAATCCAAACATCCCGGCCGCCCCATTGTAACTGGTTACCAAGCCCCCACAGAACATATCTCTGCCTACGTAGATCAACACCTTCAACTCAATACATGCAGTCTCCCATCCTTCATCAAGGACACCAACCACTTTCTCGAACGCCTGGAATCCTTACCCAGACTGTTACCCCCGGAAACCATCCTTGTAACCATTGATGCCACTTCCCTATACACAAATATCCCACATGTCCAGGGCCTCGCTGCAATGGGGCATTTGCATTCACGCCGATCACCTGCCACCCTACCTAAAACCTCTTTCCTCATCACCTTAGCCAGCTTCATCCTGACTCACAACTTCTTCACTTTTGAAGGTCACACTTACCAACAATTAAAGGGAACAGCTGTGGGTACCAGGATGGCCCCCTCATATGCCAACCTATTTATGGATCGCTTAGAGGAAGCCTTCTTGGTTACCCAAGCCTGCCAACCCGAAGTTTGGTACAGATTTATTGATGACATCTTCATGATCTGGACTCACAGTGAAGAAGAACTCCAGAATTTCCTCTCCAACCTCAATTCCTTTGGTTCCATCAGATTCACCTGGTCCTACTCCAAATCCCATGCCACTTTCCTTGACGTTGGCCTCCATCTGTCCAATGGCCAGCTTCACACATCTGTCCACATCAAACCCACCAACAAGCAACAGTACCTCCATTATGACAGCTGCCACCCATTCCACATCAAACAGTCTCTTCCCTACAGCCTAGGCCTTCGTGGCAAACGAATCTGCTCCAGTCCTGAATCCCTGAACCATTACACCAACAACCTGAAAACAGCTTTCGCATCCTGCAACTACCCTCCCGACCTGGTAGAGAAGCAAATAACCAGAGCCACTTCCTCATCCCCTCAAAACCAGAACCTCTCACAGAAGAACCCCAAAAGTGCCCCACTTGTGACAGGATACTTCCCGGGACTGGATCAGACTCTGAATGTGGCTCTCCAGCAGGGATACGACTTCCTCAAATCCTGTCCCAAAATGAGATCCATCCTTCATGAAATCCTCCCCACTCCACCAAGAGTGTCTTTCCGCCGTCCACCTAACTTTCGTAACCTCTTGGTTCATCCCTATGAAATCCCAAAACCACCTTCCCTACCCTCTGGCTCCTACCCTTGTAACTGCCCCCCGTGTAAAACCTGTCCCATGCACCCTCCCACCACCATCTACTCCAGTCCTGTAACCCGGAAGGTGTACACGATCAAAGGCAGAGCCACGTGTGAAAGCACCCACGTGATTTACCAACTGACCTGCCTACACTGTGAGGCTTTCTATGTGGGAATGACCAGCAACAAACTGTCCAATCGCATGAATAGACACAGGCAGACAGTGTTTGTTGGTAATGAGAATCACCCTGTGGCTAAACATGCCTTGGTGCACGACCAGCACATCTTGGCACAGTGTTACACCGTCCGGGTTATCTGGATACTTCCCACTAACACCAACCTATCCAAACTCCGGAGATGGGAACTTGCCGTTCAATATATCCTCTCTTCCCGTTATCCACCAGGCCCCAATTTCTGCTAATTTCAAGTTGCCGCCACTCATACCTCACCTGTCATTCAACAACATCTTTGCCTCTGCACTTCCGCCTCGACTGTCATCTTTGCCCAAACTCTTTGCCTTTAAATACGTCTGCTTGTGTCTGTATATGTGTGGATGGATATGCGTGTGTGTGCGAGTGTATACCTGTCCTTTTTTCCCCCAAAGGTAAGTCTTTCCGCTCCCGGGATTGGGATGACTCCTTACCCTCTCCCTTAAAACCCACATCCTTTCATCTTTTCCTCTCCTTCCCTCTTTCCTGACGAAGCAACCATGGGTTGCGAAAGCTTGAAATTTTGTGTGTGTGTTTGTAATTGTTTCTATCAATGTACCAATGCTTTTGTTTGATAAGTTACAGAATCTTTGTTTTTTTATGAATGATGTTACTTGCATAATGATTATGTATAAAATATGTAGTGAGCCGAGAATTTCAGCATAAATTCTAAAACCACTTAGCCTTCTGCCATCTCAAACACACAATATTCTAGACAGGAAATATTCTAGACAATATTTTAGAGGAAGAACCATGGAGTTTTTTGCAGTTCTGAGCCTATTGTGTCATTGACTATTGTTATGTGAAAGAAGATGAAAAAGTAATCTTGGGAATTATTAATCCAACCTTTTAGAGGCAAGACCTTTTTTATGGTTCATGTAAAGTAGAGTCATGGTTATTAAGACAATCCTTTTATAACTGTAATTAAATTTCTTCAGATGTTGGATGGAGTGAGTGGCTTACTGGAAGTCATATATGTATGTGGAAAGTATGAATTTTATTCTGTATGGAGTTCAAATATACTGTTGGTTAATGAAATTTAAAGTTTGTGTATCTACTTATTTCACAAGTAGAGAGAGAGGCTTAAATATTCCAATACCTAGCATCATTCTATGGAGACGAAGTCAAGAGAGTTTTCCAGCAGCCAACTAGCCAACAAAGAAGATCAGCTGCGAATCTCAAGTAAGCCACCTCATATGAAAGAAGTGGGAAGTTTGTACATCTACTTCTCGCTTTAAATCACTGTCAAAAATGTTAGACAGCAGATGATTCTCACACAACATATGAAATCTGTGTCTATGCAGATAAATGTTTTCAACTGAGTGAACATGATAATTATTGTGCACCTTATCTGAAATCTCTTTGGTAGTCTTGCATTCCCAAAGGTAAAGTGAAGTCTTGGGGTCACGCAACAGAATTAGGTGTTTCCTTGTCTTTGCACTGTCCTGCATCCATTTGCATTACCATTTATGGAGTTTTGAGCATTTTTTTCTGGTTTAATCAATGTAACATGAACAATGTCAAAATTTTCTTCATACTCTAATCCAGTTGTCATTATAACTTGCAGGTTCACCAGTTTTCTTCTTGTCTTTCATATGCCAATGTCTTGCCTTTACACATTTATAACATTATTGTTGAAGTCACATACAATTGTTGCACTTCATGAAAACTTTACCTACCATATCTCTCTGCTACAACACAGGCCATTTTCAAAATAAAATATTTATTTGAAAACTTCAAAAGTCCAAAAGGCTGAACAATCCTTCCAAGATCCAAAGTACAGCAAGCATACCTCAACAATCTATGAGTTTCTATAATGTCGTCTGACAACATTTAAGGAATATTAATGTGTAACAACATTGAAAAACACTGATACTTTCATATCAAGGAATAGTTCTTCACAGCACTAACCTGCAATTTTTCAATGTCAGAACTGTCTAGTTCAAACCATTCAGAAATCTGGCCTGAAATTCGTGTTTTTGCATCTGATTTTGATTCCCAATTATGCTCCAATATAGGTTCTGGGAATTCTGCTGTAGCAAGTTCTTCAATTACATCTTCAATAGTTTCTGATGTTGCATCATCAAATGGGGATGGTTCACTGAGTGGGTTCCAGGATACTGTACGACCTGCGAATTTCAAATGGAATCAAACACTTGGAGTGCACTAAAATATGTAGTAATGATCTATTTCAGAAGTATCTAGCTGTTGACTTCAATTTCTACAAAAATATCTAAACTCTATGGCTGTTATTACCATTCACACAAATGGGTAAGATAAATAATTATGCAGCATAAATCACAAGAACAAGGAATATGTTTGCAATTGTTAAATTTATTTGGAGACTATATGTACCAGTAACAGGAAGCAATTCCTGAGGAGATGGTAATAATAGTAATAATAACAACAACAATAATAATAAACATATTATTGCTATTCATGTTATTATCCTCCTGTTCAAATATATTACTTCTAATTGCTATGAAAATACATATAACAAAGTACTGAATACTCTGCTGACCTGTGCAGTGGAGCACATGGACTTAGTAAGAATATAACTCAACATTAAACACAGAAAAAACACACATGGTATCCTCTGCATATTCACGTATGGGTTTAGTGTTCTCATATTGCAGGATCCAATGATGTACACTATACATCATTTAATTATAATAAGTACGATTTCATTGGTCTGAAGCACATACATACATACATACAAACATACACACATATATCTAGTTGATTCCCGGTACACACATGTTTATGGTTTCACATCGCAACCACAGACTGCTCCCAAAGAGCTTGGAAAACAAAAATGTTGATACCCGACTTGGTCGATAGTCAGCACATTAACCAGCCAACCCCCCACCCCCAGAGTGTGAAGCACAAAGATAAATATGAGGGCAAATATGTAAAAGAAGCACCCGGGTGGGCAGGGGAGTGGGGTGGGGGTGGGGGAATAGGCTATTTAACATAAAACAATACGTCACATTAGTAAATTAAGTTCTCAAGCCAGCGAAAGGGGCGGATGGCCCTTCCCAACTGGCGAATGCTCGTACCGCAGTGGAGAAATCCAGGGAGGGGATGGTGGATTGTGAGGATCCAGGGTAACAAACCTGGATGCTGTTGTGGTACGAACCACTTTGACTGTTGACGGGTCAGTACCAACAGGCAAGGGGTTAGATTGGAGAAAGTGAAGAAAGTGAATGTGGATCAAGTTGTCATTGGGGAAGCTGACTCATTTGTAGAATACAAGCACATTATCAGGATACACAACAAAAAACACTTTAGAACCACAAATGAAATCAGTGTACACATTAACATTTTCAGTGGTGGTGGTGAAAGAAATCTCCACACGAATCGTCGTCAGCGACGTCACACTTTCTGAGGCTGGCCCCTGATACATCATTAAATCTTAATAAAGGAGAGGCAGGGCGGCTGCCTATAGGAGAAGGAGTCATCACATGTGACACTCTGTAAGTGATGTCACACACACACCTGTAGCACTGTCACATGACTGGGGGTAGGTAACGTCACATGTGCGGGAATGGTCATCACTCACCCATGAACCGTTGATAGATACCTCATGCGAGGTAGGTGTAGCAGGAGGTGGGGGCTGACTGGGTGGAGTATCGAGCAGTTCTCCTACAGACCACACTGGTTTGAGGTGGCAGACCAATACGGTTTGAGGTGTGCAATTAATGAGCACATCAATCATGTTGTTACACTGTGAGACGACCTTGACTAACTCTGCTGGGAGTGTGAGGGGTTCTCTGTATAGTACTTCTGCCAGAGACCCACCAAGGACTTCTCTGTATGCGGCCTGAAAGCCTAACATTACTCATGGTAGGGCATCAGCTCACTCGCCTCCATGGCACATTAGTGAACCTTTAAGTTTTCGGTGCCAGCATTTGACAAGCCCATTGCTCTGGGGATGGTTGTTTCACCCCGCACAGTTCCTGAAGCTGACGGAAGAGGCTGAACTTGAACTGGCAGCTCTGGTCAGTGATGATAGATGCTGGGCAGCCAAAGTGCGAGATCCACATTAATAAAAGGGCTTGGTCCACCACATCATCTGTGATAGTAGTGAAGGGAGTTACCTTCACCCAGTGGGTAAACCTGTTGATGGTGGATAGTATGTAATGAAAGGGGCCCAAGGGGGTATGGGCCCGATGATATCGATGTGTATGTGTTGAAATCTTTGTTTTGCTAGATTCAACGTATCCATGGGGGGCTGCGCATGATGTCCTACTTTTGCACACTGATAAGCCACACATTCTTGTGGCCAAGTGCAGCATCATTTAATCACTCTGGGCCAAATGAAATGTTTGGATCAGACATGCAGTGGTGCATATGCTAGGGTGTGCAAATAGTGAATACTATTAAAAAATGTCCGGGCAGAGAGGTGCAAGAATCACCGGACTGATGTGTCCTGTTGAAATGTCACACAAGATGGGTGGCGAGAACCCGGGAAGTGTCTTAGCTCGAGTTTGAGCCTTGTTTTGGTATCAAAACGCAATGCAGCAAGTTCAGTATCATCTGTTTGCAATGTAGGGAGTTTGCTGAAGTTCAGTTGTAAAGATAATACTGACACACAAGATAAAAAATCAGCAATGACGCTGTCTGCCCATCTGATGTAATGTACGTCAGTCATAAATTGACCTATGAGGTCCATATGATGGAAACGCCTCAGGGATGAGTCCTTGCCTGGGTTGCGGAAATCATATATGAGTGGTTTGTGGTCAGTAAATACCACGAGATGGTGACCTTTGATATTGTCTAGGAAATGTTTGACAGCAGCGTAAATAGCAAATAGTTCCTGGTCAAAGGTCAACCATTTGCACTGAGAAGCAAACAGTTTGTGGGAGAAAAATCTGAGCGGTTGTACAACATAACCCTGTAACCTCCCCCTCACTTATCGACCTTAATGACAGTGAAAAATTAAACCACGTGTACCTAATGGAAATTTGGGAAAAAGCAATCGTCACCGAAGTTAATCTGTCGGTAAAGAGGGAGGAAAGGGTTACATCTAAATGAAAGGAAAAATGCAAATGAAACTGGTGGAAATTAATTTTCAAAAGGGGTAAAGTTAATGAAGATAGTAAATGTGCGGCCGTTACGTTAACAATTAACTAGTGGTAATTAGATATTTGAGATTTGGGGGAAATTACGGTCACCAGTCCTAAGGACAATTACTATAGAAACTGAAAAAGAAAGGTAATTACACATATAATTAGCACTAGAAGCGTGGCAACTGAAGGTTGACACGTGTAGTGTGAAAACTGAAAGTTTGTCAGAAGTAGTAACTTTCTCTGCACTCTGACTTAATTTAGCAAAAGAATTAATAAAACCGGAAAACTGAAAGTTAATTTAGTGACTGAAATTAATAAGAAGCTTTCTGTCTTAAGCACATCGAAATTCAGTAAAATACGGTTAGTCTTGGACTACCTCAACAATCATTTCAAAAGCTACTTGAATCTACGCAATTTAGAAATAAGAGATTTGGCTTTGAACTTGAATTAAATGATTCTGAACAATTAACAATAGTAAGATTTAGTATGTACCAAGCTGAGCTGCAGTCACAGGTAAGCTAAAATACGGTAACTAAACTCACACTCTTAATTTGTGCTTGCGTAATCTAAATATTGTAGCCAGATATGAATACTTAAACTGAACTTTGAAATTAAAGCAGTGAAATGGAATGATTGTACTTTAATGCTGGCATCTGAATTTCAATGAGACTCGGGTTGATTTCGTAAAAGGAAGGGACCCTGCTTGGTAATGCAATTGTGACAATGAGCAACAAAGGGTCATGCTAAGTTGCTGAAATTTTGCGAGGCAAATGGAACAATTTGAAAAGCTGAGGTCTGCCATACAGTTCTAAAACTTTAAGTGCTTCCAGTCTTCCTTGTTGGTTGATTGAAGGTTTGAAGCCGTCGATCGAGGAGGTGGCGACAGTCACTCATTGTCGGCCGTCGCTGTTGCAGAAGCTGGATGTTGGCGCGCCTTCTTCTCAACCCGATCACCAGACGAAACGGGCTCTTGATGTGCGCCAGCTAATGCTTCCCGTCCGCGACACCATGTCAGAAACTATTATCGCAAGTCGAGCGCAATTACATGCTGCCAAACCCCGAAAGCGCGGCAACTCGCGGGAGCTACACACAACACACCTGCTCCACCCGCTACTCCAGCCAGACTTCCAAAGATCCTACACACTTTGATTCTTCACACGACCCATCGATGTAATCGTTCGATAGCGGTTTTCCCTAGGCAAGACCCAGCTTAAAAATACAAATAATATTTACGAAACAACCAATTATACATCAACATAAATGCATAAATATATATATACAAACAGTAAAACAATTACAATATATAAAGAGACAGAAATGTCATATCTTGAGGTAACAAACCAAGGAAAAAAAATTATAGTACAATAGATGGAAATAGGAGGATATGCATTTCCGGCGTTACACGTGCCCCACATTGTCTGGTGATGTTTGTGTAACGTAAACAGACTCAGAAAATGTCCCAAAAAATAAACAGCGGAAATGCATATGCTCAAAACATCAAAAAAGTTTAGCATTCGTCTAATTAACCATAAACCAATTTTTTAGACAATAATAATTGAGTGGAGACACTCCTAATCTTATTCCACTCTGTCATCTTGCACAAAATAAAACAGGTTGACAACATATCAAAATTCATTGAAAACATAGAAAATGGTTTAGCTATTCCAAAATCATTAAAATTTGTAACACTATAAGAAATGGAATACTATTTGAAAAATTAATTAGAGTGCATAGCCATAAAAACAGGTAGATCAAAATATGCAAATAAATTATTAATTACATAGAATACACATTTTATATAACCTTTTCATAATTAATACTCTCGCTATGAGAGTCCACTTAATGCTAAACAAGGAAATAATATTCAGCAGATCGAAAAAACCATAAATATTGACAGTAGAATTCTTTCATCTGTCCAGGAAGAAAAACAATTCTGCCCACCGTACTCGCAAGTACAAAGAATGCCGACAGCGGCACAAGAGCCGACAGCGGCACAAGAGCCGACAGCGGCTCCGCCTTGCCAGTATTGTTGCGCCCGCCTGTGCGGCACGCTTGATCTCACTCGCCTGCGTAACGGCATTTCCAGAACGTCCGTTTCACTGAATTCTTTAGGAAAAACTCACTCCCAAGTAATCTCAAGGAGTCCCTTAATACTATCACAGTGGATAACTCAACACTGTCCATCATCTCACGCATGTACTAGCCTGAAACTTAAAACAGCGTCTAAGTACATCGGCAATGACTAATAAAACACACATGCATGAAATCTGACTGCTAGTTACAAAAGCATATTTACATTCCTTAATCTACTGTGACTCAGCTGAAAACTTAAACTAGCACCTTGGATTTTTCAGTTGGTTAAAACGTCTAATCAAAAATTAATTACTTGTTAATTACAAGTTCTTTAATGACCTCTAGGTCAGGCAAAAGCATCGCAACATGGCACATCCCTAAATCTTACACTCTATATTACATACTGTGCAAATTACCCATTGTGTGGTATTAATCGATCCTAGGGCGGTACAATTTCAAGTCTACAATGTTCCGTATACCTAATAGTTTTCCAGAGCTTGGATACTCTGAGCAATAAGCATTTGTGTGAGGTATACCAATGACTTTATATGGTCCATTATAAACAAACTTAAATTTAGAGATTTCATTGTCTATCTCGCTCGATTTCTCATGAGCTTTTACAAGTACTAAGTCTTCGATTGCAAACTTAGCAAAACGCGCTTTAGCGTCATGACGATGTGTGCGAGCATCGGCTTTTAGCTTCATTACTTCTCGCAAACGATCTTTTTTCACACCAATACTAACGTTAATCCATGGAGGGAATTTGATTATCTCTTCTACTAAACTTTTACTTCTGTCATCCAACAGGTTTTCCTCTGGAGAAATTCCCGTCGATTCATGTCTCAAGGTGTTCATAATTCTCTTAAATTCTGCTTCATATTTGCCCCATGCCCTATGGTTGTGACGGCAATAGGTACGGGAAAGTCGGCCTCGTCTTTGTTCGTGTGTTACGTTTGACACACCGTCTACAATACTTTCCAATTCACTTTCTACATTATTGTCAATGCCGAGATTCTTCACATTTCAGTAGTTCAGATTCATACCTACGTCAATACCATCCGGCCAGTTAAGAATGTGTATAGGCTGGTATTGCCTATGCACACCGTCTCCTGCCTCGTCAAAACTAACTACTATTGTTTTATCTTGTGTGGTACATGTCAAAGTTTTGTTTTTGCAATTAATCACTGCACGGTACTTTAATAGCCAATCTAACCCGATAATTACTTCCGTAATTAAGTCTGGCACGACGACAAACTCTTGTTCAAATCGTGCCCCACATACCTCGAAGTTGACAAAAATCTGTTTTGTGACCGGTTTACTGGCCTCCCCAGTAGCATCGATAATTTTCACTCCTGTTACTGGCATAACTACAATACCAGGTCTGTCTTTCAGTAACTCAAATATTTTCTCGGATACAGCACTCAATTCTGCACCGGTGTCAATCAACACGTTTAGTTGTAGGTCGTGCATATTAACAGACACTACTATTTGTCTACACCTGTTCTCGACTGTTTCTTTATTTTCCCACAGTAAATCCTCGTCTATATCCAGGTCATTCCAGAAAAAACCATCCGGCTTTGATCCTAAATCTGGCTTATCTGGCGGCTTTTTCAGCCTCTGTTCACATACAGTTTTAATTTCAACACGTTTGTTCTGAGGCTTAGTCTGTAGCTTCGCCTCCAATACCAAAACCTTTTCCTGTAACTCGTCAACTAGTGAGTGTTGCTTTGCTATCAATTCACTAATTTTCACCTTCGTTGATTCCTCTTTGGCCAGATTGATCTCATCTGCCAATCTACCTGGAGGAATGTGCCCAGTAGTATCGGCAATTACTTCCTCTGGATCTGCGCAACCCACACTGCTACCGTCTGACCGTATAATGTCAGCTCTAACCTCATATACGCTGTAATCTACGTGCTTTTCTACCAATAGTGTCCGGCTATCACTAAAATTTTCGTAATCTTTCTCCTTAATACTCTCGCAATGTTTAAACTGGAGGCTTGTGTCGGATGGGTCGGCTATGTCTACCACTATAACTTTCAGTAAAGTCTGCCGGTTAGGGCCAGAACTTTCCGTTACTACTTCAACATCTAACTCCTGCGGGACGAAACACGACGAATCTTGCTCGTGCTCCCCATTAACATCAACTATTTCTGGTAAAGTCTGCCGGTTAGGGCCAGAACTTTCAATCACTTCACAAGTACTATCTTCCTGTGGGACGAGACGCGGCAAATTCTGCCCGCGCTCTTCATAAATACTTCTCCCGTACAGGCCCCTATAATCTCTCAGTTCGTCGTATAAGCGACCAAACTGCCTTAACCAGACCTCATCCCTCTCTGCATCCCCTCGCTCAATGATGGACGTTTTATCCGACATCTGATCTTCTCTCAACACTTGCGAATCATTCTTAAACTCAATCTCCAGTTCCGCTGTGGATGTTACAGCTGCCACTTTATAATCGATTTCCGGAACACTGCTTAAATTGTTCTCACTGACAGTGAATGTATTTTCTACTGCCGTGTCTACAGCTGATCTACTACTTGTGGGCGCACGCCTTTCTCCTAACACTGGCACACTCTCCCGCCGTTGATTATTCCATACGGAATTTTCATAACGACGACACCTGGGTTTTCTCCTGTTATTGGGCCTCCAAAATTTCTCCACGCCCGGTCGGCCCCTCACCGGCGCGGCTAATGGTTTCCCTGTCTCGTCCCAGCAGATACGCTCCCTGGATACTGCTGAGGCGGCTGGTCACACCCTCTGGCATTATTACTATTCTGCGCAGCCCGTATCACGCTAGTGTGATACTGGTTTCCGTCATTCCTGTTATTATTCGCATTGTACCGATTGTCATTACGGCCCGAACCATTATTGTTATTGCTGCCAAGATTGCGGTATGCGTTATTCCCATAGTCATCATTGTTGTGTTTGCTGTGGTACCCGTTGTTGTTACCACGGCCTCTACCAGTATTGCGATTATTGTGCCAATTGTTCTCGTCCTCAACTCTTTCCAGGAAATCATTGATTGTCCTGTAATTGCTTCCTACGTAGCGTTTTGTATCATCTGGAAGCTTCTTGTAGAGTTCCCAGACTATTTCGGATTCCGTGCGGCTATCACGCAAATATTCCAACTTGCGGATCCAGCCCTCACAAAACTCCTTCATCGAACCGTGCGAATTCGCATCGAAAGGCCTCGATATGACAAATTCATGCCAGACACTTTGCTGTTTTTGCTCTGACCAGTATTCAGACAGAAACAAATTTTTAAATTCGTCAAAAGTCAGGTTCGTAATGTTGAGGTTTAAGCCCCAACGCTTGGCAACCAGCCAACACATCAATAATCGCATTAATTTTTCTCTCATTAGTTCATTGTCTGGGTAAAAGTCTTTCACAATTCTTAATTAAATCCGTTGCGTGTATACCGCCTTTTTTCAAGGGGTCGAACCGCTCCTCTTTCGTCAACAATTCCGAACTATGTGCATAGATTGGCACATAGCTCTGTTTTTCGTCAAGTTTCTTCTCTAATTCCGACACTCTCGTAATTACTTGGCAAGTGGTTGTCGCAAGCATTTCTACTTCCCTTTTTTTTTCTTCGCAGGTATTAGCCTGTTTCGTCACTTTGGTATCTACTTCGGAAACTAAAGCCTTTAAAGTTTCCACCTTCTTTTGATCCTCTTTTTTCACTAATTGAATTTGTTCCGTCACCTTATTCTTGATGATCGGAGCAACTGATTCTCCTACACTTTTCTTGATTCTGCTAATTTCGGAATTAAAACGAGTATTTATGCTCGCAACTTCCGCCTGAACGCCTATCATTTCCTGTTTAAGACTACCGATTTCGGTATTAATTACAACAATATCTTCTTTGATTTTATGAAGTTTTGTGTTAACAACTCCAACATTGTTGATAACAACGTTAATAGCTTTGTTCTGATTGTCTAGCATCCGTTCAATTTTTTCAGACTGAGCTTCTTGCTTGGCAGCCCGAGCTTCTTGCTTGGCAGCCTGAGCTTCTTGTTTGGCAGCCTGAGCTTCTTGCTTGGCAGCCTGATCTTCTTGCTTGGCCGATTGACTCTTGATTTCGTTATTCAAAACATTCAATAAATCAGTTAAATTCCCGGAAACTACCGGTTTTACTTCCGTAGCGGCTTCCTCTTTAATTGTCCCCCCGTATTCGTCATCAAGGGATTCAGATTTGATTTTCACTTCCGATTCCGAAACATTTTTTAAAGTTTGGAATTCCATTTCTGCTCTTTGTTGCATTTCGGCGGTCACGTCTTTCATGCTAGCCGCCTGCCCCTGAACAATGGGTACCGCGGTGCGCGTTTCCCACTGTTTGACCGATTGTTCCGTATCCAAGTCTACCAAATTTTGGCAATTGTTGCCTTCACTCATTTTAATAATTTTCAATATAAATGCCAAATCTCAAATATAATTAGGATTACTCCCACTACTTATTCTCGCTGACGTAACGGCCTGTACGTAACCAGTACTTTGTTACGAGATTTGCACCATACAAAATTCGTGTCCAGAACAACCTCAAAACTGAAGATTGTCCTGTCACCAGGTCGCCACGTGTAACCTCCCCCTCACTTATCAACCTTAATGACAGTGAAAAATTAAACCGCGTGTACCTAATGGAAATTTGGGAAAAAGCAATCGTCACCGAAGTTAACCTGTCGGTAAAGAGGGAGGAAAGGGTTACATCTAAATGAAAGGAAAAATGCGAATGAAACTGGTGGAAATTAATTTTCAAAAGGGGTAAAGTTAATGAAGATAGTAAATGTGCGGCCGTTACGATAACAATTAACTAGCGGTAATTAGATATTTGAGATTTGGGGGAAATTACGGTCCCCAGTCCTAAGGACAATTACTATAGTAACTGAAAAAGAAAGGTAATTACACATATAATTAGCACTAGAAGCGTGGCAACTGAAGGTTGACACGTGTAGTGTGAAAACTGAAAGTTTGTCAGAAGTAGTAACTTTCTCTGCACTCTGACTTAATTTAGCAAAAGAATTAATAAAACCAGAAAACTGAAAGTTAATTTAGTGACTGAAATTAATAAGAAGCTTTCTTTCTTAAGCACATCGAAATTCAGTAAAATACGGTTAGTCTTGGACTACCTCAACAATCATTTCAAAAGCTACTTGAATCTACGCAATTTAGAAATAAGAGATTTAGCTTTGAACTTGAATTAAATGATTCTGAACAATTAACAATAGTAAGATTTAGTACGTACCAAGCTGAGCTGCAGTCACAGGTAAGCTAAAATACGGTAACTAAACTCGCACTCTTAATTTGTGCTTGCGTAATCTAAATATTGCAGCCAGCTATGAATACTTAAACTGAACTTTGAAATTAAAGCAGTGAAATGGAATGATTGTACTTTAATGCTGGCATCTGAATTTCAATGAGACTTGGGTTGATTTCGTAAAAGGAAGGGACCCTGCTTGGTAATGCAATTGGGACAATGAGCAACAAAGGGTCATGCTAAGTTGCTGAAATTTTGCGAGGCAAATGGAACAATTTGAAAAGCTGAGGTCTGCCATACAGTTCTAAAACTTTACGTGCTTCCAGTCTTCCTTGTTGGTTGATTGAAGGTTTGAAGCCGTCGATCGAGGAGGTGGCGACAGTCACTCATTGTCGGCCATCACTGTTGCAGAAGCTGGATGTTGGCACTCCTTCTTCTCAACACGGTCACCAGACAAAGAAACGGGCTCTTGATGTGCACCAGCTAATGCTTCCCGTCCGCGACACCATGTCTGAAACTATTATCGCAAGTCGAGCGCAATTACATGCTGCCGAACCCCGAAAGCGCGGCAACTCGCGGGAGCTACACACAACACACCTGCTCCACCCGCTACTCCAGCCAGACTCCCTCTGCCCGCGCTCCATGCGGCAGAGTTAACACTACCAAAGATCCTACACACTTTGATTCTTCACACGACCCATCGATGTAATCGTTCGATAGCAGTCTTCCCTAGGCAAGACCCAGCGTAAAAATACAAATAATATTTACGAAACAAACCAATTATACATCGACATAAATGCATAAATATATATATATATATATATATACAAACAGTAAAACAATTACAATATATAAAGAGACAGAAATGTCATATCTTGAGGTAACAAACCAAGGAAAAAAAATTATAGTACAATAGATGGAAATAGGAGGATATGCATTTCCGGCGTTACAACCCACAGATTGCTGAAATATTGCCCCCACTGCTGTATCACTTGCATCTGTAGTAAGCAAGATGGGAGCATCAGGGATGGCAGTGAGTGAGAGTAATGGCTCTCTGTGAGGCTGACTTGAGGTTACCAAATGCACATTGGATGTCTGGGGTCCACATGAGCGCCCGAGACCCTGAAGTGGTGGTATTTGCGACGACATCTCTCAGTGGGGCTTCTATGTCGGCAGCTTGGGGAATGCGTTTGTGGCAGTAATTTACAGTTCATAGGAAGTGACAGAGGCCCTGAAAGTCTTTGGGCAAAGGCACCATACTAATAGCCTCGACCCGTTCGGGTGGAGGGTGGATGCCATCAGCAGAAACCATGTGACCCAGAAAAGTGACACTAGTGCGGCGAAGCTGTGACTTAGCAACTTAGTATTGTTCACCATGTCACTGTTTGCTTGTTAAGAGTTGTAACACCATATTTAAGTGGAGATCATGTTCCACGAGAGAAGAAGAAAAAATTAAGAAGTCATCCAAGTCTGCATATGGAAAGCCCAGGTTCCCAGCAAATGAGTCAATGAACCATTGCCACATCTGTGCGGTGTTTTTAAGGCCAAAAGGCATAAATAGATACTCAAAAAATCTGAACGGGGTGATGATGGCAGTTTTTTCAATGTCCTGGGGTGCCACTGGCAGTTGGTGGTAAGCCTTGTCGGAGTCGATTACACTGAAAATTTGCACCCCGTGCAGTTGGGAAGCAAAATCTTGAATTTTAGGGATGGGATAATTATCTGAAATTGTTCTGGTGTTAAGCACTCGATAGTCTCTGCAGAGATGGAAAGTGTCATCTTTCTTAGGCACCAAATGAATGGGTGCCGACCAACTACTAGAACATGGGCAAATAGTCTTACAGTCCAAAAGTACCCAAATAATCACTATGGCGTGTTTAAGTTTATCTGGGTTTAAACGCCTAGCCTTTGTGCACACCAGTGGATCTACCACGGTATTGATTCTAAGGACAGGACCATTATTGATTGCAAGTATGACTAACCTGTAATGCACACGCTTGTGTGTCCCAGGCCGGTGGATCAACAGCAGTGACAGTAATCCACTGGTACTCCCTGTCGTGGAGCTCGGTGGGGTACTTGATCGTGTCACGAACACAGCTTCTGTCTGGCAGTAGAAAAGTCATGCGGCATCGGCAGCAGGTGCAAGGTGGTGGTGTGGGGCCTGTGGGCGTGGCCACGCAACCTGCTTACGAGCATCCGTGAGCTAGGCTTGTACGGTGGCAATGCGTAAGCGTAAGGCCTCGTTGTTGTCCCAAAGCTCGTTACTGTGTGATTTAAGAGAGAGCACTGTAACGGCGGCTTCAACTAGCTTGCACAATAGAGTAGCACTCTTGGATGAGAGGGAAGAAATATTGGAACCAGTGGTACAGTCTACCAAGTTAAAGATCAGTGTACCTCATTGTAGGTTAGGTGAAAGAGCACGGGCTATGAGAAAATCTACCCCAAGTACGGGTTCATCCACATCAGTGATAATGAAATGCCACTATAAGGGAGTGTTAATGTCCTACAGTTGAGGGTTTAAATTATTAATGACATGAGATGGAAAAAGAATTATTGGCGGCTCAAAGTGGGGGGCAAGACTGATGCTCAAATTTAATAATTGCATACAAAGAAGTGATACTGGCCTCGGCCCCCATGTTGACTAGAAATGAAAGACAAGACATTGCGTCTTTCACATACAAGTGTTCTGGAGCATGAGGTGAAGAAATATTATGAGAAAGGTGTCTGTGAGATGTAATGGGACCCATAGCGCCTGAATGGGGTTGTGGGATTAGTTTGGAAATGGGGAACAACATTTCTTAGCTGCATCCACAAAGTGGGAATGGAAATAACCCCAAGTAGAGCAGGGTGTAGCATTGTCCGTCAGGCAGCCTCATGCCACAGTGGCAGTAAGGGGGATCGTGTTTGCATATTCCTCCAACAGCAGTGCTGCAGTAGATCTGGTAAGCGAGGAGTTACAGTGGTGGCTGCCAGGCAGCATTGGGTCTGTGTGCATGCGCGGAGAGAGTTGTGCACATTCTGGCATGAGGTCCCCCGGGGGGTCACGGGGGTGACAAGATGTTGTAAACCTCGTTTGCAATCTTCAATTTAACATCCAGTGAGGCCGAAGTTAGATGGAAAAGAAGAATTTGAACTCCTGGAGGAAGTTTAAGCAACCAGATGGTCCAAATTGTAGCATCCAGCATATGATTTGTGTCAATCATAGCACGGAGTTTCCTCTGTAGATCTGGATGTACACTCAAGGATGGTGTGTCTGGTGAATGCATATTTGTCTGCAGAGGGAGGTGAAGCCACAATATCACAGATCAGGTCCAGTGCATCATGGAGGTGACACAGTAAGCAAAAGAACTTAGAATTGTTGTTGGCAACACCCTACAGCTGCAGGACATGGTCGGCCAAGGCAAACTACGTGAGTGGGTGATCCTTATGAAGGGGCAGTAGTTTAGGCCAATGGATGGGGTCATCTTGGCGTAACAGTTTGTCGAAAAGCGTCTCTCCCTGTCCATAGCTCTGCACCATAACTGGCTCGGGTGCAGTAGTGGTGTACCATTTCATGACACCGTCAGTGGCATGAGACATGGTAGGTGCAGATGGCTCGACCGTGGTTGAGAAATCGAGTCGGGCATTTGACGGAGTAACGCCAACAGGCGTAGAGTGGACTGGCATGGAAGAGTTGACTGTAAAGGTGTATTAAAGTTGTTGAAGTCATCTAACATTTGTGGAACACCCACAGCAGGTGCAGCAGGAGTGGTGTGTGCCATCGGTAACACTCATAAAGCGGACACTGGTAATGTGGGGGGATGGGGAGGGGCTGTTGCATAATTTGGAGTTCCGGGATGAACATGAAATTTCCTGACCTGTGCGTCCAGCTCGATTTGTAACATCACTGACCTGGGTGGAAAGTTCACACTGGCACTTTCGAAATTTGTAAACATAGTCATTGGTGTTTGGGCAAATTATCAGCCATTGTTGAGCACTTGGTGTTTGTGGAAAGTTCACATTAAACGTAAAATGTTCACATGTGATGTTTTGTGAATGAAAAATGTTCTGTTGGTACAGAGCATTGCCGCATGATAGCTGATTCCTGTAGGATAATGAAAAGTTATTGATCATACCTGATGGTGTCACATGTGAGTGTGGAACTGTAGAAACACTGTCCTGTTGACTTACAGCTAGTTGGTGTGTTTGGAAACTGTGTCAAACTGTTGTGAACATGAGGTGGATAATTGGAAAATGATACCAGGGCATCCATTGGAAAACCTAGTTGGCTGATGTGCGGTGCAGCAGGTGGGAAGCAGCCCATTGTGTACTGCATGATGGAATGAGAGTTCATTGTAGCACTCGCAAATAAATTCGGGATCACCAGTATGGGTTCAGTGTTGTCGGATTGTAGGGTCCAATGATATACACTGTACACGATATAGTAAGTATGATTTTATTGGTCTGAAGCACATACATACATGTATCTAGTTGATTCCTGGTACACATGTGTTTACAGTTTTGCATCGTGACCACAGACTGCTCTCAAAGAGCTTGGAAAACAAAGATGTTGATACACGAGTTGGTTGATAGTCACCACACATTCTTATACTACAGAAATAAACTCAATATAAAAACTTTTTTGGAATGAAGTGCAGGGGGAGTGTAGAGTAACATTCAGAAACCCTGCAAATGTTATGTCAGTCTCATTCATCGGTTATAAACTGTTGACACTAAAAATAAAAATATGAAGCATTTTGTCATATCTGTGTAATGTGACATTTTTTATCTTTGTTATGCAAGTGCAGTTGGATCTGTGGATTGGTGAAACTGAAAGTGTCTTTGCTGTTTGTTGTAGTTTGTCTACCTCTGATTGAGTAAATCTTTTGTAGTCTGTTTGAAATAAGTAATCTTAACAGTTTACGGACCCAAGCATGTGAGAAAAGCTACCAAATATTTCGTTTTTTTCGTGGATAAATTTTTGTGAAATGAGGTGAATTGCCTTTTTTCATTGTGTTCAACAAAAATGGCAGTCGGCATTGGTGTTACTTCACCCAGTCTTCCTGGTCACTGTTCTTGGGTTGTGTCTGCAAGACATGGCAGTTGTTGACAATAAATGTCAGCAATGATGATTACACATCAGAAAAGCTATTCCTTGTACACCATACCATTGCTGTTCCACCAGATGCACAGTATTAACTTTTGCTGACACAAGCAGCTCTTTACATGGGGAGTTGCTGCTTTGTTTGGGCTTAACCATTCCTTTCTTTTCCTTATGTTAGCATAAAGACACAATTTCTTATCACCAATAATGTTAGTGGATAGGAGCCTGTGTTGTTCATGAGTTGATTAATGATGAGCAAGCAGATATGCACATACGGACACCCACTGCTTTTTGTGATTCTGGCTTACAGCATGCAGTATCCATACACCTGATTTTTGAACCTTCCTTATTGCATGCAACTGTCACATAAAGGTCGAATGATCGCAGATCATCACATTTACTAGTTCTTGAGTACACTGACATGGACCATTATGGATTAATGTATTTAAACAATCTTCAAACGCCAAATGTTTCTTGAACGTGGCGAGTCACTAAGGACAAAATAATTCTCCTTAAAATGAGGAAACCATTTTCTTGTTGTGCTCTGTCCAACGGTACTATCCCTATACATGGGACAAATGTTTCTTGCTGCCTCCACTATTCTTGGCACTCTATTGAAGTCAAAAAGAAGAATATGTCAGAAATGTTCCAATTTCTCCACTTGACGCTCCATTTTCTAGTGTCCACAAGTGTCCACGGCTCTGCTCACCATCTTCAAATGACAAAATGACAATATGTAAACTTAAGTAGCAACAATGAGCTACAAACTAAAAATTGTAATCTAACTCATAGCAACTGGTATGCCAACATACAAAATAAGAAAGCTATGAACTTATGAACCTACCTAATAAAAATACATGTTCCAGTGCTTTTTGCAATCTTGCAAACACTTCTGGAACTCACTTTCCTTTATGGGGTTCAGCTCCTCTAGTGATTCTGTTTTTATCTTAGCTATAGTGTAAAAAGAATGTCCTTTCATAGTTCTCTTCAGACTCAGGAATAGAAAGAAGTGGTGTCCATGCTGGCAAAAACAGATGTTAAGGCAACACAGCGGTTTGTTTTTTGCCAAAAAATCACAAACAAACATTGAGGCGTGCATGGAACCATAATTGTGATGGAATTTCCATGACTGGTTTTGCCACACTTCTGGTCTTTTTCTTCAGACTGCTTCACCTAACAGCACTTAACTTCCAGGTAGTATTCCTTCTTGACTGTATCACCACAAAAAAGCAAGAACTCATGATGTGCTATCCCATTATAATCAAAGAAATCAGTAAGAAAAACCTTCTCATGTGATCAAACATGTCGAATTGGGCCTTCATTTTAATATCATACCCATATACCCATGTTTTTCCATTTGTTACAATATTTTTTAGAAGTTCTGGAAAAATTTCAGAACAAACTTTGCTGCTACACATTTCACGCCAAAAACATCTGAAAAAATTGCTTGAGATGAGCCAAAGGATATGCAAGCACCATGAGCAGCCTCTCTGATAGTGATTTGGTGATTCTGCTGAATCATTTTCTTTACTTCCTCCACATCGTCATCAGTAATTGATGTGCTAGGATGTCCAGGGCAGTCATTATTTTCAACATATTCTTCACCTTGTTTGAAATATTTGTATCAATTGTACCCTCTTGCCTTGCTCACAGTAGATTCACCAAAAGACACATCAACGTTTGAATGCAGTGCTGCATTTTATTCCATTTTGAAGCAAAATTTAATGCACATTAAGTCTTCTCAGAACGGACAAATACAGGTCCTGTATGGTTTTCAGGGGGATCTAAAACCATTCTTCTTGCAAAATAATGGCAACTTCAGGTGATGATGAGGGATGTGGATAGTGATCACACAGCCTTCTCCCTGGAGTAGGTCATAAAGGCACAAACTGTTGAGATATGGTGACCAGGGTTGTCAGGGGAGATGTGACAATTCATCCTCGTGCTCACAAAATCACTGCTGGTGATGTGAGCTGTGGAAAACAGGGATCCTGTCATCTTGGAACATGGCACCACCATTGGGGAACAAATGTTTTATCATGAAATGGACCTGGTGAGCCAAAATTGTCACATGGTCTTTGGCAGTAACGTGATCTTGCACAGTAAGCATGTAGCCCATGAAATACCATTATATTGCTGCCCAAATCATCAGCAAAACCCCATCATGTTTCACCCTTGGGACATAAACTCAAATAGAAATTTGAAACAGTGCAAAAAAGAGCCTTCCAATGAAATGGCTTTCTTCCAAATTGATACTGTGCTGGTTTTATGGTTTCACCACCACATTTTTCTTTTATGGGCATTTCCATCACTAATGATTTTGGAATTCCAGCTCACCCTGCAGTTCCCTGCTCATGGAGCTGACTTTAGTTGTTTTGCTGCTGACAGGATTTGTGAGTGTGACATTTGTTTCTGCAGAGACTTTTGCAACTGTCAGCCTCTTTGTTTCTCATCAGAATCCTCTTCAATGACCTTCCATCAAGATCAAACAATACACAGTTTCATCTAAATTGTGACACAACAGATAATGCTTTCCCTGTATGTGCTATAAATTTTTTATATGGTGCCTCTTGAAACACCAAACACTGTGGCTACCTTGATTGTGGAAGCACCCACCACTGATCTCCAACGTAATCCACTCTCAAGTACACAGAACACGGTTATGACCTTGACAGAGACTTGCAATGCATTGAGGACATTGCACAATGCTGTTTGTAGTCAAATACAACAGTGCGACCCCCAGCCTTGGCCAGTATCTACAAGTATGCATATCTCACAGTGTTTCCATATTTTTGTCCACCCCTTGTACACTGAAGATTTTGTGACTTATTCCAGAACCACAAAGACCAATTCACTTGGAATCTGTGGAAGGTACATCAGCATTTAAGTTTTTCTTTGTAAGTATTCTTGTTTTCTGATAAGTTCCACACCCTGGAGTATCTCCTCACTAAGGACCTATTGGAATGAATGGCAAATCTAATATCAATTGGTGTGCTGTGTCACTGAATTGGACAGTGTGTAATCTCAAATCAACAACACCTGGAAAGTGGCAGAGCAAACTGTTACCAAGAATAAAACCAAAATCCTGTTCCCTTTTTCTTAGTGCCTTCACCACAAAATCATAATTCTTCCATTGATCTCTATTTCAAAGAGGCAGATGCCCAATGGATTAATTGTCTCTGTGCCCAGTCCACTGATGCAACAGTGAAACAGTGTCAATAACTGCTTATCATTAGGATGGGAGGAGGGGGATAGAAGCTGTCAACTCACCTGAGCACCTACATCCACCAAAACTCTGATTTGTCCCTAATGTTAAGTTGGGTTTTCTGATTTTAACGGGGGCTCTATGTGGTGAGAACATTGGCACCCATGCCATTCTCCAGACCAAACCTTCCATTACTTCAGAAACTTCGAAATCTTTCCTGGCATCAATTCGACATGATGTAGAATTCACTGCATTTGGGGCTTACGTGGCTGACCTCTCTACAAAAAATAGAACAATGGGACACAATGACAGTTGTTGCTTTTTATGCCCCAATTGCTAACAACTGCAAACACAATGCAGAAATTGTTGCCACAAGAAGAAAAGTGAGAGGAAATGCAGTGCATATACAGTCAGCAGAAGCTTCAAGATCTCCTAGTCTTTGTTCCAATAGTGCAGTACTGTAGCTTTTATCAGTGTTTTATTCTGTGATTCCCTTAGCTAATATTTCCAAACTGTTGGCATTTTTCACAATCTATTGACTTAATATAAGTCTGAGCATCTCTCAACAACTCCAAAGTGCCACATTCAACTAAAACTCATTGAGCCACCAACACATTCAGCTGACATCATGAACATTTTGCAGAAATCCAGCCACATTCTCAGAGCCTTGCCTGAGAATGAAGGAATGAATTAACAGCAGGACTGGACTGCATCACACAAGGAAAACTGTCAACACACTTTGCATAATTATTCAATATTGCCCAAACATCTGAATCTATTTCCTGAGCAGATGGCAGCACTTGCAGCTGTTCTTGTAACTCAATATTTCAAAGAGAAAAGACTGCTACTTGCTCTTTTAGCATTCTAATTGAAGTACGACTGCTGCCTTCTACTCCACTTGTAGTGCCTCAAGAATTTCGGTGTAAATTCTAGAAACACTTGGCCTTCCACCATCTCGAACACCCAATATTTTAGGTACGATTGCGAGAGAGTGAGAACATTTCTACCGATCCTTCTGTTTCTATGTGCAGGTCGGAAGTTTGTTATTAGAAGACTGTAAGAGGGGCGAGTCACTGACGATGACAAGTGTTTGCTGCCAGTGCCACAGAAGATGAAAACCCAAGGAATAATTATGTAGTATTCTTTGGTGTGTTAGTGTCTGTGTTGATTGTAAAAAAGACTAATGAACAATTGAATATAGATTTCTATGCACATTCATGTCTTGGACTCGGAGAAGTCAAAACGAATGTTCATATTTTCATATGGTTTTCAAACCAAATCTTGTGTCTCAGTGTACTTAATTATTTCTAAAGCTTGAGATTCGAGTGAGATGACAAAGATATTTATATGTCTAAGAAGAGAATTTTGTTCTGCATAGCAGTTCTAGTACATTGTTAATCAATGAGAACATTGACACTTAAGTTCCTATATGTGATCAAGAGTACAGAAGTAAGAAGACATTATTTTCTGTCATCTGAAAAACGTTAGAACGTGGCGACCTAAGTGACAGGACCCAAAGAAAATGGGAATTTAACAACAAAAATGGAAAGACGATATTAGGCATTGCCATAGCAACCAGACCTAACAAGATACGAGAACTGTTTCCAGAAATCATATTGAGTCCAATAAACAAATGGAACAAAGTTGTGAGTGTAACACGGTGAAAGACATGAGAAAGAAATAGTGGAGAAAACTGGAGAGAAGACCTAAACTTTTTGACTAAGAAGATTGGATGTGGAGAGCAAGCAGTCTTCACACACGTACATTGTGCAGATGCCGATGCAGTAACCAGCCACTGACAATGACTGCACCAGCTGCTGCTGACTCCTTGTACACTCACCAATGACGAAGCTGGAACCAACATTCGATGCTGCCGGTGCCAGTGCAGTCCACCAGTGCTGATTACACATTCACCAACCAACGCAGCTAGAACTCTATGCCTAATACTCATTTGGTAAAAGTTGAGGGAGCAGTTGAATGATAAACTGTTATTATAGTTATACTCAGAGGTGATTTTTTTTAATAATAACAAGAACTAAGAGTAAAATGAATATGGATCAAGAATTGCAACTAGCAGAACCAGTCACAGCTATAAGAATGACTAGGGAAACGCTATACTTGTCTGAATTAGAGAATTTAATTAAAGTCCAACGAGCAGATTTAGCAGCTGTAAATGCTCAAATTACGAATTTAAGTGAAAAATTAAATGCTCAGAATGAAGCTCTAAGGAGAGAAATAGGTTTTGTACATTCTAGATTAGATGCTAAGTTAGATGACCAGAGAACAGAGTCAAATGCACAAAATGCTTCATTGAGAGATGAAATGAGTGCAAATTTAAGTAAAAATTTAGAAACAGTTTCAAATGCGCAGTCTTAAGTTAGATTCAGTGAATACCCAATTAAATATTAAATTAGATGCTCAGATGGTAATTTTAAGTAACCAGAGTGAAATATAGTTTTATTAGAGACTGAATTTGAGTCTTTAAATAATAAGGTAGAAAATCTGAAGTTAGATTTAAAGAGTGAACTTGCTAGTTCTTTGAATACTAAAGTAAATCAACTATTTACTGAATTGAACCAGAGAAAGGATGAGCAACTTCAAGATTTAAATAAAAAATTAGAATTTGATATTGAAGATAAATATAATAATGTAGAATCTGAATTTAGTGAAAAATTAAAATTTTGTGAAAATGTATGTAATGTTAAATTTAATTTTGAAAGACAGGAAATGAATACTTTGAAAGAGCGCACAGATCGACCTAAGGAAGTAATGCCGATTATTCAATTGAAAATCCCATGTGTTACTACAGGCATTGTTAGTTCATGAGTAGATAATATATGAGGAAGTTTTCAATGGAAAACTGCCAACTTTGACATTATAAATGTAAGTAGTTTGGGGGAACCATCTGAACTAATTAAAGATCGAGAAGTTACCGAGAGTATACTCTCTGGAAGCATTTTGATGGGTACTTTTTTGGGACTTAATGATGCAAGCAAGGTTATGGATGACTTGTGCAAAGAATTCAAACATGTCCATGACAAAGTAGAAAATTGAATAACTTTACCTATGTTGTGTTTCCCAGTAAATTGGTAACTGTTTTGTAGTGGGGAGGCTTTCACACAAAATTTAAAGAGAAGTATTGGACTGTAAGTAATCGAGTGAGATTAAGGTTAGATCCATGGGATCCGGGTGGAACCCACCTGTGTCCCAGGGACGCTAATATTCTGTGTTAATAGGTGGAGTGGCGACCGACGAATCCCTAGTTGTTTTCGGTGATTCTTCAAATTCAGTTTTCCTGCACCAAATTCCTCTCAATTCTTCAACTAGTCTGTAATCTATTCCTCAATTCTTAAACTATCCTATAATGTTAGTAATTAGGAAACTTGATATGGCTACAAGATTGAGACCTGTTTAAGAGAATCACAGATAAACAGTGATCGCTAAACATGGAATGAAACAAATAGAATATAGTACTAGTATAAAGATAATATCATGGTACTATTCAAGCAGAGTGATATCTAGATGACTTAAACTGAACAGAATATTTTATGTGTGTATAAAATATAGTGTAAAGTGATTAGCTAAACAACTATTTGATTGCAGTGTATAATTTTCTATTTTTATAGAATATTTTGTACTTTTGTGAGATGTAATGTAAATGGGAGGGTTTGTATCACTTTTGGAAGGGATGGGTAGTGTAAGTACAAGCATGACTAACACTAATTGTGCACCCCACCTTTCAGACAACCCTCGCAGACAAGTGTGACTGATTCTTCACCATTTGTCGTTCCATAGGTGTCGCTAAGATTTTTCTTTGGGGGCTTCGAAGGTGAAGGTGAGAATGTCCATTCTGTAGGAGACATTTAACATCATACCTCCTCAGGCTTCTCACACAAGTACCGGTGAAGTAGGGATCCTGGGGAAGGGGGATGGGAAGAGTTTTCCTGTCTTTGGGGCTATTTTCATCCTCTTCTTTGATCTTAGCAACTGTTTCTACTTTTTCCTTTCTTACTTATCATCTGAGTGCCAGTCTATCTTTCCCTTTTTCCATATGCATATACTTCTATCACTGAAGTCTTTCCTATTTTCCGTGGTTTCCATAACTTTCAACTTATCTCGTATAAATAGGCCAAGGAATCAGGATACACAAACACACATTTACATACACACAAAGACATACTTAAACACAAACAGGAAAATTAAGAATTTAAATCTGAAGTGATGCCAGAACTGCCAAGGGATGTAGAGGAATAAAGATATATGTACATCTGAGTAGATGCACGTATTACATTGTTGATATGTCATGATTCTTCATCATTATTTTTTGTCACACTCATAAATATATTTACATGTATATAAAGACCAGAGAATAACAATCAATGCATGTGCTGTGTTAGTCCTTTGAGAAAAGGCATAGTATCTACTGGGAGTTGGTAAATACAGGTAGACATTGCATCTACTATGTGTGGGCATGATATCTGTCTATATAGTAGGAGTGAGGAGTGAAAGAGGACTCTAGGGTATTAGATGAAGTATTAGAAAGTGGAATAGAAGTGTAAAGCATATTTGTAATTTTACCAGAGAATATATAAGAATAGTATTCATAAAGATGTATGCTAGAGCAATGAACCAGGAGACCTACTCAAGAAGAATACGGAGGGTGCACTCGACTTTTATTGGATGAGAAAAAGGGCAGATAGGCAGACCTATGAAAGGCTGACCTATACTGAAAGGACAGGGGCAGCAAGAAGGGGATTGACCTGTACATAGGAGGATACGAATTGCCCAGAGTTCCTCCAGACTATGAGAATCTGTAGATAATGAAATGGGTAAGTACTAAAGAAAGAAAAATAAAAACACTACAGAATGGTAGTGTAAAGAGCAACCACAACTAACGGTCTGTGACACCTGGAGTTTATGATAGGAAATTGAGACAGACTCCTAACGAATCCTTAGGAAAACTTATCAGACTAGCATTAAATGTCTGAGTTTGAGATCAACTCAGTGTAAGAGTAGAACGAAGGAAAAATTAGTTAAAGTTTTCTCTAAATAAGTACAAAGAGCTGTGTTGCAATGTATACTGTTAGAATTGTGTGTTATATAAGTTTACCTAATGATTTTATAAAATATCGTGAGTTCGATTTAAGGGGGGAAGGGGGGGAATATGTAGTGCTTTGAGAATTTTGGAGGAAATTCTAGAATCACTTGGCCTTCCACTGCTTTGAACACCCAGTATTTTGGATATAAGTAGGAGAAACGAATCAGCCAACTGCACATAGTTTATTTGTATGTGCAGGTCAAAAAGAACAGCCACAAGGAAAAAGATGGACATGGTGGCCAAATGGCTGCAGACAAGTTCTTGCTGTACGGTCCATTGAGTTTCGTGTATGGGCAGAGAAAGACAAGAAAAGTTTATGTAGCATTCTGTGCTCTTTAATGTCTGTGATGATTGTAAAAAGACTAGTGGACAGTTGAATAGTAGTCTCCTAAGGACACTCATGTATTGGACTTGTTTGAGATTAGAGACGTTTAAATTATTTCATGTCTTGACTATGAATGAAAAAAGACATACATATGCTATTTGAATATGTGTAAATGATTCTTATGTTCAAAGAATGAGTTAGCTTGCTGAAGTTATTGTATTTGAACATTGAAAATATATTGTGATTGAAATGAAAAGTATTCTACAAGTACACAAATTATTTCAAGAATAGAAAAGTAGTTAGTAAATTCCTTTGACCAGCACCATATCGTGGAGAAGAAGCTTTCAGGAGATCGTCGCAGCAGATTAACCAGAGAAGAAGATTGGCTACACACAATGGGCAAGTTAAGTGAATTGAGAGACGTGTGAGTCTTGCACCCCAGCACCACGCTGTCTCTTGACATCGTCTAGAGAATGTTAGAAAAGACCCTTCTGTTAGACTGTCTAGATGGGCATTGAGGCTAAGCAAGTTCAAGTATGAAGCCATACAAATGCTTGATTGAAAACATGCAAACACAGATAGTTTAAGCCAAAATGTAGCAGTGATACAAGCACTGGGTCATGACCTTGCACAATGGCAAGCAGTGCAACAGGCTCACACAGAATGTAAACAGTATGCATCACAGCTGCTAGTCACTGTGTAAGACGACAAGCTTGGGACCACGTGTAGTAGTGTCAGTGACGCTAAAAGAGGAAGTGCTGAAAGAAGCACATGACCACATATTTTCACAACATGGGGGTTTAGACCAACGCCTAGGTGAGTAGCAGAATGCTACTGGTGGGAACCTAGGAAAGAAGATGTGGATTGGTTGATGAGGGATTGTGTATAATGTTTGCACTGGGTTGATATAAGCCACAGGTTAACATCTTTGCAGAAGTTGGATTATTGGGCTGGCTGTCATTGGACCATGTAACAGACTCTAGGAATTGACTTGTGTTATTATTGATTGTTTTTCTAGATATGTGGAAATGATTGTAATTCCTAACCAACAGACAGCAATGGTACCACAAGCACTGGTCAACAGCTGAGTGCTCAAATTTGGAGTGCCAAAAGCTAAGATCACTGATCAGGGATAATCTTATGTCAGATTTCTTAAAGCAGCTGTGTAATTTCCTAAATTCTAAAAAGTTAAAGTCCATCGCACTTTCAGACTAATGGTAGGACAGAACGGGTACATTACAATGTTGGAAGGATGTTGAGTCATTATGTGACAGTATATCATAATGGTTCAGACATGTGGTTATCTTTCATTGTGAGTATTTATAACTGAAAACTCCATTCTGCTAAAGTATCATCAGCATTAAGGTAGTTTGCAGGAGCATATGTGTTATAATTAGGTTTAACTTAATGCGGTTACCATCATTCGAATTCAGCACTGTTTCCAGAGCACTCAGAAATCAGGGGTTTCTAGTGTATGCTTCTCTTCTCTGTATGTGCTTCTTGGTGCAGTTTGAGAGGGGCACAAAATACTTCCCTGTGACAAGTAAGTAGTGTGACGGTAGTGTCATTCTATATATTGTATGTGTGTGTTTTCTTTTATACAGTTAACAACAGTGATGATGTGTGCATTTTAATTCAGCCAACAACCCATGTTCTTGTGTTAATATTCACTGAACACGAAATAATTGCAACAGGTTATGGGCCCAGTGCTTAGGTGTACTGAGTGTGTACACGATGTACATGAAGTGTAAAAAACAACATATCTGGCAATCTTCCTTACCTGACAATGAAGAAAAGAATTCAGAATGACAGAACCATCAGAGAAGACTGATTGTCTGTACAGCAAGAACTATTTCACCTGGTCAATTTGTGTTTGTTCACTGATACAAAATTGTGAGGCATGGGATGCCATAGGACCTGGATTTGGAACATATTAGGGGAAGTAATCACAAAGCAGACAGCAACAGCTGATCCACACAGCAACGAGATGACATCAGACAATACAAATATGGTGCAGTTGTGCTTCCCCGAACTAGCAACAGATGACGACTGGTAGAAGACAATGTGGTTGACAGAGCAGCTGTTCAAGGAAATGGGAGTCAAACCCGGGTTGGAGAAGAAGATGGATATGATACTGAAAGCAATGTATTTATCACTGGTGATGTGTGTGGGGAGTGTGATACCATGTTGGAAAGTGAAATTTCTAATGCAAATAGTGAATTACGGTTACGACAGTCTTCGTGTCTAGCAAAACGTGTGGTTCATGTTTCTTTGCATATTTTTTTGCTGTCATGTGCCAAGTGAATCCATCTGATCCAATATCAGTAGAAGAGGCTTTAGCCTCAGTTCACAGGGATAAGTGGTGTACAGCCATGGAGTCAGAGATGATTAACCTAAAATGCTACAATACAAGGCAACTTGTCAACAGATAAAAAGCTGATTGCGTTACAGGAAGTAAGTGGGTGTTTACTACAAAGGGAAACAGAGAAGGTGAGATTATAAAATTTAAAGCAAAGTTAGTAGCTCTGGGTTATAGCCAGATATTTGGAGTATATGTTGTTATTGGGAAAGCTACAGCCCAGTAATGAGACAAAGTAGCTTGAGGATTCTGATATTTATTTAGTAGCTCTGGGTTATAGCCAGATATTTGGAGTATATGTTGTTATTGGGAAAGCTACAGCCAAGTAATGAGACAAAGTAGCTTGAGGATTCTGATATTTATTTATTTATTTTATTTATTTATTTCTTGTTCTGTAGATCCAGTTAGTGAGTCAATCACAAGGATATAGAACGTGTCAAATTGTACAGGTTTCAATTTAAACTTACAATAAATACAAGGGCAATTCAATGCCAAATTGTACATAGTTTTAGTAAGACATACTATAAATACAGTAACAGATACAATGTCAGCTAGATAACATAACAACCATTTAACAGAAAAAGGAGTTTCAAATAAAGGTTTTAAAGATAAGAGCACAAGGCCTCAAGAGTAACTGCAGTGCTTAGGGGATGGAAAATCAAACACATTGATGTAGAAACTGCTTATCTCAATAGCCCCCATAAGTGATATTGTTTTCATGGAGCAACCAAAATTGTTTAGTGTGAGAAATATGGTGTGTTTATTTAACAAGAGTTTGTACGGGCTTCATTGAGCACGTAAGGATTGGAATGATTTATTTTGCTCTCTGATGAAAAAGTTAGCTTTGAAACAATGTGAAAAGGGTCCTTGTGTATTCTTCTCTAATAATTTGATCATTGGGGTTCATCCTGATGATGCTGTTGTAGTAGATGAGAAAGAGAGGCCTGAAAAATTCAAGAATGTTTTGAAATCTCATATTAGCATTGATAACATGACATTTATTTTGGGACTTGAGAGTGAGCGGTCTCAAGGACAAGTGAAATTAACACAGACCAATTACATTCAGCAGACACTGAGGGAGTTTTAAATGCATGATTGCAAGGGCATAGCTATACCATGTAATGATAACCATTTTGGTGAAGATGAGAATGACAATTCATTTGATGAAAAATTGTACTAAAAGGCAGTGGGCTGTTTGTTGCATATATCTAAATGTTCTCAACCTGATACTGCCTTCACTATAGGAAGGTTGACTCTGTTCAACTCTAAGCCAAGTGATTCTCAATCGGCCACAGTAAAAAGGGTGTTCCATTACCTGCATCAGACTAAAGATTTGAGCTTATGTTTCAATGTCATTTGTTTTGATCCTAGTGCATTCAGTGATACTGACAGAGCAAATGATTCAGCTGATAGTAAATCTGTAACAGGATAAACAATTTAGTTAGCTGGAGCAGCAATCAGCTGGAAGAGTAAAAGGCAATCCATTGCAGTCATCTCCACAGTAGAAGCTGAATACATTGCAATGTTCGAGACAGGCAAGGAGGTGGGATGGTTTGTAATTTTTAAAATGAGATCAACTGTTCTGAAATTGTTAGACTACCTCTTCAGGTCAATGTTGCCAACACAGGTGACATTGAGATTACCAAGAAAAAAGGGTGCATCAAAAAGAACCAAACATTTCAGAGTGCTCTATCGTAAAGTCATGCAGACTATCTTGGACGGATTTCTTAAGTTTCAGTATGTATCAACTGATGACAATGCTGCAGAGGTCTTACTGGTACTAAAATTAAGAGATTCAGAGACGTGTTAGGATTAAAATAAGTATCATATCATGTTGGACTATATGCCTGAGAAATTTTGTCTCATTTTTGTGAAACTGATAAGTTATTCTCTTACGATGCCCACCGAGGGGAAGTGTTGATAGGCTTACTTAATGCTGTAATCATCATTCAAATTCAATGCTGTTTCCACAGCACTCAGAAGCTAAGGCTTTCTAGTGTATGCTTCTCTTCTCTGTATGTGCTTTTCTGGTGCAGTTTGAGAGGGGTACGAAATACATCTCTGTGAGTAGCATGTAGTATTACTGTAGGGCCATTCTGTATATTGTATGTGTGTATTTTCTGTAATACATTTATGAAAAGTGATGATGGGTGTATTTTAATTCAATCACCCACCCACATCCATGTGTCAATACTCGTTGCACATGTAAAAATTACAACAGTATGCCATTGCTGTTTGGCAAAGTAGGGCCAAGATTTGGCAAGGATGGGGAATCTGTCATGGAATTTGCTAAAATAGAGAGGAAAATATGGAATCTTGTTCAGGCAGTGAACACCAGAGCCTTAAAATGCCAGGACTAACTGGGAAATAGGGTGGGCAGATTACCACACTATAAAGTTTATCAGTGGGTAATGTTATTGAACCCATACATTCTGAAAGGCAAGACCAAGAATTCTGAAATTCGTTACCAGGTGACATATCAGGTAGTTGAAACAACATTGCTGGTAAACTTCAAGCTTCAGTACAGATTCATACAACTATTGTTCATGTTTGACATCTGCAGAGACTTCAAGATGCTCCAGATGCATTGATGCAAGTGACATCAAGTTTTGAGGGTAAAGCCATGTGTAGTGGACAGAAGGGGAAGTATGCAAGCCTTGCAAAACCTTTATAGGAGATTCCGTTCAGATTAAGATCAAAAAAGTTGGAGAGAGTAGTTTACATTTGTGTTAGGATGTATGTATTTTTCAGATGCATATGTGACTGGTGTGTCAGTTTAGGATGACACTAGGAGGAAGGATTTTTTTTTGTTTCATGTTATATGTAGTGTTATACTTCTGTCTACATGTGTGTGTACGCTAGTTTTTTTTAAGGCTGAGTTTCCTTTTTGTTTGACTACAAGATTGCGTATCTTTCAAAGGGAGGAAGGAAGTGATGGGGGTTCCCTGTTCCTAGGTTGCCAGCAACTGAAGTAAAGGTGAGGGGAGTCTTTATCTTGGTAGTGTTGCACCTCTTCACCAAGATTGGTGTTGGTGTGCAGTGGATGCTACTATTGGAGAATGTAATACTTTTCACAATGAGACAGGATGTAGAACTCACAAGCCATCATTGGGCACTGAAGCTGACCCTGAATGCATAATGTGATTAGATGTTTAGATGATGTGTTTATGGCATTACAGACGCAGATGGAAGAAAACAAAGAGTGAGTGCAGTAAGTGTCACAAGTCATACCAGCAATTGTGAAGCCAAGAGCAGCAGATAGTGGAAGTAATGCCATACATGGTATGGAGACTTAAGCAAAGTTGGTTGGATGTGGGGGATAGGCTACTGAAAACAGATTTAGCAAATGCAGATGTTGGTGACATCCAGAAACTGAATGGTACGACAGCAAGAGTAACTAATGTAGAAAGCAGGAATAAGGCCACCATGGAACGCTATGCTACACAGTTAATCTGTTTGGAACAAGTGGTATTGAACAACACATGAGCATTAAGAAGGTTAGCTATGGAGTCAACACAGCTTCTAAAACTGACAGTAAATACTATGAACAATGACCTGGAAGTTGTACAGACTCAGATGGATACTTTGGACAAGAGAACAACAGTAGTAAGATTGCTTCAGTCTTTAGCTGATAGCTTGTAGGTTAATCAGGTAGTGGTAATGGATTTGCAGGAAGCACTATTACATGCAGCACATCGGCAGCTGAGTCTGGCTCTGTTAATACTGGAGGAGTTCTTAGCAGGCCTGCAGAAAGTGCAGAAGGCAATGCTGCTGGGATGTGAACTTGTAATTGAACTGGGCAAGTAAAATCCTCTACTGGATTACCACATAGCAGTGGTCAACTTTAGGATGGATCTAGCACTGTTATATATACTAATATGATTTACAATTAGCAATGAGCAAGCCAGATTCAAATGTTATACCACACAAGCATACTCATTAAGTTGGGGAACCTTAGGGAAGTTTATCTGAGCAAAGACACAGGTGGTACTGTTGATGACAGAAGATGGTGGTAGTCACATGGCAATGTCACAAACTGCACTTGAACATTGTCAGAGGGAGAGGGTTGCCATCTGCCTGATCCAGGTGGTACATACTGGTACGTCCAAGATGCAGTTGTACTTATATAAAGAAGAAGGTCAGAACTGTCCATGTGATGTCCTACAGCTGCAGCCCTATTTCCAGCAAACTGGTTTACACTGGTTTTATTCTGTATACAGTGCCAAAGCTATAGTAGCAAACTGCTACAAACCATGTAGGCTTTGGGGAGTTGAATGTTTGGAACTGTATGAGAAAGGAATAATTATTAACAGGACACACTGTGACATAACAGGACAGACAATTTACCTCAGCCTATGTTATAGGGGAAACCAAGCTGAACATAATACAGTACAGACAACATTGTTAGTTGGTTGGTTGATTTAAAAGAGGGGGGGAAAGGACCAAACTGCTAGGTCATCAGTCCCTCATTCCAATTAAAATAATTCCACAAGGTTGAGAGTAAAACAAACAAGACATACAAAACAAAGCTGGAAGAAAGGAACATCCACAAGAATAACAGAAGAGCAAAAAACACTAAAATGGAAGAAAGTGGACAAGAAAACCACATAGAGACATAAGAAACTGGTAGAAGGGATAAAAACAAGATAGCAGATGACCTGGCTGGCCAACCATGAGAATAAAAAGAATAAGCCAGCCACTCTGCGACACATTAAAACCTCCAGCCTAAAAGCACTAGGGTGGAGAACACAAAGGGTCAAAGGACATTCGCTAAGACTTAGATCGAATGATAAAGCCCACCCTCACGTATAAAATGTAAAACTGAATTAGCCAATGAGGCATTGTCAGCTAAAATTAATGGTAACGAGTCCGGTAACTGAAGATTCCATCTCAGGGCAGCCAAAGAAGGACACCTCAACAAGATATGGGCCACTGTAAGCCAGGCACTACACCAACACTGAGGTGTGTGTTCACGGTGCAGGAGGTAGCTGAAGGTCGCCCATGTGTGGCCAATGGGGAGCCCGCAGAGAACCACAGAGTCCCTGCGAGAGGACTGTCACACATTCATTGTCTCCTTAATGGCGCATAGTTTGTTGTGCATACCCAGATTATGCCATTCTGTCTCCCAAAGCTAAAAAGCCTTGCGGCCTAATAAGGAATGCAGGTCAGTTACAGGAATACTGATCTCCATAAGCAGTTTCTGCGTAACCTGTTTGGCCGGCCTGTCAGCTAGTTCATTTCCTGGGTTTCCAATGTGTCTTGGGGTCCAGACAAACACCACTGAACAGCTGGACAGTTCCAGAGCATAGATGGACTCCTGGATGGCCACTATCAGTGGATGATGAGGGTAGCACTGGTTGATAGCTTGTAGGTTGCTCAAGGAGTCAGTACACAAAAGAAATGACTCACTAGGGCACAAACAGATGTGTTCAAGAGCACGAGATATAGTCACCAGCTCTGCAGTGAAAACACTGCAGCCCTCTGGCAAGGAGTGCTGTGCAATGTGTCCTCCATGAACATATGCAAAGCCAACATGACCATCAGTCAATGAGATTTCAGTGTAAACCATTTCATGTCCTCAGTGCATATTGACAATCGAGAGAAGTGGCAGTGGAGAGCTGCAGGGTTAACTGAGTTCTTAGGGCCATGTGAAAGGTCCAGGCAAAGCTTCAGCCAAGGTTTACACCATGGAGGTGTACCAGAATGGACCTTGAGCAGAGGTGGTCAAGGGAAGGACTCCAGTTCAGACAGGAGGGAGTGGACGTAAAGCACAATCCTAAGCCCTGACCTGGGCCACCGATGCAGGAGATGAAACGCCATGGGTGGGAAAAGGAGACGGTAATTCAGATGCTCATGAGAACTACAAATGTATGCTACATAACTGGTGAGCAGTTGTGCATGTCGGATCTGCAATGGAGGGATGAACAGCCTCCACCAGGATGCTGGTCACCAGACTCGTTCTAATAGCTACTGTCACTAGGCAAATGCCGCAGTGGCGCACTGGGTTGAGTAATCACAATGCTGAGGGTGCTGCTGAACTATAAAGCAGACACCCATAGTCAAGGTGGGATTGAACAAGGGCTCTGTAGAGCTGCAGCAGCATAGAGTGATCTGCACCCCAGTTGGAGTTGCTCAGGTAGTGGAAAGCATTGAGGTGCTGCCAGCACTTCTGCTTAAGCTGACGAAGGTAAGATAGCCAAGTCAATTGGGTGTTGAAACCGGTCCTAAAAACTGATATGTCTCCACTACAGTGCACGGATCGTAATTAAGGTAAAGTTCTGGTTCCGGATGAACAGTACGACACCGACAGAAGTGCACGACACATGACTTTGTGGCTGAAAACTGGAAGCCATGAGCTAGAGCCCATGACTGCACCTTGTGGATGGCACTCTGTAGGAGCCACTCAGCAACACAAGTACTGGAGCAACAGTACAAAATGAAGAAGTCATCTGCATACAGAGAAGGTGAGACGGACGGCCCTACAGCTGCTGCTAGGCCATTAATGGCCACTAAAAATTGAGATACACTCAATACAGAGCCCTGCGGGACCCCATTCTCCTGGATATGGGGGGAACTATGGGAGGCACCACCTTGGATATGGAAAGTATGGAGCGACAGGAAATTATGAATAAAAATCGGGAGCAGGCCCTGGAGACCCCATCATATACTGTGGCAAGGATATGATGTTGCCAGGTCGTGTTGTAAGCTTTTTGTAAACTCAAAAAGACAGCAACCAGGTTTTCACATCTGGGAAAGGCTGTTCAGATGATAGGCTAGAGGAGCATGAGATTATTAGTGATAGAGTGACTCTGGCAGAAACCGCCCTGGCATGGAGCCAGTAGGCCATGTGACTCCAACTGCCAACACCACATACATTCTAGCAGCTTACAAAGAACATTGGTGAGGCTGACTGGCAGGTAGCTATCCACATCAAGCGGATTTTTACCAGGTTTGAGTACAGGAATGATGATGTTCTCCGACCATGGAGATGGAAAGATGCAATCGCACCAGATCTGGTTGAAGATGACGAGGACATGTCAGTTGTAGTCGGACAAGAAATGTTTAAATATCTGACTGTGGATCCGATCTGGCCCAGGAGCTGTGTTGGGGCAATGTGCAAGGGCACTGAGGAACTCCCACTCTGTAAATGGGGCGTTACAAGGTTCACTGTGGCATGTATTGGAAGAGAGGACTTCCCCTTCCATCTGCCATTTGAGGGTGCGAAAGGGTGGAGGGTGATTTTACAATGCAGAGGCTTGAGCACAGTGCTCAGCAAAGTGCTCGGCAATTGTGTTTGTGTCAGTAGATAACACACCATCGATGTTAATGCCAGGGACACCGGTTGGTGTCTGCTACCCAAAAACACATCTGATCTTTGTCCAGACTTGGGAAGGTGACATATGGCACCCAATGGTCAAGATGTACCTCTCCCAACACCCCAACACTCCTGTTTCCATCTTTTTATAAGCTGGTGAATGCAAGCACACAGCCATTTAAAAGCTACTAGGTGCTCCAGAGAAGGGCGCTGCTTATTTGCTTTAGAACCTGTGAATGCTCTTTAATGGCCTCAGCAATTTCCAGCAACCAGCAAGGTATTGTCTTTTACTGGGGTCATCCTAAGGAACAAGGGGCCGCCTTCTCCACCACACAAAAGATCGTTTTAGTGATCTGCTCAACCACCACATTGATGGTACAATGTGGGGGAGATTAAATCATGACACCAGAGGTAAAAGCTTCCCAGTCTGCCTTGTTTAGAGCCCATCTGGGTAGACGCCCATGAGCATGATGCTGAGGGAGCGACAGGAAGATGGGGAAATGGTCACTATCACACAAGTCATCATGGACTCTCCAGTGGACAGATGGGAGAAGTCCTGGGCTTCAAAGTGATAAATCAATGGCCGAATAAGTGCCACGAACCACACTGAAATGTGTAGGAGCCCCAGTATTTAGGAGGCAGAGGTCGAGCTGAGACAGTAAAGTTTCAACCTCTCTACCTTGGCCAGTAAGCATGGTGCCACCCCACAAGGGGTTATGGGTGTTAAAGTCTCCCAGAAGTAGGGAAGGTTTAGGGAGTTGATGAATCAGTGTAGTCAAGATGTTCATGGGTACCACACCATCTGGAGGAAGATATACATTGCAGACAGTTATTTCCTGTCTCGTCCTTATCCTAATAGCCACAGCTTCAAGAGGAGTGTGAAGAGGCACAGGTTCACTACACACTGAGTTCAGGTCATAGACACAAACTTAACCTGACACTCTATTATATTCCCTACGGTCCGTGTAATATCCCCTATAGCCACAGAGGGCAGGGTCCACATTGTCAGAAAACAGGTTCCCTGGAGGGCAATGCAAAAAGCAGGTGTAAAGCTTAACAGTTGCCATAGCTCAGCCAGGTGGTGGAAAAAACCTCAGCAATTCCACTGGAGGATGACATTATTGTGAGGCTGGGAAGGTATGAAATGCTCAATGAGGCAGTTTACGCCTCATGGTCACCTGCTGCCACCGACTTAGTTCCTGAGCAGTTGATATCCATTGTGTTGGAGGGCACAGTGAGATCTAGGTCCTCAGCGGTTGCCAGAATCTCCACCTCATCCTCAGACGTAGAGCTTGTAGTTAGTGGTGGTGTAGGTGCCACCACTATTTCCTTGTTCTTGGGGGGTCTTCTTTTTGGATTTCTCATGCTGTTCCTTGGATTTCTCTGCCTGGGAGGACTGCTTTGATTCAGTCTCCAGGACTGAGGATGACCGTGAAGCCCTACGACCAGCTACCTGTGGCTGCTTCAGACACTGGTGGGTGTCCACTTTGCCACTGGTAGGAACCTGCGAAGGGAGTGACCAAGGGACCCCTTCCTAGTGAGATGAGTCGAAGAAGACTTATGCTTCTCTGGCTGAGAAGTGGGGACTGATGTCCCCAATGGGTGGGGGTTGTTCCTTCCAAAGTAGGTGGTGCAGGAGCAACATGAATAGAAGTGCCCCCCCTCCATCAAGGGGGCAAGTGGAGTCCAACTGCACTGGGAGCCAACTGTAAGTGGCACAACGGATGAGGCTGGAACAGTAGTTATAGCAGCAACATAGGATGATTTCATGCAAATGGGATGGAACCTTTCAAATTTCCTCTTAGCCTCAGTGTAGGTCAGTCAGTCCTGAGTCCTGTATTCCGTGATTTTTTTTTCTTTCCATAAAATCCTGAAGTCTGGCAAGTCTTCACATATTTTTGGATTTTGTCATGCACTTTATGTTCATTAGTGATCTAGGCTGGTTAATGGGGATTCCAGTGTCTTTAAACTTGAAACATCTTGTTCGTCATGAAGAAATACCATACTTCATATATGCAGCTGTCTCCGGAGAATCACACCATAAATCATAAAAACAAGTTTTTTTAATGACAATCAATTTCATAAGTCTCTAGTTTCAAAGCACATGTTTCTGTACCATTCTAAAGTCATAATATTTACTCAATTGTGGTAAAATCAATTGCACATTTGTTTGCAGAAATAACCTATAGATTTTGTAAACCATTCCACCATTTAGTCAACATTTTCTACAACAGCTAAAGATGAAATCTAAGAATTGATATTTTTTCCAAATAACTGTGTCTATACCCATCCTGTAAAATCTTGCTGTGATTTAGGGCACCATTTCCTGGGACAGTCACAAACAGCACCTACTGATATCTTTGCAAGTAGGATAATAGGTGATGAGCTCACTTTCTGTAGATTTTGCTGCGTTCTCTGCTGGTGTAGTTACTGGAGTTTCTGAAGGAAATGTGTTTCCTTTGCTCATAGCTGCGGTGCTTTTCCTGTTCATTTCATAAACAGCATCTGCATACGTTTCCTGAAGAAAAGAAATGCATGTAACAAATTAAAAAGATATTCTCTACAGATCTGGCGATATGTCCATGAAAGTGACATGCTTTTGTGGACTGTGTCAAGTGAATCTAATATGCTAATGGTAGCATCATACAAACAAACATGATACATAGAGAAGACTACTAATAATATACTTACCAGCATGGATGATGTGTACTATTCAGCTGATGAGTCAAGAACAGAAATCTAAATGTATCAAATTGATTTTGTGCATTGTGTCAAATGAATGTAATCTACTAATGGCAGTATCAAACTAACAAACATGATATGCAGTAGTGACTACTAACAATATACTAACAGCAAGAGGAATGTCTACTTCTCGGCTGCTGAATCAAGAATGGATCAAAATATACATAAATTTAAAAATGTGTTTGAAACTAAAGATTTTTTATTTCGTTAATGAAGTAATCTATATTTTATAATCTGTTATTACCAGACAGACCATCTTCAGATATATCACTAGGACAAAGAAAAAGATAAACATTATATGTTCCCTGTTATCTAAGCCATTTATAGTAATGGGAGCCTATACATAAAAAAAATACAGAACTGAATAAGGTTACCTAAAATAGAGGACTGTTGCTGCCACCATCAGAAGCTCATGTATGCCACTACAAATGAGAAGACACAAAAAGCTCCATGATATGTATGACAGCATATTCAAGACTTGGCATTGCTATTATGATAAAATGTAGTGCCAAATCAAGTACATATCCATGTGTGCTACTGTGTTGCTGGTACATTAACTACAAATGTTAAAAAATGCAACATACACTTAACAGAACATCTGGCAGCCCAACTGAAATCTTCACTTGGAAAATGTTCAGGAAGGAGGGGAAAATTGGTTGCAGTCTATCCTCAGTGTTATTCAATTTTTGTACTAAGCAGGCTGTGGAGAAAATCTAGGAGTAATATGAAAGGGGGATTCAAGTTCAGGGAGAACAAATAAAACCATTGAGATTTGACTATGATATTGCAATTCTATCAGAGATGGAGAAGGACTTACACAAGATTAATGAAACAGAGTGAACAGCATCTTTAAAAGAATGTTATATGATGAACATCAACAAAAGTAAAGCAGTGATAATGGAATGTAGTTGATTTAAATGTTGGCAGGGAAGAAGTTATATCAGGAAATGAGATACTAAATATAGAAAATAATTTTTTTTGTTTGTCCAACAAAATAACTGACAATGGCCGGATCAGATGATGATAATGCTGATTATAAGGTTTTGAGAATGCATTGCAGCAGTGTTTTTAACGCCCCTGGCTGAAATAGAAATACCAAACAAATACTGGCCATAGGAAGAAAAGGAATTCTGAAAAAGAAAGAAATTGGTTAATATCAAATATAGATTTAAGTGCCTGACAGCCTTTTTTGGAGATGTTTCTCCAAAGTTTAGCCATGCACAGAAGTGAAATTTGGATAATAAGCACGCCAGATAAGATGAGAATAGAAGTTTTTGAAATATGGTGCTACAGAAGAATGTTGAAAATTAGAGAGGTAGATTGTATTACTAATGAAGAGATACCGAATCAAGGGAGAAAACAAGTTTATGTTGGAACTTAACTAAAAGAATGGATGTAGCCTATAGTAATGGAAGGAAATGTGAGAGGTAGAAATCATAGAGGGAGACAAGGCTTGACTACAGTATGTATGTTCAAATGAATGTAGGTCATGTTAGCTATGCTAATATGAAGACATTTGCTCAGTACTGACTGGCATGCAGTGCTGCATCAAATCTGCCTTTGGACTGAAACCAACAGCAACAACAACAACAACAACAACATGAAAAGTCCCACAGATTTTCTTGAAAATATCTTTCTTTCATCCCCATTTATGATGAACACCTTCGCGGGGTGGGAAAGGGTCATAAGGTTCAATGTACATCTAATGGACATCTTGACCCGCTACTCTATGAAGTGAATTTTCATTGCCATTTACAACTAGGCTAAACATGTTTTTGCTATTCACGCATAATTTGGCTCTTGTCATATGTCACTATTATCCCTACTGTCTGAAAGTAGAATATTGTTGCACATCCTCTTCAATATTAGAAACGACAATCCATAAGGGGTGAGCTGAGCATAAAAAAATCTCTGTACACTACAACTGTACTGTTACTGATCTGTGTGGGTTGCCTAAAATAATGAAAGGTATTCCATCTGTGCAGATGGCTTATGTGGAGTGCCTCCTCTCATAATAGTACAATATGAAGAAGAGCAATGTCTGGTACATTTTTGCTATCAGCAACTTAATTCATATTACTACTTGACAACAACAATCAATCATGGATTTTATACCATTTTATGGCATTGTTTTTACATCACCTTATATGCTGTTGCAAATACTTTGTGAAACATGAACATCTGTTGAGCAAAACTGGCTGTATAGCAAGAAATTTTTATCACAAGGTCTTGGTAGTGAATCATGTTTTACAACTAGACACTACAGTGAGCTCCAGGTCCATTGTATGATACCTGACAATACAGCATTCATCTCAGAAGCTTCCTTATTTGTCAGAATGAAAGGTGCATACATGCAGCAGCTATTTTGTAATAAACTCCACAGGCATAAAATGCCAGTACACAAATAAATTTCCACCATTTGAAACTGTAATTGTTTAAATTACATCAACACAAGTAACATCTTGCACAAGTGTAATAAATACACTGAGTCATGCCCCTAAGGTTAACTTTATAGGGTAACAAAGATTTCTGTAATAGTACTACTGCCTTGCAGATTCATGTGTTAGAACAAGTAGAATTGTTGTACATAATGGATGAAGTTATCTTTATTGAGGGCAGGAGGGGTGAGGGTGAGGGGGGGGGGGGTGAGAGACAGAGAGAGAGAGGGAGAGAGAGAGAGAGAGAGAGAGAGAGAGAGAGAAAGAAAGAGAGAGAGAGAACTGTACTTGTTTTAGGGACAAATAGATTTTAATCAAGTGATTCGCTTTCATTCGGTAGTATTAAAGGAAGAATCACGGAACCAGTGGAATCCGATATGTAGCTAAAACTAGCAAAAGCATAGAGAAGCTAGATGTTCACAGAAAATAATAGGAACAATGGTAGAAGCTCACAAAATTGTGGCTGTAAAAGTATAAAAATAATCGAAATTCCTGGATGGAAAATTACACAAATAAGGGAAAGGTCACCACTCACCTATATCAGATTGATGTGTTGTGCACAGAAACATGTAACAGAAAACAGCATTCACACTAGATTTCAAGTTCTTGCTCTTTTTCTAGTAAAAATAAAAACATTCAGACACACAAACACACTGACACTTAAATGTACACTCCCGCAGTCCCAGTGAGGCTGATTATTGATTATCAATTATCGAGAGCTGTTGTATGGACAGATGCTGGTGGGCAGTGGGTCGGCTGCACAAAAAGGTGAGAGGATTTTAAAGGGTAGAGCATATAAGACATGGGAGGAAGAAGATTTAGGGGGGATGGGAGGGGATGAAAAGAGAGGTAGGTGGAGGGGATGAAAGGAGAGGTAGATGAGATGATGAAGGAGACAAGGAGGGAAGAGAGAAAGGGAGAGGAGGGAAAGGGAGGAGGGAGAGGGGGAGTGAAAGAATGCCTACATGGATTGGGGGGGGGGGGGGAGGGAAGGAGTAGTTGGAGAAGACAGTACAAGATCTGGACAGGAAATGAGTGGTGTGGATGGTAAGAAGAGAGAAGAGGAAAGGCAGTGTGAGGCAGTGAGGAACAAGTTAATTGAGGCTTATGCCAGGGGGGTTGCAAGAGTGCAAGCTATGCTGGAGAGACAATTATCTGCATAGTTCAGAGAAACTTGTGCTGGGAGGGAGTACCCAAAAAGCTCATGTAGTGAAGCAGCTGTTGAAGTCATTTGTGTTGTGGAGCACTGCACATCCAGCACAGGGATGGTCAAGTTTGTGGTTTGCCATAGTTCAGAGGTGGCCATTCATGCGAGCAGACAGGTGATTACTTGTCAGAGCCACATAGAATGTTGTATAGTAACTGCACAATAGCTGACATATAACATGGCTGCTTTCACACGTCCCTCCATTTTATTGAGTGGTGAAAGTATACAGGCTCGTTCACTACCTATTTTTCACATGGCTCATCTGCAAAGGAGGTTGGTAGTGAACGGTTGCATTTGCACCCCTACTATTGAGTCATATATTGGCTAGCTTTTGAACAACAGTGAATTGAACTATACATGTTCAGACTGAAACTTATTTATTCAAAAGAAACACTTTAACCTTGTGGCCATGCATTTTTAAGTTCACAAATAAATCTGATCTGTATAAATAATAATAATAATTGGTGCAATTCATACACTGTTTATTGTCTCGCACCTACACACTTTCGCATTGTTCCTTCACGTACACTGGCGTCCATGCTTACACTCGTGGCACTTTGCCACTCCCAACTTACCACAACAATGGCCAAAGACTAAAGACCCGAATTTTCCCGCTCATATCCACAGTCCTGAGTTGGGTCATGTGACACTACATTAGTCAAAATAATCCCTAAACATGGCAACAATTCGTTTACAATTTTTATAAGATTTAAATGCTTAAACCTAAATACATTATAAAATTTTATACACATTTATCACCACAATTTTGTAATTCTTTGTAATCAAAAGAAAGACAAAACACTATGCAATGGAACTACAATGCCCATCAAAACACAAAACAAGTATTTTCCGGTCTATTTTGCCCAACATATTAATCCTGCTGCTGTGCTTTAAGTTTAAATTACTAACTACTTGAAAGAGCTCCATATTATCCCCTTTTACCTTACAGTAGGACAGGCCTGTGATGGGACTGGTTGCACCAATATGTTGGTGGACCACCATCATTCAGAATCCATGACTAGGGTCCACTCTTACAGTTTACTCATAGTTCCTCATAACACTGACCTAGTTCATTACCCCACAGCATGGCCAGACTTGCCGCCTGTGTTCCGCACATGGGATCACCTTTTGCTCGTTGTTATAGCACTCTAATTTGCTGCTCAAGAAGGCGAGTTATTCCTGTCAACTACAGTGTACCAATAAATGAAAATAAAATGTACAAAATATGTGGAATGTCACAACACCACTAACGTTTCCCAGAAACTGGCAACAATTTCTGTTAAAGTTTTGCATTATGAACAGTTTTATTTAATAACTTCAATGACATTTAAATATATTTGTCATCCCAGACACAGATTCTTTGTCATAATGGAAATTTATTATTGTTGTTAAGAATTGTTCTGTAGACCTCTAATAAAGCATTGTGCTTTTTTAATCTACTAAAAACTTGTGTCATTCCTAAATACCCAAACAGGTTATGGGCCCAGATGTGCTACAGTGTAACTGTTTAAAGAAACTGAATAAACACAAGTTGTAAGTTTCACATGTAAATGAAGTGTAAATTTTGAAATCTCCATATTGTGACTTCTGTATGTCAGTGTAACTTTTGGAGTGAAGTTCGACTATGGATATGACAAGAGTAATAAGAATTGGTGTGGTGTGTGAACTGTAAGACCTTTGGTACACACACCATCAGATTATTCGACTTGTCGCTCTAACGAAGTAGGCGAGTGTCAGCAATATGTCTCGTGGTCTTATCGTGGTGTGTTTATCTTCTGCCGTTAGGTCAGACGATAGAAATGCCACTTACACGCTTAGAGTAGCAGATTGATGGTGACCAACTTTAAACAGAACTTGATTAATTTTCAAACACATTTATTAAAATAATAACAAGCATAAAAATAACTTAACTTGGTTCTGGATGCTATTTACAAGTGATTATCTGAAGTTCCTTTGGTCTTGGTATGTTAATCTTATTCTCACATATCTCTGATACTTGACAAAGTGTCTATACATTTCTCTTCATGGCTATATATGGGAATATGATAATCTTATTAGGCGCAGACTGCAGACTAATGCAGACTCTCTCGTCAGAGGTCTGTACACTCGTTATAATACCTCGAGCATTCAGGAATCACTGAGCAAGTGTGATCCGTGAGGAGAAAAGGTTCTACGTTAGCAGCAATCTCATTGGCTGTGTTACATATTAATACGCGGATCGGCGGAAGCAGAATTTGGTCTGTCTCTGAGACAGCGCCATCTCGTAGTGTGGAGACGGATGAGCACTGTGCCTGTGCTGTTGTGCTAGCGGGGCGCGCTCTAGTGGGAAAGTTGTGTACGTGCTGACTACGCGGAACTATGTACACAACAACTGGTTTACTGGAAGGGCAACCAAATTCGAATACATGGAAATACAATGTAAATGTCTGTCTAGGTAGTATTCTTGGACTGCTTGATGTTATTGAAGGTAGGTTAGTTAAATCTATAGAATATGCAGAAGATGCTATGCTCAAGTAAAAGTGAAATATAAGAACACACTAAATAATTGTCTTAAGACTGACAGCAAAGCTTCAATTGTTATTGACCACAAATATGACAGAAAAAACATTGCAGAAAATATTGCAACAAAAAGTATGGGCAGAATTGCATAAATTATTTGATGATATTTCTGAAGATAAAATTTATGACCTTTGTTTATGATTTTTTGACATGTGAAAAATTCTAGTGGTGATGTAGAAACTCATATATCAAAGCTGAAAAATGTGTGGAATGATTTGAAGCAAGAATGCCCGTGAAAGGCAAAGGTCCCGAGTTCAAGTCTAGGTCGGGCACACAGTTGTAATCTGCCAGGAAGTTTCATGGTTCTCTTTGCTGAAACATTTGTTGTTATGTCATCTGAGTGTGATACTCATTGCTGGTTGTACAAGTTACTCATAGCTGGTTTGTACAAGTCATATCACCAATACTGGAAATTTTTTCAAGATATTTTAACCATTTTCTATGACACATACAGTTACATCAGCATATAGTGATAACGTTGATGCTGTTGGCAAGGGCACAATAGAAATGGAAGCAGCAGTGAATGAAAGTGCCACAAAATCACTGTGAGTGATGTATGGTACATACTAAAAATTAAAAAGAAACTGTCATGCGTCGTAGCAGCGCAGCACAAGACAAAAATCCAAAAAGTACATTTTTGCCCATAACATAAAGGTGTCATTTTAAAATTGGTGAAGTCATAAACTAGATAGCCTTTCATTATCATTATGGAAGGCTGTTTAAATTAATGATGAGAAGATTTCCTCCTGAAGGAAATGAAATCAGTCAATAAAATTTACCACAATTGTACCTTGAAAGCTTTGGACATCAAACTAAGTGGCATGTCAAGTTGTTAATCTCCAAGATCTTAGGCATAAACATGGGACTGGACTCTGAGCTCTCTGATGACATCAGCTTCCATTTGGCATCCGTAAGAGAGCTTCTGAACTGGGAGAGCTGATTCACGCACATGTCGTGGTCCTTTTGAAAAAGTCCAGTTATGGGTATTGCTACTTTGTATGTTATTCAAAGGTGATTACAGTAAATTTTGAACAGTTTACTTCATCAGGGAAAAATCAGAAATTCCTAATAAACTAAGACAGTTTATAACTGATGCAATGAGTGTTGGGCATACAATTAAAAACCTCTTAAGCGATAATGGAGAAGAGTTCAACAATAAACAGACAAGGCAGATTTTATAGGAGGAGGGCATAATCCAAAATTTTACTATGAGGGCATAATCCAACATTTTACTATGCAATACACTCCACAGCAAAATGGATACGGTGAAAGAGAAAATCGTACTCTTGCTGGAATGGTGAGGGCTATCGTGCATGCTCATGGAAACATTCCTCAGTCATTTTGGGCTGAAATGATAAATTCTTCAGCATACACCCTGAATTGTACAGAACCTTCCAATATTTTATGAATATCTCCATACAAAACATGGTATTGAAAGCAGCCTGACATGAAGCACCTATGTATAATATAGTATAAATGTTATGTCCAGATTCCAAAACAATTAAGGATGGAAATGGATCGAAAAGCAGAAAAAGGGATTCTGATTGGCTACGAGCGTGATGATGGTTATCATATCTGATGATTGGATCATGGGATGTTATTTTTGAAGAGAAAATTATGCAAAAGGAAATTCCAGTAGTTTCTGTGAATTTTGATCTCCCTCATCGGAAGTCTCAAGAGTCATCCTACAAAATTAAGAGCAAAGTGAATTTTAATTTTCCAAGAGAAAGTGAGTTTGATAATTATGATGATTTACAGGATGAAAGAGAAGAGAAATTAGAACAAAATGATTTTACTTTTGTATGGAGCCACAATCATATAAAAAATTCTGAAAGATATAACCACCATTTGACTGTACAAAGTGTATGATTAACGGAGCATGGCAAAGTAATTTCAATTTTTTTAAGAACAAAATGAGTTTGATAATAATGATGATTTACAGATGAAACTGAAGAGAGATTAAAAGAATCATATGATGGAAGAATTAGGCCACAACTGCGTGAACATTTAACACTAAAACGTCCAAAAAGACTTCAAGACTATGTAATGCAGTTAATGACCTTTGAGGAACCAGAATCTTATTGTGGCGCCACAAATTCAAGTCGAACAGATGATTGAAAAGCAGCATTGGATGAAGAAATGGCAGCACATCAAGAAAATGGAACTTGGACTTTGGTGGAGTTACCACCTGGAAAGAGGGCAATTCAGTGTAAGTAGATCTATAAACTGAAGATGAGGCTAATGGATCAGTTGACAGATTCAAATCAAGATTGGTTATAAGAGCAATTTCTCATAGAAAGGGACTGATCATGAAGAAACTTTCAGCTTTGTGGCAAAGATGTAAACTATTCAAACAATACTCACCATCACAGCCAAACAGAAGGTGAATGTTGCACAAATAGATGTGACTGCTGCCTTTCTTTATGATCACCTGAAGGAAATGGTATTTATGACACAACCTGAAGGTTATATGATGGTTCTAGAAAAGCTTGTCAATTAACAGAAAGCTTATATGGCCTGAAACAGGCACCCCTCTGCTGGAATGAGAGATTCACTACTTATGTAATGGAATTAGGACTTAAGGGAAGTGAAGTTGATCCTGCCTGTTTATGAGACATAAATGTTCTTACAAGATTTTCTTTGTACTCTACGTTGATGACTTATTGATTGTGGCAAATAATGACAGTGAACTTAAGGAGTTTATTGGAGATCTTGAAAGAGAATTCAAAATAGAATCAAAGTCAGCATCATATTTCTTAGGCTTGTATATTGATAGAAAAGAAGATGGGTCAATTCAAGTTAGTCAGTCACACAACATCAAGAAGTTTTTGGAGCACTTTGCCATGAGTGACTGCAGAGCTGCAACAACTCCAATTATCAAGGACAACAGCATGGAAGAGAATCCTTTCAACACTGAATATCCTTACAGACAAGCATTTGGATCCTTGAGGTGTCTGATGCGTAGGACAAGACCAGACATAGCATATGATGTTGGAATTATATCAAGATGTCTTGAAAATCCAACAGAGCTTGATGTAATAAGGGTAAAAAGAATTTTTCACTATTTCAGGGGCCAATATAATTATGGACTTACTTGAATGTTACAGTGTTGCCATTCGTGGAGGTGATTTAGGGTCTGGAAGATCTACCTCAGCTGTTCTCTACCTATACTTTAGTGCACCTGCCAGTTGCATGAGTCAGTGACAAACTTCAGTTGCATTTATGTTACAGAAGTTGAAGTTATAGCAGCTAGTGAAGCAGCATGAGAAATGGTCTGGATGAAGAGATTTTAACTGAACTTTACCAGTTGAAGGCTTCGAAACCTTGCCTACAGTAGACAATGAAGAATCTGTTCAAGTCACTTCTTTTTTTGAGAATTACTTACAGCTGGGTGAAAGTACCATTTCAAGAGAAGATACAGAAAATCAGCTTGCAGATTTATTAATAAAACATTATTTGCTGCCTGACTAAGACACTGGTGCAAAAATATGAGAGTTTGTAAGTTATTAAATAAGGGAGAGTGCTTTGCATTGTGAACAGTTTCATTTAATAACTTCACTGACATTTAAATATCTCTGTCTCATCACACACACATTGTTTTGTATTCTTTGCTGCAATGGAAATTTATTAGCACTGTTAAGCGTTGCACTGTAGACTTCTAATACACAAGTGTTTTTTCTTTTATCTGTGAAAAACTTGTTCGTTCCTAAATAACCAAATAATTCCAACCATAAGTGAGAACAAATGAAAGAGCAACACAGAATTGCCAGGGGTTTTTGTCAGTACTAACTGCGGCAGTGTTGGGCACAGCCCCATATGTAACATGTTTGCTGGAAAATAGCACACTGTGAAATAGACTTTTGAACATATTCAAACCACTCAAGAAACATGTACATCCAGTTGTATTTGCATGATCATTTTGTCATATTTTGCCTAGACGTTGGACAGATTACTAGTAGATATGTTTCTTATGTGGTTACATACACAGAGACACAGCACTGTCGGCTACTGAAGCAGCTGAAAATTATCATACATACCAAGAATTTGAAAAATTCTTCTTAGAAAACACTGACCACAAGGAATTCAGGAGGAGCTATGAACTGCATCAATGACAAATAGGGAATCATTGAAATATACTTTAAAAAGTAAAATATTGGGACATAAATATGTAACAACCAGATTTATGTATCAAAAAACAAAGATTCTATAACTTACCAAACGAAAGCATTGGTACATTGATAGAAACAATAACAAACACAAACACACACACAAATTTCAAGCTTTCACAACCCATGGTTGCTTCATCAGGAAAGAGGGAAGGAGAGGGAAAGATGAAAGGATGTGGGTTTTAAGGGAGAGGGTAAGGAGTCATTCCAATCCCAGGAGTGGAAAGACTTACCTTGGGGGGAAAAAAAGGACAGGTATACACTCGCACACACACACATATCCATCTGCACATAACAGACACAAGCAGACATATGTAAAGGCAAAGAGTTTGGGTAGAGATGTCAGTCAAGGCGGAAGTACAGAGGCAAAGATGTTATTGAATGACAGGTGAGGTATGAGCAGCGGCAACTTGAAATTAGTGGAGGTTGAGGCATGGTGGATAATGGGAAGAGAGGATACATTGAAGGGCAAGTTCCCATCTCCGGAGTTTGGATAGGTTGGTGTCAGTGGGAAGTATCCAGATAACCCGGACAGTGTAACACTGTGCCAAGATGTGCTGGCCGTGCTCCGAGGCATGTTTAGCCACAGGGTGATCCTCATTACCAGCAAACACTGTCTGCCTGTGTCCGTTCACGCGAATGGACAGTTTGTTGCTGGTCATTCCCACATAGAAAGCTTCACAGTGTAGGCAGGTCAGTTGGTAAATCACGTGGGTGCTGTCACATGTGGCTCTGCCTTTGATCGTGTACACCTTCCGGGTTACAGGACTGGAGTAGGTGGTGGTGGGAGGGTGCATGGGACAGGTTTTACACCGGGGGCGGTTACAAGGGTAGGAGCCAGAGGGTAGGGAAGGTGGTTTGGGGATTTCATAGGGATGAACCAAGAGGTCATGAAGGTTAGGTGGACAGCGGACTGCTTGTGTCTGTTATGTGTGGATGGATATGTGTGTGTATGAGTGTGTATATCTGTCCCTTTATCCCCCCAAGGTAAGTCTTTCCGCTCCCAGGATTGGAAAGGCTCCTTACCTTCTCCCTTAAAACCCACATCCTTTCGTCTTTCCCTCTCCTTCCCTCTTTCCTGATGAAGCAACCATGGGTTGCGAAAGCTTGAAATTTGTGTGTGTGTTTGTGTTGTTATTGTTTCTATCAATGTAAGTTACAGAATCTTTGTTTTTAGATATATTTTTCCCACGTGGAATGTTTCCCTCTATTATATTCACAACCAGATTTCTTACATGTCTTCTAAAGATAGTTACTTCATTTATATAGATAAAGAATAGTTGAAAACTGAATCATTGAAATCAAACTCAAGTGATATGAAAATGACACACCATGGCTGGAAGAAACAAAGGAAGAGTAAAGTGGTCTGAATATTGTTAACGTGTTAGGTACAAACATGCAAGAGTGCAAACATCTAACAGCCACTTGCAGTTAGGAAATACACCAACTTCTAAGCAGTATTATGAAAGTTGCTTGATTGGAAAATTATGGAAGAAAGTTAAAGTTCTTGCTGGAGTCTCCTTCTTGTTGTCAGTAGACAATGAGGAAGAGTAGAAGCTAGAAATAGTAATGAGGCTTTAATAGATGCAGTAAGATATATGCAGTATTTCTTGACTTTTGAAAGGCACTTGACTCAGTATCACATCCACACTTATTATTGAAAGTGTGATAGTATGGGGTTCCAAGCAAAATTTGTGACTGAACAGAGGATTTCTTGATAAGGGGGATGTAGCATGATAGGAACCTTGTTGTTCATATTGTGTATCAATTATTTTGCTGTCAATATTAATATAAATCTTAGACTTCTGCAGATAATGCAGTTATCTATGATGAAACACTGTTTGAAAAGAGCTGTGTAATGTCACTTAACAAATCAAAATGTGTAAAGACTGGCAACTTGGTTGAATATTCAGAAAAGTCAAACTGTGGATTTCAGGAAATGAATAAAAAATAAAAAAGCAATTATCCTATGACTAAAATATTAATGAGTCACATTTGGAATAGTCAGCTCATACAAATACCTGGGTGTAACAGTTTATTAGCATATTAAATGCTACAGTCACACAGGCTCAGTTGTACATAAAGTGGTTGCCAAACTTCTATTCATTAATAGGACACTAGTCAAGAAAAGACACAGTCAATAAAATATTGCCTACAGACACACTGCTGAAATATGTGCAACACGTACCAATTATGTCTAACAGAGAATATTGAATGTGTACAAAGAAGGGTGGTAAAGTTGGTCAGAGGTTTGCTTGACTGAAAATAGGAATATACTACAATCCTCTCCATATTATTCTTGTAGGGACTATGAAGACAACATTATATGAATTACAGTATGCAGTATGCAACAGGCATTTAACTCTCACATCACCAGGTGGGAGAGTGGGTACTTGACACCCATCTTTTGAAAATATTACAATCTAGTCAGTCTTTTTAGATATTAAAATTTTGAAAAAGGTATTGTTTTTAATGAATTGTTCTGCCAGATTCCAGAGACGTTTTACATTTTTTAGTTAAACCGAAAATGTAAGTTTTAGTAGTATAAGTCACTTTTCTCACTGAATGTCATATTTTATATTTTCAGGTTCAGAACTTTATCTACATATCAGTATTTTTTTTAAAAAGTTTTGTGAGTATAACTTAACAAAAATTAATTAAATTCACGTTTTAAAATTTTTTGTGGTAGCCATAGTACAGATGGTAGTTCACACTATTGACAGTGCCTTGGTATTGCTAAGAGTATGATAAGTTTCTGATATTGGCATGTTTTACCACAACTGGAATCAAGGAAGTTTACAGGATTTAATCTTGCAGGAACAAGTCGTGATTTTCTTAAACTAATAAAATATATAATATGTGGATTAATTTTTAATTGCAGCTGCAAAATGGAATTATTGAAAAGAATACTAGAAGATTTTAGGTAACCCAGAGAGACAGCAAGTTTAAAGATGTCCACATTTGATAGGCAGGAGTTAAATTTTCTGGTGCATGTCATCATCCCAGAAGTAAATTTGATCCAATGAAAGTAAAGTAAGGGTGGTAACGAATTTTCCAATATCTCAAACTAAAAAGACATAAAAGAATTTCTTGGGTAGCAAATTTATTACATAAAATTTGGGTCAAATCATGTCCTAAACAGTGAAGCTATGTGCAGTTTATACAGTTTACAAAGGAAAAATTCTGGATGGGAATCAGAATGTCAAAAATATTCTGAGGCAATCAAAATAAAGTGAAGTTGACATGTTATGACATCCAAACACAATGAAAATTTTGTGGGGGCAACATAAATGCTGGAACTGAAGCTTCTTTAATTTAAGTCTATGCATGAACCAAGGACTGAAGACACAACTCAATTGGTTTTGTAAGGCAAATGTTAATAGTTTGAGAAAAAGTTCAGTTATGGAACTTGAAGGCTTCATCACAGTTTGGGCATTCAAACATTTTCATTCTTATCTTGCCAGATATCAAACAGAAGTGTAAAGTTCATAGAGTCCCAAGGTCTTTGTTGAACTATAAACTATAACATGAGACAATCATATTAGGCTCATTCATTAAAGTAAAAAATACTATCATTGATTGAGAAAAATACTAGAAGGAGCTCCATTAAATACTACAGCAAAGAACTAAGTTATCTGGATGTATATATAGGTCTGAATGCAGAACATGTTTGAAAATGAAGTGTTTTTTTTCCAAACGTAATATAAAAAGTGACAAATCATTTGTATTTTTGCAGATGTAACGTAGAAAAAATGAGAAATAATTTGTATAGATTCATAAAAAAGCAGAAAAATCTCTTTTTGCACACACATTGCATGGTGGCAATTTGCCATTGTAAAATATGCTGAGAAGTTAAGTGAATATTGCTACTTTCACAATCTGGACAGCTGAGTTCAAAAAGTATTGAGAATGTGCACATTGTGTGAGATATAAAAGCCATCCAGTAGATATGGAACAGTCAAATTTCAACCAATAATACCAACTGAACTGCCACAGATTGTATGCATAGACATCTGTTATCCATCTTCATGTGCAAAGCTCAGCATGTCAGCATGTATAACGCCTTTGTGAAGTTCTGTAAAAAAAAAAAAAAAAAAAAAAAAAAAATATATATATATATATATATATATATATATATATATATATATATATATATAAAATAGAGGGAAACATTCCACGTAGGAAATAAAAACAAAGATGATGTGACTTACCAAATGAAAGTGCTGGTAGGTAGACAGACACACAAACCAACACAAACATACACACAAAATTCAAGCTTTCGCAACAAACTGTTGCCTCATCAGGAAAGAGGGAAGGAGAGGGAAAGACGAAAGGAAGTGGATTTTAATGGAGAGGGTAAGGAGTCATTCCAATCCCGGGAGCGGAAAGACTAACCTTCATTTGGTAAGTCACATCATCTTTGTTGTTAGATATATTTTTCCTACGTGGAATGTTTCCCTCTATTATAACCATATCATTAATTTGAACCCAACAATAACCTTTGTTATTGTCGCTGTTGCTTTTCGAAATCTAAAAAATGGTTCAAATGGCTCTGAGCGCTATGGGACTTAACATCTATGGTCATCAGTCCCCTATAACGTAGAACTACTTAAACCTAACTAACCTAAGGACATCGCACACATCCATGCCCGAGGCAGGATTCGAACCTGCGACCGTAGCAGTCGCGCGGCTCCGGACTGAGTGCCTAGAACCGCTAGACTACCGCGGCCGGCTTTCGAAATCTTTCCTGTCGTCTTTTTCTCTTTATTTTCTCTTTCTGTTTTTACCAGTAGTCTCACTTTGTATTCACCTTCCCCATTTTACCGTAATCTACTATACAATTTTATCCTGCCTATATATACTCAATAATACGTAACCCACTTCCAAACCATAACCAAAAAAATTTTATTTTCCGCTTTCAACACTACCGCTGCCATAAAATCCACCGTTTCTAGTTCAATAACAGCTGCTTTCACGTATTAAACAACCATTTCGGCTAGTTCTAATAACTTTCACTTTATTTCCACTTTAAAAAAACTGCCCAAACTCTTTGTCTTTAAATATGTCTGCTTGTCTGTATATGTGTGGATGGATATGTGTGTGTGTGCGAGTGTATACCCATCCTTTTTTCCCCCTAAGGTAAGTCTTTCTGCTCCCGGGATTGAAATGACTCCTTACCCTCTCCCTTAAAACCCACATCCTTTCGTCTTTCCCTCACCTTCCCTCTTTCCTGATGAGGCAACAGTTTGTTGCGAAAGCTTGAATTTTGTGTGTGTGTTTGTGTTTGTTTGTGTGTCTGTCGACCTGCCAGCACTTTCATTTGGTAAGTGACATCATCTTTGTTGTTAGATGATGTGACTTACCATACAAAAGCGCTGGCAGGTCGATAGAAACACAAACAGACACATACACACACACAAAATTCAAGCTTTCGCAACAAACTGTTGCCTCATCAGGAAAGAGGGAAGGAGAGGGAAAGACAAAAGGAAGTGGGTTTTAAGGGAGAGGGTAAGGAGTCATTCCAATCCCGGGAGCGGAAAGACTTACCTTAGGGGAAGAAAAGGACAGGTATACACTCGCACACACACACATATCCATCCACACATATACAGACACAAGCAGACATATTTAAAGACAAAGAGTTTGGGCAGAGATGTCAGTCGAGGCGGAAGTGCAGAGGCAAAGATGATGTTGAATGACAGGTGAGGTATGAGTGGCGGCAACTTGAAATTAGCGGAGATTGAGGCCTGGTGGGTAACGGGAAGAGAGGATATATTGAAGAGCAAGTTCCCATCTCCGGATTTTGGATAGGTTGGTGTTGGTGGGAAGTATCCAGATAACCCGGACGGTGTAACACTGTGCCAAGTGTGCTGGCCATGCACCAAGGCATGTTTAGCCACAGGGTGATCCTCATTACCATCAAACACTGTCCGCTTGTGTCCATTCATGCGAATGGACAGTTTGTTGCTGGTCATTCCCACATAGAATGCATCACAGTGTAGGCAGATCAGTTGGTAAATCACGTGGGTGCTTTCACATGTGGCTCTGCCTTTGATCGTGTACACCTTCCGGGTTACAGGACTGGAGTAGGTGGTGGTGGGAGGTTGCATGGGACAGGTTTTACACCGGGGGCGGTTACAAGGGTAGGAGCCAGAGGGTAGGGAAGGTGGTTTGGGGATTTCATAGGGATGAACTAACAGGTTACGAAGGTTAGGTGGACGGCGGAAAGACACTCTTGGTGGAGTGGGGAGGATTTCATGAAGGATGGATCTCATATCAGGGCAGGATTTGAGGAAGTCGTATCCCTGCTGGAGAGCCACATTTAGAGTCTGGTCCAGTCCTGGAAAGTATCCTGTCACAAGTGGGCCACTTTTGTGGTTCTTCTGTGGGGGATTCTGGGTTTGAGGGGATGAGGAAGTGGCTCTGGTTCTTTGCTTCTGTACCAGGTCGGGAGAGTAGTTGCGGGATGCGAAAGCTGTTGTCAGGTTGTTGGTGTAATGGTTCAGGGATTCCAGACTGGAGCAGATTCGTTTGCCACGAAGACCTAGGCTGTAGGGTAGGAACCGTTTGATGTGGAATGGGTGGCAGCTGTCATAATGGAGGTACTGTTGCTTGTTGGTGGGTTTGATGTGGACGGACGTGTGAAGTTGGCCATTGGACAGGTGGAGGTCAACGTCAAGGAAAGTGGCATGGGATTTGGAGTAGGACCAGGTGAATCTGATGGAACCAAAGGAGTTGAGGTTGGAGAGGAAATTCTGGAGTTCTTCTTCACTGTGAGTCCAGATCATGAAGATGTCATCAATAAATCTGTACCTAACTTTGGGTTGGCAGGCCTGGGTAACCAAGAAGGCTTCCTCTAAGCGACCCATGAATAGGTTGGCGTACGAGGGGGCCATCCTGGTACCCATGGCTGTTCCCTTTAATTGTTGGTATGTCTGGCCTTCAAAAGTGAAGAAGTTGTGGGTCAGGATGAAGCTAGCTAAGGTGATGAGGAAAGTGGTTTTAGGTAGGGTGGCAGGTGATCGGCATGAAAGGAAATGATTCATCGCAGCAAGGCCCTGGACGTGCGGAATATTTGTGTATAAGGAAGTGGCATCAATGGTTACAAGAATGGTTTCCGGGGGTAACACATTGGGTAAGGATTCCAGGCGTTCGAGAAAGTGGTTGGTGTCTTTGATGAAGGATGGGAGACTGCATGTAATGGGTTGAAGGTGTTGATCTACGTAGGCAGAGATACGTTCTGTGGGGGCTTGGCAACCAGCTACAATGCGGCGGCCGGGATGATTGGGTTTGTGGATTTTAGGAAGAAGGTAGAAGGTAGGGGTGCGGGGTGTCGGTGGGGTCAGGAGGTTGATGGAGTCAGGTGAAAGGTTTTGCAGAGGGCCTAAGGTTCTGAGGATTCCTTGAAGCTCCGCCTGGACATCGGGAATGGGGTTACCTTGGCAAACTTTGTATGTGGTGTTGTCTGAAAGCTGACGCAGTCCCTCAGCCACATACTCCCGACGATCAAGTACCACGGTCGTGGAACCCTTGTCTACCGGAAGAATGACGATGGATCGGTCAGCCTTCAGATCACGGATAGCCTGGGCTTCAGCAGTGGTGATGTTGGGAGTAGGATTAAGGTTTTTTAAGAAGGATTGAGATGCAAGGCTGGAAGTCAGAAATTCCTGGAAGGTTTGGAGAGGGTGATTTTGAGGAAGAGGAGGTGGGTCCCGCTGCGATGGAGGATGGAACTGTTCCAGGCAGGGTTCAATTTGGATGGTGTCTTGGGGAGTTGGATCATTAGGAGTAGGATTAGGATCATTTTTCTTCGTGGCAAAGTGATATTTCCAGCAGAGAGTACGAGTGTAGGACAGTAAATCTTTGACGAGGGCTGTTTGGTTGAATCTGGGAGTGGGGCTGAAGGTGAGGCCTTTGGATAGGACAGAGGTTTCGGATTGGGAGAGAGGTTTGGAGGAAAGGTTAACTACTGAATTAGGGTGTTGTGGTGCCAGATTGTGTTGACTGGAATTTTGAGGTTTTGGAGGGAGTGGAGCTGGAAGTGGGAGATTGAGTAGATGGGAGAGACTGGGTTTGTGTGCAATGAGAGGAGGTTGAGGTTTGCTGGAAAGGTTGTGAAGGGTGAGTGAGTTGCCTTTCCGGAGGTGGGAAACCAGGAGATTGGATAGTTTTTTAAGGTGGAGGGTGGCATGCTGTTCTAATTTGCGGTTGGCCTGTAGGAGGATGCTCTGAACAGCCGGTGTGGATGTGGGAGAGGAAAGATTAAGGACTTTTATTAAGGATAGGAGTTGACGGGTGTGTTCATAGGCTGAGTTGATGTGTAGGTGAAGGATTAGGTGGGTGAGGGCAATGGATTGTTCAGTTTGGAACTGGTATAGGGACTGATGGAAAGAAGGGTTGCAGCCAGAGATGGGAACTTTAAGTGTGAGGCCTTTGGGGGTAATGCCAAATGTCAGACAAGCCTGAGAAAATAGAATATGGGAGCGTAATCTGGCTAGGGCGAAGGCATGTTTGCGGAGGGAATGTAAATAAAACTTAATGGGGTCATTGTGGGGGTGTTGTGAGGGTGACATGGTATTAGAAGGTGGAAAGTGTAACATGAGGAAATGAAAATGAAAATAAAAATATATGGGGAGGGATAAGGTGGACTGGAAAGTAACTGGAGATCTGGTGTGAAAAAAGGCGAAAAGGTGTTGTTTACAGCTGGGCTATGTTGGACTTGGGTTGGTAGACAAAGATGTGCACAAAGGTTAGGTGGTTGTGTTGCCGCCAAAACACGTTAGAGAACGGAGAAATTCGGGAAAATTTCGAAAAAACTGCGTGTAATATATTAAAAGGAGTGGTTTTGTGGTGGCAGATTATGAAAATGAGGCTATCAATTATCTGACGAAGAAATATTGTCGTTAGAACCTGTGGGAAGCGGCTAAAAATTATCAGTGATGTGGGAAAAACGGAAATGGAAATAAAGCGAAAGTTATTAGAACTAGCCGAAATGGTTGTTTAAAAGGTGAAAGGAACTGTTTGTGAACTAGAAATGGGGGATTTTATAGCGGCGTTAGTGTTGAAAGTGGCAAAAAAATTTTTTTGGTTATGGGTTGGAAGTGGGTTACGGATTATTGAGTATATATAGGCGGGATAAAATTGTATAGCAGATTACGGTAAAAAGGAGAAGGTGAATACAAAGTGAAACTACTGGCAAAAACAGAAAGAGAAAATAAGACGACAGAAAAGATTTCGAAATGCAACAGTGACAATAGCAAATGTAATTGTTGGGTTCAAATTAATGATATCAATATAATAGAGGGAAACATTCCACGCGGGAAAAATGTATTTAAAACCAAAGATGATGTGACTTACCATACGAAAGCGCTGTCAGGTCGATAGAAACACAAACAGACACATACACACAAAATTCAAGCTTTCACAACAAACTGTTGCCTCATCAGGAAAGAGGGAAGGAGAGGGAAAGACAAAAGGAAGTGGGTTTTAAGGGAGAGGGTAAGGAGTCATTCCAATCCCGGGAGCGGAAAGACTTACCTTAGGGGGAAAAAAGGATGGGTATACACTCGCACACACACACATATCCATCCACACATATACAGACACAAGCAGACTTATTTAAAGACAAAGAGTTTGGGCAGAGATGTCAGTCGAGGCGGAAGTGCAGAGGCAAAGATGATGTTGAATGACAGGTGAGGTATGAGTGGCGGCAACTATATGAATATGTCTGCTTGTGTTTGTATATGTGTGGATGGATATGTGTGTGTGTGCGAGTGTATACCCGTCCTTTTTCCCTCTAAGGTAAGTCTTTCCGTTCTTGGGATTGGAATGACTCCTTACCCTCTCCTTTAAAATCCACATCCTTTCGTCTTTCCCTCTCCTTCCCTCTTTTCTGATGAGGCAACAGTTTGTTGCGAAAGCTTGAATTTTGTGTGTATATTTGTGTTTGTTTGTGTGTCTATCAACCTGCCAGCGCTTTCATTCGGTAAGTCACATCATCTGTGTTACGCTACCTGCTCATCTGTAGTAAAACATATTAAGGTGAAACAACATTATGAAAAGGATAGATTACTATTTACCACATAGAAGAGGCTTTAGGTTGCAAACAGGCAGAATGAAAAAGTCTGCTACTCATTTAAGTTTTCATACAAAAAAGATGGTCTTCAGAAACAGAAAAGACACACACACAAGCAGAACTCAAACTCACATGGCCACTGTCTATGACTGGCATGGCCACAGCTGCTGGAACAATGGGGAGTAGCAAGTTATTCTTTTCTACACATCAAGTAGACTATTAAATGCAGTGGGAAGATTAACAGCAACAGTTTGATGAAGGACATTACTTCACCTGAGTTCAGTGGAAAAATTTCACAAAGAAAAATGACAACTAGCAATTCATAATCTCAAAATTTCATCCAGAAGCCAACCAAACAGGAACACTCCATGAGTTAACTTGATGTATGCATTATATGTATCCAGAATGTAAAATATCTAGTTTTACAATACTGAAGAGTTTGAGGACATAATGAATCAACTTCCACATATGTCAATCAACTCTATGGCACACCAATTGCTTTCCAAGAAAAAGAAAAAAAAGCTGTGACAGACAATTATCCAGATACATGTTAGTCAATCTGCAAACAGGAAAAAGTAAATTAAGGCTTTACTAATTTAACAGCAAAGGCAGTTCAGAGGGAGGTATAACACATTAAAGATGTAACACGGCAGACAGTGTGCACTGCAAAAGACACACCATCCAATGTCATCACTGATTTCCAAAAAGATAAAAAAAAGAAAAGAAAAAAAACAGCATTCGTATTTAGGACCATAAGTGATAGCAACAATCCACAAAGAAAAGCATATTTCTGGTGCCTTCCAAACTGACACAAAATAAAATGACTTAACTGTTACTATGACTAAAAGAAATGTTACAGGTAACATATCTAAAGATAAAAATCAAAAACTACTCACCATGCAGCAGCAGGAGAAAACACATATAAAGGTACTGAAATCTGCAAGCTTTCACAGCCAGTGATTCCTTCGACAAAAGGGTTGAAGTGAAAAGAGAGATGAAGAGAGAAGATTAATGAGACTTAGCAAATGAGGAGAGTTCAGCAAAGCTGCCCAGAACCTTGGGCCAAGTGAGACTGACCAAATGGGATGAGAAGGAAAGAATGATCGTTGGGTACTGCATCTGATGAGATTTGGAAACCTGAGAGCTTGTAGGTGGAATAATTAGTAATACACAAGACACAGATTAGCAACAAAGTACCATATGCGAGTTAATGTGTGGAAAGTTATGTTTGTGTTATGTGCGAGAGGAGGGAGGGGGTGAGGGCTAGGTAAAATAGGCAAGCCAGAAAATAAAAGACACACAAAGAACAGTTACTGAGAAAAAATCCTGAGACCAAAGAAATTAATGTAAATTAAGGCCAGGTGGTGGTGAGAACCAAAGACATTTGTAACACAAATTCCCACCTGTGGAGTACTGAGAAACTGGTATCTGGGGGAAGAATGCAGATGGAATGTATGGTGAAACAGGCACATCTATTATGTAGTAGAGCATGCTCTGCAACAGGATATTGTGTGTTTGCAGTATACTCCCTCTGCCTATGTCCATTCATACAAACTGATAACATGGTGATAGCCATGTCAATTTAAAAGGCCAAACAGAGTTAAGTTGCTGAATGTTGCTTACACAAAGTCAAACCCTAATTCACACCATAAGCAGAGGCAGCCTCTAGGGTAGTGGCACTCTGCCACAGCACCTCTTGTATGACAAAAGAAAGGAAGAGAAGTTTATATGAACGGCAGATAACATACTGTTTCCACGAATATGTTCTGTGACTTGAAGAGGGGGGTTTAGCAGTATGTGCACGCTGTTCTGGTAGTTTTCTGAAGCTTGTAGTCAGCTCTAGATTGACACTTTCTATGCCCATGTGGTGCTGATGAGGTCAACACCAGAATCAATCTGAGTATTGTCTTTGAACTAAGCTACACATTATCTTTGTGCAGTGCCTCCATGTCAGTTCTGTGTAAGCCTTGCTTGTGTAAAGGGGTGAATAAATGAACTATTGCAAAATGGGAGTATTGTTTGGTGTAACCGACCCCAACTTCTCCCTCACTGGTGACCCCGAGTTGTAACGTCTTCCGTTTTCACCGTTTTACTGTGTCTGCAGCCTCTGCGTCGGTTATGTTCACATGTATTACTTCGACACAGCATTCGAACAATGACTTCGGCCCAACGCCTAACACCGGATTATGTGATCGACATGCATCGTGTTGTGGGTGATGTACACCCGCCAGGACTGCAACACGATGCCTCTCACTCGATGATTACACCGATTTTGCCGGACGTTTTCGCGCCTGGAACAATAAGTGAGGTTAGGAGTGTGCATGACTCCGGCTATCTGATGCCTTTGTTCCCACCACATGTGCCCTTCCTCATCGACGATGCAGTTACCTCTTAAGGATCTCTGTGCAGTGCAGGACCAATTCTGATTTCTGCAAATGCTTCATTGGACAACTTATCACTGCCAGGACAACGATTTGCCACACCGCAATCCATGCAGTACCACTTCGTATTCCTGCCACGTGGCCAGAACTGCTTTGTTCACAGGTCAACATCCTCAGCATCTAACCACACCCACACCTGCCTCAGTTAAGCATCAGCACATGCCTTCCTGCTTCAATACCTTGGCCTGCAACAGGAACAATAACTTGTTATCTGTGCCTGACCTCTAGCTCCGTTCCACTGCTATGCCTCAGTGTTTTGTGCCATGACAGTCACCTTCTCCGCACACTGTTTTGAGTGGAGTGACTACGAACAGTGAACATTCACACATTCTGACCGACATTCAACATCATTTTCCACACTGTGTTTCTGGACAGTCGGCACCAGTCGAGCTTCCGATACCATTCTCGGCACATCCTGGTGCCTCATCCGTGTCGGTCTTCCGCGGGACATCAATCTGATCACAACCGCAATGTGTTGAGCTTCTGCAACCGCAGTCGACACATTACGGTGTCTCACCCATGTCAGCCTTCTGTGTCATGATGCATCCCGCTCAACCACAACGCATCACCTTCACTCTGCCACCCGACCAGGTGTCGTCGCCACATCCCCACGAGGCACACTCTCCTGGAATACTACAGCAACAACAGATGGTTTCAGGCAGTGCCCCAACGAATTCAACTCAACCTGTTCTTCTGAACATTCTACAACGCTTACCAATGCTGCCGCCATTTAATCCCAACAGAGCAACAACCTGGTTCAAAATTGTGGACGAAGTGTTCAACCATTACAAACTCGATGAGTCAGCCAGATTTCTGTGCCACATCACCCACCTGCACGACCAGGAGGACTTGATTGCTGACCTGATTGATGCCCCGGACTCATCTACCTGGTACACTCTAGCCAAAGAGACAGTTCTACGTCAGTTTGCACGCTCAACTGAGGCAGTAATACGGCAAGTGCTCCATGTCGAGCAACTAGGTCACAACAAACCTTCCAAACTCTGGAGACGGCTATGCGCCCTGGTCAGCACCGATCTACTCTCTGACACAGCTCTCCTCGCCTTCTGGTCAGATAAACTATCTCCCTATCTCCTCATATCCTCTTTGCTCAGGCTCAGAGGCCTCCCGAACCTGCTGAGCAAACAGTGACAATTGCTGACAAGCTACACGATGCATCACTGCTCTATTTTGCTAGCCACTGCCTACCTGACAAGTCTCAGGTTCAGGCTTATTGTCCTGTGGCCGGATGCGGCTGGGGCCACACTGTGCCGACCGTTCTGCTTGCTCCGGAAAGCAGTAAACAAGCTATTGGGGAATCACCAGCTCCGCCCATGGTCACGCCCCCTCCTGCAACTGAGCCTGCTGCGACCACCGAACCTTGGCCACTGCCACTGGCAACGAACGTTCCACAGGAAATGCAAACACACCACCCATACTGTTACTTCCACACACGGTTTGGTGAGGTGGCACAGAACTGCAGACCACCCTGCTACTTCCCAAACTGCCCGCCCTCCCCAGAGTTACATTCTGTCTGGGAACGACCAGATAGTTGTAAACGACTTTACATTAAAGACATTTCTTCGGGATACCTTTTCCTAGTGGACACAGGCGCCGATGTTTCACTGCTGCCCACGTCCTTAGCGTCGTCGAACATCCACCCTCATCATACTTCACTGCAAGCCGTGAATTCAATTTAACTACAATGCTCAGGTTCAACTTCACACGTCGTCTCACTCTCCGCAAACTGCAAACTCGAGTGCACCATTTTAGTGTGCGAAATTGACGAACTTATAGTAGGCATTGACTTCTTGCGACACCACAAACTTTTACTGGACCTAGTGTGAAACACCTTGTTTCATCACCCGTCCAAGGCTCACTTCGCCTGTGCTCTGTCGAGCAAACCCCCCCGAGGTAAATTGATCCGAGCTCATCTCATCCGTACATGCTCATTTCTGTCAATGACATTACAAGAAACCATGCATAAGTGCCTTGTCGAGCTTGAACACGTTGCTCACCTATGCAAGGAAAGCTTCTAGCTCTCGCTGCGGCTCCATGAAACTCAGCTCCAGCTTTCCTATGCAGCAAAGGAATTACAGACACTGCAGCAAGGACAAAGCAAGGTCAGTAAGTGGGCCAAATCTGCTTGCAGTCCCAGCAATCAAGCCTCCATGTGCTTACCTCCTGCTACCCCTTGCAACTGTACTATCAAGTCTACCAAATGTGTACTGACAGTTCCACAGGACCACACCCCTCTAACACGACAGCATTTGACACTCGGTCAGACACTAGTGCACATGCTCGACGAGCATCATGTGTTCCCGAACTGACAGCTCCTACCCCTCCCCTCGCAGACAGCACCTCAAACTATGCAACTTCGGCTCCTGTGCACCACCGTGCAACCGCCACTGACAACACAAACAGTGCACTTGTGCCTAGTGCTTCGCCCGAAACCATGCTGCCACAGGCCGCGCCCTCGGACAATGGACTCACTAACGCTTCACGAGCTCTACCGAGCTCACCTGACCACGGTGCCACTGCTTCGGGCTGGCGGCCGTCTTGGCACGTGACTCCCATCGGATCCGCCGAGTGGCTCCAAACACCACCACCACGTCTCGCCTGCCCCGCCCGCCACACATTGTAAACAAACTGCCCTCCGTGCCACCGGCAACATTTCAGTCGTCACCAATGGCATGGTTCACAAGCTTCGCCTCACGCCAGGCCCCCCGAACTTCAGTAAACCATGTCAACTTTGTTCCAAGCGCCTCTCCGACCTTAAAAAACAGATTTCTGAACTACTAAGCTCCAGCGTCATTGATCCCTCTGCCAGTAGCTTTTCTACGCCCATTCATATGACACCCTAGAAAGATGGGCCCTGGCGCATGTGCGGAGACTACAGTTGACGAAACGCACAAACAATTATGGACACCTACCCCATACTCTACATTACAGACTTTACCAGTTCCCTCGCCGGTGCGACTGCGTTCTCTGTCACTGATTGCAAACGGGCCTACCACCAGATCCCCATGGCTCCTGAAGACATCGAGAAGACAGCAATCACCACCCTAATTGGGTTATTTCAGTTTCCATTCATGTCCTTCGGTCTGAAAAATGCAACCCAGACCTGGCAACGCTTCATCAACGAAGTGCTATTCAAACTAAAATTCTGCTTTGCATATCTTGATAACATTCTTGTGTTCAGCTCCTCCATCAAGGACAACATTCAACATGTGCAAACTGCTATGAACACACTTGCAGCAGCAGGCATCGAGACCAACCAGGACAAATTGCAGCTACATCAACCCGCTGACAATTTTCTTCATTTTCGGGTCTCTGTCAATGGCATTTCACCACCCCCCTGAGAAAGTACAAACAATACTAAACATACCCAGACCTTCGTCATTCTAAGAGCTCCGGCGCTTTCTGGGGATGGATAATTATTATCACCAACATCTACCTCGGGCTGCAGAGATTCAGGCTCCACTGACGGACGCCTTGGCAGGCACCAAGACTTCTGGATCTCGGCCCGTTCCATGGACCCCTGCTATGACTGCCTCTTTCACTGCCCTCAAAAATCTTCTTGCCGAGGCCTGCATCATCGTGCTTCCTCATCCCAATGCGCAGCTTTTCATCACCACAGATGCGAGCGATAATGCCATCAGTGCTGTCCTTAGCCAGACTGTCGACGGCCAAACTTCGCCTTTGCAGTTTTTCTCGCACAAGCTCACCAAGGCGCAACAGAAATATTCCACGTTTGACAGAGGTCTACGAAGCGATCAAGCATTTTAAGACTGACATTGAGGGATGCCCTTTCTAAGTTTTAACAGACCACAAACCCTTGGCTGCGGCCATTACAAACCCACCAGCTGACCCGCCTTCTCACCGCTTCAGGTACATGGACTTCATATCTCAGTTCACCACCAATGTCAGATACATAAAGGGTGCTGACAATATAGTTGCTGATTTCCTTTCACCTGACACCGTTCATTCGCTGTTAGACCTCTCTGAACTGCCTAACCTCCAACCCACCGACAAGGACACGCAAAAACTGATGTCAGACCATACCTCTTCACTACACTTCGTCTGCACCACCTTCCCTGGCATTTCTGGTGAGATCTGGTGTGATGACAGTACGGGCACATTATGCCCCCTCATCCCAACCACGCTCCATCAAGCTGTCTTCAATGCACTGCATAATTTATCCCACCATGGTGTTCGTATGTCCGCCCGCCTCGTAGCGGAGTGCTTTGTGTGGAGAAATGTCAACAAGGTCTGCCAGCAATGGGCATGCTCCTGCGTCACATTCCAATGCTGCAAAGTACACAAGCACACTTCACCCCCTCCCACCCTCTGCGCCTTTTCGATCCCTCCTGGGCGTTTCCAGCGTATTCATATTGATATTGTCGGTCCTCTTCCCCCCTCTAACGGCTTTCATTATGTTCTCTCGTCTATCGACTGAACAACTTGCTGGGTCAAGGTTGTCTCCCTCCCCAATATCATGGCAGAAACTGTTGCTCGAGCTTTCGTCGAGTCATGGGTATCACGTTACAGATGTCCAGCTATCATCACCAGTGACCAGGGCAGACAATTTGAGTCGGCCCTGTTCGACGAGATTTGTAACATTTGTGGCATCCGGCGCATTCATACCACAGCATATCATCCGCAAAGTAACGGGCTAGTTGAGTGCTGGCACTGCACTTTCAAGGCAGCTCTTCGATGCCACGACTCTCTATGGATGGAGGCCCTTCTCCTTGTGCTACTTGGCATTCATGTGATCTATAAGGCAGACCTCAATGGCACAATAGCAGAGTTCGTATGTGGCCAGAACATTGTTCTCCCTGGCTAACTTGTGAGCCCTTCCGCTTCTCTCCCTCAGTCTGACTTACCTTCCTTCGTGGACTGCGTCAGACGCCACTTCATCAACCTCCACATCCCTCCGCCTGCCAGCCATTCCCGCGCTAAGGTTCACGTCCCAAAATCTCTGAACAATTGCAAGTACGTCATGCTCCGAGATGACACTGTCCGTGCTCCCCTCCAACCCCCATATACCGCCCCATACAGAGTTCTCTGGCATTCAGCCAACACCTATGACATCCAGATGAAAGATTCAGCTGTTACAGTCTCTCTCAACAGACTCAAGCCTGCTCATGTCGAGCCTGCTCCTACCCCCCTTCAAGCCACGACCACGCCACTCACTGTCATGGCTCATGACACTCCGATCACTCCCTCCACGTCGGACTTACACACTCGGTTGAGTGACTTCCAGCTCCAATCCTCGAGCTCTTCTCAGATCTCACCCTCCACTCCAGTCTCATGCACTCCATCGAGTGGCCACATGCTCCTCACATTGACCTTACCTATGATCACACCCTTGCCGCCGGGCCCTTTGCCGGTCCCTTTGACCTCTCCCCCATCTCCTGCCTTGCCCTGTCGAGGTTTCTCACACACCCCTATCTTGAACGTGCCTTTGCTCGAGGTGTTTGTACGTGTTCCCCTGGACATAATCCATGACATCTCTATAATACTACGTGATGATACACTGTTTGTCATGTGTTTTCCTTCATCCAATGTTCATGACACACCCTCCGCCATTCCCTGCCACCTGGTAAAATGTGTTCCCCTCTCGCTCAACGTCAACCTGGACATGCTTCGTGTGTTTGCCACACCCTCTGGAGACATTGTCATCGTCCTTCCGTTCCACCCGCAAACTGCCAGCCCACTTGTCACCGCACGACCAGCATGCCTAGTACAACGCTCAGTGCACTTCAACGACTTCCAGGTTTGGTGGCCAAACCTTCCTTCACGACATCTACCAACACAGCTCCCCGACGACGCTGTTTAGCTGACCATGGTCTGGCTCCTGTGGACCACCCCTGCTGACACCATAGACCCCCCCCCCCCCCCGCCTCTCAAGAGTATTCTGTACTGAGGGGGGGGGGGGGGGTTTATGTGGTGCCGATGAGGTCGATACCAGAATCGATCTGAGTATCGTCTTTAAGCTAAACATTATCTGTGCAGTGCCGCCATGTCAGTTCTGTGTAACCCTTGCTTGTGTAAAGAGGTGAATAAATGAACTATTGCAAAATGGGAGTATTGTTTGGTGTAACCGACCCGAACTTCACCCTCACCCGTAACCACTGTGCAAAAGGCTAGGGGTGTCGGTTTCTAAAGATTTCTTGGATTAGCACCAAGATTACTCTGACTCAGAGCTTTACATTGCATCTGCTAGAGGTCAGTAGAGTACTGAACTTGCAGAGGCATGATTCTGCCCCCTGGTGACAAAGGTAGAATACATTCCAGTCACAAACATCCATTTATGTAGTGTTACAGTCTTGCTGTGAGTTAATACTAATGCATTGGGGAATGCAAATTAATGCTTAATTTAATCTAAAACAGAAATAATGCACATAAATATTGTTATAAATATAAAGTTTTGAATACAATTATGCCATAAGATTTTGAAACGAACACTGAAGAGGCATTATTTCAGTATTTGTATATTTCACAGCAAAGCTGTGTGTAGAGTCTTTTCTTTAATTGAAAATTCAGTTGACTGTGAAACTTACAAATATGAATAAAATCAGTGTGTTATTAAAACTCAATTTACCAACAGGGCTCACAGTGAAAAAATTCAGATAAAAACACAAGGTAGGCCACTCCTGAATATGAATTTTCAGCAGCGAACAAAAAACACAGGTCTGCAAAAACATATTTTTTGAAAGTTGTTTGAAATTTGATAACTGACTTTTATGTATCTTTCAGCACTCATTAAAAAAAAATGCAATCCATTTTTTTCTATCACATCAGGTTTTCTCACAATAAAAGTGAGTATTTTTGGGTATAATAAAATTTAAGCAACTTATATTTTTCCAACAATGTAAAATTTTATTTTATTTATAAATCATGTCCTAAACTACATTTCCAGTACACTTCCATTTCTCTTTAAGCTCATAAGTCCCTATTATAATGCTTTTGCTTTCTGTTGAAGCTTCTTTTAATGCTTTTCTAGCTGTGGACTCATTTAGGATCATCTCTTTTTATCATCCAGCAGTAGTCCGCTATGATGTTGATGTTCCATCTTACTTGGTATCTTCTTTCCATTTCTTTGATGACTTGGTGGAATCTTTTACCCTGCTCTTCACTTACATCATGAAGGTTTGTAGGGAAGTAGTCAAGATGTGAGTGGAGAAAATGAATTTTAACAGCCCAACTTCTTAAAGTTGTTGAGCACGTCTGCGACAGTTGTCTTGTAGTTTGGGTCTCTTTTGCTTCCTAGGAACCTGGTAACAACTAATTTAAAAGATGTCCATGCTGCCTTTTCTTTTGTTTCCATTTTGACCACAAAGTTGGGATCTGTCATTAGTTTTCTAATGTCTGGTCTGGCAAAGATTCCTTCCTTTAGGTTTGCCCCAGATAAACCAGAAAACTGTCCACAAAGATATCTGAAACACTCCCCTTATTTTGGTAATGACTTAATAAATTGTTTCATCAGCCCCAACTTAATGTGAAGTGGTGGAAGTAACATCTTTTTGGGATGCACAAGGCTTTTCCTCTCAACATTTTTAACCCCTACCTGTAAGGTTTCTCTCAAGCACCAAGCTTCTTTTTTTTGCATAGTGTTGCTTTCTGTCTCTACTGTCCCATTCACAAAGAAAGCAAGGGAAATTTGTATAGCCACTCTGTTGACCAAGCAGCATTGAAATCACTTTTAAATCACCACATAGTGTACATTTTTCGTCTGTATAGCAGAGTTTGTTTAAAACCACTTCAAGGTTTTTGTAACATTCTTTTAAGTTAACAGAGTATCCAACTGATATAGAAGCATACTTAATGCCATTATGTAGAAGTACTACTTTAAGGCTTCTTTTTGAAGAATCAATAAAAAGTCTCCACTCATCAGGAGCATATTCTATTTTGAAACATGTCATAAGTCCAAAAACATCACTGCAAAACACCAGGTCACCTTCTTGAGAGAAGAAAGATACAAACTCCTTTTCCCTCAATAAATACCAAGAAAAGTGGAGCCAATATATGTTTATCTTTCAATCTAGATCCTAAAACCTCTGCTGATTCTTTAGAAAGGCCTAGGTCTCTAACTAAATCGTTCAGTTCAGATTGTGAGAATGAAATGGGATCGGTTGTGCCAGGATCATGTCTTCTTCACTATCATCTTACTGAGCCAATGGCTTGTGATCATCTATATCATCCAAAGAATCTGGGGGAGAGGGTATTGGTACTTGAGGTCCATGAGGAACAGGGTGAATGGCTGATTGAATGTTAGGATAAGAAATATCCTTTTTGTTTTTCAAATTGGAACCTTGTATGTTGCAAAATCAAAAATAGAAGTCATCATCACTATGATTTTTGGGCTCCCTCCAAACCATTGGTATTCCAAAATGTAAGGACTACTTTTTACATTGAAACCATTCCTCTGTTCTTCAACACACACTGAACAAACTTTGTGTGGGGCCCAAGGCTTATCTTGATCACCTAACTTTATACCAAAATAGGCAAAATATACTTTTTCAACAAAATCTTTGCTGCTTTCTAACAGTATAGTTACCACAAATGTATCAGAAGCAATCTGGCGAGTTTATACATCATCTGGCAGCCATTGTCCATTTCCACAAAACAACTTCACAACACAAGAAAACAGTCACTACTTTAAAGCACTAGTAACAACAACATGTGAACAGCACAGAGTGAAGAGGTACCGTGAATTTAAGGACAATAGCAGAAGCTCACTGCTTGGTGATGGCGGGCGAAGGGGCAGCACGACAGGCAGGTACTGACATGAAAATACTGCTGGTTACCTCTAATTACTATTTATTTCACATATATCTAGTATAAAACAGCTAAATAACAGTTTATAGAGATCCTAAAAACCAAAATTCAAACTCACTAGAGTGCTGAAATATCGAAAAAACCTAAAACTAGACCAGCAGTTTGTGAAATAACTGTACGTGATGGAATTTTTTCATTATTTTTCCCAACATCAGCTTTAAAAAGACTGTAAAAGTCACTTAAAAAATTTGAAACAATTTTTATGTTGCAGACATGTGAAATTTATGCTGACAAATGGATTTGTGGCTGTGGTATTGTTTTCTATTTTCCTTGCCCGTTATTCGGGTGAAATGCTCATTGCTTTAAGACCAGAACAACAGATATTGGGCATAATGACTGAGTGCCTTAGGGATGGTATCCTGTGGAAAGCCATTCATGTGTAAAATTGAAAATGTCAACTCAAGAGGGATAGATTTATTTGCCAACAAGAAGGAGCAATGAATGGGTTTTCAATACTGCTCCTTGTTGATCCACACTTCATTATTTTACATACAAATGGCACTAATGTCAGCCTATGAGCAGTGAAGAAGTGTGAAGTCAATATGTGCACATGCATGGGTGCATTTGGGTGTGCAAGAGAGATTTTCAGAGTTGCTGTTATGTTTTATTTCTCATGCATGTATGAAAAAAATATGGCCAAAGCAACCACCTCTCTCTCTCTCTCTCTCTCTCTCTCTCTCTCTCTCTCTCTCTCTCTCCCTCCCTACCTCCCTCCCCCACCCCTCCCCCACACCTCACCCACTCTCTCTCTCTCTTGTGTGCATGTGTGAAATCTTATTCGAATATCTCCTATCACATTCTCCAAAAATGCGATATATAAATTCCTACAGTGCATAAGAAGAGCACCATTGAAATAAATTTTTATTTCTGTTTCCTTATACACTTTGTTTGATACAGTATATTATGAAGTATATGAATTATTGACGACAGCCTAATACAATCGATGCTACTGAACAAAGGTGGTAAACTTCTTTCTCTTCTTCTTCTTCCTTTTTTTTCTTTTTGCAGCACCAACAGAATGCCTCAGCAGCCACCAATGTACATAAATAATAGTGGGAGCATTTCATGCAAGTCAAATGATTTGTGTCTTGTTGAGTCCTCAAACACGAAACACCTGTGTAAGCTGCCATGGCTCTCTGCACCATGACTGAGGTGTCTAAGTGGCAGATGCCACCCAGTAGAATCCAGCAACTGTCAAACCAACCTTAGCTGCTATATACGAGAATTTTGGGGGCTGCTTCACTGTTGGTTTTCTAGGGTAGGACCTTTTTACAGCACTTGACAAAACGTGTGTTGAGATCAGCTTAAAATTCATGACATCCCATGCTCAGCTACAACTGAGAACAGGGAAGGAAACATGATGGATCTGAGTTGAAGACCTTGTAACAAATGCAGTGGTAAGGTCTGATTTCTGTCATGGCAGTGGGGTATGTAATGTTTAAAATTCTCTTGATGTAAGTAAGATCTTGTGCAAGTATAATAAAAAAGGCTGAACTACACAACAGAGATTAATAGAGTAACAGTTGTGTACGCTCTTTAAATGACCTACACATGTAAATAAATTTTCACACTGTTCCTGTGTGGCAAAGATATTGTATGGAGGTATGATTATCTGAGTAAGATAGTGAAAGAGTACACTATCAATTTATTTATGTACCTCATTTTTTTTTTTTTTTTTTTTTTTTTTCATTGATCCTGGTGTCTGTCAGTCTTATGAGCTGGTGCAATAAAGATGTATGTGATTATACTGCATCAGTATTGTATTAAGTAAAGATTATAAAATGCAAAAATTGCAAGTTTTCATTCTACTACCATGCTACATCCTAATTTCCTTCCCCTGATGTGACCTGCGTTTTTAAATGGACCTCTTCGGAGATGAAGTCAACATGAAGAGAGAATAGCCACCGCAGTCACACTGGCATTATTGCACATTACTGGGAACAAAAGGTAAATTACCATGCCACACATCAAAAATTAAAAGAGATTAACACTTGCTGAATGTTTTTAAACTGCCACAGTGTTCTTAACAAACACACATCTATGCACGCGGGTGTTTCTGGGCAGACACGTTTGGTGTGGCTTAAGGATAATTACTGCAGATCTGGACAATTCATACCACCTTTCTTGCCAAACCACTATATCTGGAAATCTCTATTAGGATATCACTATCAGGAGAAATAGTTGGCATGTTTATAATAATTTAAAATAATTATATAATTTTGTAAATTTTTTATTATACTAGGTGTTGTCTTTCTTTGTTTCATGAATGGAATACAACGTTATTGCAATGAGGAGGGAAATCACACAAGGTACAAAGATTAAACATAATCAGTTGGAGAACCCTGGAAGGAGCAAGAAATTCAATGAGAAGGTACGAAAATTTACGATCCATTGCATGCATTACTGCACTTAGTAGCGTCCCTGCCAATACCTTCCCTAGTCCAGTTCCCAAACTGAAGCATTCTCATAAAATCCAGAAACATTTGGGCAGAAAATTAATTTTAGTGAGAGAAATGAGTGCATATAATTGAGATATGATGACAGTGTATTTTGATATGTTAGTAAGGCACCAACTGAACGGGTTTCATAGTGATATTCTATTACAAATAGAATATTTCATTTTCAATAGTAGTCATTTATTTTGTAATTTTGTTAAGGTACCAAAGAATGAGTACACACAATAGGCACATTGTTGCCAGTCCATTGCCGGATAGCCATGCACAATACGTCTCCGAAATGGATGCAGCAACAAATGAAATCGAAACTGAAAATGTTGGTTGCAGTGACGATGACCAATCACATTTTTCAATTAACATGGACACAGGTGATAGTAACATTATCATCCAAAATGACAATGATGACAGTAGATGAGACAGTTTCAAATTTTCTCCAGGAAGTATTTTTTTACCTGGTAAAGTGTAACACACAACAGCATGACTTATTAAATCACTCTTTGTCTATCACACTAATGTCTAATCCAAACGTGACTGGACAGGATGCGCTGCACACACCAGAAAGCTTAATCGCAATGCAAATATTACAACAGTTACTTAAAGAAAGCTTTAATGAATTTAAGAGTGAGTTTAAGGAAAAGCAAAAACAAACAGTCAAACAAAGTACCCATGAAAAATTTAATGATTTTTCGAAACAACAAAATGAAAAATTTAATGATTTTACCAAAGAACAGACAAATACACAAAAGAAGTTACTTGAACAGCAAAAGCAAACTCTTGATGCTTTCAAAACTGACACACAACAACTCAATGACTTGGCAAAAGATTTGTGTGCTGATTTTTCAAATGAATTATCAGATAAACCCGTAAGTATGGGTAAAGATCTAAAACACAACTGCTCACTCATTTGCCACAAGACACAAATAATTTAAGCCAAAAAGTGTCATCAGCAGGCAAGACACAAATACAATTCACAAAAAAGGTGAAGACGTTATCTGTGGCTCTGACAAAAATGCAACAGGAGCAGACACAATTTTGCCAGAATATTAATAAACTCGCAGGTACAATTGATGTGTTGTAAACAGTGCACAAAGGTCTACCTCAACAGGTGCAAGACCTGTTATTGCAACTAAGTAGCATAAGTTTAAATACTCAGTTCATGAGAAAGGAGCAAGAAAGGATAAATAAAGACATTAAGGAAGTAAAGCATAGAGCTGACGTTATAGTCCCGAACACAAGAGTTATGCAGATGTGATCAAAGAAGCAATGAAGGCACAGAAGGTAGAACTAAGAGCTGAAATAGATCAGTAGTTGAAAGCAGTGGAGGAAAAATAATGGACTAACATTGTCCTCTTGAAAGGAAAGGGTACATTCAGCCCCAAGCTGTCAGGTGTCAACAGACAGGACAAATAATCTGAACATCTATCCACACTTGTACCATAACTTGTCAGGTGAAAAGATCACAACCATAACATGCAGCAGGTGCAGCTAACTTCTGCCCCTGTCATGCAGAGGTATTTGGAATATGATCCAATACATCAAAACACTGCCATGCCATCAATGGACAATACTGCATGCCTTTCTACTTTGCTCATGTGTGAGGGCTTGTTACGACATACACAGCTTCCTACCTTTTTCTTCTGAAGGTAAGCGAACAGAACCAGTCATGTTCATAAGAGCCTTCTGGAACATTCTGTCAAGGAATTGGACTGAAGTGCAGAATATATGCTTTGTGGTAGGCTATACACAGGGTGATGTCTTGCTGTGGACCAATGAGATGGCATAAAAATGTCATATCTATGAACTGTTTGAAAAGGCATTCCTAGACAAGCTCTGGTCCATCGCAGTACAAAAGAGTTTGAGGCATGAAATGTTTAACCCAGTGCTACTGAGCAGTAAACTCAGAGGGCTCAAAAGATACTTTGAGAAAAATCTAAATAAAATCTGTTACTGGACAAACCCGATAGCACTCATAGATGTCCTAGAAATGTTGAAAAGCCAACTGCCAGCTAACATACATAAGAAATTAATTACCATTGCTGAGCATGATGTTGTTGTTGTTGTGGTCTTCAGTCCTGAGACTGGTTTGATGCAGCTCTCCATGCTACTCTATCCTGTGCAAGCTTCTTCATCTCCCAGTACCTACTGCAACCTACATCCTTCTGAATCTGCTTAGTGTATTGATCTCTTGGTCTCCCTCTACGATTTTACCCTCCATGCTGCCCTCCAATGCTAAATTTGTGATCCCTTGATGCCTCAAAACATGTCCTACCAACCGATCCCTTCTTCTAGTCAAGTTGTGCCACAAACTCCTCTTCTCCCCAATCCTATTCAATACCTCCTCATTAGTTACGTGATCTACCCACCTTATCTTCAGCATTCTTCTGTAGCACCACATTTCGAAAGCTTCTATTCTCTTCTTGTCCAAACTGGTTATCATCCATGTTTCACTTCCATACAGGGCTACACTCCATACAAATACTTTCAGAAACGACTTCCTGACACTTAAATCTATACTCGACGTTAACAAATTTCTCTTCTTCAGAAACGCTTTCCTTGCCATTGCCAGTCTACATTTTATATCCTCTCTACTTCGACCATCATCAGTTATTTTGCTCCCCAAATAGCAAAACTCCTTTACTACTTTAAGTGTCTCATTTCCTAATCTAATCCCCTCAGCATCACCCGATTTAATTTGACTACATTCCATTATCCTCGTTCTGCTTTTGTTGATGTTCATCTTATATCCTCCTTTCAAGACACTGTCCATTCCGTTCAACTGCTCTTCCAAGTCCTTTGCTGTCTCTGACAGAATTACAATGTCATCGGCGAACCTCAAAGTTTTTACTTCTTCTCCATGAATTTTAATACCTACTGAGCATGATATAGAGAATTTAATCTCTGTTCTTGATTTCATTTATCTTATCTCCAAAGACATGCACAACCACAAAGTCACAGAGCATAGACAGACCCCACAAGAACTAATGAACAACATGGTGGGAATGGCAATAACAACCAATATGGTTGGCAGCCATATCTCCCTCACAGCAATAGCAACAGGAACAAATTTGGTAACAGAAAGGGACAAAAATTCAAGTGATGGTACAAAAACAACCAAGGCCAGAATTTCAGTCAGTCAGGATTTAATGGCCAGATAGGTTCTAGTCAGCAAATGCACAATGTGCCGTTGACCAAGGGCAATGGCCCAAATGGCTACTGGCACTGCAACCAGTATACAAAATTGCCCACTGATGCCTGACTATAATCAGTAAAACAAAATTGTGTTTAGAATAGTGGCCAGGGGCAACACAATTTTGAATCGAGAGCTGCACAAGATACTAACTGGAAAAACCAGACACATAATGTGCACATAGTTGAGGTTCCCCTAACGAGGAAGTCAGCACTCAGGGTAATTTGGTAAACTTGAACTGGTCTTGAGAGGCCCCGTTCAATGACCAGTAATACACGAGTGGCCATGGAACTAGTTAAAAGCTGTTTTCTTAGATATGAAAACTGTGGTAATATGAAAGATGATCTGGGTCAGGAAGACATTAGCAATTGTGTAGATGAAAATGAAGACACAGTAAAGACAGTAACCAGTGCACAAATACTTGGTTTAAGGGTACCCGTAGTACTGGACACTGGAGCTACAATGAATATAATTTCACAAGGTCTGTTTGACCAATTACAAAAATGAAGGCACATGCTGATGCTTCCAGTCCAAACTGTAAAATCCATACAGCTTTTTGAGGTAAGTCTAAAGGAATAAAATTGCAGGCATAGATTCCTATTCAAACTGATAGATTCTCTTTACAATGCATCTTTCTTATGATTGAAAAGCTAGTAGTAAACTACCTCATCATCAGGGACACCTTTAGGACGTAGCAAGCACAAATTGAGATTGGTAAGGGGAAGTGTCATTTCGTTATGAATGACCAACAATATTCAGCAGACCTAGTCAAGTCAAACGACAGAGAAAGCAAACCAGAAAACACTGATGACGTTCAAATACAATTCTTCTACAATTTTTTGGTCCTGTCCTCCTCAGTTGCGCGTAATACTACGGTATGTTGATGATTTTCACTTATGGCCCGTCTGACAGCAACTGAAAAAAAACAAAACATTTCCACAATACAAAAGAACTCACAAGCTGAAAACTTACAAACACACTCAACAAACACACACAATGACAACACCACACAGAAAAGAACCAGATGGTACACCATTACCTACACACATAAACTAACACACAGAGCTGCAAACATCCTAAAGAGACAGGGCTTCAAAATAGCATATAAGCCTGGGCAAACCCTTCAATCACACCTAAGCCAGCCAGCTACCAAGAGGGACAAATTCCAACAATCAGGAATATATAAACTTGAATGTCAAAGTTGTGAGGCAGTATACATAGGCATGACATGCAGAAATTTTGAAACAAGATACAAAGAACATATCAGATGTTGGAAGTATGAAACAAACCATTCCACATTTGCAGAGCATTTAAAACACTACAACCATCATCCTACAAACATGGAACAAGAAATGAAAATAATGAGAATAAGCAACCATGACAAACATCTTATACAAATGCAAGAAAACTTCCACATCCAGAAAGCCATAGCAGAAAACAAACATGTGATAAATGAACAAACACACATCAGCACAGGCTCCTTACTACACTTAATAAAGGAAATGATAACATAAAAAAAAAGTATATAACACCAAAATACACACACACACACACATACACAGCCCCCCTCAAAAAAAAAAAAAAAAAAAAAAAAAAAAAAAAAAAAATTGCATAACACCAAAATACAGACAGACACACACACACAGCACACACACACACACACACACACACACACACACACACACACACACACACAAAAAAAAATCACACCAAAACACACACACACATACACAGGACATAAACAAAAATAAATAATTAAATGCAATAAAATTAAATTAAATTAATATGACACCAAAACACACACACACACACACACACACACACATACACACACACACACACACACACACACACACACACACAAGCGCACACACAAATGCATACATGAACAGACCACAGATACTTCGATAGTTACACTCATAAGTTTGGCAGTAATATTCGATCTTTGGCAAAAACATTTGACAGTCGGCAACAGAAACCAAAACATTGCATTAAAACAAGCGTTCAGTGCATAGTGCTGTGGAATGCAGAAAAAACAGCAAATTGGCGCTCATAGGAAGAAGAACAAGACCAAAAATGCAACAGGAGTGTAATATGTAAGAAACTGTCTACGCAACCTGTAAGTACAGTTCAAAACATTACTACTTAATAGGAAATACCAACCACCAGAACTGTTTATAACCTATAGGCACATTGACAAAAATGTAAATAAAATAGCTAACATATGTACACATTACAGGCCACTGATGATGCCTTGCAGAAAATAAAGGCGAAACGCGTTTGGCACTAAAATTGTGTTTTATTCAGTTTCTGTCAGACGGTCCATAAGTGAAAATCATCAACATACCGTACAATTCTTCTATTCTGCTGTCACATCTGTAAACACACAGGGAACTGAGCAATCACAGGAAGAGGAAGTAGGCTCTGAGATTGTGCTTGCCAAGGTGAGTGGATCAGCATGTCTTACAGAAGGACAAAAGGAAGAACTGCTGGAGCTTTTAATACATTATGTTCATGTTTTTGTATGTCTCCCTGGCATAGCAAAGGATGAAATACAAAATGGAGGTGTATCCACAAGAAACCTTGTGCTTTTCATCTTACCCTATCCCATGGGCCAAGGAGGAGGCTGTGAGGAACGAGATCAGTAGAACGCTAAACTGGGAAGTAATGTGACTATCCTTATCTTCCTACCATAGCCCCATTTAGGCCGTTAGCAAATCAGATGGTAGGGTCTGCCTCATTCTCAACACATGAGAAATATATTACATTATTGTGACTGTCAGGACTCAGCCTGACAATCTAGAAGAACAACCTCTAACATTCCGTAATGTTAAATACCCCACCATAACAGATCCCTGAGGCCCTTACTGGCAAATTTCACTACATGAAGACAACCAAAAGTACACTGCCCTTGTATGTGGAGGCAGAAGCAATGAGTTCCGTGTACTCCCTTTCACTTTAAACATCCGTGTAGGTGTATTTATTTCTGCTTTAGATTGAATCTTAGGACCTGTATTGTTAAGTAGATTCACTGTGTATGAAGATGGTTTACCTATTGCTACCCTCCCCCCCCCCCCTCCATGTGGTCAGAACACTTAAGGCTCTTGTAAAGGCTTTCAGATGTCAAGTCACAGCCAAACTAATGGAGACGCACTTCATTAAGGAAAGGGTTAAAATCCTTGGACAAATAATATCAGCTCTAGGCATACTTCCAGACCATAAGAAGCTCGATGCTATCAGACACCATCCTGTACCTCAAAACAAAGAACAGTTGAAGGGATATCTCAGATTAGCATCTTTCTTCAGATAATTTGTACCACACTAGCTTTTAAATAGTGATGTTCTACTGAAACTTCTGCTGAAGAACCACCCCTGGTTATGGGCCAAGCAATGCCAAACTGATTTTGACAACATCAAAAAAGCTCTTTTGGATTCCAACATCTTACATCATCTTGAAATGACCCAGAATTTTTTTTCCATGTACAGGTGCATCCTCCCAAGAGCTGCATGCTTGTTTATTCCAAATCAGAGCTTTCCCCCAACATAATTAGTTTTGTTAGCAGGACCCTATCTGAAGCTGAACGAGCATATTATGGGACAAAATTTAAAGCTCTCATGGTAATATGGTTATTAAAAAGTTCGAATATTAGTTGCAGGGAAAGCATACCAAGGTGTGTTGCAATCATCAGTCTTTGTTCTTCCTTCTCACTTGCAAACACTTGCACAGGAGGATAAATAGGTGGTGATTGTATTTACAGGAATTTGATTTTGAGATTGTGTATATGAAAGATAATCAAAATGTAACTAATGATGCCTTGTTGAGGCTTCCACAAGGTATAGATGATTTCCTGGAATTCATGGAGAACACTTCAGAAATAAGGGTTTTGTTGTTGAAAGATTAAATGCAACAGCCATACTACGTTAGGATGTGTAAAAGCATGGAGTAACTACAGCAGAAAGATCCCAGATGGCAAAAGCTAAAGCTAAAACTGCTGCAGATCAATGATGACACATTGAAAATTTTTTTATGGTTATCAAGGTGTACTACTTCACTGACATCAACCCAGAGCAGAGCCAGTGGTGTGTTTGTTTACCACAGGATCACGTTACACACGTTACACAATCACAATGTTTGGGGCCACTAGGGTGTCTACAAATGGCTTAGTAAGATAGGCACTTACTGTTACTATGCAAATTTAAGACAAAAATATCTCCACATAGTATGGAAATGTGTTGAGAGTCAGAAGGCTAAGCATACAAATAAGTCAGAACTAAATGAGCTATGCCCGATATTGCCTAAAGACCCTTGGAGGTGTGCCCTTGGATTCAGCTGGGCTGTATCCGCAAGGGAAAGAAAATGTATGATATGTTTTTGCATGATATGACCTTTTCTCCAAGTATGTCAAATTGTATGCTGTGTGATCAGTGACTGCAAGCATCATCATCATCAGAAGAATTACAACGGATCATCTACCCAGAGTAGGCAAGCTGGAAATACTGATGATGGGCAACATGTCATACTTTATAGGCACCCATGGAAAGAGTTCACAAACACTTGCAACATTAAACATATATATGTATCCAGGTTTCACCCATAATCAAGACCATGGGAAGGACATTTAAGGAATTTAACAGATTTATCAGGACTTACACCTCTCACACAAGGTGGATCAAATACATTAATCCACTCCAACAGGTTGTTAACAATCTGCCACATAGCTCAATGAGTTTTACACTACAAAATTGCTGTTTGACAAAAGACAAGTAGATGACTGGGGAAAACCTCCACCCAGTGTCCCTAGGAAGTAAATATCACATGAGGAGAAAATACCGTAGGCATTGGTTAGCATAGAAGAAAAGGCAGGACAACAATCATTCCACAGGATCCCACCAAAATTGAGAAAATATGGTAAGTTGAACTGAAAGTGGCGACCACTGTTTACAAGGACATTTGTTATATCAAAAATACCTCATCCAAAAGCTGTCGGGCAATCCATAGATGTTTTAGTGAGTGTGTAAGGAGGAACCATGGAGTTTATATGTAGCTCTGTACTTATTCTGTCATTGACTACTGTTATTAAAACAAGGACAGTTGAGAAAGCATTCTTGAAAACTCTTGACACAACCTTGTTAGAGGCAAGACCTTTTTTATGATTCATGTTACGAAATGTCAGGGTATCTGAGCCAACTTTCTTTTAACTGTAACTCTATTTGTTTCTAATGTCTGACTGTACGAGAGACTTGCAGGAAGTTACATAGTCATGTGGAAAGTGAGATTTTTATTGTGTATGGAGGTCAAATACATCATTAGATGACAAAAAGTAAAGTTTGTATGTCTACCTATTTCATAAGTAGAAAGAGTCTAAAAATTCCTGTACCTAGCATTATTTGAAGGAGAAGAAGTCAAGGGAGTTTCCAGCAGCCAGCTATTCAGTAAAGAAGAGTGGCTGCAAATTCCAAGTAAGTCATCTCGTAAAGAAGTGGAAGGTGGTTTGGGGGAATGAGCTGATATAACCCAGATCTACACTCACACTTTAAGACATCAAAACGTTAGAAGCTTTACATCAGTTTGTGCTCTAAACAGAATTTGACATTGAGCAAGCATGGCTTGGAAGAATGTATATAAGCATATATAAGAGATGGCTTACTGTACCATTGAATATACTTATTACAATTGATGTTTAGTGTTAAGGAAAGATTTCATTTTTTGCCAATTTCATGTGTGTCCCCTCATTAGGTTGTAAATTTTACTTATCTAAGATTCTTATTGTATGTTTATGGGCCAGAGAGCTCAGTAAAATTACCCTCACCAAGCGTGATAAATTGTTTAATTTGGCACTGTACTGACGCAGCATATGTAAGTAGTGAAATGCAGTGAGGACAGACTGCACACACATAGGTGCTACATTTAACATTGACATTAACAGCCTCCACACATGGGCACAGCACAGCATAAGCTGACTGATCACTGTCAGTCGACACAATCTACACTTTGAGAAACCTTATAATATGAGTCCTTATGAGTTTACTAGTAAGGAAATAAAACATCTACACTACAGAAATAAAATAAGATGAATAAATTAGGGTGAACTAAACTAAGGAACACACACACACACACACACACACACATACACATGATAAAGTAAACACTGTCCACAGAAAACTAGCTGCATACATTTATACAAGTGACTATTTACACACTACACGAAAGGGGATATCTACATGAGAAATACAGGAACACAAACTAAGTCTTGAATATAATGCAAGAGATAGGATTGTGTGCTGCCTACAACAACACTCTTCTTTGCAGGTGAAAAGAGGTAAGTCAAAATGACAACCACAGTGCAAGCACGTGCGTCCTTACAACTCTTAAGAAAATTGATGAAGAATGAGCTGTGTACTGACAGAAATTGAATATATGAATACTGAAAGTGTGATGCATTAGCATCCAGTAACCAACTATTCACTTAGTTTTAAGCTAGTATTTAAGTGTCCTTCCAGCAAATGATGCAGAGTCATATCTTTGGTAAAATAGTGAACACCGTAGTTACGTGTTTTGCACCAAAGCATAAGGGCCATACCAAAAATAAATAATTATAGATATAAAAGTATGTGCGAGTGTGATGATGCAATTGTGTGTGTGAAAAAGTTACAGTACTGCCAGAATTTATCAGTCAGTTGTAAAGATGAAGTCTACATCTACATCTATACTCGGCAAACCACCTTGAGGTGCATGGCAGGGCTACGTTATTAAGGTTTCTTCCTGTTCCATTCATGTGTGGAGCACAGGAAGAATGACTGATTGAATGCCTCTTTGTGTGCAGTAAACATTCTGATCTTATCCTCATGATCCCTATGTTAAAGATATGTAGGGTGTTGCAGTATATTTATGGAGTATCATTTAAAGTCAGTTCTCGAAACTTTGTTAGTAGACTTTCTCAGTCTTGATGAGTCTGCCAGTTCAGTTCCTTCAGTATCTCTGTGACACTCTCCCATGGATTAAACAAACCTGTGACCATTCGTGCTGCCCTTCTCTCTATACATTCAATATTCCCTGTTAGTCCCATCTGGTATGGGTCTCACACACTTGAGCAATATTGGAGAATCAGTCACACAACTGATTTGCAAGCAATCTCTTTTGCAGACTGACTCCAGTACTCTACAAATAAACTGAAGTCTACCACCTGATTTAACCATGACTGAATTTATATGATCATTCCATTTCGTTCCCCTGTAAAGGCTTGCGCCCAGGTATTTGTAGGAGTTGGCCAATTCCAACAGTGACTCGTTGATATTACAGTCACAGGATACTACATTTTTTTTCATTTCATGTAGTGCAAAATTTTACATTTCTGAACATTTAGAGCAAGTTGGCAATCTCTGCACCACATTGAAATCTTATCACGATCTGACTGAATATTTATGCAGCTTCTCCCAGATAGTGCTTCAAAATATATAACTGCATCATTTGCAAAAAGTTTGAGGTTACTATTAGTATTGTCTGCAGGATCACTAATATACAAGATGAACAGTAAGTGTCCCAACACATTTCACTGGGGCACACCCAATGTTACTTCTTCATCTGACGATGACTCTCCACCTGACAATCACTCTCCATACAAGACGACACACTGAGTCCTCACTACCAAAAAATCCTCAATCCAGTCACAAATTTCACTTGATATCCTGTTTGATCATACTTTTGACAATAAGTGTAATTGCAGTGTTGAGCCAAATTCTTTCTGGAAATCACGAAACAATGCATCTCCCTGGTTGCCATGATTCAAAGCTTTCATGTGAGAAAAAGGTGATTTGGGTTTCACATGATCAGTGTTGTCAAAATACATGATGATTGGCACAGAGAAGGTCATTTTATTCAAGATACCCCTTCATGTATGAGTTCAGAGTAAGTTCTAACATTATACAACAAATCGATGTTAAGGATACTGGATGGTAGTTTTGTGGATCACTTCTACTACCCTTCTTGTAGACTGGTGTGACCCATGCCTTTTTCCAAGAACCAACACAGTTTTATGTTCAAGGGATCTATGATAGATTATAGTCAGAAGAAGGGTTAATTCAGCCACAAATTCAGTATAGAATCTGACAGGATATTCCATCAGGGCCTGGAGCTTTGTTCAGCTTAAACTATTTCAGCTGTTTCTCAACACCACTGACACTAATACTTATTTCATTCATCTTTTCAGTGGTACGAGGGTTAAATTGGGACAGTTCACCTGGATTTTCCTTTGTAAAGGAACATTTGAAAATGGAATTAAGCATTTCAGCTTTTGCTTTGCTACCTTCAATTTCAGTGCCTGTCTCATTCAATAGGGACTGGACACTAAATTTGGTGCCACTAACAGCCTTTACATATGACCAGAATTTCTTTGGGTTCTGTGAAATGCCATTTGACAATATTCTGCTGCAGTAGTCACTGAAGGCATCATGCATTGCTCTCTTGACAGCCAAATGCATTACATTCAGCACCATTCTATCTCTGGCCCTACACTTTGTTTTACACTTATTATGCAGTAATCTCTGTTTCTTTAGAAGTTTCTTTACAGTGACTGTATGCCATGCAGGTTCCCTCCCTTTACGTACTGTTCTACTGGGTATATACCTATCAAGTGCATGGTCAACTATTCTTTTAAACTTGAGCCAGAATTCCTCTACATGTTCCTGAGCTGTGCTGAAAGTTTCAAGTCCCTCATTGAGATAAGACACTACTGATATTTTATCTAGTTTACCAAACTAATAATTTTTCTGCTTATTTTAGTTGTACTTTGTATTTTGGTAATCATTGTTGCCTCAACTGCATCATGGTCAATGATAACAGTTTTGATGTGGACATCCTCAAAGAGGATGTCATTACATCCAATATATTTCCATCGTGAATGGGCTTCCTAATTATCTGTTCTAGGTAGTTTTCAGAGAAGGCATTTAATATGTCTTATCATGCCTACCATTAACAAAACAAATTTTTTTCATTTATTTATTTATTTACATCATAATGATGGCTTTTGCAAACGTCAGACTTAATACTATGGTTATATTTACACTTATAAAATACTCTATATTCTGTAGCTGTTGCTTCTTATGCCTATTTTTTGCATTTATCACATTACAACTGATATGCTAATGCCTCATGCTACAATCACTATCTTAAAATTCGTTGAAACAACATAAACATTTTTCTATTAGAAAAGATTTTAATTTTGTTTTAAAAACATTTCCCGTGTACATTCTTAGATAGTTTGGTAGCTTGTTATACCAAATCAAACCACTGATATATGGACTTCTATCGGTCATTTGTAAGTTGTTGTGTTACAGAAATAGTTACACATTGTTCTAGTGTTGGTATCATGTACATTATTGCCCTTGATAGCTTCTGTTGGTTGACTTAAAAAAAATACAACTATTTTGAAGATGTACAGAGAATATATTGTCAGATATTTGTGCTGCACAAATACTTCACGACATGAATTTCTATGCCCTTCCCATGTATATGTCTTATTGCTCTTTTCTGTAGTAGTAGTATTCTTTTTAAATGTACATCAGCTGCACAGCCCCACAGTTCAATTCCGTAATTGAGAAAGGGGTAAAGTGTTCCATAATATACTAATTTCAGTGCTTGGCTAGGAACTATTTTTGCGTGCTGGCTGAGGAGATACATGGCACTACTGACTTTTCCGCATACAAAATTAATGTGGTATTGCCACCGCAAATTTTCATCAACATACACACCCAGGAATTTACAGTTACCATTTTCACTTGCAGAGATATTACACACACTATTCATATTGTTGTGGTGAGAACTGCCTGTTTTAAATGTCAGTAGTTGAGATTTGGTAACATTCACCTTGAGTCCCTGATCATTGAAGTATTTCGTTACTTCTGTTACACCACTAGTAGCAAGAGATTCTAGCTCATTAGATTCACTCCCATAAAATAACATTGAAGTGTCATCTGCATAGCTTACAATATGAGAGTTAATGGGTTGTGCAATGTCGTTAACATAAATAAGGAAGAGAAAGACGCCAAGGATTGAGCATTGTGGTACACCTTGTAATACAGATTCACTGGTGAACTGGGAGTTCATGGCTTTATTATCTAGTTTGTATGACAATTTAGTGCTTTGCTTACGATTCAGCAGGTATGTGGTTAGAAGATTCACAGTTTGATCCCCAATACTATAAGATTTAGTTGTTGGATGATTAAAAGATTCTGAGTCTTGTCCAAACAATCTCACAAGCAGCTTCAATTTCTCTCTTAGTGGGTTTGAGTTCCTCGTGGAAAATACACCGCCTCCATTCCCCATTTGCTATCCTTTTGATATACACTTAAATTTTCCCCAAAAATGCCACTGATATCAGCTTCAGATTTCAACCATCTTTCTGTATCTAGTATCATGTGAGCTTCACTGCTTTTCATGAGAGCTTCAAACTCTGGCACCTAGTTATGAATGCTTTGGCATTTACCATTGTTGTTGTTGTTGTGGTCTTCAGTCCTGAGACTGGTTTGATGCAGCTCTCCATGCCACTCTATCCTGTGCAAGCTTTTTCATCTCCCAGTACCTACTGCAACCTACATCCTTCTGAATCTGCTTAGTGATGCCGCATTCCTGGACTTCAGGAAGGCATTTGATACGGTTTCGCACTTACGTTTAGTGAAAAAAATACGAGCTTACGGAATATCGGACCAGGTTTGTGATTGGATTCAGGATTTCCTAGAAGAAAGAACACAACATGTCATTCTTAACGGTTCAAAATCTGCAGATGTAGAGGTAATTTCGGGAGTACCGCAGGGAAGCGTGATAGGACCTTTATTGTTTGCAATATACATAAATGACTTAGTTGACAACATCGGTAGCTCCGTGAGGCTATTTGCAGATGACACGGTTGTCTACAAGAAAGTAGCAACATCAGAAGACTCGTACGTACTCCAGGAGGACCTGCAGAGGATTAATGCATGGTGCGACAGCTGGCAGCTTTCCCTAAACGTAGATAAATGTAATATAATGCGCATACATAGGGGCAGAAATCCATTCCAGTACGATTATGCCATAGGTGGTAAATCATTGGAAGCGGTAACGACCGTAAAATACTTAGGAGTTACTATCCGGAGCGATCTGAAGTGGAATGATCACATAAAACAAATAGTGGGAAAAGCAGGCGCCAGGTTGAGATTCATAGGAAGAATTCTAAGAAAATGTGACTCATCGACGAAAGAAGTAGCTTACAAAACGCTTGTTCGTCCGATTCTTGAGTATTGCTCATCAGTATGGGACCCTTACCAGGTTGGATTAATAGAAGAGATAGACATGATCCAGCAAAAAGCAGCGCGATTCGTCATGGGGACATTTAGTCAGCGCGAGAGCGTTACGGAGATGCTGAACAAGCTCCAGTGGCGGACACTTCAAGAAAGGCGTTACGCAATACGGAGAGGTTTATTATCGAAATTACGAGAGAGCACATTCCGGGAAGAGATGGGCAACATATTACTATCGCCCACATATATCTCGCGTAATGATCACAATGAAAAGATCTGAGAAATTAGAGCAAATACGGAGACTTACAAGCAGTCGTTCTTCCCACGCACAATTCGTGAATGGAACAGGGAAGGGGGGATCAGATAGTGGTACAATAAGTACCCTCCGCCACACACCGTAAGGTGGCTCGCGGAGTATAGATGTAGATGTAGATGTAGATGTATTCATCTCTTGGTCTCCCTCTACGATTTTTACCCTCCACGCTGCCCTCCAATACCAAATCGGTGATCCTTTGATGCCTCAGAACATGTCCTACCAACCGATCCCTTCTTCTGGTCAAGTTGTGCCACAAACTTCTCTTCTCCCCAATCCTATTCAATACTTCCTCATTAGTTATGTGATCTACCCATCTAATCTTCAGCATTCTTCTGTAGCACCACATTTCGAAAGCTTCTATTCTCTTCTTGTCCAAACTATTTATCGTCCATGTTTCACTTCCATACATGGCTACACTCCATACGAATACTTTCAGAAATGACTTCCTGACACTTAAATCAATACTGGATGTTAACAAATTTCTCTTCTTCAGAAACGCTTTCCTTGCCATTGCCAGTCTACATTTTATATCCTCTCTACTTCGACCATCATCAGTTATTTTGCTCCCCAAATAGCAAAACTCCTTTACTACTTTAAGTGCCTCATTTCCTAATCTAATTCCCTCAGCATCACCCGACTTAATTCGACTACATTCCATTATCCTTGTTTTGCTTTTGTTGATGTTCATCTTATATCCTCCTTTTAAGACACTGTCCATTCCATTCAACTGCTCTTCCAAGTCCTTTGCTGTCTCTGACAGAATTACAATGTCATCGGCGAACCTCAAAGTTTTTATTTCTTCTCCATGAATTTTAATACCTACCCCGAATTTTTCTTTTGTTTCCTTTACTGCTTGTTCAATATACAGATTTACCATTATGATTTTAATTCTGTCACCTGTGGGAGGCATTTCTTTCGGTCATACAATGATACTTCTGGGTTTCCTACATCTATCATTATCTGGATTGGATGGACAGTCACCAAATCTAAAAAACCTTTGTGTGCAACCCACACACAGTCTGCTACCTGAGTAGCAGCCTCTGATGTGCAGTACGCAGCTGACCTATTTAGGGAGACCCTACAGTTGTCAACCTATGGCACAAGTCCAGGAAGTCGCAACCTAGTTTGTCACAGAACCTTCAAAGTCTCTGGTTCAGTCCTTCCACATGACTCAGAACTAAAGGGGCATTATCAGTTCTGGGGACAATGGTGCAAACTGTTAGCTTCACTGAAACTCCACATGCAAGGCTGGTCTTCTCAGTCTTCTCTGCCAGTCACTGGAATGACCTAAGAATGACCTCTGAGACCAGATGTGCACCACAGTCTGCAGTTTGTTGCATTCTTTTTCCTCAATGGCTGCCAGAATATCCTCTTCAATCTATTGAATGAGGCCTCCAGGCATACATACTGTCCTTTCCTGTTCCTTGTTGCCATTTCCTTAAAGGGTAAAATCGCTCACCGTATGTTTGAAATGACAATGATTAATAGACCTCTACACTTTTGCGTTTGTCTCCTCTTGACACAAGACGAAACAGGTTTCCCCAAAACAGGTGAAGTGAGTCCCACCAGCTCAGTTACAGTTTCAATGAAAGATAGCACTTCAAACTTGTTGGTTAGGGGGGCCGATACAACACCCTGAGTCCTCCCAGTTCTCCATCCGCCCTGTACAGGATACTTAGATCTACCATTGGTACACCACTTGCAGTCAAGTGGATAAGTAATGACAGATTCTCTACTTTCTGTGGAGGAGACAGGATCCACAGGAGAAGATAGTACTTGAGGTACCTCTGCTACAGGTATCACAGTTACAAGATTCTAGAGAGCTCTTCTAAAACACCAATTCGCAGCAGCTGCCAGTCGTTTGACAGTAGTCAGGGCAATTTTGAGCTGCGTATGAATGTCAACCAACTCATCCCATGTTTGAGAACAGCATTCACACTGGGGCTGGATTTTGGGCAGTGCAATGTGTTATAAGAGAGAGAACAAATAATTTTACATTAAAATTGAATGCTTCTTCCTGCCCATAACATTTACTGTAGACAAGTAAACACATCCTAGTAAACCTGTCAGAGGTGTAGCTAAGCGTAGTTATGTAGGCTTATAATGATTTCATGTTATGAAGTTTTCCTTCCTCCACATGTGTAACAAAGAACACTCACATCAGATGTGGTATATGAACACAAAACTTATACACATCATGTGATAATGTTATAAGCAGATATGTTTTCAATACTGGAAAACGAGACTGAAAAAGTGACAATCTGAGTAATGTTAAAGTAAGATTTTTCACAAATTAACATTCAAAAGGATAATGCGCAAGAGCAAAATGTGCTAAAAATGAAAATGTAAAAACTGAAAGACATTATGTGACATAAACTCACAGGAGAGGTACATAACATTAACTGTCTTGCATGTATAATTTCTGCACAGTGTTTATGTGAATTTTTGTATAATATTTATATAAAGAAACATAAATTCCATATGAAAATGTATATCTAAAGAGTAAGAAATGTGTAAACCCGGCATGTCAATATATCCTAAAATGTAAATACCTAGATTATTGTAAATATGATCAAATGTAAAAACTGTGACACAATGTAAAGCTGATATGTTTTCCAGGACTACAAATGTGCTACGAACATTTTGTGAAGGTCTAAAACTCATAATTCCATATGTGTTCCCATGAAAAATGCATGCTAGTGCCGGGCAATAATGAGTATTTGTATTCTCAGTGGACTCAGGTACCAACAAGACATTCTACTGCAGTGTTTCAATTACTGAAACGTGGATTATGAGAGGAACAAATTCCTGGGCTATAAATGATGGAGATCCTCACCACAACATCAATGGTTTCACTGTGCACAAGCCTCAGCACACCACATTGCAGCAGTGGGATGAACACTTTTATTGACTTTGGGTAAACAATTGAAATTGTAGCACAGTCATGTACAGCTCAACTTAACTGCAGCATTAACAAACTCAAGTGTACAAACTGCATACATTACGTAATCAGTGCTGTTTGTTGCATTGTAAAATGTTAATTACATCCGGAGATATTGTAACCTAAAGTAGATGCTTGAGTACCACTCCTCCGCTGTTCGATCATGTGTATCAGAGAGCACTGAATTACGTAGGGATCCAAAGGGAATGGTGATGGAGCTTAGGTACAGAAGAGCCTGCAACAGCACATACGTCCACATGCTAACACCTTTTTATTGGTCTTTTTCACTGACGCACATGTACATTACCATGAGGGGTGAGGTACACGTACACACGTGGTTTCCGTTTTCAATTACGGAGTGGAATAGAGTGTGTCCAGACATGTCAGGCCAATAGATGTTCAATGTGGTGGCCATCATTTGCTGCACACAATTGCAATCTCTGGCGTAATGAATGTAGTACACACCACAGTAAATCTGGTGTAATGTCACCGCAGGCTGCCACAATATGTTGTTTCATATCCTCTGGGGTTGTAGGCACATCACGGTACACATTCTCCTTTAACGTACCCCACAGAAAGAAGTCCAGAGTTGTAAGATCAGGAGAATGGGCTGTCCAATTTATGCATCCTCCACATCCTATGAAATGCCCGTCGAACATCCTGTCAAGGGTCAGCCTAGTGTTAATTGCGGAATGTGCAGGTACACCATCATGCTGACACCACATATGTCGACGCATTTCCAGTGGGACATTTTCGAGCAACGTTGGCAGATCATTCTGTAAAAACGTGATTTATGTTGCAGCTTTTTGGGTCCCTACAATGAAGTGAGGACCAATGAGGTGGTCGCCAATGATTCCGCACCATACATTTACAGTCCACGGTCACTGTCGCTCTACCTGTCTGAGCCAGCGAGGATTGTCCACGGACCAGTAATGCATGTTCCGTAGATTCACTGCCCCATGGTTTGTGAAACCCACTTCATCAGTAGACAGGTAGAACTGCAACGCATTCTCTGTTAATGCCCATTGACAGAATTGCACTCAATGATTAAAGTCATCACCATGTAATTGCTGATGTAGCGTCACATGAAACGGGTGAAAGCGGTGACGATGCAGTATGCGCATGACACTACTTTGACTCAGTCCACCAGCTCTCGCAATGTCCCGTGTACTCATGTGTGGGTTCATGGCAACAGCAGCTAACAGACAAACTGCACCCGCTTCTCCTGTGACGGGCCTGTTACGGACCCATTTGCATGCTACGACCATACCTGTTGCATACAGTTGGTGGTAGATGTTTTGCAATGTGGGGCATGTTGGATGCTCTCTGTCCGGGTACCGTTCTGCATACACCCTGCAGGCTTCAGCTGCATTTTGTCAACACTCGCCATAGATGAGTATCATCTCCGCCTTTTCAGAGTTCGAATACACCATGGTCACAGTTCCTACAACACTATAATATCACAGACGTCTGGTAACACGGTGTACTACAGTTGGTCTGCGTGCAGAGATGAATGCAGAATAACAATAGCAGCAAGCGCTACATGCGGACACTGCGACAGCTAGACCAAACCACAACAGTGCACTACAGCCACACTCGTAAAAACGGTCGTCATCATAAACATGTCTCTGTAGATGCTGCTCGCCGACCGTGGCCCGTATTTGTTACAACACACAACTGAACGTCGGAGGTTTCAGGCGTCAACTTTAGGTTACAATATCTCCGGATGTAATTAACATTTTACAATGCAACAAATGGCACTGATTACGTATTTGCTTATATGTTCAGATGTGCTAACAAAACTAACGTGGCTCCATTTAAAAAAACGTAGGTTTGTGTTAAAAAACATACTTCCGTGCATTTTTGTAAGGTTTGTATTAAACAATTACACTAGCCCCTCTCCTCACGTTTGGTCTGTAGAATCGGTTCGTCAGTATTTGATGTGGTTTACGAAATATATCCAGCGGTAACGTTAGGTGACTCACCCTGTATATATAACCTCTTGGTTCATCCCTATGAAATCCCCAAACCACCTTCCCTACCCTCTGGCTCCTACCCTTGTAACCGCCCCCGGTGTAAAACCTGTCCCATGCACCCTCCCACCACCACCTACTCCAGTCCTGTAACCCGGAAGGTGTACACGACCAAAGGCAGAGCCACGTGTGAAAGCAGCCATGTGATTTACCAACTGACCTGACTACACTGTGAAGCTTTCTATGTGGGAATGACCAGCAACAAACTGTCCATTTGCATGAATGGACACAGGCAGACAGTGTTTGTTGGTAATGAAGATCACCCTGTGGCTAAACATACCTTGGTGCACGGCCAGCACATCTTGGCACAGTGTTACACTGTCCAGGTTATCTGGATACTTCCCACTAACACCAACCTGTCAGAACTCCGGAGATGGGAACTTGCCCTTCAGCATATCCTCTCTTCTCGTTACCCACCAGGCCTCAACCTCTGCTAATTTCAAGTTGCCGCTGCTCATACCTCACCTGTCATTTAACAACATCTTTGCCTCTGTAGTTCCGCCTCAACTGACATCTCTGCCCAAACTCTTTGCCTATACAAATGTCTGCTTGTGTCTGTGTATGTGCGGATGGATATGTGTGTGTGTGTGAGTGTATACCTGTCCTTTTTTCCCCCTAAGGTAAGTCTTTCCACTCCCAGGATTGGAATGACTCCTTACCCTCTCCCTTAAAACCCACTTCCTTTCGTCTTCCCCTCTCCTTCCCTCTTTCCTGATGAGGCAACAGTTTGTTGCGAAAGCTTGAACTTTGTGTGTGTGTTTGTGTTTGTTTGTGTGTCTATCGACCTGCCAGCGCTTTCGTTTGGTAAGTCACCTCATCTTTGTTTTTATATATATATATATATATATATATATATATATATATATATATATATATATATATATATATATATATATATCTGCTTAAATATGTCTGCTTGTGTCTGTATATGCGTAGATTGATATGTGTGTGTGTGCGAGTGTATACCCGTCCTTTTTCCCCCTAAGGTAAGTCTTTCCGCTCCCGGGATTGGAATGACTCCTTACCCTCTCCCTTAAAACCCACATCCTTTCGTCTTTCCCTCTCCTTCCCTCTTTCCTGATGAGGCAACAGTTTGTTGCGAAAGCTTGAATTTTGTGTGTATGTTTGTGTTTGTTTCTGTGTCTGTCGACCTGCCAGCACTTTCATTTGTTAAGTCACATCATCTTTGTTTTATATATATATATATATATATATATATATATATATATATATATATATATGGTTATAATAGAGGGAAACATTCCACGTAGGAAAAATATATCTAAAAACAAAGATGATGTGACTTACCAAATGAAAGTGCGGGCAGGTCGACAGACACACAAACATACACACAAAATTTTGTGTTTGTGTTTGTTTGTGTGTCTGTCGACCTGCCAGCACTTTCATTTGGTAAGTCACATCATCTTTGTTTTAAAGATGTGCACTAAAAAGTAAAAGAGATTAACATGCATTTAAAGTTTTTAAACTGCCACAACATCCTTAACACGCACCCATCTACGCCTGCATGGGTTTCTGTGCAGACAGATTTGGTGCAGTTTAACAATAATTACTGCAGATCTGGGCAATTCACATTACCTCTCTGCTCAACCACTGTACAGTACTTTCGTAATGCTGTTGATGCCTTGAAAAATCTTATAACATGTAGGAAATGGATGAACTAGTACGTTAGCACTGAAATCATCTTTATTAACTCTCAGAATACTGAATGAAGCACTGCACATTAAATTGTATTGCATGTTCAGAAGACTGAAGTAAGAGGAACAAAAAGAAAAAGGAGGCATACACTATAAAACATTGTGCAGCTATTGTGAGTTGTTTGTCATAGATGAAGGTTCTTATGTCTTAGAAAACTTTTTGGTCATTTGTTTGAATACTGAAATAGACTACCAATATGCTTTCTGGATGCAGACTGTTTTTCTACATTCTATGCACGTTACATTGCCGTTGGAAGCCTCCAAAAAATCTGCAAATCTGAACAAGGTTAGTGGTAACCCTGGTTGATCCACTGTCTTTTGTCAAATTGTCATAACTTTTCTAGCCGTAGTTGCTGGGTGACAACATAATATGCTGCTCACAGGCCAACAAAGGCCACATGTGTAACAGTGTTAGATTATCTAGTCCATCTTTTACCAGGGCAAAATCCATCTTGCTATAGTATTACTAGAGGATCAAAGAAAGACATAATTTGATTGAGAATCAGTATTTCCAGCAATTTGTAGATGTAATACAAAAATTTTACAGACCTAAAATATTTTGGGTCATTGCCTTCTTTTCCATGCTTCAGCACTGTAAGCACTCTGGACTTGACATACATTCAAAAGGTTAGTGAAGACTTGTAAAAACACTCCTCTAATCTTAAGTCAAAATTTGTAATTTGCCCATATTGGATGCCATCTTGGCCTTTTGACTTCCCTATTTTGTACAATTTAACAGCTTTTTTCTGTTTTGACATACTGAGTGCTACTGTGAGAGTGTTGTTTTTTCTTGGTTATTTCTTCATATTTTTAGTCCTTGTATTTTTTCTTTTCATTCAAGACTAACTAGTGGGCAATCTAGTTATTCAGGACTAACTAATGGGCAATTTAGTTTGCTCTTGTATTAGAATATCCAATGAAAATATTCCACTAAGACGTAAGGCAAGTGTCATTGTATTACTCATCTTAGGTTTTCGCTACATTAGTAATATCACATTAGGGTTAATTGGTCTGCCATAACTTCCACTAACACCTTCGTGATTTTTAACTTGATTCTCTTCCTTTTCCTTCTTATTATGCCCACCCACCATCTACAATGTTACACAGTACTTCATTTTTGCCTTCCTCCAGTCAATGCTCTTCATCTCAATCATTTTTCTATAATGTTCAGTATCACTTTTCTGCAGTAACATTCCTGTAGTTCACTAATAGAAGTGCACAGTTGTTAATGAACTGACTTCCATTTCAAAGTGGCAGGATTCAAATTTGTATCCAGCCTTGCAGATTTAGGTTTTCTGTGCATTACTGGAACTGAACAGCATTAATTCCAGAATCAGTTCTTGGGAAAAGATACAACTGATTTCCATCTCAATTCTTGTCCTATCAAAGCTTGTGTTTGATCACTGATGACCTTGTGATCAACAGCATGTTAAACTCTAACCTTGCTTTTTTTCTTTGCTAAATTTTTATTTCCCTCCTTTCATTTCCCTTCAATGATTCTCATTTTAAGCTCAGCAAAAAGACAGTAATTCTTATTTAATATTTCTCTGCATATGGACCTCCACTGTGCACCAATCAGTGAAAAACATGTTTATCCAATACACGTAGAGGCAAAAAGGCATGAATTCTCTATATTTTCAATTCCTCACAACTGAGTCCATGACCACTAATAAACTTTCACATGAGTTCTGATGCAACACAAATTAATTTTGTGCAGTCAACTCAGGGCAAGCCACATAAAGAAAAATACATGTACAACTAAAATTAATTTTCAAAAGAAAGAGATTTACACATAAAACATGTTTTGTTGTAGATTTCAATTCCATATGCAAACAAATTACTCACCAGTAAGTGTTTTCTAGCTCTATATTCATCAAATAATTGCTCTCTCCGTTCTTCTTTTGCATCTTGCCATTCCTTCATTATACCTGCATCTGAAACACAAGAAACATCACTCAGGAAATTTATATGAGGTTGTGTGATGGCTGGAAAGGAAAGGATAAACTTTAAAGTATAAGAGGTAAAAATTTTTTATTTACAAAATATTGTAACTATTTACAATACTTGTTCATAAACAACATTTTCCACTTAGTTATCGGGGGTATATATATGTATAAAATTTTTGAATTTCCTACTCAAGAGTAAGCTACATATAGTTGACCATAAGAGAAGCAGAAGTCTTTGAGGTTATGCTGCAATATTTTAAAGTTTGTCCTCGTGCTTTGTTAATTGTAAGACGGTAGGCGAATTTGATTGGAAATTGCAGTCTTTTAAATTGGAATGGCACTTCAGTAGAGATCAGTGGTATTCTGTGGATAAATATAGTGTGAACGCTTTGTATTTTCCAGTCATAAGTTCAGCTTTGATGACATTATTTTATAGCTGTTTGACGATCATCCTTGTTTCGTTACATAGTTTTGGTGAGCTGAGACTTCTGAGCAGTACGGTATGAGAGACACTTTTAAGTCGAAGGCAGTGTTTCCTGGTACTTGCAAAGCATTTAGGAATTCTGTAGGGAACTTCACACTTTCTTCAACATTTACCATCGTGTCAATTGATTTGTATATTCTCCCTTCATGGGGAATTTTTGTTTGAATATTAAAGTTGATATTGTTAACAATATTATTTTTAGTTGCCAAAATTGCACTTTCAAATAGCCAGTCCAAGTTGATATAGTTGTGAACAATTTTTGGATAGATTTGGTCAATGAGTTCATTTTCTGCAGTCATTACATTGCAGAAATCACTGTTGAGTTTAATGAGGCCACTCATCTGGTCAGTAGGATATGTGCCTTCACTTATTTGTAAAAGTTGATGAGCGAAGTGTAGCGTTGTTTCATCTTTTGATAGTTCCACTCTCCTATTTTTTGTTGGTTGCAGTATTTATATGTGTAGCAAGAGATGCAATTTTTTTTAAGCAGGCATTGATCTCATTTGCTAGTGTTGACTTGTGGGTAACTGGAAGCATTTCTCAAAAATCTTGTGAGAGGTTCCTCGTAAGTCTTGGTAATGTTCTGTCCATGGATTTGAGTGACTTTTTAAGTGCCACTGTGCATTTGATCTAGAAAATAATTTTAGCTTGCTTTAGTAGAAGTTCACCCCATCCACATGCTCTTGGAGATTTTACATACCGGGAATTGTTCTTTGGCTATATTCAACATTAGTTGAAGAGCACAATAGGCAGTTCATTCTCCTTCCATATGTGTGGCTGCAATGCTGGATGATGCCAGTGCAAGTGCGAGATGTTGCTTAACACAAATCTCCACCAGCAACATGTTTTCCCAGCGCCACCTGGTGCATCCAAGTACATAATTCTGCCAGTGTTGCTGTCAGTCCGGTCCATGATAACATCATAAATTTCCTTTTGATTGTCACTGAGAGGTGGTCTGCTGTGAGCAATGTATTGAAGTAGTTTCAGTTTTACACCTGGGCTTTGTCTAAAATATAAATCAAATCAACTTTTTTTAACAAATTCACTACATACACTTTACACAATATTCACACTTTATTTTTGATTTAGTCAGTCACTGTATCACTTTCACTACTTACACTTCAGTGTTTGTTTTAGTCAGCCACTGTACTACTTTTTTGGTTCCTTCCTTTAACACTGATAAGAAACTGACGTCTTGCGTTATATACCCCTACCAAATTCCAGAACATACTAAAAAGTTTTCAAACAGTACACAATGTTCCAGGACATTTTACAATGTTCAAGAGTGTTCTGGAATGTTCTGCAATGATGTGCAATGTTCTGATGTGTTCCCAAACACTCTGGAATCTACACAAATGTTCCATACTATTCCTGAACTTTCAGGAACTTTTGGAATCATTGTGGAATATTCTGAAATGTTGTGGAATGCTGTTCAATGTCCTGGAATGTTCTCAAATAATCTTGAATGTTCTGGAATGTTATAGAAATTCCTAGAAGGTGAAATTTTGCAGCCCTCATATCTTCAAAAGTACGACCTTCAGGTAAAAATGGGAACTTTCATGGATAGGGGACAGAGGGTTACCACACTACATAACTTCCTTGATCATACTGGACTCATTTCTGAGTTTCAGTGGCATGCATATTATACACTTACTTTTATTATTATTATTATTATTATTATTTTCGATTATTCCCATTTAAGAGAGTGTTTGAACTTGAATTCCTTTATGATGATTGTTTATGTTTTTTCTGAGCCCAAATTTTCTTCATGTGTTCACTCTGTTGTTTCTTTCGCTCTGCTGTCCATTTGTCCTGGTCTCTTCTGTTTTGTGGTGCCAAATTTATGTTTTTTGATGATGTTCCTGAATTCAGTTCTATTTCTGCATTGTTTACTGTTATGTGTGCTTGTCTGAGGTCCTCTTAAACTTCTTTTATCCATTTTGTTTTTCCCCTGCGTGAGTTGATGACTTTGAGAATTCGCTTTGAAATTCTGTTTTCATTCATCCTGTGGATATGTCCACAGAACTGCATTCTTCTTTTCCTTATTGTATCCGTAATCTTGTCTGTGTATTTATATAATTCTGATGTTGGTCTCTTCCTCCAGATTCCTTGCTCTTGTATCGGGCCAAAAATTTTCCTGAGAATTTTCCTTTCTTGTTTCTCTATTTCTTTGATTTTAGTTTGCCCACCTATTTGTGTTGTTTCAGATGCATACAGTGCCTCCGGAAGTACAACAGTGTTGTAGTGCCTCAATTTTGCGTTAATGGATATGGACTTTTTGTTATAATAGTTCCACTTACTTTTGTAATACATATTGATTAATATTTTTATAAATGATAGTCCCAAAGAAGTCCTATCATGACAGTAGCCACAACTTACATTATTTTGGAAATTTCATTGAATTAAACCAATGAAATATAGTTAGTACATGACTTGAAATTTCTATTCAAGAATTTCAGAACCGACTGTTGAGACCGACTTACTGGTAAAATGTTTGTACATCATCATCATCATCATCATTTAAGACTGATTATGCCTTTCAGCGTTCAGTCTGGAGCATAGCCCCCCTTATAAAATTCCTCCATGATCCCCTATTCAGTGCTAATATTGGTGCCTCTTCTGATGTTAAAGCTATTACTTCAAAATCATTCTTAACCGAATCCAGGTACCTTCTCCTTGGTCTGCCCTGACTCCTCCTACCCTCTACTGCTGAACCCATGAGTCTCTTGGGTAACCTTGCTTCTCCCATGTGTGTAACATGACCCCACCATCTAGGCCTGTTCGCCCTGACTGCTACATCTATAGAGTTCATTCCCAGTTTTTCTTTGATTTCCTCATTGTGGACACCCTCCTGCCATTGTTCCCATCTACTAGTACCTGCAATCATCCTAGCTACTTTCATATCCGTAACCTCAACCTTATTGATAAGGTAACCTGAATCCACCCAGCTTTCACTCCCGTACAACAAAGTTGGTCGAAAGATTGAACGGTGCACAGATAACTTAGTCTTGGTACTGACTTCCTTCTTGCAGAAGACAGTAGATCGTAGCTGAGCGCTCACTGCATTAGCCTTGCTACACCTCGCTTCCAGTTCTTTCACTGTGTTGCCATCCTGTGAGAATATGCATCCTAAGTACTTGAAACCGTCCACCTGTTCTAACTTTGTTCCTCCTATTTGGCACTCAATCCGTTTATATTTCTTTCCCACTGACATTACTTTCGTTTTGGAGATGCTAATCTTCATACCATAGTCCTTACATTTCTGATCTAGCTCTGAAATATTACTCTGCAAACTTTCAATCGAATCTGCCATCACAACTAAGTCATCCGCATATGCAAGACTGCTTATTTTGTGTTCACATATCTTAATCTCACCCAGCCAGTCTATTGTTTTCAACATATGATCCATAAATAATATGAACAACAGTGGAGACAGGTTACAGCCTTGTCTTACCCCTGAAACAACTCTGAACCATGAACTCAGTTTACCGTCAACTCTAACTGCTGCCTGACTATCCACGTAAAGACCTTTAATCGCTTGCAAAAGTTTGCCTCCTATTCCATAATCTCGTAGAACAGACAATAACTTCCTCCTAGGAACCCGGTCATATGCCTTTTCTAGATCTATAAAGCATAGATACAATTCCCTGTTCCACTCATAACACTTCTCCAGTATTTGTCGTAAGCTAAAGATCTGGTCCTGACAACCTCTAAGAGGCCTAAACCCACACTGATTTTCATCCAATTGCTCCTCAACTAATACTCGCACTTTCCTTTCAACAATACCTGAGAAGATTTTACCCACAACGCTGATTAAAGAGATACCTCTGTAGTTGTTACAATCTTTTCTATTTCCATGTTTAAAGACTGGTGTGATTACTGCTTTTGTCCAGTCTGATGGAACCTGTCCCGACTCCCAGCCCATTTCGATTATCCTGTGTAGCCATTTAAGACCTGACATTCCACTGTACTTGATGAGTTCCGACTTAATTTCATCCACCCCAGCTGCTTTATTGCACTGCAATCTATTGACCATTTTCTCCACTTCCTCAAACGTGATCCTATTTCCATCATCTTTCCTATCCCATTCTACCTCGAAATCTGAAACATTACTGATCGTATTTTCACCTACATTGAGCAACTCTTCAAAATATTCCCTCCATCTGCCCAAGGAGGAGGAGGATATTAGTGTTTAACGTCCCGTCGACAACGAGGTCATTAGAGACGGAGCACAAGCTCGGGTGAGGGAAGGGTGGGGAAGGAAATCGGCCGTGCCCTTTCAAAGGAACCATCCCGGCATTTGCCTGAAGCGATTTAGGGAAATCACGGAAAACCTAAATCAGGATGGCCGGAGACGGGATTGAACCGTCGTCCTCCCGAATGCGAGTCCAGTGTGCTAACCACTGCGCCACCTCGCTCGGTCCCATCTGCCCAAGGCATCCACAGGATTCACCAGCAGTTTTCCTGACCTGTCCAAAATACTTGTCATTTCCTTCTTACCTCCCTTTCGAAGACTGCTAATTACACTCCAGAATGGTTTTCCAGCAGCTTGACCCAATGTCTCCAACCTGTTTCCAAAGTCTTCCCATGATTTCTTCTTGGATGCTGCAATTATCTGTTTGGCTTTGTTTCTTTCTTCAACATAACTTTCTCTGTCTACCTGAGTTCTAGTATGTAGCCATTTTTTATACGCCTTCTTTTTCCTTTTACAGGCTGCCTTGACTGTGTCATTCCACCAAGCTGTTTGCTTCCTCCTACTTTTACACACTACTGTTCCAAGACATTCTTTAGCCACTTCTAGTACTGTGTCCCTGTACCTTGTCCATTCCTTTTCCAATGACTGTAATTGACTACATTCAACTAACTGGTACCTTTCTGAGATCGCTGTTATATACTTGTGCCTGATTTCCTTATCCTGAAGTTTCTCCACTCTTATCCTCCTACATATGGACCTGACCTCCTGCACTTTCGGCCTTGCAATCCCAATTTCACTGCAGATTAAATAATGATCAGTGTCATCAAAGAATCCCCTGAATACACGTGTGTCCCTCACAGCCTTCCTGAATTCCTGATCTGTTATTATATAGTCAATGACAGATCTGGTTCCCCTGCTTTCCCAAGTATACTGGTGAATGTTCTTATGTTTAAAAAAGGAGTTTGTGATTACTAAGCCCATACTGGCACAGAAATCCAAGAGTTGCTGCCCGTTCCTGTTGGCCTCCATATCCTCTCCAAATTTACCCATAACGTTTTCATACCCTTCTATTCGATTTCCAATCCTGGCGTTAAAATCACCCATGAGCAGAACACTGCCCTGTCCTTTACTCTAACAACTACATCACTGAGTGCTTCATAAAAACTATCCATCTTATCTTGATCAGTCCCTTCACAATGCGAATATACTGACACAATCCTAATTTTCTTGCTAGACACTGTCAAATCTATCCACATCAGTCGTTCGTTTACATACCTTATTGCAACTGCGCTGGGTTCTATTTCTTTCCTGATGTAAAGCCCTACACCCCATTGTGCTATTCCTGCTTTGACTCCTGACAAGTAGACCTTGTATTCTCCCACTTCTTCTTCTTTCTCACCCCTTACCCGAATGTCACTAACAGCTAAAACGTCCAGCCCCCTCTTACTTGCAGCCTCTGCCAGCTCTACCTTCTTCCAAGAGTAGCCCCCATTGATATTAATAGCTCCCCATCTCATTACCATTTGTTTGCCAAGTAGTATCTTAGGAGTCCCTGGTTTGTCAGTTAGAGGTGGGACTCCATCACCTCCAAAGGTCCGAGGCATTTTGCTCTGATTGTTGCCAGCATCATATTTAAAGTACCAGGGAAGCAGGTTGCTAGCCTTACTTGCCCCGAGTCCCATTGGGTTTTACCCCTAACGGCTGATTGACTAACCGGTGGATTTGGTAGTCTTTGCCGTATGAGCACAAAGGTGACCACGACTCAGAATATGTCCGAGATGCCCAGCCTTATTCCAAAGTAACTGGTATCCCGACCGTCGGGACCACTTACTTGGCCACTCATACGTTGCCCATGGTTCATGAACTAGGACATGACTACAGGAACCCACACCATGAACCACATGTTTGTACAAGAATGGTTAATTATCTGGTAAAATGTTGTTCCACTGAACAAATGTTTGGCAAAGGATAGACTACAGGATGCTAGAGGGCTATTGATATGATAATCCCAATTGGCACATTTTTGAGAAGCCTGAAGATGCCAAATTAAAGTCAATCTAGACAGATGACAACACACAAAAGCAATAAATTTTTGTCTAAGTTGTGGAAAATTATGTGAAGTTGACTGTGTGTGTAACAACCAGGTTCAATGGCTAACTAGTACATGCTGGTGTCACATAACTATGGAACAACTGATCACCCTGTAAAACAAAGTCAACTTGGAAATGTTTTTTCTATGACCACCTGGCCACCCATACACAAAAGCATTGTGAATTGTGGTTTATTAGTCTCATAACATACATAACCTAAATCATTTGATTCAGGTACAGGAGACACGTCAAAATTTTGGTAAAGTTTTGCAATTTACATATTACACCTGATTTTAGCAAATGGTACCATAACAATAATGCAATATAAAAATACACATACAATAAAAAAACTAACAATTAATTACAACAACTGATTTTATTAAACAGTATCATAATAATAATATAATTTTGTTACACTTACAATAAAAGACTAACAATTAATTACCCCTTGCTCAAATTATCATGTCATCCTCTATGAATTCTTCTACTGAATAGTAGCATTTCTCCCACAGAATCTGCTGTAGCCTTATTTTTAGACTCTCTGACTTCATATTAAATATATTTTTGCCCATTAGCTAGTTATATATTGTCATTCTTCCTCTTCTTCTTCTTCTTCTTCTCGTGTTACGGCCTCTGTAGGACTATGGGTAGCCCCTTTGTGGACTGCATTTTCCTCTTCTTCTCCCAGAACCTCTTCATTCTTTCTCTTCTCCTCTCCCACTCTTCTTCCAAGATCTTCAGTTTCTGTTTCTCCAGGCGGTTCCACTGGTGACATTCTAATCTTTTCCTGTATTCTTCTCTGTCATTGATCTCCGGTATATTTCTCGGTGTATATTTGTTCCTCAAATTTTCCTTTCCTTCGACCTTGATCCCCAATTCCAACCAGTCCTTCCGATGTTCAACAATCCACTAGGTTCCTGTCTTTCCCCTTGTCCTCCCTGTTGTTTCCCACACTCTCTTCATCATTCTGTCCATACTCATCCTAACTACATGCCCAGCAAACCTTGCCCTTTTGAGTCTGATTTCCCCAGATATTGTTCTCACATTCCAGTACAATTCTTCCCTAGGTCTTCGCATCCACCACTCTCCACCTCTTTTGGGACCTAGTATTTTTCTCAGTATTTTCCTCTCTTCTTTCTCTAGTTGCTCTGCCCCATTTCTTCCTAGTGTCATCGTCTCATTGTCATCCCCATATACTGTAGAGTTTGTGCATACAATTTCAAATAGTGTGTGGGTAACATAAAATTATTTTTACTTCTTGTGTTGTATGTGTGGTTAAAATGATTTTCCTCAAATAGTTTTTGTCTGCTGTGTACAAAGATTATAATTTCATAAATGTATATGGAGGGAACTGTTAGGATTTGCAGGTTCTGAAATAATGGGTAGCAAGATTTTGTTTGTTGTGCACTACACATGTATCTTATAATTTTCTTTTGCAGTTTCAGTATTCGAGATACACTACTTGAATTTCCCCAGAAAATGATACCATACCTAGACACTACTTGAATTTCCCCAGAAAATGATACCATACCTAGTGACAGATTCAAAATAACTATGATATGCTATTTTTCGTGTACTCATGTCAGTAGAGTTTGCTGGTATTTGCATGGCAAATTCAAAGCTGCTTAGTTTATTTGATAGGAACTACAGTTTAAGTTGTTGTCCACATTTAGTCCTAGGAATTTGACTGTGTTAACTTCTTCCATAGGATGATTGTGATGATGTATTTTAAGATCCAAACATTTCAAATGTTTGGTTTTGAAATGTACCATATTGGTTTTTGCAATGTTCAGTTTCAAGCCATTTAACTGGAACCAGTTTTCTAGAGTACCCATTGTGCTCACAATGGAGCTCTGAATTTTTCCTGCATCATCTTCAATTAAAACAGAAGTGTCACCCACAAACAGAACTGACGGGGAATTTATATTTATGGGCAAGTCATTTACATAGAATAGGAACGGGATTGGCCCCAAAATGGAACCTTGAGTCACATCTTGTGATACTGTAATCCATTTAGAGTAATAATTCACTGCATTTGATGTGACACTTACCCTTTGCTTTCTGTTGTGCAAGTATGATGTGAGCCAGTTCAGAGCTTTGTCCTTAATCTCATATTTGTTTAATTTCTAGATAAGCAACGAGTCAAATGCTTTTGAAAGATCACAGAAGATACCTGCAACTTTACTCCTCTGATCCAATGATTTGCATATCTTCTAAATAAAGTTATTTACTGCATCCAGTGTGTTTTTCCCTTGTTGGAATCCAAATTGGTTACTTACAATAATATAATTTTTTATGATAAAATTTTTGATCTAATTTGCAGCTACTTTCTCTAAAACTTTTGACAGGATTGGGAGAATAGAAATAGGGCAATAGTTTCCCATATCTTCCCTTGACCCTTTCTTGAACAGAGGTCTCACTTTGGCATATTTTAACACATCAGGAAAGCACCCCTGTTCAAAAGATAGGTTGATTATTTTAGCTAGTGGGGGTGCTATTATGTCACATACTGCTTTACCTAATCACTTTACTTGATGTTCCATCCCACCCAGCAGAATTTTTATTTTTTAATGACAATATAACATTTTTCACATCCTTTATTGTGACTTTTTTAAAATCTGTGAGATACTCAGCATCTTGCTCGAGTCCAAAGGGATTTACTTTACTCTGATATCCTGCTACATCAACTTCTGACTTTGCTATATTTATGAAGAATTCATTTAAACACTCTGATATTTGAGCTGGGTTTACAACAACATTATCATCTACTTTAATCTTAGTTATTTCATTACTACTGACTTTAACACCTAACTCTGATTTGACAACAGACCACACTGCCTTTGTCTTACTATTATGCTGTAAAAAAACTTATTGTTTGCCATTTGTTTTGCTGCCTTTACACCTTTTTTGAATATGGCTTTATAATGTTTCACATACACAGCAAAATGTCTGTTTTTGTTATATTTCAGTTCATTATGTAGTTGCCTCTTTCTGGCACTAGAAATTTTTATACCATGTGTTATCCATTTAATCTTCCTAGTCGTTCTGTTACATTTGGTTTTAAGCGGAAAAGTTTCATTAAATATTTCAAGAAAGCTACCAAGATATTTGTTAAAGTTAGTACTACTTGAGACACAGCTGTCATAAGGCCATTCAACCTCTCTTAACTTATTGCTAGATATAGTTAGGTTTTTTTTCAATGAAGTAGTTAAATATGGTCTATACCAGCAGATGTCGGAATGTGCTTCAACAAAACAATGACTTGTTTATCATGATGAGCATGGTAATTGGATTCTCAATAACTGGGAAAATGTTTCATGGTGCAGTATTCATTGTTTTATTTCAGTCCATAGACAGAGGTGAGCAATTTGCTGTGAACCACGTAAATCCATCTTGCACAATGTCCATAATGCTGTCTCGATAAAATGTATAGAATTGAGAATGCTTCAATGGAAGGAGCTTTGATACCTGGTGCTAACAGAGGAATAATTGTATCAAAATCTTTTTATGTAATGAATACATATAGCAGTATTTTGCTTTTTCAGAATTGTGATATTTGAGGAAAACTGCACTTGGACTGTTTGACATACCCTCTCTGGTAACATTTCACAAAGTCTGGTGTGAACCTTTATCATCTTATGTATACTGCCATAATTATAAAATTGAACCAGCTGAGCACTTGTGCATTTTCATGGAAAAACACACCAAGTTACTCAGCATGTTCTTATCTCAATGTAGATATTGAATAGTACTCTGCAAGTAGAGTTTTTAACAATATCTCAAGGATTTCAGTATCTGTCTACAACTTACAGAAAACAAAAAATATACAAATAGGGTACTACATATTTTCCTGTTAGATTCCCCAGACATTAGCTAAATTTATAGTTTATATGCTGCTATTTACACAATTTCATGTATGGAAATGTTTAATTTAGGTGCATTTGCAGCAACAGCAATATCAACGTGTGCATACCAAGAAGAAAATGCTATAGTAACAATGCAGTCTAACAAAGATAAGTTTTAAAAAATGAAAATTTATGGATGGAATAACACCAATATGGGAAGGATACATTACTACTCATCACATGGTGGAAGCAGTGGTGATTGCTGACAGGCACATGAAAAATACTTGTTGTAGTCATTGTTGTTGTGATTTCAGTCCAGAGACAGGTTTGATGCTGCTCTGCTACTCATCCTGTGCAAGCTTCTTCATCTCCCAGTACCTACTGCAACCTACATCCTTCTGAATCTGTTTAGTGTACTCATCTCTTGGTCTCCCTCTACGATTTTTACCCTTCACGCTGCTCTCCAATACAAAATTGGTGATCCCTTGATGCCTCAGAACATGTCCTACCAAGCAATCCCCTCTTCTAGTCAAGTTGTGCCACAAATTTCTCTTCTCCCCAATTCTATTCAATACCTCCTCATTTGTTATGTGATCAACTCATCTAACCTTCAGCATTCTTCTGTAGCACCACATTTTGAAAACTTCTATTATCTTCATGTCTATATTATTTATTGTCCATGTTTCACTTCCATACATGGGTACACTCCATATAAATACGAGGTGCGGCTAGAAAAAAACCGGACTGATGCTGGAAAAAACATTTATTTACAATTATTTACAATTTCATGTTATCTCCTTCAATGTACTCTCCTCCTCGGTCTCTACACCGCTCCATACGAATTTTCCACCGTTCATAGCAATGCTGCAGATCATTTTCTGTAAGTCCATACATTACTTCCGTCGCTTTTCTTTTACTGCTTCAACAGTCTCAAATCTAGTTCCTTTCAAAGCTGACTTGACTTTAGGGAAAAGAAAAAAGTCACAGGGGGCCAAATCAGGTGAGTAGGGTGGATGATCTAAGATGGGAATGTTGTGTTTTGCCAAAAACGTCTTCACTGACAATGCACTGTGAGCTGGGGCATTGTCTTGGTGAAGGATCCATGACTTTTTTCTCCACAAATCGTTCCGTTTTCTCCGTACTCGCTCACGTAGGGTAGCCAGGACGCTAATGTAGTAATGCTGATTCACTGTTTGTCCCTCTGGTACCCAATCAATGTGCACAATCCCTTTGATGTCAAAAAAAAACAATCATCATTGCCTTGAATTTCGATTTTGACATTCGTGCTTTTTTTTTTGTCGTGGAGAACCAGGAGTTTTCCAATGCATCGATTGGCATTTAGTTTCGGGATCGTAAGTAAAAAACCACGATTCATCGCAAGTAATAACATTTTGTAAGAAGGTGGGATCACTTTCAATGTTTTCCAGGATGTCAGAACAAATCATTCTTCGGCGTTCCTTCTGTTCAATTGTGAGACACTTTGGAACCATTTTTGAACACACTTTGTTCATGTTGAAACTTTCATGAAGAATCTGCCTAACACTTTCCTTGTCAACTCCTGTTAACTCAGACACTGCTCTGATTGTTAAACGGCGATCTTGTCGAACAAGTTTACCGATTTTTTCAATGTTTGCATCAGTTTTTGCTGACAATGGTCTGCCAGTGCGAGTGTCATCACTGGTGTCTTCGCGGTCATCTTTAAATCGTTTAAACCACTCAAACACTTGTGTTCGCAATAAACAATCATCGCCGTACACTTGTTGTAACATTACAAACGTTTCACTTGCAGATTTTCCTAGTTTGAAACAAAATTTGACGTTAACACGCTGTTCTTTCTGTACACTCAACATTTTCCGACGCACAGACAAAACGTCAACTACTTAAAACAGACGCCACGGGCAGACTGAGTGCAGGAGGCAGATGAAACTCGAGCAGTTGGCGGAGCGAGAGTCACGTGACAGGCCCCGCGACTTCCAGCCTTATTTCATTCGTTTTATTGTTTCACCAGTACTAGTCCGGTTTTTTTCTAGCCACACCTCGTATGTTCATAAACGACTTCCTGATGCTTAAATCTATACTCGATGTCAGCAAATTTCTCTTCTTCAGAAGTGCTTTCCTTGCCATGCCAGTCTACGTTTTATATCCTCTCTACTTCGACCATCATCAGTTATTTTGCTCCCCAAATAGCAAAAATCATTTACTACTTTAATCATCTCATTTCCTAATCTAATTCCCTCAGCATCACCCGATTTAATTCGACTGCATTCCATTATCCTCATTTTGCTTTCATTGATGTTCGTCTTATATCAGCCTTTCAAGATACTGTCCATTTCGTTCAACTGCTCTTCCAAGTCCTTTGCTGTCTCTGATAGAATTACAATGTTATCAGCAAACCTCAAAGTTTTTATTTCTTCTCCATGCATTTTAATTCCTACTCCGAATTTTTCTATTGTTTCCTTTACTGCTTGCTCAATATACAGATTGAATAACATTGGGGATAGGCCACAACCCTGTCTCACTCCCTTACCAACCACTGTTTCCCTTTCATACCGCTCAACTCTTATAAATGCCATCTAGTTTCTGTACAAATTGTAAATAGCCTTTCGCTCCCTGCATTTTACCTCTGCCACCTTCAGAATTTGAAACAGAGTATTCCACTCAACATTGTCAAAATCTTTCTCTAAGCCTACAAATGGTAGAAACAGAGCAATATTACCCTTCCAACCTTGTCCAGAAACAGATCTCCTATGCCCTGTCTCTACAGTCACCTACTCCTTCCACATACCCTCTGTCTGGCCACAAAGGAAAACTCCTCTTGTCAATCAGGACAGGAGCGACTGAAACACAATCTCTGCTAGTTATCTACTACCTCTCATTGTACTCTGAAATGGGGAAAATCATACCCACTATCTTCCCCAACCCTCTCATATGGATAGTCTGCCGGCCACAACAAATATGGCAGCCAGTGCAAAAGTATGTCATGCATCACTTCAGAAAAATGTAAATATTGCCAGTAAAAAGAAATCGTGTACAAATTGTAAGGATGAAATATCGAAACTACATGAACAAGTATCCAGTCTACAGTTTATTATCAGTACACTAAAAATGGAAATTACTAAACTTCAAACACTGAAATGTGAACTGCTGATAAAGAAAAGTGTGCCAAAAATTCTGCCAGAAATAACGCCCTTTTCTGATGAGTGGTCTCAAGTGATCAAGAACAAAGTTAAAAAAGCGTTGCAAGAAGAAAACAGTACTATTAAGATTAAAATCAAGGATTCAGAAGCACAAATACCTCATAATGAGCAAAATACAGTGAAAAACCGTAACCATGTTTCGTGTGAAAATTCGCAATCTGTTAGGCCTCAAACAACTACTACAAAAGGAAATAAAGTTCTTGTTTTAAGTGACAGTCATAGCAGAAACTGTGGGGGTATACTACAAGATGAATTAGCCAAAAAATTCAGTGTGCAAAGCATTATAAAACTTTGGGTGCCAATTAAGGGAGTTGTGAAAAATGCAGACAAATTAACTGATAACTTCTCCGTCAACGATACTTTAATCATTACTGGTGGCACAAATGACACTGATAAACCTCTGGAAGAATTGCAGAGGAACATGAAAGATTCTTTGGAATACATAGTTAAACTCACACAAAAAACAAATGTAATAATTTATCCAAAACTGCTTAGACATGATGCACAAAGTCTAAATGGAAAAATCAAAGCTGCAAACCACATTATGCTATAAAAAATCAACATTGCCACAGGTGTGTGTAGGAAGAGATTATCTGTGAATTTCGAAATCGAATGCCTGAAAAGAAATGAATATACAACTCATGGTTTACATCAAAACAAACAAGGAAAGATTAGCATTTGTAATAGGCTTGCTTCTTTCATACACATGGTGAAAACTGAAAAACCAAGTACCGGTACAGGGAAAAAGCATATGCAAAAAGACAATCAGATAGAAAGTGCCAGTCTCAAAGTGAAAGTGCCACCCACAATAAAGAATAGACAGTTATGGACCATTTTATAACAAAAAATAAGACCGATGAAAGTCATAACAACACACTTACTTGGTCAAATTTCAAGTCATCAAATGCAGCAACACTGGCTATTAATGGACAGATCAGTGAAAAAGGACAGAAAAAAAGTGAAAATTGGGAACATTTCGACAGAAGAAAGGCAGGAACCCACAAACGGTGAACCAGCAAGCCACACGGCAAACATCATGAATACCATTCCAGGAAAACATGAGGAATTTTTTCCACTAAGTACACTAGCTCTAATAGTGAGGTAAGTGGTCAAGCAAAAAATGATTCCCTTCCTGTCCGTAATTTTAAATTACTCCACCAAAATGTTCAGTCACTTCCGAGTAAACTAAATTAAACAGAAATAATATTAAATGATCTAAACGATATTTCTGTACTATGCTTTACAGAACACTGGCTGAAACAAGATATGTTAGAGCAGACATCTCTTCCTCAGTTCAAGCATGTTTTGTAGGAAAATATCGAGTCATGTGGGTACTTTAATATATGTTAAAGAAAATATTGAATTCAATGCTGTAACTAAATACCATAAACTGTCCTGTGAAAAAGATATAGAACTCTCTACTTCTGAACTACCAAGGCAAAATACAGTTATTATTTGTGTATACAGATCACCAGATGGAGACAAAAAAGTGTTTTACAATCACATGTAGGAACACTTGGAAGAAATTCACTCCCCTAAGAAAAATATAATTATATGTGGTGTTACAATCACATGTAGGAACACTTGGAAGAAATTCGCTCCCCTAAGAAAAATATAATTATATGTGGTGACTTTAATGCTGATTTCTCAAAATCCAATAAATTCAGGGATGACATTATAAATTTACTACAATCATTCAACATCAGTTCAATGGTAACTGAACCAACTCAAGAAACACCTACTTCTGCATCTATTATTGATCAGATATTGTTAAATACGTGCAAATATGCCTATAACACACAAGTTGTAAACATGGGTTTTAGCAATCTCTATGCTCAAATTCTTGCAATGAATGTTTCAGGACACCAAATTTCCAGTAAAATACAACACACTGTAAGGAATTTCAGTATAAACATGGGTTCAGAGCTGGAAAGTCAACTCAGTCAGCAATTTTTGCCTTCTTAAATAAACTATTAAAAGCAGTGGATGATAAACAACATGTATCTGGGATATTTCTGGATCTAAGTAAAGCCTTTGATGTAACTGATCATGGCATTCTCTTGTGTAAATTAAGCAATTATGGAATTAGAGGCCAGTCTGAAAAGTGGATCCAGTCGTACATCAGTAATCAGCAGAAGATTACACAAAGATAGTGAAACACAAAAAAATTCTAGTTTTTACAGTGATACGCAGAAAATCAAGTATGGAGTCCCACAAGGGTCAGTTCTAGGACCTGTCCTATTTCTACTGTATGTAAATGACTTGGCTAGTAAAATACATGATGGAACCACTGTACTGCTTGCAGATGACACTAATATTCTAATTAAATCATAGAATGAGGAAAATCTGCAGGAGGCTGCAGTATCAGTTATGCGTACTTTAACACACTGGTTCAAGACCAATAGACTCATCATAAATTCTGAAAAAACTGTGGCAGTTAACTTTCATACCACACAAAATCTCCATCCTGCAAACCCTGTTTTCACAGTCGAAGGAAAAAATGTGTTGCAGGTCAGTCATAGAAAATTTCTAGGTGTACATTTTCAGGCAGATCTGAAGTGGGAGGTACACCTAAACAATTTAAATAAGAGACTGAAATCACTAGCATATGCTGTTAGGATCCTCACTCAAAATACAAGCTGCTCATCAGTGCTGACAATGTATCACTGCAGTATACAGTCGCTACTTATGTACGGAATAATTTTTTGGGGGAATTCCACAAATAGTACAAAAACATTTAAAATAGAGAAAAAGATTATCAGGGTAATAAAAAAAAGCTAAATGTAAGGATTCATGTAGACTCTTTTTTAGAACTCTGAAAATATTGCCACTGCCTTGCTTGTATATATACGAAATACTAATTCTCACAAAAGGGAGCATCTTAAAAAAGGAAAATCTCTTCAAACTGTGATATACACACATACGAAATTAGACAGAAGATGAACCTAAGCAGGAACACAGTAAATACAAACTTATACAAAAGAGGGGTGTATCATTCTGGAGCTATGTTATATAACCAAATGCCTTCTTACCTAAAATGCATACCAACATTAAATGCATTTAAAATAAAGTTAAAACAGTTCTTGCTTGACCACTGTTTCCATTCCCTGTCTGAGTTTACCTCATATACCAAATTTCACTAATCATCAATCATAATATAGTTTACACTGTGCTTATCAAGTCATCTCACTTAATAACTGCTATTATCACATGTAGAAGCAATGTAGTACACCAACCTACATTATTATGCATTTTTATTATCTCAACAATGCAGTCAAAATAGATACTGTATTGTAAACTAACTAGGTTTACCACTGTCCTATATCACATGTACAAACAATGTATGAAACTGATTCTTGGACCAATAAATAAATAAGAACCTACAAAATGTCCTTGTCCATCCACACTCCACCCCTGCTCCCAACCTCTTGCCTCATATCCCTATAACAGACATAGATGCAAAACCAATCCCGTACATTCTCCCACTATCACCTTCTCCAGTTCTGTCACAATCATCTCCCGCCCCATTAATGGCAGGGATACCTTTGAAAGCACCCATGTGATCTGCAAACTAATCTGCAACCACTGTGCCACTTTCAATGTGGGAATTGGAGTCAACTATCTGTTAGTACACATGAATAACGACTTCCAAACTGTGGCCAAGAAACAGGTGGACCACCAAGTTGCTCAACACAGTGCCCAACACAGTGTGCTAAACTTTAATTATTGCTTCACAGACTGTGCAATCTGTATTCTTCCTAACAACACCAGCTTTTTCCAAATTGTGCAGATGGGAACTCCCCCTACAACATATCCTTCATTCCTGTAAAGCCCCAACTCCAACTTTCAGTAGTTTCTGTTCCACATACATCTATACCCTTCCTGCTCTCACTCCAGCGCAACACATGCCTTCTGTCCCACAAACACTCCTACCAGTTTTTTCCCCTTCTCTACATCTCTCCTCTTTCCCTCCACATTCCGTCCACTGGCATGTCTTCTAACATTGCACCTAGTAGCCCTATCCTGTCCCAACCAAGACCCTGAACATGCCCACAAGGCAGCACAGCACATTCCCCCATCCTTACCTTGCTATCCCTCCAACCCGCCCCTTGCCTCCTCCTACTCCCCCCCCCCCCCACCTAATCCCCCTCCCCCCCCCCCCTCTCCACCCCATCCACTCAAGCAAACTGCTGCTCACATTAAACACAGTTGCGATTCCAGTGCTTGATGACAGCAGACCTGAGTGCAAGTTGCGTGTGTGCTTCCCGTTTTTGAAGACTTTGTCAGAAAGCCTCCTTTATGTGGTGAGTAGTTTTAGCTTCACCAAAAATACAAGCACACTTGTGCAACTACTAATTTTGTGTCACTTCAGTATTCACAAAACTATTAGTTAAATATAACCTAACAGACACATTATTACAATTTGTCTTGACTGTGTAGCGGCTGCAAACTAAACCAACCTTGCTTTTCACAAAAGTAAGTATTTTGATCAATCATAAACTATATCTTCATTCATCACCAATTGGATAAAAAATCCTGCTCTTGCAATGTGAGAATCGTCTTTCATAAATAAATTTATCTTTAGGGATCATTTTTCATTTTCTCTTGAAATATTGCAACATATTTAAGCTTAAAAGCTTCATTTTAGGTAGATAACACAGTTGCAACTAATTAATTCTCATTTATAAACTACATTATCAAAAATATAGATTTATAAATCCTACAGTTGTTACCTTTTCATGGGTAATGATCTTTATGCAAATACCTGAATCAAAACAGTACTCTGAGACTCGAAAAGTGTGCTAGCTGTCACCGAACAGTAAAACAATACAGCAGACATCGAAAGTGTGACAGTTTCAGTCTAGTTATATCCAATACCTTCAAAACACTGGGTACTGTGGAAAGAAGCAGTCAGACCAACCAAAATATTCAAAAACAACCACATAGTACAGAGCGTAAGGTGTAAGCAAAAACCAGAAAGAAAGGTTTTATGGACACCAAGAAGGTCTATTGGGGAAAAGGTACTAGGGGTGGGAATGCCAATAAAAGCACAGAACTCTTTTGGAGTTAATTACCAGATACTTAGTGTGTAGTGATTCAAGAATTTCTGTGTAAATTCTAGAAGCACTCAGTTTTCAACCGCCCCGAACACACAATATTCTGGATATGAGTGTGGGATGGTAGAATCCTACCTACAGTGCATCAAATGTTTGTGTGTGCAGGTTTAAAATCAGTCGCAGTAAGAAAGTAGATGCGGCTGACAAACGGCACCTACACGTACCTGTCGGGCAATCCATAGATGTTTTAGTAAGTGTATAAGGAAGAACCATGGAGTTTATATGCAGTTCTGTGCTTACTGTGTCATTCACTATTGTTATTAAAACAAGGACAGTTGAAAAAGAACCCTTGAAAACTCTTGACCTTGAAAACTCCTGCCATAGGCAAGACTTATTTTCTGATTCATGTTAAGAAAAGTTATGGTATCTAAGCCAACTCCTTTTAACTGTAATTCCATTTGTTTCTGACGTTCAGCTGTATGAGAGGCTTACAGGAAGTTGAATATTTATGTGGAAAGTGAGAGTTTTATTGTGTATGGAAGTCAAATACATCATTAATTGACAAAAAGTAAAGTTTGTATGTCTACCTATGTCATATGTAGAAAGAGTCTGAAAATTCCTGTACCTAGTGTTATTCTATGGAGAAAAACTCAAGAGGGTTTCCAGCAGCCAGCTATCCAGTAAATAAGAGTAGCTGTAAGTTCCAAGTAAGTCATCTCGTAAAGAAGTGGAAAGTGGTTAGGGGGAATAAGCCAATACAATGCACATCCACACTCACACTTTAAGTCCTTAGAATGTGGTGACCGTGACACAACCAAGAACACAGGAAATGTGGCGACCGTGACACAACCAAGAACACAGGAAATGTGGTGACCGTGACACAACCAAGAACACAGGAAATTTAAGTCAAAAACAAGAGAAGAGGCTGTTACAAGTTGCCATAGCAGCCAAACATAATTAGACAAGGGAATTACTCTGAGAAATTGGAATATGTTCAAGTATCCAATGGAGCAAAATTTAAATAGAAAAAGGATGAAGAAATTAAAAATTCACAATGATAAAACAGCAAAGAATATTTCAACATACTTGTCTCAGAAGAAATACGCATATAACACTTCAACCAAGAAGACACAGAGCAGTGAGTTTACAGCTCTCACACACATCACGGAGACGCAGACGCAGAAACCAACATACACTTGATGCCACCGACACCAGCTGCTGCTCACCAGTGCTGACTCTGGTGGTTTCCAGTGATTAGGTGGAACAGTGTGGTGTTGTTCTGCAAGATTCACGCTCCCTGTTGATTATTAAACTTGTGCGAAGTTGCTTTGATAATCTCCTTTTCAGGACAGCCGGCTGCAATGGTCTGCCCCACTTCCTCTCCGAAGATAAGATGCTGTTTTGGAGGAATTTTCTCTACTCTTAAAATAACTCCACACACTCGAGATACTTTGAACTCAATCCCACTATATTTTCACAACACAAAGCAGTTTTCACATACAGGAGTCATTTTTTGTAAGTCAGATACTATAACATATTCTTTACCATAAATACAGTACTATAAATCTTCCAAAGTTCTAGTTAGTGCACCATCTGGACCTAACAAAACTAAGTGAATAATTAAGATAAGTGTATTTTCTTTTTCTTTCAACAACATTCAACTGTTCTTAATAATGACTGACGTTGCACTGTCACGGAGTACAGTGCGCTTGCTCCTGGGCATGTAACGTCTGAGGCAAGCACTGCAGATACCTGCCCATGCTGATCAACCGCCTAATACATGCCAGTCCTGCACACACATAATCATGGCAAAGTAGACACAGTATCACTTTCATACACTCGTCTTTAAAATAACGCATATTCGAGATGGTGGAAATACAAGTGTCTCTAGAATTTGCCCTGAAATTATCGAGGCACTTCATATCCCTACCCTTAGCTTGAACGCACGATATTTTATACACGTTCTCAATGTACAACAATATCTTGTACATATAACATTAATTTATGTTTCAATCAGTTTGCATGACATTCCTTTTAACTATTATGTACTTGATATAGCCCCCCCTCTTTTTCCTTTCTACTACACCTATAAAACTTGAACATTTTGATCAATGTTGGAGTTAGATCTTTAAAAAATCTAAAATTTGTGAGAACAAGAATCTTTCTGTTTCCTTTCCAACCACAAATTCCAGGTGCAGATAACTCATGAATATTCTGTTGCTTTGTTCTTACATCCTGTACTACCTTTTCTCAGTATGTACTTAATCATTACTTAGTGTAATCTGGTGGAACTCTGGGCAAAATAAAAGTGTTCCCTTCTTGGACATTTGTAAACCTGACAAGGCTAGTGGAATAGAGAACTCAAACTTACCAGAATAATCTCTGTCAAATTGTGTGACTTCTGTCACGATACTGTCCTTCCCTTTAGGAACAGTACCTATAGCTTATATGGGTTGATCCTAGTAGTACCCTCTCTCTTTCCGTTTTGGTAGGTACGCACCTTTTAAAATCCTAATCTACAGTACAGGTTGATCCCCTTCTTTGTGCCCCTGCCTGCACAGTATAGGTCAGTCTCTCTTTGGTCTGCCTACCTGCCCTTTTTTCCATTCAATAAATGCTGGGTTTACCTTCCTCCTCCTTCCTGAGTAGGCTTCATGGATCATTGCCCTAGCATACATCTGTATGTACACTATAATAAAATACCTCCAAGAAAAATTAAAACTCTACGGTACCCCTTACACTCACTTCACAATATGCTTAGTCACAACATTAGCTGACAATCCACCATCAGTCATGGCAGAACCACTACCACCACCACCACCACCAGCAGCAGCAGCAGCAGCAGCAGATGAATCAGCATCATCTCTAATCCCAGTAACAAGACCAAATACTAACAGGGTGAGTAAACGGAAAACAGTGCTTCCCTCCCATCTAAATGATTTTTTAGTGGTAGGGGGAAGGGGGAGGAAGGTCTCAAGGTAAACAGACTCAAGCACAGATCAGACAATTGTAATGTCCTTCACTGGAATGTACAGTGTTTATCTAATAAGTTGGAAGTAGTGGAAGATGTCATAGAGACTTATCACTTAGATGTAGTCTGTCGCGTAGAACACTGGTTAAAGCATGATGAAATAGATCTATACTGCCCTGGGGGCTACACTTTAGCTGACAAATATTGTAGAACTAATAAAAATCATGGCAGGTGTGTTATATTTCTAAAAAAAGGGATTAAATATGAACCAATAGCAAAAGTTAAAGCATTATCTCTAGAAATGTTATGTGAAATTGCAGCTGTTAGGTTAACAGATTTAAATTTAATAGTTGTAGCTTTGTACTCAACTAAGACTGGAGGAAATTCAGCAGATTATTTTGTTAACAAGTTAGTGTCTTTGTGCGAGACAGTCTGTAAGTGTAAGTGTAGGATACTAATCTGTGGAGATTTCAATTTGAATTTTCAGTTGTCCACTATCTATAACTCATATGCAAATAATTTATTAAATTCTTTTGGTCTTTATATTACAACCACTGAAATAACAAGGCCACATAATAAAGATACTGGTACCTGTATTGGCAATATAGTTGTATCGAATGAGTTAATGCATCTCAAGTCAAGGGTAATTAAGACCTGGGTATCTGACCACTGGCCACTACTTCTTAGAACAGATGTAACAAGAAATTGTAACACTGACTCAGTGCACATGGCAGAAAAGAAAGTATGTGTGGTCAATTATGATAATCTAAATATGTTTAAGTCTCATATTAATAAAAGTAATTGGTTGCAGGTTTATTGAGAACATGCAATAGATAGCAAGGTGGAAGAACTCATATCTACTCTTTCTGTATATGCTAAGATGTCCTTTCCCATTAAGTTACTAAATAATAAAAAGTCACTTAGAGCAAATAAGGTCAAGGATGAAAAGGTGTTGATGATCAAGAGGGAGTGTGATCAATATTATGACTGGTATAGAAGTACAGGTTCTCAAGTATTTAAAGACATGCTCACAGTGAAAAAGAAAAGATTAAGACAGGCCTTAAAGGAAGCTAGGTGTAAAAAAATGAAGATATAATACTAACATCTGAAAATAAGACACATGCAATGTGGAATATCATTAGCAGTCAGTGCAACAGGAAAATTACTTCACAGGCTGAAAGCAGTAATCTGAATGCAGCACAGTTAAATACATTCTTCACTGAGAAGGTGCAAGAAATAATAAAGGTGATTGGCACTTCCAATATAGCCACTGACCAGAAATACTACCTGAGAAACACCACAAAGCCTGAAAGTACATTTAGCTTTAAACTGGTCAAGGTACAGGATGTTACTAATGTACTGAGGAAAATGAAGAACAGCTTTAGTAATGATGTTTATGGTTTAAGTTCAGCCATGTTAAAGTGTGATTCAGTTCAACTGCCAGAATTGATAACGCATGTAGTAAATACATGTATTTTGGAGGCTCAGTTCCCAAAGGCACTAAAGTTTGTTAAAGTCACTCCAATACACAATAAAGGCAGCCTCTCAAGTTGTGATAATTTTAGGCCTGTTTCAATTGTGCCAATCTTGTCTAAAGTGATAGAAGCTATATTAAATAATCAAATAGTAAAATACTTTGAAGAAAACAAAATCTTCACTGATAGTCAATTTGGTTTCAGATCAGGGTTAGGAACTGTTAAATCTGCCTTATCACTTTTAACACAGTGTGTGAAGCAACTAGAAAGCAAGCTAGTGGTTCAGAATAAACTCTTTGATTTATCAAAAGCTTTCAACACTGCATCTCATGAAATCTTATTGAACAAACTGCAATTCTATGGCTTTACAGGAAGTGCTCTGGAATTGATAAAATCTTATCTAAGTAATAGAGTGCAGAAGGGGTTTTTTAATGGTGCAGAATCAGATTACTTACCTGTGGGCATGGGTGTCCCACAAGGTTCTGTACTTGGCAAAATTCTATTTATTATTTATATTAATGACTTACCATGTAACATAGTTGGGCCATCAACTAGGTCTTACTTATTTGCAGATGATCTTGCAGTCTGTATAACTTCAGAAACAGCACAGAAGGTGAAATATGAAGCAGACCAGTGCACTTTCAAAGTTGAAAATTGGTGTAAAGCTAATTCCCTTTGAGTCAACCGAAAAAAAATACAAGACCTGTGCGTATCGTGGAATAATAACACTGAACTCGAGCAGAGCTCAAATGCTGTTAATTTCCTTGGAATCTCAATTGATTCAAAATTATCCTGGGGTAGCCATATAGAAAGAGTGGGAAACAGCATTAGCAAAGGAATATTTGCTCTAAGGAAGCTGTGTCTTTGTCTAAATATGCCAGTACTTAAAGTGGTTTATTTTGCTTTAGTACACAGTCACATTTCCTATGGTACAATGCTGTGGGGACATCAAAGCAAGGCAACTAATGTCTTCAAACTTCAAAAGAAGGCAATAAGACTGATATGTAGCTTGGCACCCAGAGCTCACTGTAGGCCAAGCTTTAAAAAATTACAGATTATGACCCTGCCATCAATATTTATACTACAGTGTGTAATGCATATTAAGAAAAACTATCCGAGTTATCAACAGTATGACATGCGACATACTTATAACACAAGAAACAAGCAGGACCTAGTTTCTTTCCGATGTAACTATAAAAAAACACGAAAGTGATTCTTATACAAGTCCATAAAATTTTTTAATGCCATACCCTAACATATCAGGGATCTTCCAATTCAACGGTTCAAACAAAAAGTAAAAGAATTTCTTCTTGAGCTAAGCATTTATGAAACTGATGAATTTTTAAGGGAGGCAAAGAATATGGTATGACTACACTTTGTGATCAGTTTTTATATGCTTCTATACAGGGTGTTACAAAACGGTACGGGCAAACTTTCAGGAAACATTCCTCACACACAAAGAAAGAAAATATGTTATGTGGACATGTGTCTGGAAGCGCTTACTTTCCATGTTAGAGCTCATTTTATTACTTCTCTTCAAATCACATTAATCATGGAATGGAAACACACAGCAACAGAACGTACCATTGTGACTTCAAACACTTTGTTACAGGAAATGTTCAAAATATCCTCCATTAGCGAGGATACATGCATCCACCCTCCGTCGCATGGAATCCCTGACGCGCTGATGCAGCCCTGGAGAATGGCGTATTGTATCACAGCCGTCCACAATACGAGCACGAAGAGTCTCTACATTTGGTACCGAGGTTGCGTAGACAAGAGCTTTCAAATGCCCCCATAAATGAAAGTCAAGAGGGTTGAGGTCAGGAGAGCATGGAGGCCATGGAATTGGTCCTCCTCTACCACTCCATCTGTCACCGAATCTGTTGTTGAGAAGCGTACGAACACTTCTACTGAAATGTACAGGAGCTCCATCATGCATGAACCACATGTTGCGTCGTACTTGTAAAGGCACATGTTCTAGCAGCACAGGTAGAGTATCCCGTATGAAATCATGATAACGTGCTCCATTGAGCGTAGGTAGGAGAACATGCGGCCCAATCAAGACATAACCAACAATGCCTGCCCAAACGTTCACAGAAAATCTGTGTTGATGATGTGATTGCACAATTGTGTGTGGATTCTCGTCAGCCCACACATGCTGATTGTGAAAATTGACAATTTGATCACGTTGAAATGAAGCCTCATCCGTAAAGAGAACATTTGCACTGAAATGAGGATTGACACATTGTTGGATGAACCATCCAAAGAAGTGTATCCGTGGAGGCCAATCAGCTGCTGATAGTGCCTGCACACGCTGTACATGGTACGGAAACAACTGGTTCTCCCGTAGCACTCTCCATACAATGAGCTCTAACATGGAAATTAAGCGTTTCCGGACACATGTCCACATAACATCTTTTCTTTAGTTGTGTGTGAGGAATGTTTCCTGTAAGTTTGGCCGTACATTTTTGTAACACCCTGTATATGAGTAAGTCTGTAATTGGTTAAATATAATATGCAATATCAATTTGTACCAGAAGTTTTTCTGTTTTGTTTTTGTGTGAAGGTACCATAATTATTTGTGTAATATTTATATTGTGTAATATTTTTGTTGTTTTTGTAATTATTTGTGTAACATTTATACTATGTAATATTGACTTTTGTAATGCCTCAGATGATCTCTGAGGTCTCTACAACAATAATCAATCAATCAATCAATCAATACTTCCTGTAACCCCTTAGAGTCCTCCATTACTCTTCCAGTCCGATGTTTCCCATAGACACCACACTTGGAAGTATCTACTTGCCCCACTGTCCTACAATTCATCAGAATAGTTGTTAGACTGACATCCAATCCAAAAATATTTCTGTACACTTAAGTATAGAATGTAGTATGTTCACAATGAACCACAAAGTGTATCTCCTTCTCCCATGTACACATACTAATGTAATACTGTCATAATAACCATGAATACTCTTAGTCCTTATATATATATATATATATATATATATATATATATATATATATATATATATATATATATATATATATGGTTATAATAGAGGGAAACATTCCACGTAGGAAAAATATATCAAAAAACAAAGATGTAGTGACTTACCAAATGAAAGTGCTGGCAGCTTTGTGTGTCTGTCGACCTGCCAGCACTTTCATTTGGTAAGTCACTACATCTTTGTTTTTATATATATATATATATATATATATATATATATATATATATATATATATATATATATATATATATATAAAAAACAAAGATGATGTGACTTACCAAATGAAAGGGCACAAATCAGCCTAAGGAATTAATATTGATTATTCAATCGAAAATTCCAGGTGTTAGTATACGAGCTGTCAGTTCACAAGTAAATAATGTAACACAAAGTCTTAAAGAAAAATTAGCCAACATTCACTGGATGAAGGTAAGCACTCTGGCAGAACCTTAAGGGATAATTATAGATCAAGAAATTTCCGAGAGTATAATCTTCGGAAACATTGTGACTGTTGCTTTTTCCAAACCAAATGATGCTAACAAGGTTATGGATGAAGAATTCAAACTTGTCTATGACAGATTAGAACATAGAATAACTTTACTTAATGTCATGATTCCTAGTAAAAGGGTAATCGTTTTGCTGTGGGGAGACTTTCACACAAAATTTAACGAGAAGTACTGGTATGCACTTGCTCAAATGAGGTTAATATCAGAGCCGTGGGATCCAGGCGGAGTCACATCTGTTCCCCAGGGGCGTTAACATTCTGTGTTAATGGCCGGAGTGATGACCATCGGTCCCTGAGTTTTTTCGGCCTTGCTTCCACATTATCTTTCCTACACCAAATTCCCTCCAAATCTTCAACTATTCTGTAATCTATTCATAACCCCTTAAGCTATCCTATCGTGTTAGTATTTAAGTGATTGAATATGACTACAACATTGTGACTAATTTAAGAGAATCGCAAGTAAACAGTGATCTCTAAACATAAAATGGAATGATGAGAATAATATTCTGGTAGAAAGTATAATATAATGGTACTGTGTAAACAGAGTGACATTAAGACAGAGGGAACAGAATAGAGTATTGTGTTTAAGAATAATATAATATGAACTTACTGCTGAATTAAATATTTGATTATAGTGTATAAAGTTCTATTTTTATAGAATATTTTATACCTTTTGTGAAGTGTGATGTGAATGGGGAGGGTTTATATAAACTTTGGAAGGGGTGGGTAGTGTAGGCACAAACATGACTAACACTACACACACACCCCACCTTTCAGACAACCCTTGCAGACAAGCGTGACTGATTCTTCACCATTTGCTGTTTCATAGGAGTTGCTAAGTTCTTTCTTTGGGGACTTCAAAGGTGAAGGTGAGAATGTCCGTTCTGTAGGAGACATATAACATCATACCTCCTCCGGCTTCTCACTCAAGTACCAGAGAAGTAGAGATCCTGGGGAAGGGGGGTGGGAAGGATTTCTTGACTTTGGGGTTATCGTCTTTCAATTCTTTGATCTTAGCAACCATTTCTATTTTTTCATTTCTTACTTCTCATCTGAGTACCGGTCTATCTTTCCCTCTGTGCATATGCATACACTTCTGTCACTGAAGTCCTTCTCAATTTCCGTGGTTTTCTATAACCTTTAACTTATTTTACATAAGCTGGCTGAAGAGTCAAGCTACACGACTTCCTGTATGCATACACACAATGAAACACAAAGACACAAACAGAAAAGATAACGTGAGAACCGTCATGTGTTGGAGCGGGAAAATTGTGTAATAATGATGGGTATGCACAAACTGTTATTTGAGGTGACAGTCCCACACCACATACAGGTATGTACAGGGATAAATTTATCCTCTCAAACCCAGAACCTCCCACAGAAGAACCCCAAAAGTGCCCCACTTGTGACAGGATACTTTCCGGGACTGGATCAGATTCTGAAAGTGGCTCTCCAGCAGGGATACGACTTCCTCAAATACTGCCCTGAAATGAGATCCATCCTTCATGAAATCCTCCCCACTCCACCAAGAGTGTCTTTCTGCCGTCCACCTAACCTTCGTAACCTCTTAGTTCATCCCTATGAAATCCCCAAACCACCTTCCCTACCCTCTGGCTCCTACCCTTGTAACCGCCCCCGGTGTAAAACCTGTCCCATGCACCCTCCCACCACCACCTACTCCAGTCCTGTAACCCGGAAGGTGTACACGATCAAAGGCAGAGCCACGTGTGAAAGCACCCACGTGATCTACCAACTGACCTGCCTACACTGTGACGCATTCTATGTGGGAATGACCAGCAACAAACTGTCCATTCGCATGAGTGGACACAGGCAGACAGTGTTTGTTGGTAATGAGGATCACCCTGTGGCTAAACATACCTTGGTGCACAGCCAGCACATCTTGGCACAGTGTTACACCGTCCGGGTTATCTGGATACTTCCCACTAACACCAACCTATTCTAACTCCCCCTCCAACACATGACGGTTCACACGTTATCTTTTCTGTTTGTGTCTTTGTGTTTCATTGTGTGTATGCATACAGGAAGTCGTGTAGCTTGACTCTTCAGCCAGCTTATGTAAAATAAGTTAAAGGTTATAGAAAACCACGGAAATTGAGAAGGACTTCAGTGACAGAAGTGTATGCATATGCACAGAGGGAAAGATAGACCGGTACTCAGATGAGAAGTAAGAAATGAAAAAATAGAAATGGTTGCTAAGATCAAAGAATTGAAAGACGATAACCCCAAAGTCAAGAAATCCTTCCCACCCCCCTTCCCCAGGATCTCTACTTCTCTGGTACTTGAGTGAGAAGCCGGAGGAGGTATGATGTTATATGTCTCCTACAGAACGGACATTCTCACCTTCACCTTTGAAGTCCCCAAAGAAAGAACTTAGCAACTCCTATGAAACAGCAAATGGTGAAGAATCAGTCACGCTTGTCTGCAAGGGTTGTCTGAAAGGTGGGGTGTGTGTGTAGTGTTAGTCATGTTTGTGCCTACACTACCCACCCCTTCCAAAGTTTATATAAACCCTCCCCATTCACATCACACTTCACAAAAGGTATAAAATATTCTATAAAAATAGAACTTTATACACTATAATCAAATATTTAATTCAGCAGTAAGTTCATATTATATTATTCTTAAACACAATACTCTATTCTGTTCCCTCTGTCTTAATGTCACTCTGTTTACACAGTACCATTATATTATACTTTCTACCAGAATATTATTCTCATCATTCCATTTTATGTTTAGAGATCACTGTTTACTTGCGATTCTCTTAAATTAGTCACAATGTTGTAGTCATATTCAATCACTTAAATACTAACACGATAGGATAGCTTAAGGGGTTATGAATAGATTACAGAATAGTTGAAGATTTGGAGGGAATTTGGTGTAGGAAAGATAATGTGGAAGCAAGGCCGAAAAAACTCAGGGACCGATGGTCATCACTCCGGCCATTAACACAGAATGTTAACGCCCCTGGGGAACAGATGTGATTCCGCCTGGATCCCACGGCTCTGATATTAACCTCATTTGAGCAAGTGCATACCAGTACTTCTCGTTAAATTTTGTGTGAAAGTCTCCCCACAGCAAAACGATTACCCTTTTACTAGGAATCATGACATTAAGTAAAGTTATTCTATGTTCTAATCTGTCATAGACAAGTTTGAATTCTTCATCCATAACCTTGTTAGCATCATTTGGTTTGGAAAAAGCAACAGTCACAATGTTTCCGAAGATTATACTCTCGGAAATTTCTTGATCTATAATTATCCCTTAAGGTTCTGCCAGAGTGCTTACCTTCATCCAGTGAATGTTGGCTAATTTTTCTTTAAGACTTTGTGTTACATTATTTACTTGTGAACTGACAGCTCGTATACTAACACCTGGAATTTTCGATTGAATAATCAATATTAATTCCTTAGGCTGATTTGTGCCCTCTTCCAAAGAATTCATTTCCCTTCTTACAGAATTAAATTTAACATCAACAATACCAGAGAAGGAAAGTTGCTACTCACTATATAGCAGAGATGCTGAGTCGTGTTAGGCACAACAAAAAGATCCACACAATTTTTGTTGTGCCTATCGCGACTCAGCATCTCCGCTATATGGTGAGTAGCAACTTTCCTTCTCTGGTATTGTTATATTCCATCCTGGATTTTCCATTGTTTGATTTAAATTTAACATTACCCATATTTTCACAAGATTCTAATTTTTTATTAGGATTATGTTCTTTATTATTACATTTGGTGTCAATTTCAGTTGCCAAAGTAACTATGCCTTCACATCAATTACTAGATTCTTTGCTTTGAGGATCTATTTTGATGTGCAACAAACCTACAGTTGTTGAATTCTGTAATTGTTCCTCCTGTCTTTGGTTAAATTCAGTAAATGGTTGATTGATATGAGTATTTAAATAACTGGATAATTCATTCTTTAAATCTACCTTCAGATTCTCTGCTTTATTATTCAGAGTGTCAAATTCAGTCTTTAGCAGACTTATATTTGTTGCTTGATGGTTTAAGATTTACCTTTGGCTACTTAGAGCCACACTCTGAGCATCTAATTTGATGTTCAATTGTGTATTTACTAAATCTAACTTAAGACCTTGAGCATTTAAAGTTTCATCCAATTCCTTTCTTAAAGTAACACTGAGTTCCTGCCTTAAAGAAACACTTTGATCACTTAGTTCTTGTCTTAAAGAAACAATTTGATCGTTTAGTTCTTGTCTTAAGGAAACACTTTGATCACTTAGTTCTTGTCTTAAAGAAGCTGAATCTGCATCTAATCTAGCATTTAATTGTATACTCTGATCACTTAGTTCCTGTCTTAAAAAAAACACTTTGCTCACTTAATTCTTGTCTTAAAGAAGCTGAATCTGCATCTAATCTAGCATTTAATTGTTTACTCTGGACTTTGATTAAATTTATTACTTCAGCCATATCTGGCATGTCCTTACTCACTGTTATGGCCAAGGCTGGTTCTCCAGTTTCTGTAGGTTGTTGTTCCTGCTCCATAGTTTTAATCTTTTTTGACCTTGTGATCATTAAAAAACATTCACCTCTGAGAATAATGACCACACTACTTTACATTCAAATAGTTATTGTCTTCAACTCACCCGGCATAGAGTTTTGTAGAATCAACACTGGTAAATAGCACAGGTGCCGACAGCGTCAAACATTGGTCGCGGCACCGATGTTGACAAGTGGACATGAGTCAGCAACTCAAATGGCAGCCATTGCAGTCACTGGTGGGCTGCTGCGTCAGCAACTGGTTACTGCATCAGTGTTACCTGGTTACTGCGTCAATGTTGGTGGCTGGTTACTGCGTCAGTGTCGGCTGATTACTGTATTGAAGTTGGCTGGTTACTGTGCATGTGAGGATTGCTTCCTTCCCACATCTAAATCTTCTTAATCAAATTCTGCAGACCAATTTCATCATCTTGTTATTATGGGTTGCTATGGCAACTCTCAACTTTTTCTTATCTGAATTTTATCCAAAAAATTCCTCCTTTTCGTGTCCTGATCACTTTGGTTGCCACGTTCTGGTGGTTCGTCAGACATGTGGCAAAAAATAATGTCTTCTTATTTTCCATAATCTGATGGTCACATATACAAAGTTTACCATTGACATACTCATCAATTAGTGACATAGTCTACTCAAATTACAATAAGTTTCTCTATGCTGACTTAAAAATAAAACTTCCAGAGACCCATTCAATAACATTTTTGAGAAAGTTGGTTTAATAACCATTCCTTTTCTCCCAAAATTGTAAATATGCATCTTGACTAGAGTCCAACAACAGTGACTCATGAAAGTAAGTGAATAATTAAGATCAGTGTCTTTTCGTTTTCTTTCAACAACATTCAATGTTCCTAATAATGACTGATGTCTCACCGTCATGGAGAACTGCGCACTTGCTCCTTGAGCTGGGTGTGTAACTTCTGAGGCAAGCACTGTGGATACCTGCCTGTGCTGATCAACCGCCCAATACATGCCAGTCCTCCACACACATAATCGTGGTGCAGTAGACACAGTTCCACTTTCACACACTCGTCTTTAAAATAGCACGTGTATGAGTTGGTGGAAACACAAGTGTCTCTAGAATATTTATGTGGAAAGTGAGAATTTTATTGTGTATGGAGGTCATATACATTGTTTATTGATGAAAAGTAAAGTTCGTATGTCTACTTATTTCATAAGCTGAAAGAGTCTAGAAATTCCTGTACACAGCATTATTCTACGGAGAAGTAGTCAATAGGGTTTCCAGCAGCCACCAAAGCCAGTAAAAAAGAGTGGCTGCCAGTCCCAAGTAAGTCATTTCGTAAAGAAGTGGAAGGTGGTTTGGGGAAATAAGCCGGTATAATGCACATTCACACTCACACTTTAAGTCATTAGAATGTTAGAACATGGCGACTGTGACAGGACCAAGAAAACAGGAAATTTAAGTCAAAAACAAGAGAAGCTGCTGTTACGTGTTGCCATAGCAACCAAACATAATTAGACAAGGGAATTACTCTGAGATATTGGAATATGTTCAAGTATCCAATGGAGCAAAATTTAAATAGAAAAACATTGAACAAATGAAAAATTCACAACAATAAAACAGCAAAGAAGATTTCAACATATTTGTCTCAGAAGAAATACACATATAACGCTTCAACCAATAAGACCCAGAGTGGGGAGTATACAATTCTCACACACATTGCAGGGACGCAGACGCGGAAACCGACATACACCTGACGACACCGACACCAGCTGCTGACCTGCCTCCACATCCTCTCACCTACACAACATGAATTCTATGGCGGGTGAGCATGAAACAAAACTTGATTACTTTAGTATGAAGTGATATGAGATACAGTTGAGTGAACTTTTACTGTGTAATTATCATATTTAAAGTTAGTTTTAAATGCTTACATGAGCTAAGGCGTATAAAAGTATGAAAAATATACAACAGTTTGGGGAAACGTAAGACCCAGCTGTGGCCATGAAAATTAGCAAAGAAGTGCCTGACTGGGCTGAGTTGATAAATTTCATCTAAGCTCAGAGTCTTAAGTTAAACTCATTAAGTCCTCAATTAAAAACCCAGAGTGAAGCTTTAAATGCTCAGAGTGCGACACTGAGTAAAGAACTAAATTCATTAAATTCTCATTTAAATGCTCGGAGCACAACTCTAAGTAAAGAACTAGACTTAGTAAATTCTCAATTAAATGCTCAGAGTGAAACTCTAAATATTCAAATGACAAATTTAGGTTTGTTCAACGCCAAAGTCAACTCCTAAAGCAAAGAACTTAGTAATCTATGAGAAGGCATGGGTGCTTTGAAGACTGAGTTCGACGCTATAAGTAATAAAGCAGAGAATTTAAAAGTAGTTTTAAAGAATGAGTTGACAAATTCTTTGACCACTCATATAAATTATATGTTTACTGACCTTAGTCAGAAACAGAATGATACTTTTCAAGATTTATCAAAAATGTTAGAACTTAAAATTGAGAACAAATGTAATAATGTAGTATACAAACTTACTGACAAGTTAGGATCTATTCAAAACATGTACAATATTAAGTATAATGATGTAAGGCAGCGGTTGAATACTTTGAAAGAGAGTGTAGATAAGCAGAATGAATTAAGGACAGTCATTCAGTTGCAAATTACGAGATGGGTAGATAATGTAGAAAGGAATTTCAAAGAGAAAATAGCTAACTCTGATATTATAAATGTAATTAGTTTGGAGGAACAATTTGGAGAAATTATAGAATGAAAGGTTACTAAGAGAATAACACCTGGAAATGTATCACCTATTCCTTCTTCCAAACTTAGTGATACCAGGAAAGATATGTTTGACTGTGGAGAGAAATTAAGCTGATCCAAGAAAAAGTAGAAAAAAGGGTAACTTCACCTAATGTTATATTAACTAGTGAAGTGGTGACTGATTTGCAATGGGGAGCTAATTCAGGGTTATCTTGACAATTCCCTAAATTTAAGCCAGACGGAGAGGTACATCCGACCCATTTCTTAAAAAGATTTAACCAAGCATTACCAAAAAATTGGTTAAGAGTCCAAGAAGATTGAATTTGCTGTGGGGTACCATCTAGGGGAAGCCTCAGAATGGGGTACAGCAAGTACTGAGAATTTTTTTTCTTGGGGAGACTTTCAAAAGAAATTTAAAGAGAAGTACTGGTCTACCAGAGCTCAAGAAAAGTTAATATCAGATCTGTGGGGCCCAAAATATTATAATAATACTTGGGGTACTACACAGAAATATTTCAATTGGCATTTAACACATGAAAAAAGGAAGGGAAATACAATGTAAAGGATGTAAAATTGTATATCCCCCAGGGAAATTAACATTGTGAGTTAACGGGCAGAGTAATGACCATCGGATCCAGAGTTGTTTTCGGTGTTTTTTCCAAAACAGTTTTCCTGCACCAAATTCCTTTAAAATCTAGAACTATCCTGTCTTCTTATTGCTTAGAAAACTGGATATGACTGTAAAATAGAGAACAACTTAAGAGAATCACAGGAAAAAAGTGATATCTAGATGAAATAAACTGAATAGGGTATTATATTTATGGAAAATATAATATGATGTGACTAGCTGGACAACTGTTATACTGTAGTGTATAGATTTTCTTTTTTGTACAGAGTATTTCATACCTTTTATTAGATGTGATATAGATGGGAGGGTTTGTATAAATTTTGAAATGGGTGGGTATTGTAGCTAAAAGCATTATTTACAAGAACAGATAAATCATGACTGACACACACACACATCACACCTTTCAAACAACCATCACAAACAAGTATGTCTGATTTTTCATCATTTGCCATTTCAATAGGGTTGAAGGGTTTCCTTTCTTTGGGGCTATCTTCTTTTTCTTCTTTGATCCTAGCATCCACATCTATTTTTTCTTTTCTTACTTCTCATTTGAGGACCTGTCTATTTTTTCCCTCTTTTCATATTCACAAACTTCTATTGCTGAAGTCCTTCCTTATTTCATAGAAACCTAAATCTTATCTTTAGATAAGAAGGCCGAAAAATCAAACTATGCGAACACACATCCACATATACACAAATATACACTTCTACACAAACATTAGATTACATGAGACAAAGCCAGTCACAATGTGAGAACCGCCAGGTGTTGTAGGGGAAAATGTATGTACATATGGAGATCTGCACCTATATATAGGAAGCTACGATGGTTCTACATCGAATGTACATAAGAAGATGTGCAAATAAACAAAGAACATTAGCAGTTCTAAAGAGAGATTAGAACAGGCACAATGAACTCATGAGCAAGGAGAGACAAAAGCATATATAAAGTAGTAATGAGTAATGGATAAATAAGAAAGAGGCATGAGCAAAGAAAGAAAATGAAAGTTAGAAACAAATTAGTCATGTTGATCATTAAGAAAATTCAGTGTAATAAGTACTCTGATGAATTGAAGGATAATGGGACATAAATAGTATATGTAAACATAGTATCAATTGAAAATATATAAGTTGATAAATAGAGAAGGACTCTGGGAGTAAATGATATATTAAAGAATGAATGCATAGTTTAAAATAGATTTACATCTTTATCAGAAGATACTTAATTATGGTATACATAGAAATGTATACTATGGTAATGAACCATGAGGTCTACTCAGAATGGATAAGGGGGGCGTACCCGGCATTCACTAAGTGTAAAGGGCAGGCGTACCTACGTGGAGATAGGACGATCTGTGGCCTAAAAAACAATGATGTTTTTTAAGGGGCATACCTACCAGAATTGAAAAAGGAAGTGCTCTCGTAAGGTCAACCCACAAGCAAGGAATAGGTGCTGATCCTAGGAGAAGTCACAAATTTTATAAGGATTATTCTGGGAAGTCTGAATTCTATGAACAATTAGCATTATTATGTTTCATGGAACTAAACGAGTGTCAAAAGAACACTTTCATTTTGTCTAGAGTTCCTCCAAGCTACAACTAATGAAAATGTTACATACTAGGAAAAAGATAGTACAAAAGACAGGAACAAAAAATAGATTACTCATGTGTCATAAACACCTGAAGTTTACAACTGAAAAAGAGAAATAAAGAAAAGAAAAAGAGTCCTCACAATTCCTAAATATTAGTAAAGCTGACTAAAACCACGAGTAAATGCTCATGTCTTAATAACAAAGTAAAATAAGAAAAGAGTAGAAAACAATAAGTGAAAGATGGTTCATGAGAGGACAGAGAATTGTTATTGAAAGGAAAGATATGTATATAGACATATGTAAAAAATGTATACTGTTAAGATATGAAACGTGATATTATTTGCATAATGATTATGTATAAAACATCGCATGTTCAATCTGAAGGGGGGGAATATGTAGTGATTCGAGAATTTCTGTGTAAATTCTAGAACCACTCAGCCTTCTACCACCTCGAACACACGATATTCTGGATATGAGTGTGGGATGGTAGAATACCATCTACTGTGGGTCACATGTTTGTGTGTGCAGGTTTAAAATCAGTTGCGGGAAGAAATTAGACGTGGTGGACGAATGGCACCAAAAAGTACCTGTCGGGCAAGTCATAAATGTTTTAGTGAGTGTGTAAGGAAGAACCATGGAGTTTATATGCAGCTCTGTACTTATTGTGTCATTGACTGTTGTTATAAAAACAAGGACAGATGAAAAAAAACCTTGAAAACTCTTGATGTAAGCTTGCTATAGGCAAGAATTATTTTCTGATTCATGTTAAGAAAAGTTATGGTATCTAAGCCAACTTTCTTTTAACTGTAACTCCATTTGTTTCTGATGTTCGGCTGTATGAGAGACTTACAGGAAGTTAAATATTTATATGGAAAGAGAGAGTTTTGTTGTGTATGGAGGTTAAATACACTGTTAACTGACAAAATGTAAAGTTTGAAGTTTGTATGTCTACTTATTTCATAAGTAGAAAGAGTTTAAAAATACTGTACGTAGTGTTATTCTACGGAGAAGAAGTCAAGATGGTTTCCAGTAAAGCCAGTAAAGAAAGTGGCTGCAAGTTCCAAGTAAGGCACCTTGTAAAGAAGTGGAAGGTGGTTTGGGGAAATAAACCAATATAACCCAGATACACACTCACACTTTAAGTCGTTAGAACATTAGAAGTGTTTGCCACATGATGCCGCACTTGTCCCTGTCAAAGCCACCTCCCGCTACACTAACACTTCCAATACTCTTGGTCTTGCTGCACCCCCACCTCCATTACAATTATGGCTACATGATTATCTCCATCCACATCAAACCCACCAACCACCAACACTACCTCCACTTTGGCAGCTGCCATTTATTCCATCCTAAGAAGACCCTTAAATATAACCTACCCACTAGTGATTGTCAAATCTGCCTTGATAATCAGACCCCCTCAAAAGATGCCAAGGGTCTCACTGAGGGCTTCACAGACCAAAATTACCTTCCCAATATTGTTCAGAAACATATGTCCCATGCCTTCTCTACCCCATCACCTACTATCTCTCAACTACCTGTTGTCCATCCACAGAAGTGCAACCCTCTTGTGAATCACAAGGGAATGATACAATAAGACATGTTGAAACTAACCCTGAAAAACAATCAAAGAAATAAATGCACTGCAAGTATTTTGCAAAAAATGTTGAAGTTACACATTTTTGCTGCACGAAGAACAGCTTATAACAGTGGTTTGTACAGCTCTGCTGAGCTAGCGTGCGACTCAGGAAATCACTCTGTGTAGTGGAATTATCCAGAGTTCACAGACATCAATTTTAAGCACCTAAAGCCTGGTTTACAATGGAGTGAATGAAAGCAAACACGTGTAAATGAGCATTTGTAGAAAATTCACTACAATTTCCTTGTATATGGGTAGAATACTGTCCCTCTGATAAACCTGAAATGAGAGAGAGGTATCAGAAATTTCTTGAAAAATGCTTTCCACAGTCAAAAAAATTCTGAATCGAGAGGTTGAATTGCACTAGAAGTTGCAGGTGGAATTCAAATTACATCTAAAGATTTTTCATCATCCTCCACACAAACAAACACCTGATTATGTCCTCATCATGAATCCAACAAAAGCAATGAATTAATTTCTGTGGATGGTAGCAACACATTTCGAATGAAATGTTGAAAATTATTCTTTCCCATTTTTCCAGATTTTGATGCATTGATTACAAGATTTTTGCAACTAAACTGTCCATTTTTTATTTTTGGTCCTAATTTGTCTCGCGCTTCTTGAAGTCAGATATAAAGCTGCAGAAACAGTAAACCACTCATACTTGTCACTGGCATTATCATATACAGGGTGTTACAAAAAGGTACAGCCAAACTTCCTGGAAACATTCCTCACACACAAATAAAGAAAAGATGTTATGTGGACATGTGTCTGGAAATGATTAATTTCCATGTTAGAGCTCATTTTAGTTTGGGCCCCATGTTCTTCCACCTACGCTTAATGGACCACGTTATCGTGATTTCATACGGGTTACACTACCTGTGCTGCTAGAACATGTGCATTTACAAGTACGACACAACATGTGGTTCATGCACGATGGAGCTCCTGCACGTTTCAGTAGAAGTGTTCATATGCTTCTCAACAACAGATTCGGTGTCCAATGGATTGGTAGAGGCAGACCAATTCCATGGCCTCCACGCTCTCCTGACCTCAACCCTCTTGACTTTCATTTATGGGGGCATTTGAAAGCTCTTGTCTACGCAACCCCAGTACCAAATGTAGAGACTCTTCGTGCTCGTATTGTGGACGGCTGTGATACAATACACCATTCTCCAGGGTTGCATCAGTGCATCAGGGATTCCATGCGACGGAGGGTGGATGCATGTATCCTTGCTCACGGAGGACATTTTGAACATTTCCTGTAACAAAGTGTTTGAAGTCATGCTGGTAAGTTCTATTGCTGTGTGTTTCCATTCCATGATTAATGTGATTTGAAGAGAAGTAATAAAACGAGCTCTAACGTGGAAAGTAAGCATTTCTGGACACATGTCAACATAACATATTTTCTTTCTTTGTGTGTGAGGAATGTTTCCTGAAAGTTTGGCTGTACCTTTTTGTAACACCCTGTATAATTGTGTCATTGCATTCATTGATTGGGCAACCAACTCCATCTTTTTTTCACCCTGAAATGATAAAGTGCAGTGTGCACACAATTCTTTCATGAAACCTAACTGATTAGCATTATAAACAGCAATTGCAATGATAACAGTAAGTTTCGTCTTTATGTCAGCTATGAATTCCCTTATAGCATTGTCTATCACTGGCAGCTGCTCTACATCTTTATGTGACATAAACTTGATAATTTTGCAACTTCCTATTCTGTACCATTTCTTGAACCTGCATAGCCCAAAAGCCAGGTTGACAAAGCCCGGAAGTTAGCAATGTTCATGTCAGGTGCAATTCGGAGGGCCCAGTCTTGTAGATCTCAATTGGTAATGATGCATAGACCCTCAGGGGCAGTTCTAAATCTTTTGAACAGTTTTTCTTTCACATGGCTTTGGGTTTCCATTTGGCGCATATTTCTTACTTCATGTAATCCATTCTTCCACTTGTACAGTTCATGCTCCGATTTTACAAAACGAAAATGCATTTGCACACTCCGTAGCTTTAAGCATTTTCTCCCTCCTTCGTTTAACCAATATTTTATTGCCTTTTCTTTGTCGCTGAAAGCTGTTGCAGTATGTGTGTTTATTTTTTTCTTTTCCTCCCAGGCTTGATAGGTATTATCCTTCAGAACTGTTACTGGCACAACTGACGTCGTCCAAATCACAATTCATGGAAACATCGCTGCAACAAAAAACATCTTGGTTTTAATGATTAACACCCCAACTTGCTATCACATCCATGATACTATCTCCCCTATTTTGCAATAATACAAGAGGTGCTCTTCCTTGAACTTTTTTGTTATCCTCCATCAATGTGTGTGTGTGTGTGTGTGTGTGTGTGTGTGTGTGTGGCCAAAAGCTTCCTTTTGTTGTGGCTGTCTGCAACTCAACATCTCCACTAAATGGTGAGTAGCAATCTATCCTTTTCATAATATTGCCAGTGCTCCTTTTCTTAGACTACTCACCTGGTGTTTTTATCTGCCACTTCATACAAAGTGTTTATGTAACTTTACTGATTTTTTTGATGTGTACATCCCCTATTCAGCACCCACTTTCTTTTTCTCTTGTTTCCTATCTCATTCTTCATCCTTTGAAATGATTATTCCAAAAGTTACAGCCTTGACACAAAATGACGATGTGAGCAATGTTCCAGGATGGGCTGTTGATAGTAGAAGCTCTTCTAATACATGCACCAAAATATTAATATCTATGCACTGAGGACACACTGATTATTTGTTTCTTTAACTTTTTTACACTGATACCTCTTTCTGCCACAATTTGCTTCAATTTTTCTTGTCTCTTCTCCCACAGATCCATATAAATACGGAAAATTCTTTTCTTGAGAGTATTTTCTGGTACCTGAGAAATATAAAAGTTGAGAGTTAAAACAAGTGGAATTAGTACATTGACATCACATACCATAATTTAAATCACTGTGGCATTTGGCATTTTATTGTGAACAGCAACAAAAAATAATTTATTTGACTACATAAATTTTAGAGAAATAAATGAAAAATCACAAGACATCCTGAAATGGCACGCAGAACTACAAGAACTTTCTAAAATTGCCGACTGAAATGTAACTTAATGAGAATCTGTCCTCAAGAGGTAATCAAGGGAAGTTAATAAACAAAATAGCTTTTTAGAACTGGAGACGGTACCACAAGTAGCTCTAGACACTGTCAAAGAAGACAATTCAATTGGCAGATAGTTTGTTTGCAGCATTAAAATGTTAGAGAAACATGCAGAGTAGCTGGGAGACAAAGAGGCACTATATATATTAGGCAAGAATCATGCTGATTACTGCCAGAAAAATGGTGTCAGACTGTGGCAACAGGCTCCAACCAACACATATGTTTTGAAGAAACTCAAACAAATCAACATCAAGACACATATTATCAATTAGTTTGCTGGTATATAAAACTTTTTGCATTTCCTCTCATGAGATGGATGTAATTGCAAAATATGAGCAATGGAAAATCTGCTTGCGCATAAACCAGTACCACTTCATTCTGCAAAGATAACTGTGGTTTGGGCTGATAACATTGTTCATTGTAAGGCCATATTCTTTTGGGGGCAGTTGGGTTCTGCAGATCCTGTTACCTTTACTGCCGCTGGTAAACACTATGAGGGTCTTTCGAACACAAACTTTATTCCAACCCTTCAAAAACTTGGATGCATGAGTAGGATCATTTCTATGTAAGACGGCACTCCTTTGTACACTACACAATCAGCAGAGCTGTTGCTGTAGACTAATTTTGGAAACGCTAGAATTATAGGCCATTATTTCCCAATAGCCTGGCCATCCAGATAATCTGATCTTAATCCGTGTGACTTCTGGTCATGCGCTTATCCGAAAGATGTTGTGCTCAGTGCTCCGATTACAAATGTAGCTGAACTGATGGCATACACTGTGTGACGCCTTCTGAAAATGATCCCTGAGACATGCTGATAAGATGTGGAACATGCTGTTTGTTGATTTTAACTTGCATCACAAAATGGTGAACAAAGTTTAACATGTCTTGCACCAGTCTCACGACAGTTAAAAACTGATTTCATTGATGCTTTTTATGCAGTTTTTGTCCTTTGGACAATTAAAAACCAGTGTCATTGTTGCTTTTTATGCAGTTTTGGCCTCAGAGCAATTAAAATCTGACTTTCCCCATCCAATATGGTATTATTGCCTTGGTAGAAGAGCTTACCTGACTAACAGTGCCACAACTGTTAGATGCCAAACTTGTGCACATGCACATTGCACAGAACACTTGGTTTAATGTGCCATTCACATCATAGCCATCATATTGAAATTCGTCTGTTATTTGTAGCTAATGATGCGTATGACACCATGTAATGGGAAAATTTTCATTTTTTTAACATTTCCCCCCTTTTCAGTTATACTCCATTCATTCAAAGTTGATGTAATTCTGTGCAGCATTTTGAAACTGGAACTCTAATCAGCCTATGTTTCTAAATCATATGACGTTGATACATGAGGCATGTCAACAGTTTGTGATAAAACTTGAACCCAATAAAAGTATAATATATGCTAACACCAGTAACGCAATATTAATGCATTTTTGTTATGAAAACATTAAAGCAAAATTTAAAGGATAGACTTGAAACCAAGGCACTTATCATTGCATATAAGACAGTCAATGAGTCAGAGATAGGGAGTGACAAACCAAATTAGTAACAAAAGAAATACAGTTAGGTAAAGAAGTAATAATGAAGTGGAATATTTAAACAAAAGAAAACATAAGCACAAAAATTGACCAGGCAAAAGAAGAGGGGTGTAGCAGATGAAAATAAAACAGTAATTATTACTGGCAGATTTGTGATCATCATACTATGAGAAACAACAAGTTTAATACAATTGCATATAAGCTATGCATAAACAAATATAGTTTAATACATTTGATTTTCTTTAACAAGGCAAATTTTAATCAGTGTGCATCTTATGTAGCTTTGAAATATATCTTAATTAAAAATAAAAGATAAGTTCTTGTTTGGTAGAGAAGCCTATAATAATTGGTGGTAAGGTGGATTTCAATCGCACCATTTGCATATACTTACAGACAAATACAGAAATGCATCTGGAAAAAAACCATGTCTTCTGATGTAGTCTGCATCTCCACTTCGAAGTGGGTAGCCAGCATAAAAGAATCCTGCTGAAGAACCAGGATCACTCTGCCACCATGGGGCAACAAGCACATTTAATATGTGATCTGGGAGGTCTCCCCCATACAACAAGTAATTTCGAACATTTTCTACATCTTCAGAAATCTGATAATCCTCTTCAACTGGATATTCTTCACTGAAATTTTTCATATTGCTGTCTCAAAAATTTGGTGATTCTACTAATCCATCAATATTTTAAAATCTACAGAAGCTATATTACCCTAAATTAAAACTGTGAGAAGTAAATATTTAAAGTGCTTAAATAAACCCAGAAACAAAAAATACAGAAAAATGATAAAATTAGCCACTGTTATTAATTATTGTATGCTTTTGGTACAGCTCTGTTCTTTCACATGTTAACTCTGATAGTGCCAACTTTCATGTAGAATAAAGGGACCAGTGTTAATAATTGATACATGAACTGAAATAATTTCATAGTAATTCCAACCTTGCACTAACCTTTTGATCTGATATAACCTGAGCGGCCTAGGTATCAATACCACTGTTAATTTATTTGCAAATACCTTCTTATTTGACCCTGTAAGAATGAGTGAATTGCATACCAGATCTTTTCACCATAGATAAATTTGAGATGGCTACTAGAAATCAGGTTATTAGTGTTACCAGCAATTAGTGCTAACAACTAGATCCTGGAAGTGTTATTGTGAAATAAAATGTATTGTGGTGCATAGTGACAACCCATTCTCAGGCAGATATGTGAAATTATAATGATAGTGCTTTGGGGCTAGAAAGTTAGATTACTAATAAGTGGCTTTACAGATCATTAACTTTTTCTGTGATATGATTACATAATAAATGGTAATGATCAAAAGTCAACAGAGTAACATTTATTTATTAAAGGAACAATACAAACAATGAGATTTGACAATATGAACCATGGGTTAACTACTTACTCATATATTTGCTTCCAATCGCTTCTGTCTCAATTGAAGTTCCACTTAGATTAATAACAATGAAGATGATCAATTTTTGACAATATAATGTAATTGGATTGATAAAAAAAATCTACTCACCAAGCAGCAGCAGGAAAACATATGTATATAAAAGGTTTTACTTACGCAAGACTTATCAGTCTTTCCTTCTCATTCTGTCTGGCAAGTCTCCCGACACGGGATTCTGGGTGACATTTCCAAATTCTACCCCTTTTTCTACACCTCTCCGGTTCCTTTTCCATCACCCTTTAGGCCTTCTGCTGGAAGAAGGAGCCAACAGCTCCGATAGCTAGGTGTGTTCTCCTGCTGCTGCTTGATGAGGAGATTTTTCTTATCTATCCAATTACATTAAATAGAATAATTAAAATTTAACTCATTGACCCCCTTATCAGCAGGGTCCTCAACCAGATTCCATAACTGGTTTGCGTGAGCTGGGATGGAACTGCCCTTTAAATACATTAACTGTGACTGTATCCTTATGTTATCAAGGGTCAGTCTTCAGAGACAAAAATTATAAGTCCTATGAACAAGACAGCTTTTCATAGCCACAATAATATCTAGATAAGGTTACCTCAATTTTTTATCATTATTTAAAACCATAACAATGCTGAATGACCTTTATGATGATATTGTGTATCAGATGGTAGAAAAATGCACTTTACCTGAACATTGTAACATTTTAGGAGATTAATGAACCGCAACTCACTGTCAAAATTAATCTTATATTGGTTTCCAAACTGAGTTGTGTCCTGTTGAGCATAACATTTTTTTTTAGTATGGAAACATAGAAGGGCACAAAACCATTCCTAATATATGTAGTTTCTTCCTCTACTCTCAATTTCGCGTAATATACTTGTTCTGTGTATATATGAAATCTCCTTAATTTTATCCAAGCTTTATTTCTTATAGTTTTATAATTCAGTGAATAATTTTCATGCTGCTGATAAAATTTCAGGCTGATAAAATCATGTGCACTACAAAACCGGACCCCACTAATAATTTTTTTGTTTTAGGATTGACATATTTTGCTTGAAAACCCTTAATTTTTTCTTTCTAAAGAGCATCTTATATTACCTGAAACTATGAATTTCAAAATTTATCACCAATCAAAACTCTTGTCATCATAAGTATTCCAGATTTTTTTAATCTTAAAGTCTAATACTTTAAAAATTTTATAAAACCTACTGCTATAATCTTGTAGACATAATTTGTTTCCAAAAATGTGCAATTTCACTGTACCTGAATAACATGATAGTTAGTCAAATATTCCAATTAGGACATTTTAGTTTCCTGAAAATACTTGGCAGGCCCCTGTGATTGCCTATTATTTTTTGTGTCTGTATTCTATACTTTACCTGTTTTTTAGATTACTATCAAAAACATAGTAACTTCATTTTTTAATATTATAAGATACTTCCTGAAACATTCACACAAACACGGCCACTGTGTCTGGACACTAAGGTCCAAGTTGGGTCGTTGCACACAGAAACAATGGCCATGTTTATGTGAGTAGTACTTGTGTGAATGTGTGTGTATTTTCTAGTTCAGAAGATGAGCTTTGTGTGAAAGCTTAAAGATTTTTAGCATTCTTTCTTTGTGCCTCTCAGAGACTCGACGCTTTCTTCATGTTGTGAGCAGTCATCTGTCTGTTCCATATTGTTGTTATTCCATTGGACTTTCCATTTTCTGATAACTTGGAAACTATTAGAGTTGCTCATTGTGGTTTATTGTAACATGCTTAGCAGATCTCAAAGTTTTTTTTTCTTTTTCTTTTTTTTTCTATTATGCCATAATTTCAATGTGTGCCTCACTCATTGCTCATAGAACATCAAGACAATATTTGAGTTTTGTTCATGTACATGTCATCTCTGTAGCATCAAAAGTTCTGAGTACTTCATTGAGTCATGCATGAAGAGTAGTATTGTCATTGACTGGTGTTTTGTACAAACGACTTTTGATGTAACCCAACAAAAACAAGTCTAACATCATGTAATGAGAGAAAATATGGAGAAAGGAGGAGTTGCCATATATGTCAAAAGTTATCATTGTGCAAAAAGTATAGAAACAAAAAAGTTTTGTGTAGAGAAACATATAGAAGCATGTGCCTGTGAGCTCTAATTAAATAAAGGCACATTTATAATTGTAACTGTATATAGGTCCCCATCAGGAAATTTTCATCTATTTCTGAAAAATTTGGACTCCTTGTTGTGCTATCTGTCAGACAGGGGGAAGCAAATTATTATTTGTGGGGACTTCAATGTAGATTCTCTGAAAGAGGGTAATAGGAAAAATGACCTTGAAGTATTACTCGGTTCTTTCAATTTGACACCCGTTATTGATTTTCCTACTCGGGTGGTAAAGGATAGCAGCTCACTGATAGATAACTTCTTTATAGACCAAGATAAGTTTAACCAGATAAATGCTCAGCCTGTTGAGAATGGTCTTTCTGATCATGGTGCACAGCTAGTTACAATATATGACATAGCTCCATTCAGCAATACTAAACAGTCCTCCAAAGTAGTACGTTCAGTCAACGATTTAACAATTGCAAATTTCAGGGAAAGCCTACAGCAGTTAGACTGGGATGAGGTGTACCGTGAACCTGATGCCAATTTAAAATATAATTTATTTCATGACATTTTTGTAAATGCATTTGAAAACTGCTTCCCCAAGAAAATAGTTAAATATACTCGTAAGAAACCTTGTAACAAACCATGGCTTACTAAGGGTATAAAAATATCTTGTAACCGGAAAAGGGAAATGTATCTGACAGCAAGAAAGAGTAGTGACCCAGAAACTATCAAAAATTATAAAAACTACTGTGTTATATTAAGAAAAGTTATTAAAAAATCCAGGAGTATGTGTATCATGTCTGAAATCAGCAACTCTGATAATAAAATTAAAACAATTTGGAATATTATTAAAAGAGAAACAGGTCAACCAAGAGCAGAGGAAGACAGTATTACCATCAAATTGAATGAAAACTTTATGAACAAAAAGCCAGAAGTTGAAAATATTTTTAATAATCATTTTCTAAATGTTGTGGATATAGTAGGATCCAGGTGTTCATTAGAAGATGCTAGGCTGTTAATGGAAGAGGCCATACCTATGCAATTTGATACAATTGAAATCTCACCCACTTCTCCCTCTGAAATTAGGAAAATAATAAACTTGCTTAAAAGCAAAAACTCACATGGAATTGATGGCATTTCCAGCAAAATACTAAAAGCTTGTTCTCAACAGATAAGTAAGATTCTCAGCCACCTGTGTAATAGCTCTCTGGAACAGGGCATTTTCCCTGATAGACTGAAATATGCTATTGTTATACCTTTGCATAAAAAGGGGGATAGATCTGATGTCAACAATTACCGTCCAATCTCCCTTCTAACAGCTTTATCCAAAATTTTTGAGAAAGTAATGTATTCAAGAGCAGCTTCACATATCTGTAAAAATGAAGTACTAACAAAATGTCAGTTTGGTTTCCAGAAAGGTTTTTCAACAGAAAATGCCATATATGCTTTCACCAGTCAAATTTTGAATAATCTGAATAACCGAACACCTCCCATTGGGATTTTTTGTGACCTCTCAAAGGCTTTTGATTGTGTAAATCATGAAATTCTGCTAGACAAGCTCAAGTATTGTGGCATGAGTGGGACAGTGCACAAATGGTTTAATTCGTACCTAACTGGAAGAGTGCAGAAAGTTGAAATAAGTAGTTCTCGTTGCATGCAAAGATCAGCACATTCCTCAAACTGGGGAACTATCAAGAATGGGGTTCCACAAGGGTCAGTCTTGGGTCCTTTGTTGTTCTTATTATATATTAATGACTTGCCATTCTATATTCATGAAGAGGCAAAGTTAGTTCTCTTTGCTGATGATACAAGTATAGTAATCACACCTGAGAAACAAGAATTAACTGATGAAATTGTCAATACTGTCTTTCAGAAAATTACTAAGTGGTTCCTTGTAAACGGACTCTCATTGAATTTTGATAAGACACAGTACATACAGTTTCGTACAGTGAATGGTATGATGCCATTAATAAATATAGACCTTAATCAGAAGCATATAGCTAAGGTAGAATATTCCAAATTTTTAGGTGTGTCCATTGATGAGAGATTAAATTGGAAGAAACATATTGATGATCTGCTGAAACGTTTGAGTTCAGCTACTTATGCAATAAGGGTCATTGCAAATTTTGGTGATAAACATCTTAGTAAATTAGCTTACTACGCCTATTTTCACTCATTGCTTTCATATGGCATCATATTTTGGGGTAATTCATCACTGAGGAATAAAGTATTTATTGCACAGAAGCGTGTAATCAGAATAATAGCTGGAGTCCACCCAAGATCATCCTGCAGACATTTATTTAAGGATCTAGGGATATTCACAGTAGCTTCTCAGTATACATACTCTCGTATGAAATTTGTTATTAACAACCAAACCCAATTCAAAAGTAATAGCAGTGTGCATAACTACAATACTAGGAGAAAGGACGATCTTCACTATTCAAGATTAAATCTAACTTTGGCACAGAAAGGGGTGAATTATACTGGCACTAAAGTCTTTGGTCACTTACCAAATAGTATCAAAAGTCTGACAGATAACCAACAAGTATTTAAGAAGAAATTAAAAGAATTTCTGAATGACAACTCCTTCTACTCCATAGAGGAATTTTTAGATATAAATTAAGAAAAAAAAATATTAAAAAAAATAAAAAAAAAAAAAATAAAAAAAAATAAAAATAAAAAAACACAAAAAAATAAAGTTGTTATATTAACTTAAGTATGTTGTTAAATTAACCTAATTATGTCATGTATTGGAAAATTCGACTCGTTCCACAAACTGTCCATTCGCATGAATGGACACAGGCAGACAGTGTTTGTTGGTAATGAGGATCACCCTGTGGCTAAACATGCCTTGGTGCAGGGCCAGCACATCTTGGCACAGTGTTACACTGTCCGGGTTATCTGGATACTTCCCACCAACACCAACCTATCTGAACTCCGGAGATGGGAACTTGCTCTTCAATATATCCTCTCTTCCGGTTACCCACCAGGCCTCAATCTCCGCTAATTTCAAGTTGCCGCCACTCATACCTCACCTATCATTCGACAACATCTTTGCCTCTGCACTTCTGTCTCAACTGACATCTCTGCCCAAACTCTTTGTCTTTAAATATGTCTGCTTGTGTCTGTATATGTATGGATGGATATGTGTGTGTGTGCAAGTGTGTACCCGTCCTTTTTTCCCCCTAAGGTAAGTCTTTCCACTCCCGGGATTGGAATGACTCCTTACCCTCTCCCTTAAAACCCACATCCTTTCGTCTTTCCCTCTCCTTCCCTCTTTCCTGATGAGGCAACAGTTTGTTGTGAAAGCTTGAATTTTGTGTGTATGTTTGTGTTTGTTTGTGTGTCTATCGACCTGCCAGCACTTTCATTTGGTAAGTCACATCATCTTTGTTTTTATTTCCTAAGTGGAATGTTTCCCTCTATTATAATCACAACTTTGTTTTTAGATATAAGTTACTATTTCCATGGACACTTAAGGATTTAAGGGCTCCCTTCTCCCTGTATTATTTTATGTTGATAAACTACACTAATCAGAACTTTTAATAATACAAACTTTTAATAACTTTTAATAATAAACTTTTAATAATACAAAAATTGATAACATTTTTTGTGTCCATACATTTTGAATCTGTCCATTAGCACAACACTAGTAAAGCAGAAAAGAACATCATGTTCCACTTTCAGGACAACTTCATCACCGTTTGGCTCCATGGAACATGCATAAATAAATAAAATAAGTATAATTAATTATTTTCTTTGATGATACTACTTTTCTCAGTTTGGTAATACAACAGTCATTTGTAAAAGAATCTAAATATGCATCTTGATTGATTTAAAATAATATAACATTTACATATTGTTAGAAAGGGAACTGACCAATGCACCTACTTTGTGAAACACCAACTGTAAATTGTAACTATGTAAGGAAATTGGCAGCATTACATAAATTACTTGAACAGCCTAGTGTTACTGCCTGCATCCCGCTCTCTAGGAAAGAGTTAAATCTAAGATATGGTAAGACAGATATTTCATTGACTCATTAAAGAAATATCTCTAACAGGCATAATCAAAGGTGAAAGACTGGTAGGTACTTACAGATATCTGTTTAATGGCTGTTTTTCACAGACATACTTAACAATACCAAGTTTTAATCTCTCTCAATAGCTCTCAGAATACTACAAATCACATTACCACTACTTTTCAGTGTTCTATCAGATCTGACCTAATTATATGCAATATTGTAAAATATGTTGCAACAAGAAAACAACTTACTATCCTTCAACTAAGTCCTCATATTTTCTTCCGATTTTTTTCATTTCACCAGGTGTTATTTTCTGATCTATATCCTCTAAAAGGTCACCACTTAGGACTCCAAAGATAGTGGAGAGTGTTTTAGCAACAGTGGACTTCCCACTTCCTACAACACCTGTAAATTTATAATTTTAGATATCACTTACTTTTCTTTGCACTCTGATATCAATGGTTAAATGAAAGTAAAGATCAAATATTTTGTGAATCTGTCATGAATTAATTTTGCTAATCACAAAATAAGTTACTAAGCATCAATGTCCCAGACAGTAAAAATATGAGGGTGAATCAAATACAAACCAAAATTTTTGTTTTAGATGCCTTTTTGTACACAGAGAGCAGCACAATGTCTCATCATTGTTGCTTTCATTTCCAGTGGTTTTTCTCAAGAGGTAGAATGTTTCTTTAGTCAGAATCAAAAAACCACAGCATGAGGTGTGCAATGCATTATAATCACATTTCTTACAACAGAGGGTGTAAAAACATCCAAAATTTTGAAAAGACTTATGATGCAGTTAGGGGATAACACCCTCAAAAAGACTCAAGTGTATGCATGGCACAAACAGCTTTTACAAGGATAAGTAACAGTTGAGATGACAAGCAATTGAGAATGCAGCTCACCAATATTGCCTGAGGACCAGTATGACTAAAGATGATGTTAGCATTGTTAGCCAGCTAATTGAAGAGGAGCTAACAGCTGCTGAAATTGCTACTTAGGTTGCCATAAGCTACGGCAGTGCTCAGGCAATCATTAATGACAACCTTGGAGTCCAGAAAGGGCCTGTAATGTGAGTCCTCATCATCCCCTTGCAGAGCACAAATTTTATAGTCTCGAGGTGTGCAAACAGCTACTGATATACTGCCAAACTGAAGAGGAACATTTTTGGATGGGATCATAACTGGTGTTGGGATGTGGGTGCACCACTACACCTCAGAACTGAAAAAAAGCAGCATGGAATGGTGCAAAAAGGATGAATCTTGTAATGGAACTGACAAATAGACATCATTTTATTTTATTATACACTAAAGTCGTGTTAAAAAAGCTTTTGCTTAAGATAATACTAAGTTAGGTGTTGCGATCAATAATCGATATTGGAATTGTATGTTCTTTGTAGCTTATGACCGTGATCTTTGGTCTACAACGGGTTTTCGGCCACTTGAGTGTTGGCCATGGTTTAGTGTAGTTGTGTATCTAGTTTTGACAATAAAAGTGTGTTTTTGATACAAAGAAACTGTGGAATACTGCGTCATGATTTCGATAGTCCAGTGATAATTAAAAAACCTGCACCTTTTCTTGGACCCAGAGCAGCAAAGGAATCATCGCCTAGACAATGAGAAGCCGCATGGACAATGCAGACTCACCGGCAGCAACAAAGGAGACATCATGGCCAGCTCTACTGAAGTACTATACAGCCATTAGCCACACCGTAATGGTGTCCTTATGGAGATAACTTTTCCTGCACAGTAGAGCGGGTTCGTGACAACTGGGGGCTCTTTGCGGGGATTAAGACATTTATATGTACTGGATTGACGAAATCTGTTTTGCAGAAGTCTAATGACCACGTGGTACAAAGAAGTGCTACACATGGAAGTCAAGGGAGATGAAACGAAACAGTAAAGTGGACTGACCACGCGAGTGAGGACCCAGACTGAAAAGATAAGTACATTTGTGTAGTGCTGTTTATTCCTTTTATTATTTTGTGTGTGAAATTTCACAAAAATGACCATTGTGAAAGAGGAAAGTGGTGCTGAATCCGAGCAGGATTGTGAAAATTTGTTAGTCTTTGGGGACGTAGATATGCCGATAAAAACGGAAGATGAGTCAGTCAAAGAAGCGGATCACAGTCTTAATTAATCTGAATGTGAGATGTCAGACATTAAATCACTGTAACAAATGATGCAACAATCGTTAGCTTTAAATCAGACTGTTGCAGCCTGCTTACAAGCTAATGAAGAACAATTGCAAAGCATGAATCAGACTGTTGCGGACAGTTTTTGGGTTATAAATCAGAAAGTGTCGCGTCTAGAGGGAGCTATGAACAAAAAAATTGATAATGTCTTACTTTGGGGTAATAAACTTTGCAACAGTATATCAAAGATAGACAAGAAACTTAGTAAGGCAGAATCAAAGATTTTGGCGGTAGAATCTAAAGTGGGAGAAGTAAAATCTAGCCTGAGTAACAAAATTCAGTCTGTAAAAAATTAACTGGTCACAGACAGAGAGAGAAATGCAAAGTGTTTTGTTAATGTTAATAGTCAAATAGATACAGTTTGTGTAAATGTAAAACCTATGGCAGTAGATCTTGAGAGTAGAGTAGATTCGAAACTAAATGTTGTGAATGATAAAGAGGAAAAAGTAGTAACACAGTAAAACTCCACGAGATTGAAACTAAGACAGACGTTAGTGAATAAAAAAGTACAGTATCAGAGTTAAACCAGAAGTTTGAAATATATAGCAATGATGTAGTGAACAAAAATTTTCCTATGAACACACGTACCTTATTATCCAATATTCCAGTTAAAAACTTTTCTAATGAGTGTAGTCTGCATCCTGTTGACTTTCTGCAGAGTTGTAGAGACAATTTTTTGCCCAATATGAGTGAAAGTTTCAAAATTAAGTTTGTTAAAAAAATTTTGGAGGGGGAATCTTTGTCATGGGCCAATCAACATTTTTCTATGGACATGTCTTATGCAGAATTTGAAATTGAGTTCTTAAAACAGTTCTGGTCTGAAACTGAACAAGCCAGGATAAAGAGCAAGTTCCTGAATGGGCCAAATTATAGAGAAACACAGGGGACTATGAAACAGTTGAAGAAACTTGTACATTTGAGTAAACCCTTTGATGAGCTCACACAGATAGATGCTTTAAAGAGAAGGTTGCCAACAGATGTGCAATGGGACCTAGTGTATCGACCAGATGACAACATTGAACAATTTCTAAACTATGTGGACAAACTAGAGAGGATTATAGACAAAGTGGGGAAACCAAAAAGCTATTTCAATCACGCACAAAGAGGTGGGGATCATAGTTGGGGAAACACTAATTTTAACAGGAGGGAAAACAGTAGGCCCAACAACCATAGTTTTCATCATAGGGAACAAAATAGTCACAACATTAATAATAATTTCCATTCAAGAGGACAATCTGGGAACAATTGGAACAGAAGTAATTACAGGGATTCTGAAAACAGGAATTGGCATGAACATAGTGACACCAGGAGTCAAAATGCTATGGGAAGTCATGAAGTAAAAAACTAGCATGCGCTCCTTTGTTGGTCCACAAGGTAGGGGCGAAAAGCATAGATAATAGATGGACCAATAATAGTGACTATGTTGCACCAAGAGATAAGTCTCAAGTAATGAGTAGTTATCTTATGAATGTGTACTACCCTCTAAACACAGTACCTGTTAAGAATGAACACATTGGTTGTAATAAAGAGCCAGAGAAAATAAATGACTTAGTTGAATTTTATGAATGGGCAGAAGCTTGTAGTTTGTCAGAGGACCAGCAGGTTAACGATTTAAATGATTTAGGAATTGATGCACTGATGAAGGAACCAGGTGAGCAAATTGTTGACACTGATTTAACGAGCAAAGAATTAAGTACACTTGGGTATGAAAGCAACGTTTTAAGTTTTTGGGAGAGAGAGGTTGATGATTGTAGTATTTGGGAAAATGAAGATTCAATGATACATGATGATGGTGAAAAATATTTTGTTTGCTTGAAAGAGGAAATGGAGGCATTAGGTGTTGTGGGAGAAACTGATATGCATGTTGTAGATGTACCCAAGGATGTTATTAACAGTTTAAGTGGTGTTAATGCCAGTGTCACAACCAATAGGCTCTGTAATCCAACATCTTATGAAGGAACCTGGGCAGTTGATAAAGATTCCCTGAACAGTAAAACTGACTGTGCAAGTAGGCTACCATTTGCAATGAACAAAGGTGAATTATTTCTTTATAATACGTGGCTAAATAGTGATGCAATTAAAAATGATAGCAATTTTAGAAAAATGATTCTTAATATGTCTCAAATTTTATATCTTGGTTGGTGGCAAAACACTAAACATATTATTATTGAACAACTGAAGGATAAATACCTTAGTGGTGAACAATGTTATATGGGTGAAAATATTTGGATCAATGAAATTATCAATGCAAGCGACAGTGCTAATGATGTATGTGTTAATGTAATGACCGTAGATAATAAAGGTGACAGTAATATAGGTACTTGTAAGTCAGAAAGTCATTGTTTCAGTGAAATTCAAAATGATTTATTGTATGAATATGTTCAGCCTGAAAAAGATGATGACATAGGTAGTCTGTTCATTAGAGTAAAAGTTGGTATCTGGGAAGGCAAGTGCCTTATAGACACAGGGAGTCAGGTGTCAGGAATATCTGAAATTCTAAGCAAAAAGCTGAAGTTCAAGAAAGATTACATTGAAATGCCAGTCATTGTGGTGAAAATAAGAGGGGCTACAGGAAAACATAGTAAAACTGTGAAAAGACAAACTTTGTTATCTTTTGCTATTGAGGGAGTCACATTTACACATGGATGCCTATTTATACCAGGCCTCAGTGAGGACTGTATTCTCGAGATGTCATGGACTCGGAGTGTAGATACAAGATTTGACTGGGGAGGACAAAAACTTGTCATAACAACACCAAATGGGGGATGTATCTCCACCAAGTTTGTCAGATCAAATACGGTTTTGTGTAATGATGAATTTAACACTATAAATCTTGTAAAGGAGAAAAGATATGTTGACAAACACATAGCAGGGCTAGATTTAAGTGAAGTAGATTTCAACACCCTGGTAAACACTAAAGATTTCAGAAGCTAGCGGTCTAAATGATGAGCAAAAACTTTGTTATGGGAATACAGTGATGTCTTTAGCAACATTCCAGGGAAAGTTATGGGTTACGAATGTACTTTGCTAGTAAGACCACATGACCCATTTTTCATAAAACTATATGGTGTGCCCATAGCAAAACGTACAGCAGTTGAGAAACAATTACATAAGATGGAAGTGTGTGGCATTATTGAAAGGAGTATCAGTGATTATAATAACCCACTGATAGTTGTGTCAAAGAGGGATGGGGGAGTGAGAATAGTTCTTGACTCCAGGCCTTTAAACAAGATCTTATACAGGGAAACAGACCACCTTGAAAACATTGATGAGCTGTTGCACAAGTTCAAGGACATAAAATTAATGTCAAGTCTAGACTTAACCTCAGGCTTTCACCGAGTACCCCTGGCACCCAAATCTAGGAAATACACTGCTTTTCTTTACAATGGCCATTGCTATCAGTATTGTGTAGTCCCTTTTGGCTTGAACTCATCAGTAGCAGAATTCATTAGAGCTTTAGACCATGTGCTTGGGCAGAAACTTGTTTCCAAATTAGTGATTTATGTAGATGACATTTTAGTAACTGGACAAGATTGGAATGAGCATGTTGGGCTTTTAAGACAGGCGTGTGAGAAACTTAGAAGTGCGGGAATGACACTAAAACTAGAAAAGTGCAAATTTGCAGTACCTGAGTTAAAATATTTGGGACATGTCATAACAGAAAAGGGAATTTTGGCTGATTCAAACAAAATTAAAGCTATTGCAGAGTTTCCTATACCCCATAACAGAAAACAACTGAAATCATTTTATGGGCTATGTGGCTTCTGCAGAAAATTTGTAAGTAAACAAAGCTTAAACACACCCTGTCTAAGTAACTTGTTAAAGAAGGACACTGTTTGGATATGGAGTGAAGATTGTCAAGAGGCTTTCGACAAAATAAAAAAGGAACTGAATAACCAGACCCTGTTACACAGACCAGATTTCAATTTACCTTTCTGTTTACATACTGACAGCAGTGATTATGGGCTAGGTGCTGAATTACTTCAAGTAAAAGAAGTCAATGGGGAGACAGTTCATGCTACCATTGCGTTTGCAAGCAGAATGTTACTGAAGCGTGAAAAGAACTATACAGTAACAGAAAAAGAGCTATTAGCCATATAGTGGTCATTTTCAAAATTCAGGACCTATTTACTTGGACATAAGGTAATAGTGTACTCTGATCATAAAGCCTTAAGCTATATACAGGAATGCAAGCTCTATCATCATAGGCTTCCAAGATGGGCATTGTATTTACAATAATTCAACTTTGAAATTAAGTATATTAAAGGCACTGACAACATAGTTGCGGATGCTCTATCAAGGCTACCAGTAGGAGGGGAAACAGAAATTTTTGATCAGAATGAAGAAAAACAGTTTAAAATGAGGTATATTAAAGGGGTCACAGATGAAAAAGTTGTTAGATCATTGTGTGATAAAATCAGGAGGAGCCAGAACCATGATGCAAATTGGAAATTAGTAAAGAGCTGTTTAGGGAAAAAGAACTATGAAAAATTAGACAATTACTATAAGGTGTTTAAAGGTACTCTGTTTCGGAGAACTGACGAAGACTCGGACAATTGGAAACTATGCTGGCCTGAGGAGGAAGCTGAGAGGTTAATTAGGTATACTCATGAGAGCTATGGTCATTGTGGCATACAGAAGTGTATGCAGAAATTACAAGAAAACATATACTTCTACAATATGGCCAAGAAAGTTAGAAAAGAAGTGTCAACTTGTGCTAAGTGCCAACGAGTCAAAGTAAGTAACAGAAAATGTCAAGGTGAAATGCAAAACATTATTCCTGCACAACCTCTAGACTTAGTTGCTGTTGATTTCTATGGGCCGCTTCCAAGGAGTAGGAGTGGCCACTGCTACATTTTTGTCATGGTGGATGTATTTTCTAAACTAATCAAGTTGTATCCTGTCAGAAAAGCCACAGGTAAAGAGATAGTTACAAAAGTTGAAAAAGACTATTTCTTAAATGTTGGGAAACCAAAAGCAATCTTGTCAGATAACAGTTCTCAGTTTTTGTCAAAAGTTTGGAAAGCCTTTGTTGATAAATCAGGAATCAAACATGTTCAAATATCTGTATATAATCCATCGTCAAACCCAGCTGGGAGGTATATGCGCGAGAATGGTCATTTATGTCATACATATTGCAGTCATAAACATCCTACCTGGTATGACCATGTACGAGACTTCGAAGATGTTATGAATAGCTTGCAGCACACTTCCACAGGATTTTCAACTTATGAAATTATGTTCCATCTAAAACCAGACAACATTATCACTGAACTCGTAGAATTTCCACCATGCACAATGATGACTATGCATGAACGTTAAGCCATAGTCAAAGAAACAATGATAAAGCAGGGGGAAATTAGAAAAAGATGCCATGATGGCAAGATCAAAGCAACCAAGTTTAAAGGAGGAGATTATGTTTTAGTAAAATCACATGAGAAATCAAAGATTCTAACTTCTGAAATAAAGAAATTCTTTGATATATACATGGGTCCATTCGAGATTGTAGAGCATCCACACCCAAATGCATACTGGTTGGTGTATCCTAAATCCAGGAAAGTTCTCAGGCTAAGGAATATTGCTTTGTTGAAATTGTATAAACAGAAGGGATAAGACTAGTCTGAGAAAGTTAAAAGGTGACTCAACAAAAGTTTTTCACTGGAAATTTTGAAATTGTGTATATAAAAAATTGTCTGATTTTGATACAGTTTTGTGCCCTTGAAAATGTTTATTATTTGTTTAATATGTATTCACTGTATGAAGGGTTTGCAATGAATTTTCTGTGTAATATGCTAGCCATGTTAGTTTTTGATATTTCTGTATGTTTATGCAATTTGATTGATGTTTGATAATTTGTGTAATTTTAGTTTGTGTGACTCTCACACCACACTTGTTAAGACATCATTTAAAATGCAAGCCACTAATCAGCACTAAATCTGTCTTGCAACAATTAAGTTTTTTTAAATTTTTTTAATCTTAAAGGCAGAGTCCTAATTACTACACACTTAAGTGCTTGAAATGTCCAACTCTACAAGGAGACAATCATTTTCAGTAAACCACATGAATTACTGTATATTTCTCTCTCAACCACTGCAAATGCATAGGCAGTAATATTTTTTAATTTTGATAGATACGTACCATCCCAAAACTTTCATCCAAGATTCTACCTTTGCACTTTTACTGTGAATATGAACCCTTGTAACAAACTGCCTGTAACTTTACTTTTGAAAACAATTTAATTTTTTTATCCGTGGAGTAATGTCTTTGTGATAAGATATTTTACACCCAATATGTTAAAGCATTTGTATTACATGTTTATTGAATTTATTAGTATTTAAAGAATCTTTTTTTGGACCAGTTCATATCTGTGTAGTATTACTCAGACAGATACTGTAAACTTCTCCCGCTAGATAAACATTACCAGAAGGTTAACTATGTATCCTAACCATGTACTTACATATAAACATTATGTAACCAAAAGGTGATCTCTGTATGTGATTTTTAGATAACATGGCATTATAGTCAATGAAGCGATACAAACAGCTAAGCTTTGGAAACAGACGCACTGCAGGACAAGCAGAAATCAGACCTTTTAACGGACATCACCTATGTGCAGATGGACAATGTGGGACAGACTGTGAGTAGTGTGAAAAGTGGGCAACAAAAGAAAATAAAACAAACCTGCAGTTAAAAGTTACAGTCTTTCAATGGTTTCATGTGAAGTGCTACAACATTATGGACTCTTCTAAGTGAAAATTGTGAATCTTCTTTTGTATTTCATTTACTCTAAGGTTAAAAATTGTATGTTTTCCTTTACTTAGTGTAACAATTTCAGTATTAGCATAATTAAAAGGAAACAGTCCTATTAAAAATTTTAATTTATTTAAAATCATATTCTTGGCAGTTCCATTATTCTGGTGTCAGAATTTTGTTCGCATTTTCATACTTACAAAATTCTTGGGGGGCTATTGTAATGGAACTGACAAACAGACATCATTTTATTTTATTATACACTAAAGTCGTGTTAAAAAAGCTTTTGCTTAAGATAATACTAAGTTAGGTGTTGCGATCAATAATCGATATTGGAATTGTATGTTCTTTGTAGCTTATGACAGTGATCTTTGGTCTACAACGGTTTTTCGGACACTTGAGTGTTGGCCACGGTTGAGTGTAGTTGTGTATCTAGTTTTGACAATAAAAGTGTGTTTTTGATACAAAGAAACTGTGGAATACTGCGTCATGATTTCGATAGTCCAGTGATAATTAAAAAACCCGCACCTTTTCTTGGACCCAGAGCAGCAAAGGAATCATGGCCTAGACAATGAGAAGCCGCATGGACAACGCAGACTCACCAGCAGCAACAAAGGGGATATCATGGCCAGCTCTACTAAAGTACTATACAGCCATTAGCTGCACCGTAACGGTGTTCTTATGGAGATAACTTTTCCTGCACAGTAGAGCGGGTTCATGACAGTCTGCACCTGTAAAAGCCAAAAACTTTCTCTCTCTGTGTGGAAAGTTCTTGTAACAGTTTTTTTCTTTTTTTTTTTTAAAAAAAAGGAGTTTTTCTCATTAGTTTTTATCACAAACTTCATATTGTGAACATTTCATACTACTGCCAACATTCAGACCAAATACAATGCGCATATCATCACAAAAGGCATGCATTTCCAATCCAGGATATGATCATGCTTCATGATAATGCTCAGACTTGCACACAGTTGCCTGAACTCAACAAAAGATTCAGGAACTGTTCTGGGCTGCACTAGAACATCCTCCCTATAGTCTGGGCTTATTATGCAGTGTTTTTCATTTGTTTGGATCACTAAAGAAAGCAGTTGGAGGATGCAGATTTGATGACAATGGCACTGTGGGAGTGTTCATGCACAGCTGGCTGCTGTCACATCCACATTCGTTTTATGAAAATAGGATCAAAAACCTGCCTATCCACTGGGAAAAATGTGTTTCCCATTCATGAGACTAAATAGAAAATTAAGTCTGAGTGTATGACTTTTTCTGAAGCTTAAAAAACTTATAAAAACAGTTCTGTTTTATATTCACTCTCGCAATTTGGTTGCAATTGCATTGAAGATAAATTGAAATAGAAGGAAAAATCAGAAGGGAATGAGTACATAAATACACTCCTGGAAATGGAAAAAAGAACACATTGACACCGGTGTGTCAGACCCACCATACTTGCTCTGGACACTGCGAGAGGGCTGTACAAGCAATGATCACACGCACGGCACAGCGGACACACCAGGAACCGCGGTATTGGCCGTCGAATGGCGCTAGCTGCGCAGCATTTGGGCACCGCCGCCGTCAGTGTCAGCCAGTTTGCCGTGGCATACGGAGCTCCATCGCAGTCTTTAACACTGGTAGCATGCCGCGACAGCGTGGACGTGAACCGTATGTGCAGTTGACGGACTTTGAGCGAGGGCGTATAGTGGGCATGCGGGAGGCCGGGTGGACGTACCGCCGAATTGCTCAACACGTGGGGCGTGAGGTCTCCACAGTACATCGATGTTGTAGCCAGTGGTCGGCGGAAGGTGCACGTGCCCGTTGACCTGGGACCGGACCGCAGCGACGCACGGATGCACGCCAAGACCGTAGGATCCTACGCAGTGCCGTAGGGGACCACACCGCCAGTTCCCAGCAAATTAGGGACACTGTTGCTACTGGGGTATCGGCGAGGACCATTCGCAACCGTCTCCATGAAGCTGGGCTACGGTCCCGCACACCGTTAGGCCGTCTTCTGCTCACGCCCCAACATCGTGCAGCCCGCCTCCAGTGGTGTCGCGATAGGCGTGAATGGAGGGACGAATGGAGACGTGTCGTCTTCAGCGATGAGAGTCGCTTCTGCCTTGGTGCCAATGATGCGTGTTTGGCGCCGTGCAGGTGAGCGCCACAATCAGGACTGCATACGACCGAGGCACACAGGGCCAACACCCGGCATCATGGTGTGGGGAGCGATCTCCTACACTGGCCGTACACCACTGGTGATCGTCGAGGGGACACTGAATAGTGCACGGTACATCCAAACCGTCATCGAACCCATCGTTCTACCATTCCTAGACCGGCAAGGGAACTTGCTGTTCCAACAGGACAATGCACGTCCGCATGTATCCCGTGCCACCCAACGTGCTCTAGAAGGTGTAAGTCAACTACCCTGGCCAGCAAGATCTCCGGATCTGTCCCCCATTGAGCATGTTTGGGACTGGATGAAGCGTCGTCTCACGCGGTCTGCACGTCCAGCACGAACGCTGGTCCAACTGAGGCGCCAGGTGGAAATGGCATGGCAAGCCGTTCCACAGGACTACATCCAGCATCTCTACGATCGTCTCCATGGGAGAATAGCAGCCTGCATTGCTGCGAAAGGTGGATATACACTGTACTAGTGCCGACATTGTGCATGCTCTGTTGCCTGTGTCTATGTGCCTGTGGTTCTGTCAGTGTGATCATGTGATGTATCTGACCCCAGTAATGTGTCAATAAAGTTTCCCCTTCCTGGGACAATGAATTCACGGTGTTCTTATTTCAATTTCCAGGAGTGTACATGATGGGAAGTCAAATGACTAATATTTCCTTTCTCCAAAATCTACATATATCCAAATGTACAAACAATTCCTTCATCAGGCAATACTAAAACTCAGTATTTGAGACCACCTCTTCTAGCTGTGTGGCAACTGCTAAAACAGAAATGAACTGCTTTCCTCCTAGTTCATAAAAACATTTTCTTTCTGCTTCTCATTTACCTGTTTCTTAATCTAGCTCTGTTCTCACTGTCTTTGCATCACCTGTGGACTGAAGCTGGCACAGTGCTTATTACTCTACTGCATTTGACTTCCTATTCTCCTTGACACCACTCCCTTCACCTATGTATCCCTTTGCCTTCAATTGTGTCACTCCCTCTCAACCTGGGATCTCCTTTTCAGCCTTCCCCATTCTATCCCCCTACCCATCCTGATGGGCACATCTAACAATCTCAAAAGCTAGATATAGAATTTTGAGCCTTTACACAAGTATATTAACAGTATAGCTACAAAAGCTTGGAATTTTATCTCCCACAACGTACATAATGATCAGCCCTCCCATCTCCTCAGAATTCCAGTTTCCTCAAGGAAATGTCCTTTTTAACATGTATAACTTGAGGACAATGGTATATAATGTTATATCCATTGTCACTGCACATGACACTGCAGCAATTTAATTCTCCCTGACTGGGCCAACAATTTAAGATATGGGTACATGAAAGGTAGATGTTATGATCAATCTAGTGTTCTCAGCATAAGACAATGCTAAAGGACGTTTCAACATCAACAAATATCAGACAGGCCGTAAAAGCAGAAGGGGATACAAAAAAATACTGTGTCCAAGTTTGTCTACATCAGACATTTTTTAATTTCACTACGACTTTTTCACAAGCCATATGAGGTGACAGTAGAAGAAAATTAAAAAATATGAAATATGTATTTTTAAAGGTGTTAATATAATGCACAGACCAAAAAACTTAGAGACAGAATGAACTACCTTTTGACAAGACTAGCATATGTAAAATGAAAATAGGAGAAACATGTTGGTCAGACAGGTAACATGTTATGTCACTACCATCAGGATTCCATCAGATTAACCATGACAAATGGATTGCTGAGCTTCATGTCTCTCTAAAACGTTCATGAATTAGCATGACTCTTCTGATTCAATAGACCCAATTAAGATTAAAGGCTGCTACCAATATCTAAAAACATAGACTTAATAGTCAAAAATATAAGTTGCTAGCAACATTTAAATAAGTAGAAATAATAGACAAAAATATATGCATTCATTATATAGGTGTGGTTTGATAAGTCTGGTAAATTTCCATGAAAGAACGGAACACTTTCGCTGCTCATTTGTGATTGGTAAGCTTAATTATTCCAAGGATCATACAAAGAAGTTCAACAATGTACACTGTACAGTTTATTGCTGACAGAAGTTGGAATTGAGATCACCACAAAGGAGACCAGTGACAAAATCCATGACATTGTATGAAAGACTACTGAACAAAAATTGCTGAGACTGGAAGCATCTAATCTGCAATTGAAAATGGAGACAACTGAGTTTTGCGTTGTTATTAAACATTCTCATTTGAAGTGTTGGACTGCCGCACAAATTAAAACAGAACTGGATGATGTTCATGTGGACTCTGTATCATCACTGAAGACCATTTAATTTTGGGTTAATGAATTTAAACATAGTCATACAAGCTGAAGACGAAGCTTGCTCCACCCATCCACTTGAGGCCATCACAAAGGAACTCAGTCACAAAATCCATGATATTACAATGCAAGACCACTGAATAAAAATTTGTGACATTTCTGAGACTGTAGACATCTCATCTGAGTGACTGCATGATATCTTGCATGGATAATTGGCTATGAAGAAGCTGTGTGTGAGGTGTATGCCACAGTTGCTCAGTCAAGAAAAAGTGCATTCAGCACAACATTTCAACACAGTGTCTGGTGATGTTCATTGCTATCTGCAGGACTTTTTGCTCTGATTTGTGACTAGCAATGAAACCTGGATCCATCACTAAACTCTAGAGTAAAAATGGCAGTCGAAACAATGGACAAAGGCTGGTGAAAATGCACCTAAGAAGGCAAAGACCATTTTGTCAGTTGGTAAGACGATGGCCACTGTTTTTTGGGGTTCCCAAGAAATAATTGTCATAGAGTACTTGGAAAAGGGCAGAACCATAACTGGGCCCTATTGTGTTTCATTCTTGGATTATTTGAAACTTGCATTGGCTGAGAAAAGACCAAGATTGGCAAGCAAAAATGTGCACTTTTACCAGGATAATGAAACATCCCACACATCAGCAATAACAATGGCAAAAGTTAATGAACTGGTCTGTCAACTGGTTCTTTATCTACCCTATTCACCAGACTTAGCCCTGAGTGAGTTCTTACTGTCCCCTGACTTGAAACTTTGACTTGCAGGCAAGAAATTTTCATCAAATGAGGAAGTGATAGTTGTGTCAATGAGTATTTTCCTGAATTTGACAGAACCTATTATTCCCATGTGATGAAAAAGCTGAAGGATTGCTGGAGCAAGAGCACATCCATTAAAGGAGACTTATGTCGAGAAGTAAGGTGAGTTGTTTGCGAAACAAACATTTTCTTCTTGCTTTTATACCACACTTATAAAACCACTCTCATAATAATATGCTGTTCATCATATATTTTATTTTTGTTAGTAGAGTACCAGAGTCTCACACCTGTGTACTTTCTTCCTTTCTGAGCCAACAGAAAACCACGACATTATAATTTGTTTTCCATTTCCTTTTCTTTCCTTTCCTGTATTTGTGAATAGTACCACAAGTTTCTGGCATCAGTGGATAACTGCCAACAAGTTTCTCTGAGGAAGTAATGAAAAAATTGGTCTAACTGCTTAACACAGTTTACGTAACTCTAATTGCTTTCTTTCGTGTCCACAAATACTATTTGTCTAACTGGAGAGTTAGTATTCTAACTGAAGTGCTACTCATTTAAAGACCCTACTGAGATGTTACATACAATAATTAGAAAAAAATTGTCTACAATGATATACTTTTGTACACACATAGTACTTTTGCCTTTTATCAAAGACCCACATTACAACTAAACAATAGTAAGAATGTGTAACTAAAACTGGAGAGAAGGTATTGCATACACTGACCAATCACATATATTCGCAGTGGAGGCATGTTTTTCAAAGCACTCTGCATCGGACCAAAATTCCAAGGTTTCATCTTGAATTCATCATAGGCTTCTTGAGATGACATGTAATGTACCTGAAAATACAGCAAAATATTCAGTCTGCCTGAACTCAGGACTGAATAATAACATTTACATTTGCTGAAATACGAGAGAAGTTTGGCTGTGTACTGTAATAATATGCAGCCTGACACTCTGTACAGCAAGGTTCCAGCTTAGCCCTGACTTGCAAAAGTAGAGACCTTACTAAAGCCACAGGGAATAAACAGAAGCAGTTTACAAGAATTGTGCTTCACATTGAAACGGATGTCCCATTTAAAGATTTGCCAAAAGCTGGGGGATGCCACCACATTCCTGAAGACATGAGACAACTCAGCAGATGGCTAAAGGCCTCCCCACAACAAACAAGCAGACCTGATGTTAAGCTGCAGCTTTTATGGTGGCTCATGAATACAGAAAAATGGGGTGGATACATTCACAGCCATTGCTCAAGAAACTCTGACTAGAAAGCATCTAGGGAACTTGCAGTAGCAGTGGCTGGAGCAATAACTTGAGGTGACATGGAATCACAATGGGAATGCCACCTGAATTCATGTGTTCCATGTCAGCCTCCATCCAGTGATTTTTCAAAGTGAGGTTGAAAAGGATGGCACCCTGCAACCAATACTAACAAGGTGGAGTTACCCAGTGGTGATCATTTATTGGGGATAATACAAATTGAGGCCACCAATTGCAAGATTATATGACAGGACATTTAGTGCCCTAGAAGGCAGGAATGTGGGAAGAGAAAGACAACACACAAGAAGGAGCAATGAATAACTGCTGACATAAGAAGCCACATGTGTGTCAAGAGACATCAAGCAGCCGTTTCAGTCAGGACAGTAGTGCAGCATTGGCCAACAGGTAGCAGCTTTGCCTGAAGACTGATTAAGGAGGGGCAGAGGACATCACATAGGTTAAGTTGCTCCAAGCTTTGAACATAAAGCTAGGATTTGGTGAGGATATGGAGATAAATGCCATCAGCTGTCAATCAATGGCCATGTGATACAACACTGGCTTCCCTAGTAACATCATGTTGGCCACCATCACTTTCATGCACTGTCAATACCATCATATGTTGAAACAAAATGGTTGCCCACCTCACATTGCACTCCCAATTACTGCCATATGTCTACGTACAGTGAAATCAACCCTGAAAAATTTCATATTTATAATTTATGCATGATAAAAAATGCAATTATTGTTACTCCATTTACCTGTTTTAATAATTTTAATTCACTATGTTTTAGGACTTCATGCGTGGGGAGAATTCCATTTGCGTATTACTGCCTTATTTTTGGCTCCCAGTATGGTGCCATTTCAATCCATCTGCATACTACTAAACATTTACTACATTTTTGGCACCTAGTATGGATTCAAGTCATTCCATTCCACTTTTCTACTGCTTCATTTATTTACTGTACCATACACAGCCTTATGATTGATGTAAAATTGTCCACAGAGATGTTTTGCCAATAGATCTTGGCAGCAGAAGTGCAACCATTGATACACAGTGGAATTCATGGATGGTTCGAACTTGCACATAGCAGAGACAGGTTGACTATGTTCCTGTCTCTTGTTTCACTACATATGATATAGACTTAAATACATTGTCAGAAGTATTGATCCCAGGGTTCTGAAACATATATTGTGTTCTAACATTATGAACTACCTAGAAGAAAACAGCCTATTGACACACAGTCAACACGGATTTAGAAAACATTGTTCTTGTGAAACACAACTAGCTCTTTACTCACATAAAGTGTTGAGTGCTACTGACAAGGGATGTCAAATTGATTCTGTATTTCTAGATTTCCAGAATGCTTTGACACTGTACCTCACAAGAAGCTTGTAATGAAATTGCATGCTTATGGCATATCATCTCAGTTATGAGTCTGGATTTGTGATTTTATGTCAGAGGAGTCACAGCTTGTAGTAACTGATAGAAGTCATTGAGTAAAGCAATATGATTTCTGCTGTTCCTCATGGTAATGTCATAGGCCCTCTGCTGTTCCTTTTCTATATAAACAATTCTGGAGATAATCTGATCAACCAACTTAGACTGTTTGCAGATGATGCTGCCATTTATTGTCTGCTAAAGTCATCAGAAGATCAAAACAAATTGCAAAATGATTTAGAGAAGATATCTGTGTGGTGCAAATATTGGCAATTGACCCTAAATAACGAAAATTGTGAGGTCATCCTCACGAGTGCTAAAAGGAACCCCTTAAAGTTTGGTTACATATAAATCAGTCAAATTTGAAGGACATAAATTCAACTAAATACCTAGGAATTACAATTAAAAACAACTTAAACTGGAAAGAATACTACAAAAAATTTATTGACAGAACACTTACAAGATGCAACAGATCTACTAAAGAGACTACCTACACTATGCTTGTCTGTTCTCTTCTGGAGCAGTGCTGCATGGTGTAGGGTCCTTACCAGATACGATTAACAGAATATATTGAGAAGGTTCAAAGACTAGCAGCACACTTTGTATTACAAGAAATAGAGCAGAGAGTGTCATGGACTTGATACAGGATTTGAGGTGGACATCACTAAAATAAAACCGTTTCTCATGAAATTTCAATCACCAACTTCCTCCTCCAAATGCAAAAATATTTTCTGATTCCAACCTACATAGAGAGAAATGATCATCATAATAAAATAAGGGAAATCAAAGTTAACACAGAAAGAAATAGTGTTCATTTTTTTCGCGTGCTGTTCAAGAATGGGATAATAGAGAACTATTGTGAGGTTGGTTTGATGAACCCTCTGTCAGGCACTTAAAGTCTGATTTTCAGAAAATCCATGCAGATATAGATGAAGTTCTGATCTAGGCAGAAACTACTGCTATCAATACATTGAACTTGTTTTTAATTTTTACATACATGACAATGCCTCCTTTCTCAGTTTTTTTCCCTATAGAAAAGGGCTTCTAATTTATAGTCCTCTGTGTTTTACATGAGGATTCCTGTATTTGAATGGTGATCAGACAGACAAAATACGTCAACTTTCCTTTGGTATGTTAAGAGATAAGAAGTTTGCTAGCATTGTTGATGCACAATGGTCAAGTCATTCAAACAAGTTTCTTTTGTATCTAAAGCTTTATTTATCTGGTTCTCTCTTATAGCAGTCTGTTTGAATGAAGTATTTAACCTAAAATGTTTCTTCTTAACAACTGCAATCACAAGGATTCTACCAATGGTGATGGTGCTCAACTTATTCATCAGAGGAGCAATGATGGAAACAAAAGAAAGGATCATGAGCAGTACTAATATTCAGGGTGAAGGGATATCAATGATAAATTTGGTAATGACACTGCTATCCTCAGTGGAAGTGCAGAAGACTTGCATGACCCAATGAATCCAATGAGCAATCTAACAAACACACAAAAATCAACTGAAAATATACAGAAAAAGTTAATAAGGGGTAGCAGAAATGAGATTACCAATAAACTTAACATCAAAAGTAGTAACTACACAGTAGATCAGGTGAAGGAATATTGCTTAATTTGTGGAAGATATGTCAGAGAATGTACATCTGATGCATAACTCTGTATGTCAGTGAAGCATGAATAGTGAAAAAAACCTGAGAAGAAGAGGACTGGAACATCTGAGATGTGGTGTTAGAAAAGTATGCTGAAAATAAAGCAAACAAGATCAGAAATGAGGTTATCTGTAAGGAAAGGAATAAATGGAAAACACTGACAAGAAATGGGGAGAAAATGACAGAACATGTGTTAGAACATCAGGGAATAACTTCCATGGTAATAGATGGATAAGTAAAGGTGGAAAATTAAAGGGGAACACAGCAACAGGAATACACCAAATAAATAACTGAGGAATGAAGGAAGGAATATTAGAGTTTAATAAATTATTGAAGATATTGGTTGCACATACTACTATGAACTGAGGAGGTTAGTACAAGAAAGGAGATTGTGGTGGGTCACATCAAACCAGTTTGAAAAAACTTGATAACAAGAGAGAGAAAAAAATTGAAATGTGTTTTATAATGCTCAAAGTTGAAGGTTAGAGAAATGTTGATAGCAGATGTGAGAAGGATGAAACTTTCTATAACAAATAAAAGGAGGTAGAGAAATTCTTAAGAACAGTTGTAAATATAGGACCCCATGTTGTGTAAATGGAATAGAAAGTAGTGTTGACAGATTTATCTCACAAATCAATGTACATATATCATGGGGTACCAGACTCATGTGAGATAGCTGGATTCAGCTGGCAGTGGTTTGCTACATGATGTGATCGTGTAGCCATAGTGCTGACAATGGAGACAACAGATTAGGTTATGGACATACAAACTTACATTCAAGTGAACTTGAATTGCTTTTCATACAATATTCAAAAACCAAAAGTCAATATAAATGCAGCAATCTTCTCTATTTTACCATTAATCCACTTTAAAATGTTTTTGGCTGTTGGCACATCAATACCTTCACATTTTTCTTATATCTTCTTCACACCTACATCCATTACTCACTTTATGAAAGGACACCTTTGATAGAATAGTGCACCTGAGTCACAGTTGGGCAGTAACATGCACTTTTGCATTTTGTATGCTTTTAATTTGAGTTGATGATATTTCCACCATAAATTTGCTATTCCTCTAATGACTGACAGGTTTTAGAGTGTCCATTATACATTGTAAGCCTTTGCATACATCAACAGGTAATTTTTTCAAAATTTCTCTCCTTTTTTAAGAACACGCTGTCATTTACATTAAGTCTCCAACTACCTGTCAAGAGATATTTCCACAGCTGATACTTGTGCTGGGTTAGCTGAGGAATATTCAGTTTGGTTTCATTGCTCCCAGACATTGCACCCATTCCATTGGAGGTATTTTTGAATGAATAACTGGAAACCATTCTCATCATGCAAGCTCCTGCAGCATTGCTTTTCAGACTTTTTGGAACCATGATTTCCTTCACCTGTAAACTCTCACAGATCATCTTACACATGAAACCCAATTTGAAGTATGGGGGACGTAGTAACACTGTTCACATTTACGTCGCACTTCACTTAGCGTAGACCAGGACTGTGTCCTAGGCATGCCCAATGTTGACCAACTGGGCACAGCCTGTGCTGCCAGAGTTGTTGTTGTTGTTATGCCGGCAGAGGTCGCGTCCGAATTCTCGCGTGCCCTCTGGTGGACGGGACTCTACTTGCGGCAACTACCGTCCGTGATGCGCCGTGTCGATGTGCACCTCCCGCGATCTTTCTGGTGGCTACTGCACTCCTCCTCCTTCGGGGGGTGAAGCCACTGTGATCCACTGCATCGGAAGGTGGAGCGTCGGGCAGGAGCGATGACCTCCACATCCATTGGAAGGCCGGAGTCGAGGGGATCTGCCAACCCTCGAGCCGGAACCTTCGAATACGGCTGGAAGTGACCCACGCGAAGAGGACCCCGTCGTCCCACAACCAGAGCCCGGGACAGAACGGGCGACAAGCTGTCGAACTCCGGATCCTGTTCCACCTCAGGAGGGGCAAGACCCAGTGTCGGGGACAATGGGGAAGGGACGCCCACAGGTGAACCAGCCTCCTGAGAAACCGGGCCTGCGAGGGGGGCCGGCTCTCGCTGGGGCATCTCGAACGATGGCGATGCCGGTGCTGGAGCTACTGGAGGCTGCCAAGGCTGAGAACCAGCGCAGTGCAGCAGAGTCACAGCGGGGAGAGGCGGTAACATCCCCTGCGAAACCAACACAGGTGCCATCAATGGGGAAGCCGGTGTCCAAGAGGTCGGAGGGTGGGTGCCCAAACGTGGACGTAGCTGATTTTGGTGACGACGTACCACCCAGTCCCCCGCCTGCAAGGTATAGAGCCGGCGGCCATTTCAGCGCAGGACCACCGCCGATATCCAACGTGGATTGCAACCAAACCCACGGGCCCAGACCGACATACTCAGTGGAAAGCCAGGTACTCCGTTTTGCGAAGACTGGCGAGGACCAGGTCGGAGGAGGTGCAGCAGAGTCCTAGGTTGACGCCCATGGAGGAGCTCTGCGGGGCTACATTCTCCCATTGGTGTGGTCCGGTATGACGTCAGGAAAAACGTCAATGCTTCCTCCGCAGGAAATTCGTGCACATACTTTTTCATCTGTGTCTTAAATGTGCGCACCATGCGCTCGGCTTCCCCATTCGATTGTGGATGGAAGGGGGGAGAGCAAACGTGCCAAATACCGAAGCGCCTACAAAAATCCTGGAAGGTCTGCGAAAGAGCTGCGGTCCATTGTCTGAGACCAGGGTGATTGGCAGACCTTCCACAGAAAAGATTTTTGCTAGTGCCTGGATTGCAACTTCTGAAGTGGTTGAGGAGTAGCGAACCACATATGGGAATCGGGAATAAGCATCAATGACAATGAGCCAAAAGCCATTGAGAAACGGGCCCGCAAAATCGATGTGAACACGTTCCCATGCTTGGGTTGCCGGTGGCCATGAAGAGAATGCTGCCCTGGGAGATGCCTGTTGGCTCGCACACTGGGAACAGGCGGCCACCAAGTGCTCAATTTCTCTGTCAATACCGGGCCAGTACACATGTCTGTGAGCCAAGGTTTTAGTACAGGAAACACCCCAGTGCCCCGCATGTAATAACGTGAGGACCTCCCTTTGTAAACTTGCAGCAACAACCACGCGAGGAGCTGTATCATCAGTAGCCAGAAGGAGAACTCCTTCCAAGACCGAGAGGCGGTCTCGTAGAATAAACTAATTATGAAGAGGGTCCGAGGCCCGGCCTGGAGGGCGGGATGACCACCCCTGCTGAATGAGGCGAACTACTTGCCAGAGAACCGGGTCAGCTGCCATTTCCCGGGCGACTCGAGAACTAGTGATCGGGAAGCCATCAATCGCTTGGCGGGACGCCACATCCAAATGAAAACACATAATCTCCTCTCAATCGAATGTAGGATCCGGCCCACCGGAAGACGGGAAAGAGCATCGGCGTTGGCATGCTGTCTGGTAGGGCGAAAATGAATGTCATAATGGTACTTAGAGAGGAACAAGGCACAGCACTGTAGTCTGTGGGCCGCCCTATCCGGAACCTGAGAGGCGGGGCCAAATAACGATATTAACGGCTTATGGTCAGTGATTAACTGAAATTTCATGCCATACAAGAAAGGGTGAAACTTGGTAACAGTGTAGACAATGGCCAAAGCCTCTTTTTCCACCTTTGAGTAATGGGCCTGCACGGGACTAAGAGTTTTAGACGCAAACGCCAGTGGTTGCTCGGAACCATCTGCATTGCGATGGGCCAGGACTGCCCCCACCCCATACTGTGAAGCATTTGTAGCCAGGACCAACGGCTTATGGGCATCAAAACTAGCCAAACAAGGCGCTGACGTGAGGAGGCCCTTCAACGAGGTGAACGCTCGCTCGCATGCAGGTGACCAATCAAATGGAACACCCTTGGACAGAAGGCAGTACAAGGGGCGGGCTATGGTGGAAGCCCTGTGAATGAACTGGTGGTAATAGGCTATCTTGCCTAAAAAAGCTTGTAACTCTTTCAGCGAAGCTGGCCGAGGAAGGTCGACGATACCTAGGACCAAACTTCCTAGTGGCTGGATGTCATGCCGAGAGATGGTGTAGCCCACATACTCAATGGACGGTTGGAAGAAGTTTGACTTATGCAGGTTGCAATGCAAGCCCACAGACCTGAATTTGAGAAAGAGGGTGCAAAGGTTGTGCAAGTGTTCCTTCGTGCTGCGGCCTGTGACAATTATGTCATCCAGGTAATTAATACAATGAGGGATTGTCGACGTGACGTGCTCAAGATAACGCTGGAATATCGCCGGGGCACTGGAGATTCCGAAGGCCAACCGCTGGTATTGGTAAAGGCCAAACGGGGTGTTGACGACCGCCAGCCATTTGGAGTCCTCATCAAGTGGTATCTGATGATAAGCCTCTGAAAGATCGATTTTCGAAAAATATTGGCCTCCCGCCACGGCGGAGAACAGTTCATCAGCACAAGGCAAAGGATAGGTGTCCACCACCAATTGGGAATTCATGGTGGCCTTGAAATCGCCACAAACACGTAATTTTCCGGAGGGCTTCCTTACAATAAAGAGGGGCGAAACCCACTCACTATAAGAAATGGGAAGAACGACTCCTAGGGCTGTCAGCCGGTCTAGCTCTTCCTTTACCTGAGGGCAAAGAGCCAAGGGAATCTGCCTCGCGTGTAGAAAACGCGGGCGAGCCGACGCCTTCAACGTTAAGTGAGCTTCAAAATCTGAAACACGCCCCAGGCCCTCCTCAAAAATATCTGGAAAGTCTGAGATCAAAGATTCCAATGATTGATAGGGAACGTCTTCAGAGACGTATACACGCGATAGAAAAACCAAAAGCTTGAAAGGCATCCAGGCCAAAAAGTTTAGCAGAGCTCGCATCACTGACAACAATAAAAGTAATAGGCCGAGTGACTGATTTGTAAGTCATGTCAGTAGTGAATTGACCCAGGAGGGGAATGAACTGTTTACCATAACCGCGAAGACGCCGGTAAACTGGCGCTAACGGGGGCGATCCAAGGTCGGAATAAGTTTGTGCATTCAACAACGAAACTGCCACGCCCGTATCTACTTGCAGTTGTAACCGGCGCGACCGAACCGACACCTCGATAAAGAGTCTGCGTGCCGATACGTTGGGAGCCTGGCCCGATTAAACTTCCTGAATGTCAACGTCCATGTCCTCTATACCTGCTTCCTTCGATTCTTTTGCGGCTGAGCGGCAAACTTTAGCAATGTGACCTTTTTTATTACATTTGCGACAAATGGCCCAACGCTGGGGGCACTCTGACCGATCATGATGTATATAGCACGATGCACAGGACGGCAACAGGGGCCGGTGGCCAGAATTCTGTTTACGCGCCATGCGGGAGCGGCCGTAACGGCCGGATTTTACCGCTCGCACGTCGTCCACCCCGGACAGAGTGGATGCGGCCGCGCCGCCCTGAACCGCCGCGACGTCGCACCATGCTTCCAGCTGTTGACCTGCGGCGTGAGAGACTTCATACGATTGAGCAATGGACAGGACTTCCTCGAGGGAAGGGTCTTCCAACTTCAGGGCCTGTTGCCGGACCTCCCTATCAGGGGCCAAACGAACAGTGACGTCGCGTACCATAACGTGGGCATACGACTCTCGCGATTGCTCCGTGACAAAATGACACTTGCGACTAAGACCATGCAGGGTAGCGGCCCACGCCCGGTAAGACTGATGGGGCTGTTTCTTGCATTGATAGAACTCGACCCTAGCTGCCACAACATGCGTGCGGCGGCGATAATATGAAGACAGCAATGAACACAATGCGTCAAAAGACAAGGACGAGGGTTCCTGCAATGGCGCTAGCTGCCGCAAAACTTGATACAGCGAGGGAGATATCCAAGACAAGAAGAGAGCACGACATACCTCCACATCGGCAACATGAAACGCCTGGAAATGCTGCTGAAGGCGATGTTCATATGCGTCCCAATCCTCCGCCGTCTCGTCATACGGGGGAAAGGGAGGAGGGAACGGCGGTGGAACAGATGGCGTGGAGAGCAACCCCGGAAGCACTTGTTTCATGGTGGCCATGAGCTCCGTCTGCTGCTCAACCAAAACCCGCACTAAATCCTCCATGCCGTGGAGAAGCTGCGAAACCAGAACAACGACGCAACACACGAAAGAACGACCCTACTCGTCACCAATTGTGTAGTAACACTGTTCACGTTTACGTCGCACTTCACTTAGCGTAGACCGGGACTGTGTCCTAGGCATGCCCAATGTTGACTGACTGGGCACGGCCCATGCTGCCAGAGTTGTTGTCGTTGTTATGCCAGCAGAGGTCGCGTCCGAATTCCCGCATGCCCTCTGGTGGACAGGACTCTACTTGTGGCAACTACTGTCCGTGACGCGCTGTGTCGATGTGCGCCTCCCACAATCTTTCTGGTGGCTACTGCAGGGGACACAAACTTAAGTTTTGGAAAACAAATGAATGAGAGTAGTTACTCATTTATTAATTGTTGACATAACACATTTTAATCAACTTTTAATATTGCTACAACTTATGTTTGTAAAGAACTCAAGCCTCATCATTTCCTTAAATCACAGCACAAGACTGGAAATTGTGACTCACATCTCTTCCTCCCAAGTCATTCGCAATTTATATTTCATGTTAGCAAAATGATAGTTTCTATTAACTGTAAAGGTGACACGTTGAGTTGCAGACAGTTACAATGAAAAGACTTTTGAACATTGTGTAGGTTCTTTGAATGACCTACAATTATAAATGAATATTTGTAATGGATCTTATTCATGCTGTCCCCATGTGACAAAGATATCTTAGGGAGGCATGATTGTATCTGAGTAATCTGACAGAAAACTGAAAGCTATACTATCAATTCTTTTATGTAGCCCAATCATTTTTTTCACTAATCTTGGTGTCTGTTGGTCCTTTGAGCTGGTGCGATAAAGATGTATGTACTTGTCCTGTCTTAATATTGTGTTAATTAAAAGTTATAATGTGCAAAAGTTGCAGTTTTCATTCTCCTACCAAGTTACATCCTAAAATTCACATCCTGATGTAATGAGGACTTGTATTTTTAAATTGAGCTCTACGGAGAGTTTAACATCACCAGAAACTTTAATATTTTTACAAACACCATCAACTTTAAACCATACAGCAACAGACTCTGACTCATTTATTTTATGAAGATTCCTGGTACTAACAACAGATGGCATCGTAGACGAATACGACTGACCACTGTCCCGATTGTACACCTCGTTCACCTGAAATGTGTGATAAGCAATCACATTTCAGCTATTAAAACTCTCCAGACTTGCAACAGCTTTCACTGAATCACCAGAATATTGCACAGTTGCAGCAGTGTTCCAACCATTAACATGAGAAGCTGTGTCATTGTTCTTAACTGTAAAGTTCAGAAAGCACCCACAAAATACAGACTGGCCTTGCTGAACCATTTCCACTCTGACTTCACTGCTCATAGTAACTTCTATATGTTCAATGGCCTTATACACTGTTGGCTGAGAATGCCAACTATAACATGGTATCTCCATTCACTGTCCAATGCTGTTGCACATGCAGCTGCACAACTGATGCCATTTTCCCAGATTGATTATTCATGTAGCATTGTGCCAGCCTTCAGCCTCTTCAACTTCCAGCTGCACACAAAATTGCACGTGACTCTATGTTAAACTAGAGAGTAATGTGGGTGCCGCATCCAAGGTCATGTACAGTGCAGTACTGTGTATGCACATGCGTAGATCGTACACTGGAGCTCATGGCCGGAAGTTGATAAGGCCGAAGGCCGTTCCGAGGCTATATGCGTAATGAATCTGAAAAGATGGCATTGGTCATCATGCAGCTATGTGTGCAACAGCACTGGACAGCGAACGGAGATCCAACATTATAGGAGGAGATTGAGGTGTTCTTGGCAGACAGTGTATGAAGCCACTGATGATATAGAAGTTACTATGAGTAGTAAAGTCAGAGCACAAGTGATTCAGCATGGGTCATCCACATTTTGTGAGTGTGTTCTGAATTTTACACTTACGAAAAATGATGCAGAAAAAGCTGTTGCAGTTCTGGAGAGTTATAAAAGTAGATATGTGATTGCTAGTCACACATTTCAGTGAACGAGGTGTACAACTGGGACATGGGTCAGTCATATTTTACATCTACAATGCCCTTTTTGTTATTACCAGGAGTCATCATAAAATAAATGAGATGGAGTCCATTGCTGTATGAATTAAAGTTAATGGTGTTAGTACAAATATTAAAGTTTCTGGTGATGTTACAATTTATTATTGCAGTTAAGATAAAGTAAGTACCTTTCCTTTCCTTTCCTTATCTCCTAAGAAATCTTTTGTTAAAAAACAATAGGCATTGATCATACTACACACTGATCTTGCCAAAAGCCAAGAAGTGATTCTTCTTAGTGTTTAGCTCTCATGGGAAACCTGGGATGCTCTCTGTGTGAGGCACCTCTGCACCTCTGTGAGCTGCAGCACGTGATCTGCACATGCACATTATTGCGCTGACATAACTTTGGGTGTGGTAACACCAAAGGCTACCGCAAAGCTAAATGTGTACTGAATCTGGAAATACGACATCAGTCTTGGTGCAGCTGCATGTGCAACAGCATTGGATGGTGCACGGAGGTGCCACATTATAGGAGGAGATTTAGATATTCTCGCCTGGTGGTCTATCAGGCCATTGATGATATAGAAGTTACTACTAGTTGTAACGTAAGAGTGCAACTGATTCAGCACAAAGAGAGAATAGCCACAGCAGCCATGCTGCCACTGTTGTGCATCATTGGGGAGACGAGGTAAATATCAAGCCACACACCAAAACTCAAAGGGATTAATGTTCAGTCAATGATCCAGAATTGCCACAACATTTCTTAACCCACATGCAGCCATACCTGTGTGTGTTTCTGGACTTAAAATGTCTGGTGTGGCTGAATGTGTATTAGCATAACTACATCAGCTTTGAACAATACACATTATTTCTCTCCCTAACCACACCATCTGGTGACCTATACTAGGATATCACAATAGGAAGAGAGTTACCATGTTTGTGTAATTTAAAATAATTATGTAACATTGTAAATTTTTTATTATACTTATTGTTGTCTTTCTCTGGTTCATGAATGGGATACTATATTATTACAATGAGGATGGAATTCACACAATGTGCAAAAGATTAAACATACAATGATGACAGTAGATGAGATAGAGTTACAGTTTTCTCCAGGGAGTGTTTGTTTCCCCAGGTGAAAATGAAACATGCAACACCATGGAATTATTAAGTTGCTCTTCACCTGACACACTTACACCTAATGCAAACATGACTGCAAGGGGTGCATTGTGCAGAAACTCCAAACATGATGCAAATGTTACAACAGTTATTTAACCAAAGCTTCAATGATTTACAGAACAAGTTTAAGGAAGAGCAAAAACAAACACTCGAACAAAGTACTGATGTAAATTTAATGATTTTTCAAAACTACAAAACAAAAAATTTAATAATCTTAATTATCAAAATAAAACACTTATGCAAAGAATCAATGAAAAATTTAATGCTTTTACAATACAAGTGACAGATACACAAAAGGAATTACTTGAACTACAAAAGTAAACTCTTAATGCTTTCAAAAGCGACATAGCACAACACTTTAATGACTTGGCAAAAGATTTGTGTGCTGATTTTTCAAATGAATTATCAGATAGAGCACTTGCCCGCGAAAGGCAAAGGTCCCAAGTTCGAGTCTCGGTCGGGCTCACAGTTTTAATCTGCCAGGAAGTTTCTTAATTATCAGATAGGCTGCAAGTATGGGTAAAGATCTTAAAACACATTTTCTCACTCATTTGTCACAAGACATAAATAATGTATGCCAAAAAGTGTCATCAGTAGGCAAGTCACAAATATAGTTCATGAAAAAGATGAAGGTGATATCTGAAGCTCAGACAAAAATGTAGCAGGAGCAGCCACAATTATGCCAGAATATATATAAACTTGCAGGTTCTGTTGACAGGTTGGAAACAGTATACAAAGGTCTACCTCAACAGGTGCAAGACCTGTCATGGCAACTAAGTAGCATAAGTTTAAATACTCAGTTCATGAGAAAGAAGCAAGAAAGGATAGATAAAGATATTAAGTAAATAAAGGATAGAGCTGAAGATGGCATCCTAAATCAAGGCAGTACCCTGGTGCAGAAGATAGTTCACAAACACGATGATGTAGATGTGATCGAGGAAGCAATGAAGGTACATAAGGCAGAACTAAGAGCAGAAATAGATCAGAGGCTTAAAGCAGTGGAGGAAAAATCATGGACCAACATTGTCCTTTTCAAATGAAAGGGTACATTCAGCCTCAAGCTATCAGGTGTCAACCAACAGGATAGGTAATCTGAGCATCTATCAACACTTGAACCCTAACCTGTCAGGTGAAATATATCACAACTATACCATGCAGCAGGCACTGCCGACTTCTGTCCCTATTGCATTGCACAGAGCTATTTAGAATACAATCTGATACAGCAAAACAATTCCACACTGGCAACAGATAGTGCTGCCTTGTTCATGGATAAAGGCTTATTACGACACAGGCAGTCTCCAATTTTTTCTGCCAAACTAAGCGAACAAACCTAGTCGTGTTCATAGGGAACTTTCTGAAATGTTCTGCTGTGGAATTGGACTAAAGCACAGAAGATACACATTGTGGTAAGTCATGTTCTGCTGTGGAATTGGACTAAAGCACAGAAGATACACATTGTGGTAAGTCATACACAGAGTGATGTCTCTCTGTGGGCCAATGACATGGCAGAGAAATGTCTCACCTACAAATTGTTTGAAAGTGCATGGCTAGACAATTTCTGGTTCATCACAGTACAAGAGAGATTGAGGTGCAAAGTGTTTAATGTGGCACCATTCAGCAGTAAACACTGGAAGGCTCAAAAATCCTTTGAGAAGAATCTAAATTAAACCTGTTACTGGACAAACCCAATATCACATGTAGATGTCCTAGAAATTTTGAAAAACCAACTACCAGCTAACATAAATGAGAAATCACCACTCCTGAGCACAATATAGAGAATTTCCTGTCAGCTCTCAATTCCGTTGATCTTACCTATGAAGAGAGACCTGCACAAAGTAAGAGTAGAATGGCAGACTCCACACGAACTAACAAACAACACAGCAGGAATGGCAATAACAACTAAAACAGTTGGCAGCCATATCCCCCTCACAGCAAAACCAACAGGAACGAACTGGTAACCAAAAGGGACTAAAATTCAAGCATGGATTAAAAATAACCAAGGACAGAATTTCAACTGGTCAGGAGTTAATGGCCAGAGAGGTTATAGTTAGCAAGCATACACTGCATCACCAACCACGGGCAATGACCCAAATAGCAACTGGGAAGCACAGAACACAAACAGGTGACTTAAAAATCTGCCACCACCTGACTATAATCAGTACAATCAAAATTACATTTCAAATAGCAGCCAGGGACAGCGAAATTTTGAATCAAGGCCTATGCAAGATACTACCTCGTGAAATCAGGTGCATAATGTGCACATAGGTGAGGTTACCGCTAACAAGGACATCACTGATCAGGGTAATTCAGAAAACTCAAACCGATCTCGATAGGCCCCCTTTCAATGGCCAGTAACAGGGAAGGGGGCATTGAACTAGCTAGAAGCTGTTTTCTTAGACATGATAACTGTGGTGATATAAAAAATGAACTGTGTCAGGAAGATATTACCAACTGTGCAAATGAAAATGAAGACATAGAACAGACAGTAATCAATGCCCAAATACTTGGTTTAAGGGTAGCCATAGTATGGGACACTGGAGCTACCAGGAATATAATGTCACAGGGTCCTTTTGACATACCAAGGCTTCCAGTCCATAATTGTAAAATCCAACCAGCTGTAAGAAGTAAACCTAAAGGCATAAAATTGCAGGCATCAATTCCTATTCAAATTGATAGGTTCTCTTTACAATGCATTTTTCTTGTGGTTGAAAGGCTAGTACTAAACTACCTTACTGTCAATGACACCTTCAGGAAGTACCAAGCACAAACTGACATTGGTAAGGGGATGTCATTTCATTGTGAACAACTAACAATATTCGGTAGATCTAATTACATGGAACGCCAAAGAAAGCAAACTAAAACACACTGCTGACATTCAAATACAATTCTTCTATCTTACCAACACGTTTGTAAAAACACAGGAAATTTAGCAGTCACAGGAAGAGGAAATAGGCACTGAGATTGGGCTTGCGAAAGTAAGTGAGTCAGCATGTCTTACAGAAGAATAAAAGGAAGGACTGCAGGGGCTTTGAATATGTTACATCAATGTTTTTGAATGATGCCCTAGCACTTCAAAGGTTACAAACACAAAATGAAGGTGTACCCAAACAAAACCTTGTGCCTGTCATCTTATCCCATTCCATGGGCCAAGAAGAAGGCTGTGAAGAAAGAGACCAACTGGGAAATAATACAACCATCCTTATCTCCATACTGTAGTCCCATTTTGGCTGTAAGCAAATCAGATGGTAGTGTCTGCCTCATGCTTGATGCATGAGGAATAATAAAAATTATTGTGCCTGTCAGGATGCGGCCTGACAACCTGCATGAACAAGTTCCAAAATTTCATAATGTTAAGTACCTCACCATAACAGATCTTCAAGTAAGTACGTTACCTCTGTATCTAGGGGCAGAAGCTATGAGTTCTGTGTTCTTCCTTTTGGTTTAAGTGTCAGTGCACTTGTATTTATTTCTGCTTTAGATTGAGTCTTAGGATCTGAACTGTTATGAAAAATCACTGTGTATGTTGATGATTTACTGATTGTTACCTCCACATGGTCAGAGCACTTAAGACTCTTGGCTAAAGTCTTGTGTGGGTTTTCAGAACCCAGAGTTACAGCAACCCTTATGAAGTTACATTTCGGTAAGGATAGTGTTAAATTCCTTGGACATACAATATCACCTCACAGCATATTTCCGCCCCCTAAGAAGCTCAATGCTATCAATCATTGACCTGTACCTCGAAGAAAGAAACAATTGAAGGGATATCTTGGATTAGTATCTTTGTTCAGATAATTTGCACCACAGCAGCTTTTAAACAGTGATGTTCTGTTGAATCTTCTACTGAAGAACCATCTCTGGTTATGGACCTAGAAATGCCATAATTGATTCTGACAACACTGAAGAAGCTCTATGGAATGCCAACATTCTTCATCATCCTGCCATGACCCAGAATTTTTGTCTGCATATTGATGCATCCTCCCACGGGGATTATTGTTTATTCCAAATCACTGACATGAATGGGACGCTTCTGCCCAAGTAGTAGGATCCCTTCTGAAGCTGAAGGAGCATATTCCGTGACCAAATTGAAAGCTCTTACGGTAATATGTGTGTTAAAAAAGCTCAAATATTACCTGTGAGGAAAGTGTGCCAAGGTGTATTGCAACCATAAGTCTCTCTCTTTCCTTCTCACTTGTAAACTCTTACACAGGAGGATGACTTGGTGGTATTTGTATGTACAGGAATTTGATATTGAGAATTTGTATATCAAAGGTAATCAAAATGTAATTGCTGATGCCTTATTGAGGTTCCACAAGGTCTAGACAAATTCGTGGAGAACAATTCAGAAATCAAGGTTTTATTGATGAAAGATAAAGCACAATGGCCATACTATGTTAAGACATGTAAAAGCAGAGAGCAAATACAGCAGAAAGACCCTAGGTGGTAAAAGGTAAAGCTAAAACTGCTGCAGAACAATGATGACACGCTGAAAAAATGTTTTGTGATTTATCAAGGTGTACTGTTTCACCAACACCAGCCAGAGCAGGGCCAGTGCTGTGTTTATTTACCAGAGGATCACATTAACAACTTTATATTGCATACTCACAATGTTTGGGGACACTATGGCATCTTGAACAGCCTTACTTATTGTTACTATTCAAATTTAAAGTGAAAATTTCTGCAGGTAATATGGAAATGTGTTGTGTGTCAGAAGGCTAAGCACACAAATAAGTCAAAACTAATTGAACTACACTCAATACTGCCTAAAATACCCTTAGAGATAGTTTCCTCAGATGTGGCTGGATCATATCCACAAGGGGAAGGAGGTGTATGATATGTTGTTGCTCTATACAATGTTTTCTCCATGTGTGTCAGATTGTATGCTGAGCCGCCAGTGACTGCAAGCTCTGTCATCAGAAGAATTACAACGGATTATCTACCCAGTGCAGGCAAGCCGGAAATACTGATGACAGACAATGCGCCATACTTTACAGGCAACCATTGGAAAGAATTCATGAACACTCGCAACATTAAACATATACCTGTATCCAGGTTTCAGCTAGAAGAAAGTCCCATAGAAAGGACATTTAAGGAATTTAACAGATTTATCTGGAGTTACACCCCTCACAAACATGTGAGGTGGATCAAATATGTCAGTCCAGTCCAGCAAGTTGTTAACAGTATTCCACATAGCTCAACCGGCTTCACATCTATGGAATTGCTGTTTAACAAAAGACAAGTAGACGATTGGGTAAAACCTCTACCCGATGTCCCAAGGAAGGAAATATTGCATGAGGAGAAAACAAGTAAGGCACTAATTAGCACTGAAGAAAAGGCAGAATACATCAAATAATTGTATGATAAGAAATTTGGATGCACTGTAGAGTACAATGTAAGACAACAAGTACTCCTCAGGACTCATTAAAAATTGACAAAGTATGGTAAGTTGAATTGCAAGTGGCAACTGCTGTACAAAGGGCCATTTGTTATATCAAAAATCCATCACCCAGGAGCCTATAAGTTAGTAAACTTAAACAGTGGTAAGGAAAAAGGGCTCTACCTCACACATAGATTTATGAGAATTTGTGCACTAAACAGAATTTAACACTGATCAAGCATGGTTTTAAGTAATGTATATAAGTGTATACAAGAGATGACATAATGTTCACTTGAATATACATATTACGATTGATATTTAATATTAAAGAAAGATTTCATTTTGCCTATTTAATGTTTGTTGCTTTATTAAGATGTAATCTTTGGTTAAGTAAGACTTTCATTGTATGTTATTGAGCCAGAGAAGCTCAGACAACATTACCCTCGCTAAGTGTGAGAAATTATTTAAACTGACACTGTATTGTTTAAACACTCAGTAATCAAGTGACAGAGACACAGTGCATAGAAGTGGTGAAATGGAGTGAGGACAGAACTGTGCACAGGCACTAGCTAGCTTTAAGGTTGACAACCTCCACACGTGCACACAGCACAGCATAAACTGACGGATCACTGTCAGATGATGATCACAGTTTAGGAAAGAAATGTCAGACAATCTACACTTGGAGAAAACTTTATAATATGAGCTGACTATTAAGGAAATAAAACATCTATACTACAGATTAAGAAATTAGGAAGAACTAAGCTAAGGAATATATAGGATGATTACAATTAAAATTAAACTTTCAAAATGCTGTAGAAATAACACCACTGGTCAGAATGACGTCAATTGCAACGGAATATTATCAGAGAAGGGGGAAAGCATATGGCAGGAGAAAAAATAGTGTGAAAATTGATCAACAGATGGTGCAGTATGTGTCAGAATATGTAAATGAAAACACCTATCATGCGCATGACCCAATGCAGTTTGTATAAACACTCCAGGTACAAGGCTTTTCCTCCTTTCGCATCTGCAACATTCGCCATGACTGTCTCAATGCAGGATTGTGCTCTGCTTGTAAAGCTGTATTACAAGAATGATGACTGTGCACATGTTGCACTGTAGAAGTTCTGGGCACTGAAGGGTTTGAAAAATGGTGCTGGTCTGATGACTGCCCTAGGTCTGGAGAAAATGATTCAGAAATTCGAAAAGACAGGTTCTTTTGGTGTGCAACCTTTAGAGGGAGGAAATGAATTAATTTGATGTCAGTGGACGAAGTGGCCACAGCAATGCAGGAGGAGACGAGTGGTGGTGTGCAAACATGTAGTACATGGAGAATTTCCCGAAAATTGGACATATCCATGGGCACAGAGCATAAAACCCTACAAATCATCCTTCTTTGCTACCCGTTCAAAATTACCGATGTGCACAAGTTGCTTCCTGTTGACATGCCAGCAAGAGAGACTATTGCTTTAGAATTCCTTGCTTGCAAGGAAGTGGACAATGACTGGCCATGGAAGATTTTGTGGACGGACGAAGCCCACTTCCATCTGACAGGAGATGTCAACACACAGAATTGTCGAATATGGGCAACGGAAAATCCACACGCAAGTCAGACAGTACTACTTCATCCTGAAAAGGTCACTGTGTGGTGTGGGTTTACAGGATCATTTATCGTAGGGCCATATTTTTTTGAAGAGAGAGGTGCTTCCGGTCCTGTTAACTGTACCATCACTGGTAAGCGCTATGAGTTTCTTTCATGCAACCACATCATTCCAGCTCTCCAACAGCATGGATGGGATCATTTTTATGCAACATGGCACACCTCCACATATTGCAAATCCAGTTAAACAGCTGCTGAAGTGCTATTTTGGAAATGCTAGAATTATCAGCCACCATTTGCCTAAAGCCTGGCTGTCCCAGTCACCTGATCTCAATCCGTGTGACTTCTGGCTGTGGGGCTATCTGAAAGATGTTGTGTTCAGTGTTGTCATTTCAAACTTAGCTGCATTAAAGGCACGCATTGCACAACACGTTCTGAACATGAACAGAAACACTTAGATCAGTTGTGGAGCATGCTGTTTCTTGATTTCAATTTGTTGCAGAAAATGGTGGACAGCATACTGAACATGTTTTGCGCCAGTCACACGGAAATTAATAATCCAATTTGATTTTGATAGATGCTTTTTATGCAATTTTTGGCCCCAGGACAATTAAAAACTGATGTTATTGATGCTTTTTATGTAGTTTTTGGCCTCAGGACGATTAAAAACTGATGTGAGTGATTCTTTTTATGTGGTTTTTGACCTCGTGACAATTAAAAACTGATTTTTCCCATCCGACATGGTATTTCCTTGTCGTGGTGGTTGGTTGGTTGGTTTGGGGAAGGAGACCAGACAGCGTTGTCATCGGTCTCATCGGATTAGGGAAGGATGGGGAAGGAAGTCGGCCGTGCCCTTTCAGAGGAACCATCCCGGCATTTGCCTGGAGTGATTTAGGGAAATCACGGAAAACCTAAATCAGGATGGCCGGACGCGGGATTGAACCGTTGTCCTTCCGAATGCGAGTCCAGTGTGTAACCACTGCGCCACCTCGCTCGGTGTCGTGGTGGATGGGCTTATGTAACTAACAGTATTACACCTGTACACCTATGCACACTGAGTAGTACAGTTTGTTTAGCATCAAACGTACACCGTAGGTGTTACTGTTTGATTCACTTATCATTTGTAGTCGACCACCATGAAATTATGATGCTTACAGCACCATCTATTGCTACATTTTGTAACATTATTTTTCTTCTGCCGTACATTTTCCCCCTTCTCTGATAATATTTCATTGGAATTTGAAGTCATTCTGACGAGTGGTGTTATTTCAACAGTGGTTTGAAAGTTTAACTTTAATTATCATCACCCTGTATCTACAGAGGACAAAGTAAACACTTATCATTTGTAGTCGACCACCATGAAATTATGATGCTTACAGCACCATCTATTGCTACATTTTGTAACATTATTTTTCTTCTGCCGTACATTTTCCCCCTTCTCTGATAATATTTCATTGGAATTTGAAGTCATTCTGACGAGTGGTGTTATTTCAACAGTGGTTTGAAAGTTTAACTTTAATTATCATCACCCTGTATCTACAGAGGACAAAGTAAACACCATCTACAGAAAACTAGCTACACACTATGATACTATGTACAAGCAATTTACATTTATACATGTGGCTATTTACATGCTACACAAAAATGAATATCTACATGAGGAATGAAGGTATATAAACTAAGTCTTGAATATACCACAAGAGACAGGATTGTGCCCTGCCTACAACAACACTTTTCTTTCCAGGTAAGAAGATGTAAGGCAAAATGACAATATCAGTACAAACATGTGCACTGTTACAAGAAAACTGATAAGGAATGAACTGCATATTGATAGAAATGGAATAGATGAACACCGAAAGTGTGATGCATTAGCAGCCAGCGAGCAACTATCCTCTTACTTTTAAGTTATTATTTATGTGTTCTTCCTGCAAACAATGCAAAGTCATGTCCTGATTAAAATAGGGAAAACAATAGTTAGTTGTTTGGTACTAAAGCAAAAGGGGCCAAAACGAAAATGAATAATTATATGTATAAAAATTTATGTGAGTGTGATGATGTGAATGTAAGTATCAAAAAGCTAGAGTGTGCCAGAAGTATGAAAAGGTTGAATTTAGGTCATGTGCTACCACACGAAAAGGGATCACACTGACAAGAGTGCCAAGCAAGAGTTATTACAGCACATTTTCACATTTGTCTCAACATTATTTTACACTTGTTCATTGGGAAAATTCTCATAGAGATATATTCATGCACAACAGGATATGCAGTTGGATACAGTCGATGATGACTTATAACACAGTATTGTACTGTCAGAATGTATCAGTAGATAGTAAACATCAAGTAAGTGGATTAACATGAGTAGATAGTCATGAAGTGATGTAGTCAATAGTTCTCTCGGGATGAACTAAGGATTGCAGTAGTAGAGTAAAAAAGAATGCTTCTTCCTGTCCATAACATTTCCTGCAGACCAGTAGACACAACCTGGTAAACTTGACAGAGACATAGCTAAATGTAGTTGTATAGGCTTATTGCATTTTAAGGTTATGAAGCTTTCTTTCCTCAGCAGCTGTAACGATGAACGTGCAAATAGTTCATCCATACTGGAAAAGAAGATTGAAAAAACTGACAATCTCTGTAATGACCTGTGTAATGTTAAAGTAAGATGAGGCTATGAGTACAGATAGTTCACAAATGAACATTCAAAAGGGTAATGCCTGAGAGCAAAATGTCATAAAAATGATAATGAGGAAACCGAAAAATGTTATGTACATAAAAATTACAAGAAATGTATGTAATATTAACTGCCTTCTATGAATTATTTGTGTACACCATTTATGTAAATTTTTGTACCATATTTCTGTAAAGAAGAAATGTAAATGCCTTATTAAAATTTATATGTACAGAGGAAGAAATACGCAAACCCAGCATGTCAATATATTTTAAAATGTAAATACTTAGGTTATCATAACAATGATGGAATGTACAAACTATGAGTATCACTCAATGTAAAGCTGAATATGTTTTCCAGGACTGTATATGTGAACTAATAAATGTAAATGTGCTATGAACATTTTGTGAAGGTTTGAAACCCTTAATTCCTTGTGTTCCCTTAACGAAATGTGTGCCAGTGCTGAGCCATAATGAACATTTATATCCTCAGTGGACTGAGTATCAAAAAGACATTCTACCACAGAGAAGGTATGGAAATGAATAAAGGCATTGGAGACTTAACTTGAACCCACTCAGGTGACATAGGGATGCTGATAGTGTGAGCCTGATTCAACCATGGAAAGATGCAGATTATGACAAGAACAAATGCCTGGGCTGTAAATGATGAACCTCCTTGCCACAGCATTGATGGTTCCACTATACACAAGCCTCAGCACACCACATTGCAGCAATGAGATGAACACTTTTATTAACTTTTGGTAAATAAGTGAAACTGTAGCACACTCATGGACCGTGTAACTTAACTGCAATGTTAACAAACTCAAGTGCATGTGAAGCATACCTCATGTGAGGTGCGCACACTGAAACAATGCCACAATAGCATTAGTTAGATTCCCATAATCAAACTACAGACTCTGAATTCAAATGTGCCTGTTGTTGCAATCCTTGAAAATTTTTGTAAATAGTAGTAGCAATAATTTGTAAAGTGTGCATTAAACAAAATTATGTATATATGTTGGGTAATGACGCAGTCTGGGGCAAACAAGGTAACTTTGGCCACAAATAAAGGTCTCAGTACTCTGACAGACCATGAGTTTAAAGTACAAATATGGTGCAACCACTGTCACTGACATCCAGTGGCAGATCACGTCAGTATACAGTGCTTGGGGGGGGGGGGGGGGCTGTTGTGTAGGTCCTTTAAGTGACCTATACATACAAATATTTGTAATGATTGTTATTCACACCGTCCTCATGAAGCAAAGATATTGTAGGAAGGCATGATTGTATCTGAGGAAGTTGACAGGAACCTGGAAGCTATACTTTCAATTTTTTATGCATCTCAATTGTTTTCTTCGCTGATCTTGAGGTCTGTTGGTCTTTTGAGCTGATGTGATAAAGACATATGTACTAGCACTCTCCCAATATTGTGTTAATCAAACATTATAACATGCAGAAGCCCCAAGTTCTCATTCTCCTGTTGAGTTATGTCCTAAGCTCCACTTCCCAATGTGATGAGGACCTCTTTTGAGAACAAGTCAACACGGAGAATAGCAGATGCAGCCATGCCAGCATTGTTGCACATCACTGGGGAGATGAGGTAAATATGAAGCTGCACACCAAAACTCACAGGAATTAAACTTGAATCAGTGTTGCAGAATTGCCACAACATTTCTTAACCCACATGCATCCACACCTGTATGCATTTATGGGCTTACAATTTCTGGTGTGGCTAAATGTGTATTAGCATAACTACGTCAGCTCTGAACTATTCACATTACCTCTCTCCCTAACCAATACAACACTTAGCTTTTGGCAAAAGACTTCTTTACAAAAGGATACACACACAAATTCACACAAGCAAGCACACATGAAAGCCATTTCCAGCAGCAGCCATTCTGGCCAAGTTGCCTGGGATGGTGGTATTGTGTGTTTGAGGTTGCTTGTTTGTGTGAATATGTGTATGTTTTCTTTTCTGACTTAGTCTTTGACCAAAAGCTAAATGTTTAACAGCATTTTCAATGGCCTGTTTGCAAGTCAACACATCACCTTATAGTAAGTAGCAATCGATCCTTTTCTTACTGCTGCAACAACAATGTGAAAGGGAAAGTTGCTACTCACCATATAGCGGAGATGCTGAGTTGCAGATAGGCACAACAAAAAGACTCTTACAATTAAAGCTTTCGGCCATTAAGGCCTTCATCAACAACAGACAACAGACACACACACACACACACACACACACACACACACACACACACATGTGTGCACGCACGCATACACAACTCTTTCACACAACTGCAGTCTCAGGCAACTGAAACCACACTCTTGCAAGCAGCAGCACCAGTGCATGATGGGAGTGGCAACTGGGTGGGGGTATGGAGGAGACTGGGGTGGGGAGGGGGAGGGATAGTAGGGTGAGGTGGCAGATGAAGTGCTGTAGATTAGAAGGAGGGCAGGGGAGAGGTGTTGCGGGGAGGGGGGGGGGTTGCGAAAAAGGAGAGAAGTAAAAAGACTGGGTGCCGTAGTGGAATGAGGGCTGTGTATTGCTGGAATGTGAACAGGGAAGGGTCCAGGTGGGTGAGGCAGTGACTAACGAAGGCTGAGACCAGGAGGGTTACAGGGAGGTAGGATGTACTGCAGGGAAAGTTCCCACCTGCGCACTTCAGAAAAGCTGGTGTTGGTGGGAAGTATACATATGGCACAAGCTGAGAAGAAGTCATTGAAATGAAGGATGTCATGGTTGGCAGGGTGGTCCACTTGTTTCTTGGCCACTGTTTGTCAGTGGCCATTCATGCGGACAGACAGCTAGTTGTTGTCATGCCCACATAGAATGCAACACAGTGGTTGTAGCTTAGCTTGCAGATCCCATGACATCACAGGACATTTATCATTTCAGGGCACAATGAGAGGCAGTCAAAATCCTGGCAGAGAATGTAATTCAGTTGATCCAGTCCTGGGTGATACTGTGTTATGAGAGGAATGCTCCTCTGTGGCTGGACGTGTGACTTTGGGAGGTGGTGGGAGACTTGGAAAGATAAGGCATGGGAGGTTTGTTTTTGTACAATGTTCGGAGGATAATTACAGTCTGTGAAGGCTTCAGTGAGACCCTGGGTGTATTTTGAGAGGGACCACTCATCACTGTAGATGCAACAACCATGGGTGGCTAGGCCATATGGAAGTGACTTCTTAGTATGGAATGGGTGGCAGCTGTCAAAGTGGAGGTATCACTAGTGGTTAGTGGGTATGATGTGGACAGAGGTACTGACATAGCCATCTTTGAGGTGGAGGTCAATGTCTAGGAAGGTGGCTTGTTGGGCCCATAGCCGTACCCCGGATTTGTTTGTGGCTAATGCCTTCAAAGGAGAAGTAATAGTTGGTGAGGATATAGTTGGTCATGCCAACTAGGAAGAAGGTTGTTGGTTTAAGGTCCATCGGGCATTGGGAAAGGTAGTGTCCAATAGTGGTAATGTCATAGGCATTAGCGATGTTAGTGTAAAGGGAGGTGGCATCAATAGTGATGAGCAGGGCACTGTGTGGTAAAGGAACAGGAAATATGGAGAGTCAGTGGAAGAAATGGTTGGTATCTTTTATAGAGGAAGGTAGGTTCCAGGTAATAGACTGAAGGTGTTGGTCTACACAAGCAGAAATTCTCTCTGTGGGAAGACAGTAACCAGCTACAATGGGGCATCCTGGGTGGTTGGGTTTATGAACTTCAGGAAGCATGTAGAAGGTAGGAGTGTGGGGAGTGGTAGAGGTGATCAACGAGATGGACTGTGAGGACAGATTCTGGGATGGGCCTACGGATTTGCGGAGTCACTGGAGATCCTGCTGGATTTCTGGAATGGGGTCACTGTGGCGAGTTTGTAGGTGGAAGTGGAAGTATCTGACAGAGTCCTTCTGCCAGGTAATCCTTGTGGTCCAAAACAACAGTGGTGGAGCCTTAGTCTGGAGGTAGGATTATGAGCTCAGGATGCACGGAATGGCTGTGCAGCTTGAGGCACCATGTCATGGATTGTGCGGCCCCGCCTGCTGGAGTTTCGAATCCTCCCTTGGGCATGGGTGTGAGTGTGTTGTTCTTAGTATAAGTTAGTTTGAGTAGTGTGTAAGTCCAGGGACTGATGACCTCAGCAGTTTGGTCACTTGGGAATTCACACACATTTGAACATTTTTTATAAGGTCGGGATCAGTTTTTAGATGGTGGACTGCAGTCCTTTCTGCAGATGAAAGGTTAGTTTGCATGTTGAGGGATTTGGAGATGATGGCAAGGCAAGGTGTGAGGATAAGAAATTCTGGAAAGTCAACAAGGGGTGATTTGAGGGCAGTGAAGTTGGATCACAGTTGGATGGAGGAGTGAACTGAGTTAGGCAGGGTTCAACATTTCTCTTTGGTTTCCACTAGTAAGGACCAGGAGAAGGAAAGAAGGTCTTTAACAAGTCCTGTGTGATTGAATTTGGAAGTGGGGCAAAAGGTGAGGCATTTGGAAAGGACTGATATTTCTGTGGGAGTTAAGGCTTCTGGAGGAACGGTTCATGACAGTGTTATGGGTCTGTTTAGGTTCTGGATTCTGTATGGTGTTGGGAGGGAGTTTTGGAAGATGGAGTAAATGTAGTAGACAGGGTTTGTCAGCTATGCAGAGACCTGAGGGAGTTTTAGAGGTTGTTGTAGAGAGGGTGGACAATGATACTCCAAGTGGGAAGTAGGAAGTGAGTAAGGTGGAGAACCGTTTTGAGGTGGCATTGTGCATGTTGCTCTAGTTCCTGGAGGACATGATTTATGTGTGTTAAGGGTTCCAGGAATTTGGTATTGCACAGCAGGAGAATTTTGTGGATGGAGAGAAGGTGCTGAAAGGAAATTTGGGATTGGTTGGTATGGTTTTGCAGGACTATGTTGATGAGGGCTACGGATTGGTGAAATCTGAACAGGTGGAGGTCATTGTGTAAGGAGGAGTTACAGTCAGAGATGGGTAATTTGATGGTAAAGCCATTTGGGTGGATTCCATGAGCCAGTTTTAAGTTGTTAGTCATCTATTTATTAGAATCAATATTTGAACTTGCTCACTGATATTAGCAACAGTCACAAGTGTATACCATACAAGTGGACCATACTGGCCTGTTCATCACATGAAGATGGTAATCTAAATGTACTGCCACCATGCTGTACTGACAGTCATCAATGGATTGCAGGTCTCTGACATTTTCAGAATAGAGAACATTGACCACATCACCCACTTCATCACATGAAGATTATAAATAAGAAACCTGTCAATAAATTTCAAGACACGTTTCTAGCATGGTGGTAACTTGAGGACATCCTACCTGTGAAATTCTCTGAGAAAGATAGCAATCTCACATACCTTATTCTGAAATAGAACTGCTAAATCTTTTTTTCCTCGTCGTAAAATGTTATAAGTATAATATGCATGTGGACAATATGGGCCAGTATCACTCAAAACAATTATTTTTTTGCTTATTCCTGTTGCATCTTCCTGCAAGAAAAATTGGTAGTAAACATCAGAGAAATTAATTAATACAATACAGGGTTATTAAAAATGATTGAAGCGATTTCACAGCTCTACAATAACTTTATTATTTGAGATATTTTCACAATGCTTTGCACACACATACAAAAACTCAAAAAGTTTTTTTAGGCATTCACAAATGTTTGATATGTGCCCCTTTAGTGATTCGGCAGACATCAAGCCGATAATCAAGTTCCTCCCACACTCGGCGCAGCATGTCCCCATCAATGAGTTCGAAAGCATCGTTGATGCGAGCTCGCAGTTCTGGCACGTTTCTTGGTAAAGGAAGTTTAAACACTGAATCTTTCACATAACCCCACAGAAAGAAATTGCATGGGGTTAAGTCGGGAGAGCGTGGAGGCCATGACATGAATTGCTGATCATGATCTCCACCACGACTGATCTATCGGTTTTCCAATCTCATGTTTAAGAAATGCCGAACATCATAATGGAAGTGCGGTGGAGCACCATTCTGTTGAAAGATGAAGTCGGTTGTCGGTCTCCAGTTGAGGCATGAGCCAATTTTCCAGCATGTCCAGATACACGTGTCCTGTAACGTTTTTTTCACAGAAGAAAAAGGGGCCGTAAACTTTAAACTGTGAGATTGCACAAAACACGTTAACTTTTGGTGAGTTGCGAATTTGCTGCACGAATGCGTGAGGATTCTCTACTGCCCAGATTCGCACATTGTGTCTGTTCACTTCACCATTAAGAAAAAATGTTGCTTCATCACTGAAAACAAGTTTTGCACTGAACGCATCCTCTTCCATGAGCTGTTGCAACCGCGCCGAAAATTCAAAGCGTTTGACTTTGTCATCGGGTGTCAGGGCTTGTAGCAATTGTAAACGGTAAGGCTTCTGCTTTAGCCTTTTCCGTAAGATTTTCCAAACCATTGGCTGTGGTACGTTTAGCTCCCTGCTTGCTTTATTCGTCGACTTCCGTGGGCTACGCGTGAAACCTGCCCGCACGCGTTCAACCGTTTCTTCGCTCACTGCAGGCCGACCCATTGATTTCCCCTTACAGAGGCATCCAGAAGCTTTAAACTGCGCATACTATCACTGAATGGAGTTAGCAGTTGGTGGATCTTTGTTGAACTTCGTCCTGAAGTGTCGTTGCACTGTTATGACTGACTGATGTGAGTGCATTTCAAGCACGACATACGCTTTCTCGGCTCCTGTCGCCATTTTGTCTGACTGCACTCTCGAGCGCTCTGGCAGCAGAAACCTGAAGTGCGGCTTCAGCCGAACAAAACTTTATGAGTTTTCCTACGTACCTGTTGTGTGTCGTGACCATATGTCAATGAATGGAGCTACAGTGAATTTATGAAATCGCTTCAATCATTTTAAATAGCCCTGTACTTGTACTGTCTAAAGTTAATGTTATTCCATAAATCATCTTAAAAAATTAGTTAATGCTACTACTCTGATGTTTTTCTTTCCATTAAGAAACACCCATATATTATTTTGCCTGTCTCAAAATTCATACATTCATTAATACAAGTTTGACATATGTCCTATGTAATAGTGACACATTATTTATGCTACACATCTGTTTAACATTCAGTGATAGATTATCAGAAAATTGCATTTTAAGACATCTTGAGGATGCGGTTTGAAATTAGATTTTCTTCTCTGTTACTCATGTCTCAACTAATTCAGCAATAAGAAAAATGAACTGTTACATATTAGTAAACTTATTTATACCAATACTATGACATTATATGCATAAAAAATTCTGGAACATCTGTTATTTTCCTGCAACATTTAAAATACTTTATTATAATCTCGGAAAATATTGTCCATCTTACTAAACAAAAAGTAAAATTAGAATAGTGGTTGTGAAGTTACACAGTCACTAAAACAAAACCCTACAATGGATTAAGACATTTATTCAGTTATTCATTTATTCATTTACTATGGTCTGGAGATCAGTCTCCAAACATTCTCCTGTGTTTCTTATGAATACTCTTTTTCTCTCTTGGTTTTGCAAGAGGGCATTTGCTACAAGCAGTCAAAAACTGTCACAGACATACAGAAGGCTTTCTTTCCTCTCATTTCTTCCCTCCATCAATATTATCCAGTAATTCAACATCTCTTTCTCTCACCTGCTATATCATTCTAATCACTCAAAAATGTTGGACTTTCATCCCCTGTTAAACACTTTATCAGTTCTTCATGTCCGCCTCGATAGCTGAGGGGTCAGTGCGATGAAATGCCAGGCAAAGGGATCCGGGTTCGATTCCCAGTTGGGTTGGAGATTTTCTCCACTCAGGGACTGGGTGTTGTGTTGTCTTCATTACCATCATATCATCCCCATCAACACACAAGTTGCCGAAGTCACGTCAACTTGAAAGACTTGCACCAGGCAACAGGTCTAGCCAGCGGGAGGCCCTAGCCATATGACGTTTCATTTCAGTTCTTCACCATTCTCTTTTATGCAGTCTGTTTCATTATTTCAAGGTATCAATTTGGTGCCGAATCTATGTCTATTCATTAACTATAAGCCATTCAGTATATTGCTTATAGTAAGTTTCTAAGTTAACCATCTGCTATTGACACTGGTCCTAACCCCTTATGGACCATCTGTTGATGGTGTTCTTGCTGGCTTATAGTTTTCTGACCCCAAGTATCTTCATTTCAGTGCTTTTTAAAAATGAGAAAATTTCATGATTTTGAGATCAAAATTGAGATTACAACACTCAAAATTGTAGCCAATACATCATTTGCATGTCCAAAAAAAGCCAGTACTGTTAGCTGTCCCAAGTGAAAGACATATTTTTTTGTTCTCCACATTTTACATTGTTTGTCACACATACTGATGCTACAGTGTTCATCTTTGGCACACTGGTATAGAAGTTGTCATAAAGCCAGCTAAGTGTGGAAATAAGTATCCTCATTGAAAAATCATTCACCCCAAATTTCTGGGTATATCGACTTGAATAAATGATATTTTTGAGAATTTTTGGAGGTCACAACTGTTGGCATAACATATTTTATAGTAAGTCAGTATTTTGAAATTGAAGTTCTGTAGCATGAATTATAACTATGTTAAGATACTATGTTACATTTAGTTTTCCCTTTTCAACGGGAATATATATTACCAGCATACAAATGATGCCTGTTCTCTGGGGTCTGAGGTCACACTTCAATCACCCCAACAAATTGCAGGGAAGTTTGAGAAGTTCAGCCTTGCTCATGGAGTTTCAACGAAACTAAAATAATTTACATCACTTTACCCAGAACTAATCATCGTCCCCTGGTTATGAGTTCAGTGGATTACCTGAAACAGAGACTTTGAAGGTTCTATGAGAACAATGGCAGTGACTTCCTAGACTTGTGCCACAGGATTTGGAACTGTACGGTCACCTTAAATGTTGTAGGTGTGCATTACACATCAGAGGCCACTACCAGAGTGGCTGACTATGAGTGGGGTTGTTGACTATTTGTGGGGTGCAGATAAGTTCAGTTAAATTAGACAGCTCTCCTTCCAGACTATGTGGCAGCAACAGCTGTAGAAAACCTGAAAGTGTCAGTACAAGATACGCCTACTGGCAGTACTGTCAAAATCCTTGTGATTAACTCCCAAAGCATTTGCAACAAACTGGCACAGATTGAAGCACTTTTAAAAACTAGTGGAGCTCACATAATTCTATGCATAGAAAGCTGTTTAAATCCCAAAATTGATAACAGGGAAATTTATGAGGAAACTTAAGTATGCATCGAAAGGATAGGCTGGTGATAAAAGGAAGTGGGGTATTTGTCACAGAAGACAAGAATCTCAAATCTCCCAAGGTAGAAGTTGAACCTGCTTATGAGATGTTTTGGCCAATATTCAGTATCAAAGGTGGGTACAGTCTTATAATTGGATCTGTAGCAGAACTTTGAATTTCGCCGCACTACACTCATTCTCTCAGATATAAATTATACCGTCACAGCTGTATGAGCGCTCGACGGCAGAGAAAATATTTATAAGAAAATGAAGGTACAAAAATTGTAACTCTTTTTGTTTTCTACCCGCTATTGTCTCTTGAGAATGAAAGCTTAACTTCTCTTAGTCGCTAGTCTTGGTATGATTTAGACATATAAACTTATTCATTAGTCTTGGTCTGATTAAGAAAAAAAACTTACTGATGTGCAGACATATAGTATTGTGGAAGCTTGTATGAAATTTGGAGGATGGAAGCAGCCTTAAAATACATTGCATTCAATATCAAGATGGTATTCATTCATAGACATTAGTAATTCCTGGACGATGAAATTTACTGCAAGATTTTGGAGCAGCTACGACTTTTTCATGCAGAAATGAAGCAGGAGATCGTTGGACAACAAGAGTTGGACGCCGCACGAGAGAAGACATATTACCTTGGTAATGAATGAACTCTTATCTATGCCATTTCCCCCTGTTAATCACATTTTGTTATTCTCTGTTCTCTTTCAAATAATTTTTGTAGTGGAAATTGGTTTGACTCTTGCTCAGAAACGCCACAAGGACCACCCCAACAATAGCTTTCCAAATCACAAAGTCCGATAGCTTTTCTGTATTACGAAGTCCGATTTGCATTTCATACTTTCCCTTTTTCACGGTCATTACAGATTTTAAAACCCCTTTTTATTCACCATTTCTTCCCACATTTTCAACCTTTTCTTTTCTTCTCTTTTTCTTTTTTATTAACCACTACAGATCCTTCTACTAACTGTCAGACTCACCTCCAGATGTCACCAAAAACTTTAAAGAAAATCTAAGTTCACTAGCAGGTAAGTTCCTCTTCCCAAAAAAAAAAAAAAAATTACTAAATGCCATCTCTGAGATTCACCTGGAATATGTAGTTTGGATGCATAGTCATGATAGAAATATAGTGGCTCTAATGGCAACAAATAGATCTGACTGCTTCCATGACTTCCACATAGAAAAAGGTATCAGTGACCATGAAGCATTTGTAGAACAATGATTACTGAAGTACAAAAGGTAACTGAATCAAATGCAGGATATATATCTTTAGCAAACAAGATAAAGAGACAATAGTGTCATATCTTGATAAAGAATTGGAAACATGTAGGTATGGAGAGGAGGCTACAGAAGAACTGTCACTGAGATTTACAAGAAAATTTGACCACTCACTTCATAAAGATGTATCTAGTAGAACAGTCACTGTAGAGAAGCTTCTAAAGAAATAGATGTTGTTGTGGTCTTCAGTCCAGAGACTGGTTTGATGCAGCTCTCCATGCTACTATGCCCTGTGCAAGCTTCTTCATCTCCCAGTATCTACTGCAACCTATATCCTTCTGCATCTGTTTAGTGTATTCATCTCTTGGTCTCCATCTACAATTTTTACCCTCCAAGCTGCCCACCAATACTAAATTCGTGATCCCTTGAAGCCTCAGAATATGCCCTACCAACTGATCCCTTCTTCTAGTCAAGTTGTGCAACAAATTTCTCTTCTCCCCAATTCTAATAATCAATACCTCCTCATTTGTTATGCGATCAACTCATCTAATCTTCAGCATTCTTCTGTAGCACCACATTTTGAAAGCTTCTATTCTCTTCTTGTCTAAACTACTTATCGTCCACGTTTCACTTCCGTACATGGCTACACTCCATACAAATACTTTCAGAAATGACTTCCTGACACTTAAATCTATACTCAATGTTAACAGATTTTTCTTCTTCAGAAACACTTTCCTTGCCATTGCCAGTCTACATTTTATATCCTCTCTACTTCGATCATCATCAGTTATTTTGCTCCCCAAATAACAAAACTCATTTACTACTTTAAGCGTCTCATTACCTAATCTAATTTCCGCAGCATCACCTGATTTAATTCGCTTTCAAGACACTGTCCATTCCGTTCAGCTGCTCTTACAGGTTCATTTGCTGTCTCTGAGAGAATTACAATGTCATCGGCAAACCTAAAAATTTTTATTTCTTCTCCATTGATTTTAATTCCTATTCCAAATTTTTCTTTTTTTTCCTTTACTGCTTGCTCGGTATAGAGATTAAATAACATCGGGGATAAGCTACAACCCTGTCTCACTCCCTTCCCAACCACTACTTCCCTTTCATGCCCCTCCACTCTTATAAATGCCATCTGGTTTCTGTACAAATTGTAAATAGCCATTCGCTCCGTGTATTTTACCCCTGCCACCTTCAGAATTTGAGAGAGAGTATTCCAGTTAACATTGTCAAAAGCTTTCTCTAAGTCTACAAATGCTAGAAACATAGGTTTGCCTTTCCTTAATCTATTTTCTAAGATAAGTCATAGAATCAGTATTGCCTCATGCGTTCCAACAATTCTACGGAATCCAAACTGATCTTCCCTGAGGTCGGCTTCTACCAGTTTTTCCATTCGTCTGTAAAGAATTCACGTTAGTATTTTGTAGCCATGACTTATTAAACTGATAGTTTGCTAATTTTCACATCTGCCAATACCTGCTTTCTTTGGAATTGGAATTATTATATTCTTCTTGAAGTCTGAAGGTATTTCGCCTGTCTCATACGTCTTGCTCACTAGATGGTAGAGTTATTTTAGGCCTGGCTCTCCCAAGGCTGTCAGTAGTTCTATGAAATGTTGTCTACTCCTGGGGCCTTGTTTTGACTCAGGTCTTTCAGTGCTCTGTCAAACTCTTCACACAGTATCATATCTCCTATTTCATCTTCATCTACATTCTCTTCCATTTTCATAATATCGTCCTCAAGAACATCGCCCTTGTATAGATCCTCTATATACTCCTTCCACATTTCTGCTTTCCCTTCTTTGCTTAGAACTGGGTTTCCATCTGAGCTCTTGATATTGATGCAAGTGGTTCTCTTTTCTCCAAAGGTCTCTTTAATCTTCCTGTAGGCAGTATCTATCTTACCCCTAGTGATATGCGCCTCTACATCCTTACATTTGTCCTCAAAGCCATCCCTGCTTAGCAATTTTGCCCTTCCTGTTGATCTCAGTTTTGAGACTTTGTATTCCTTTTTGGCTGCTTCATTTACTGCATTTTTGTATTTTCTCCTTTCATCAATTAAATACAATATCTCTTCTGTTACCCGAGGATTTCAATCAGCCCTCATCTTTTTACCTACTTGATCCCTTGCTGCCTTCACAATTTCATCTCTTAAAGCTACCCATTCTTCTTCTACTATATTTCTTTCCCCCATTCTTGTCAATCATTCTCTAATGCTCTCCCTGAAACTCTGTACAACCTCTGGTTCTTTCAGTTTATCCAGGTCCCATCTTCTCAAAGTCCCACCTTTTTGCAGTTTCTTCAGTTTTAATCTACAGTTCATAACCAATAGATTGTGGTCAGAGTCCACATCTGCCCCTGGAAATGTCTTACAATTTAAAACCTGATTTCTAAATCTCTGTCTTACCATTATATGATCTGTCTGAGACCTTCCAGTATCTCCAGGCTTCTTCCATGTATACAACCTTCTTTCATCATTCTTGAACCAAGTGTTAGCTATGATTAAGTTATGCCTTGTGCAAAATTCTACTAGGCAGCTTCCTCTTTCATTCCTTACTCCCATTCCATATTCACCTACTACGTTTCCTTCTCTTCCCTTTTCCTACTATCAAGTTCCAGTCATCCACGACTATTAAATATTCGTCTCCCTTCACTATCTGAATAATTTCTTTTATCTCCTCATACATTTCATCACTCTCTTTGTCATTTGTGGAGCTAGTTGGCATATAAATATGTACTATTGTGGTACGCATGGGGTTCATATCCATCTTGGCCAAAATAATGCCTTCACTATGCTGTTTGAAGTAGCTTACCCGCATTCCTATTTTCCTATTCATTATTAAACCTACTCCTGCATTACCCCTATTTGATTTTGTATTCATAACCCCGTATCCACCTGACCAGAAGTCTTGTTTCTCCTTGCCACTGACCTTCACTAATTCCCACTGTATCTAACTTTAACCTATCCATTTTCCTTTTTAAATTTTAAATTTTTTTTCGTTCTCCTGATAACAACATCCTCCTGAGTAGTCTCCGCCTGGAGATCCGAATGGGGGACTATTTTACCCAAGAACACATCATCATCATTTAACTATACAGTAAAGCTGCATGCCCTTGGGAAAAATTTCAGCTGTAGTTTCCTCTTCCTTTCAGCCATTCACAGTACCATCACAGCTAGGCCATTTTGGTTAATGTTACAAGGCCCGATCAGTCAATCATCCAGACTGTTGCCCCTGCAACTACTGAAAAGGCTGCTGCCCCTCTTCTTCAGGAATCCTCTTCTTCAAGAACCATATGTATATCTGGCCTCTCAACACATACTCCTCTGTTGTGGTTGCACCTACAGTACGGCTATCTGTATCGCTGAGGCACGCAAGCCTCCCCACCAATAGCAAGGTCCACGGTTCACGAGGGGGGTGGGGGAAAAGAAACAGATACTACTGCATAATAGGTGTAAAACTAAGCAAGAGGCTAGAGAGAGCGAGATGCTGAGTAAAACGTGTATGGTTGTCAAGAGGGAAATGCTTGAGCCTTCTATGACTACTGCAGCAAAATATGATTGAAGATCTCTCACGAAACCTAAACAAATTCTGGTTATATGAAAAGGCTTTTAGTAGTATCAGAGTTAGTATCCAGTCACTCACAGGTGAGACAGGAACTGAAATTGAGGGTAGCAAAGCAAAATCAGAAATGCTTAATTCCTCTTTCAAATGTTCCTTTACAAAGGAAAATCCTAGTGCATTGCTCCAATTTAATTCTTACATTGCTGCATAGGTGAATGATATAGGTATTACACTGAGGTGACAAAAGTCATGGGATAGTGATATGCAAATATACAGATGGTGGCACTATCACATACACAAGGTATAAAGGGGCAGTGCACTGGCAGAGTTGTCATTGGTACTCAGGTGATTCATGTAAAATGGTTTCCACAGGATTATGGCCACAATAAAGCCACGTATCCAAGCTGTCAACAGGGCACTGAGCAAGTTGGTGTAAGCCGTGTTCACATGGAATGGACCGGGTCCTCTAGTCCAACTGAACCAACCACTGACTGTAAATGGTTATGTATTGCTACTTGGAGACCATTTGCAGCCATTCATGGACTTCATGTTCCCAAAAAGACAGAGAAATTTTTATGGATGACTATGCACCATGTCACTGGGCCACAACTGTTCGTGACTGGTTTAAAGAAGATTCTGGACAATTCAATGAAATAACCAACATGAGTCCCATCAAATCTTTTGAGACATAATCGAGAGGTCAGATCATTCATAACCTCCTGCATCAGCAACACTTTCACAATTATGGATGGGTATGGCTCAGTATTTCTGCAGGGGACTTCCAATGACTTGTTGAGTCCATCCACACTGAGCTGCTGCATTACACTGGGCAAATGGATGCCCGACACAATATTAGGAGGTACCCCATGAATTTTGTTGCCTCAGTGTAGTGTCAGTGGTGTCGAGAAACAAATGAAATCACTGAACATCACAAGGCCCCAAGGTCCAATGGAATCCCTAGCAGATCGCATACAGAATTTACAACAGAGTTTGATACTCTTTTAATTATAAACCACTGTCAAACAAAAACTGTGCCCACTAGCTGGAAGAAAGCATAGGTCACATCCATCCACATCTACATTTATACTCCTCAAGCCACCCAACGGTGTGTGGTGGAGGGCACTTTACGTGCCACTGTCATTACCTCCCTTTCCTGTTCCAGTCGCGTATGGTTTGAGGCAAGAACGACTGCCGGAAAGCCTCCGTGCTTGCTCAAATCTCTCTAATTTTACATTTGTGATCTCCTCGCAAGGTATAGGTAGGGGGAAGCAATATATTTGATACCTCATCCAGAAACGCACCCTCTCGAAACCTGGACAGCAAGCTACACCTTGATGCAGAGGGCCTCTCTTGCAGAATCTGCCACTTGAGTTTGCTAAACGTCTCCATAACGCTATCACGCTTACCAAATAACCAGAAATTTGTGGCTGGACTGAGGATTTTTTGGTAGGGGGGATGCATCCTGTTATGTTTATTGGTCAGTTATCACGAGATGTAGAAATAACATCAGGTGTTCCCCCAGGAAGTATTTTGGGATCCTTTCTGTTCATCTTGCATATTAATGACATGCAGAAAATATCAATAGTAACATCAGACTTTTTACAGATGATGCAGTTATCTATAATGAATATCTATCTGAAAAAAGCTGCACAAATATTAAAACAGCTCTAGCTAAGATCTCAAAGTAGCACAAAAATTGGCAACTTTCTTCAAATACTGGGAAATGTAAAATTGTGTACTTCATAAAATGAAAAATGTAATATTCTATAACCAAAACATCAACAAGTCGTAACTGAATCAGTCAACTCAAACAAATATCTGGGTGTAACAAATTGCAGGAGCATGACACGGAACAATCTCGAAAGGTCAGTAGTATAATTGTAGGTGACAGGGTTCAATTTAATGGTAAAATACTAAAGGAATGTAACTAGTCTACAAAAGAGATTGCTTACAACACACTCATGTGATACATCCTACATTATTACTCAATGCTTGTGGGACTCCTACCAAGTAAGATTAACAGACCATATGAAACATATACAGAGAAGGACAGTACAAATGGTCACATGTTTGTTTGACCCACAAGCCAAAGAGATGCTGAAGAAACTGAACTGACAGATGCTTCAAGATAGACACAAACTATCTCAAGGAAGCCCACTTACTAAGTTTCAAGAACCAGCTTCAAATGATGAATCTAGGATTATACTACAACTCTCTATGTACTGCTGCCATAGTGGTCATGAGATTAGACTAATTACAACATGCACAGAAACTTTGAAACAATTATTCTTCCCATGTTTGATATGTAAATGGAATGGGAATAAGCCGCAATGATACAATGGGACATACCCTCTGCCATGTACCTTGCAGTGCTTTTATAAATATAGATACATATATTTAGATGTAGAATACTGTATCATAATAGCTAAAATAAAGAGCACAAGAGAACAACAAAATGGAGCAGTGTTTTTGCTGACAGAATATAAGAGGAATGTTCAATAAGTAAGGCTACATTCTTTTTTTCTCAAAGCAGGATGGTTTTATTCATGATTTAAATACATCATATTGCTTACTAATTCTCTGGCTTGAAAATTCTATTTTTCAATGTAAAATTTGTTAAATTATATGTCCTTACACCACCTTAGTGTGAGAGTCTGTATGCTGTCAATATATCACTCTACTATTCTGCATGTCAGCCAAGGTCTTTCTGCATCAATAACTTCCACATCATTGTTGTTGACGCCCTCGTGGAGACCATACTACTTCTGTGGGCCAAAAAGCTGGAACTCACAAGGTGTGAGATCCAGGCTGTAGGGCAGTTGACGAAGAACAGTTCGCTGAAGTTTTGTGGTCTTGTCGAGGGTGTGCATATTTGTTTGTGGTCTTGTGTTATAGATGGAGAAGCAGAAATGTATTCATATATTTGTGGCCATGAGCATACTGTAATCACTTCTTCATTTTCCTAAGAGTCTTGCAATAGACCCTGGAGTGGTTCATTAGACCATGAGGGAGGACAGCAAATAAAATAACGCCTTCAGAGTCTCAGATGGTTATAGTCATGACTCTACAGCTATAGGTACTGTTTTGAAATTCTGCTTCATGGAAGACATTGTGTGATGTCACTCCATGTACTGCCATTTTGTTTCAGGCTCAAAGTGGTGAATCAATGTTCCACTTCCTGTGACAATGTTCGATAAGAAATCGTCACAATCGACCTAATGACAAGCAATTTAACAAAATATTCCTTTTTTCCTGTTTATGATCTACAATTAGTTTTTGATAAACACATCAAGCACAACCTTTGAATGTGCTAACTTGTGGGCATGGAAGGAAGGAGGAAGGGAGGAATATTAGTGTTTTCGCCCCATTGTCATTAGAGATGGAGCCCAAGCATGGATAAAGGAAGGAAATCAGCCTCATCCTTTCAAAGGGACCATCCCATCATTTGCCAGATTGGCCAGATGTGGGTTTGAACCATCATCCAGCCAAATGCGAACTGGTGGACAAGTGTGTCACTACTACCAACAGAGATGTCAAGTTGAGCAGAGAGTTGTATGACTGTTATTCACAGATGACCTCAAAGAAGAGTGTATGCATGTTACAAAAGCTGTGTATGGCTAGTTTATAAATGGAAGATCAGAAATTATTTTCTTCCCTTCATTCTGTTGATGACTTACCATGCTTTTATGCACTGTCCAGCACCAATAGACATTCTGTAACCACCTGTGAATATTTGAGATGGTCTGGTTTCCCACCAAAAGAAATTCAGTAACTGTTTTTTGAATGACATGCTTGCCAGGTGCTGAAGACTGGACACAATGCTGCATATATTGGGACTTACTGGAAATATATGAGATATTGCAAGAATGTTTAAGTTTATTGCAGACAGAATTGCAATGCTTTTGAACCAAAACAGGACAAGAAAAAACGTGTTTGATTAGTTATTGAATGCCCATCATAGTAGGATGACAAAGTTAATACACAGTGTATCAGAGAATCCTTTACAGAAATCAAATTGAGAGGCAGTTGAAAAGTTATGTTCATAGAATACTAATATTCATAGGGTCATAATGGAGAGAATACAAAACAAAACAAAAAAACTGTAATCAGAAGCAAAAACCATAAACAAAGAGTGACACATTTTAAAAAGCAGATGCGAGCCAAAACATGTAAGAAAGTAATGCTGTCCTCAGACTCATGGTTTTCTTGAATACCATAGCATCATACTATACTCCGTTCATCATAAGAATAAACCTGATGCAAACAAACACAAACCAATGATTGGTCAGAAGCCACAGCACACGTACACTGGTGTTATTACGCTCTTGGAAGTAGATCCTACTTATGTATGAGGTATATTATTACTAAGTTATGTTAAATGAAACTTAAAGATATTCACATGTATTAACAGTCATCAACATATTTCTTAATCACACATTAGCTATGTAGCTTTTATTTCAAAATTGTGTACAGTCACAGCTTCTGCACTGTTGTGCTCTGACTGTCATGCTGTTAATACGCAGTATGAAAATGGCTGAGGCTGCTTATTGTTCTGTAGTGAAACACATGTGTAGGACATGGTTAAAAAGGGCTGAGAAATAGGCTGTCCTTCTTGTTTTTCATAAATTTACAGAGAAATCAGCTCTGAAGTTTTTCAAGGGACTGTATCACACAGTTGAGACCCAAACTCACATTATATGTATATTGGTGTCAAGAACCATTCTGTCATAGAAGTGGTAGCATTGTGGAATGGTAATTTGCTGGTTCATTGGTTCAATTCCTGTCTAAGTCATTTTCTTTTTGTCGTTCAATTTTAAATACCCACATCTCGTAACTGTAAAATTCATTATCATGTTTTATGAATAATACACGTCTTCTTGTTTCTAATTACATATCACATGAGAAATTCCTGTTTTCATTTTAAATATAAGTTCTTAACTATCAATATTTTATGAAAGACTGTTAATGAAAGTTGCTTACATTACAAAAGATAATTCAATTTTTAAGGCAAAAATGAAACACCAAATACTCTTTATTTGGACTGTGTCCATTGTTTTATACCATAGATATACATAAGTGTCATAGAACCATGGAAAACAATTATTTTCACAACATTGAGCACACCATACAAATGCTGCATTTTTACATTTGCCACTGTGCCATTACCATATGATCCCAACGGAACTGATCTCGAGCCAGGTTAAAGGATTTACCCAGAAATAACAAGTTTGTTAAGCTGCCAGATATACTATAACTAACCCACAAAACTTTTTCACATGTCACTGCCAAACACTGCCAGAATACAGAATGGCACATTATAAAACAAGAGGAGAAAATGTGGTGTCTGGTTGGCTTCGTGGATTCTGGTGCTGATCGACTCGTTATCAACATAGCAGATGACAGTTCCAGAACTGAAAAGCATTTCGAAGGAGCTTAGAGGTTACCTGACAACTGACTATTATTAGCACCTTCATTGGCTTCAGTACTCAACAGTAAGGTGAAATACCTCCAGTCACTTTTGCATCATCATAATACGCTCAGAAAAATTACCCTGAGTCTAAATTACGATTTCCATCACTCCTGTTTGTAATTAGAACACTATGTAAGGTGAAAATGAGAGCATTTTATGCTTTCCGTCTGGTCACATAAGAAGCACACGGTAGTGCTGGAGCTTTTTCAAATATCATTTCACTCTTTTTAAAAATTTAAATAACATTCAAAGCTATATTTTTTCTTTGCATGTCTCTTTTTACATCTTAACTGCAACTGCTCACATCACTGCAGGTTAGTTGGTCCGCTAGCTGGCCATTGCTGTCTAAGTTTAATGCACCTGTAAAGCTGTTGTCCCACGTTATCGCTCGCTCTATGTGTTTGTAACAAAGCATAAAACGTATCCTTATGATCGTACTTGACTGTACTAGTCTCAGCTTGGTTTCTGCTCCATGTGAAATGACATCCAATGAGATTCAAGCAAACGTGGAAGAATATACGGAGTAATGTTTACATCAGGTTTATTCTTATGATGAACAGAATATAGGCACTGTTCTATTGGAGCTGAAAAGCCTTTGTCTTCCTTTAATGGAAGGAATTTAGCAAGTGTTTGTTCTTAATAGATTATATAGGATTTGGGCTATCATAAGAACATTTAGTATGTACAGTGTGATTATATTTAAAGTTACAGTTTTAAAATGCTGTAAAAAATGAACCACTGATGAGAGCGATGTCGAATTTTAATGGATTGCTATCAAAGAAGGCGGTACCATTATCAAAACAATAAAAATGTAACAAAACTGTTACAACTAGATGGTGCTATAAGCGGCAGAACATGCAAAATAAGAGATGCAGGGGACAGAGCTGTTCCTCAGTTTGCATCTGAGATGCTCGGCATGACTGTCTCAATGTAGGATTGCGCACTGCCGCTAAACTTCTTTTACAAGAATGGTGACTGTGTATCAGTTGCTCTGCAGAAGTTCTGGACACTCAAGGTTATGAAAAAAAGGCATTAGTCTGATGTCTGCCAAGGATCTGGAGAAAATGATTATGAAACTTGAAAAGAAAAGTTCTTCTGAAGTGCAACATGGCAGAGGGATCAAATCAATTGATCTGAAATTGGTATAAGATGTAGCCATAGCATTGCAGAAGGTGTCAACTGGTGATGTGCAAACATGCACTACACAGAGAATTGTCTGAACTTTGGACATGCCTGTGAGCACAATGTATAAAATTCTCTGAAATGTCCTGCATTGCTATCCATTCAAAATTACTTATGTTCAGGAGTTGCTTCATACTGACATGCCAGTAAGACAAATGTTTGTTCTAGAATTTATAGATAGCATGTAGGTGGACAATGAATGTCCATGGCACATTTTGCGGGTAGAAAAAGTCCATTTCCATCCCCAAGGAGATGTCAGTAGACAGCATTGCAGAATATGGCAACAGCAAGTCCACTTGTACATCAACCAGTATTGCTTTATTCTGCAAAAATAACTGTGTTGTGGGTTGATAGAATTGTTCATTGTATGACCAAATTGTTTTGAGGAGATGGGTCCTGAAGGTCCCTGTTACCATCACTGGTAGGTGTTATAAGAATCTTTCACACCACCAATGTGAGTCCAACCCTTCAACAGCAAGGATATGTGAGATTCATTTAGGAAATGCTAGAATTATCAGCCACCATTTCCCTTCAGCCTGGCCATCCCCATGACCTGATCTTAATCCATATGACTTCAGGCTGTGGGGTTATCTTCAAGAGATTGTGTTCAGTGCTGCAGTTACAGAGAAAGCTGAACTGAAGGCACATATTAAGCTACACATTCTGAACATGGCCCCTGAGACACTACGATATCTTGTGGAACATGCTGTTTCTCGATTTCAAATTATGGCAGAAAACTGTGGGTAGTGTACTGAACATGCCTTGTACCACTCTGACAGTTGCTTTTCATGTGCTTTTTAGTCTCATGATAACTAAAAAGCAATTTCATTGTAGCTTTTATGTGGTTTTTTGCCCTCAGAATAATTAAAAGGCAATGTCATTGTTGCTTTATATCTGGTTTTTGATCTCAGGATAATTAAAAACTGATTTTTCACACGCTATGTGGGATAATGTACATAAATTCTGGCCAGACTTAGAACTTTCTGATCACTCAGCCTTGGGATAATGCACATAAATTCTGTCCAAACTTAGAACTTTCTGATCACTCAGCCTTGTTTGTCCCACTGCCAAAAACTGATAAACACAATGTAAGAAAAACTTATATCAAAAGAAGCTTTGATAAAACAAATATATTCGGTGAGAAACTAACTAAAGTTAAGTGGTCTTTTGGAGATGGTGATTCAACAAATGAAAACTTAAGTACATTCTTAAACAGTTTTCTTGAAGTATTTAATGAAACTTTCCTACCAAGATCTTAATGCAATAAAACATCAAGTAAGATAAGATGGATCACACCAGGAATAAAAATTTCCAGTGAGAGGAAAAGGAAGTCACACAATCAGATGAAGTATAACAAAGATATTGATTTTGTAAAATATGTTAGGCACTACAAACCTATTTTTTAAAAAGTTGTGAAAACTTCAAAACAAATGGCAAATAATAATTTCATTCTAGGGCAATAAAATAAAACAAGGGCAGTATGGTCGATAGTTAAGTCTGAATTAGGTGTCAAAAATCACAAAGAAGACATTTCAAAAATCAAACATAAGGAAAAATCTGTTGTAAATCTAGCTCAAATATCTGAGTGCTTCAATGCGTACTTCATAAATATAGCAGTCATTTTGATATAGAAAATTATGAAAGTAAATAGTTTTGAGTTGAAAGGCAATATCAGTAAATGTCTTAAAAAATTCACTACACAGTCTCAACAAAATTGGTTGAAAATGTTATACTCTTCTTAAAAGACAAAGACTCTGCAGGTTTGGATGGGATACCCACCAAGGTAATTAAAAAAGTTTACAACATAATAGTTCACCCTCTCTCATGATAAACAAATCATTTGAGGAAGGTTATTTCCCTGATCTCTTGAAATATGTGGAAGTAAAACCACTGTTTAAAAAAGGTTCAAAAGATGATATGGGAAATTATCACCTCATTTCTATACCCCCTGTCACCTCAAAAATATTTGAAAAAATTGCTGCTTCACAGATACAAAGCTTCATCGCACAGTGTGATATCATTTCAAATAACCAATTTGGCTTCCAAAAAGTCAAAAACACATTGGATGTGATAAATGAGTTAATCAAAAAAATTATTTCATCATTAGATAGGAAAGCTAAAATCGCAGGAGTATTCTCTGATCTTACAAAAGCATTTGACTCTGTAAATCATGGTCTACTGCTTTTCAAGCACAATAGGTATGGAATAAGGGATACTGCTTTGAAATGGTTTGAATCATATCTCAAGGAAACAAAGGGTAATAATCACATCAAATGTAGTAGATTACTTCTAAGAGTGGAAAACTGTGTCACAAGATGATCCTCAAGGCTCAATTCTTGGACCAAATTTATTCCTGTTCTATGTAAATGACTCTTCTCTCAATATAAATACTCATTTAACCTTTTTTGCAGATGAAATTTCTGCCCTAGCTGAAAATGAAAATTCTCACAACATACCACAAAGTGTCATGAATACATTAAGTAAGTTAGAAATATGATTCAGTCTAAATGGAAGGCTTAAACATTTCAAAAGGCCACATGATGAGTTTTAAAACCAAACAGTCAAAAACTGAAGAAATCTGTATTACTTACAGTAATCAAAAAATGGAGGAACTTGATGAAGTCAGATTTCTAGGAATAAACATAGACAGAATTTTGAGTTGGAATTTTCATGTAGAATATCTAGCAAATAAATTAAACAGCCTTGCATTTGCAGTGGAAATCTTAGCCTGTGCCACTCATTTGGACACCAGGAAAATAGCACACTACAGCTACTTTGAATCTGTTACTTGATATGGCATAATTTTTTGAGGAAACTTGGGAAATGTTACACAAATTTTATAGTTGCAAAAAAGAATCATTCATATTCATGTGCACTGCACAGTCGAGGGCATCATATCAACCATTATTCAAAGACGTAAAAATATTAACTGTCCCCTCTTTATATATCTTTGAGTGATCCTTTTCCTACAGAGCAGAGCTGATCTATTAAAAAATATTAACACTCATACAACATAAGGCATAAAGAAAATTTTATGCTCACCCCACATTACTTAAAATTGTGTGCTCCAACTCCTCAGTATAAAGCCATGAAAATTCACAACACAATAAAAGGGTGTGTGACATAATGAATATGAAGATAAATGATTTATGGAAAATCTCATATAAAGATGTGAGACAAATACTAACAAAGAGATAGAGGGGCTGGCCAGTACTTACCTCAGCTCAGTACAGCCGATGCATACACAAAAAAGAACAGAAAATTTATGTTCCTAGCTTTTGGAACTTTGTTCCTTCGTCAGGGAGGAGAGAGGGGAAAAAAGGGAAGAAGAGAAAGTGGATTCAGTTACTCACAACCCAGGTTATGAAGCAACAGGGAAAGGTAAACAGGGAGGGTAGCAAGGATGGAGGCATAGTTGTCAGAGAGAAGCCAAAGATATTCTACTGTAAGTACTGTGCCAGCTTCAAACCAAAGAGGATATATACAGAAGTAAAGAGGTATATAGTATAAAGATAAACACAACTATATAGGATGAAAACATGCATGAATGGCTAAAGAGGAAAGGGAAAAAGGAGAAGACTGAAAAGTAAATGGGAGTGAGGTTGGTTAACGTAGGTTCAGCCCAGGGGGATGGTGGGCTGAAAGGATGTGTTGGAGTGCAAGTTCACATCTCCGCAGTGCCGAGGGACTGGTGTTGGGTGGGAGAACCAAATGGCACATATGGTGTAGCAGGTTCCTAGGTCCCTAGAACTGTGCTGGAGAGCATGCTCTGCTACTGGGTATTGGACATCTCATGGATGGACAGTTCGTCTGTTCCCGTTCATGCGCTCAGCTAGTTTAGTTGTCGTCATACCGACGTAAAAGGCTGTGCAGTGCGGGCATGTCAGCTGATAAATGACATGTGTTGTTTCACATGTGGCCCTGCCTTGAATTGTGTATGTTTTACCAGTAGCGGGGCTGGAGTTGGTGGTTGTGGGGGGATGCATGGGGCAGGTTTTGCAGCGGGGTCGGTTACAGGGGTAGGAACCGCTGGGTAGAGAAGGTGGTCTGAGAATATTGTAGGGTTTTACAAGGATGTTACGGAGGTTATGGGGGCGACAAAAGGCAACTCTGGGTGGTTTGGGGAGAATATTGTCAAGGGATGATCTCATTTCAGGGCTTGACTTGAGATAGTCATATCCCTGGCGGAGTAATTTGTTGATTTATTCGAGGCCAGGATAATACTGGGTGACAAGGGGGATGCTTCTGTGTGGTCTGGAGGTACAAACACTGTTGTTGGATGGGGAGGAATGTATTGCTCGGGAGATCGTTTGTGGACAAGGTCTGCAGCATAGTTGTGGGAGGGGACAGCACTGGTCAGGTTATTGGTGTAATTGTTGAGGGATTCGTCACTGGAGCAAATATGTTTCCCACAAATACCTAGGCTGTAGGGAAGGGAGTGTTTGATGTGGAATGGATGGCAGCTATCAATGTGAAGGTACTGTTGTTTGTTTGTGGGTTTGCTGTGGACAGAGGTGTGGATGTGAGCTTCAACAAGATGAAGGTCAAAATCCAGGAAGGTGGCTTGGGTTTTGGAGAAGGAGCACGTGAAATTCAGGTTCGAAAAGGAATTGAGGTTATGGAGGAAATTAAGGAGTGTTTCTTCACCATGAGTCCAGACCACAAAGATGTCATATATAAACCTATACCAGGCCAGGGAAAGCAGCTGTTGGGTTTTCAGGAAAGCCTCCTCCATGCGGCCCATGAAGAGGTTGGCATAGGACAGAGCCATCCTGGTTCCCATGGCTGTTCCCCTGATTTGTTTGTAGGTCTAGCCTTCAGAAGTGAAGTAATTATGGGTGAGGATGAAGTTGGTAAGTTTGATAAGGAACGAGGTTTTTGGAAGATCTTTGGGTGGGCGTTGGGAGAGGTAGTGTTCAAGGACAGAGAGACCATTGGAATGTGGGATGTTTGTGTAAAGGGATGTAGCATCTATGGTGACAAGAAAGGTTTCAGGTGGTAGGGGAGTGGGAATGGATTTGAGGCATTCTAGGAAGTGGTTTGTGTCTTTGATGTAGATATCAAAGACACAAACAAGTATGTGCTTGTCATTGCAAATGTATAACTTGTTTCATTTCATATCCCTCAACATTTCTCATTCATGATAGGATACATCTGTTCTACGTACTAAGCAACAGATGAGAACTTTCATACTTGCAAGGAGTTCATCTTTCAAATTCCTTTTTGAATACTTCCAACACAATCATGATGGGTCCTTTACATATGTTTCTGGTGCAGGTCAAAGCTGCATTTTCTGATTACAGATATCTTTTGTATATTGCAGTAAAAAATGTTTTCTTTCTGCATTCCATGTAGCCCCTTTCAATCATTCTCTTCGGTACAAGAAAGATATTAGCATTTATGGTCATTTGACCATTGGACAGTCTACCATATGGACTATGTAGTAAGAAGCACAGCTGGTGTAGAGGAACAACTGAAAGATTTGAAAGCAAATAAATCATCAGGTCCTGACGCAATCCCAGTTCAATTTTATAAAGCATACTCTAAGGCACTTGCCCCTTACCTAGCTTGGATTCATCATGGATCTCTCACACAGCACAAAGTGACAAGCAACGGGAAAAAAGCATAGGTCACTCCAGTATATAAGAAGGGTAAAAGAAAGAACCCACTAAGTTACAGACCAATATCCCTAACTCCTGTTTGCTACAGAATCCTTGAAAATATTCTCAGTTTGAATATAATAAACTTTCTTGAGACTGAAAAGTCTATGTCTGCAAATCAGCATGGTTTTAGAAAGCATTGCTCGTGCAAAACTCACCTTGCTCTTTTGTCCCATGATATACAGAGAACTATTGGATTAAGGGAAACAGGCAGAGTCCATATTTCTAGATTTCCCAAAAGTATTTGACGTGGTGTCCCATTACAGGCTGGTAATGAAGGTATGAGCATATGGAATAAGTACACCAATGTGCGAGTGACTCAAAGACTTCTTAAATAATAGCATCCAGTATGTTGTCCTTCACGGCGAGTGTTCATCAGAGAGAAGGGTATTGTCAGGAGTGCCTCAGTGGAGTGTGATAGGATCACTGTTTTTCTCTATATGCATAGATGATTTGGTGGATAGAGTGGTAATCAATCTGCATTTGTTTGCTGATGGTGCCATGGTGTAAGGTAAGGTGTTGAAGTTGAGTGACTTTAGGAAGATATAAGACGACATAGACAAAATTTCTAGTTGGTGTGACGAATGGCAGCTACTCCTAAGTGTGGAAAAATGTAAGTTAATACAGATGAATAGAAAGATGAAAACTGTAATGTTTGGATACAACATTACTAGTGTCCTGCTTGACACAGAGAAGTAGATTAAATATCTGGGAATAATGTTGCAAAGCAATACGAGGTGGAACGAGCATGTGAGAACTATGGTAGGGAAGGCGAATGGTTGACCTCAGTTTATTGGAATAATTTTAGGAAAGAATGGTTCACTTGTAAAGGAGACTACATTCACAATGCTGGTGTTACCTATTCTTGAGTACTGCTCAAGTGTTTGGGACCTGTACCAGGTCAGATTGAAGGAAGACATTGAAGCAATTCAGAGGCGGGCTGCTAGACTTGTTACCGGTAGGTTTGAACATGTGTTATGGAGGTGCTGAAGGAAGTCAAATGGGAATCCCTGTAGTGTTTCAAGAAACACTATCGAGAAAATTTAGAGAACGGGCATTTGAAGTTGATTGCAGAACATTTCTACTGCTGCCAACACACATTGCACGTAATGGCCACGAAGATAAGATACGAGAAATTAGGACTCATACAGAGGCATACAGACAGTCGTTTATCCTTCACTCTATTTGCAAGTGGAACAGGAAGGGAAATAACAAGTACTGCTACAAGGTTCCCTCCGTCAAGCTGCTGCTTTTGAATTGTCACCATTGTACATTACGGTTGTGAGCTCAGTCACACAGATTTCTTTTAAGTCTGAGTCCAGTTTATTAATCCATCTCTGAAGATGTTCCAGTATCCTTACAACTTTCATTCTTCTAACAGCCCATAACCTGATTTCTAGAACATTAAGTCTTCATCTTTTCCCAGACTGCTGTCCCCCGAACACCCTCACTAGGAATAAATATGTTAATCATTAGAACAACAAAGCATATTGTGTGGAAGAGTTATTTTATTTAATACTTTTCTTTCCATCTCTTCTTCTTCTCCTCCAAGACTCTGTTCTTCATCTTCTTCCTCCTCCTCTTCCTCAAAATCTTCCTCTTCATCTTCAGGTACTGGAACAGCTTTGACACGCAAGATGCCTGAAATCACAAGCATATTTATTATAAAGCATACAAGACATACTGTTACCTACATTGTGTACTTACTTTGTAGGAACTGTTAATTAGAGGCCACCTTATACACAAAGTGGCAGATATGAAGCTAAAATTTTAATTTAATCCAGCAGATCAGAAATATTGTACAAGAATGGACAAAACATAATTGCAAAGATTTATATAAGTATGATTTATGGCAACATAAAAAAATAAAAATAAATATATAAATTGAATAGGTGAGGGTAGAACTTGTGCTCTGGGGGCTCTGTACTAACTTAATTATGAATATAGAGAATTCATCCATCCTTCTTGAGAATCGAGAATCTTGATGATTTCTGCCTTTTATCAACACTGCCATTGATAAGATATTGCTCCCAGGAATTCCAAGATTTTCGAGGAAATTTTAAGGTTGAAGTTGGATAACAAATGACAAAAGAATTTTTTTCCTGGCATATAATTACAAATTAATGGTTTTCTGATTCTTTCTTTACTCCTACTGTGAAACCTCACTTATTACCAAATTTCATGATTCCAGAACAGATAGCAAAATGATCCTATAAGGGTTCTCTTTTTACCATATGAGGTATGGAACCCTGAAAAGAAAGGACAAAAGAAAAGGACTTAGCTAATGTGAGTGGTACACGAGGCTATTACAAATGATTCAGTCATTTTCAAAGCTCTATATTTTCCAGTATAATACATGTACAAATATGACCTATGCATGACTAGAACAACACACTGACCAAATTTGCATTTTGCCCTCTGCAAATGTTTTGACGAATTCCCCTCTGGGCACACAAGCTTTAGTTATGTTTGCTCCATACCTGATGTAGCAACGTCCTGTCTATGGGGCATTCTCTGTTCTTTTCCAGTGTTCTTGGCAGTGAGAGTACGTAAACAGGTTCTTAATGTGCCACCGAGGAAAAAGTCACAAGGCGTTAGGTCAGAGGGGGCGTTAGGACAGCCACATCATATTTACCACTACATCCACTCCAGAGATGTGGAAGTTCATTGTTAAGTTAGCAATGCACATCGATTCTCCGATGAGGGAGTTTTAAATATAACAACCATCGAAAAATCTTCCACACAGTTTGCTACAGTATTCCAAGTTTGTGGCCTGGTGGAATGTTGATTTTTTTGGACTTCACATGAAACTTTCCCTCGCCCTCTCCATGGTTGCATCTGACATGCTTGGATGGCTGGCACTAGAATGTTTACAGAGACAACCAGTGTTCATAAATTGTCAATACCAATGCACAATGCTCTGTTTACATGGCAGTTCTTTTCCATAATTCCTTCTGAATGCACGCTGTACTATTGTAATCTATAAACATCTCACATATTCCAACACACAAACTCTTTTCCTGCTTTGTAGCCATTTTGTCAGGGTATAATAACAGCATCTGGTGGGCATAATGCGAACTTGGTCAGTTTACAGTTCTATTCATGCATCAGTCGTATTTATACACATAATACTTTGAAAATGATTGAACCAATTTATAGTAGCCCTGTATTTTAGTCCAATGACACAAAAGATCTGGAGGGTAATACATTGAACAAATTAAAAATGTGTAGAGTTACTCTGATGGAACAAAATAACAAAACTGTTCCTCTTCTCCATTTCAAATACTAGATCTTTCACTTAGCCCAATCTCAATCTAACAACCTTTTCCATAACTTTCTAAGGTCTCATTTTGCTTGTCAGTTCTAGCTTAATTGTTTTAATGTAAATTGATACATAAAAAAATCTACTCAATAAGTGGCAGCAGGGGAACACACATACAAAAGGATTTAACTTTTACATGCTTTTGAGCCAGTGGCTCCTTCTTCTGGCAGGAGAGTTGAAGGGGGCAGAAGAGGGGTGAAGCAAAGATACTGGAGAGTTTTAGGGAAAAGGGGTACAGTTTAGAAAAATCACCCAGAACCCTGGTGGAGACTTAACCGGATGGAATGAGAAGGAAAGAGTCTTTCCTACCAGACTAAATTGAATAGAGAAAGTTTCCGTTGTTTCTGTGTGCAACACAGTCATGCACATATTACTAAACTCTTTCATACCATCAACAACATTAGAAACTCTTCATAAATGTCTTACCTAAAAGTAACTTTAACATATTACAGAAATGCATACTTGAGTGACAGTGAAATGTCTCCCTTTTGCTCATTCATAAGTGTCCTAGATAAATGCAACATATTTTATGATTTGAGTCTTAGCATTTCTTAGTGCATACAGAGATGAACATAATCATAATGTATACACATATGTATCTGTAATAACTAATAAGAACAAACATGAATAAAAATTCATATACATATTGTGCTCTAGAAGAAGAGCAATTTTAGCAAGCTTCCTAGGCTACCTCATAACCTTCAAACATATGAATAAGCTGGAAAAATTACGTGGTTCTCCTGTTCTCTCTCTTTTTTTTTTCAGGTCTTATCATCTTTTACCCCCAGTTCCGACCCTCCTTTGGAGGAAGTTTCTGGTAACTTAGCCTAGGCTTGGGCAGCTTAGCCTTCCCTTTAAGTGCCCCTTCCTGCAGCTTCATCACTTTTACATTTGCTATTTTAACCTGGCACCATATTTCACTCAATCTTTTAACAAAATTACGCACAATGGATATAGGAAGTGGTTTACATAATTCAAAAGGATAAGCCATCTTCTGACCATAAATGAGCTTGTATGGCAACAATCCAGTAGTTCAGTGTACCTTTGAGCTATTAGCTACTGCTACACCAGTTACTGAGGTTGATTGTAATGCCTAGGTTGACCTTTGTTATCCTTTGTGTAACAATGTCACCAATATAAATATTAAAAAGTTTTAATAAATTATGAGTAAAGAACTGGCAGTTGACAGCACAATGTAGGGAGACAGGTGTGTGTGTGTGTGTGTGTGTGTGTGTGTGTGTGTGTGTGTGTGTGTGTGTGTGTGTGTGTGCGAGCGTTTTTCCTGCAACTAGAAAAAGGAAGTGCATTCCGAAATCCAGCGAAACTCTGTATCTTTCATTTGCGTGCCTACTAGTGATACAGTGCTTTTTCCTTTCAGAGAGTCATCTCCTCTTTTCCTAAATAATTCGTAATTTTCAGCCAGAGCTTTCCATACATTACTATTAAACTGTGAGCCAGGGTTGCTGACGTACCTACAAGAGGTGACATGCCTAGTACTCCTGAAATGTGTATACAAAAAGTAAACATTTATGAGGGGGTTTAGGTGGGTTGATTGGAAGAGGTTAAAAAGAAAGAGCAGATCACTCAGACCCCTGGATTCAGTGGACATGAGGATGAGTTTACCATTTACCAATGGATTTTCTGATTTTTCACCCATACAATGATTCTACAGTTTTTTCTTCAAAATTTTATTATTCTTTTCACCAACTGTTTCACAAAATTTACAAATCTTCCTTTAGGTAGTTCATACACTGTCAAAATATCTGACTTTTATGTTTCCAAACACACCAATGTTGGACAACACTGATAGAACTCCAATTTATTTTCATCGGCTTCCTTCTAAATGGTCCACATGTGGCAATTCACACGATGGGCTAGCTTATTTTGGTACATTCCACAAAAAATAAATTATTGTGAAATAAGATGCAGATGGCATTCAGTATCTTGCTTGTAGTGAATCATATTATTTGTACCAGTAATACTATTGGGCCACAAACAAAACATGTAGAGATACAGTCTTCAGTTTTTTATTTCTGTATGTTCACCTATTTGTCTCTATAAGTGGTAGTGGGCAGACGTATTACAAATTCCCGGCACAGTAATACTGCTCAAAAATTTGTATTCTAACTGGACATTAAAGAAGTGTTACAAAAGCTATTAGCAAGACGAAGTTCATTTATAACCGCATCTGTTCATCATTTCGCCCCCGCCGAGAATCCTGCATCAAGAGGTAGTATAATTTGCTGGAGCAGGGGAGGAGCGATCTGGAACCAGTATTGTAACACCAATCTCTATGTACAATAGTGGTAACTGGAAAAGGAAGTATGTAAATTTATGAATGTTAATCTAATAATGTAATAAATTCAATTCAAAGGTCTGTTGATATTAGTGTCAGTTAAAGTTCACTCAGGATATGTGTACCTTCCAATTTCTTTCAATTATTCTTTCCAATTTTTTTAAAATTATTTAAGCAGCAATTTTTCCAAGAAAATTACTTTGGAGAGCACTACATATGGCAAACATAAACCCTTCCTTGACTAAAATAATACAACAGATGTATAAAGATATCATTTGCCAAGTGAAAGTTGGTAATAAACTTTCACAGAAATTTAGAACAAGGAAAGGCCTTCTACAGGGCTGTCCCATGTCACCATCATTATTTAAAATCTATATAGATATTAGCCTTAGAACATGATCTCGTAAATGTAATAGTATGGGATTAGAAATAAGAGATGGAGTTTACCTACATCATTTATTATTTGCTGATGATCAAGTAGTCGTAGCACAAGATGGGGAGGATGCTAACTATATGTGCAATCAACTAGCAGTAGCACACAAAACTTGGGGTTTGAAGATTAATTACCAAAAAACAGAATACTTGACTAATGATTCAGATGAGCTATACACTGAAGGAAAGAAAATCAAAAAGATAAATACTTTCTGTTATTTGGGATCCATTTTAGAAATCGAGGGAAAATCAGAGTCAGAAATCAATAAAAGAATTAGTAGCGGACGGAGGGTCATTGGGATGCTTAACTCAGTCTTATGGAGCAGGAATGTAATGAGCAGAACTAAAAAATTAATATACAAATCCATATTAGAGAGTGTGGTTCTGTATGGAACGGAGACCTGGACAATTAACATGAAGCACATTAAAAAATTACAAGCTCTAGAGATGGACTTTTGGAGAAGATCGGCAAGAATCTCCAGGAAAGAAAAGATAAGGAACACCGGAGTAATAAGGAGAATGGAAATAAAAGAGAGAATATATGATGTAATGGATAGGAAGAAATTACAGTGGTACGGGCATGTACGACGAATGGAGGAAGCCAGAATACCAAAATTGATACTGGAGTGGGAACGGGAGGGGAGAAGAAGAAGAGGATGACCTGTGACCACCTGGCTCCAAAATGTACAGCACACAATGAGGAGAATGGGTGCAGAGGAAGTGGACACGCAAGATCGAAACACCTGGAGAAATATTTTGAGAGTATAGTTTAAGAACATTTATCGTTTGTATTGTAATTTCCAAGTAAATTATTATGTTGGAGATAAGCCTCTGTAATGAGGGAAAGCTAAAAAAAAGCAATTTTTAATCAGTTTCCATTATATATTATATTTTATGCATGCCCTCCTATTCTGTGCCACTATTCATGCTGTAAGTGTATCTTTTTATTCATTCCTTTTCCTATCTTCAATCTCAATCTGTCTTCTCTTTGTTACTCTCTCTTTGTCTTAGTTTCTCTCTTTGCGACATTAAAAAATATTGATATGACATTATAAACGCTAGTCCAGGCCTTATTGGGAAGGGAGAAGGATGCAGACAATAGCTGCAACAGTCATGCGCTTCTCCTGACACCCATAACAGGAAACTAACTAGTATGTTCTAAATGCATTGCAGTCACTGACATTCAAATGACAATAACATAGGAAAATGTCTCTATCATTTCTACAATTGGCTTCTATAATGCAAAAAATAATATTTTCTTGGAAACACTGAAGAATTTTCTAAAACAGACTAAATCAAGAAACACAGTAGTTGTTACAGTGCCTCACAGACATGATCTTATTTATTGCTCATATGTAAATAAGGAATTTTTAAGAACAAACAGTGAAATGGAGAAATTGTGTTCTGAATATTCATATTACACTACACTGGATACATGTAAGCTGCATCATACAACACATACCAAGCACAAGATGCACTTAAAACTAAGAACTGAAAAAGTCTGTGTGTCATCATGTAAACGAAATACTTTAAGGGAGGCTTCAATGGAATAAAACTAACTATTAGTTTCTTGGGCATCCTCCATGCAACAAAGAGGAGAGTAAAATGAAGAAAGGAAAATAAGAAAGAAAATGCAACACTACTAATGATCTGAATTCAAACTAAAGATATGTGATACTTTGAATGTCACACAACTACCAAGCTAAGCATGAACCTATCTCAAAATTTAACACAATAATGTACAATCTCTGTATAATAAGGTCAATGGAATAACATATTACTAACAGGTGAGCTATATATTATCACAGTATTATACATTTCTGAGCACAGGCTTAACCCCAAATTAATTCAACATAAAAAATAAATTAATATTGTCTTCCTACAACTGCAGAAATGATAGCCAGCAGAGTGGCCTCGTGATTTACATAGAAGAAAATATATATTTTACTACCTTACATGGTTGGTTGATTCGGGGGAGGGGATCGAACAATGAGGTCATCGGTCCCCTACCCTACATAACCTGAATGAATGTTGAAAAGGACTGTGAGGTTGCAGCTATAAAAATCTCAAAATTCGACTTTGTTATCACCACAGTTTACTGATCACCATACAAAAATTTTGAAATTTTCTTAAATGAATTGGGATAATTTCTAAACAAGGGTTATAAAATTGAATGTCATTTGACAATTTGTGGAGACTTCTATACTGATTTTCTTATGAAAAACAGAAATAGATTAAAGGCTGTAGCAAATACTGTTGTCTGAATAGCAGAGACTTGAAAAACAGATTTATATTACTCTCTAGTCAAGAAAAGTTTATACAGCGTATCACTAAAAATTTTCAATGCAAATTTTTGTGACCATCTAGCTCAAATAGCAAGTTTGAGAGTAAAAGACAGTATTGGGAACATATCTTTAAGAGCCACATATAGATGCTATAGTCAAGATAACAAACTACTTCAGCAGCTTATTAAACAAAGAAAAACATCACAGGTTTATAAAATTAATGACCTAAATGAGAAATTTAATATCTTCACTGAGACTATCTTGGAATGTAAAATTGAAGGCACGAGATATGAGGAAAAGTAGCAAGTAGATGGTTGGATCAAGTGAAAAAGAGTACCAGCCTACATCCTCACATCATATTAAGAAGAGCTTAAGATCTCTGTGGATGGAGACATCTAGTTGAAGACTCAATTATTTAAGAAACGAATGAAGAAATGGGATCATGGTACTCAGCAATGAGTTAATTGACTAGTGACAAAGATCATTGATACACTTACATTTAAGCATTATTTTCAAATTGCATTTCCACAGAAAACTGTAACCATAACAGACAATTCTGCAACAAAAAGCTGTATCACAAGGATTGTGCCAGAAGAAGAGACTAACCCATAAAATGTGTAACCTGAAAAATTCCTCACCAGAATCACACATTTATTATAAAACACACAATAATATATTAAGAAAACAAATAAAAGCAGCAAGAATAATGCATAATGATAAATACATTTATAATTCATGAGATAAAGTAAAGGTCATGTAGAGTGCTATATATAAAAAAGAAACTGTTGAAAACCATTATGTAAAAATATGGCATTAAAAGAAAAAAAGAAAAAGTGACAAACCCCTTAGAAGTAGCCAACACATTTAACAACTCTTTCACAGGAGTTGCAGATTATATGATAAAATCAAACATATAATACGACAAAATCAAACATAAATAAGAATACCCAATCCACAAAACAAAAATACGCATATGTATTAGGTCAATGTACATCAGCCTGTCACATGAGATGAAGTACCATAACCAAGGAAAGAACTAAAGATCTCCAACTCTGCAGGCACTGAAGGTGCCCATACAACAATCTTAAAGGACAGTGTTCTAAACCTAGTTGAAATACTTATGCATGTAATTTGAGCACTTCCTTTTCTTAATGTACTGAAAGCATTTAAGGTAATTCTAATTTATAAAACAGGTGAGAGAGCTAATGTAAAAAAAACTACATGCCCATTACATTTTTCTCCTGCATTAAAAAAAATTAGAAGTTATGGATGACTAAATTATTGAATCTGTAAATAAAAACAAAAGCCTATGCAATGGACAGCACAGATGGGCAATTTCATCTCGTATCTACCAGGTCAAGAGTGAATGTGCCACACCAATATTTCAAAGTTCGCTGAAAAAAATATATTTTGGAGTTCCACATGATACCTCTCCAAAACTACAACATTTTGATTTTTTGCAGAGTTGTTAAAACACTTCACACCTCTCTAAATGAGAGTATTTGTGAAAATGTTGTAATTGAAAGGAAAATTGAAAAAATTGCAATAAAGAAACCAAAAGTGATAGAGATCTGAATTTATTTTCAATAAATATTTCATTCCCAATACTATGACACATGATTAATGCATGCACACTTCTGGGGTTTCTTTCTTTTTGGACAAGTAAACTATGAATATTTGTAACTTTTTGCAAATTTCAAAATTATGTTTTGAAAATATGAATAGCCACAGGATACTAACTGTCTTGAGAAATGATAAAGCGGAAGGTTGCTAATTGTTGGCTCTGATATTAAAGCATGAAATTCTTAAACTGTCAACATATTTGAACATAAAGATGAAAGAATCTGAAATTTTTTGGTTATTTAAAAATTATTTTCTTCAAAACCCCCATCCTAAATGTTCTAAAAATTCCTTGGTACATTAGTCAGTCATTGCACTGAGGGAATGTACAATCAGAGTAGGCAATATTTTCCTGTACAAACTGTGAGAATACTCTCAAGGCCAGAAAATCATGGACACTTAAATATTTCAACTGATTGCTGATTTTAAGTAAATGATAAGTAAAACTGGTATTTCTGAATCGAAATAATTACTTTATGCTACGTGAGTGGGAAAACAATTCATAAACACCAAAAAAAGTTTTGCATCACTTGGTTCAGAGAGTTCCGGAACCTGTACAAAAAATTGGAGTAGAGATCAACATAAAAATCATTCCTACCCTGTAGTGCCTCGAGAATTTTGATGTAAATTCTAGAGACGCTCGGCCTTCCACTGTCTCAAACACCTGATATTTTAAGTATGAATGTGGATGAGGGGAAGTGTATCTATTGTGCCACCCGTTTCTGTGTGCAGGTCAGAAGTTTGTTATGAGAAGACTGTAAGTGTGGTGGTTCAATGATGCTGACAAGTGTTTGCCGCCAGCATCATAGAAACAGAGATGAAAGCACATATGCAGTATTCTTTGATGTGTTAGTGAAAGTGATTATTGTAGAAAAAGAGAAGCAAACAATTGACTGTAGACTTTTACTTAAGCTGGCCGGTGTGGCCGTGCAGTTCTGGGCACTTCAGTCTGGAACCACGTGACCGCTGCGGTCACAGGTTCGAATCCTGCCTCAGGCATGGATGTGTGTGATGTCCTTAGGTTAGTTAGGTTTAAGTAGTTCTAAGTTCTAGGGGACTGATGACCACAGATGTTAAGTCCCATAGTGCTCAGAGCCATTTTTGAACTTTTACTTACTTCACGTCTTAGCTCTGAACGAGACAAGATGCATGTGACGTCTGTAAATTATTTGTTTGTAAAACCAGGCAGATGTGATTATATTTAATAGAATCTAATAGTTAATAACGCAGTTAACTTGCAAGAGTTTGAATATTTATGTGAAACTCATGGAAATGAAAACATACCAGAACTGAACCCAAAGTACTATGCGAGAACCAAATTATTTCAAGAGCAGAGAGAGAGAGTCTTTTTTAATTCCTCTAACCAGCATTATTTCTTCAGTGAAGAAGTTGTGGAGATCAATGCAGCCACATATCCAGAGAAGAGGATTGGCTAAAAGCTTCAAGTAAGTCACCTGAAGTGAGAGAGGTGCCAAGTTCACAATCCAGTTTTGCACCACCACTTCTCCTGTTGCCAAAACCATTAGAACCCTTCTTACTGCTCATGAAAACCATACATTGCATGTTGTACCACCATACAGTGAGACCTTCAGAGGTGTGGTCCAGATTGTTGTACACACCAGTACCTCTAATACCCAGTAGCACGTACTCTTAAACTGATGTAGGCCTGTATTCATCGTGGCATACGGCCCAAAAGTTCATCAAGACACTGTTGTCCAGATTCTCCAACTCCTCAATAGCAATTGGGCATAGATCCCTCAGAGTAGTTGGTGGATCACGTTGTCCATAAACAGCCCTTTTCAATCTATCCCAGGCATGTTCGATAGGGTTCATGATTGGAGAACATGCTGACCACTCTAGTCAAGCAATGTCGTTATCCTGAAAGAAGTCATTCACAAGATGTGCATGATGGGGGTGTGAACTGTCGTCCATGAAGACGAATGCCTCGCCAGTATGCTGCCAATATGGTTGCACTATTGGTCGGAGGATGCTATTCATGTATTGTACAGCCGTTACAGCGCTTTCCATGCCCACCAGTAGCATAATACGTCAGTCCCACATAATGCCACCCCAAAACAGCAGGCAACCTCCACCTTTCTGCACTCGCTGGGCAGTGTGTCTAAGGCATTCAGCGTGACGAAGTTGCCTTAAAACACGTCTCCGACAATTGTCTGGTTGAAGGCATATGCGACACTCATTGGAGAAGAGAGCGTGATATCAATCCTGAGTGGTCCATTTGGCATGTTGTAGGGCCCATCTGTACCGCACTGCATGGTGTCGTGGTTTCAAAGATGGACCTTGCAATGGACGTTGGGAATAAAATTGTGCATCTTGTAGCCTATTGCGCACAGTTTGAGCTGTAACACAACGTCCTGTGGCTGCACGAGAAGCATTATTCAACATGGTGGCAGTGCTGTCAGCGTTCCTCCAAGCCATAATCCATAGGTAGCAATCATCCACTGCAGTAGTAGCCCTTAGGCAGCCTGAGCGAGGCATGTCATCTACAGTTCCTGTCTCTCTGTATCTCCTCCATGTCCGAACAACATCGCTTTGGTTCACTACAAGACACCTGGACACTTCCCTTGTTGAAAATGCTTCCCGGCATAAAGTAACAATGCAGATGTGATCAAACTGCAGTATTTACCATCTAGGCATGGTCAAACTACAGACAACATGAGCCATGTAACCTCCTTCCTGGTGGAATGACTGGAACAGATCAGCTGTCGGGCCATCTCCATCTAATAGGCAATGCTCACGCATGGTTTTTTACGTCTTTGGGCAGGTTTAGTGATATATCTGAACAGTCAGAGGGACTGTGTCTGTGATGCACAGTGATATCCACAGTCAATATCTATCCTGAGGAGTTCTGGGAACTGGGGTGATGCAAAACTTTTTTTGATGTGTGTATAACAAAAATGAGATATACAATACTTACACCCATTTTTCTTTTTATGACATTATTCACAAATTACTATTGTCTTCTGTAACAATTTTAATTTGTCATGACTTCCCATGAATTAAAATTGCCTACAATGTAACAATCCACAATGTACTGTTGAAAATAGTTCATTATTTTTTCATCTGCTTCTCATCGAACTTTATCAGACTACCTTTTGTGAAGAACCGTTCTTGCAATGTATGTGCCACTTTGGGATGCAACCCAGTAGTGACATGATTGAAGTCCTAACATAGGTTTCATAGCAGACCACTCTTCTCTCTTTTTTAAATGCAATTCTCTTAATGTATTTTCATTTAGAATTGAGAGTTTCATGTTTGTTTCTAATTTTATATGGTGTGTACAAATCCAGCAGCATCTCTTATACCATCAACGGCTTCATGTAGGAGATTAAATCTTGTTGCCAGTGTTGACCAAGCTCATAAAGATAAAAGCAGTTTTTAAAATGATATGCTGCACCATCAGGCACAGACACATGCTTAAGGAATGTGTGGCCTCTAGATGCTATGCCATCAGTTATCATGCTGACAGTGTAGCATGCATGTGTACTGTCATGATGACATCATCAGTGACAATAGAAAAACATTGTGATGTTCCAAGGAAGTGAGCAACACATGTTAATATTGACACCTGTGATGTGTGCCTGCGGTAACTTTGAATTTTGTTCTGCAAAGCAGCAGACTAGTTCTCAGCAAAGTCAAAATGAAGAACAAATGTGTCAGTATTCTGGGATATGGCTGATTTTACTTCTGCTATGGCCTGTCTCTGAATCCTCTGGATATGATGATGAGCTATTCCTTTCATGACCCAATGCCTAACCTCTGTAACAAACTTCTCTGGCTCTGATACCTCCTTCAACAACTCCCCTCCCTCCCACAATGCATAGTTTACACCACGGTCAGTATCCTGAAGATGTAATGCTTCAACCATCATCACTTCAGCACCAGGATATATTGCACAGTCCTGCAACCAACATTTGCCTTGTGGCTCTTGACATATACACAAATGCATCAGGTCCATCTCTGTGTACTTTTTTCCTGTGTCACTGTTTATGGCAAAACAAACAAGTTTGAAATCAGTGCAGTAAAATACATGTTCATACTTCCTTCACTGGCCGGCATTTTATGCCTTTTGCTCTGAAGATGGAGAATTTTGTCACACCTATTTTTAAATTCAGGTTCTCCTTTTTCACTAGGAGATGTGCTTCTCTTATTGATGTTGTCACGTAACTTTTTACTATTTTAACTTTTTCACCATTTTCACTAACAGAGATAACATCAGCCTGGCTAGAACTTCACCTGCTGCAATCTATGTCATGACTTAGGTAATATTCCAGAGCAACAGTAAGCATATCATCTTGCAACAGGTGCCCACAGTAAGAATCTGGACACGTGCAATTACTTTACTCTTTCTTTATTTTAAGAGCTTTTGAAATCAAATAATGTAAGGAAGTGGGATGTATTTCTGTATCTGCTACTCAGAGTAGCTACCTGATATCAGTGTCAGTAACTGTACCTTCAAAGAATCAAAAACTTCACATTCATGAATATAAACATCTGCACTGTCTCCTTCAGTTTCACATTTGGATTATGGTGATCGTTCAGGTGGGTTGTCAATAAATTTCTTCTTGTTGCGAGTGCAGCAATTCCTGCACAATCAATGTGATGCTATTACCATTACTTGAGGACTAAGATATTTCTACAATACATCTGACATATTTGCAACAACTGTGAAGTGTTCTCTGTTTTTCCTAAACGTGATCTTCTTGTGCCTTTTTTCATAGTCCATACAACTCACTTTTTCACTCTGTTTTTCCTCACTGACATTGTATCTAACAAAAAGTTTGAATCAGACACTAAACTTGATGCAGAACAGTTTATGTGCAAGTGCTCATTCATTTGTTATAAGCAGAAAAGCTCTGAAACAGTGTTGCCAATTTATATACTTTACATTAGAAATTCAGTGATGCGAAACATGCAGAATGTTGAAAAATTTGTAACACTTTACACAGAAAAGAATTGCCACCATGTTTGCACTGACTACTGACATATTAACCAAATAATGTTTTGTGTAACTCTCAAAAGTATTTGGATGGGGGTATTCAAGTAAATAATCCATAAAGAAACACAATTTTTTACCTTTTTAGTAATAAATATTGACATAATACAGATAGCTGGAGCAAAGAAGATAGTGTTTATAATTACATCAGTAGTGTCTGGTAATATGGCAAAGAAATAGCATTCTGTGACTTTCCAAATTAGAAAAAAAAAATTCTTTTTAAGTGGAAAAATTAACTTAAATCTCATATTTTCGTCTTAAATTTGTAAGTTAAAGGAAGCCCATAAGAGTGCGGATTTTAATTAAATTTTGACACACTAAGAGGGGCTTTAATGCAAAATATCTGCCAGGTCTCCAGTACTTTTTACTTATTAGTTATATTTTTTGTTCTCTACTGTTTTAAGAATTATTTAGAAAATACACATTTTTCAAAGGGTCATACCATTTACAAAAATTAAGGTAAAATGAAAATATTTTATTTCTTAAAACTTATGATATAGAGGTCTAATACATATTTTTTCCAGAGAAATTCTAGACGATAAATTGACATGACCTGTATGATTTGATTTGATTTCGTGTTCCATAGGTCCAACTGCGTTGGGTTCACAAGGACGTGGAATGAGTCAGTTTTTTACAAATACAATGTGATAATCTTATAGCATATACACACATTTATGTACATAATTATATAAAAATTTATACAATAAATCTTTTGAGCAGTAATATGGAAAAAAGACAATACAAATTTTCTTAGAATCTTTAAAGCACTACGGAAACACAGATACAGAGCACACAAAGATACAGAGCTCAAGTTAAATAACATTCTTAGTGGCATTATGTCAACTTGTATTATATAATATTAAAATTTTACAGTTTATTTATTTAAAAATTCATCTAGACTATAATAAGCTTTTTCTAGCAGAAATATTTTTAGTGCTTTCTTAAACTTACTCTTGTTATGAATCTCTGTCTTTATTTCAGGAGGAAGAGCATTGAAGAGTTTTGTTCCAGTGTAGTGGACACCCTTTTTTTGTCAAGCTCAAATTTCTATGCTTGCTGTGTATGTCATTCTTCCTCCTTGTGTTATGATCATGATAATTACTGTTTGGTTGGAATACCACTATATTTTTACAGACAGAACACATGAGAGAAAAAAAATATATTTGCATGTACTTGTGTATGTTTTAAATTTTCTAAAGCTATTTCTACATGAGTGTATCCAGTGCAGTCCATATATAACTCTTAAAGCTTGCTTCTGAGCAATGAACACTTTCCTTGCTAATGGCTGGTTGCCCCAAAAAATAATGCTGTTTTCAACAAGTGAGTGAAAATAGCCATAGTATGCCACGTTTCCAGTGTTAGGTTCAACACATGTAATGACAACCTGTACAGCATATGTAGCAGAGCTAAGCCTCTTACAGAGATCTATAATATGTGAAGACCAGTTCATTTTCTTGTCAATATGCACTCCAAGAAATTTGTTTGTTTCCATTCTTTCTATTGACTGATTAGAACATGTCACACTTATCTCTCTCTCTTTTTCTGTTTTTGTACAGAACTGAATCTAACTGGTCTTACTGGAATTTAATGAGAGACCATTCACCTTGGACCAATTAACCACATCTGAGAGTATGTGATTAATGAATTCCTCAAAATTACTATCTGTTTGACTGCTTATAAAAATTGTGGTATCATCAGCAAATAATGTAAATTTACATGGCAGACTTGTACATGATGGTAGATCATTTATAAAAATCAGGAATAATTGTGGCCCAAGAATTGAGCCCTGAGGCACTCCACATGTAATGGAACTCCATTCAGAATGTGAGGAAACATCACATACTCCACCTGGGATATTCAAGACAACTTTTTGTTTTCTGTCTTGGAGATACAACTGAAGCAAATTGCCTGCAACACCACTTATTTGTACTAATTTTGCTTTTGGCAAGAGAATCTGGTGTTCAACACAGTCAAACGCTTTAGACAAATCACAGAAGACACCAAGCGCTGGCAATTTTTCATTAAGGGTTTCTAAGACTTCATTTGCAAGTGCATAGATTGCGTCTTCTGTTGAACAGCCCTTTTCAAAGCCAAATTGTCTCTTGCTGAGAACTCCGTTCTTCATGAGATGATCAGTAATTCTTACGTGTATTTTAGAGAAAGCTGTCATCAAAGAGATAGGTCGATAGGTAGTTCAGTTTTATCACCCTTTTTGTACAGGGGCTTCACAATGGCATACTTAAGTCTACTGGGAACAACACCTTTCTCAAGCATTGAAAATATGACAGAGAATGTCCCTTATCCAAACACAAGAATATTTCAAAAAATTAATTGAAATATTATCAACACCTGCAGAATTCTTACTTTTTAGAGACAGTATGGTTTTTTGAATTTCATCTACAGTGACAGGATTAAGGTACATTTCTGAAATTGTGTTTGAATATACAGCTTGACGAAGAGTTACAGCTTCATCAACATTGGGCTTGCAACCAATCTGTTGAGTTACTGATAGGAAGCGTTTATTAAAAATCTCAGCCACACTTTTGGGGTTATCTACTAGGGTACCACCGTATCTGATTTTATTTACATCTTCTTTGGTTGTTGTATCTCTTTTTTACACTGCTCCAAATTGTTTTTATTTCATTAGAATTATCTATTTTCTTCTCATAATAAAGGGCTTTTGAATTCTGTATTAGTTTCTTTAAAATTTTACAGTATAATCTATAGTGTTCCCATTTTTCTACATCTTTAGATAATCTCATTGCAGTATAAGTTTCCCTTTTGGTTTTACGTGGCTGTTCTACAGCTTTTGTAGTCCAAGGGTTACTTACAGAATTGGAAGCAATGTTTCTGACACATTTCTTTGGAAATATTTCTTCAAAAAGAACACAGAATTCATTTATAAAACAGTTAAATTTAGTATCAAACGTTATCAAGGTTACATACTAAAGACCAATCCATTTGCTGCAACCTATGGTTGAAAGTTTCTTTTGCCTCTTCGTTCATTACTCTTATGAATTTCCATTGAGGAAATTATTTTTTCAACAAATTATCATCGTAAAGAGTTAGAATTTGTCCTTCATGATCTGATAGCCCACTTATAACTTGCCTGACAGTATAGTTCTGATGTCTACTTACGTCTAAAAATGTTATCTATCATCATAATTTGGGACTCGGTTATACTTCTTGTTGGGAAGTTTATTACCGATATCAGAGTATATAACGTCATCACAATCTCAAAGTCAATTTTATTCTTATTTTCTGTCATACAATTTATACCGAAATCACGTAAAACTACAATATCCTTTGCTTTTCCTAGTAATCCTGACAGCAGCAGGAGTTCCATTATATGCAGAAAAGTTTTTATGTCACCTCAAGGTGCCCTGTAGACAGCTAACACTATTACTGTGTAGAATTTAATTATTATTTATGTTGCACATGCCTCAAATTGTTATTCCACACAATATTTCTTAATATCTATAGCTTTGTATGCTATACTATACTTGACATAAATTGCTACTCCACCTTTGTCTTTACTTTCCCAACAGTAGTATGTTACTAAACTATAACTTACTATTGATAGCAGGGCACATTTATCACTAACATGGTGCTCAGTTAAGCACAAAATCTGGGCATTATTTAAACAATCCTTTTCATTAATGTTAATAAGAAGTTGATCTGTTTTGTTTAAGAGGCCTCTTATATTTTGATGAAAGAAAGAGATGCCTTCTTCTTGCTTTTTTATTCTATTAGTGCTGTTGTTACCAGACTGAAAATTCACAGCAGTCTGTCTTGAGGCAGGAGGGAGGAGACACTACCTACTGTTGTCCCTTCTTTTTCTTCAGGCCCGCACATAAAAAATCGTTGAGATGTGAAGGAGGCTCAGCATTTCTTCTGTCCAACCCTTTTATTTGGATTGCTTGATGAAGATTCCTTCCAGTTTGTTGCCTGTGAAATTTCTGTTTTTCCTGTAGATGTCACATCTTTTTCTTCTTCAGACGACATTAATCTTGCAGGTGAGATCACAACTTCAGCATAGGAGAGTGTTTTAGATAGACCTTGCATTTTGATTTGTATGCCAACTGACAAGTTATTTTTCTCCTTTACATTTTCAGCACCTGGATGTCCTTGTATTCCCGTTTCTAGTGCAGCGTGTGAATTGTTTCCCTGAATTATGTTACTAATACGTTCTCTAATTTGATGACACATAAATCGCTTTCCCTCATTGTTTAAGTGCATGCCATGCCTAGTATAATGACCCCTTTCATGGGAATGACATTCGAGAAAAGATGCATTAGAGTATGCTTCAGCAATTTTCTGTAGTTTCCCATTGGTGTTTTCAATTTCTATGGTGACACATGATGTAGGAATTAAGTCATATCTTGTTGATATGCTCGAGAGGATGACGTTTATGTTTTGTAAATTGTTTAGGGCTTTCACTGTTTCTCTGACAGAGTGTTTAGCGTTATTATAGTACACATCATTAGAACCTCCAATTAAGACAACAACATCATTTTTTGAGGGTATCCGATAGTTTACGGCAGTCCTTTGTTACTTCATACATAGGTGCACCTGGTTTCATGAAAGATGTTACATTAATGTTCATTTCACTAAGTGTCTTTGAAATATTTTGACCATAGCTATCAGCTAAAACTAGCACTTTTCTGTCTTTATAACTCATGTCACGGCTCTTCATGTTTCCATGGGGAAACATACTATCCCTGTTATTCAATTTTGTATAATTTCTTCGTACATGCAGAACTTTCATGGGAATATTCACAGTATCTAAGGAATAACTTGGTTTTTGCAATGTTTGAATTACAGGGTCCGGCACAAAAAACTCCCCGATTACAAAGTAACGTGCCAGGGACAGTAGAAGGTGCAGAGTGGTGGGGGGCGCGTCGCTAAGTAGCTGCCTACGTGCCATTTTCAGTGTACGCCATGGCGTGGTCTGGTGAACATCGTGCTTCGTAGTGGAAGATTTTATTCAAAATGGCGAATCGCCTATTAATACTCAACGTGCTTTTCTCCTTTGCTTTGCGCTTGGACGACGGGACCCTGTTCCCGATAAGAAAACAATTTATTCTTGGGTTGCTAACTTTCGTGAGACAGGTTCCGCATTAAAAAGGAAACCACCTGGACGACCACGGACTGCAACAGGCCCCGGAAATGTTGATGCAGTTAGAGCTTCAGTTCAACAATCTCCTCGACGATCCGCTAAAAAGCATGCAGCAGCATTACGGATATCTGATCGAAGTGTGAGAAGAATCTTGCATCGAGATCTTAAAATGCATCCTTACAAAATTGTAACTACGCAGGAACTGAGTGAACGAGACTGTGGTGTCCGTGTAAGTTTGTGCCAAGACCTTATTCGGAACATTCATCCCAACGATATTGTGATTTTTTCTGATGAAGCACACTTTCACCTTGCCGGAACAGTGAACAGCCAAAATTGCAGGTACTGGTGTGAACACAATCCCCAATAACTTCATCAACGACCACTTCATAGCCCTAAAGTAACAGTATGGTGTGCTGTTTACAATTCCGGAGTGATCGGTCCTTACTTTTTCGAAGAAAATGACAGGAATTTAACCGTCAACAGTGAACGCTATTGTGCCATGCTCCGCGACTTTCTCCAACCGCAACTAAGGGAGCTTTTTGGAGAAATAGAGAACGTGTGGTTCCAGCAAGATGGTGCTACTGCCCACACAGCGCGGCAGTCACTGGCATTGGTGAAGGAAATGTTTCCCGGACATGTGATCTCGTTGCGTGGAGACATTGGCTGGCCCCCACGATCGCCGGACTTAACGCCCTGTGATTTCTTTCTTTGGGGCTATTTAAAAGCAAAAGTTTATGAACAACGTCCACAATCTTTACGAGCCCTGAAAGAAGCAATTACACAAGAGGTTGAAGCTATTCCACCTGAAATGACTCAAAGAGTAATGAATAACTTCAGGGAAAGACTCAAACAGTGTGTCGACAGTGCAGGAAGCCATTTAAGGGATGTTTTATTTAAAAAGTAAGACCATAAGAGTATTTTCTAAAATGGCATAATATGTACTTTTATTTAGTATAAATAAAATTGTTCTACCTTATTTGGTTTTGTTTTTATTAGCTTTCCTTAAAGGGGAGGTTTTTCTGCCGGACCTTGTATCATACGGGTACACTTATCATCTGAAATCACTTATGAGCTGTTTTTTGTAGACACAGCCACTGCAAACACTTACTGGTATTGTTTCACACATGAAGGCACTTTCAGCAAAATGCAGCAGTTCTTATTTTCACTACCGGTATGGTCACTAGATATGACTGTCTCCAAATTGCGAACAAATATTTTTGCTGCAGTAAGTTCTTGTTAAAGTGCATCGGAAGTATTTTCTTCTACTCCAAGAGAAAACTTCTTGATGGCAGTTTCTCGAAGGTCATATGTTTCCATGCCACAGTCACAGGCTTTATTTATCATGCCTTCGCTCGCCAAATACGAAATGTGAGCCCACACATGTGTCACTGCACACAATCTGATACCTAAGTAAACACTTTTGTTGCAATATACACATGAGTGATTAAATATATTTCCCATTTCTACAGAACGATTTACAACCACATCTATATGCAACACCATCTTGAGATGAAATCACACTGGTTCAGAAATGATAACAGCCATATATGATGAATTAACTATATACTAAAGTAACAGGAATCAACAAGTGTATTTATTGACCTATCAAAAGCTTTTAATATGATGTATCATAAAATTTTGCTGCTAAAGCTTGAAAAGTATAGTAGCCAAGGTCTCTACAACAATTGGATCAGTTCCTTTTGAAGCAATACAAGAAAGTAGTGAGTATCAAGCATGCTAAAGCCCACAATTTAAGAAGAATAGTCAGAGTAAAATCTATTACTTACATGCAGTGTATCCCGAGCATCAGAAATAGAACCACATCTGCATCTTACATACAGTAAAGCTTCGTTTATGCTGGGGCACCATCTTGCAAACATTGTGGCATGCAACAGTACCGTATCCTACTCGGCGCACATTGTCGCATGATTCATGCAGCACAGACAACACAGTGTGTCATGTTGCAAACTGCTGCAATGTGCCGCAGCTAGCTTCCGAGCGGGGTGGGTTCTCGTGCGACATTTTTTTGTGCAGCAGCGGTAAATTCAAAAATGTGGAGTGGTAGGATGAGAAGTATTTAGCGTTCAAAGAGGACTACAGACAAGCTGAGGTTCTGTGGAGCGTATGAGAAAGTAATAATAAAAAAAAGTAGTGAAAAGAGGTGTTATATGAAATCTCACTTCAAAATACGAAATCGGTGCGAACGCTGAGAGGAAGAAGATTAAAAATCTGAGAAGTACTTTTCATTGTGAACAGACGCATGTGATGAATAAAAAAAGTGGTTCAGCGGGTAATACGAAACAAAATGGTTCACATTTTGTTGTTGTTGTGGTCTTCAGTCCAGAGACTGTTTTGATGCAGCTCTCCATGCTACTCTATCCTGTGCAAACCTCTTCATCTCCCAGTACCTACTGCAACCTACATCCTTCTGAATCTGTTTAGTGTATTCAGCTCTTGGTCTTCCTCTATGATTTTTACCCTCCACGCTGCCCTCCAGTACCAAATTGCTGATCCCTTGATGCCTCAGACTATGCCCTACCAACCGATCCCTTCTTCTAGTCAAGTTGTGCAACAAATTTCCCTTCTCTCCAATTCTATTCAATACCTACTCATTAGTTATATGATCTACCCATCTAATCTTCAGCACTCTTCTGTACCACCACATTTTGAAAGCTTATATTCTCTTCTTGTCTAAACTATTTATCATCCACGTTTCACTTCCAGACATGGCCATTGCCAGTCTACGTTTTATATGCTCTCTACTTCGACCATTATCAGTTATTTTGCTCCCAAATAGCAAAATTCATTTTCTACTTTAAGCATCTCATTTCCTAATCTAATTCCCCCGGCATCACCATATTTAATTCAACTACATTTCATTATCCCCGTTTTGCTTTTGTTGATGTTCATCTTATATCCTCATTTCAAGACTCTGTCCCTTCTGTTCAGCTGCTCTTACAGGTCCTTTGCTGTCTCTGACAGAATTAGAATGTCATCGGCAAACCTCAAAGTTTTTATTTCTTCTCCATGGGTTTTAATTTCTACTCTGAATTTTTCTTTTGTTTCCTTTACTGCTTGCTCAATATGTTGTTGTTGTTGTGGTCTTCAGTTCTGAGACTGGTTTGATGCAGCTCTCCATACTACTCTATCCTGTGCAAGTTTCTTCATCTCCCAGTACTTACTGCAACCTACATCCTTCTGAATCTGCTTAGTATATTCATGTCTTGGTCTCCCTCTACGATTTTTACCCTCCACGCTGCCCTCCAGTGGTAAATTTGTGATCCCTTGATGCCTCAGAACATGTCCTACCAACCGGTTCCTTCTTCTTGTCAAGTTGTGAAACAAACTCCTCTTCTCCCCAATTCTATTCAATACCTCCTCATTAGTTATTTGATCTACCCATCTAATTTTCAGCATTCTTCTGTAGCAACACATTTCAAAAGCTTCTATTCTCTTCTTGTCCAAATTATTTATCGTCCATGTTTCACTTCCATACATGGCTACACTCTATAAAAATACTTTCAGAAATGACTTCCTGACACTTAAATTAGACTCGATGTTAACAAATTTCTCTTCTTCAGAAACGCTTTCCTCTCTACTTCAACCATCATCAGTTATTTTGCTCCCCAAATAGCAAAACTCCTTTACATTTTAAGTGTCTCATTTCCGAATCCAATTCCCTCAGCATCATCACACGACTTAATTCGACTACATGCCATTATTCTCGTTTTGCTTTTGTTGGCTTTTGTTGATGTTCATCTTATATTCTCCTTTCAAGACACTGTCCATCCTGTTCAACTGCTCTTCCAGGTCCTTTACTGTCTCTGACAGAATTACAATGTCATCGACGAACCTCAAAGTATTTATTTCTTCTCCATGGATTTTAATACCTTCTCCAAATTTTTCAATTTTTCTTTTGTTTCCTTGACTGCTTGCTCAGTATACAGATTGAATAACATCAGGGATAGGCTACAACCCTGTCTCACTCCCTTCCCAACCACTGCTTCCCTTTCATGCCCCTCAACTCTTATAAATGCCATCTGGTTTCTGTACAAATTGTAAATAGCCTTTTGCTCCCTGCATTTTACCTCTGCCACCTTCAGAATTTGAAAGAGAGTATTCCAGTCAATATTGTCAAAAGCTCTCTCTAAGTCTACAAATGGTAGAAATGTAGGTTTGCCTTTTCTTAACCTATTTTCTAAGATAAGTCATAGGGTCAGTACTGCCTCATGTGTTCCAACATTTCTACGGAATCCAAACTGATCTTCCCCGAGGTTGGCTTCTGCCAGTTTTTCCATTTGTCTGCAAAGAATTTGTGTTAGTATTTTGAAGCCGTGGCTTATTAAACTGATAGTTCGGTAATTTTCACATCTGTCAACATCTGGTTTAATTGGGATTGGAATTATTATATTCTTTTTTAAGTCTGAGGGTATTTCGCCTGTCTCATACATCTTGCTCACTAGATGGTAGAGTTTTTTTAGGCCTGGCTCTCCCAGGGCTGTCAGTAGTTCTAATGGAATGTTGTCTACTCCCAGGGCCTTGTTTTGATTTAGGTCTTTCAGTGCTCTGTCAAACTCTTCACGCAGTATCACATCTCCTATTTCATCTTCATCTACATTCTTCAGTTTTAATCTACAGTTCATAACCAATAGATTGTGGTCAGAGTCCCCATCTGCCCCCGGAAATGTCTTACAATTTAGAACCTGGTTCCTGAATCTGTCTTACCATTATATAATCTATCTGAGACCTTCCGGTATCTCCAGGCTTCTTCCACGTATACAACCTTCTTTTATGATTCTTGAACCAAGTGTTAGCTATGATTGAGTTATGCTCTGTGCAAAATTCTACCAGGAAGCTTCCTCTTTCATTCCTTACTCCCATTCCATATATGAATCATTAAAATTCATCTTAGATGTGACGGAACCACGTGTAGGAATGGACAGCTCAATTGTAAGTATCTCGGTTTCAATAACTATTCATATTTCTTAACTGAGTACTGTAGTATACCAATCCATGGCAACAAAATTATCAGTAAGTATATTTGTGGAATAGGGAATTTTATTGTTTTTAGAAAAACCCAATTTTTAAAAATTGATGTAATGAATAGGCTACAAATAGTACCTTCTACTAAATGTTTTCAAATAAATATGTGATCAATGGATGTAAACAGTAGTTTGAAATACATTTTACTATAGTAGACTACAAAAACAAGTTTGTAGGAGAAAGTAACTGAAAAGTTTGAGATGCAGAATGATACTATTGGTATCTCTCGTGCCGCTCAACCTTTCCAAGTGGCGTCATAAAATATTCTTTAAATTCCTCTCATACTGCCCGTGCATCACAAGGAGGGTATTCGAGATATCTTTGATAAATTCGTTAAACCTGTGTAGTTATAAGTAGCATCTCTCCACTCTACAAGAGTAATAGCACCATTTTCTACGTCTTCTGTATCCAAACTACTTGGAGGTGAATAAATAGTTCTGGATGTTGCACTTTGCCTTAAAAAATTATGGAGACACATACAAGCTTCTGTAACTATTTCAGTATTTTCAACTTTAAGTAACGATGCCTTCCTAAACACTCTAAAAACTGAGGACATTATTCCAAAAGCGTTTTGGACAATACTGTATGTTGTATGTGGGAAAGTCGGTAGGTAAATATTCTTTCCTTTGACCTTGGTAACAGCCTAGTATACAGTTTCATTATATTTGTGGTCAATGGAAAGCCCTTGTCCATTGCTAAAACATATCGTGTCAAATTTTCTCTTCCTGGAAGAGATTCTGAGGCAGGAATGTTTAATTTATTTTCTGTTAACGCTTTATGAAATGAAGTGTTCTTAAAAATTCCTCCATCTGATATGCGGCCCTGACAACCAACGTGTAGGCTACATATTGAAAGCACTAATTTGCATCTGCAATCGCCATAAGGAAGATGCATTTTTTTTTCTTTTTTTTTCTTTTTTCTAGTTAATATATTCATTTCTAGTACTGACAGGACATGTAAATTGCACATGTTTGCCATCTATGGCTTGTACACAGTGAGGGAAGTTCCACTTCACTTCGAAATTTCTGGCAACATCCTTCCATTCTTCAGTATCCTTTGGAATCTGGAAAGTAAAATATTATCATTACTTTCCCTATTTTTTCAGAATGATGACACAGAGGACACAGAAACAAAAGATGAACATGCAAGGCAGCCTTCTGAAGAAAATGAGTATCAAACACCATCTATGTCTCATGAGGAAACACGGTGAAAGCAAATTACTAAAGAACAGCTCAGAAAATGGAGAGAGATGCTCGAGCTGCGGAAACTTACCAGATTTTAAAAACAGTTAACAACGGAGATGAATGGAGTGTGTATGGAAAGTTCATCACCAATGAAATAGAAAATTTTCCCCAACAACATAAACATGTGAAGCACATAATTGGAAATGTGGTATCCAAAGCAGCATTGGAGAGGGAGGGGGGAATGAGAAGCAAACTCTCAGCATCACATCATTACCAGTTATCATATCGGAAAATAGTGCAGAAATAAGCTGTCCAGAAGCTAACTGAAAACATATAACCTGATAACGATACTGGCGAGAGTGAAGAATTAGTTCAAGTACCAGGTACATTAGAAGAGCTCCAACAATTTTTGCGATTTAAAAAATAAGTGAAATACTTTGCACCAATTATTTAATTTCGATTGTGAATTACTTCAAAATAAAAAATTACTGAAATAAAGTGAGCATTGAATGTTGTGTAATTATTCAATACTGATGAAACAGCTTCACATACTTCTGGCACTATGAGGGAAACAGCAGAATATGGTTCTTTGAACGTATAAATTAATGACTTGTACGAATCCCCAGTGGCCAAAAAATCGTAATGCGATGTCAGTCGAATTCTTGGTGAAATACTATTTTTGCATTGGTATCTTTCTTTAGAATAAGAGGAGTAGTTAACTGCAGTAAATAATTGAAATCTTCATTAAACATTCTCGTAAAATACACCATCAACTCCTAGATTTCCCAGTATACTCTTTGGTGGGCCCTCTTTAAGGGGAGACAGGCACGAGCCATCTTCCCTATGCTGGCCATTGCAAATTTCCGAGGTATTCAGGTACAGTTTCTGAACAAACTATTTAACACAGAACCTTGAAACTTGGTATGCATATTTTCAGTAATAACTGCTTTAATCTATTGCAAATTCAGGCACATCGAGTTTGTAGAGACCGTTTGACATTTTTTCAAACATTCGGTTTTTTTTTCTTTTTTTTTTTTTTTTTTTTTTTTTTTTTAAATATAAAATTCATAATTGTTTTTGGTGTACCTCAAAAGAAATACACACACAATGCCAAATATGCATGTGTTTGTTCATTTGTTGTCTTGGAACAACTGCACAAAATTTCAATGTTCTGTGACAAACCATTCAGAAAATAATGGTACCTACAGCATAAAAAAATTAGTTTTGAGAAAACTGGGTTTATAGTTTTATTTGTATATTATTTACCATGTTCAGCATCATCTGATTTGTAGGCATCCTCCCTTCTTTTGTTATTGACTCCTCTTCTTTTTCTCTCTTCTTTTATGCAACTAAGAGCAGCTATGTCTACTTTACGAATTCTTAAAAAATGGACATTATGCAATGCCAGTCTAGTGTTTGCACCTGCATTTACCCCAAGCCTCTCCAGTACCTCAATTTTTCTTGATGTTCCATCATTAAAACACAAAATTATGTCTAATACCCCAAATTTTAAAGTTGCATGGTGTACAAAGACCGTTTTCAGTAGGCGATTCCAAACTACAGAGTTCAAACTTTCATTCAAATTTAGAGTTTTTCCATGTAAGCACTTCTTGAGTAGATCAGTACTAGCCAAGTCCCTAAATATAGGTTTTTTGCACTCATAACTGCTAGAGGTAAAGAGTGTTTGTGTTTATAATTTTCACCAGAACATAGTGTCCGATTATATTTTGAAATGTAACGGCCTATTCAAAACCTATTTAAACACATAAATTTTAACCATTAACAGTAATTTGTGATATAGAGGTGTATGGAAATATGTACTTGTGAAAAAGTTACGAAGAAAACAATTACAGAATCTTAATTACACTAATGTGTAGAAGTCCATTAATTGGTAGGAACAATTTATATGAAATGAATCTTCTGTAATTAGTAAATATAACAAGTGTATTGTTAACATTTGATACCTAAGCATTTGTACACACATCAGTTTATATAGAGACTAGAATTCACTCATTTGTTTAATATATAAGAGTCAAGGTAATCATTGAAATATATCATTTGTTTTAGGATGAGAGTTTTAATTGTTAATTAATCAAATAATCATTTTAAACAATGCTGAGGATTGTTTGGGATTGTTAAGAAGGTATAAATAGTTACAGCCATGTTGGCAAAGTAAGTCAGTCTGGTTTTGGTTTTTTGAGCAATGAGCATGTAGCTGCTCCTTTTGTGTTGTAAGTATTGTAGGCTAGTGTAGTAATACTTTGATTTTGTTTTGAAAGTATAATACAAATGATGAAACTTAACACAAGATTAAACTAAATTAACTCTCCAGTAGTTAATTTACAGTGACCGTCAAAGTACTCAGGACGACGACTGCGGCAGATCATGAGTAGCTATGAACAACCCCATTATTATGAGTAGTTAAGACAGGTTCTAATTGGAGGAGGAACTGGGAACAGTGTAATTCTGTAAACTAATATTGTATTTTGTTTCAGAGTTAACCTGCTTGTTGAAATAATATTCCATTCTTCTTAGAACAGGACAGAGAAGAAAGTGAGTAACACTACAAAGGACGTAATGATACTTATGAGAAAATGCAACTTGGAGAATCACCTATAAGTAAAAAATTTATTAGAATTTTTACTCTTGGAAATTGTTTTTCATCTGCATTGTCATTATGGAGGGTAATAGAGAGGTTAACAACAATAGGGAAGTTGATGATAATGGGGAGGTTAATGGAAAATTGCACAACAGCATAGATATTGCTGATAATAATGTAGTCAATCGGGACAATGAAATCAGACAGGATAGTGACCACAGCAGTGTATATTCACCATTTCATGGTGAATCAAAAGTATCAGCCTTAGAGAGGTTAGTTCAGTTAACGGAAGAACAAAAAAGATCAACTGATGAACAGAAAACTTTTCTGGATTCAATCGATAAAATATTAGACAACCATGGAACCCAAATTCGTGTGACAAAGGAGAGTTTAGATAAATGTCAGGAAAAAGGAGATGAGAATACCAAAGATGTGTTGACTGTAGAAGGGGAAATTATTACCTTAAAACAGGAATACCAAAAATTCGAAAAGAGACTAGACTCTGTTGAAAATTTCGAAAAAGTTGCTTCTGTTGAAGTGTTACAATTACAAAAGCTCAACTAAGACTTCATAAAGAAATTCACAGAAACAGACCAAAATATACAAAATTACACTAAAATTGTAAATGAGAATTTCACAGAGTTAAAAGATGATGTAGGCACTTGTTTAGTCAAAATTTCAAACTTCAAATCTAAATTTCAAGAAATTGAAGATTCTGTTGCTGTGAAATCTTTCTGTAGTTACAGTTCATTGTGGAACAATGTTAACATAAAAACATTTTCAGGAGAGGGCAATATATATCCAGTTGATTTCATGTACCAGATAATACAATTTCAATGATAAAATGAGCGATAATTTGAAAATTAAATTTTTTTAAAACTTTTTAGGTGGGGAAGCTTTGTCATGGGTGAACCAAACAATCAAACCCGGAATGTTGTTTAATGAGGTAGAACGAGCTTTCATGAACAAATTCTGGTCAGAAACTTAACAAACCAGAATTAAGTCAGAATTTTTGAATGCGCCAAATTTCAAACCGGGTAGTGGGTACATGAAAACCTTTTGTTAACAACATTTAAGAACTTTAGTACATCTTAATCCACATGATGAAATGATCCAAACAGACGCATTAAAACGTAGATTGTCAAACGGGGCACAGTGGAGTCTTGTCTAAGGACCTGATGATACAATTGAACAATTTCTTAGATATATACATAAATTGGATTTAGCATGGGAGAGAAATGACAGATGTAATGACAGACCTGATGATATCAGGAATAACAATAACAGAGATTTCAATGATCGTTTTAATAGCAGATTCAGAAATGATGACAGAAGAAATGGGGAGAGGAATGATACGCAGAGACCTGAGAACAGGTATTTCAAACCAAGAAATAGGCAGTGGGGGCAAAATCAGGGAAACAATAGTAACAATTCTGAAAACAGAAGAAGTGGTTCAGTAAACTAAGACCTGCCTCTTTCGGAGCCTGGCAAAATGGGGCAAATAGACATGGGAATTACAATCAGGCACATCATTGTAATTTTGGAAGGGAAAGGGGCAGAACAAATAGAATGTACCAAAATTTTGTACCCAGAATACAACCTGAAGTGAGAAGAATGAATTTTTATAGGGAATTTTGGGGAAATTTTTTATCTGAAACAAATATGAACAAAAAAGTAAAAAATATGAATTTGAATTAGAAGAAAACACTTTGTCAAATTTCTTTAACAGTAGTAATGCAGTAGTAGCTGTTGATAATGATGAGACCAGATCTGATGAGTATGGTTTAGTGAGAATGTTGAAAGTTGTGAAATGAGTGAAAATGCGGATACTGGTGCTGTATGTGTCGAAGCTGATGTTCATGTGCTTGACAATGGAAGTGAGAACAACAGAGTAATTCCAGATGATATTGCAGTAGATAATAGACAGGAAAATGGGGATGTGGTGGAACAAAGTGTTGAGGTTGTTGAAGAAGTGTGTGACAAGAGAAATGAGTTTGGTACTGAAAATAATATTAAGTGTAATGGTGATGTTACTAATGAGAATGTGTCAGATGATGATGATAATGATGTTGATGATGATATGTTACTTACAGAATTGGATGGGATTGTATATGTAGAAGTTAAAGTTGATGATTTGATGCTGAATGATTCTGGAATTTCTGGTGTGTGTTCGAGTAATGAGTTAGAAACCAGTAGAGCAGTGCCTAATAGATTAGTGTTACCAGTTGACGTTAGTGATGTTGTGTCTGAATGTGTTTGTGAAAATGGAAAAGAAGATCTGGTTAGTGATAGAGTACTAAGTGTTGTCTATGGCTACAGTATCAAATCTCAGTATGGTGATAAAAAGTGCAAGGTCTTAAGCGAAATTTGTCAAAGTGTGTTCTCAGATGATAAAATTGCCATGAAAAATATGGAACAGTCTCCTGGTGGTAATATGATTAGTAAATGTGTAGAATCTGTGGTAAAAGGTAGTGATTGTGATACAGTGGTGAAAATAGTTGGTGACTATGGTGACAGATGTAACCATAGTGGCCAAAAGTTGGAAACCATAAATGAAATTTGTCAAAATGTGGATTTAGGAAAGGAAAGTTGTTTTGTACATCTAATAGTAACTCAATTAGTGAATGTGTACAAGTAGTGAAGGAAGGGAGTGTGTGTGTTGAAATCAGTATCTTGCAGACAGATTTGAGGGAGCTTTGCAAAAACAATTACCTTGTACCACAAAAGCGAATAAACAACCAGCAAATAGTAAACTCGTGTTGAACAATGTACACTCTATGCCACACAGACAAACCCATGTTGTACTCCTTGTCATGCCATGCTATGAATATTCTGACCCAGTAATAATGAAAGTACTAATTGAAAGAAAATTACAACTCATAAAAAGCTCAATTAATGTCCACTGCTTTTTGTAAATGCAAACACTGACAAGTGAGAAATTGGATAACTTAACACATTTGAAGCTAATACTATAAAATATATTTTTGTAGTTTATATTCATATTTCTTTTATGTGTGAATATTTGCATATTTTTACCTATATTTTGTTTATTCATAGAGTGGGGGTTGAAAAGGGTATATTTGAACGTTTGTGTATGCTTTTACCTGGCATAGATTGGGTGTTATTTGATATTTATAGAGTACCATTTGTGCTTGTTGTTATTTGGACTCTGGAATGTTACACAGCTGAAATCGTGCACACAACGTTAATCACCCATTTAGCATCATGATATTTGTTCTTTGATATTTGACATACCATTGAAAATTTATTCATTATGCATCTTACTTTACACAATCAAGGTCATACTGTGTACTTAAGCAAACTCTATGGTGAGTACTTTAACTTAGTGAAAGTGAAATAACCAATAAGAGGAAATTTATGAACATCCTCTCAGAAGCATGTTTTCAGTAGTTTTGTGGTGAAATTTAACAGGTAGGGGATCTGTGGTACTTTCATAGATACACCATGTAGCATATAGCGCTTTGCCCCAGCCAGTGACTCCATATTTATTTTCTGGAATCACTCCCCTTTTACTATCATATCTCGTTAGTAAGAGCAATTAGGATCCTTCTGCTATCCTAGAGTATACAGTGTGCAACATGTAAGACACAAGACTATATCTTGACCAGGCACTTAACTCAAGAGTATGGAAGAACTAAACAACGCTAATTTCAATTTCTTTTTTAGCAACCTGTATTTTCAAAATGATATCCACTTTTCCTATTAAGATTCATCATGTAGTGATTTGACACTGTGTACCAGTAAAATATGAACTGAATAATTTAGCGTGTGGTCATTCAGTGAGAAAGAACAGGATTTATTACATGAAACTCACAATGAAAAAGCAGATGATGTGACTGACTGTTTATGTGATATGGATATTAAATATATGACAGATGATGTTCAACAATATTGTGTGATTCTATCAATGGTTTGAATTCTGATGCAACATGTAGTGACAAGCATAGCAATTGTGTGAGGACAGTAAGAACAGATGCTATTTCAAATGATGACAACCTCAAATCATTCTAACGTAATTTTCCTCAGGAGGTTGCAAGCTCTTTTTGCAATTTGGGGGTGGCGAATCAGAAGGCTCTGAGCTGGTGTGACTCTTTCCTTTTCAAGTCACATCCTTTCTTACTTTTCTGTACAAACTCACCCTCTTCCATTATCTGAGTCGGACAAATAGTTAGAGACTGGATGCCAAAAGGTATTTTATACTAAGCAAGCTGCCTTTTTCTGGTTATCTGGATACGAGTACAAACTTTGGACAGGTTTAATAATGTGTGGTTTAATAATGCAACATATGTATGAATTTTGAGGAGAGCTGGCGTATAGTGACATTCTATCACTTTACAACTGAGATGTGATTACAATTAGGCCAGACTGTTTGTAGCCTTATATATGTATTCTCATTTGGTTTGACCTGTTACTATACCTATTATGTGAAAGTGTCACTGCATAGATGCTGATTTACTATCAAGTATGAAAATACTTTACGTCATAATCTTGTCCTTAACATGTATTAGATCTACTGTGTAATTGGAAAAGGAAGAATTGTCAGAAAAAATTTTGTTATGTTTAAATTACTAGAATGGCTCTGTCTGTGGAGCATAAAGAAAATGAAATTTTATGTTGGAGGTAGTTATTGGGACAGAAGTGTTCTGATTCCCAGGATTTAAGACTCACACAATTTTTTTTTTCATGTAATTTTCTACCACTTCAATGACAAACCATTGGTAGTCATATTTAATTATCCTTTTGCCATCCTAGTACAATAAAATAGGGATAATGTTTGCTAAGTACAATAAAATAGGGATAATGTTTGTTACATGTCTGGTTTCTGTATAAGTCATGGTATCTCCTTAGTATAGATACGAGGTGTTCTTTGTCACAATGTCTACACAAATCTGAACTGTTCAATATTGCTGTACGTTACAGCAAGTCAATGCTTTTCAGTATATACAAATGTTAGCTTACAATCTGATTCTTAATGAAAACTGGTTAAATTTCTCCAATGTCTTATTGAAAATACTCTGATGACCACTAATGATCCATGTGTAATGAGTAGCAGAGCAAAAACTAAAGATTGAGGATTTCTATTCATGGTATAGTTATGGTTCTTGCAGACATCTACTTTCAATTGAAGACTAGTTGATTCATTAATATGTAACTGATGAGAAAATATACATTTATCATACCTTTAGAGTGGCTGTCTACCGTATCTTCTATCGTCATCGGCGTTGTCGTTGTTACACGCCACCAAGAGTAAAGGCGTGTCGATCTTAGAGCATGAGATATGATGACCTTAAGCCATTGACAACACACAATGGTCACGGTAGCACCTGATTCCAGAATAGCTGCAGTAGTTAGGATCTACGAACAATCCCCTCTTGACCAGGTCCCCAAAACTTAACTCGTAACGAGATCCCTTTAAAGCAAATTGTCATAACGATTGTCTATAAAGGCTTCGTACAATGAGAAGAAATGTTACATTTTATGGAATAATAACAGATACGACCAAACTGTCTTGTCTCTTCTGTTTTATTTAACATAACTTCGTTCACAGTTTCATTTTACATTCACCACTCACTCACCGAAACCCTTTGATGAACAGTTTTGGTTGCTTGACACCAACAGTCAATGATAATGATACAGCTTTTCTCCTTTTTATAAATTGAAGTCCACTCTCTGCAATGTAATTTAAAAAAACCGGTCTCAATACCACGTCCCTCGTGAGATGCGAATAGACTTATCCCGGAATTGACCGCCCTGCAGGTGTACTCAATTTAATGACCACACTTCGCTATCCGCGATTTCGTGTACCTAAATGTCCATTTGTTAGTCTGATTGTACACCGTAGCTATTTAAAACTTGCCCCTATATTTTTCACAACACACAATTAGCACTTCTTTACTTGTTTTTTTTTTTCAAGAGTAAACGGAAAAAAAAAGGACGCCGTATCATCGGCTTCGTTGATATAAAGCAAAACACCTTAATATGCCCAATTTTACCTCTTCTTATAGGATCAGCTACCTTATTCATTAATTTACTACATATTATTTCCAATAACACTAAACAGGTATCGCCGTTATATTTTAATTGTATTCAAAAGCATGTTATTATTATTATGACCGACCAAATTGTAACAAATCGCGCGGCGTGCGTTTTTAACGATAACTTTACACTATTTAAGTTCCGTTACATCTATCTTGACTCGTAATGTTACACGGTCCCCCAGACTGTGATGTCTTGAAGAGGGATCCAGACAGAACAGGCTTATTTTTTTGTGTACTGTGACAGGAGAGTGTATTTGCTTCGGCGAATACGCTCACTCTCAGATTCACTCAACAAGTCAGTACATACATTCCACAATATTTAAGTTGAGTTAATGGGCCTAGACAAAATACCCTTAACTAAATTCCACATTTGTTTATAGGTTGTCGTAGAAACACTTCACACTAATCACTTCATATTCACCCACATTTTTTTCTTGGATGAAGCCCTCAGTTCTTCAACTGACTGTGCAAGGCAGGGATCACAGCCGGGTTCAACGATTGGCATCCTAGGTCAAAACCCTTATCAGGCCACTTGTTTAACCAGAGAGGATTTGGTCCTTGTCTTTTCCTCTTAATTCCACTTTTAAATCATCCATCCTCACTGTTCGGTGAGAGGATAAATCGTATTTCAGCGTCGTCATTGTTGCTGATACCAAGAAGGTATCTCATGGAAATCATCGGTACATTCTTTAATTTGCTTTGTAAGTTAGTATAAGTATGTATTTATCCATTGGTACTTTTATTTAGTCCACTGAGTGTAGTCTTGGTATCATTCAGTGTTTCTTGAATCTATATTTTGCTCATTATTGATAATACTTCTTCAGGTCTATGTGAGGGAACAAGCCTTTAATTACATCAGTATCACAATCTGCCAGGAGGTAGCTCCCTTCATGAGGTATTTTCATTATTTTGTATGGACCTGTACATAAATATTGCCATTTCTTGTTCAGTCTTTTCCTGGTTGATGCTTTTGGGTGATTTCTCAATAAAATTTCTTCCTCTACATCATATGTGACTACTTTCTTCACATTTTTATCGAAATGGGTTTTTCTCAATTGTGCTTGATGCTTCAGGTTTTTGTAGACCTTCTTCACCATATCTTCTTTCTTGGTAATATTTTGTTCTATTGCAGGTAATTTATTCATTCATTCTGGCACTTTCACCAAGTACTATTTGGTTAGGTGAATAACCTGTCGATAAGTGTGGTAAGTCATTATACACTTTCTCAAATTCATAAATCCAATCGATCCATTTATAATGTTGTTTGGGTATGTACGTCCATAAAAATCGGTTCAACTCTCGGAAGATTCTCTCAACTGGATTTCCACAAGAGTAAAATCTTGAGATGTGAATGTGCTGGATTCCTTGTTCTTTCATATTGTCTCTCCATACTTTGCTTGTATAATAAGCAGCGTTGTCTGTCAAGACCATTATAGGTTTGCCGAGCTCAGTTATATAGTTGTTGATAAATTTGCGTAACATGGGTCGAATGTGGAGATTTTTCAAAGGATATAATTTCACATATTTTGAAAAGAGATCATAGAAAGCCAATACATATTTGAACCATCCACGTGTCATGGGACATGGCCCACAGACATCACATGACACCAACATTAAAGGTTGTTGTGGGATGATCAGATGTAATTCTATCTTCCGACAATAGTTCATGGGTTTTGCCTTCTGACATATTTTGCACTTCTTAAGAATATTTGTAGCTAGACGTCCCAAATTTGGATGACAGCAGTATTGTGCTATTTTGGCTGTACATTTAGCGGCACCAAAATGACCCCAATTCACGTGAGTGTACCATACTAGTGATTCTAAATATTTATTTGGAACACAAACTTCCCAAACATCTTCTTCATCCTTCCTCCGATAAAATATTCCAGATTTTAATTGATACTGTTCTTGAGAGTGACTTAGTGTTTTGCTTTCAACAGCACGTAGAATGGCTTTCCACAACTTATCATCTTCTTGCAGTTGTGTAAGGCTTTGACAAACTGTGAAATCTGCCTCTCACAATATTGCCTCGATAAATTCATGACTTTAAAGTCAATAGTCCGTTCTTCACACTCTCTCTTTTCGGTAGTCTTGAAAGAGCATCAGCTATGATGTTATATTTCCCTCTGATGTATTTGAGCGTAATATCATATTCTTGCAGTAGCAAGGCCCACCGGGTTAAACGTGAATGGAACATCATTCCCGTTAAAATAAAAGATAAAGCTTTGTGGTCGCAGAATACAATGATCTTCTTTCCATATACAAAATAGCGAAACTTTCTAAGGGACCAGACCACAGCCAGTACTTCCAATTCAGTAGTACAATACACATGTTCACAGCTAGAGACTGTTCTGCTGGCAAACCCAATTATTTTGAAGGTACTGATATCTTCTGGATTGTCCATCTGGAAAAGAGTGGCACCCAATCCTGTTTTAGAAACATCCGCAGCAATATAAAAATCTTGATCAAGTCTCGGATGATGTAACAGTGGAGCATTAGTCAAAGCATTGCGGATGTTATCAAAAGCTTGCGTGCATTCGAAATTCCACTCCCACATGACATTTTTTTCTTAACAGCCATAACAAACAGTCTTGGCTTCCTAACTGATTGGGTAAAAATCGTCGAAAAAATGAAATTAAGCCGATAAATGACTTTAATTCCGTTCTATTCTTTGGACAAGCACATCTGTTAATTGCATCCATCTTTTTAGGATTTGGTTTTATTCCTTCAGGAGTAATTATTTGTCCAAGAAATTTCAATTGATTATGAGCAAACTTGGATTTGCTCAAATTTACAGTAACTCCGTATTCCAAAAATTTTGCAAAAACTCTTCTTAATAAGTCCAAATGTTCCTCCCAAGTTTCAGAAGCAATTAGCAAATCATCCACATATAAAGTAACTTCATTCAAAAGGTCTCTGCCCAGTATGGTATCTAATGCCGATATGAAAACACCACTGCTTATTTTCAACCCAAATGGCATGACGGTAAACTGATAACTTTGGTCCAGAAAAACGAATGCAGTATATTTTCGAGATTCTTTCGATATTCTAGTTTGCCAATATGAACTGCACATATCCAAAGAAGTTAAGAAGTGGGCACCATAAAACTTTTGTACTAACTCTTTTAGGTTCTCCGGTCGCGTTTGTACAGGTATAATGATCTTATTGATCTCTCTGGCATCCAACACCAATCTGATGTCACCATTGGGTTTAACTACCGCCACAAGAGGGTTACAATATTCAAAATCTGAGGGCTCAATAATACCCTATTCTAACATTTTATTGATTTCCTTTCTGACTACTTCTTTCTTTGTCCATGGGATAGAATAGGAAGTATGATAAAAGGGTTTATGTGCATATGTCTTTATATGGTATTCAAAGTCTTTTATTATACCAGGACATTTACTAAAAATCGACTGATATGCTTCCAACAAGTAGTACAATTTGTCCCTTTGGATAACAGATAAATATTCTGATTCTAACATCTTTTCCTGCAATGACATTTTATCCATCATTTCTTCAGAACATTCAATAAGGCAGATATCATACACATTTTCATCATCAATACTGACATATTTTACCATTAGATTCATACACAACTGATTTGGAACTACTCGGCCCTTTCTCAGGGTGGCTGTGAAAACATTACCATTGGGATTAAATATACATTCACCTTTCTCTAAATTAATGATTGCACCAGTCTCACATAAAAAATCCAAACCCCAGATACATGGTACTGTCATTTTAGGAACAACCAGGAATGTACTTTCTATTTGAGCCCCCGGTATTGTAACGTCGACAGGTACCTGTTTCACAACTTTTTGCATTTTTGCGCTGAATGCGCCAGACACGATACATCCTGTGATAGGAAAAGTGGACATTTTTACCCCTCGGCCTATCTGTTTTAAACAGTCCAGCGTCATGACACTAATAGTCGCTCCAGTATCAATTAATATTTCAACATCAACATTATTTATAATTGATGGAATTATTGCCTGTAAAATTTGTCTGCATTTATTAGAAACTTCAGGTTTTTCTTCAATTAATTCATTCCTTATATCCTGATCATTATTGTACCTTAATACTCCCAGTTCAAATTGATGCCTGCCTTCCTTCTCCTTTCCAGTCATCCTAGGAAGGCATTTGGTGACTGGTATTAGTTTAATCTACCTCGTTGAGTCATCAGTGGGGGTTCATGAACTTCCAAATTCTGTACAGTATGATCCGAGTTATGGTATTCACCCCGACGCACATTGGAGGCTCCTTCACACATTGGTATAACTTCTTGTGCTGGATGAGGACTCGAGGTATTTGTTCCATCCTGCCGATGAACATTATGCTTCGAATTATCTTCCCAAGGTCGAATACAATTTGGTTCATCACTTGGGTACCTGTTACTCTTATTAATATCACTACTATGCACATTCGCGTCACCATATCGATGTTTACCTCTAGCACAGTAAGTATCTCTTCTATATTTATTATAATCATTGTCTTTATTGCAACCATAGGACGAAGATTGTCCACACTCCTGTGATGCGGGTTTGACCTGGTTTTCGGTATTATTATTATCATACATTAAATTATTATTATAATTATTCGTATTACTATGAGTGTGAGTCGACATTTGATTACTACTCATTTGTCTTGTGTCTTCCATAATCCTATCTATAGAGTCAATCACTGACAAGAATTGTTCTACATCATGGTCAGGAACATTTATTAACTTTTCACGTATATTTATGGGGAACCTTCCCTTCAAAATTCTGATCACTTCCTTGTGAGAAATCGGATCACTCCAATAGTGTGTCTTATTTATGTACTTTTCAAAATATTGCCTTAAAATACTCCTTTTACTGTTAAAATGCTCAGGTTGATAATCCTCTTTTCTTAATTTATCTTGTTTACTTGACGACCATTATTTAGCCAAAAAAAGATGTTCAAACTCAGCGCAAGTATGGCAACTTTCACTTACTTCGGCGGCCCATAATGTGGCTTCTCCAGTAATTTTGGATACTATAAATTGAATTCGGTCGTGTTCAGACCAGCTACATAGAAATATTCTTTTGAAATTAATGATAAAGATTTTCGGATGCAGGTTGTTCTTTTAAAAATGCTGTTCTCCACCTTTAAGGAAGACAAATATCCTCGCTGACCAAAAGAATCATCATCTTTACCAACCGAATCATCAACTTCCCAATGCAAATATTCACCACAATTGTACTTCATATTATCACATGTTCAGTTGTTTTTTGACCTAGTCTCTGAACGTTCGTCCTCTGTCAACAAATTTTGTGATGACTTTAGCTCTAACTCCGCCAATTTATGATTGGTTTCCTTTTACCATTTAGGTAGCTCTTCAACTATTTTGTCTTTTATTTTCTGAATTTCGCTAGTGAAGAGCCTAATTAATTCATCATTTCTACTTAGCTGCTCATTGATATTTCCATTTGGCTGGGATCCAATAGTAGTCTTAACCTTGTCTACAATTTCATTTCCTTTTATTTCTATCCATTCAGATAGATCTTCATCAAGTCTTTTAGTTTGATCATTTTTTTTTATCCCCTTACGAGCATCAGACTCAAACTCGACTATTTGTTTCGAAAGCTCTTCTATCTGTGCGCTAGCATTGAAACAGCTGCTTTCACACTTAACCATTCTATTGGACAGGCCATCATAGCTCTTCGAAACTACCTCATATTTCTTTTCTACGTCATGAAGTTTTCCCATTAAATTATTATATTGCCTTTCTAAGGTGTTAGAAAACTCTACATCTAGTTCTCCAAATTTCGCATTTAATTGAGTCTCCCAGTCCGCCTTTAAATCTTTCTTGGTATTTTTCAGATTATAATCAAAGGTGTTCAGTTTGCTTTCCAAAGAATCCATTTTAACTTCTAATGAACCAAATTTGGCCTCAAATTTTTCATTTAACTTTTGATTGTCCTCTTTTAATTGCTTATTATCTTTTTCTAGTGAACCAAGTCTTCCATTCATTACACCCATTTGAGTCTATATTGATACCAGCATATCAAACATTTTTTGATTAATATTTCCATTTTGAGGATCAACTTGCTGATCTACTTCCAAAACCTCAAGATCTTAATGTTCTCCCACGCTGATTACCTTACTTATCATTGTATTTGAATCTCCTAATGGCTCTAAATCAATAACTGTATTATTATCTGTACATGTCTCCTGTCCCATATTGAGCTCATGAGATGCATCATCCATATCCTCTTCACTTTCCTCTCTGTCTCTACTCATTACTCTACTCAACTGCACATTATCATGTATTCTTTTCGTTGATTTTGACATGATTATTCACTACCAAGACATACACTTATTTTCACTACATATTTATATGTATTTATCTACCAAAATCACAAGTCTTAACTTACTTTTTTTAATAATTATACTGTTATTTCAATCATACCTGGTAGTATTGCTCACTTTTAGGGATTATTGAAGAATACCTCTCTCATTGGACAGATTCACTGGCTGCTACAATATTTTCCAACTCTAGGGTTCGTGAATCTGGATGACACTCGACTCGATGCAGTAATCCTCCTCGATCGAGCCGCACGTTGTGGCGCCACTTCTACCGTATCTTCCTTCGTCGTCGGCATTGTCATTGTTATCATGAGACACCGTTATTCCAAGAGGAAAGGCGCGTCGATCTTAGAGCATGAGATATGATGACCTTAAGCCATTGACAACACACAACGGTCACGGCTGTGTGTCTGAGCAGGACTTTGAGGTTTTTATTTCATTGAGGCTATAACTTCTTACCCTAATAATAAGTAAGAGGAGTATTTTCCAGCAAACACGGGCCTAGTAATACTAGGCCCCATGTTGCATTGCACCGTTAGAAAGCGGAAGTCCTTATCAGCGCTCATTAAAAACTGGAAGTTAATTTTCTGGAATTATTGCGTATCAGGAGTGTAATCTCCATAAGAATAACATTGGCGGAAGTGAATTTTCCAGCAACACAGGACAAGTAATAATACTGGACGGTGAAAATTTCTAAGTCCGAATCAAGGTCACTGTTGACCTGTTATTTTAATCATACCTGGTAGTATCGCTCACTTTTAGGGATTATTGAAGAAAACCTCTCTCATTGGACAGATTCACTGGCTGCTACAATATTTTCCAACTCTAGGGTTCGTGAATCCGGATCACACTCGACTCGATGCAGCAATCCTCCTCGATCGAGCCGCACGTTGTGGTGCCACTTCTACCGTATCTTCCTTCGTCGTCGGCATTGTCGTTGTTACCATGAGACACCGTTATACCAAGAGGAAAGGCGCGTCGATCTTAGAGCATGAGATCCCTTCAAAGCAAATTGTCATAATGATCATCTACAAAGGCTTCGTACAATGAAAAGAAATGTTACAATTTATGGAATAATAACAGATGCGACCAAACTGTCTTGTCTCTTCTGTTTTATTTAACATAACTTCGTTCACAGTTTCATTTTACATTCACCACTCATTCACCGAAAACCTTTGATGAACAGTTTTGGTTGCTTGACACCAACAGTCAATGATAATGATACAGCTTTTCTCCTTTTTATGAATTGAAGCCCGCTCTCCGCGATATAATTTTAAAAAACCGGTCTCAATACTGCGTCCCTTGTGAGATGCGAATAGACTTATCCCGGAATTGACCGCCCTGTAGGTGTACTCAATTTAATGACCACACTTCGCTATACGCGATATCGTGTAACTAAATGTCCATTTGTTAGTCTGATTGTACACCGTAGCTATTTAAAACTCGCCCCTATATTTTTCACAACACACAATTAGCACTTCTTTACGTAAATGGAAAAAAAAAAAACGCTGTATCATCGGCTTCGTCAATATAAAGCAAAACATGTTAATATGCCCAATTTTACCTCTTCTTATAGGATCGGCTACCTTACTCATTAATTTACTACATATTATTTCCAATAACACTAAACAGGTATTGCCGTTATATTTTAACTCTATTCAAAAGCATGTTATAATTATTATAACCGACCAAATCGTAACAAATCGCATGGCATGCATTTTCAACGATAACTTTACGCTGTTCAAGTTCCGTTACATCTATCTTGACTCGTAATGTTACATCTGAACTAACCATTTTACTCCTAATACTAGCCCATTCACATTTAACCACTAGCACTTCACCCCTTGCCTTAACCTATGTTGGAATTTACCTTATCAGTGCTCAATTTTATTTACTGTCTGATCTGATGTTGCTACATCATATCTAATGTGGTGATGACCAACGAGAAATCTGTCAACTAGTTGTTGAGCAGTATGAGTTGCGGAAGTAACCTGCTGGTACTTAGTTTACCAATGTAAATCTGATTCTATGGTGGCATGTGGCCATGGTGGCTCTCAGTCTCTACAAGAGGATGCTTAAAAATTTGTGATGACTACATCTATGCTACGAGAACAAGGTGCCTTTGAAAGTTGTGGTGGGCAAATCCCTTTATCTGTCCTTGTGGTTTCCTGACTTGAAATGCTCAGGTCGGTTCACTTGCTCTAAAGTCTGCAGTTGTTCTAAAGTTTGAGTTTGACTTGTAAGGAAATGAGGACGTTTGGTCCTATAAGTAGTACAGTCATTATGTCTATGTGCATTTCAGCAGTTGAAAACTGACATAATTTTTCCATGAAAATAGGTGTCTGAAAGGCTAACAATTACTGTTTCTCGTAAATCGCTTGACAACTACCTATATATGATATAATCATCTGCTTAATCTAGTCTATATAGACTTAATACAATGATATACTGTTACATGCAATATAATTCTTTTAATCACCCATTGTCAATGTATTCTCAAACTTATGAGTGTTTATTCACATGCACTGCCGCATGTAATATTTTCTGCCTATACTTAATACATTGATATTATATCACATGCAACATGGTTCTCAGTAACCACTCATTATAAATGCTTTATTCCTTTCAAAAGAAATATATTTACTTTAATTAACCTACAACTTACAGGCAAAAATTAGAACTAGTGATGTACTGACATATATTTATACCATGTGCGATGGATTCTTACGTGCTTGCGTGCGATGCACCAATTGCGATGGATTATATGTTGCTGCTGCTGCAATGCAATTTCTTTTATAATTTTTGTTCACCTACCTCTTTACAGCGGTAGATCTTCGCACGTAAACTCCTGACTGCAGCTACTTACGAGATCACAGAAAAGCAGTGTTGAGGAAACTGTAACCTCATAGCTACATGCCGGAGGCCGCTATAAATAAAATTTGCTGAAAATTGTCTATGTACCTTAAAGAAATGATTCAGAAAGGGGACATCACTCGTACTTTAAACATGAAGTTCAAATTTAAACCTTCAATAGATCCTTATTGCCGTTAAGCAAGATCATCAGCCCACATTTACGGAAATTACTAAAGTTTCTGCTCACAGTTATCACCATACCTAAAACAGCCAGAACTTTTACCTTCCCAAATTCCGAAACCAATTACTTGTAACACAGTCAATGATCAGCCAATTACTTCTGCACATGATATTCAGTGGTTGTCTTTAGTTAAAGTTTATGCTCACCATAAAATACTCAGTAAGAATATACTCAGTACCGCCACGCTATATAATTCAAAGTTCACTCGCATTTTCATTGGAACGAATTATCATAACACTCTAAAGTTTTCATAAACAGTTTCTGGTCACAACCAGAAACCATTAACACTGGACCATAATGCGGAAGTCATCCCAAGACTTCATCTTACACATAATGCGAAAAGTCACATCCAGCATAACCGCCTCCAATCAAAGCTAGCTCGCGACTTCTACTCATTGTCCCACACTCAAAACTATATCTCCTCACTAGGCAGCCAACCGTCCCTCTTCTTATTGGCTGTCAGCGCATACGACCAATGAGAACTCACTTCTAGGGCGAGGCTCGCGCCAAAATCTAGCAAGCACCAACCACTTCTCTGGGCTCATTGACGTCATCAAATTAAGTAACACAAAACTCTCTAATTAAATAAACAAAAAAATTAACTATAAGCTTCACTCTACATCTGGAAATTTATTATGTAGTCGCAAATGTTCTGGCTGTCTTATACCTAAGCATACATACTTGGACATCCGACATTCACTAGTAGGGGAACCACTAGTGGATTCGTTCCCACATTACAGGGTTGGAACACTTGCCATTTCCTGTAGAGAATTACATGAAAGATTTTTAATAATGCCGAACGTCCCACATTCTCTCACGCACGCATTCTCATTCACACACACCCTAACACACAATACACATATTTACTTAGAATTCTTGAAACTATTATTATAGAAAAGTTACAGAGGTTTTCTAAAACTAAAAACTTTCCAAATTTATATATGAACACTGAAAGTGTTATCAGATGATCGTGCATAGTCACTGAATGTGAACTATTACATCACTGTATTTATTTAAATTCTTGACTGTCGGAAAATTACGTTTTTTTATGGAATTTCACTAACTTCCAAAATACAACTATTTTTGATCTCAGACTTTGACACATCATTTGTTTTCACAACAGAAGGTTGTACATCAAATATGACATTCCTCAGGTTATTCCTTTATTAGTTATTAATATTTTAGTTTCGTATAATGTAAGTGGCCTACCAGCGCTACTCCACTGCTTTCACACGCACAGCTGCAACAGATGGTCGTGACATCAGTCTTCAGGACACAACTCATCCGTTACTGACCGTATAGTACTCTACCAGCTTACACTGCAGCCCACATACATTCTGAAGTAAAGCTTTTAATAGACATATGGGCAATTGCGCACTAGTTGCGACGCCACACATGATGTGCTGCCACATGCAATCTAATTCTTTGTAATTATTCATTGTCCAATTGGTAAACCGCATACAGCCTACCCCAGCTATAACTAAAAGCAATATCATAACTATAATTGATTCTATCACTATGATAACGAGTGTTTATTTATACATACTACCACTCGAAAAACATGTTTTTTGTCTTTGCCTTATATAAAAATTTTTAACATTATAAACACATGAAATATGTCCTTGAACTTATTCCAGTAACTTTAATTTTATATCTCAGACCTGCCTCTTGATTAATTTTGAAAATGTAACAAAAATTTCTTTTGTCATTATCACACTTGACTCTGTGGTGTTTAGCAAATATATTGATGCATATGAAAGTACGTCACATAATGTGAACATTGTAACACTTGGATGATCTGCCCAATGAGGCAGTTGACTTTGTTTGTTTTTTTGATATGGGATATGCTGTAATTCAATGCATTTGGCTACCTTATTTCTATATTATTATGTATTCTGTACCTCCCTCTAGAAATTTTCATGTATATGTCTCAGATACGTCACAGGTTTCAATATTTTATGTATATGTGATTGATTATGTTTGATCAAACCCAGATACTAGAGGGACTGCTTATAAGTCATCTGGTAGGATCTAGCACTTGTTACTTGGTTAACCAATATAACATTATATTAGTCATTTACTCTGTCCTACAGAATGCTATTTGTTCACTCTTTGTTGATCAATCAATAGGGAGTGTTGGGGTTAATTTTCGGGGCTGGGAAGGTGAAGCTGTGGCAAGTCTATTCTGCAGGGAATTCCGAACACTCTTGTCCCTCCGGTTCCACAGTGAAGTACTGGAACAGTGGGGGCCCTGGGTAGGGGGGGTAGGGAGGTTCCCTGTCTTTGGGGTCTGTCATCTTTTCTTCTTCAATTACAACACTCTGAACCTTCTATTTTATTTCTTACTTCTCATTTGAGTACCAAGTTGTGTCCTCGTCTCTGTCTACATGCATATACCTCTATTGCAGAAATTTACCGTAACAACACTTGTCGTTGTTGACTAAAGCCTATTTTATAGGAGAATCCGGGAAACAAGCTAGTATTTCTGCAATATTGAAGATACTGAATTTACTTAACTATAAGGTATGGCCAAACTTTTAGGAAACATTCCTCACACACAAATAAAGGAAATATGTTATGTGGACATGTATCCGGAAACGCCTAATTTCCGTGTCAGAGCTCATTTTAGTTTCGTCAGTATGTACTGTACTTCCTCAATTCACCACCAGTTGGCCCAATTGAAGGAAGGTAATGTTGACTTTGGTGCTTGTGTTGCCATGCGACTCATTGCTCTACAGTACTAGCATCAAGCACATCAGTGTGTAGCATCTACCGGATAGTGTTCATCACGAACGTGGTTTTGCAGTCAGTGCAATGTTTACAAATGCGGAGTTGGCAGATGCCCATTTGATGTATGGATTAGCACGGGGCAATACCCATGGTGCGGTATGTTTGTATCAAGACAGGTTTCCAGAATGAAGGTGTCCCAACAGGAAGACGTTCGAAGCAATTGATCGGCGTGTTAGGGAGCACGGAACATTCCAGCCTATAACTCGCGACTGGGGAAGACCTAGAGTGACGAGGACACCTGCAATGGATGAGGCAATTCATCGTGCAGTTGACGATAACCCTAATGTCAGCGTCACAGAAGTTGCTGCTGTACAAGGTAACGTTGACCACATCACTGTATGGAGAGTGCTATGGAAGAACCAGTTGTTTCCGTACCATGTACAATGTGTGCAGGCACTATCAGCAGCTGATTGGCCTCCATGGGTACACTTCTGTGAATTGTTCATCCAACAATGTGTAAATCCTCATTTCAGTGCAAATGCTCTCTTTACGGGTGAGGCTTCATTCCAACAGATCAAATTGTAAATTTTCACGATCAACATGTGTGGGCTGACGAGAATCCGCACACTATTGCGCAATCACCTCATCAACACAGATTTTCTGTGAACGTTTGGGCAGGCACTGTTGGTGATGTCTTGATTGGGCCGCATGTTCTTCCACCTACGCTCAATGGAGCACGTTATCATGATTTCATACGGGATACTCTACCTGTGCTGCTACAACATGTGCCTTTACAAAGACGACATAACATGTGGTTCATGCATGATGGAGCTCCTGCACATTTCAGTCGAAGTGTTCGTACGCTTCTCAACAACAGATTCGGTGACCGATGGATTGGTAGAGGCGGACCAATTCCATGGTCTCCACGCTCTCCTGACCTCAACCGTCTTGACTTTCATTTATGGGAGCATTTGAAAGCTCTTGTCTACGCAACCCCGGTACCAAATGAAGAGACTCTTCCTGCTCGTATTGTGGATGGCTGTGATACAATACGCCATTCTCCAGGGCTGCATCAGTGCATCAGGGACTCCGTGCGACAGAGGTTGGATGCACGTATCCTCACTAATGGAGGACATTTTTAACATTTCCTGTAACAAAGTGTTTGAAGTCATGCTGGTACATTCTGTTGCTGTGTTTTTCCATTCCATGATTAATGTGATTTGAAGAGAAGTAATAAAATGAGCTCTAAGACGACAGAAAAGATTTCGAAATGCAACAGTGACAATAATAAACGTGATTGTTGGGTTCAAATTAATGATATGAATATAATATTCCACGCGGGAAAAATATATTTAAAAACAAAGATGATGTGACTTACCATACGAAAGCCCTGGCAGGTTGATAGAAACACAAACAGACACATACATACACACAAAATTCTAGCTTTCGCAACCAATGGTTGCTTCGTCAGGGAAGAGGGAAGGAGAGGGAAAGACGAAAGGATGTGGGTTTTAAGGGAGAGGGTAAGGACTCATTCCAATCCCGGGAGCGGAAAGACTTACCTTAGGAGGAAAAAAGGACAGGTATACACTTGCGCACACACACACATATCCATCCGCACATACACAGACACAAGCAGACATTTGTAAAGGCAAAGAGTTTGGGCAGAGATGTCAGTTGAGGCGGAAGTAAAGAGGCAAAGATGTTGTTGAAAGACAGGTGAGGTATGAGCGGCGGCAACTTGAAATTAGCAGAGGTTGAGGCCTGGTGGATAACGAGAAGAGAGGATATACTGAAGGGCAAGTTCCCATCTCGGAAGTTCTGGCAGGTTGGTGTTAGTGGGAAGTATCCAGATAACCCGGACGGTGTAAGACTGTGCCAAGATGTGCTGGCCATGCACCAAGGCATGTTTAGCCACAGGGTGATCCTCATTACCAACAAACACTGTCTGCCTGTGTCCATTCATGCGAATGGACAGTTTGTTGCTGGTCATTCCCACATAGAATGTGTCACAGTGTAGGCAGGTCAGTTGGTAAATCACGTGGGTGCTTTCACACGTGGCTCTGCCTTTGATCGTGTACACCTTCCAGATTACAGGACTGGAGTAGGTGGTGGTAGGAGGGTGCGTGGGACAGGTTTTACACCGGGGGCGGTTACAAGGGTAGGAGCCAGAGGGTAGGGAAGAAGGTTTGGAGATTTCATAGGGATGAACTAAGAGGTTACGAAGGTTAGGTGGAAAGACACTCTTGGTGGAGTGGGGAGGATTTCGTGAAGGATGGATCTCATTTCAGGGCAGGAATTGAGGAAGTCGTATCCCTGCTGGAGAGCCACATTCAGAGTCTGATCCAGTCCCGGAAAGTATCCTGTCACAAGTGGGGCACTTCTGTGGTTCTTCTGTGGGAGGTTCTGGGTTTGAAGGGATGAGGAAGTGGCTCTGATTATTTGCTTCTGTACCAGGTCGGGAGGGTAGTTGCGGGATGTGAAAGCTGTTTTCAGGTTGTTGGTGTAATGGTTCAACCCATTACATGCAGTCTCCCATCCTTCATCAAAGACACCAACCACTTTCTCATACGCCTGAAATCCTTACCCAATCTATTACCCCCGGAAACCATCCTAGTAACCATTGATGCCACTTCCTCATACACAAATAATCCGCACGTCCAGGGCCTCGCTGCGATGGAGCACTTCCTTTCACGCCGATCACCTGCCACCCTACCTAAAACCTCTTTCCTCATTACCTTAGCCAGTTTCATCCTGACCCACAACTTCTTCACTTTTGAAGGCCAGACAAACCAACAATTAAAGGGAACAGCCATGGGTACCAGGATGGCCCCCTCATACGCCAACCTATTCATGGGTCGCTTAGAGGAAGCCTTCTTGGTTACCCAGGCCTGCCAACCCAAAATTTGGTACAGATTTATTGATGACATCTTCATGATCTGGACTCACAGTGAAGAAGAACTCCAGAATTTCCTCTCCAACCTCAACTCCTTTGGTTCCATTAGATTCACCTGGTCCTACTCCAAATCCCATGCCACTTTCCTTGACGTTGACCTCCATCTGTCCAATGGCCAGCTTCACACGTCCATCCACATCAAACCCACCAACAAGCAACAGTACCTCCATTATGACAGCTGCCACCCATTCCACATCAAACGGTCCCTTCCCTACAGCCTAGGTCTTCGTGGCAAACGAATCTGCTCCAGTCCAGAATCCCTGAACCATTACACCAACAACCTGAAAACAGCTTTCACATCCCGCAACTACCCTCCCGACCTGGTACAGAAGCAAATAACCAGGAGTCATTCCAATCCCGGGAGCGGAGAGACTTACCTTAGGGGGAAAAAAGGACAGGTATACACTCGCGCGCACGCACACACATATCCATCCGCACATACACAGACACAAGCAGACATTTGAAATGTCTGCTTGTGTCTGTGTATGTTGTGATGGATATGTGTCTGTGTGCGCGAGTGTATACCTGTCCTTTTTTCCCCCTAAGGTAAGTCTTTCCGCTCCCGGGATTGGAATGACTCCTTACCCTCTCCCTTAAAACCCACATCCTATCATCTTTCCCTCTCCTTCCCTCTTTCCTGATGAGGCAACAGTTTGTTGCGAAAGCTTGAATTTTGTGTGCATGTATGTGTTTGTTTGTGTTTCTATCGACCTGCCAGCGCTTTTGTATGGTAAGTCACATCATCTTTGTTTTAAATATATTTTTCCCATGTGGAATGTTTTCTATATATATATATATATATATATATATATATATATATATATATATAGAGAGAGAGAGAGAGAGAGAGAGAGAGAGAGAGAGAGAGAGAGGGGGAACCATTCCACGTGGGAAAAATATATCTAAAAACAAAGATGATGTAACTTACCAAATGAAAGCGTTGGTATGTTGATAGAGACACTAACAAACACAAACATACACACAAAATTCAAGCTTTCACAACCAAAGGTTGCTTCATCAGGAAAGAGGGAAGGAGAGGGAAAGATGAAAGGATGTGTGTAACTCTCCTTCCCTCTTTCCTGATGAAGCAACCGTGGGTTGCGAAAGCTTGAATTTTGTATGTGTGTTTGTGTTTGTATGTGTCTCTATCAACATACCAATACTTTCGTTTGGTAAGTTACATCATCTTAACTTACCAATGTATAAAACCTATTCATATTATTGTCATTATGTATCTGTCACTTATGTACCAATTTACCAATGTATAATATGCAACCATAATTCTCATGATGTATCTATCACTTATGAACCAATTACCAATGTATAGTGTTCAACCATATAATTGTCATGATGTACCAATTATTTATGATTCATTTATTGTGTATATAAGGCCCAACCACATAGCTGTTGGTGCTGTTTCAATTACTTATAAAACACAACTAATATGATGTATTAGTCACTTATTCAAGTTATTGTATATTGTCACTTAAAGTAATACATAACTGCACTCATTCCGTTATTGTCAGCACGTACTGTGAAAAGAAGAGCAACAACTGTGTTGTGCAAATATTCCTGAAAAAATACATCAATTAATGTTTAAATGATTGTAAAGGTGGGAAAGTGAAACGTTGGAAGTGTCTGGACAAATGAAAAATAGTAAGATTGGTCACTGGTCAGACATTTCATCCCATAAAGCAGTGTGCGTACTGCAAACTTCAAGATTCTCTACACAGCAGTCTGCGTACTGCAAACATCAAGACTATTTGCATGTATGTAAAGTACAGAGATTAGTGCATTTCCACTTAGGAATTTTGTACTAGTTTGAAACTCTAAGTTACATGTTAGCTCATGCAGTTAAGAAATAACTTCTTCTTTCCTTGTACTATTGAGAAATAATATTTGTATAATGCTTCATAATTTATTTACATTCTTAGTCAAACATAGGATTTATCTCATACCATAAGTAAAATGCTTGTTCCTCCAGTTTATTGTAAAATGAGGTCTGTTACGTAGATCTGTCAGAAAAGGTTTTGTTCAACTTTCAGTTGCACAAATCCTTTTGGGAGTTGTTGAAACATAACAGTCTAATAAAAGCCTATTTAAACACATAAATTTTAATTATAAACAGGAATTTCTGACATAGAGGTGTATGGAAATGTGTACTTGTGAAAAAGTTATGAAGAAAACAATTACATAAACTTATTTGCACTAATGTGTAGAAGTCCATTAATTGGTAGGAACATTTTATGTGAAATGAATCTTTGGTAATTAGTAAATATAACAAGTGTATTGTTAACATTTGATACCTAAGCATTTATACACGTGTCAATTTATACAGAGACTAGAATTCACTCATGTGTTTAATATGTAAGAGTCAAGATAACCATTGAAATACATCATTTGTTTTAGGATGAGAGTTTTAATTGTTAATTAATCAAATAATCATTTTAAACAATTCCGAGGATTGTTCGGGATTGTTAAGAAAGTATAAATAGTTACAGACATGTTGGCAAAGTAAGTCAGTCTAGTTCTGGTTTTTTAGCAATGAGATGCTCCTTTTGTATTGTAAGAATTGTAGGCTAATGTAGTAATACTTTGATTTTTTCTTGAAAGTATAATACAAATGATGAAACTTAACACAAGATTAACCTAAATTAACTCTCCAGTAGTTAGTTTAGAGTGACCGTCAATGTACTCAGGATGACGACTGCAGCAGATCATGAACAACCCCATTGTTACAAGTAGTTAAGACAGGTTATAATTTGCACCAAGTTTTAGGACTGTTTGGGCAAAGGCTGCCTTGTGGTTCATCACCACTTGATGCTTTATGGAAAAATATTGCCCCTACAACTCTTCTCATATGTACCAAATCATTACAGTTTCTTCTTATTGCTAACCCAAAGTAAATTTGCAGCTTTTCTATTTCACAGTTTGTAAGACATCCTTTTTGTCCACATTTTTTTCCATCTCTAATTTATTTCCTGCCTTTTCCTTTAGAAGCTTTCTCAGTCTTGAGTCAAGTCTTATCTGGACATGTCCTATGCATTCTAGTTTTGTAATCTGAATGTCAGGGCCATGTGGCTTCTCTTCACAGATTTTTGCAAAGGCTTTACTGTTGCCATCACCAAGATATTTCGTGTACATGACACCTTTTGCACTGACAGAGGGCTGAAATATTTTTCATACTCCAGTCACCTCCTTACCCCCACTATAATTTTTTTCACTGCTGTGTTTTGCTCTGGGTCATTCTGACAAAGCAAAATTCACTCATCATTTCTACATCTAAAACTTTTCCAGTGTCAAAAGATGTGACAGAAATGATGCCATTGAGAGACGTGTGCCCTCTTTTCTGCCATGAACCATCAAAACAAGCTGTTATGTGTGTGGAATTACCTTTGGTGTTTTCATTTGTCACTTGCAGAGATGCTTCTTTCATTGACAAGTTACACACCCCAATGACAACTAAACCAATGACTATTACAAACTGAAAATAATGTGGGAGCCTGAGGAACATCTAAAAGTGCACAGAAAATCTTTCCAGTCTGCATACCTTTACCTATTGATCAGAGTCCATACACAAGGCGTACATTATTGTCATATAACTTCGTTGGACCTAAGCTAGACGTCATTGTTGTCGCAGTATATTTGCACTTACCACATTCTAAAACTAGCTGACTCACAGTACCCTTGCGAATATTTCTGTTCTCACCCAAAGATATAATACCACCACACTCCCTACATCATGTATGTGAACTGATAAATTCACTCGGTATCTTCAAGTCAATTATAATATTTCCACAGTTTTCTCTGTTTTGAAAGCTTATCTGACAGTCAAACACAGAATCAAGTTTTACTTTCAACTTCATTCTTGATGCACTTACGGGTTGCTTGTTTGAAGTACATCAAAGCAGACATTCTACTTGTTTTCTGCTTTTATTACTTGTGTATTGATTTCCTCTGAATCTTGTCTTTGGCGAAAACTTCTTTATTCTCATCATTTCCTTTGCAGAAATGAATCACAACAGCAATTCATATGCATAAATAAACAAAACAAAGTGATCCCCATCTGTTGTCAAATGACGTTCAATTGTCACCCTGATTACAGGCTGGAAAACCATAGAAATGTAAATCAAAGATACTAACATCACAAGGACATACCATGAGGTCATATGCATGAAGTATTACAGTAACACGAAAATGGGTGTGGCATTTGATGGACAATGTATTGTAAAATTGACGATATCTCAGAAAATTGTCAGATTTGCATGAAGCAAAGATCATTTTACAAAGAAAACTACAAAGCATTTGAAATGACCATAAAAGAAATATCAATTTTTTGAGTCAATTTTGTGCATGTCTCCCTTTAAATATTATTCTCTTCCACCATCGTTTCCTTTTCCATTTATTTTCATTTCCATTGCTAACTACATTTGCGATGACCAAGTAAGCAGCTGCTGCCATCACTTTATCACTCATTCTCCTGCAAGACTGACTCATTGTGGCACAAATTACGTTGCTTTGATATAAATTAACCTGCCCCATGCAACATAGGCTGCAAGATGTTGCCTTTTGTAGCATGCAACAAGACGATGTACATCACATTTCCATAGCATGCCGCAATGTTGCAAGATGTTGTCCCAGCGTAAATGAGCCTTAACAATCGATGTTTTATCTTGAATGCTAATAAAATGATTGTATTTGCAGATGACAACACAATTCTGTTAAAATGGGAAAGTAAGCAAGAACTAAGGCAATCAGTAAACAGCATCACAAAACAACTTAGAAACTAGGCACAGAACAATCGGTTTTCAATAAATACTAAAAAAGCTTTTCCATTAAAATTTAACAGTTCCTTAATCAAGAATATGTATACAATGATGAACCAGTTGGTAACATAGAAATTAAATTTTCAGGATTATCACTGCATACCAATGTAAAGTGGAATAAGCACACAGAGTACCTTAGCTCATTAAATTGCTGCTTTAGCGAAAAAACAGTAGAGAGTGCTTACCATCCCTACCTTCATTCTCACTTCAAATATGAAGATGTGTTTTGGGCAAACTCTCAAGCAACTACCAGCAAATTCAAACCACCGAAAAGGGCCATTAGTATCATGTTTGCATGCAAACCTAGAGACTCATGTAAAGCTCTGTTTAAGATCCCTCATTTTCTTCCTTTACTTTGTACTAATTATGGAAGCCTCATAGTCTTCAAAATAAATGTAATATGTAAGGACAGTAGATTGCAAAAAAATTGTAAATTCATAATCACCATACCAGCTGAAATAAAAACTTACATATGACCCAGATCAACACATTCCTGTGCCAAAAGGGTACTTCCACATTGTTCTTAAACTTTATAATGAATTTCCTGAAAACATAAAACCATTGGAAAATCTTTAGTCATATTTACAGCGTCACTGCTTTTACTCCACTGAAGAATATTTAAATGTATGTAGTGTACTATATCAACATTTAAATGTATGAAGGGAATTATTTGTAATTTTAAATATGTATGCAAGGCAATCACTTTCATCTACATGCATATAAACTGAATTCTCCAATGTCGTATACATACGCTGCTTTTGTAGTCAACAGGATGAATAAAAATTCAATGTAACCTCACTCTGTGCCTTGCTGTTTCCGGTATCATGTACTTATCATCACCATTTCATTAGTAAGCAAGCAACATTCTGCATTTTTTAAACTTTTTAGGTGATTAAATTGCAAACATATAAGAAAAAATATTACCTTCCAGCATTTTGACCACATCTGACACTATCTGAGATAGTGTCTTGTGGCTGATATCGTATGACAACATTTGTGTTTTGAAGCTATTTTTCGGAAAAATATTCCATTCATTTTCCCACTGCATTATAGTTTCCATATATTCTGTATTATTTTCTGACTCCATCTCATGTGACCCTGCATAAAAGGTACCAGGAGATTCATCTTGCAACAGTTGTTCCTCTGATGGTATTATGTTATTGCTAGAGCCAAATAATGGTGATTCTTGAGATACCTGTTCACAAAAAAGTTCCAAGCTGTAACATAATGCAGCAGTGGATTTAAGAACCAATTCTCTTCCCTGTTCATTGATTTTCCATCCTATGGGAACAGAATAGTAGACTGAGTCAAATGAAAAATAAATTCTTTTCTGAATTGACATTAACTGCAATTTGTCAGTACACATATTTTAAAAAAACAGCAATTTTCATTAAAAAACAGCAACTAACTGCTTCATAACAAACAGTATTTCCATATTTGTTCTTCCATTAAAGACTGAAAAATATCTATGAAATAGTATTTCACAGGATAGATAAAAAACTACTCACCAAGCAGCAATGGCGAAAACGCATATAAAAATTAGGAAATGTGCAAGATTTTGGAGCTAATGGCTCATTCTGGCAGAAGGATTGAAGAGGAAGGAAAAGGGAGTGAAATAAAAGGGCTGGAAATACTTAAAAAGTAGGGATAATTATAGAAAAGTCACCCTGAGTCCCAAGTCAGGGGAGACTTACTAGACTGGAGAAATCTCCCATTCACTGCTCTAGACTTATCACATGTTAAGTCTCCACTTACCTGGGGTTCAAGATGATTTTGCCATAACCCTCTCCATTTCCTAAACCTCTTTGGACCTTTTTCTTTATTCCTTCCCCATCTAAATCAACATCGATAGGATTATTCTGCAATTAACAATTAAGTGCCTGGCACATGGTTCATCAAACCAACTTCTCTACTGTTCCATTCTTGAACAGTGCATGGTAAAAACAAACAATTAAATCTTTCCCTACAAACTCTGATTCCTCTTATTTTATTATGATGGCCATTCCTCCGTATATGGGTGGGTGCTAAAGAAACATTTTCACGCTCAGAGGACAAAGTTTCTGACTGGCATTTCATGAGAAGATCCTGCCAGAAGGAAAAAAACATCTTTGATTTAATGATTGCAACCTCAATTTACTTATCATATCCATGGCACTCTCTGCCCTTCTTTAAACTTTTTCAGTGTCCTCTGTCAATCCTATCTGACATGGTACCCACACTGCACAGCAGTACTCTACAAGAGGGCGGACAAGCAATAGTGCAAGCAGTCTTGTTAGTAGACCTCCTGCATTTTCTAAGTGTTCTGTCAATAAATCACTGTCTTTGGTTTGCGTTCCCCAAATATTATCTACGTGATTGCCTCAATTTAAGATATTTATAATTATAATCCCTAAGTATTCAACTTTCTGCCAGAACAAGGCCCCACTGGCTTCAAAACTTGTACATTAACATAATTTTTATACGTGTTTTCTCCTATAATCGCCTCGGGAACAAACTTTTTATCTATCCAATTAAATTATAACAGATGTGGCACTGATTTTCGAAACTCCACCACTGATACAAATTTATTCACAGCAACATATAAGAAATACTGGGTGTTCAAAAAGTCTCTCCTCAGCCCCGTATGATCATTAGCCGCGCGTGCCATATGTTTGTTTGCCTGCCTGGGTTACTTCCCTTCAAGTGGACTCTCCCAACATTGCACTGTTTTGTTTATCTCAGCCGGCATCAGTAGTGTCATTGGTGTGTGTCAATATGTGCTGATGTGAACATTTTAGTTTAGTTCCTTTGTTTGTTTGTTTGTTTCGTTTCTGTCACTGTCAAAATGCTAACCATTGAAGAACGTGTGTTTTTAGTCGTACAAGTGTAAAAGCTGGTGGTTCGTCAAACATTTAATTTAGTTTTCCCAGAGACAACACTCCCACATTGCGATACTGTGTGAGATTTGATTAACAAATTTCGAAGTACGGGTTCAGTGACAGATGTATCAAGAAGTGGTTGTTCTAGCGTTTTGTCTGAGGATAAACTACTCAATATTTCCGATAAAATGTCCATGAGTCTGAACAAGTCAGTAAGAAAACTCGCCCAGGAAATCAATGTAAGTGTCACAACAGCCCACACAGCTGTAAGGAAAAAATTAGAATCTTTCCCATACAAAGTGAAGTCATGCAAGAACTGAAAAATACTGATCATGGCAAGAGACTGCATTATTGTCAATGGTTCAAAAATTTTGTTCAGCAAAATGGAAGGGATATTCTTAATGGAACATTTTTCACTGATGAGGCGTGGTTTCATTTTTCCGGGTTCACGAACTCGCAAAATTCTCATATGTGGAGTACTGCAAATCCACTGTGTATTCTTGAGGAACGAATTCATTCTGTGAAAATAGGATTCTGGATTGCAATTTCTAGACGTCAGATTGTGGGTCCCATATTTTTCAATGAAGCAATAGATGCACAACGATACTGCAGTGATATTCTGTATCCATTCATAGAACTTGTGATAAGTGAAATACTGAATGGTTATTTTCAACAAGATGGTGCAACCGCGCATACAGCTCACGTTTCAGTGTCACTGCTTGCTCATGTTTTTGGTGATCGCATAATTTCACAGGGACTTTGACCTCCATGATCACCTGACCTAACACCACCTGACTTTTTCTTCTGGGGTGCAGCAAAAGCAACTGTCTATAAGAACCATCCAAAACCCACCAATGAATTGAAAACTGCAATATCCACTTTCACTGCTTCTGTTACAGAAGAAATGTTACAGCTTGTGTTTGGAAACATGATTAGATGAATTTAATTGTGTATTCAACAACAGAGGGGACACTTTCAACATTTAATGTGAAAATTTGTAAGTAAAAATGAATATTCAATAAATTAAGAACTTGTATTTCACTGGGTTTCATTTCGGTATATTCACTGCACCATATGGCATGCACAGGTAACAATCATATGGCACTGTGGAGAGATTTTTTGAGCACCCCGTACATCAAGGATTCATAATGCTTTTAATTTCAAATGCCCATTTTCCTTCACACACATTTCATATCTTTTACAGAAGCTATATAGCACTCTTTGAAGGAATTTATTTATTTATTTATTGATTTATTTAACCTGGTAAGATTAGGGCCATCAGGCCCTCTCTTACATCTAACCAGGCATTCTACTTATTTTACATTCATATGTTTTAGTAGGCATGTTAAACTACATCTAGTACAAAAAGTGAAATAAACAATTTGAAAGGTACACCTGGAAAAATACATACATATAGAGTTTATATTCTCAGGTCACAAGTACTGTTATAATTAGACATTATTGAAGAGACAGATTTTAGATAGGAGTGCTGGCAGCAGGGAGTATGAGGGAGACTCATGGTGAAGGGAGGAGAAGAATAGAGACATGATGAAACATAATTAAGGAAATATAAAGGAAAAGAAGATTGCGTGGCTAATAGAGATAGATGAAGAGGAAGGCATCTCAGGAGCAAGATAGGAGACGCTAGCTTTGCTATTTGACAGATGAGGGGATTGTCCTTGTACATTAATTTTGTGGAGAACTTTGTGAGGATGATAGTAGGAAATGCTTCAACTTCTTCTTAAAAGCAGCAGGAGATCGAATTTTGCGCAAGGTAAGGGGCAGTTTGTTCCAGAGGCGGACAGCGGCAACTGAGAAGGAGTTTGCAAAAGTTTTTGTTTTGTGAGTGGGCACAGTTAGGATACCAAATAAGAGTGACCTCGTGTTTCGATTATGATGACATGACAGGTTTTTAATCTCTGAAGCAAGGTACTGGGGTGCTTGCGCGACGAGGAGTCGGTGGAGTAGACATAGAGTGTGGTAGTCACGCAATTTGTCCGGCCGCAGCCACCCTAACTTGGAGTATGAAGCACTAACATGATCATATCGGCGAATGTTGCAGGTGTAACGCACACAGGCACTCATGGTTAGCTCTAGCCGTCTTTTGTTTTCACTACTCATGCCTTGTTGAATCACATCACAATAGTGGAGGTTCGATAGAACAAGTGCTTGCACGAGCTGGCGTTTCAAGTCCTGTGGAAATATATTCCGAAACGTTTTGAGAGCATAGAGACAAGCAGACGTCTTTCGGCACACTGCGACTGTATTCTCCACCCAGTTGAGATGCTCATCCAAAGTTACACCCAAGTTCTTCACTGTTTTCTGATATGGTATTGGAGTACCGTCGAGCAGAATAGGAGGTAGCCGTTCGCGGAAATCTGAGCTTATTAATTTCTGATGGGCTATTAAGATTACTTGCGTCTTTTTTGCATTTAGTTTAAGCCCCAGGTTTTTCGCCCATCTCACTACTGAAGACAGATCATCATTCATCTGAGCGATTGCAGTGTTTACATCTTCAGGTCTGACGCTTAGGTAGAGCTGGAGGTCGTCGGCATAGAAATGATATTTACGGAGGACAGAACCGACGAAATATCGTTGACATATAAAGAAAACAAAAGTGGTCCTAAGACTGATCCTTGTGGCACTCCCGAGGAAACATGTTTCCAGGAAGATTTTTCATTTATGCAGACAACACATTGCTGTCTGTCTTTTAAGTAGCTTTCAAACCATCTCATTGCACTATCAGAGAAATTAAGCTGTTGCATTTTTCTGAGCAATATGTCAAAGTTAACAGTGTCAAAAGCTTTGCTGAAGTCCAGTAGCGTCAATATTGTTGCCTTTCGATTGTCGATGGCATATTTCAGGTCATCAGTTACTTTAATTAGAGCAGTGTTTGTGCTGTGATGTTTACGGAAACCGGATTGAAATTTGTCATATAGGCTGAATTCATGCAAGTGTTCAGTGATTTGGTCATGAACAATATATTCCAGTGCTTTGGAAACAGCAGGCAGTATGCTAATTGGTCGGTAATCACTAGGCAGTTGCGGGTTTTCGATCTTAGGGATGGGACGAATTAGGCTTCTTTTCCATGCAGTGGGATATATTCCGTTCACGAGGGAAAAATTAAATATGTCAGTTAAGACAGGTACTAAGATATCGGCAAGGAATGGTACTGGGATTTGATTAACTTCCTCCCAGATTTGAACCTCCAGTCCTTGGATGGTGTGTGGTGGGACACACCAGGAGATATGAAATTTAAAATGACCCAAAAGGAAGAAATCGCAAACTGTAAGGTCAACAGATCTTAGAAGCTAGAAGATGTGCCCATTCTTGAAGATTATATGACCAGGAAAGATGTTCTGTAGCAAGGTACAGCATGTGGCTCCATCTTGTTTGAAAAATGTGTTTGTAGTTACATGAAGATCAGCAAGGTATTGCACTAGGAAATGGTTGAACATGTCAGCATAAAATTCTGCATCCACAGTAACAGCATTGCTACAATCGTCTTTTAAAAATATAAGGCCCTATGCTTCCAAAGAATGATACTGCACACAACACTACCATTTTCTGACTGTGAATTGGTGTTTCATGAAGAATTTTAGGATCTTCACATGACCAGTATGTGTAGGTTTGTTTGTCAGAAAAGCCTGACACATAAAAATTGAGCTCATCACTCATGATCAGACAGTCACAAAGGCCTGGGTGGTTGTTCATGAGTTCAAACATTCCCCAGCAAAAGCATACTCTCTTTGGAAGGTCGTCTGCATTCAGTTTTTGCAGCAGCTGACTTCTGTATATGTGGTACTGCAGTTCCTTGTGCACTATTCCCCATACACTAATATACAGAGGGGTCCAAAAAAATGTATCCACTGTTTAAAAGTCCATAACTGACAAACTAATTGACATAGTTGTCTCATCTATGGTAGTGTAATAGTTTTTAGTTCTGGCAATCACCACGCAAGTGTTGTATTGCATTGTTTAGTTTTGTCAGATGACAGTCGCCAGATATTAAGTGTTTTGTTCTTAGTTGCACCTAGTTACTTGAGTAAACATGGCTGGTGCAAGGCTTACATTCAATGAAAGGAAGTCAATTTTGAGTGGTATTTTAAGTACGAAAACATTAATGAGGTTCAGTGGCAATGGTGAAATGAGTATCAAACAGAGCCACCGGCATGTTTAATGATTCATTGCATTCGAAACAAATTTGAAGCCGAAGGCTGTGTTAAAGATGTACACAAACAACGATCTGGATGACCTGTAACAGCAACAAGTCCAGCTAACTCCCGTCATGTGTTACAACAATTCACTCGCTAACCACAGAAGACTGTGAGGCAGTGTGCCCATGAAACTGGAGTGAGTCGCTCAATTTGGTGAATTTTGAAGACAGCAAAGTTGAAGTGCTACATCTCATAACTGCTACACGCAATGAATGAGGACAACCCAGATCGTTGAATGGAGTACTGCGAGTGGTTTGCTAACATGGTGCGCAACGATGAAGAGTTTGCAGAGATGATTGTGTGGTCTGATGAGGCACAGTTCAAACTAAATGGTACAGTAAATCGCCACAATTGCATCTAATGGGCCACTGAAAATCTGAAAATCCATGTAGACAAAGCCGTGAATTTGCCAGGAGTAAATGTGTGGTGTGGGTTGCCTTACCGGGGCTTGATTGGGCCATTACCGGTGAGGTGTACCTTCAGAATCTTCAGACATCCATTTTACCTGCCATCTGAGACTGGTATGGAGACAGAAGAGTTTATTTTCAAGAAGATGGTGCCCTAACCCTTTACCAAAATCGTGTTAGGACATATCTCGACAAAAATCTACCAGGAAGATGGATAGGCCATAGAGTTGCTGTGGAGTATCCACCACATTCACCAGACCTAACTTCTCTGGACTTTTACCTGTGGGGAACACTAAAGGACGTGGTTTATCAACAAAAGCCATGCACATTGGATGAACTTTGAGAATCCATCATACATTCATGTGCAAATATCCAACTGAACACGTTGCAGTCAGTAGTTCGTGCTGCAGTTCAGCGGCATTATAGGTATGTGGATGTGACCATTTCGAACAGCTATAGTGATATGTTTAAGTTGGGCTTTAAGCTACACTTTCACCAAAAATGAGACAACTCCATCAATTAGTTTGCAAGTTATGGGCTTTTAAACAGTGGAAAAATTTTTTTTGACCGCTCTGTATGATATATATAAAGTAGCAGCACATGATTGCTTGCAGAATTCCTGGAACTTCATCTGAAGGCTTCTTCCATTCTTGCAACATTCTCTGTGCACACACATTTTGACTTGCACACCTCTTTTGCACTGTATCACCCATTTCCTTGAAGTTCTGTACCCACACTTCGATAGAACGTGCTGACAGACTGAAGCATCTCCTGTGAGGCTGTAATGAGAATGAAATACATGTTATGTGGCCAGGTGGCTGTGTTGTTTTTGCAAAACAATTCACAGCAACAGCACATTGTTCACCAGTTCATGATACAATCTTGCCTGACATTGACATCAGGGTCAGTGGCAATGATTTGTTGTCCAGATGGCACCACTCCCGATTTCTGATTCCTAATGTAATATACTATTTTCCAAGGATACCAAATCACTTGTTTCACTGCCTCATGTGCTATTTACAAAAATAGACTACTTTCTGTATTTTATCCATTGTGGTTGGAGAACACCACAGCTGTTTTTATAAATTACACTATAGTACATACTGAAACCAGCCATTTGTTTTTTATGATTTTATTGTATCATTAGTAGTTTCAGGCCTGAGCCCATCAAACAGTACTGTTGTTTTCTTGGCATGTTTCACATTTGTGTCTTTTCATGAAGACATGAATGTAAAACTTGCCAAAATATCAACGCTTCTGTCTGATGATTGGCCCGGCCCTCTTCTAAAAAACTTGTGGCTGCTTGCGGTATTTCCTACAGTGTAACTCATTATTTTCTTTATACAATTTTTCAGGATATCTTAATTCTGTAAAATGTGTATATCTCTCTCCTTCTCATCCTGAAAAATTACACACATAGACACTTTTCCTTGGCCAATTCCAACAACAGTGATATGTAATTATGTAATATTGTGAATAAAACTTAAATTACTATTCACTTTTTACTTGTGCTTGAACAATAAAAATCTGCAGCTGTTTCTCTACAACCTTCATAAGCACAGAGCTCAAAGTAATTTTATACTGTATCACACATTTCCATAGAGTGAAAGATACCATTTTCTCATAACATTTCCTGTATATTTCCACTTAAGAACATGCCTAATAAACACCGGTTTGAAGAGGAAAAATTGGAAATGTTGTTTTTGTATAAGGTAACTATCTCTAAATAATTGCCAAACTTACAGATACAGTTGAATTTATGTGAAAGTACAATAAAATTTGTTCTTGTATATTTGGCAAGAGGAAAATATTTACAAATATCAAGAGTTGAATTAGAAATTGTATATAACAACAATGGATGGTAAGTATTCCTTGTTAAAAAAAAAAGTCTCTCCCTCATAAAATTAACAAAAAGCTGAGCTCCATCATAAAATTAACAAAAATATGAAAAATCCTAGTAATATGTGAAGATTTGAGAATGACTTTTAAATTAATGAAACCAAAAGAAAACGTTTTGCTGACCCTCCTTTTTTCATTTAATTTAAAATCTTTAATAGGCCTTGCCATGTGGAAAATACTTGCAAAGTTGAAACTAAGCAGTACAAATACTATCGAAATATGTAACAAAATTTCAATAGTGAAGGAGACCTAGAGGCAACAGAAAGTTTCAGACAGATTACATAATGCTAAGATAGAGGTTTCTAAGACAGAATTTGGATACCATCCTTCATTTATTGAATCGTAGAATAAAACTGCAGAAAAATAAGGAACTGTGAAGATAGGACCTGGAATAAACCAGAGACTGTTGGGAGTTTCAAAGGGACAATGAATGAATGAATAGGGGGAAAGGAATACAGTAAGCGATGAATAGGTAGTTTTTAGAGGTGATAAACTGAGGGTGGCAGAGGATCAAATTGGGAAATGGACAATCCTCAAACCTTTGGATAGCAGACAATATATTTGCAGTGATGCATGTATGTACTTTCAAAAAGCTGCAGTTCTATGCTGTCTGCAGAGGGTGCCTCAGACTGTGTGTGTGTGTGTGTGTGTGTGTGTGTTGTGAGGTCACCATCACAGCCAGCCATGGCCTCATTCTATTTAAGGCTAGCCGATCTACACTCAGCCTTAGTTCCTTAAATACTGTGTTCAGGTTGTTAATACTTCCATGGAATAAAGCCGTATTCAGTCTATTGGATGTGTTGTTCAAATTGTGTGTGTTCAAATTGTTACTGCTTCCATGGAATAAAGATGTGTTCAGTCTACTGATCATGTTGTACTTATACCTAATTACAACAATACTGAATTTAAATGATTAACAGAGAAAGGAATGGATGGAGGCGAAATGCAAGTCTGTGGAACCAGGCAAAGCTATGGTAAGGATAGATACTACCTACAGGAAAATTAATGAAAACTTTAGAGAAAAGAGAAAGAATTGATTAATTTCAAGAGCTCATGTGGCAGCACTAAGCAAATAATATGTGGTGTGAATTCAATCTCCAGCACAAATTCTGTTCACAGAATCAAGATTTGGAGAAAAAAAAAATCTACTTAAAGACTGAAGAAAGATATTTAGTATGGATCAAAGAGAAGTCTTTCATTGATAAGTAAACATTTTCAGGAGCTTCATATCAATCCTAAAATGCTACAAAGTGTGATAAAGGTCTATAGCTGCCTTCCCAGAACAATCATTGTAGACTCCGGGGTGGACTGAATAGTGAACATTTTGGCTCTCAGTGTGCAATGAATATCTAGTGATTTGTAAATAAAACAAATGGAGGACATTAGGTTCCTTCCACGTAAAGAGTGCTTTGTGGATCGGTAACAGACAAAATACAGTACACACAGGAAGGCAAGGGCTAATCATTTGCATAAGCATGGAATATCTTTTGACATCTCAGTAGCATTAGTATCACTAGATGACAATATGCTGTATCACTAGCAAGTCTTTCTCACTAGGCTGGAAGCTTCAGAACTGGTTTTGTGACTATAATGCCAGAACAACCTTTCAATTTACCATTTTAGTTGTCCTACCTCAAGTCTACATGCTACAGTATTTAAGATGAGCTCTTTAAGTCTTTACTAACATGGTAACGTTAGGTAACTCTTAGCTTGCTATGGTTGTGTGTGAGTGAGTGTGTGTGTGTGTGTGTGTGTGTGTGTGTGTGTGTGTGTGGTGTGTGTGTGTTTTGCCTAATTCTGATGAAGGCCTGTTTGGTCAACAGCTTTGTCCAACAGATTTGTTTGACAGTCTTTTAGTTGTACCTATGTGCGACTCAGCATCTCCACTATATGGTGAGTAGAAACTATCACTTCCATAACATTTTCACTTCTTGCACTCCTTTGTAGTAGTGTGAAAACCAGGTGATTTCGTGTGGTATCAGTTTCTCAACTTGTAAGTGAATCACATCAATCTTTCATTCAGTAAGTTCAACACAATGGCCTTGCTAATAGACTAAGCCCACTTACTCAATTCCAAAAGCTAAGGAATGTCCAAGGAAGATGTATGGAACTGACAAAGGGAGACCATGACATTGGGATCATGGATTTTCCTGACCACTTATTCATTTCCAAAATTCATTTCATGTCGAGTGAAGATGTATGAAACTGACAAGAGGAGACCATGACATTGGGATAATAGACTTGTTTGTAATTTTGCACACCTTTAGTAGGCCATTAAAACAACATAATGTGCTAGTAAATTCATTACTCTGGCAATAACTGGAAAACTACAAGAGAAGTTTTGTGTGTCTACTATGTTACTAATGCATCTGTGTGAAGGTGCCAGATGGTAGAGTTCACAGTGGTCAAGTGGATAGTGTTTGAGCTTCATAAGATGAAGTGTATGAGGCAATGGTTTGAGTACTGCTGATATTCAAAAAATGTTCACCTAAACTGTTCTTTCTTGCTACATTAGCAACTACTAACTGCTACACAGATTAACTGCCAAATCGGGCTTGCCTCTGTGTCTGCAGCTTGATGTGTCCAGGTACAAAATAGTTCTGGGTACCTTAACATACTGCGTGTGTAAGGGATTTTGCAAATAGTGACAGGCATACATTTTCAGGAAAGCTCTACGTGTTTCTTCATTTACTTGTCGAAAGTTATAAAGATGTTTCTTCTAAAAAATTTAATTAAAAGCTGTAAGTAGCTAAATAACTGAAAATCCACTAAACTTCACGCAAATCCACATAGTTTTTTAAATTATATTACCTCTCAAATGGTATATAAATTATATAATATGACCAGTGATGAAAAAATATACATTAAAAATGAAGTTTGAGTGGGAGTCAAACCATCGTTTCATACATGTTCATATGTAGCTCAAACACTAACCACTTTACCACCATGAACTTTAACATCCAGCACCTACCCAAAGATACATCAGTTACATAACAGCCATGTAAAACTTTTTTTGCAATTTTCTCAGAACTGCCAGAGCAATGCACCTAATTACTAGCACATTATGTTGTTTTAATGGTTTACCAAAGCTGTATAATGTCTGAAGTAAATCTGTGACCCAATGTCATGGCCTCCTCCTGTGAGTTAAGGATCTCTAAGTTAGCATTCAGCAGTGCTAACAAAATAAAAGCACTGGAATGATAAGAACTGTATGAGTCTTCCATCATTCAAACTTCAATAATTCAGGGACACCAACATCCTGTAACTAACTGTGTATAAAGTCAGAAAGCATGGCAGTTTGATCCATTATAGTGACACCATCAACAGTTTGTCATTGCACATTGTTTGCACCATATGTTCATCATGTTTTAGTGCCTGGAAGAGTTCAGAGTATCATGGTCATAATGGTAGGTGCACTGCATCTGTCCATAACATCACATGGGAAGTCCTTGTGGATGAAAAATTTCTGTTCTTCACAGTGAACTGCTGGTGTAGAGCACAGCTCAGAAATTTTGAGCTCAACCTGTTGCAACAAATGTGGTAGTTCTGATTCCAGTGACAGTTGTAAGAATGAAAAAAACAACTCTGACAGCAACTGTAATGTTTCCCCATAAACCATCTCTGCTGCTGACACCCCAATATCTGGCTTGAAAGCTGGATGGAGACCCGGCAATACTAGTGGAAGTGCGGTGGTCTATGTGTCCTCATGGCATATAATGGCAGCATTGCTTGTATGATGGCGTTCCCCACAGAACTTGAACAGTTAAAGAAACACTGTCAACTCAAACTGCCATCTGTGATCCATAGTGAGATGAGCTGGACATCTGAAACAGGAAATCCCAGCTGTCAGGAAGGTCCTTGCTGTTGTTTCTGTTGATATGTGACTGTCTGGCGTTGCTTCTGTCCACCAAGTATATCTACTAACAGTAGTAAATACGTAATCTAACCCCTACAATGGTGGGAGGAGACCCATGAGATCTATGTGAATGTGGGGGAAATGTCCTGTTGTTTCTGGAACTTCTGCCACTGGCTTGCATACATGTCTGTCAACTTTGCATTGTTGACATGCTACACACATTCTCACCCACTTTCAACAGTCTGTTTTTATACTAGGCCACATGAACTTCTCCATCATTAGTTTTGTGTTAATTTGATGTACTGACTCATTCATGACCATGGAGATTTGCTCCTGAATCTAGTCCTAGACATGTAAAACAAAAAATTAAATAAAAAAAGAGTTGAATGTAAACCACAGAACAGTCAAATTGAAAAGCAAAAAGAAAACATAACATCAGCAGAGTTAGGTTACAAGACCAAAGTACATTATATTATTTTAACCCTTATCTGAAGTTGATGGTTCCCACAGAGCAAACTGTGGCTGTTGTCCCTTTTGTCCCTTATACTTATAAGCACCCCATTCAGGAGTTCTCAGTGATAATAGAAAAACTTAATTTTTGTCATTATAGTGCTGTGCGTCTTTGTAAAATTAACAAAATATGATGTTAACATGTTTTCTAGCTTTACCTCGGAGGAGCTGGTTTCCTGCATTGCCAAAGATTCCACAAGATTTCTGATGTACAATATAGTGCTCTCACTTGCTTGTATGGGTACTTCTGTAACATATTACATGAAACAATACAAATTAAACTCTAATATTTAGTGTGACATTTATTAAATATTTACATTGGTTTACATCCAACTAATTAGTCAACTGATTGTTGAAACAGAAAGGAAGATAGTGTTTAGCATCTCTTAGATGACAATGTACATAGAGACAATACCAAGCTCACAGTGGGAAACAAAAGCCACTACACATCCTACCATTTCCCTAAGTGATTTAGGGAAGGTACTGAAAATTCAAAACTGGATGGACAAATGATGATTTCAACCACTACCTTTCTGAATTAAAGTCAGGCAACTTCACTGCAATAACTCCTTGCTCATTTTTATACAGTAATAATAATAATAATAATAATGCAGAGGTGACATATCAAGCTAAAACTAAACAAAGGTCGCTACACTACGCATACAAAAGCTTTTGATAGTGTACCACACTCATGGTTACTACAAATATTGGAAATATACAAAGTAGATCCTAAATTGATACAGTTCCTAAACATAGTAATGAAAAATTGGAAAACCACACTTAATATCCAAACAAATTCAAATAATATCACATCACAGCCAATACAGATTAAGTGTGGAATATACCAAGGAGACTCATTAAGTCCTTTCTGGTTCTGCCTTGCTCTGAACCCACTATCCAACATGCTAAATAATACAAATTATGGATACAATATTACTGGAACATACCCACACAAAATCACACATTTGCTATACATGGATGATCTACAACTACTGGCAGCAACAAATCAACAACTCAACCAATTACTAAAGATAACAGAAGTATTCAGCAATGATATAAATATGGCTTTTGGAACAGATAAATGTAAGAAAAATAGCATAGTCAAGGGAAAACACACTAAACAAGAAGATTACATATTGGATAACCACAGTGACTGCATAGAAGCGATGGAAAAAACAGATGCCTATAAATATCTAGGATACAGACAAGAAATAGGTATAGATAATACAAATATTAAAGAAAAACTAAAAGAAAAATACAGACAAAGACTAAGAAAAATACTGAAAACAGAATTGACAGCAAGAAACAAGACAAAAGCTATAAATACTTATGCTATACCAATATTGACCCACTGATTTGGAGTAGTGAAATGAGTAACACAGACCTAGAAGCACTCAATACACTTACACGATCACAATGCCACAAATATATAATACATCACATACATTCAGCAACTGAAAGATTCACATTAAGCAGAAAGGAAGGAGGAAGGGGATTTATCGACATAAAAAACCTACATTATGGACAGGTAGACAATTTAAGAAAATTCTTTCTAGAACGAGCAGAAACTAGCAAAATACACAAAGCAGTCACTCATATAAATACATTGGCTACACCACTGCAGTTTCATAACCACTTCTACAACCCTTTAGATCACATAACATCAACAGATATGAAGAAAGCAAATTGGAAAAAGAAAACACTACATGGCAAGCACCCGCATCATCTAACACAGCCACACATCGATCAAGATGCATCCAACACATGGCTAAGAAAAGGCAATATATACAGTGAGATGGAAGGATTCATGATTGCGATACAGGATCAAACAATAAACACCAGATATTACAGCAAGCATATTATTAAAGATCCCAATACCACAACAGATAAATGCAGACTTTGCAAACAACAAATAGAAACAGTAGATCACATCACAAGTGGATGTACAATACTAGCAAATACAGAATACCCCAGAAGACATGACAATGTAGCAAAAATAATACATCAACAGCTTGCCTTACATCATAAACTTATAAAACAACATGTTCCCACATACAAGTACGCACCACAAAATGTACTGGAGAATGATGAATACAAATTATACTGGAACAGAACCATTATAACAGATAAAACAACACCACCTAACAAACCTGGCATCATACTCACCAATAAAAAGAAGAAATTAACACAACTAATCGAAATATCTATACCCAATACAACAAATACACAAAAGAAAACAGGAGAAAAAATTGAAAAATACATCCAACTGGCTGAGGAAGTCAAGGACATGTGGCATCAGGATAAAGTTGACATTATACCAATTATACTATCAACTACAGGAGTCATACCACACAATATCCACCAGTACATCAATGCAATACAGCTGCATCCAAACTTATATATACAACTACAGAAATCCGTAATTATTGATACATGTTCAATGACCCGAAAGTTCCTAAATGCAATGTAACATATACCGTACAGTTAAAAGGAAGTCACGCTTGATGAAGGTCCGCATCACTTTTCATTTTTAACCAGACCTAAGGTCTGAGAAAGGAAAGAACATAATAATAATAATAATAATTCAACAACAAATAATCCGTACAATCCCTAAAAAAAACTAAACTCCGCCCAAACAGGCCACAGAGACTGCACAGGCTGAGTGCACCCCACTTGCTAACAGCACACGGCAGACAGGATGGTCAGCCATCCAAGTGCTAGCCCAGCCTGACAGTGCTTAACTTCGGTGATGTGATGGGAACTGGTGTTACCACTGTGGCAAGACCAAATACAATCCCTAAATAACACATTTTTAGGACATTGTATAGGTGATTTTTCTGAATACTGACATTTACAATGTTTTGATTTTAATGATAAATTTTACAATTTAATACATATTATATTTATTAATATATGAAAAACATTACTACATTTTCAACAGCATCACACTGCTTGTGAGTTGCCTAATACCACAAACCCTGTAATGCTTTAGACTGGGTACTGGTGAATTCATTAAGAAATCTGGTCAGTCGTTGTGCACTGGATCACACATCAAAGGGTATTGATTGGTAGAGTAGATGTTTTCATGCTCTGTTTCAGTGAATAACACTTGTAATTGAAATGTCAAACTTTTCAAACTGAAGAAGAAATGTCTGCTGAATCCATAAAAAGAAGAACAATGAGGATGAATGAAGACACCCAAAACCAGAATAGGTCAAGATTCCATGGATCTGGAGGAACCAACAATGTAAAGTGGAGGTAAGACTCTATGATAAGCAAGAAGCTGCAAGAAGTACACCCTGTAAATTTCCTTTATACTTCAAACCTCAGCAAAAAAATCATGATTCAACATCATACTCCTCACATAGACTAAAAATCTTTAACAGTTTAAAAACTTTAATATATTCACTTTCACTTTGAAAAGCGTTCATTGTATGTACTTAACAGTACATTTTCTCTTATATGTAGAATTATGAAAAAATTTACTCATTTTACATGACAGCATGGTTGTGTAATGAACACGAAATTCTTACTTACATGTAGACAAAATTGTTAGAACATGAGACACTTATAAGGCAGAATGTTTCTATTTACTTTTCATGAAAACAAAGAACTCATACACAGAATAAAATTATTTTATGTTGGTATTTTAACTCAGTTGAAGAAAGAGCTGCAAAATTTTTAAGGAGGGCATAGGTCAGCTTCAGCTCAGCAAGAAGTGCATTTTTTTTTCTTTTTATGCTGTTCTGTGTCTGTTTAATTGTATTTTGATTTTTGTCCAGTATTATGTTGGTACGGGTCACAGTTTATATTTGTGTTCATTTTTTCACTAGCAGTATTACTTTTAATTTACTTATATACACTTGTGATGGTAAGCATACCCAATTTTGGAAACAGGTTACAACATGATCCTCCGTGTTTGACATCACAAATAATTCAGACAGTTTTTCTTTGCAGTATTAATAATGTGCTTAGGATGGTTTGTGTTGCTGCATGCCATACTTCTACCACAAAGTTAAAATTAAATGAGAACAATGAATGATATACAGTTTTTAGCACACAATGATATATTTACTGTGTTATTCCTGGTTATAACACCATAAAATGGCAACAACACAGAAACCATCTACATTGGAAGCTCTACTCAGCAGGATGAGAATCACCATTTGCTACCAAAAACCCTCCAACCACTTCTTCAAAGCTTACTGTAGACGCAGGCAACACAGCAAGTGCTGGCTTTCCCATTCTTGGATGACACTTTAGAGGTTTAGGAAGCCTATGAATCAAGATTATTTGAGCATTTCTCCACATTCAAGTAACTGATGCCAGCCTCATGAAATATTTTTCCTTGTCTTGGTCAAAACCTGATTTTTGCCAGCTACTATGCAAATTGGCCCCTTTATCTGATACCTCAGAGCTCTCCTTTTCAAATATTTGCTCGTTGCTAACTAAATATTACTGGCAACATACCCATGTTATCTCCTCTTGAGTAGCATTTTACCAATGCAAGAAACAACCAAACCAGACTCATAGAAGATGGGGCACAGATTTGCAAGGTTTCCTAAAGGAAGGAGTCCTATGCAGAAGAAATGATCAGCAACATGAGCATCTGGGGTACTCCAGACAGGGGTTTCCAGCACGAGGTACTTCAACTCTAAGACCCATCATTAGACAAAGTTTTGGACTTTGCACAAAGCTTCGAAGTAACCTGAGCAACAGCCAAGAACCTAGAGTCATGATTGACATAGCAGCTGTTAAAGTAAACACATCTGAGCCAGCTGCAAATGGCCACAGTAATGGCGATTTGGAAGTAGCAACAGTACAGGTGGAATGCCGTCCCATTAACCAACAAGTCCTCCACTGTGCTCACTCTGATCAAACCAATCTTGGGTACTGAAATGACTGCCATCATGTCTGGATTGATTTAAAAAGACATCAACATGAAGACTGTCCTGACAGATGGGCCTGTTTCCAAAACTGTTCTGCCATCAGCCACTTAGCTTATGTATGTCATAAGTCCCATTAAGCAAGACAGCCTCCTGCCCAACAGATGGATGTTAATCTGGTAGCCACTATAGACCATCAAAGAGACCTCCAATAAGCTTTTCGTAGAAGTGCAAATTGCAGAGAAACCATTTCAATTACAAGTAGACACTGGCGCAGCCATGAGCATTCTGAATTACAGTACCTATTTGAAACTTGGAGCTCCTCCCTTGCAAGAAACAAAGAGATGTCTAATGGAATATAATAAACATAACATTTCAGTATGTGGTGAAGTTGAACTGGCAATGACATATCATAATGAAACTTCCTGGCAGATTAAAACTGTGTGCCCGACCGAGACTCGAACTCGGGACCTTTGCCTTTTGCGGGCAAGTGCTCTACCAACTGAGCTACCAAAGCACGACTCACGCCCGGTACTCACAGCTTTACTTCTGCCAGTACCTTGTCTCCTACCTTCCAAACTTTACAGAAGTTCTCCTGCGAAACTTGCAGAACTAGCACTCCTGAAAGAAAGGATATTGCGGAGACATGGCTTAGCCACAGCCTGGGGTATGTTTCCATAATGAGATTTTCACTCTGCAGCGGAGTGTGCGCTGATATGAAACTTCCTGGCAGATTAAAACTGTGTGCCCGACCGAGACTTGAACTCGGGACCTTTGCCTTTCGCGGGCAAGTGCTCTACCAACTGAGCTACCAAATTACGACTCACGCCCGGTACACACAGCTTTACTTCTGCCAGTACCTCGACTCCTACCTTCCAAACTTTACAGAAGCCCCAGGCTGTGGCTAAGCCATGTCTCCGCAATATCCTTTCTTTCAGGAGTGCTAGTTCTGCAAGTTCGCAGGAGAGCTTCTGTAAAGTTTGGAAGGTAGGAGACAAGGTACTGGCAGAAGTAAAGATGTGAGTACCGGGCGTGAGTCGTGCTTCGGTAGCTCAGTTGGTAGAGCACTTGCCCGCGAAAGGCAAAGGTCCCGAGTTCGAGTCTCGGTCGGGCACACAGTTTTAATCTGCCAGGAAGTTTCATATCAGCGCACACTCCGCTGCAGAGCGAAAATCTCATTCTGGAAACATCCCCCAGGCTGTGGCTAAGCCATGTCTCCGCAATATCCTTTCTTTCAGGAGTGCTAGTTCTGGAAGTTTCACATGAGAGCTTCTGTAAAGTTTGGAAGGTAGGAGACGAGGTACTGACAGAAGTAAAGCTGTGAGTACCGGGCGTGAGTCGTGCTTTGGTAGCTCAGTTGGTAGAGCACTTGCCCGCGAAAGGCAAAGGTCCCGAGTTCGAGTCTCGGTCGGGCACACAGTTTTAATCTGCCAGGAAGTTTCATATCAGCGCACACTCCGCTGCAGAGTGAAAATCTCATTCTGGAAACATATCATAATGCCACCCACCACATTACCTTCATAGTCATTAACAGTTATTCTGCTGAGAATATGTTTGGAATTGATTCTTTTCAGAAATTTGGATTTTCAATAGATGATTCTGTGAATTTAGCATCCGAAGATGATCTGTACTTGGACTGGAATTGACTCTTTTCAGAAACTTGGATTTTAAATAGACGATACTGTGAATTTAGCATCCGAAGATGTTCTGTACTTGGACCCAGAGGCACTTTGCCAGGGTTATAAGGACCTGTTCACCCTAGAATTCGGCACATAGCACTGAAACACAATCATAATGCACGGCCTCGATACTTTTGAGCCTGCACCATTCCATTACCTGTCAGAGACCAAGTGAAGGAGACACTGGTTCACTGAATTCCAATTGGAGTTCTAGAAACCTATTCCTTCCAGTCAATGAACTACCCCATTAGTCATAGTGTGAAAGCCATCAGGGAAAATCTGCTTTTGTGGCAATTTTGAAGTAACTGTCAATGCCCAATCAGAGATTGAGACATATCCTATTCTGAAGCCGGGAGAATTACTGTCAAAATTAAAAGGTGGAAACTTCTTCTCTAAAATAGACCTAGTAGATGCATACCTCAAACTTCCCCTTGATAGAGAATCTCTACAATTTCTTACACTTAACCTGGACTTTATTATCTGAAATACCTAATGTTTGGTACAGCAAGAGCCGCCATCATTTTTCAATGGTTTTTGGAACTATTAGTACTCAGAGTGGATGGATGCATTGACTATTTAGAGGACATCAATGTAACAGGCAGAACTGAGGAACACCATCGCGATCTGAAATGAGACTGCCCAGAACTGCAGAGAAGAAAGAATGTTTTTTTCAGCCTGAGATTGAGTACCTCAGCCACATCATTTCCAGCTTGGGCATTCGTCCTCTGGAAAACATGTCAAAGCCATAATCAAACTTCCCAGATCAACAATGCTCAAGCAACTTCATTCCTTTCTGGGGAAGATATTGTATTACTTAAAGTTCTTACCTGCAGCAGCAACAGGAACCATCCCCTAGTCCCAGTTATGCAAAAAGGGATGCCTTTCCAGAGGACACCAGCTTGCGAGTACACCTTCCACAGGTTGAAATCCCAGTTGTTGATGGCCCCATGCCTCACTTGTTTTGATCCCACAAAGCAGATAGTTGTTGCATAGATGCACCTGATACAGGTGTCGGAGTGGTCCTGGCACACAGGGAGGCAGATGGCTCTGAGCAGCCTGTGGCCTATGCATCAAAAACGTTGACTGACACCCAACACAGGTGCTCCCAAATAGAAAAAGAAGTGCTGGCCATCATCTTCACATGAAAGAAATTCCACATTTTTGTTTATGGCACAAAGTTTCACATCATTACAGGCCATAAACTACTGATCTCCTTACTCAATCCAGCAGCAGAGACTCGAGATAGGACTGCTCACCAACTCCAGTCCTGAGATTTATTTTTGGCATACTACCAGTATGAGATTCACTTCTGCAACATGACTGAGCATGCCAACACTGATGCCTCTCCTGCCTTCCGTGGGAACCTGATCTAGAGTTCAAAAAGAAGAAATTCTGTGTTTTCACTTGGATGTAGAAACAGAAGCTGCATTAGATTCTTTTCCCGTTACCAGCTCCTGGGTTGCAGACACAACCAGTAACAACAAGGTACTCTGACAAGTCCAGAGTCAGGCCCGAACGACAACCTCCCAAGGCTTCTGTGGCATTCTGTCAGTTCTCTAATGCCTGCCATCAGCTCATGTTGACCAGCAAAATAATTCTACTTCTTTCTGATGAGGGATACCTATGAGCAGTCATTCCTTATTCTTTATGTCAGCGCATCATGCAATTATCTACAAGATTTTTTCCTGTCACCAGTCATGAGTAATTCGAGACAAATATGAAGATATACCTCTGGCTCCTGCTCTGCTGCCAAGGTCAATTCCATTCAACCTTCACATCCAACCAGGGCATTTTTGTATATGTTTCTGTGCCCCAAGTCACTAATGTCGCAGAGGACTTAGAGGAGGGCCCCTTGGATGTGATGTTAATTCACAGCAGATGCTTCCCTGTTTCTCAAAGGGGAAAGGGATGAGGTATCCACCACTATTAATCTCTGTAGCGAGCAGCGGCACACTTTTTCACAAGGTCAAGAAACACATCATTGGCCGCGCTTCTCTGTGTACGGCCCACTACTAACATCGCAGGCCACCTTTGCATGTACACACTTCAAACCACAGTGATTGTCTATCCATAACACTCAGTGATTGGCCACCCAGAATATACAGCAACCCCAGTCTGTAACTCCATTATTGATGGAGCCGTATTTAATGCTGCTACTGACATCTACAAGCCAGTTATCATCATACTATGTTCTACTCCACAACTAGGAAGTGCTATGCTGTGGTGGACCTGCTGTTCAATGTTGGTTTGGTTGTGCTCTGGACTTCCAAATGCTAAATTGGAACTTGGACTTCAACATTCACTAGGCTTAGTATGTCAATGGCTTCTGATTTCCACTGGAAAACACTTGCACTTCCTGTACATTGGTACAACCACCATAAATTTATATAATTTTCTACAAAGTGTTTATCTACAACTCGGCACTTATCAGTATTATGTCAATAAACTGTCGAACAGTGATATATTTATTGTGTTATTCCTGGTTATAACACATATTTGGGTCAGGTATAGACTTCAGATTAACTAAAACACTCTCAGCAAGAACAAACAAATCTTCAACATTAAATAGACAATTATATAGGAAACTGCAGGAACTCTTAATGAGTCTAACAGAGTTATGAAATCTTATTCACTATTTACAGATACTTACCATCCACTGAAACACAAAACATTTATGTGGCACACAATTTAGAGAAAATTCTTGACATTTTAGGTATCAGTATTTTTTTAACTTCTTGATAAGGAGGAAAAGATACATGTAAAGACAGTAGGAAAATACCAGTCATCAAAATTATGAAAATGAATAATGACTAGCAAATGATGTTAATGCTGTTTTAAGGTGGCAACACTGTTTTTTCACTTTATTAGTTTATGTTAACTTCTGTTTTTGGACACCTTTTTTTAAGTTCCGTCTGTGTCACTGTCATCCAGCATTAACTTGTAAGCTATTGCATATTTAAATAAACTCTCTCCAAACAGACTTATTATCAAGCTTCATTTACTGTGTTTGATTACAGACTAAGGGCACTGGTGCAAAAGACTGGTTTTCAGCTAATGGCAAAGTTTTTTTGCTAGCATTGTGAGCAACAGAAAATCTGAAATTACCATGGTGGTGTTTGTGTGATGGAACAGTCTATGCATCAGTGTTTGAGGTTGTCTGGAGGGGACAATTGGGCAGCGCAAAAATTCCGAATGGAAGCAATATTCAGAGGAAAAGGCTTTTTAGATACTGTCAGTGCCATAGCTATTAAAAGCCTCCATAGAACAAAGAAGCCAAGAAAAAAACGTGCCTGCAAACGGACACAAAAGCACCGAACTTTTGTGATTCACCTACTTTGGTGTACGACATCAGTTAGCATGAGGGTTAAACTGCAGACCATGTATGAAAAAGAGTCCGCAGTGGGCATTCGTCTACTTCAGCAAAAATTCTTCTCACTCCAGTTTGGTGATGACTTGGGGGTTACAGTTTTGTTGAAAATAGAAGAAACCAATACTAAATTGAGGAAAGAAAGTAAACCACTATTTGAGAAAATGATAATAATCACAGTTTTGATGTCACTGCCAGAGCAATATAAAAATTTCTGCTCAGCATGGGAGTCTGTCCCCTCTGAGAAGCACACACTTAATGAGTGAACTTCAAGATTGCTCATCAAGGAAGAGAGAAACAATCAGTCCAACAGCCAGAGGTAGCTTTGGCCATTGTATGCAGGCAACAAAAAATTACCTGAAACTTCCTGGCAGATTAAAACTGTGCGCCCGACCGAGACTCGAACTCGGGACCTTTGACTTTCGCGGGCAAGTGCTCTACCACTGAGCTACCGAAGCACGACTCACGCCCGGTACTCACAGCTTTACTTCTGCCAGTACCTCGTCTCCTACCTTCCAAACTTTACAGAAGCTCTCCTTTCTTTCAGGAGTGCTAGTTCTGCCAGGTTCGCAGGAGAGCTTCTGTAAAGTTTGGAAGGTAGGAGACGAGGTACTGGCAGAAGTAAAGCTGTGAGTACCGGGCGTGAGTCGTGCTTCGGTAGCTCAGTGGTAGAGCACTTGCCCGCGAAAAGCAAAGGTCCCGAGTTCGAGTCTCGGTCGGGCACACAGTTTTAATCTGCCAGGAAGTTTCATATCAGCGCACACTCCGCTGCAGAGTGAAAATCTCATTCTAAAAAATTACCTGTTACACTTGTGGTAAAGAGGGTCATTTTTCATAAGACTGTTAAAATAAAGTGAAGAGAGAAACAAGAAGCTGCAGGTCATCTGAAGTCAGACTGCAGATGGTTGAAGTCAAAAGAAGGCAAAAAGTTCAAGATGTAAATTTCTTTATGTGTCTGAGCCAAGGAGTTGTCACAGAAGGTTATTGGTTCATGGACACAGGTGCTAGTGACCATACCATATGTGCAACAAGAGAAAATTGTTTAAGAAACTGTCATCCACTACTGAGTTGTACACTACTACATATTTAATTAAACTCTGTAAAACAGATTTATTTACTATGCCTGATAACAAAGTTGTGGAAAATTCAGAACATTAACAATGAAATTCCAGAAATCAGTATTTGAATAGAATAGAAGTTTATTGTCTCTTAAGATACAATATCAAGTCACTGACATAACAAACACGAGATTGGTCAAACCACAAAACTGGTTTACAATTTTCCTTATAATATCGCTAACATAATATACTGCAATGAAAATTAATTAAGTAATCAATAATTTTTCTTCAAAAATAACAAATTTTTAAAAATTAACAGTCCTAAGTACTTGCTCTCTCCAGCTCAAATTTTCAGGTTGTCATTCATGAATTCTTCTACTGAGTAGTAACGTTTATGCACTAGTTTCTCATATAATGCTTTTTTTAGTGCTTCTAAATTTATGCTGAGCAATTCTCTTTGTTTTACTTTGTTGTAGATTTTCATACACATATAATGTGAGTTTGAGCATAAAGTTTTAAGTGATGGTTGGGCAGGATAAAATTATTTTGATTTCTGGCATTGTAATCATGTTGAAAATGATTTTCTACAAATAAATCAGGTTTACTTTGTACAAACATAATCAACTCATAGATATATAGTGTGGGAACACTTAATATACTTAGAGTTTTTAGGAGTGGGAGACATGATTTTCTTCACCCTACATTGTGCATATTTCTAATGATGATTTTCTGGAGTTTTAATATTCAACACATATGGTTTGAGTTACCCCAAAATACAATTCCATACCTTATTAGTGACTCAAAGTAGCTACGATATTCTATTTTTCTTATGCCCATACTGGTAACATTGTACAATATCCTCAATATCCTCATTGCAATTGCTAGGCTATTTAATTTATTTGCAAGGTACTGCATATGTCACCCCTACGATAGATTTTTATCCAATTGGATCCCTAGGGATTCTGGTTTCTATGACTGACCTATCATTTAGTTTTGCTTGTTTTGTTTTAAACTACTTTAACTGAGTCTTTTCCATGTTTAATTTTAATCCATTTAAATCAAACCGGGCATCTAATTTTTCAAAAGTATTTAATACAGTATGGAGAACTTGGTCAGTACTGTTACTTTCAGTGATTATAGATGTGCCATCTGCAAATAAAACTGAGTGTCACTCAATATTAGTGGTAGATCAGTAATGTGAAACAGAAACAGAATGGGACCTAAGACAGAACCTTGGGGTACTCCATGTGGAATGGTTTTCCACTGAAGTATAAGTTCTTCTCTCTGATGGTATAGATATGACTTAAACCATTCTAATACTGTATCCCAAATTACATACTTTTCCAGTTTACAGAGTAGCAAGGAGTGGTTAACACTACCAAAGGCCTCTGATAGGTCACAAAAAATTGATGTAAAGGATATAGTGCAAATGGAAATGGACAATATAAAAGTGAAGTGAAGGTGGAAAGATTAGAAAAAGGGGGAAGGGGAGGGGGATGAAATGGATTTAAACACAAAATTTTAGAAAAACAAGGAAAATATGTGTAGACAGAAGTAACACTCTGCTGGTTAGGGAAAAGGATAATTGAAAATTCCAGAAGAAAAAACAGTACAAATAATACCAGTAGCTCACCAGACCAATGAATGTGTTGGACAGCCAGTTCTCATTCCATGAGTCTGGAATCAAGATGGTCCCAGGCAGCACTAAAAGGAAGTTGGAAACGGCAGTCAATTTGGATGACCAAACAGAAAAAAAAGGAAGTTGAGAGACAACGTTAAGAAAATGAGCACATGAAAATTGTCTCTTAAATTTCATGTTATAACTGAGAATGAAGATATCAAGGAAAGCTGAGGAAAAGCTAGACATCACACAGGTGAATGCCTAATGCATGATGTGAGAAAAGAAGATGAAGTGACTTTTACTTATTGAGTGGGCATCACGAAGATGATGGCACTGCTTATCACATCTTTTTCTACAAGGCTTAGGAAGCTGGTGCCATCTCTGTGATGTTCTTTGCATGTTGTCATCTCTGAGGGCACTGTGACTTTTCCTTTTTTTGAAAACTACACTTGTATTTAAAGATGGTACTTGTACTATTGTGCAATGGTTCTGTTTGTTTTGAGGAGTCTACTTTGGAGAAAAGATTTTTAGTAACAGAAGTAAACGATGCTGGAAAGATAGGCAGAAGTAAGGCCTTGCATACTTTCCTCACTTTTTAATGCTACAACCTATAGGCAGTATACATAAAATGATCAAGGAGTGAGACATGTTAGTTGTGCAACATAGATACAAGTCATGATGTGATTGCCAGGCTACATGTGTAAATACGAGGTGCAGTCAAGTTCTAAGGCCTCCGATTTTTTTTCTAATTAACTACTCACCCGAAATCGATGAAACTGGCGTTACTTCTCGACGTAATTGCCCTGCAGAAGTACACATTTTTCACAATGCTGATGCCATGATTCCATGGCAGCAGCGAAGGCTTCTTTAGGAGTCTGTTTTGACCACTGGAAAATCGCTGAGGCAATAGCAGCACGGCTGGTGAATGTGCGGCCACAGAGAGTGTCTTTCATTGTTGGAATAAGCCAAAAGTCACTAGGAGCCAGGTCAGGTGAGTAGGGAGCATGAGGAATCACTTCAAAGTTGTTATCAGGAAGAAACTGTTGCGTAACGTTAGTTCGATGTGCGGGTGCGTTGTCTTGGTGAAACAGCACACGCGCAGCCCTTCCTGGACATTTTTGTTGCAGTGCAGGAAGGAATTTGTTCTTCAAAACATTTTCGTAGGATGCACCTGTTACCGTAGTGCCCTTTGGAACGCAATGGGTAAGGATTACGACCTCGCTGTCCCAGAACAATGACACCACCATTTTTTCAGCACTGGCGGTTACCCGAAATTTTTTTGGTGGCGGTGAATCTGTGTGCTTCAATTGAGCTGACTGGTGCTTTGTTTCTGGATTGATAAATGGTATCCACGTCTCATCCATTGTCACAACCAATGAAAAGAAAGTCCCATTCATGCTGTCGTTGCGCGTCAACGTTGCTCGGTAACATGACACACGGGCAGCCATGTGGTCGTCCGTCAGCATTCGTGGCACCCACCTGGATGACACTTTTCGCATTTTCAGGTCGTCATGCAGGATTGTGTGCACAGAACCCACAGAAATGCCAACTCTGGAGGCGATCTGTTCAACAGTCATTCGGCGATCCCCCAAAACAATTCTCTCCACTTTCTCGATCATGTCGTCAGACCGGCTTGTGCGAGCCCGAGGTTGTTTCGGTTTGTTGTCACACGATGTTCTGCCTTCATTAAACTGTCGCACCCACGAACACACTTTTGACACAACCATAACTCCATCACCACATGTCTCCTTCAACTGTCGATGAATGTCAATTGGTTTCACACCACGCAAATTCAGAAAACGAATGATTGCACGCTGTTCAAGTAAGAAAACATCGCCATTTTAAGTATTTAAAACAGTTCTCATTCTCGCCGCTGGCGGTGAAATTCCATCTGCCATACAGTGCTGCCATCTCTGGGATGTATTGACAATGAACGCAGCCTCATTTTAAAACAATGCGCATGTTTCTATCTCTTTCCAGTCTGGAGAAAAAAAATCGGAGGCCTTAGAACTTGAATGCACCTCGTACAGACTGAGCAGGTGAAGCAGGCCAAACAGGGAGCTGAAGATTTTGTCCCTGGTGGGCAGATGTCACATGGAGTTTGCCACATAGGGAGAGGGGTAGAACTAAGAAACTGCCTGGCCACAGAATGTTTATATGGAGAGATTTTGGATGTATTTGAAACTAAACATATTTTACTGAAAACACAAAATTGCTACCACCACAATAAAATTTAAGAAAGTTGAAATTGCAATAAAAATAAAATTCCTATAAAAAATATCACTGTGTTTGTACCAGTTTTACTAATAAGTTATTAACAACTGCATGCAAAAATATTTTAACAGCTGTAACAATAGATGGTAACAAGCTACACAGCACAAAATACAGTAAATGTAAGTGCATTAAATCTTCTATCAAATGAATATACTTGATATAAGGATGGATTAAACAACCTATTTATGTTAAACAAAATCATACATTACTACTGCCCTGTGCTCAAAACACAGTTCTCCACAAATACATGAAATAGGTAGCATGTGCATCGATAGTTTATACTACATTTCATTGCCTTTGTTTATGTAATAAGACATTTGCATATTAACATTTGTACAGAAGACACTTTAGTAATGTAGTGTGGGACAAGCAAGAAAGAATAATGTAGCACTCTTGACTACAAACTGTCATTTCAGCCTGTGTGATGTTCAAAATATAATAAGAAAACCATTATATGATAATTCAGTATGAAATGACACAATATTTTAAGTATGGATGTATGTGTATACTTGGAATATTTAGAGCTTGTAAAATGTTTGCATAAATGAATAATGATCATGCATGCAGTTATTCCTTTGTCAAGACAGTATGTCTTGTGACACAACTGAGGAAAGAGCATGGAGAGTGGGTATCTGGGTCTTCTGCTGGTGGGAGCTGCTGTGGCAATGTTGACTGAGTGCCCAGGGTGCAATACGTGTTCAAATTTGTTCACTGTTTGGTGTATTCTTACAAATGCACATCATTCAGGAGCTAGTAATGTCATGGTACAACAGTTTGTGATTTTTAGATTTTTAACCTGTGAATGTTAGAAATGCTATTAGTTATCAGTCTTTAGTCAGGTGAAATAATTATTACAAAGGGACTTGATTGAATTTTTTTTAAGTACAAGGAATTTATACAGTTTAGTTGAATCTGAGTGTGCTGAATACTGTCTTGGGTTTATGTTTATGATGGCTTTCAACTGCTCTGCACACTCTGCTACACTATTACTGCTTATTTCATTTGCACCACAGTGCATAATATTATTCTGTGTAGGGTCATCATCAATCCTAGAGTGGATGAGAGATCTTCTTTGTACACTTGTAAAGAATTGCTGTCTTTATTTCACCAAGGTCAATTTGTACGAGCAAAACCACAGTTTAATCTTAGTTTAATTAAACAATGATAAAATACACTGATACTATATGAACTAAATCACTGTTTAATTAAACAATAAAAAAACAAACTTTCATTGTATCACTCTGTTGCCGCGTGCAAGTATTACCCCTCAGCAATTACCTGCTCAGATTATTAACCAGTGCAGTTGCATCAGATCCAACCCAAACACTTATTCAATTGTTAATTATCTTGTAGACAACTGCCTCATTGTGGGATTGTGCTGTTAGCTCAGAATCTGGGATATTTTCTTGCACGGATCGTAAATTTTTTCTTGCCTGGCTCATTGTTTATTTTATATTATTGCTGCTCATTAGGACATATGGCAACACAACTTACTGCTGTGTCAGCTGAAGCAACAAAGGAGGAATATGTAAGGGCTTGGAATTGTGAAACAATAATGCAATGGTACAAGACAATGTTATTTGCAGTTCGCACACTTTATACATAGGCACAGCTGCTCAAGGGTTAAAATTAAATTTGTCTTCTGTGGATAAATTGAATAAAAAATGCAAAAGTGTGGTTGGCCTACACTGATATCCTGATTACTGGGGTAGTTCACTTTTGTTTAATTATTTATATTTATTCGTGTGCTTTATATACACACTAAGACAAAAACAAGGACAAGTCTCCACTGGTCATCACAGCCTGAAATCGCATTGACTGCAGTAGACAGTCTTTAGTGATGAGTCCCACTTCACACTGAGGCCCAGTGACCAGTGTAGATGTGTCTTGAGACATCCCGGACAGCAGTGGGATACCAACCTGACTTTCACCCACCGTACACCATACCACCCAACAACCAGGAGTGACGGTCTGGGTTGCCATTTCTTTTCATAGCAGGAACCCTTTAGTTGTCATCCATGGCACCTTTACGGCACAGTGGTACACTGACGACATTCTATACCCCATTATGTTGTCGTTCATGGCAAGCCATCCTGGGCTTATATTTGAAGCAAAATAATACCCACCTGCACATGGCAAGAGCTTCTACTGCTTGTCTTTGTGAACACCAAACCCTACCTTGAACAGAAAGATCCTCAGATATTTTGCCAATTGAAAATATGGGGAGCATTATGGACAGGACCCTCCAACCAATGTGGAATTTTGACAATCTAACATGCCAATTGGACAGAATATGGCATGATATTCCTCAGGAGGTCATCCAAGAACTCTGTCAATGAATACTAAGCTGCACAACTGCTTTAACTGCTTGCATACTCACCAGAGGAGGACCAGTGCATTATTGATTTGCTCAGTTTGTGAAGCTCTTTCTTCTGAATAAATCATCCAATTTTTCTGAAATTGTAATCATTTGTTTTTCTGTACATGTATGACACAGCTACAAATTTCTCACCTATTTGGAAAATTCTTTCATGGTGTGCCTTTTTTCATGTTAGAATGCATTTATCATTCATAGACTGTTACCTTAGGCCTCCCAGGTAATTTTAAGTTGTTTAAGAACACAATGCAACAGCATATAATCTAACCCCTATGTAGACAGGTCATCTAACAGCTTAAGGTTGTGTACTCGCCCTCTCGTAGATGGCTAGCAGTAGCTAGCAGTAGAAAGTTACCAACATACCCCACCTAGGTATATTGCAATTTCTGCATACAACTACTCCATGTAATTTTTAATTCTTGACTTTTCATTTTCTCCTCACAAATTTTGCTGGTATTACTCCATACTGAATGGTCTTCAGAACAGTTTCCACAATATGAAGATAGTATTCATATTTTGATCCATTGTCAGGCATATGTTTATACTTCATATAACTAAATTTTCCCCAAGACATTTAAGTCTTATCTTTATGTACAATAATGATGGAAGTTGAAGAAATGAATTAAAATTTGAGCCATGGCTGGGACTCAAACCCAGGTGCTCTTGCTCAGAAATACTGACCATTACACTACCACAACACTATGATCAACACTGTTGCATGAACTACCCAAGTCAAATGCTCTCCTCAGCATAAACTTCAGTTCACATCATCAGCTTATTTTCCCCCTAAATTGTTACTATCACCAGGGCTCTCCAGCATTGGAATAGCACCCCAGCACTGGACTTAATGGAGAAGTCCAGTACTAAAGGTGATCTTATAGACATTATAATTAAGTTTTCCCCAAGACATTTAGGGGAAAGCTGAAGATATGAATTGAATATTGTGCTGGGGAGGGCTTTCGGCTTGGCACAGCAATGTTGGCCATAGTGATGCAATGATGTAATGGTCAGCATTTATGCCTTGTAAGAAAGAAGACCTGGGGTTGAGTTTCAGCTATGGTACAAATTTTAATTCATTTCTTCAGCTTCCATCATTATCATTTTATACTTCAGTTGCCTACCGGTAGTTTACACCTTATATAACAAACTGGTTATGGCAAAGGAAGAATTAAGAGGATTAGGAATGTATGGTTAACCTTTCTTGCACTGACATCTCCCCACAATACTGATGAGAAGAAAATTATTATGAATGATGTGGTTCTTTTCAGCTCTCTAGTCCTGTAACTAGATATGATTCAAACATTTGTGATTCTTTCTTTCCACCATTCTACTTTTAAAATGCTAATATAGCAACCAGTTACTCTTGGCAAGTAACAACAACGCCACTAAATTTGGTATGTAGAAAATCCACAACTGAGAGGCATGATAATTAATTAGGAGAGATCTGCTGTAGTTGTACTGCCCAGCAGGAGACAGCTTCTGCCAAAATGCAATGATTGGAACTCTAACAACGACTTGCCTGATTGCATGTTATACATTAACACATGTAATTTCGAACGATGGAAAATTCAAGATGGAATGTAACAAAATTATGAAAAGGATAGTTGCTACTCATCATATAGCAGAGATGCTGAGTCACAGATAGGCTACAACAAAAAGACTGTCACAAAATAAGCTTTCGGCTAGCAAGGCCTTTGTCAAAAATAGACGACAGATACACGCACACACTCACACAAATGAAACACACACACACACATGACCATAGTCTCTGGCAGCTGAAGCCAGACAGTCTTTTTGTTCTTGCCTATCTGTGACTCAGCATTTCTGCTATATGATGTGTAGCAGCTATCGTTTTCATAATATTGTCACATATAATTTCACACATTTGAAGATGGGATTTTAAAACCTCAAACCCAGTCATGATTCAAGTAAATATTAGTACAACTGAAGCAGATCTCTCTAAATTAACCCTCACTAAAATTGAAGTTTTTATGCATCTCTAGACTGATAGGATATTCCCCAAGTTAGGATGCATTCAGTAGCTGTGTGGTTTGATCAATGTTGCAGTTTCTTCAAAAAGGGGGTTGTTATGCAACCATTTTAATGTTTCTGCTATATGCTTCAGATGTGGTGCCACAAATTAGCACTGATGGCCCTACTGTATTTACTGGACTTATAGTATTCATGTTACTTCATATGGAGTTAACAGAAATCATGACAATTCTGTGTCATCTTTTTCATTTCAATCTTAACATTGCTGGACAGCCATGTTGTCAAGATAGCTTATGTTCTTTATTGTAAAACTTTGAAGGCAGCATTATTCATTGTACACCAACTTTGAATGTGCTGTAAAGAGAATGCTAGTACTTGGCTATCAGTCGTCAACAGAAGCAGATCAAACATTACATTGTATTAAGGCTGGTGAGAGCAGTTGTATGTAATACAGGTTAACAACTATCATACCATATGCATCACTTGAGGAAAAATATTTTGAAATAAGTATTCTTATTAACGGAAAATTTTAAAAATCTCACCTGAATCTGAAGCATCTTGAAACAAAGGAAAATGAAATATGCTTAAAATAAAATTATATTATATGCAGTTTGCAGCTGAAATACTTTATGTGATCAAAAGTATCTGGACACCCCAAAAACGTATTTTTTTTTTTTTATATTGGGTGCATTGTGCTGCCACCTACTGCCAGGTACTCCATATCAGCGACCTCAACAGTCACTGGACATCGTGAGAGAACAGAATGGGGCACTACATGGAACTCACAGACTTCGAACGTGGTCAAGTACTTGGGTGTCACTTGTGTCACATGTCTGTATGTGAAATTTCCACACTCCTATACCTCTCTAGGTCCACTGTTTCTGATGTGATAGTGAAGTGGAAACGTGAAGGAACTTGTACAGCACAAAAGGGTACAGGCCAACCTCATCTGTTAACTGACAGAGAACACCGACAGTTGAAGAGGATCTTGATGTGTATTAGGCAGACATCCATCCAGACCATCACACAGGAATTCCAAACTGCATCAGGATCCACTGAAAATACTATGACAGTTACGGGGAAGATGAGAAAACTTGGAGTTCATGGTCAAGCAGTTGCTCATAAGCCATAGATCATGCTGGTAGCTGCCAAATACACCTCACTTGGTGTGAGGAGCATAAATATTGGATGACTGAACAGTGGAAAACATTGTGTGGAGTGACAAATCATGGTACACAAAGTGGCGATCTGATGGCAGGGGTGGGTATGGCAAATGCACAGTGAACGTCATCTGCCAGCGTGTGTGGTGCCAATGGCAAAATTCGGAGGCAGTGGTGTTATGGTGTGGTCATGTTTTTCATTTAGGGGGCTTGCATCCCTTGTTGTTTTGCATAGCACTATCACAGTACAGGCCTACATTGACGTTTTAGGCACCTTCTTGCTCCCCACTGTTGAAGAGCAATTCGGGGGTGGCAACTGCATCTTTCAACACGATCAATCATCTGTTCATAACGCACAGCCTGTAGCAGAGTGGTTACATGACAATAACATCCCTGTAATGGACCGGCCTGCATAGAGTCATGACCTGAATCCTATAGAACACCTTTGTGATGTTTTAGAACGCCAACTTCATGCCAGGCCTCACCAACCAACATCAATACCTCTCCTCAGTGCAGCACTCTGTGAAGAATAGGCTGCCATTACCCAGGAAACTTTCCAGTACCTGATTGAACATATACCTGTGAGAGTGGAAACTGTTGTCAAGGCTAAGGGTAGGCCAACACCATATTGAATTTCGGCATTACCAACGGAGGATGCCATGAACTTTTAAGTCATTTTCAGTCAGGCGTCCGGATACTTTTGATCACATAATGTACATAACTGCTGGATTGACCCAAATTAGTAATAAAATATTTTGTTGCAAAAATCAGTATTTCTGGGAAGAATTCTAAACTTCTATATCATGTAACATCAACAAACATGTGCAAAAAGAAAGAAAACAGAAGATCTGCAAAATATTCTAAGACAGCTTATTTCATAGACGAATTATATCATTGTGATTTCCTGCAGCTCACATTGGCAAAGTCCATTATGCACATGGTCACTGGAACTTTGGAAATAGTATTAATTCAATCAGGAAGGAGAAGATAAGGTGGCTGACTGGTGCAGAGTTGACCAAAACAGAAAACAAAGATAAGAACAATTTACAAAGAGAGTAGAAAAGCAGTGAAAAGAGCATCAGGGGAAGACTCAACTGTAATGCTTAAAATGGATGTAAATGGAAACCTCATTATCACAGACACTTTGTTTTGTTATACAGGCTTAAGTTTGTCAAAAGTGATGAGATGCCACCAATGCCAATCCCATATCATTAACATATCAAGGCCATCAGTTACACCTTCTGAACACAGTACAAGTATTCATCATCACAGCTACTGCATACCAGCTCCCTTGGTATCAAGACTACATTTAGCACTGCTATCAACATCAGGATTCGCCAGATATAATTTGGCGAGTAATTTTCAGAATGGCATCTTGAGAGAATATTGTGGTCATTTTGGTAATTATTGGCTTGTGGTTGTACAAATAATGGTGTAGAAGGCTATATTTGGTGAACTGTGAAAGAAAAGTATGGGGTAAGAGTAAAAAAGATTTACAGTTATGGGAACATGAGACGCAAAGATTAATGTTGTCTATGGTTGATATATGACCTATCAACGTCACTCCTCCCCCCCCCCCACCCCCCACCCCCACTCCCCTCCTGCAGGGGGTTCTCCCCTAAAACCAATTCTGAGATAGTTCCCTGTAAGTCAGGCTCGAAAGTTGAACGGAGGCCAAGCAGTACCCATGGAAGTGCTTCAGATCAGAGGCACTCATGGCACCTGAGCACTGTTTTTAGAGTGCGGTGCCACTGTTCCACTAACCAATTGCTTTGTGGGTGGTAGGCTGTGGTGTGAATTTTCTTTATGCTGAAGATGTTACATAAAATGGTGAACAGGGAAGACTCAAACTGCTGACCCTGGTCGGTGGTGATGGTGGTCGGACAACCGAACCTAGCAATCCATGAGGAGATAAAACCCTTGGCTATGGTCTCGGCAATAATGTTAGGTAAGGGGAGACTGCTTCTACCCAGCGGGACATGCGGTCAATTGTGGATAGAATGTATCTGTGGCCTTCCGACGGTGGAAGAGGACCGATAAGATCGATATGTATATGACGAAATCGTCCTGGATGGATGTCGAACTTGCCCAGTGGTGGGGTGGTGTGGCAGCTGATTTTGTTGCATTGGCAGGGGACACAGCTGCGTGCCCAGGTATGGTAGTCCTGTTTTATATTTTTCCAAACAAAACGCTTGGAGATGAGCTGTGTAGTGGAGCAGACACCAGGGTGAGCGAGGTCATGCACAGCGTCGAAGGCCTGCCGGCGCAGGGGGGTTGGGAGTAACAGGCTTAAGGTACTGGTAGAAGAGTCGCACAACACCTTGTCCACAATGGCAGGGAATTTAGCTTTATTAAACACAAGGGATGTTTGAGGGTCCATAAGGAGAGCTTGAGATTCCTCGTCAGAGGCATGTAGGGTGGCCAGATTGGATTAGTCAATGATGTCTGAAATAGTATTTATCTGCGAAAAAAAATCTGCATCGATGTTGTCCATTCCTTTGATATAGCGAATGTCGGTTGTGAATTGGGAGACTAGATCAAAGTTACGGAAACGCTGAGGGGGTGGGTCCTCAAGAGGGTTGCAGAAAGTGGTTTGTGATCCATGAGGATGAAGATTGAGCGACCCTCCATGTCAGGGCGGAAGTGTTTGACGGCCTCGTAGACTGCAACAAAGAGTTCTCTATCGAAAGTGGTGTATTTGTTCTGAGCTTTTGATAGTTTTTTAGAGAAATAATGAAAAGGGGAAACATGTGTCTGCCTTGCATTGCTGTAGTATCGCTCCCACTGCGATGTCACTGGCATCTGTAGTGATGAACAATGCAGCCGAGGGGTCGGGGTGGATGAGTGTCATGGTGTGAGCTAAAGAAGTCTAATGCACTGAAAGCCTCCAGCATAGGAGCATTCCAGCAAATGGGTTAGAGTCCTGAAATCTGTTTACCCGACAGTGAGTCTGTCAGTGGGGCCTGCACAGTGGCGGAAGAAGGCAGGTGATGACGGTAGTAATTTTTTGTGCCCAGGATGCGTTGGAGCTCTTTGTAAGAAGCCGGGGGTGGCAGTAAAGTGATGGTGTGCACCCGTGATTTGGGAGGCTGTATTCTGTAGGTGGAGATGGTGTAACCCAAGAAAGTGATGAAAGACTGACGCAACTGGAATTTCTTTGTTGGCCTTGACATCATTGGAGTTCAAGGTCTGGAGGACCATGGATGAATGATTTTCATGTTCCTCAGCTGACTTGCTGAAAACGAGTATGTCATCCAGATATGCAAAGCAAAACTGGAACTGTCGTAAGATGGAGTCAATGAAATGCTGCCACATTTACGCTGCAGTTTTTAGGCCTAATGGCATGAAGTTGTATTGGAACAAACCAAGTGGAATGATAATAGCTGTTTTAGGGATGTTATCCAGAACTATGGGAATCTGGTGGTAGGCAGGTTTACAGTCAATAACAGTGAATATTGTAGCACCCGATAACATATGAGTGAAATCATTTATGTTAGGCACGGGGTAATTGTCCATGACAGTTTGAGCATTTAAACATCTGTAGTTGCCGCACATTCAGAAAGAACCATCATGTTTGAGGACGAGGTGGATTGGTGAAGACCAGTTGCTGTCTGACGGTTGCAGGATACCTGCCTTCAAAAGTTCGATAATTTGCTGCCGGGCTGTGCCCAACTTAATGGGGTTGAGGTGTCTAACCCTGTGCCTAATAGTAGGGCTGACAGTGGTAATTATCTTGTGTGTCATTCCATCAGTGATAGAAGAGACTGAGAACTGCACACAAGACTGATCAATGTCCTGGCGCGAAGTTTTTGGATAGGTAGGATGCGACGAGGTGTAGCCGTTAGTGTGAGTGGGAAAAGGCAGCATGAAAATCACATGTCTAGTATGTGAATGTGGCGTGTGGTTGTTTGGAGAGGGTGGCTGCGTGCACAGTGCAGAGTGGGTTGGAATGTGCAGTGACTGCCTGCTGTCAACCTTGCACCTGGTACCCAGCACAGGCTAGAGCAGCATTGGCGTCACGCATGGAACAGCAATGGCCGCCGAGTCATGGGGCTGGCACACAAGAGAGGGTGAATGTTTATCAACAAGTGGGATGGCTGCCTGCACAGTGGGCATGGTCATATCATGTGTGCAACTGTTATTAGAAGAACTGTCTGACACATATGGCAGTGAACATGGGGAGCGCATCAGGGATGCAGAGTCTACCGGATGCGAGTCGTCACACGCAATTAATGTTTTTGGACTAACCTGATGAGTGTCTGAGGTGGTGTCTGCTGGAGAAACACAATTAGGTGGCGGGACTGTGGACTGCAGTTTCAGCAGCGAAGGTACGAGCTGCGACGAGCTCATTGTGTGTACTACTCATTGTTTCAGCTCGTCATTTGTGTGCTATTTGTTGTTTCAGCTCGTCGTTTTCCCAGCAGAGTTGTGTTGCTGAGTCGTATTCTGTCAGTAGGTTAGTGACGCAGGTCACAATGTCACTTACAAGAGTGGAGCACTCGTGTACCAACTCACATATCACGAGAGAAACAGAACTGGAAAATAAATGTGGGAGCACAGTATCTGAGTGTTAGTGGGATGATGTAGCACTGAGCCCTGAACTACGTTCGGAGAGAGTTTTTAATGGGACAAAAAATCCATACCGAGAATTGGTTCATCAATGTCAGCAATGTAGAAAGTCCACAGAAAACATAAAGAAGGAGACAGGTGCACTGTAACTTTGACAGAGCCTGAGGTTTGTAACATTGATGCGTTGACAGCTTGTAGAAGTGACTTCGTCGGTGAAAAGACGGGGGAGCCATTGATGTAGGTATGATAGACACATCAGCACCAGTGTCGACTAGGAAAACAAGCTGTGATGAAATGTCAGTCATGTACAAAACCACTTGCCCGGGTGTATGAGTGGACAGAGTGCAATGTATGATGATGCTTGTGAGGTTCCCCTCAGGACTCGGCATCTTTTAGGTCCTGTGGTCGGCGTTTGGATGCTGACAAGGTAATCGGCACTTCTTGGCATTATTGCCGAAAATCTTGTGATATCAGCAGTATGGATGAGCCAGATGCGGTGGACATGGTGACTGCAGCAGCGGAGGAGGCTTGTCCTCGTTGATTTGTTTCAGCATGTATACTGGCACAAACAGTGCGTGGGCGATCCTGGAGTGCTCTGACGGTGGAGAGAACAAGTGGATACTGCCAGGCAATGGAGGAGGTGCGGAGGCAGAGTGAGCCCTGCCTCTGCCAGCAGACGGCCGGTAATCAGGAGCAGTTGTGCCAACTAGCGGTAAGTGTTGAGCTGGTTGGTGTTGTCGGAGCAATGAATACAGTCAGTCTACGAAGTTGAGACGCAGTAGCAAGTGAATCTGTAGGTCGGTATGCAATTTGGCAGACCACACTGCACACAGAGTGATGTCCAGCATAGAATGCTCACTCACAGGTAAGCGAAGGCGGTGCCAGAGTTGTGATCGATTTCGGTCCCCCAGGTGTTCCTTGTACAAGATCTTGATGATTAATTCTTGTGGTGAGCAGGTGAGTCATTCCATGATCGTTTTCTTCACGAACTTGTACTTTGGTGGACATGGTGGTAAGAGGAGTAGACTGCAAATTAAGTGTGATCATGTAGGTGTGTGATGAGACACAAGAATTTAGAGTTGTCATCAGACACATGATGCAACTCCAAAAGATGCTTGACAAGCACAAACCGTGATTCAGGGTTGTCTTCGTATAAAGGTGGCATCTTTGGGAGATGACCTTGGGGAGGGGATTAGATGGCTTCGGTGACCCTTGGAAAACCAGCTGGTCCATGGCAGGAGAGGCCGTACGGCAGCCCGGCACAGTAGCCATGAGTGAGTTACTCCGTGACAACGGTGAGTTGCATTGTCCGTGACATGTTGCGAAAACACGATGCAGCTGGCATGGTCAGCATTGTGGGAATGAGCAGTTGCATGTTGCGTGTAGGGGTCCCTTAAACTGGACTGTAGGTTACAGGCACTGATTTGAATCTGCCCACCTCAGAAATGACACGGAAGGCCGGTGCGGCAGACACAGGCAATGACTGAGCGGTCGGAACCGGGGACCCCTGCAAGTGTGGGGTGGGTGGGTTGGTAACTCATGTGACAAAAGTGTGAGTTCTCTGCGCACACTGAAAACATGCCCCGTGGGGTCGGACTATAAATTACTGGTGGAAGACCACTGTGGTGTGGTAAGATTTCCCTGGAAGGCGAAATGCTGAAAGAGGTACTCAAATCCATGTGGTCAAAAAGTTGAACAACAGGTTTAGGGGGGTTAGCAAGGAGAATTTTTCACATGAAAATGTCCATCGTTAGTTTGCAAATGAGGCAAAACTAGAACAGGTCATGACTGATAGTGGCTGGGTGCGTTTTGCACAAATGGCGGCATTGCACATGGCACGACAGTAGCACTTGTTGCAGCCTATTGAGAGTCAAAGTACGTTTGTGAATGTAGATCGCTTTGAACATTATACAATCGATCGGTAGTTACACACTTCACATGTTGGGGAGCACAGTCCGGCGACACAAAACCTGAGTCCATTGTTTGAGTTAACAGTGTAGCACTCAACTGTTGTAGAACAACAAATTTTGACGTTAACGTGGTGACAGATCGCGAATCACTATGGAGTAATGGAGAGCTGGCTTTTGGCGAAGGATTGAAGGGGCCTGATGGTCGTAGTTGGGCTTCCAAATTCAGTGAACAAAGCACTGGGTGAGGTGGCAATGGAGACATGCGCATAACCTGTTGATTTACAACACTCGGAGCGGAAGTCACAGAAGATGTAGAAACTTTGGGGTCACCAGTATGGGAACAGGATATGAATACCAGTATACAGTATAAACTGTCCCTATTAATATCTGCACATACATATATTTTGACAATTATCACACGCGCACACAGTACAAGGTATAAGAACAGACTGAATTAACATGGCGGCTCGGTTGAGTAACCTGAGTCCCAAAGATTAATGTTGGTGCAAAGGATCAAATCTACTGTCAAAAGGACATGGGTCAATGGCTAGGTCATTTGTGTAACATGGCGTCATCTCATCTCATCTCATCTCAGAAACTTGAAATTTAAAAAAAATGTTGGATTCCACCTTCAAATTATGATCTTGCTATGGACACTGTACAACTAAAAAGAAAATTTAAGTACGTTGGTTGACAAAATATCCTCCCCGGCTCATGTATTCTCAGAAATTCAAGGGCACATTGTGCATTTATTGGTTCTGTTTCCACCAACCTTATCAAATATGCAATGCTCATTTATGGTGAGGCCTTTCACTTGCTATAAAGATATGCAGGAATTTGCAAAAACTCACACAGAATCTCAAAGCCACAAATCATCACCTACAGCTGTGAAATCTTTTTGTTGAAAATATGCCAGTCAATGTACAGTTCAATTCTGCCCACCAAAAAGAAACAGAAGCCAACAATAATGTTTTAGGATCAATTACTTCCACTGTGATGTTCTGGGGCACTCAGTGGATTTGTGTCAAGGTCTGGTGTGCTAGCCAGCCTGTGGATGGTTTTTAAGGTGTTTTTCCATCTGCCTCAGTAAATGTTAGCTGGTTCCCCTTATTCCGCCTCAGTTACACTACGTCAGCGATTGCTGTGCAAACGCTGTCTCCACATACACATACTCCATAATTACTCTACCACGCAAACATTGAGGTTACACTCATCTGGTATGAGACATTCCTAGGGGGGCCACTGGGGCCTGAACCGCACAATAACCCTAGGTTCAGTGTGGGGTGGCAGCAGGATGGGTGGACTGCTGTGGCCTGTTGTGGGGTTGTGGACCACTGCGGCCTATGACAGGACAAAGCCTCTCCATCGTATCTAGGTCCCTGGTTCAATACACACACACACATACACACTATTTTACACAAAGATTTTTTCTGAATGTATAAGCCATACAGCTAAGTCAAACAGTTGCTACATTTTTGTGACACTGTAACACCATGCAATTCATTTCCTTTAAATGTGTTCTTGTTCTGTCTTACCTTCTTCTTCTACTGTGTCACACAACATATGATCTTGTTCCTCCATTGCCTTAGTGTATAGTTCTACTGCCTCTAAAGTCTCATCATAGCATGTTTTTCTCACTGTATCACCATCGTAAGCCCTCTCTGAAACAATGTCACCGACTATGGATAATGCCACATCATTTGGAGAGCTAATAGTCTTCTTGAACACCCCACTCATGCAATCTCTTGTTAATCTCTTTTCCTTCTTGGGGGTACCACAGTATTCTTGCAGGAGATCTGAAACATAACACAAATTATTTTACATAATAGTAGCAGTTGAGTACAACAGCAGAGAAAAATTTTAACACGTTCATAATGTTGTTATGACTTGAAGCTGTAATTAGACACAAGCAGTCCAGTATCCTGTATAACAAATGAAGCAGTCCAGTACCCTGCATAACAAATGAAATAATGAAAGAATCATGAGGAAAATCCAAGTGTGAAAATTGGAAACAAAATGATAAATATCAATACAAAAACAGAATTTATAATAATTCTTGAAGAAATAACAAAAAAGTACTTTAACAGTGTCTGCATGTAAAACATTTCCTCTGACTGAATTACTATTGGCAAAGATTCTTTTGAAAGATGTTTTGACTTATCTAAATATATTCCTTCATATTCAGAATTTCAATTTCTATTATGCATTGAAAAACCTGTCCCAAACAACTGTGTTAGCTGGATTAAAATGTATAGAATATTGCATTACTGTGGGACGAGTATGATATTCTGAATAAGATGGTGGTATATATCTCATTTTTCAAGATTTCCAAAAATGATTTAGACTTTCATTTATTTTTAAGTTACCTCATGTTGGACACAATAGAAACCCATCCTTTATTTTCAACATAGTGATTATGTTGTCTGTAGTTCATATCCGTAGTTGTTGATTTGAACCCTTCTTAGTTCATGATGTTAGCCTTCTGTCTGTAATTTAGAACATCTGGTGCACCTCTGTCCACAGAGTTGATTCCTTCAGTTTGCTCAATTCAAGAAAATTATCAAGTAAACATTGCAAGTGTATGAATCTTTGATTTATGCAATTAGTGACAATGACAAATAGCTTTACTTTTATTAACAAATTTGTATTTTGATTTTTACTAAGGTGCACTGGTTCTTTGTATCCTGACAAGGAACAACTGACAAGAGCAATGCCCCCTTACCAGTGCTACCATCAGCTGTAGGTGTCCACAAAGTGGGGCAACACCTGGAATCTGGAGGACTTATGTAAAAATTCCTGTACATTTCTAGCATCTGCTATTCTATTAGATTGCAGATTTAGCATTGCTGAGAGTGATGGTAAATACTGTATGCATTATTTTAAAGTTTTGTCTACTAATTTATTTTTGATTGATTTTATTTTTAATTTATTTCTATTGAATTATTTCCATCTTGAGGACTACTAAAGGGTAATTATTTCCTGATAATTTTTGTTGCTACCAAACACAATCTTACTAAGTTTTTTTCTTTTTTATATTTCAGATTTTTAATTTTCTGAGACAAACTAACATTATTGGTTGATGAATAAAAATATTTCTTCTGGAAAAGTCTTTGAATACCTTGAATTGAAGCATAACAAAGATGTAATTTCAGATCAATCAAAATGGTGGCATTCATATTAATGATAATGTTCTTTGCATACACTGGTGAAATATGCTTATGGTCCTGAAGTAATCTACCTGAAAAGAGTAACTAGCACCTGTCATCCATTTGATGTACAATATTTGGCATAATTCCTGTCAAGTTTGGTTCTTGTGGTACTATACCATCTTATACTCACCAAACTAGACATATAACAAATACGAGGGGCGTTTGAAAAGTCCGTGCAAAAATAAAAACTACTTACATGTTTGGGGTAACCTTTTTTAATTTTTTGACATAGTCTCCTTTTAGACTTATACACTTCATCCAATGTTGTTCTGATTTGTTGATCACTTCCGAATAATAGGAATTGTCCAAGTCTGCAAAATAGCTATTAGTTGCTGCAATCACCTCCTCATTTGAATAAGACCTTTGTCCCGCCAGCCATTTCTTCAAATTGAGGAACAAATAGTAGTCCAAGGGAGCCAAGTCTGGAGAATAGGGGAGATGTGAGTTATAATCTTATTTCCATTAATTTTGCGATCACAACTGCTGAGTTGTGTGCTGGTGCATTGACATGATGGAAAAAGACTTTTTTTGTCCAATCACCGGTGTTTTTCTCACAGCTCGATTTTCAAACAGTCCAATAACGATCAATAACATGCACCTGTAATAGTTTTACCCTTTTCCAGATAGTCAATGAGGATTATCCCTTGTGAATCCCAAAAGACAGTCACCATAACCTTTGTGGCCGAAGGAATGGTCTTCACCTTTTTTGGTGCAGATTCTCCCATAGTAATCCATTATTTAGATTGTTATTTGGTATCAGGAGTATAGTAATGTATCCATGTTTCATCCACAGTGATGAAACGATGCTTAAAGTCCTGCAGATTCATCCTGAACAGCTGCAAACGATCCTTGCAACACTTCACATGATTCTGTTTTTGGTCAAGCGTGAGCAATCGTGGAACCCATCTTGTGGATAGCGTTCCCATGTCCAAATGTTTATGCAAAATATTACGTACCCATTCATTTGAGATTCCCACAGCACTAGCAATTTCATGCAACTTAACTCTTCTACCATCGTCCATCACCGTATCATGGATTTTATCAATGATTTCTGGAGTCGTAACCTCCACAGGGTGTCCAGAACATTCAGCATCACTTGTGCCCATATGGCTACACTGAAAATTTTGAAACCACATATAAACTGTTCTAATTGAAGGTGCAGAGTCACTGTAATGTTTATCAAGCTTCTCTTTAGTCTCCTGAGGTGTTTCGTCTTTCATAAAGTAATGTATAATCACCACACGAATTTCTTTTTCGTCCATTTTTTGACAATCACTTGGCTTACTTGATTCACACGAATGCCAAACACAAAGAAATAGACCAATATGGCTGAAACTTGGTGTGCGTTCTTTCCAAAGATGCTACTAACTAAACATGACCTCAATACACGCTGGTGGTGCCATCTCTCGGGCTTTGCATGGACTTTTCAAACACCCCTTGTAGCAATAAAAAATCTTTCCCCATCTTGGATCAGTTTCTGAAGACTCCCATGACACCAGCAAATGCCCTTCCTACCCACAGTGCTTTAAGGGCTGTTACTGCAGCTATAGAAGGGACTCCTAGTCATCAACAGATTATATGAGATCCCTGTGTTTTTCTGTTCTTGTGACTCCAGAATCTGGAAGTAGCACAGGGCCATAGGTTGCAATTCTATCATGGAAGACATTTGGCATAACAGGCACACTCGTTTTGTCAAGACCTAGTAAGTCATTCTCACTGGTAATGTAGCTTTGTTCTAAGTGTTTTCTCACTCTTTGTGTACTCTCAATTTTCTTTGCATTCTGGGTTCTCTGGTTACAGTGGGTGATGGCTCTGCTATACAGGTGCATCATTTTCTGCAATGCAATACCACACACCTTTGTAAATGTGGTCTATAAGCTAAACACTAAAGGAGACTCATTCCAGTTTATTCAACAACCAGAGCAGTGCAAGATATCTTCAAGTAAAAATCCATCCAGAATCCAGTTTGCACAGTATCAGAGTTCTGCTCATTAATAACAGAGTCCAAAAAGTAAACATTGGTAAGACAAGTCTGTCACAATTTTCCACTGTATCAACATTTTCACAGTAGAATGACAACTGGCTAAGGCCAGCCCATGGCCAGCTTATTTGCAGGATTTGGTTGTGGCTTTGTCAGACAAACACCATTGGGGTAATGGTGTAATGGTGGCCAACAGATATGTAATGTGGGCTAATTCTATAGTGACATCAGATGGCACCACGATATCTCCTCCCTCCCCTTTCCCCAGTAGCATTCAGTGAGTGAGTGGAGCCACATGGTACAGTGGAACCACCACCAGGAAAGACACTGGATTGGTGCCCATGGGAGTTGCTGCCAAAGTCAGGGCAGGACGAGGATCAACAGAAGCTGCACGTGCGGCCATAGGTTCGACGAGGCCTTTGGGGAGTGGAGAAAGGCCATGGATGGAGGTCACAGTATATATAGATCCATATCACGTGCAGATAATCCTGTGGATCAAACTTGGATGGTGTCTGGACTTGGGCACCCTGTATGTTGGCAGAAAACTAAAGAAGGCATAAGGTGTAGTGATGGACATCATTTCTTTGCAGGGTTGGTTTTTGAAGCTGTGAATGAAGCATTCCACATGACAGTTGGGAATGTCTCAGTATAAAGGTGTTGAAACTCATTTCAGGCACAAAACTGAAGTCATGTAAGGTGAATCTTGCCCCATTATCTGAAACCAAAGTGTGTGGGTTGGCTTCAAGGCCAAAGACTTTTGTCAAGGCCACAATATAGGTCACAGAAATGGCTGGGACATGCAAAATACAAAGGGACACTGGAAAAAGTATCAATTACAACAAGCCACATGGAGCCCAAAAACAAGACAGCACAATCTAAGTGGGTATGCCCTCATAGCTCCCAAGCATTGGGCCAGAGGGAAAACTTCCAGGGAGGTGTAACTTGATGGGTCTCACACTGGGACACTGATGGATAAGTTCTATGATGTAGAAGATGATACTGGGCCAGAATAAGTTTTGTCATGCCAAACTTTTCATTTATGGCATTTCCCAACAGCTAGTCTGCAGGGGATGCAAAACAGGTGGCTGAAGAGAGGGAGGAATCAGGAGATGGTAGACGTCAAAATCCACCACAGAACATCTTGGTTTAGGTGCAGCTGATTTCTTCATCATCAGCAGCAGCAACAGCAAGGGTAAATAATGGTTCTGTGTCTGCAATGTTGTATGATGTTAAGGGGAAAGCTGAAATGGTCTAATCCAGATATGAATCAAGTTGGAAACACACCAGTTCATGTTGGTCAGGTCTCATGAGGAATCAGGACAGTGTGTCTGCATAACCACGTTATGTTGTTGCCCAATAGTTGATAAAATATTGAAAATTAGACAAGTGCAGCATGCAGCGCTGAAGGTGATGGTTGTTTTGGCCTGGTAAGCAATGCTTAGAACCATAGAGGGTGATGAAGAGTCGCCAGTTTGTGGCAAAGCAAGATTTTTATCCATAAAAGCATAATATAAATTTCTGGATCCTGCAAGCCATGAGAGCCTCTAGTTCTATTTCAAAGAAGTGTTGCAAAAGGCAGATAAGCTGTTAGAAGCATATGCAACAAGGTGCTCTGTGCCACTAGAGTATTTCTCAGACAGGACCACACCTACATCATGGGAAGTGTATCAGTCGCTACCAGCAGTGGCAGGCTACGAGTATACATTGTTCAGTTCATGGACTGACTAACATCAAAAGCTGGAAAGCTTGATGATAGTGAGGAGTCCATTTGCAACATGTGTCCTGGTGTTGCAGTTTGTTTGGTTGGTAGGATAAATCAACTTGCTTTGCAACAAAGTTGCCATAATAGTTGTTCTAAGCAGGAATTCTTTTAGGTCTTACACATCTATGGGCAACTACACACTGCCAATCTCCATGATCAAATCTTCTGTTGGTTTGAGTCCATCGGCCCAGAGTTATAATCCTAAATACATCAAGGATGATTGTATGAAAGAACAATTGCACAGATTGCATTTGAGTCCTTTTGCCGATAGCATCTGGAACAAAAGTTTGTGGCTTTGAATGTAGTCCTCTAAAGTCGCTACTGTAACCAAGACACCACTGAGGTATGTGGCACAGTTTGGAATGCAGCCATAAAGTGCTGAAATATGGCAGAGATTAATGAGCTTCTGAAAGTTAACTGAACATAGCACGTAGAGGCTACGTGAAATATTTAGCACTAGGTCAGCTTGAGAGGCAGCATTTGATGAAATTTGAAAATATGCCTTTGTGAGGTTAATTTTACTGGGTAAGTTGACAGTCCCCTAATTTTGAAAAGAATTAATCTGGAGTAAGTAAGGGATAAGTTTTCACTTGATTTTCAAGTCACCACAAAGTCTTAAGGTACCAAAGGGCTTGCGTCTGATCATGGTGAATAAGTGTTACATATCTTCATGACTGAATTTGTCCACTTCTGTTTTAAGGGAATTCTATAGAGCCACAGGAATTCTACAGACTCATGGGCATAGGGCGAGCCTTGCAGAACTGTGGGATAGCTGTTCCTGTAAGTTTGATGTGCACTTCGAAATCAGTTGTTTGTCTAAAACAGGTGAGAAGATCTCTACCACAGAAAGTCATTAGGATGGCACAATGTGCTCCAGATTGCAAAGCATGTACCATTTAATGAACTGTAAGCCCAAAAACATGGAAAGAGTCTACCCCAAAACAGTATCCACTTTGGAGTCAGATAGCACATGAAAATTTTGAAGCAGAGGATATGCGTTGTTGTGCTACACATTTTACACCATTCTTGTGAGGTGTACTGATGCTGCTGTTCATCGCTGGTAGGCTAGTGTAAAAGACAACGTAAAATTAACTAAGTACAAATTCTGTGCGATTCACAAATTTATGTACAACTGGGCATGGTTTTTTGTTCGACTGATCTATGTTAGATTATAATTAGAAGAGGGGCTAACTCATCTACAAATTCAGTATAGAATCTGACATGGATTCTATCAGTGCCTGGTGCTTCGTTCAGTTTTAATGATTTCACCTGTTTCTCAACATCACTGACATTAATACTTATTTCATTCATCTTTTGAGCAGTACGAGGATTAAATTTGGGCATTTCTCCTGTATTTTCCATTGTAAAAGAACATTTGAAAACAGAGTTAAGCATTTCAGCTTTTGCTTTGCTACCCTCTGTTTCAGTTCCTTCTCATTCACCAGGGACTGGACACTAACTTTGGTACCACTAACGCCTTTACATACAATTAGAATGTCCTTGGATTTTGTGAAATGTCTTTTGACAACACTCTGGTACAGTAGTCACTGAAGGCATCACGCATTGCTCTCTTGACAGCCAAATGTGTTTCATTCAGCATCTCTCTCTCTCTCTCTCTCTCTCTCCCTCTCTCTCTCTCTCTATCTCTCTCTCTCCTCTCTGTCTCTCTATAGCCCTACACTTCATTTTACACCTATTATGCAGTCATCTCTGTTTCTTTACAGTGACTATATACCATGGAGGTTCCCTCCCATTATGGACTGTTCTACTGGGTATATATCTATCCAGTGTGTGGTCAACTATTCTTTTAAACTTGAGCCGTAGTTCCTCTACATGCTCCTGACCTCTGCTGAAAGTTTCAAGTTCCTCATTCAAATATGACACTATGGATTTTTTATTTACTTTACTGGACATATCTATCTTTCTGCTGGTTTTCATTGACCTTTGTACTTTGGTAACCATTACTGCCACAGCCACACTATGGTCACTGATGCTCTCTCTGAAAGTTTTCAGGGAAGGCATTTAGTAATCACGCTCACCACTAACGAAACTGCAACTTTCCCACTTAATTGTTGCATTATTAAAGTTTCCATCAATGATTACAGTATACCTGGGGAACTTATGTACACAACCCTCTAAGTATTGCTCACATAAGGATCTTGAGGATAAGATTTGAATAGCTACTGCTCACAGAGAGGCATTCAAACAATCATTCCTCCCATGTTCCATACCTGGATGGAACAGGAAGAAACCCTAATAACTTTACAATGGGATGTACCATCTTCCATGCACCTCACGGTGGTTTGCAGAGCATAGATGTAGGCACAGACGTAGGACCTGTTCCCGAATCCCTGGCTCAATTTCAACCAAACTTGGCACAGAAACAGCAGGCCTTGTGGTATCAGCACTGTTGGGTTTATAATCTCCTAGTTCCAATAGGAGATGTGAGCAAAATGTGTTTATTTTTCAACTCCTGATACAGGCTGCCCTGCATGACAGGCATGTCGAGTGGGAACAGTGTCGGCCTGCCAGGGAGCCTATTCGTCAGGAATAAGGTATGGTTTTCTGGGCCTCAACATACAGGCTGCCCTAGATGATAGGTTCATGCCAGAAGCAAATAAGTGATTTTCAAGCCCCTGACATGTAGCCTGTCCTGCGTGACAGGTGTGTTGTGGGAGTAGTACAGGCCTGTTTTGCTGGAATGTATTGCAGGAGCTACACATGCCAGCAAGCATGGCTGGGGACAGGTTGAGACAGACAGAGGAGAAAATGGACAGAGTGAGGGAGCAGAGGAAATGGACACAGGGAGAGGAGGATGGAGGGTTGCATGAGGGAGGTAGGAGTGTAGAGGGATGGTGAGCAGGTGCAAAAGGAAGAGGGAGAGGCAGAGATGGAAGGAGAGATGGGGAGGAGAATATGGTCAGAGGGAGAGGGATCAAGATATGGTTCAAGTGAGGGGGTGGAGGAAATAGACAAATAGTGGGGGATGATAAGATAACAAGGGTGGGGAGGAGGAGATAGACAGAGATGGGAGGATGATGTGGACAGAGAGAGGGAGGAGAGGTACACACAGAGAGAGGGAGGGGGAGTTGTGTTCAATATATGCGCCAAACACATATGCAGTTGAAGCCACAGGCAAAAAGGTAGTATTTATGTGTATAACTAGGCTTCAAGTGTCCGGGTAAAATCATATGAATCAGATAAAACAGCCTTGAAAACTTATGTTCAGAAATCTGACATAAAATATAAATTTGTTTTTCTTTCTTTTGCGTCAAGGTGCATGCTTGTCATGATATATTATGTATTTCCTGAGAGTGAGCTATATAAGAAGTATTTTGTTCTGTAGAGCTGTTGTACAAGCATTTGTACTTTACAATATTTTGGCAGTAGTTTCCTCATTCAAAGAATCACTCATCTTGGGTTTCAGTGTGTATAAGTCTGAACAAACATACACTGAGAAATTATGGTGGGTGTTGTTTTCAGATGCTTGCAAACATATTTTTTTGAATACTTTTTGTAAGTTATGAGTGTTGTGCAAGCAACTAACTAACACATCATCTCACATTAGTTTTCTCTTTTATCAGGAATGTATATTGTCTGCAATCATCATAAATTAATGCTGTGATCATCACCTGATGATGTTTCAGACAAACAGTGTATTTAGTGGCATGTTTTTCTGTTGTTATAAAAGACATCTCATTTGGCTGTAAATTGCTTCAGTTCTAAAAGTCTACTGATATTACTTATAGTATATCAAATCTGCAGGGTGGGGCAAATAAAAGTGGCCTGGACAAGTGGCTGACTTTGGTGTGTTATTTTGACAACATTTTTAAACAATTTGTGGCAGCATTAACAGAGGAAGAAAAGACCTGCAGTTACAGCTGGCTGAACTCTGGAGCACATTTACACAATCTTCACGCCTGAAAGAGTTCTTAACAGAGGTCAGTCTGACCACCCAGGTCACCTGGACTGCCTGTGTGTGATTACTTTGTGTGGGGAGCCCTCACAGTCTAATGTGGATCACAACAACCCTCATAATCTTCAAGAACTGCAGTAGAACATTTCAGATGAGACTGCAGCAATTCCAGCAGTCCAGCTTTGATCCGCCTTCAGCAACTTGCTAACCACAGCCCAAAACTGTTGAAAGATGAATAGTGGTCACTTTCAACATCTTCTACAGTCAGGTTAGTACTGTATTTCCTTTCCTCTGCTGTGTTTCTTTGCACCCTTGAAATACATTCTCTGGTCACTTTTATTTGCCCCACCGTGCATAAATTAAAAGAGGATCAACAAGCTTGCTTTAAAGTTATCTGTTTAGTGTTCCATAAAATACTGCACAAGGCACAATGTAGCCTGACTGTGTATGCTGTTTTCAGGCAAAGGATGAATTAGTTGCTGTTTGTAAGAAATGGAAATTGCCCTGACTACTGTCAAACAATTGGAAGTTACTGTGAGTGGGTGTGTTGCAAGGGCTACAGCACGTCATGTGCTAGAAATACAAAGGACACCTCAAGCACAATCCTCTCCAGTGGATATTGTCTCTTCTGCAAGACATACAGGATCCATCCCTAGTCATCCACTTAACTTGTGTGTGGTATGTCAGTGCCAGATATAAAAACTGTAAAGGGGAGACAGGGACTGGGGAGATATGAGGGTGGCACACCCAACACCAACCAACAAGTTCGAGATGCTGCCGTCCACTGAAATGGAAAATGAGCCACTCAGAGTCAGTTCACCTACTGGAATATGTGTCCCATGTCAGGAGAAGGCACACACAAAAGGGTACAGGTCCATTTATTGTTGGCAATTCAAATGTATGGTGAATAATAGACTACCTTAGGAAATAGCAGCTATGGATGTGAAAGAACACCATGTGCACTCATGTGTGTATGCCTGCCGACATCACTCAACACATTAAAAAGGCTATTTCAGGAGCCACTGATGGAACATGGTGCAAACAAATGCAGACTGTGGTAGACACTGAGACAAATGATAGCTGTTGTCTAGAATCTTGGATCATTCCAGCAAATGCCAGAGAAGTTGAGAATACCAGCCATGCTCATGGAGTTTCAACAAAGCTCACAATCCATAGCACTGTCCTCAGAACAAATCAGGGCCACCTGGTTCTTGAGCAAATGAAATGTTTAAACCAGAGACTTTGAAGTTTCTGTGACAAGCTAGATGTAACTTCCTTGACTTGCACCATATGGCTGAGAACTGCAAAATTCGCCTACGTGATTCAGATGTGCACTACACAGTAGAGGCAGCTACCAAGGTGACTGGCTGTTTGTTGGGTGATTAGGTGACTTTCCATCGAGTACTGAGTGGTGGAGACCGAGGGGTAACAATGTAAGATAAAAACACGTGCCCCTCACAGGGAACAGTACTAACACTACAATGGTTAACGACTGAAGTGCATGCAACAAGCTGTCAGAGTCTGAAGTGCACCTAAAAAGCGGTAAAGCTCGCATAATACTAGGTTCAGAAAGCTGGTTAAAACCCGGAAGTTGATAGGAGTGGGATTTTTGGGGAAAATTTAAGTGCATACTGAAATTATAGGCTAATGACAAATGAAGATTGTGTATTTGTTGCAGTAGACCAGAAACTCAAATCCACCAAAAACAGAAATTGAACCTGCACATGCAAGATTGACTGGGCTTGACTCAACGTCAGGTGTAAGCATAATATTTTAATCGGATCCTTCTGTCAGCCACCAGCCTCACCTTGTAACGCCGGAAATGCATATCCTCCTATTTCCATATATTGTACTATAATTTTTTTTCCTTATTTTGTTACCTGAAGATATGACGTTTCTGTGTCTTTGTATATTGTAATTGTTTTACTATTTGTATATATATGCATTTATGTCACTGTATAATTGGTTTGTTGTGTAAAAATTATTTGTATTTTTACGCTGGGTCTGGCCTAGGGAAAACTATGCTATCGAACGATTACATCGATAGGTCGTGTGGAGAACCAAAGTGTTTAAGATCTTTGGTAGTGTTAACTATGTCGCGTGGAGTGTGGGCAGAGGGAGAGTCTGGCTGGAGGAGGGCAGTGGAGCAGATGTGTTGTGTGACGCTCCCGCGAGTTGCCGCGCTTTCGGGGTTTGGTAGCATGTAATTGCGCTCGACTTGCTATGTTAGTTTCTGACATGGTGCCGCGGACGGGAAGCGATAGCTGGCACACATCAAGAGCCCGTTTTGGCAGGAGACCGTGTCGAGAAGAAGGCGCGCCAACATCCAGCTTCTGCAACAGCGACGGCCGACAATGAGTGACTGTCGCCACCTCCTCGATCGACAACTTCAAACCTTCAATCAACCAACAAGGAAGACTGGTAGCATGTAAAGTTTTAGAAATGTATGGCAGACCTCAGCTTTTCAAACTGTTAAATTTTTCTCACTAAATTACAGCAACGCAGCATGAACCTTTGTTACTCATTGTCCCAATTGCATTACCAAGCAGGGTCCCTTCCTTTTCTGGAATGAACCCGAGTGTCGTTGAAATTCAAATACCAGCATTAAAGTAATATAATTCGATTTCACTGCTTTAATTTCAAAGTTCAGTTAAGGTATTCATAGCTGGCTACAATATTTAGATTACACAAGCACAAATTAAGAGTGCGAGTTTTGTTACCGTATTTTAGCTTACCTGTGACTGCAGCTCACCTTAGTACGTACTAAATTTTACTGTTGTTAATTGTTCAGAATCATTTAATTCAAGTTCAAAGTTAAATCTCTTATTTCTAAATTGCGTAGATTCAAGTAGCTTTTGAAATGATTGTTGAGGTACCCCAAGACTAACCGTATTTTACTGATTTTTGATGTGCTTCAAAAACAAAGCTCACCATTAATTTCAGTCACTAAATTAACTTTCAATTTTCCAGTTTTATTAATTCTTTTGCTAAATTAAGTCAGAGTGTAGCGAAATTTATTACTTCTGACAAACTTTCAGTTTTCACACTACTCGTGTCAACCTTCAGTTTCCACGCTTCTAATGCTTATTATATGTGCAATAACCTATCTTTTTCAGTTACTATAGTAATTGTCCATAGGACTGGCGACCGTAATTTTCCCCAAATCTCAAATATCTAATTCCCGCTAGTTAATTGTTAATGTAATGGCCACACATTTACTTTCTTTATTAACTTTACCCCTTTTCAAAATTAATTTCCACCAGTTTCATTTGCATTTTTCCTTTCATTTAGATGTAACCCTTTCCTCCCTCTTTACCGACAGATTAACTTTAGTGACGATTGCTTTTCCCAAATTCCCATTAGGTACACACGGTTTAATTTTTCACTGTCATTAAGGTCGATAACCAAAACGGCCTTGCTGTGCCGGTACTGCGAACGGCTGAAAGCAAGGGGAAACTACAGCCGTAATTTCTCCCGAGGACATGCAGCTTTACTGTATGATTACAGACATGAAAATTACCGAACTATCAGTTTAATAAGTCACAGCTGCAAAATACTAACGCGAATTCTTTACAGACGAATGGAAAAACTGGTAGAAGTGGACCTCGGGGAAGATCAGTTTGAATTCCGTAGCAATGTTGGAACACGTGAGGCAATACTAACCTTACGACTTATCTTAGAAGAAAGATTAAGAAAAGGCAAACCTACGTTTCTAGCATTTGTAGACTTAGAGAAAGCTTTTGACAACATTAACTGGAATACTCTCTTTCAAATTCTGAAGGTGGCAGGGGTAAAATACAGGGAGCGAAAGGCTATTTACAATTTGTACAGAAACCAGATGGCAGTTATAAGAGTCGAGGGGCATGAAAGGGAAGCAGTGGTTGGGAAAGGAGTGAGACAGGGTTGTAGCCTCTCCCCGATGTTATTCAATCTGTATATTGAGCAAGCAGTAAAGGAAACAAAAGAAAAATTCGGAGTAGGTATTAAAATTCATGGAGAAGAAGTAAAAACTTTGAGGTTCGCCGACGACATTGTAATTCTGTCAGAGACAGCAAAGGACTTGGAAGAGCAGTTGAACGGAATGGACAGTGTCTTGAAAGGAGGATATAAGATGAACATCAACAAAAGCAAAACGAGGATAATGGAATGTAGTCAAATTAAATCGGGTGATGCTGAGGGGATTAGATTAGGAAATGAGACACTTAAAGTAGTAGATGAGTTCTGCTATTTGGGAGCAAAATAACTGATGATTGACAAAAGTAGAGAGGATATAAAATGTAGACTGGCAATGGCAAGAAAAGCATTTCTGAAGAAGAGAAATTTGTTAACATCGAGTATAGATTTAAGCATCAGGAAGTCTTCTCTAAAAGTATTTGTATGGAGTGTAGCCATGTATGGAAGTGAAACATGGACGATAACCAGTTTGGACATGAAGAGAATAGAAGCTTTCGAAATGTGGTGCTACAGAAGAATGCTGAAGATAAGGTGGGTAGATCACGTAACTAATGAGGAGGTATTGAATAGGATTAGGGAGAAGAGAAGTTTGTGGCACAACTTGACTAGAAGTAGGGATCGGTTGGTAGGACATGTTTTGAGGCATCAAGGGATCACAAATTTAGCATTGGAGGGCAGCGTGGAGGGTAAAAATCGTAGAGGGAGACCAAGAGATCAATACACTAAGCAGATTCAGAAGGATGTAGGTTGCAGTAGGTACTGGGAGATGAAGAAGCTTGCACAGGATAGAGTAGCATGGAGAGCTGCATCAAACCAGTCTCAGGACTGAAGACCACAACAACAACAACAACAAGGTCGATAAGTGAGGGGGAGGTTACAACCTTCTGATAAAACTGTAAACTTCAAAGAAAACCTCTGCCTGCCTGTACGTAAGTACCCCAGTTGCACAGTATTCATTGGAGGAGACTTTAATCATCCAACAATTAATTGCAATAATTACAGTTTTGTTAGTGATGGATATAATAAGACATCCTGTGAAACATTAATAAATGCCTTCTCTGGAAACTATCTCAAACAGATACTTCAGAACCCCACCTGTGATGGAAATATATTGGATCTAATGAAAACAAAATTTATGAGGGTGTCCACAAAGAAACAGGTATCAGTGACCTTAAGGCAGTTGTAGAACTATTATTACCACAGTACAAAGGCAACTAAATTAGGTGGAAGAATTTACATATTGAACAAACAAGATAATGAGGCAATAATATCATATCTCAATAAAGAATTCAGAACATTTAGCTCTGGAGAGGGACCCATAGAAAAAAATGTGACTCAGGTTAAGAATAGTTGAACACGCTCTTCGTAGATATGTACAGTCCTAGTCAAAAAAATTGATTGTGGGCCGGCTGTCGCAGAGCCTAAGGCTGAGTCGTTCACTTAAGGTAGCCAATACAGTCAGTCCCCCTCAGATAGGCACAATCTGGCAACATTGTGGAATGTGGAAGTGACTGGAGGAAGTGTTCTCCTTTCCTCAAGGTTACGAGGCTGTAAATGCTTGTGGTCTAATGGTAAACATCATTTAACACAGCAATTAAATTGTGAGATCAAATCTGTTTCATTACATTTTTTTTTTTTTTTTTTTTTTTTTTTTTTTTTTTTTTTTTTTTTTTTTTTTTAAATCGCCATTCGGTTGCCTGTGAAAGTAGTTGGCCTGATGGAGCTCAACAATTCTCTCAATTCTCTTATCTTCTAACCCACCTGTAATAGCAGAAATCTCCACAACAATTCTGCCACATAGGTCATGGTTGTTCAAGACCAAGTTTATGCTTGGGAATTTCCTCACGCTACAGCAGCTCCAGCAGCCGGCTACCAGCCACACACCACTCTCAAACTTTGTCAGGAGTTATATGATCACATATTGGATTTTGCGTGCGTAAATGTTGTACAAGAGTTGGAAAAAATAGTCACAAGTAGGAAAAAGTCTAACATTTGCAACATATTATTTGCTCTGGCTTTAACAGAGATGTGAGGGCAGCAAGGCAGCTTGGAACACTTGCACTGTGTGGAGTGAGTGCTTTTGGACAACACACGCCAGCAAAAGATTTTACTGTTTCAGGACTCATCATTTGTTCTGACATGACTCATTTTCTACATTCAGGAAGTCTCAATAACTGACATACATGACCAACTGTGACCATTTAACCTTAGTAAGCTTGCATTCAATAGACAAGGTTCAGAAATTGGGTTTATGATGCTCTAACTCCGAGCAACAAAATTCAAAGGGTTGACTGTTACTGCTTTTTAGCATAAACATGATCAACTTCCTCACTGAGTATTCCTATCCAGTATTGTTACTGGTGTCTTGTTATGACATCTTTATGTTAACTTCTTAAGAGGAAATTACCCATAAGACAAAGACATCTCCTAGAGCAAAGGGCAGTGTGAATATAATATTTTGTAGCTGGTGGCTCAATAAGGATGTTGTGCACTACGAAATCGTTCCCAGGTTCATATCCATCATGGATGGTATTTGTTACCAACAACTAAGAACTGTAGTTCAGCTTACCATGGTAACCTTACATTGAAAATCTATTTCAGTAAAACAGAAAGTACTGAACACAAACATGCCTATAAGAGCATGAATAAATGAGATATTACTTGTTCTGGACTTCAAAACAGTCTTTGTTTATTTGCTGTCCTATGTCAAACTGAAACAGTGTGCAAACTTGGCATTTCATAGTTATAATTTATTTATTGATTTCGGATCTGACTGCTCTGTCATGAAATGGCCAAAAACATCTGGCCTTCACTGAGACTGGAACCATGACTCAAATTAGCTCTCACTTCAGAAACAGACACGTTACCTCTGTACCTCTGAAGTGCTGCTGTCATTGTGTGTTCCTCATTGTCCCAGTGATAGCTAGAAGAAGTAAACTCCAATGTAAAAGACTACAATAATTGCAGTTTCTGCATGGAATGACCTACCTGGACTCAAAAGCATAACATGATACGCCGATGCCATACCTTTAAAGGAAATAACTCAGGTTATTCAATCAAACTGACAAGGAAATATCAAGTGAATTTGTCACACATCCATATGTCATAGAGGTATTAACTCGTTGGTTACACCTTTGGCAAACATGTTCTATGTTGTTGCCAAGTTTCAGTTTCACCAGACGCTGTGACGTCTGGATTGGGAGTGAGCATGTCTTGTGTCTGAAATATGATGCAACGAATGAGGGCCTGAATACCAAAAGTATATGTCATGAACTATTGACATTGCCATTGGTGGGGAGGCTTGCATGCCTCAGTGATACAGATAGCCACAACAGAGGTGCAACCACAGCCGAGGGCTATCTGTTGAGAGGCCAGACAAATGTGTGGTTCCCGAAGAGGGACAGCAACTTTTCAGTAGTTGCAGGGGCAACAGTCTGGATGATTGACTGACCTGGCCTTGTAACAGTAACCAAAATGGCCTTGCTGTGCTGGTACTGCGAACAGCTGAAAGCAAGGGGAAACTACAGCCATAATTTTTTCCGTGGGCATGCAGCTTTACTGTATGGTTAAATGATGATGGCGTCATCTTGGGACCTCTCCGAAGGTAAAATAGTCTCCCATTCAGATCTCTGGGTGGGTAATACTCAGGAGGATGTTGTTATCAGGAGAAAGAAAACTGGCATTCTACAGATTGGAGCATGGAATGTCAGATCCCTTAATCGGGCAGGTAGGTTAGAAAATTTAAAAATGGAAATGGATAGGTTAAAGTTAGATATAGTGGGAATTAGTGAAGTTTGGTGGCAGGAGGAACAAGACTTCAGGTCAGGTGGATACAGGGCTATAAATACAAAATCAAATAGGGGTAATGCAGAAGTAGGTTTAATAATGAATAAAAAAATGAGCATATATCATTATGGGTAAGATAGATAATGCCTACAGAAAAATTAAAGAGACCTTTGGAGAAAAGAGAACCACTTGTATCAATATCAAGAGCTCAGATGGAAAACCAATTCTTAGCAAAGAAGGGAAAGCAGAAAGGTGGAAGGAGTATACAGAGGGTCTATACAAGGGTGATGTACTTGAGGGCAATGTTATGGAAATGGAAGATGAAATGGGAGATGAGATACTCCCTGAAGAATTTGAGAGAGCAGTGAAAGACCTAAATCGAAACAAGGCCCCAGGAGTAAACAACATTCTATTAGAACTATTGATAGCTAAGGGATCTAAATGTCTTAGTAGTTTCTATTTACAGAGTACCAGACAAAACTACAAATGAAGCTTTTCTGCTCAAATTTAAGTGCCTTCTTGAAAATCTTAATAAAGAAAAAAGGAAAAATATTATAATAGCTGCTGATTTCAATATTAATATCATAGCTGACAGCAATTATGTGTCCAAATTCAATGACTTAATAAAAAACTTTGGCTTCAAAGCAAATTTCGTGCAACCCACTAGAATAAATGCACAGTCAGCAACATGTATTGACAATATTTTAACAAATTATGTATTTGAAGATGTTAATAAATTTTCTTAGACTTAGGAATCTCTGACCACTCCGCATTATTCATTGAACTACCATAACTCTATAAAGAAATTTCATGTAACAAAAGCCACATGAAAAGGAACTTCAATGAAAAAAACCTAACTACATTTAGCAATAAGTTAAGAGACGTTGAACGGCCTTATGACAGCTGTATCTCAAGTAGTACTAACTTTAACAAATTTCTTGGTAGCTTTCTTGAAATATTTAATGAAACTGTTCCACCTAAAACCAAATGTAAGGAAACAACTAGGAAGATTAAATGGATAACTCGGGGTATAAAAGTTTCTAGTGCCAGAAAGAGGAAACTACATAATGAGCTGAAATATAACAAAAACAGACATTTTGCTGTGTATGTGAAGCATTATAAAGCCATATTCAAAAAAGTTGTAAAGGCAGCAAAACAAATGGCAAACAATAAGTTTATTTTACAACATAGTAGTAAGACAAAGGCAGTGTGGTACGTAGTCAAATCAGAATTAGGTATTAAAGTCAGTAGTAATGAAATAACTAAGATTAAAGTAGATGATAATGTTGTTGTAAACCCAGCTCAAATATCAGAGTGTTTAAATGAATTCTTCATAAATACAGCAAAGTCAGAAGTTGATATAGCAGGATATCAGAGTAAAGTAAATCCCTTTGGACTCGAGCAAGAAGCTGAGTATTTCACAGATTTTAAAAAAGTCACACTAAAGGATGTGAAAAATGTTATACTGTCATTAAAAAATAAAAATTCTGCTGGGTGGGATGGGACATTAAGTAAAGTGATTAAAGCAGTACATGACATAATAGCACCCCCACTAGCTAAAATAATCAACCAATCTTTTGAACAGGGGTGCTTTCCTGATGTGTAAAAATATGCTGAAGTGGGACCTCTGTTCAAGAAAGGGTCGAGGGAAGATATGGGAAACTATCACCCTATTTATATTCTCCCAATCCTGTCAAAAGTGTTAGAGAAAGTAGCTGCAAATCAGGTCAAAAATTTTATCATAAAAAATGATATTATTGTAAGTAACCAATTTGGATTCCAACAAGGAAAAAACACACTGGATGCAGTAAATAACCTTATTGATAAGATATGAAAATCATTGGATCAGAGGAGTAAAGTCACAGGTATCTTCTGCGATCTTTCAAAAGCATCTGACTCGGTGAACCATGACTTACTTATCTACAAAATAAACAAATACGGGATTAAGGACAAAGCGCTGAAATGGCTCACATCATACTAGCACAACAGAAAGCAAAGGGTAAGTGTCACATCAAAAGCAGTGAATTATTATTCTAAATGGATTACAGTATCACAAGATGTGCCTCAAGGCTCCATTTTGGGGCCAATCCTGTTCCTATTCTATGTAAATGACTTGCCCATGAATATAAATTCCCCACCAGTTCTGTTTGCGGATGACATTTCTGTTTTAATTGAAGATGATGCAGAAAAAATTCAGAGCTCCATTGTGAGCACAATGGGTACTCTAGAAAACTGGTTCCAGTTAAATGGCTTGAAACTGAACATTGAAAAACCCAATATGGTACATTTCAAAACCAAACATTTGAAATGTTTGGATCTTAAAGTACATCATCACAATCATCCTATGGAAGAAGTTAACACAGTCAAATTCCTAGGACTAAATGTGGACAACAACTTAAACTGGAGAACACATATTGAGTTCCTATCAAATAAACTAAGCAGCTTTGATTTTTGCAATGCAAATACTACCAAACTCTACTGACATGAGTACATGAAAAATAGCATATCATAGTTATTTTGAATCTGTCATTAGGTATGGTATCGTTTTCTGGGGAAATTCAAGTAGTGTATCTCGAATACTGAAACTGCAAAATAAAATTATAAGATACATGTGTATTTCACAACAAACAGAATCTTGTCGGCCATTATTTCGGAACCTGCAAATCCTAACAGTTCCCTCCATATACATTTATGAAATTATAATCTTTGTACACAGCAGACAAAAATTATTTGAGGAAAACCATTTTAACCACACATACAAAACAAGAAATAAAAATAATTTTATGTTACCCACGCACCATTTGAAATTATATGTACAAAGTCCACAGTATATGGGGATGACAATATATAACAAGCTAATGGGCAAAAATACACTCCTGGAAATGGAAAAAAGAACACATTGACACCGGTGTGTCAGACCCACCATACTTGCTCCGGACACTGCGAGAGGGCTGTACAAGCAATGATCACACGCACGGCACAGCGGACACACCAGGAACCGTGGTGTTGGCCGTCGAATGGCGCTAGCTGCGCAGCATTTGTGCACCGCCGCCGTCAGTGTCAGCCAGTTTGCCGTGGCATACGGAGCTCCATCGCAGTATTTAACACTGGTAGCATGCCGTGACAGCGTGGACGTGAACTGTATGTGCAGTTGACAGACTTTGAGCGAGGGCGTATAGTGGGCATGTGGGAGGCCGGGTGGACGTACCGACGAATTGCTCAACACGTGGGGCGTGAGGTCTCCACAGTACATCGATGTTGTCGCCAGTGGTCGGCGGAAGGTGCACGTGCCCGTCGACCAGGGACCGGACTGCAGCGACGCACGGATGCACGCCAAGACCGTAGGATCCTACGCAGTGCCGTAGGGGACCGCACCGCCACTTCCCAGCAAATTATGGACACTGTTGTTCCTGGGGTATCGGCGAGGACCATTCGCAACCGTCTCCATGAAGCTGGGATACGGTCCCGCACACCGTTAGGCCGTCTTCCGCTCACGCCCCAACATCGTGCAGCCCGCCTCCAGTGGTGTCGCGACAGGCGTGAATGGAGGGACGAATGGAGACGTGTCGTCTTCAGCAATGAGAGTCGCTTCTGCCTTGGTGCCAATGATGGTCGTATGCGTGTTTGGCGCCGTGCAGGTGAGCGCCACAATCAGGACTGCATATGACCGAAGCACACAGGGCCAACACCCGGCATCATGGTGTGGGGAGCGATCTCCTACACTGGCCGTACACCACTGGTGATCGTCGAGGGGACACTGAATAGTGCACGGTACATCCAAACCGTCATCGAACCCATCGTTCTACCATTCCTAGACCGGCAAGGGAACTTGCTGTTCCAACAGGACAATGCACGTCCGCATGTATCCCGTGCCACCCAACGTGCTCTAGAAGGTGTAAGTCAACTACCCTGGCCAGCAAGATCTCCGGATCTGTCCCCCATTGAGCATGTTTGGGACTGGATGAAGCGTCGTCTCACGCGGTCTGCACGTCCAGCACGAACGCTGGTCCAACTGAGGCGCCAGGTGGAAATGGCATGGCAAGCCGTTCCACAGGACTACATCCAGCATCTCTACAATCGTCTCCATGGGAGAATAGCAGCCTGCATTGCTGCGAAAGGTGGATATACACTGTACTAGTGCCGACATTGTGCATGCTCTGTTGCCTGTGTCTATGTGCCTGTGGTTCTGTCAGTGTGATCATGTGATGTATCTGACCCCAGGAATGTGTCAATAAAGTTTCCCCTTCCTGGGGCAATGAATTCACGGTGTTCTTATTTCAATTTCCAGGAGTGTATATTTAATATGAAGCCAGAGAGTCTAAAAATAAGACTACAGCATATTCTGTGGGAGAAATGCTACTATTCAGTATAAGAATCCATAGAGGATGACATGATAATTTGAGCAAGGGGTAATTAATTGTTAGTCTTTTATTGTATGTGTAACAAAATTGTATTATTATTATGATACCATTTGATAAAATCAGTTGTTGTAATTAATTGTTAGGTTTTTTATTGTATGTGTATTTTTAATTTTGTATTATTGTTATGGTACCATTTGTTAAAATCAGGTGTTATATGTAGATGGTAAAACTTTACCAAAATTTTGACGTGTCTCCTGTACCTGAATCAAATGTACGTTATGAGACTAATAAACCACAATAAACCTTGGGAGAGTCAGCTATGACAAAACTCTACCATCTGGTGAGCAAGATGTATGAAACAGGTGAAATACCCTCAGACTTCAAGAAGAATATAATAATTCCAATACCAAAGAAAGCAGGTGTTGGCAGGTGTGAAAATTACTGATCTACCAGTTTAATAAGTCATGGCTACAAGATACTTACACAAATTCTTTACAGCCGAATGGAAAAACTGGTAGAAGCTGACCTTGGAGAAGATCAGTTCAGATTCCATAGATACGTTGGAACACGTGAGGCAATACTGATCCTATGAATTACCTTAAAAGATAGGTTAAGGAAAGGTAAACCTACATTTCTAGCATTTGTAGACTTAGAGAAAGCTGTTGACTGGTATACTCTCTTTCAAATTCTGAAAGTGGCACGGGTCAAATACAGGGAGCGAAAGGCTATTTACAATTTGGACAAGAACCAGTTAGCAGTTATAAGAATCAAGGGGCATGAAAGGGAGCAGCATTTGGGAAGGGAGTGAGACAGGGTAGTACCCTATCCCTGATGTTATTCAGTCTATATACTGAGCAAGCAGTAAAGGAAACAACAGAAAAATATGGGTAGGAATTAAAACCCATGGAGAAGAAATAAAAACTTTGGTACTCAGTGATGACATTGTAATTCTGTTAGAGACAGCGAAGGACCTGGAAGAGTAGTTGAACAGAAGGGACAGAGTCTTGAAATGAGGATATAAGATGAACATCAACAAAAGCAAAACGAGGATAATGGAATGTAGTCTAATTAAATCAGGTGATGCTAAGGGAATTAGATTAGGATTGAGACACTTAAAGTAGTAGATGAGTTCTGCTATTTGGGAGCAAAATAACTGATGATTGACAAAAGTAGAGAGGATATAAAATGTAGACTGGCAATGGCAAGAAAAGCATTTCTGAAGAAGAGAAATTTGTTAACATCCAGTATAGATTTAAGCATCAGGAAGTCTTCTCTAAAAGTATTTCTATGGAGTGTAGCCATGTATGGATGTGAAACATGGATGATAAATAGTTTGGACAAGAAGAGAATAGAAGCTTTCGAAATGTGGTGCTACAGAAGAATGCTGAAGATTAGATGGGTAGATCACGTAACTAATGAGGAGGTACTGAATAGAATTGGGGAGAAGAGGAATTTGTGGCACAACTTGACTAGAAGAAGGGATCCGTTAGTAGGACACATTCTACGTCATCAAGGTATTACCAATTTAGTGATGGAGGGAAGCATAGAGGGTAAAAATCATAGAGGGAGACCAAGAGATGAAACACTAAGCAGATTCAGAAGGATGTAGGTTGCAGTAGTTACTCGGAGATGGAGAAGCTTGCACAGGATAGAGTAGCATGGAGAGCTGCATCAAACCAGTCTCAGGACTGAAGACCACAACAACAACAACAACAATGTCAATGGATTTCATCCTTGTTTATGAACTACAGTGTAGTCACTAATAACAGTTCAGATGCTCTGAGTGCAGGTTAAACATCATAATTCAGTAACTGTCACAATTATTTCTGTTCTAAACACATTGAAAACTGAAAAGCTAATTCACCAAACATGGTGCTCATGTCTGGAGAGGTTACACTGCACATTATGAAAAAGTAACATGTCTTTTGTTCATTACAAACTTTTAGAATGTTTTTCTTAAGAATTCTGTCATTGGCACCATCCCCAAAACAGAAGAACACAAATGAAAGGACTGCTCAGCTTTCATTGCAACTGTGAACATCCGAGGAATGGCTTCATTAGCTACGAATAATGTTACATTCAAGTCCAAGAATTAAGCGAAAAGCGAGCTCAAAAAACTGTAAAAATTGACACCAGCAAATATGCACGAAGTTTGATTTGAGATGCTGCTTACATTAAAGGGGAACCATTTGTCATCAGGACAAGGGATAAGGAATGACAAATGCAGACAGTAGTGTCTGCAAAAAGTCATCCTTAAGCAAAACTGTCGTTAAGCCTATAAATACTGAAAGAATGACAATTATCTATTTATAATGATTACAGAATAACCTCTGCTAAGATTTTGTTAGTGAAAGCAAAGAGTATCAAGTTGAAGAGCTTTTCAACATGCATTATGTTCAAGATAGATAATGAGACTACAATGTGTTCACCATGCTCAGTGTTGTGCTACTTTTCTAGGCAGTGCTTCACAGTCAGTGCACCATATTATTAACTGAGTCACCGATGAGATCATTTATGAACAATGCCTCTATCATGCCACAGTATTCAGACAAGAATCTTCAGGGTGTAATATGATGGCACAGATGGGCAGACAATTCTAGTACAGTGGAACCTCACTTAATGAGAACCTCCCATAACACATAATTTGCATAACGAGCAAAACAATTTTAAAATAATGACTTGCTTAATGAGCACTAATGAGGAACGACAATTATTGTGTCGTCACCAGCCATTTGTGTGCAGCAGGGAAACTTTCAACAATATGATCACCTTTCACTGTCAGCAGTGACATATGAACAATGTTTTCATAGAACTTACTGCAGCCTGGCTTTATCATTATTTCTGCTACTATCTTAGTGCAGCTTGTGATCACACTTTTTTCTAAACTTATGTTCACACATTGTTTTTTTTTCTTTGTGTGTGTGCAAATTTTAATAACCTTTGTAGAAATGCCCCCAAAGAAAAAGTCACAAGATTACGACCATAAGAGGAAGAAAATGACCTTAGAAATGAAATGTAAAATCACTGAAAATTGTGAACGTGGTGTGAGCACTGCTGATTTACCACACATACATCAAATATTTGCACTGTACTCAAGAACAAGGACAAGATTAAGGAGATAGATGCTTCAAAGGGAGTGACAAGAGCATCTAAACAATGGTTTCATATTCTGGACAATGTCAAAAGGTTGTTCCTTATATGGATAAATGAAAAGCAATTGCAAGGTAACACTATTAATATGAACATCATATTTGTGAGAAGGCAAGAATGATTTTGCCGATCTCATTAAGAAGATGCCAGGATCGCCAGCAGCCAAAGAAATGTTTACAGGAAGCCATTGGTGATTCAAGCAGTTTAAGAGAGAACCGGCATCTGCAGCATTATGAGGCATGGCAAAGCAGCCAGCTATGACACAAATGCAGCAGAGAACATCATCAGCAACTTCAAGATGCTCATAGATTCTGAGTGTTATCTGCCACAACTGGTTTTTAACTGTCACAAGACGGGTCTATTCTGGAAAAAGATGATGAAGCATACCTTTATAACAGCAGAGGAGAATGCATTGTCTGGGCACAAGGCAATGAAAGACTGTCCCACGCTGCTATTCTGTGCCAATGCAAGTGGGGATTTGAAAATTAAACTGCTGCTAGTTTACCACTCAGAAACTCCATGAGCCTTCAAGAAGTGTAAGTTCCAGAAGAGCATGTTAAATGTGATGTGGAGTTCCAAAAGCAAGGCTTGGGTGGCAAGATCTTTTTTGTGATTGGATCAATGAAGTGTTTGGTTCTTCAGTGGAAAAAATATTTCCTTGAGATGAATCTGCCACTTCATGTCTTGTTTATTATCGACAACGCTCCTGCCCATTCTCCAGGCCTACAAAACCACCTCCTTGAAGAATTTCAATTCATCAAGATCTAATTTCTGTCTCCCAATACCACTCCATTACTCCACCCTATGGACCAGCAGATTATTTCTAACTTTAAGAAGTTCTACACTAAAGTACTCTTCGAGCATTGCTTAGTGTTGACTGAAGCTATCAATTTCACTCTCAAAGACTTTTGGAAATATCAGTCCAACATCATTGCCTGAATCAAGAAGATCAAAAAGGTGTGGGAAGGGGTTACCAAGAGAACTCTCGCTTCTGCATGGAAGAAACCTTGGCCAGAGTGCATTGTCAAATGTGACTCTGAGGCATTTGAGTACCTGTGGACCATGCAGTCAGTGAGACTGTGTCTTTGGTCAACAGCACGGGACTAGAAGTGAATTATCTTCTGGCACAATAAGAGAAATGCTGAAAGCATGGCAATTGGTTGTATCATACATTGAAACCCCAATAAAGCAGTGGCTACATGCACTACAAATTTATATGATGATAATGCTGTGTCACATTGTCACCAAGTGTTGAAGTGTTGGCAGAAACAAATGATTATAGATAGCTTCCTAGTAAAAAAGAATTAGTTAAGTATTGTGAATAATAAAGAACATAATACTGTATGTATAATTTTCTTTGAATAAATGGCATGAATAATATAAAACTTTTAGTACTTTTTCTGCATGAGACACATTATTGTATTTTACACTAATTTATATGGGTCAAATTGTTTTGCTTAAAGAGTGTTTTGCACTACAAGTAAGTTTCTGGAATGAATTATGCTCACTATGTGGGAGTCCACTGCACTTGCAGAGACTACAATATGCTGTTGATTCATGACATTAAATTACCACAAGCCCCACACTCAAGGTCACATACAGTGCAGTATTGCACATGCACCGATCATGCACTGGATCTCACAGAGATGTCCAGAGGTGCCTCACACAGAAGAATTCCTTCTCAGCTTTTGACAAGAACAATGTGTATTGTCTTATTAATATTTTTACAACCACCATCACCTTTAAACTGTACAGCAATGGACACTGACTCACTCATTTTATGATGATTCCTGGTACTAACAACAAATGGCATCATAGATGTGAAATATGACTGGCCCATGTCCTGGTTGTACACCTCATTCACTTGAAATGTGCAACAAGTAATCACATTTCTACCATTATAGCTCCCGAGACCTGCAATGGCTTTTACTGTATCACCAGGATACCACACAATTGCAGCAGTGATTCAACCATTATCATGATAAGCTGTATCATTCTTCATAACTGTGAAGTTCAGAATATACCTGCAAAACACTGATGGGCAATGCAGGTTATCAGTATCATCATATCATTCTCATTCAATGGTGTATAAGGACATTCATGATATATAAGTTGCTACGAGTAGTAAAGTCAGAGGGCAAGTGATTCAGCAGGGCCCGTCTGCATTTTGTGGGTGTGTTCCAAATATCACACGCATCTCAACACTTGGCTTCATTATGGCCTCCAGAATATTAATGTAGGCTTCTGCGTTGAGAATGCCCTCAATTTACCACAGAGGCCCTGCTCCCTGAGCCAAGGTATACCCCCAAATGGCAACAGAATAGCATCCACTTCTTTCTCTTTCCATGAGATTCCTCAGACTAAACTGTTCCCCTCACAGACTGCACCTCTAGTAATATCAGAACACTTTGATGTCAATAAAACAGCTCAAAAATATAACGCAAACATGCACTGAACAAATGCAGCATCAAAAAAGTGTAACTATAAAAGATGGATCACCGATTCTATAAAGAATCTTCTGTACTGAAATAATGTAAAACCAGTTTCACATGAAACTCTTGCAAGTATGATACTATACCCAATCAATTTGTTGATATCTCACACGAACTGGAGCATATTCAGGGAAGAAAAGATTTTCTCATCAGAAAATATAACTTTGTGCCAGTCAGAGGCAATGTATTCTTCAGTAAAAGCCATGCGGTTGATCATCTGATACATAGTCAAGCATTACTTTATAGCAACTCTTCAGTATGAAAGCTCACTATCTTTCAACCTCCTCCTCACAGTTCTAGAACTACAAGGAAACTCAGAAATCTCTCCTAGATGCCAGTAACTGAGGAACAGATTGGCATATATGTTGTCAAGCAGACGTCGATTCCCTCTCTCATTGGACACATGGTGTCATCCTTTCCCACTTTTACATCCGGTACAGCCAGTGGCGAAATAGTCTCTCCACCAATGCCTCACCATCACTTTTGGGACACCGCATCTCTCACCCACCTCAGACGAGCATTAACCCCTGTCCTAAATCAGTACAACTAATCAAACTCTTGTCTCGTGATTCCAATGAGCTGCCACGATAACTGAAACCTATGCGGTGTAATGCACTCATTATATATAATACATTTAGGGTGCCCATGGCAATGTTATCAGCACTCTCACTTAAGCAGAAGATCTTTTACTGCTGACAGGAGGAACACAAATTTATTTAATCAAAATTAATGGTTTTCATGTATTAAGTGAGAAGGGAAACAAGTTTGGTACAATATTGCATAAATAAATATCATTAAGAGGAAAAATTAATGAGACAATACAAATAACAGTAAATATCAGTGTGAAGTCTTTTACTGTGACAGTAAGCTACAAAATTAATATTTACCCAACCTGTGTCCTGCACAATATGTTAATTAAATTCATGGGGGAATGTATTATGTCAGTAATATATTTAACAAAGACAGTGTGCTCTGGACGTCATGATTTGCAACAAGTGCAGAGTGATAACAGTGCCTAATGTGTTTATGTTGACTGACTGATGGACACTCCAACACATGCTAAGATACAAACTGAAAGAATATTAACCAATGCCTGCCATCTCTCTCCTTACCCCAGGAGGAAGAGAACTTACAAAGCAAGGTGAGGTGACATCAAAATTTACACAGCACACACAGCAGGAACTAAACAGCTTTTCTGCTCTCAGTAGTAACACACAAGAAAATAGCTTTTCTGAGAAGCATATAATGCATTTCCTTTTCTCAAATCACAGCACTTGTTTCAATATGAAATGAGAAAATAAACATTTTTGGGTTGTGAAGCATGTGATAGCAGATTCTAATTGCAGTCCCAATTGTAAACACTATAAAACCCAAGAGTCCCTTCTCCTCCATGCACAACTACTGCTCAAAAATTCCTTTTTTTTTTATGGATTTGTGTACATAAAGTTTCTCTTGTGAATGAACCTTATATAACCTTACTCATTATGGGGACACTCAACGATCGAGAGCACTGGAGAATATCTCCCCCTCCCCCTTTACTGCAGTGAACATCTCTGTGTGTGTGTGCATTCAGCACCGATTCACAGTTGCCACAACACTTTACAGAATTTACACATGAGGCAACACAGTTGTCAGATCGTTCAGACAGCATTCAGTAAGTCGACAGGAAATGGACTGAAAATCAAAATAACATGACTTTCTGAGTCATATTCATCCCAAAATTGAGTATTACTCAAAACAGTCAAATGTTCCAGCAATTACACTTAGATAATTCCCATACAAATAAAAAATAGCCGATACAGCACATTAGTGTAAAGATGTAAGGAATTTATTAAGGGAAAATGCAAGAATCGAGGCATACTGAATATGAAATTCTCATCCATAAGCTGCTTTTCACATTTGTTGACAAAGCATCAGCAGCAGTTACATGAAAGTGAGTACCGTATAATCAGCATGGTATGGGGGTTCAGAGAATGAGGCAGAATCACGCTGTCCACCAGCTCTGCGTGACATTACTGCTGGTGCACTTAGTCTAGTGAGTACTATTTAAAAGCTGGCCAGAGTGGCCAAGCGGTTCTAGGCGCTACAGTCTGGAACTGCACGATCGCTACAGTCACAGGTTCGAATCCTGCCTCAGGCATGAATGTGTGTGATGTCCTTAGGTTGGTTAGGTTTAAGTAGTTCTAAGTTCTAGGGGACTGATGACCTCAGCAGTGAAGTCCCATAGTGCTCAGAGTCATTTGTACCATTTCAATAAAGATAGCTTGGTTTGTCTTCCCTTCTTATGACAGCACCTCTCATGAGGCTCTGTCCACGTCATCCTGCTCCACAAGCTATGCACAGCAGTGTGACTATGGACACCTTCCCTACTACATCATCACATGTTTCCGTCAAGAACAAGCAGAGAATACAACCAAAAAGCGTAACACTTGAAGGGAAACACCCGTCAAACTGCTCAATCCAATATGCGACTCACCTACCTCATTAGTAATAAGCTGACACAGAATTAATTCTTATGGTAAATACATTAATTCTGCAGGTAACTGGTTAGGCAAATTACTGTCTGCTACATAAGTGAAATGACAGTCATTGCATAGGCTTTATATGTTACAGTTAGTTAAGTAATCAGTTTGCAACAGTATTGCTTCCACTGTTACAACATGTACTGCCTATTAGTTCCTTGAATCAATAGATGTTTCACTTCGAGTCACATCACAAGGCAATGACTAATGCAAAGGTGCCGTTAAAGTCCCAGTACATGTACTGTCCGAAAAACAGTTATATATAAAATGCCGCCTAAAAAGTGTTTGGCAACTCAATTAAAGTTGAGGGACTTTCAGGACTGGAGCTGAATTACTGTAAGTCACTAGACATTTGTTTGGAATTCAGAGAACTGAATAATTTGTGCATAATATGCAATACAGCATTGGAAAATTAACATTTTTCCCTCACCTACAAGGTGATAATTTTACGAGTAAATTACAATATCTCTCATAATTCACTGTATGGAAAACCTACTTTTTCTGAATTCATTTCTGCCATGCTGGCTAAGTTTAAGGATGGTGGCTGTGTTGAATAAATACATCCAAATCAGTGTTAGATTAAGTAGTGCACTAGTGTAATGTCAAAAATCACCCATCCAGTGAGCCATGGATGCAGATGAAGCATGGGATGCCAGTAATGTAAGTGAACAACTGACTTATAAAAAAAAATGTATCACCCACTCCACAACAACTGAAAAACATTATCTGCAACCCACAAGGGCACGATTCCAATCAAGACAAACGATGAGACACAGCTCCATTCCAGCAGAAGGTACTGCTAGCAGTCAATTTCTGGCCACTCACTGGTACTGCTTTCCATTGAATACTCCAGGAGTCACTCCAACAGTTAACAGTGAACAAAACAGTTCTATGCAAAGATGATATCTCACTAGCTGTGTTTTGCTGCAACTGTAGACATACATTCAGATCCCACTAGAAATGCTGTTTGAAGCCAGATGTTTTTCCTCTTCCTCCATTTTAACTGAAAACCATCACAACAAAATCAACAAAAATATTCCTACAAAACACTTTAGTTCTTAATCATCAGATGATTGATGGTGTTAGCCACTTAATACTATAATATTGTTTATCAGCATCAGCGCATGTATATCACTCATTATCACTGCATTTTGAATGATGGAGCTGGAGAATGGAGACATTGGATGTTCACCACAATAAAATATTTTTTTTTTACTTTACATATTCATCTTCATAGTAGCAGCAGAATAACCACTAAAAAAGCTGACAACAAGAAGCTGATAAGGTAGGTATGAAACTGCATCAAGTGTCAGATTGTAAGAAACATCCATGGTTGTTGTTGTGGTTGGGTGGGGAGGGAGTGAGTGTGAATTATGGTGTGGTAGACTGTAACAATTGTTTATCACTTCCAAAAAAAGGTGAAAAACTACTGCAAAAGAAGAAAAAAGAAAAAAAGAACGTGCTGTGTGTGTGTGTGTGTGTGTGTGTGTGTGTGGTTTGAGGTTTTTGGGCACTAGACAGCGTGGTCATCAGCACCCAAACGCATAGAAACAGTAACACATGCAGTGAAGGGACGAAGATGGACAGCGAACAAGGAGAATGGCTAAAAGACACAGACCTGATCCAGTTCCAAATCCTCACATACAGAGGCAAAACAAGAGGAGTAGAAATGCACTAAAAAAGGAAAGGAAACACAAGGAAAAGAGAACAGAAATCGAAGTGAAACAAGTAGGTAATCATGACTGGCAGACCTCTTACCTAAAACCTGGGTGAGCCAGTCACCCAGCAGCACATTAAAATCCTCTCCCCAAAATCCGAGGCAACAAATTGGACAGGACACAAAACTGTAAGACCTTAGCCACAGTTGTTGCGTCGTCTTGCAAAATAGAGGGCAAATCTGGTGGCAAGGAAACCGCCGCCCTCTGGTCAGAGGATAAAAGACAGTCAAGTAAAATGTGGCAGACAGTACTCTGGACGCCACAAGCACTGCAGATTGGGGGGTCCTCCCGCTGAAGTAAAAAACCATGCGCTAAGGGACTGTGCCCGATGCGGAGGCAAGTGAGGAGATTCTCATCCCGCCTGCATGACTGGTAGGACGTATGCCATGGCTGCATGGTGGCCTTGACCAGACGCAGCTTATTTTCACCGACTGACAGCCACTCCTCTTCCCATTGACACATAACATGAAAACGTGAAAGGGAGGGGATGGCACATTCAACAACGTGAGGGAGGGAACATGCATCTTTGGCAGCCACATCTGCCAGTTTGTTTCCCCTAATACCCACATGCCCCGGCACCCAGTAGAGAGAAACCTCCTTCCCCTGTCGTTGCATGTGGAGTTGGGCATCATGGATGTTCTGGACGACCGTATCCGCTGAAGGGCACTCAGGTAGTCAGAACAGATGAGAAACTTAAGACTGGGAACACATCTCATCTGCTCCAATGCCCGCAAGATTGCAAACAATTTGGCATCAAAGATAGTAAACGCTGCAGGAAGCCGTAACTTGACGACTTGATTAGGGAAAACAACAGCACGATCAACGGAGTCCCCCTGTTTTGAGCCATCCGTAAATACTGGTACATGGTCGGGATGCTGGTTTAAAATATCATAAAATAAGGAGGTAAAAACAAATGCAGGAGTGCAGCTCCTCTGGTACTCTGACAAGTCTAAAAGGATGCTGGGCCTCCGGAGCAACCAGGGAGGCAGGCGGGTAGAACCCTGGAGTTGGGGTGTCACACACTCCACACCAAGGGACTCAAGCAAATGCTTGGCACGAATCCCAAATGGTCTCGTTGCCCTGGGACAACTGGAAAAGAGACATTCCACAGGTTGTTGAGCAATGGTAGGGTACACAGGGGAGGTAGGACAGGGAAGGAATTGACTCGCCCATCACACCATGAGGAGTTTCCGCCGGACAGCGAGCGGCAGTTCCCCTGCCTCAGCACACAGGCTGGGGATGGGACTGGTACAGAATGCACCAGTGGCCAGCCTGATACCCTCATGGTGTACTGCGTCAAGAATCTTCAGATACGAAGGCCTCGCTGCCCCATACATGGTGCATCCATAGTCAAGACGCGACTGGACAAAAGCCCTATAAAACTGCAGCAGACGCCCCCGATCTGCTCCCCAGGACCGATGGCTCAGACACTTCAAAATATTCAGTGCCTTCAGGGCCCGCACCTTGAGGTCTTTAAGTTGCAGCAACCATGACAACTTGGAATCAAAAGTGAGGCCCAGGAACCTCACAGTGTCGCTACAAGGAAGAATGGTGTCCCTCAGACGCAATTCAAGGGGGGTAAAAAGACGTCGAGAACGATTAAAATTAACACACACACACATTTGTCTGCAGAAAAGGTAAAACCCGTCTTCGCAGTCCATGCCTCTAATAGCTTTATCGTAAGCTGCAGCTGCTGACTAGCAGTGACAGGACCAGAGGAAGAACAGAAGACAGCAAAATCGTCCACAAACAAGGAGCACTGGGCAGGACTCCGGATAGGGGACGTAATACTGTTAATGGCGACGGCAAAGAGGGTGACACGTAACATGCTTCCCTGAGAAACACCATTCTCCTGCACATTACCAACCCGATATCGAAAGAGGTGGTGGGAAAGAAAGGACCGAATGAAGATGGGGAGATGGCCACGAAAGCCCCACTGATGGAGTTGATTGAGGATAAGGCGGCGCCAAGTAGTGTCATATGCTTTATTAATGTCAAAGAATACACCTAGACAATGCTGGTTACATAGGAAGGTCTGCTGGATGGCCACCTCAAGCAGGGTCAAGTTGTCTATAGTTGAACGACATCTCCAAAAGCCACACTGAGAGTGGCTAAGGAGCTGCCTGGTGTCGAGCAGCCAAACCAGGCGACGGTTGACCAGGCGTTCCAATGTCTTCCCGACACAGCTTGTCAAAGCAATACTTCGATAACTACTGGGATGCATTCGGTCCTTCCCCGGTTTGAGGAGGTGAATCAAAATCGCTTCCCTCCACGAGTCATGGAATGTGCCGGATAACCATATCATATTAAAACAGTTCAGGAGAACTTCCTTGGATGGCAGCAACAAATGCTGCAGCATGCTGTACCAGATTTGATCATGACCAGGCGCAGTATCATGAGCCACAGACAGCGCCGAATCCAGTTCCCACATTGTGAAGGGGCAGTTGTAGGGTTCAGAATTTGGAGACCGGAAGTCCAAGTGACCCCTCTCGATGGCAGTGCGGTAGTGGCAGAAATCTGGATCAAAGTTAATAGTGGCAGTAGATACCGCAAAATGCATGGCCAGTGTCTGGACAATGTCTCTCGGTGCCATGAGGAGACATCCCCGATGCAGCAATGCCATGACAGATAGTTGGCTGCGTTTCCCGGAAATCCTCTTGATGGCTTCCCATACTTTCGTAGAACTAGTGGAGTGGGAGATGGAGTTCAAGAACGACTGCCATGACCGTCGTTTGCTCTCTTTAATCTCTCGCCGCGCCTTGGCCCCTGCCACCCAGAAGGCCGCAAGATTGTCAGCTGAGGGACGGCACTTGAAGCGGCACAGAGCTGCACGGCGGGCTCGGATGGCTGAGCAGCACTCAGTGGTCCACCAAGGGACAGGACACCTCTTGGGATGACCTGAGGACCGTGGGATCAACAATTCAGCAGCATGGGAGATCACGGCTGTAACATGGTCGACCCATTCGTGGACGCTGGCACGGTGTTCCAAAACAGCCAAATGCCTGAAAAGTGTCGAGTCAGCTCTGCAGAGGTACCACCTGGGCGGCACTGGTAATGCCACAGCCTCATCCGGGAGGCAAATCCAAAGGGGGAAGTAGTCACTAGAATGGAGGTCAGCAGCAACCTCCCACAGAGTAGAATCCACGAGTGCTGGAGAGCAAAAGGAAAGGTCAAAAGCTGACGACGACCCAGAAGCAGTACAGAAATGAGTGGGAGCACCAGAGTTGAGGATGCACAGTTTTTCGGACGTCATGAGACTTTCCAGAACGCGACCCCTGGGGCAAGTAGTCATAGAGCTCCATAAGACATTATGAGCATTGAAGTCACCCAGAAGAAAAAATGGGCGGGGCACTTGGTTAATAAGGTCTGTGAGAGCCTAAGAGTCTATTGCATCCTGAGGCGGTAAGTAAACAGAACAGATTGTGAGCCTCCGCCCCATAAGAAGGTCAACTGCAACTGCTTGCAAGTCCATAACGAGAGGGAGCTCAGAAGAGTGGTGCATGTCATGGACAAAAACCGCAACACCACCCTTTGTCCTTTCCCCCATCAGATCATCTTTTTGATACACGGTATAGCCCCGTAAACAAGGAACATCAGTGGCCCGAAAATGTGTCTCTTGGAGACATAAGCACAAGGGGCGCTCTCGTACAATGAGTTGTAATTCGGCCACATGCGTCCTGAACCAATTCAGGTTCCACTGTAATATGGGAGCCAGTGATCATGGTGGCTGATCTTTCACCCTGCCTCTGTGCTTTGGAGGAGAGCCCGTACTGGCCGGAGATTTATTCCTGGGGCGAGAAGATCGCCCCCGGTCGACATCAATGTCCATCAGCTCCGATGGCGACCCACGGGAGATGTCAGGCAGTACGATGGCCTCGTCATCGGACCAACCCTGACTAGTCTCCTCAGGTGACAAAACCTTCACCTTCGGCGTCTTTGTCTTCAGGGGCTTAGAATGCAGAACCTTGTCAACAGTTGGAGCTTTACTCGCAGGGGCAGAAGGCGCCATATGGGGAGGGACAGGAAGAACCCCAATGTCAGCAACCACGGCCTTGTCCAACACTGTGGCGAGAGCTGCAGGTTGCAAAACAACTGCAGCAGCACAAGTGCACTGGCAAACGCAGGTATTAGTGCTGACACTAGCAACCTCCGTTTGTGTAGCAACAGTGGCCAACTGTACCGGTTTCTGCAGAGCGGAAGCGAAAGATGTTGTAAACACAGGAGGCTGCATGGCCTTAAGAGCTTCTTGGCCTCACCATAGGGGATGCGCTTAGATGTTTTGATCTCCTGTATCTTCCATTCCTCGAGATAGATGGGGCAGACCTGGCTCCAGACAGGGTGACTCCCAGAGCAGTTCACGCACTTCACAGGCAATGAACAATCGGCTCCTTCATGGGCAGGCTGACCACATTTACCACAAGTGGCTATCCCATTGCACCCCAATGTAGTATGCCCAAAGCGCTGACATTTAAAACAGCACATTGGGTTGGGGAAATATGGCCGAACTGGCAAATGTAAGAAACCCGCTTTAACATGCTCTGGGAGTCTCGGGTAATTGAACGTGAGAATAGACAAGTTGGATTTGACTAGGTCCCCGTCGACTTGTTTCATAATATTCTGCACATCAACAATACCTTCGTCAGCCCACTCAGAATTCAACTCATCTCTTGGGATATCCACCAAGTCACTACATGTCACAACACCCTTACTTTAGTTCAAAGAGGAGTGGAGTTTGGTCTCAATAGCGTACTCTACGAGACAGGTTGCTTTCTGAAGAGAAGTGACTTGACGGGAACTAGAAGTCTCAACTAACAGAGACCCATTGTGCAGTCGCTTCACAGATTTCAGTGTTCCTATAATTCCCTCAAGACCCTTGTGGATGTAAAAGGGAGAAACCCTCTCAAAGCTACCCTCCTTCCGTTTGGCAATAAAAACACATTCTGGTTATCAGCATGTGCTCTGTTACGACAGCCTGATAAATCTCTAATAACACCAGGTGCTGGAGGACTCGCAGCACGAAGACAGTTTTTCGATGGGGTGTATTTTCCTACCAGTGGCCCGCCCAATCCAGTGGTAGGGGGAAGTGTAGAGGTCGAAGGGTCCATTGCGGTCCCACGAGCAGCTAGGGAACTAAAGGTCCACTCAGACAGAGCCCCGCATGCCTGAGTAAGCCTTATACAACTGAGGTGCGGCCGGTGCCCCAGAGGTTGCTCGCTTGTGACCATTCCACCCCAACAGCCTTGCATCTTATAGGTGTGCAGCACACTGTAAGATTGAGGGGTTTTTATAGAGGTTGACGTTCCTCGCAATCCAGGCGGTCAAGCCAAGATTACCATTCCCCGCAGCACACAACATTCCACTGCCGTTGCCATATGGTGGTCACTGAAGCATGTCCAGGGGATATGGTGACAGGAGACTGGCGGCGCTGACCAGTCCCTAGCTCAGGACCCCGGGGTCGCCAAGCCCGTACTCAGCAAATGAATGCTGAGCCCCTGGGGGCTGCTGGGAAGACGCAAGCCTATGGCATTTCACTATGATTAACCAGCATATTATGCATCTGTGTTATGTGTGTGGTACCAGGGTGAGGATGCTACGCATAAACTGCTGAGCAACTCTTTCATGAGCAGAAAATAAGTCTGAGCTACAATCCAACGTAGTGGTAGCTTAGCATCATGAATCAGCAGCATATAGATAATCTCTGTGAGTACAAGAACTCTCTGCCCGTCTGTGCCATTGCATTACACCCTGATAATTCTCATCTGAGTATTGTGGTGTAATTCATAAATGATAGCATCAGTGACTGAGTTAATAATACTGTGCACAGATTGTGAAGCACTGCACAGAAAAGTAGCACAACAATCAGCATAGTGAACTTATTATCTTGGTACCTCTCTGTCTTGAGTGTAATGCAAGTTGAAAAGCTCTTCAACGTGAATGCTCTTCGCTTTTACTGATAAAAAAATTAGCAGCAATTATAGCACAATCATTATGAGTCAGTATTTATAGGCTTAATGACAGTTTTGCTTAAGGATGACTTGTTCCAGGCATTACTGTCTGCATTTTTCATTTCCTATTCCTTCACTTTAGCAGCAGCTCACATCAAACTAATACTGTGTATATTTGCTAGTGTCAATTTTTACACAGTTTTTTGAGCTGCTTGTTGGCTAATTCTTGATCTGGAATGTAACATTATTTGTAGTTAATGAAGCCTCTCCCTGGACGTTAATGTTTTGCAAATGAAAGCTGAGCAGTCCTTTCACGTGTTTTGTTCTGTTTTGGGGATGGTGCCAATGACAGAAATCTTAAGAAAAACATTTTCAAAGTTTCTAATGATCAAAAGACGTGTTACTTTCTCATAACATATGCAGTACACCAGACATGTGCTTCATCACTGGTGGATTAGATTTTCGGTTTTCAGTGTGTTTATAACAGAAAAACAAATAATTGTGACAGTTACTGAGTTATGATGTTTAATGTGCAATCTGAGAATCTGAAGTGTTATTAGTAACTAGACTGCAGTTCATAAATGCGACATATACTTTTGGTACTCAGGCCCTCATTTGATGCATCTTTCAGACACAGGACATGCTCACTACCAAGCCTGGCTTCAGATCATCTGATGAAACGAATTCATTCTGCTCATAATATTACTGAAACTTGACAACAATGTAGAATATGTTTTGCAATGGTGTAACCACCAAGTTAATACCTGTATTATATGAATATGTGACAAATTCACTTGATATTTCCTTGACAGATTGATTGAATAATCTGAGTTATTTCCTTTAAAGGTGTGACATCAGTTTATCACATTATGCTTTTGAGTCCATGGAAGTCATTCCATGTAGAAACTGCAACTAATCTCATATTTTACATTGCAGTTTATCACTTCTAGCCATCACTAGGGCAATAAGGAACACACAATGACAGCAGTGCTTCGGAGGCACAGAGATAATGTGTCTGCCGTCACTGTAGCTCAGCGTGCTTGGTCAGTGGGTTAGCTACCCTCTGTAATAAAAAACTGAGTGAACGGATCAACAAAGAAACTGAACAGGTGTCATCAGACATCCCCCCCGAACAAATTCAACGAACAATATAGAACAAACTGAGATCTACAAAATAAATAAATAAATAAAAATAAAAATAATAATAATAATAATAAAGAGGCACAGAGATAACGGTGTCTGCTTTGAGTCACAGTCAAATTTGCATACTGTTTCAGTTTGACATCGGAGTGCAAATAAACACAGACCATTTCGAAGTCCAGAATAAGTAATATCTTATTTATTTGTGCTGTTGTAGCCATGTTCGTGTTACAGTACTTTCTGTTTTATTGAAATAGACCTTCCATGAAAGGTTACCATAGTAAGCTGAAATACAGTTCTTAGCTGTTCACAACAAATACCAGCTGCAACATCCTTATCCAGCCATCAGCCACAAAATATTATATTCACACTGCCCTTTGCTCAATGATATCGCTTTGTCTTATGGCTCAGCCATTGATTCCCTCTTCAGGGTGTATACGTGGAGAAGGAAAAAAAATTCCCAGATTTTCCCCGGATCTCCCAGTTAAAAATACACTTTTTCCATGTTAAGTGACAGTATACATTCTCTCAGAACCATAAAACTTATCAGCCCTTCAAATGGTCAAGGTTTTATACACCGGCGTAGAATTTCACAGCACTTTAGAAACCAAAGCCCCCCCACCCGCAAAAAAAAAAGGGCGCACATGATTTGGAAAGATGTTTGATGTGCAGCAGCATGTACACTGCATATTTTTGTATTGCGAAAGCATATATTTTAATTCCACCAAACACAGCATGTTAGTTTCCTAAGCACTGAACTCAAGATTGCAATGCGCTTTAGTAAGAAAATCATACCTGATGTCACATGATCTCATCAGCTGATGATAGCAGATACTCAGAGCACAGGACACGTGATTTAGTCAGCCAATAGCAACCAATATCACTGTTCACAGTACCGTGAACACATAAATAGGAAAAGTTAATGGTTTAAATTAATACACATAGTGTAGCTACAAGAAAAGCTAAGCTTTCACTTATAATATTGTTCTTTTTGTGGGCTTTAATGTACATCATACAAATGTGTCGGTAAAATTTTAAATAAGGACACAAATGTCAGTGCTTATGGGCTTGAAATTTCTCCAAATGGCTGGTCCTCAGAGTGCTAAGCTTTAAATAAGAATCCAACGCTCTTTGATTTAAGACATTCACACACGTAATATAATTCAATTTACTCTGAAAGCAACGCTTTTCAGACCACCATTCGCAATATTTTCCCATGCACTTGTGCGTGCACTGTGTTTTGCTGCTGTAAATGGCGTATTTTGTTTTCAACTTAAGTTTTATATTGGTTTTTTGCCCATTTATGTTTTATTGTTGCATAATTATTCTGCAGTAGCAGGAAAAAGTGAAATCCTTTGTTAGAGTATCAGTTCTTATCAATCAAAATTACAAAAATTTAACAGAAAACTGAAACAATGAAAGATCCCTGAATTCTAAAAAGTTCCTGGATTTTTTCTGGTTTCCTACTGGATGTTAAAATTCCCGAGTTTTCCCTGGATTTTCCAGTTGCCCTAGGGCATATGCACCCAGCTCTTATAAGAAGTTAAGATAAAGATGTCATAACTAGACACCAGCAACAACATTGCACAGGAATTCTCAATGAGCAAAATAATGAAGTTCAATTTAAACTGCAGTAATAGTCACCCGTTTGATTTTTGTTGCTTGCAGTTAGAGCCTGCTGTACTCCTGTATCCAATTTCTGAACCTTGTATATTGAATGCGAGCTGCATACTATGGTTAAGTGGTCACAGTTAATCACATATATCATTTATTGAGATTTCCTGAATGTAGAAAATGAGTCATGACAGGACGAATGATGAATCTTGAAACAGTAAAATCCTTTGCTGAAGTGTTTTGTCCAAAAGCACTCACTCCACACAGTGCAAGTGCTCCAAGGTGCCTTGCTGCCCTCACACCTCTGTTAAAGACAGTGCAAACAATATGTTGCAAATGTTAGACTTTTTTCAATTTGCGAAAAGTCCACTTGTGACTCTTTTTACAACTCTGGAACAACATTCGTAAGTTTGGAGCATGCAAAATCCAGTATGTAACTGCAATATAAAAGAACTTCAAATTGGAAAAGACAGTTGATTAATACGATCATAGCACTGCTTTCACCTGGTCATACAATGCCTGATAATGTTGGTGAGGGCATGCTGCTGGTAGACAGCTGCTTGAGCCACTGTAGGGCGAGGAAACTACCGAGTGTAAACTTGGTCTTGAACAGCCACGACTTGTGTAGCACAACTATTGTGGAGATTTCCAGCATTACAGGTGGGTTAGAAAGTGAAGGTTATTATTGTTGAGCTCCATCAAACTGACTACTTTTGCAGACAACCAAAATGCTTTTTTTAAAGGAAGGTAATGGAGCGGATTCAATCCTGTGACCTCATTGCCATATTAAATGATGTTTACCACTAGACAACAAGCAGTTACTGCCTTGCAGCCTCTCAAGGAAAGGACAACACTTCCTGCAGACAGTTCCAAATTCTACAATGTCACCAGATCGTGTCTATCGCCGGATTTAGAATTCTGAGTGGCGATTGACTTTATTGGTTAACTTAAGTGAACGACTCAGACTTAGCCTCTGCGGCATCTGGCCTGCGAACAGTTCATGATTTAAGGGACCCTCCTTGGTACACAGTCAGTCACTGTAAAGAAACTTCTAAAGAAACAGGTACTACTACATAACAGGTATAAAACAGAGCATAGGGTTGCAGATGAGGAGATGCTGAGTGAAACCCATTTGGTTGTCAATAGGACAATGTGTGAGCCTTCGATGACTACCACAGCAAAGTATTACCGAAGATCTCTCATGGAACCTGAAGAAATTATGGTTATGTGAAAAAGCTGTTAGTGGCATAATGGCACCAGAGTTACTGTCCAGTCACTCATGGGTGAGACTGGAACTGAAATTGAGGGTAACACAGCAAAAGTAGAAATGCTGAATTCCAATTTCAAATGTTTCATTACAAAGTAAAGTACAAAAGCACTGGTCCAATTTAATTCTTACAGCACTGCAAACATGTGTGACATTGTTGTGTCAGAGGGCTTGAGAAAAAGCTGAAATCGTAAAATAGTTAATAAAGCTCCAGGGCCCAATGGATACTCTGTCTGAATCTATACTTATTCTCAACAGAGTTGTTATGCCAGCTTTGTAGGATGTGAATCTATACTTAATATGTGATGGAGTTAGTCCCTCTTTTAATTATAATCTATTGCAGATTCCACAAATGAAAAGTCATGTCCTGACATTGGAGAAAAGAAAAGGTCACACCCATCTACAAGAAGGGTAGCAGTAGTAGTCCAATAAACAACCATCTAATACCTTTGACATCAATTTGTTGTAGAATCTCATAACTTATTCTGAGTTCATATGTAGTGAGGTGTCTTGAACAGAATGAGCTCCTCCATGCTCCCGATACTGACATGTAATCCATATATAGAGGCAATGTTGTCATGAACTGGACACTGAATAGCAAACAATAGTAGGAACAAGAAAGTCATTGTCCAAAGCAGGATTGTTATCTGAATAGCAGCAAGGCATGACAGGTAGTAACTCATACAATGTATTCTGCAAGACTGATCTAGCAGCTGTCTGCCTGGTCTCATTCCCCTGAGAGAGGATTGGCCTACGTGATGTCCTGCATAAGCCTCTGGTGGTGACTGCTGAGTGCAAGATGTGTTTACCTCTGGGCTGTGATCGATAACCATCATTGGTAGGAATACTAAAGCTTTGCTTTGATAACAACATGACTGCCTCCATGGGTGGTGAGCCTAACTGTAAGTAAGTGAACTGTTTTAGTAAGGATACAGAAGCACCAGTGCCATGCAGTAGCATCGCTGAACATTTGCCTAGGAACACATCGAACTACATTTGGTGGGCTGCATCCTAAGAAGTCTGCACTCCCACTTGGTTGGTTTACTTACACAGGCTGTGGTGTATTTGAGGCAGAGTGCTAAAGCATATCTCTAGCAAGGGCCCCATATTGCCACCAACAATGTTCCTGTCAGCTTAAGCTTAACTGAGGTCCTTTCTTCACTGCCACGGTTCTAAAGAAAATATTCTAGGCAATTCATATTCGACTGAGTTCATTAGTTGACTGAATTTCTATATTAGGTGATACAGTTTCACCAAGTTTCTGTATATGTAATACAGTTTGTGATTTCCTGACAACACCATGTGCTTTTGTCTTTCCATGTTGGAAATGAAGCAAGCCATAAAATGTAACTGCCTTCACTGACAGGAAGTATCCTTCTCTTCACTTTATTCATTAGAGGATGGAAAAGCTATACACTTGGGTGGCACAGTAGTAGTACCTGTCATATTATTTAACATTTGCACTGCCTGTAACATTGCTGTCTTTAGCTCCTGCATTAGCAGTAAGTTATAAATGCTTCATTGTTGAAATCGAACACTGTCACTTAATCACATAAATATTCAAAGTCTGATTTCCACGTGTCACAGATCCCAAGTTATCAATATTTTTGAAAATGTAACCAACACTCTGTGCTAACATTACCTCAGTTTATTTGACAACTTGACAACTTCAAGATATGAAAAAACTGAATGCAACATCAAACAACAGATACAGATACCTTTGGTACTTCGGATGTGGACAAACTATATGAAGATAATTCACTGATTGCTTAACACGGACTGCTCAAACAGTTGATACAGGAGTTCACATAATGATGAAAAAAACGCCAAATGACTGTTGCTTTGTGTGTGATGCCTATTTAAAGACACATGCAGACCAGAGTTTACAAAATCCTAAATTACAAAACTATCACATTTAAGATATTAACATAAAAGACAGAACAAGTATAGATTATAGCTTGATGTTAGATAAAGAAGTTAATCAAAATAACAGTTAACTCAAAGTCCTCATATGTGTACAAACGATGGTTCTGTTTTATGGAGCGGAAGCTTGAGTGTACACTGGGATTTACAAACACCCACTAAGAACTTTCTTGAAACTCAAATTTTCAATTTCAAATATTTTATATATTGAAATATTATTCTCAGAAAATTATACACTTTTGGAAACATAAAATATTAAATCTATACAAAAATAACACTAAATCCTGAAAGAATTACATTTTAAAATTCAATATTCTTGAAACTGACAGTTTTGAATAAAGATAACTTTTAAAGTTTAAAATTTTTTTAGTAATATGGGGATGAGGTCTTTCAAATATGGCACATTAATCCATAAAAAATAAAAAGAAATAAAAAAACTTATCAGCAGGGTCCAATTTTGGCAGCAGATGTGGTTTTCACAAATTGTCAATTCTGAGTATTTTCCTAAGTGAAAGGTTTCTACATGAACTATCTAAATTGTTATCAGCAAACTGTCCATTATACACTGAATTACAAAGTTCTGAAAATTACTGTTTGCATAAGAATTTGTGGATTTTACATACGTTGTTGTTGTCTTCAGTCTAAACACTGGTTTGATGCAGCTCTAAGACTGGTTTGATGCAGCTCTCCATGTTACTCTACCCTGTGCAAGCCTCTTCACCTCCCAGTAACTACTACAACCTACATCCTTCCGAAATTGCTTAATGTATTCCTCTCTTGGTTTCCCTCTATGATTTTTACTCGCCACGCATCCCACCAGTACTAAATTGGTGATTCCTTGATGCCTTAGAATGTGTCCCACCCACCGATCACTTCTTTTAGTCAGGTTGTACCACAAATTACTCTTCTCCACAATTCCATTCAGTACCTCCTCATTAGTTACATGAACTACCCATGTAATCTTCAGCATTGTTTCAAAAGCTTCTATTCTCTTCTTGTCTAAACTATTTGTCATCCATGTTTCACTTCCATTCATGGCTACACCCCATACAAATATTTTCAGAAAGCAGTTCCTGCACTTAAATCTATACTCAATGTTAACAAATTTCTCTTCTTCAGAAACACTTTTCCTACCATTGTCAGTTTACATTTCATATCCTCCCTACTTCGACCATCATCAGTTATTTTGCTTCCCAAAGAGCAAAACTAATCTACTACTTTAAGTGTCCCATTTCCTAATCTAATTCCCTCAGACTCCCCTGATTTAATTCCATTACATTCAATTATCCTTGTTTTGTTTTTGTTGATGTTCATCTTATATCCTCCTTTCAAGACACTGTCCATTCCGTTCAGCTGCTCTTCCAAGTCCTTTGCTGTCTGTGACAGAATTACAATGTCAACAGCAAACCTCAGAGTTTTTATTTCTTCTCCCTGGACTTTAATTCCTACTCTAAATTTTTCTTTCACTTCCTTAGTTCTTGCTATTCAGAGTGAATAACATTGGGGATAGGTTACAACCCTGTCTCACTCACTTAACTACTGCTTCCCTTCCGTGCCCCTCAACTCTTATAACTGTCATCTGGTTTCTGTGTAAGTTTTAAGTAGCCTTTTGCTCCCTGTATTTAATCCCTACCACCTTTAGAATTTTAAAGAGAGTATTCCAGTCAATATTCTCAGAAGCTTTCTCTAAGCCTACTAATGCTATAAACATATGCTTGTTTTTGCTTGACCTACTTCTATGAGAAGTCATAGGGTCATTATTGCCTCACATGTCCCTACATTTCTCTGGAATCCAATCTGATCTTCCCCAAGGTCAGCTTCTACCAGTTTTTCCATTCTCCTGCAAAGGATTTGTGTTAGTATTTTGCAACCATGACTTATTAAACTGGTAGTTCAGTAATTTTCACACCTGTCAGCACCTGCTTTCTTTGAAATTGGTATTATTACATTCTTCTTGGACTCAGGGTATTTCACCTGTCTCATACATCTTACTCTCGAGATGAAAGAGTTTTGTCATGGCCAACTCTCCCAGGGCTATCAGTAGCTCTAATGGAATGCTGTCTACTCCTGGGTCCTTGTTTTGACTTAAGTTTTTCAGTGCTTTGTCAAATTTTTCACACAGTATCATATCTCCCTTCTCATCTTCATCTACATCCTCTTCCGTTTTCCACAATATTGCCCTCAAGTACATCTTCTTTGACCTTTCTGCTTTCCCTTCTTTGCTTAGGACTGGTTTTCAATCTGAGTTTTTGATATTCATAGAGGTGGTTCTCTTTTCTCCAAAGGTCTCTCTAATTTTCCTGTAGGCAGTATCTATCTTACACCTAGTGATGTATGCCTCTACATCCTTACATTTGTCCTCTAGCCATCCCTGCTTAGCCATTTTGCACTTCCTGTCGATCTCATTGTTGAAATGTTTGTATTCCTTTTTGCCTGCTTCATTTACTGCATTTTTTTATTTTCTCCTTTCATCAATTAAATTCAGTATCTATTCTGTTACCCAAGGATTTCTACTAGCCATCATCTTACTTGATCCCCTGCTGCCTTCACTATTTCATCTCTCAAAGCTACCCATTCTTCTTCTACCGTATTTCTTTGCCCCGTTCTTGTCAATCATTCCCTAATGCTCTCTGACACTCTCTACAATCTCTGGTTCTTTTAGTTTATCCAGGTCCCATCTCCATAAATTCCCACCTTTTTGCAGTTTCTTCAGTTTTAATCTACAGCCCATAACCAATAAATTGTGGTCAGAGTCCACACCTGCCCCTGGAAATGTCATACAATTTAAAACCTGATTCCAAAATCTCTGTCTAACCATTATATAATCTATTGGAAACCTTTCAGAGTCTCCAGGTCTCTTCCATGCATTCAACCTTGTTTCATGATTCTTAAACCAAGTGATGGCTATGATTAAGTTATGCTCTGTGCAAATTCTACCAGGTAGCTTCCTCTTTCATTCCTTACCCCCAGTACATATTCACCGATTAGTTTTCCTTCTCTTCCTTTTCCTATTATCGAATTCCAGTCCCCCATGACTAATAAATTTTCATCTCCCTTCACCATCTGAATAATTTCCTTTATCTCATCATACATTTCTCCAATCTCTTCATCATCTGTGGAGCTAGTTGGCATATAAACTTGTACTACTGTGGTAAGCATTGGCTTTGTAGCTATCTTGGCTACAAAAATGCGTTCACTATGCTGTTCATAGTAGCTTACCCACGCTCCTATTTTTTCCCATTATTAAACCTACTGTTGCATTACCCCTATTTGATTTTGTATTTATAACCCTATATTCACCTCACCAGAAGTCTTGTTCCTCCTGACACCGAACTTCACTAATTCCCACTACATCTAAGTTACCCATTTCCCTTTTTAAATTTTCTGATATACCTGCCCAATTAAGAGATCTAACATTCCACTCTGTGATCCATAGAATGCCAGTTTTCTTTCTCCTGATAACGACGTCCTCCTGAATAGTCCCCGCCTGGAGATTCAAATATGGGACTATTTTACCTCCAGAATATTTTACCTAAGAGGACGCCATCATCATTTAACCATACAGTAGAGTTGCATGCCCTCAGGAACAATTACAACTGTAGTTTCTCCTTCCATTCAGCTTTTCACAGTACCAGCACAGAAAGCCCATTTTGGTTTAGGTTACAAAGCCAGATCAGTCAATCATCCAAACTTTTGCCCCTGTAACAACTGAAAAGCCTGCTGCCCCTCTTCAGGAACCACATGTTTGTCTGGACTTTCAACAGATACCCCTCCATTGCAGTTGCACCTACAGTATGGCTATCTGTATGACTGAGGCACGCAAGCCTCTCCCTACCAAGGTCCATGCTTCATCGATGGGGGGGGGGGGGGGGGGGGGGTTTATTTCAGATGCATGTATCACAAATGACAAATTATCAGAGACCAAAGAAAAATTATTCATTAAAGAGTCAGGTGGAGCTGTCACACTGTGTTACATTTTAAGCTGGCAAACAAAAGCTTAAAAATAATGGATGATTATTTCAAAAAATATATGTTCATCTGTATTGTATTGCAGGTGATAAACAGTCACCCTAGAGCAGAGGATCATTATGGTCTCTCAAATTATGTTATTAAGTGTATCAGATATCAAATTGTAATGCCACTGACTAAAATAATCAACAAAATTTGTAATGAAGGTAATTGTCTGGAATGTTTAAAAATATCTGTAGTTAAATCCGTATAAGAAAGGAGATACAGCATCTCCAGATAACTATCGACCAATATCACTTATACTCATAATACCAAAAATAATAGAATACTGCATGCATAAAAAACAGATGAGTCAATATTTTGAACATAATGATATACCTCCTTACAGTATGATTTCAGATGCAGCCATTCTATAGTCAAAGTAGTTGAAGGTGTGGTAGCAAAAATACACAATTGTTTTGAAGATAAAAATATTATCTGTGCAGCTCTGTTGGACCTTAGGAAAGCTTTTGATATGATCTACCACAATATTCTCATAAAAAAGCTCTACCACTACAGAGTGAGAGAAAATCCTCCATGCCTAATGCAGTCTTATTTGAACAATAGAAAATAGTTAGTTAAGGTAAATAATCAAAAGTCAGAAGGTCTCCCAGTTGTAAAGGGTCTGTTCTTGGATCTTTCCTTTTCATTATTTATATAAATGATTTACCTGCGGTGCTATATGCAGATGACACAACACTCACCACATGTGGTTCCAACCTTGAAAATGTGCAACACAGCATGGCAGTGGCAATGGAGAATGCACTACTTAGTTTGAGGCAAATGTACTGCAGAAGGAAGGTAGTAAAACTGAAGCTTTGTATTCAGTCTGAATGCTCCCAGTGATGACAACAAAACAGTAAAATTATTAGGATTTCACATTGATCAAAAGCTCAACTGGTTTACCCACACAGGGAAGTTGTGGCAAATTGGCATACGTCATCTATCTGTTGTACAAGATGAGGGAGCAGTGTCACTAAAGATCTTCTCTTATATGCGTATTTTGCATTCTTCCATTCTCACCTGAGCTATGGAATACTATTATGGGGCAGTTCTGTAGACACAAAATTATTGTTTAAATGGCAAAAGAAAGCCATAAGTTGTGTAACAGGACTTAGCCCTTATGAACCGTGTTGAGATTATTTTAAGAAACTAAATGGCAGTGCCTGGCCTGTATATTTACAACTGCCTTGTCTTCGTTAAAGAGAATCTGAGTAAATTTGACTTAAGTAGGACAGTTCAAGACCATAACATAAGAAATTGACATACCATTAATATGCCATATGCTAGTCTTGCAAAGACACGTAACAGTTACAAATATCTTGGTCCTGTCTACTTCAACAAACTATCTGAAAAAACCCACCAGTAAATAAATTTAAAACTAGTCTTTCAAGGTGGATGGAAAGTAAAGTAATTTACTCTGCTCAAGAGTTCCTTGAGTATGTGACAAATGACTCACTTTCCTTATGAAAATGAACAATAAATTAACTGCAAATTATACATATACTACACAGTGCACTATTTTATTACTGTTTCATTTACTTATTGTTAATTATCTGTTTGATAATTTATTTGTCATTCACTGAACTATGAAGTTCATTTATCTTGTAACTGATCTGTTAGGAAACTTTTTGCTGTTATTGATATTTGATTAAATATGTAGTGCATCCATCTTGGATTATTACATTGTAGTTAATGCTATTTGTTCAAGTTTGTATCATTATTATTGTTATTAACATTGTGTTAACACTGATGACATGAATTACATGTAAATAAGCTCAAAGGTGGAATAAAACATTTGTATTTGCAAAACTTCTTGGGTAATTTAACATAATTTTTTTTAATTGTCCTTTTATATTGTTAAAGTGAAAATACATGAAAATACACACAGAGATCGATTACCAGGCTAAAAAATATTACTGTTCACACACAAATAAAAGAGATGGATCTCAAAGTTTTACACTCAAGTAATTCTTTTATTTTTTTAAAAAATTGTGGAGGTTGGTGAAAGTCAATGTAGTGACATAGGGGTTATTTGGGATAACTACTGAAGAAAATAGAAAATGGGAGGACAGGATGCAATATGATAAATTTGTCCAGAGAGTGATGGTTGTTTATTATAACTACTATTAAAGCAGCGGGAACTTCTTTTATTTTATTTTACTTATTTGCTAGTTTCTTATAGTCTATTATCTGTCTATAAGAACAAACCAATAGAATAACTCAGCATTATGGTGTTTATGGAAAAGTAATCTGCACAAAATAGCTACTTAAAAAATAAAAAAATTAAAAATCCGTATACTACCATTTGGCCATATGGCACACATATATATGCTCATTCAGAATGCACATCTAGCTACTGGTCTACTATACTATGCTACAAGGCCTCATCACAAACTTTGTAATTTATAATTCTAGACTGCATTATATTGCACAACACTGCACTAATGCACTTGGTCTGAGAACTAAATAATATCTCCTCATTTTATCTGGACAGGTAGTTTGCAACCCACTAAGGCACAACTCAGAATTCACAGGGGCTGTGCTGCTATGTCACCCAAGCTGCAGAGATCGAGAGATGGCTGTCAGGGTCTAAGAAAACACTTCCTGGTCCTTCCCAAGGTTCACCTACTGCCTGCTTCCTACTTCTGGAAGGTTGTTCTAAGAGAATGCTCTGCTTTGTCATCGTTCTGCTTTTGTCATGGTATATGACCTCTTCTTAGTTGTCTCTCAGTTACGTAGGCCTGCTGTTCATAAGCTGATACTTTGGCTGTCAGTAAGTTCAACCTGTACCACAGCTCCACATTCCTTGCTATAGACAGGTGTATAACCAAAGAACATCTTGTCTAATGGCACACTCTGACACAATGTAGTCCAGGGTGCTCGTTGCTCCACATTCAAAAGTGTCTGTGATGTGCTGGATTGTTTTCAGATATTAGCCGGGATATAGAATATGTACCAAAATGTGGTGTACAGTTCCCTTGATCAAAAGTAAGTAAGACACTCTTGATATTTCTTTTATGTTAGGAAATAACTAGCAGGTTATCTGTCCTGTGTGTACAATGTCTTGGAGTTTTTGCCATTATCTTTGAATTCCCTTATTTCCTTATTCAAAGTGGCTATTATGATCAGTAACTCCTTTACTTTATCATAGGTGGCCTTTTTGAGCCAATATTGTGCAACTTTCTTTCATACAGTTTTGTTCAGTGATCTGTCAGTTGCAGAAGTGCTCTTCTCTGTGCTTTCCAAAGAGGCTGTGTAATCTTTACCTTTCTTGCTCTATGAGCCCATACACTCAACGCTTAGCCCCTAATACTGATCAGGGTTGCATCGTGGTACCCCTTAGACACAGCTAAAAATTTATTTGGCCAATTGTTACTATTTTGTTCAGAATCTCTGGCAAACAATTTCCAAGTATACAACGGTGATAACTAGGAATCCACATACTTCTTTTCTCTTCACAGGTTCATCGCCTATTCCGATTGTGTGGTTTCTTGATCCTGATAATGTTTATTTTAGTAACATATAGATCTTTAATCCTGATGTCTTTAATATATGTCCTATACACCAAATACTAAGGGTGTGAGCACCAAATTAGTATAAATTACTCTTGTAGTAACTCTTACTTCTTTAGTCTGCACTACTATAGTAAATTACTTCTGTAGTAATATACTCTTTTAGTAACTGTTGGAGAGCTCAATTTCTATTTACTTCTTTAGTTGTAATTAAGGTAGTAATGCCTTTTTACTAAAAAAGTAAGCCATATCTGCACACTGCTGACACGTGCATTACGTTCCCTCTCAAAAAATATTGATTGTTGGCAGACACAATTGCATCACCTTTTGTGTAATTTATGTTCATCGCTATAATTTTAGAAGCTAGAAAGGATTATTAAATTGAATTATTAAAATTGGAAAATCGAAATGCAATTGTACTAATTTATGATAAGATCTGTATATAATGAAAAAGAAACATGTTATTAATGGATGAATCTATTGTTAACCCCACCATCTACAGTTACCAATGCACAATGAAGGTTGGTGACACATATTAATTTAAGCGCCAGTTTGAGATACGAGCTAGCAGCAACATAGAGGCAGCCAAAAAACGTTCAAAAAACATACCAGAAAATGAAAAAGAGCGGTTTGCTGAAATAATGAAAAAGTGCATAACTACTATCGAATCTAAAAAGCACAATGTCAACATGCTAAAAAGGAAAAATGATGCTTGGGAAAAAATACACATTGAATACAACACAGAAGCTCTTACACCAAGATCACAAAAGCAAAAGCAAAGAAAATGAAAGCTAAATGTAATCAAGAACAATTTCAAACTGGCAGTGGAGTAGGTGAGACAAAGATCAGTGATATAAGCCAAATGGTTGTTGATACGGTCCCACAAGTTTTGGGGGATAGCTGGAGTTAATGACAATGACACATCAGAATATAATGTGATATATTCAAGCAACTTCGATGATAACTGCTCAAAGATAGCAGTGAAACTGCTGAAGGTGGAAGTTTATCCCACAGTCATGAAACTTGGCCAGCATTCTCTGGTGGGAGCTTATCAGAACATATGCCCAGCAAAAGAGGGAGAGAACATGCGGTTGTAGTGAAGAACCGAGAGTTGTTGAAAAAAACAGATGAGCTTCATTCCTTAAAAATGGGCTTAATATGAAAGGTATACAATGCAAAAAAGCCAACCAGTTGCCACTCCCATCATGCACTGGTGCGGCTGCTTGCAGTGTGGTTTTGGCTGTCTGAGACTGCAGACGTGTGTGCAAGTTGCGTTTGCATGAGAGTGTGTGTGCGTATGTGTATGTGCGTCTATTGCTGACAAAGGCCTTAATAGCCGAAGGCTATAACTGTGTGAATCTTTTTGTTGTGCCCATCATGACTCAGTATCTCCGCTATATGGTGAGTAGCACTTTCCTTCTCTAATACTGTTACATTCCATCTTGGATTTCCCATTGCTTGATGATTTGTTCATTGATAGAAAAGAAATTCTTGCAATTTCTGCATAGTTCTGCTTGTGCTCCAGAAGAAAAAAGTATGGGGATATGTCCACAATCTATGGCCCCTATTACACATGGGAATCCACAAGTTTAATAGAATTCCCTTTTGTCCTTCGATATATTTTCTTGGTTCTGTGGCATGGACACATACAGTGGCTTTAAGGCAATTAAACTGTTTATCACACTGTTAAAAGCTCTTCCAGCAGTAGTACCATTGATATTAATGAGATCCCCTGTTACAATTTGATAAGTACCTGTGCAAAAGATTTGCAGTCCACAAAGAAGTCGCAGCCTAGGAGACAAAGCATGGTTCCTGTCAGAATTATGCTGCAGTAACAGCTCCAGCACACCAAGCAGCAACTCAAAAGATTCCTTACAAAACACAAACCGCTCTTTGAAATCACTGTCGCTATACATCACAAATGGGTCTCCTATACAACCCTCATTCTTGGGATGTTCACCTCTTTCTCCATCTCCATATATTCTTTGTAGTTCAGGTAATCCATAGAATTCGACACTTAAAACACAGAACTCAAAGATAACAGCTTACTCTCTTACTTTACTCCTACTACTGCCTAGGAGTAAATTTTGGCCTTATTTCCTCCTTAAGTTACTAATGTAGTAGCGTACTCTTTAATGGTGCTCTCCACCAGTAATGGAGAAAATAAATTTACTCCGGAAGTAAATGAAAAATTTACTCCTGGAGTAATTTACTCCTTCAGTTCAGTACTATCGACTGAAAGCTGCCAATTTCCTTCTCTCTTAGTACTTACTACTTTAGTTTCACTCCAATATCAATCATACTGCTTATAATGCACTTGTCATATGATGTGTTCCGATATGCATACTGTGATTTACCACATCCCTGGTGGTTTTCCTTTTCTTGAAACTTTAATTCCAATGGCCTGTTTGTGATCCCTCAGGCAGTGACACAGAAGCTTCTTCTGTACTTTGGCTACAGCATTCATCAAACAAATTGGCCTGTATGATTTGGTCTTCATTGGGTCTTCATCTTCCCATTTCTTAGTAAAATGATATCTGAGATTTTCCATATTCTGGACATCCGTACTAGCAAAAGACTTTCATTTAATAACACTGTCAGAATTGGAACAATTTGGTTTTCTAGCTGATGCACCACGTCTGTCATAATTCTGTCAGGCACAGGTGCGTTCTTCTTCTTTACCTTAATTATTTCCAGCCTCACTTCCCTCTTGGACAAACGGAATCACAATCCTTTTATTCACATACTACACTAGCAATTCAATGCAAAGATACTGATGATACACTGAGTCTTTCATTGTTATATCATCCTCCAACAGAGTTCTCAGTAGGTGCTGCACTAATGTCTCCCAGACTGTCATCAGTGTGCCATCATATCATCTCAATGTTGATAATGCAGGGGGTGATCAAACCTTGTTTTTTGAAGTTTGTATGGAAACATATAAATTTCTATTATCACTTGGTCCGTGATGTGTGTCTCCCAGTTTTCTACTCTTGTTAGTGTTATAATTCTTTATTACTGTTTGTTTGGTGGAAACAGAGTCTTGTTTGTCATTCTGTTTCCCCTAAGGATCATTCCAATTTCTTCTCCTCTGCCTTGTTCTGCATCTTAAGAACTGCAGGGCAGCACTCTTGGGAATTTTAAACCCTTGTGACTTCCTAACAAATGTTGGGATCGCTTTGTCCTGCACTGTCTGCAATGCTCACACCACTTCATTGTCTTTGGCTCCAACATCAAATCAACCTCCTTGCTGTGGATGTACCGGGTGATCAAAAAGTCAGTATAAATTCGAAAACTGAATAAATCATGAAATAATGTAGATAGAGAGGTACAAATTGACACACATGCTTGGAACGACATGGGGTTTTATTAGAACCAAAAAAATACAAACGTTCAAAAAATGTCCGACAGATGGCACTTTATCTGATCAGAATAGCAATAATTAGCATAACAAAGTAAGACAAAGCAAAGATGATGTTCTTTACAGGAAATGCTCAATATGTTCACCATCATTCCTCAACAATAGCTGTAGTCAAGAAATAATGTTGTGAACAGCACTGTAAAGCATGCCCTGAGTTATGGTGAGGCATTGGCATCGGATGTTGTCTTTCAGCATCCCTAGAGATGTTGGTCGATCATGATACACTTGCGACTTCAGGTAACCCCAAAGCCAATAACCGCACAGACTGAGGTCTGGGGACCTGGGAGGCCAAGCATGACGAAAGTGGTGGCTGAGCACACGATCATCACCAAACAAGATCTTTCACGCGTCTAGCAATTTGGCGTGGAGCGCCATCCTGCATTAACATAGTATGTTCCAGCAGGTGTTTATCTGCCAGGCTGGGGACGATGCGATTCTGTAACATATCGGCGTGCCTCTCACCCATCACGGTAGCAGTTACAAAACCAGAACCATGCATTTCCTCGAAGAAAAAAGGCCCGATAACGGTAGATGTGGTAAATCCAACCCATACCGTGACTTTCTCATAGTGCAATGGAGTTTCCACGACAGTTCTAGGATGTTCGGTAGCCCAAATTATGCAGTTGTGGGCATTGACAGACCCTCAGAGCATGAAATGAGCTTTGTCAGTCCACAACACGTTACTCAACCAATCGTCATCTTCCGCCATCTTTTGAAACCCCACACCGCAAATGCCCTCCGCTTCACTAAATCGCCAGGTAACAGTTCATGAGTCCAATGGATTTTGTATGGATAGCATCGGAGGTTCGCCTAAGTGCCAACCAAACAGTAGTGTATGGAATGCTGGTGTGACATGCGACTACATGAGCACTGACTTCCCAGTGCATAGACGAACCCGCTACAGTCTCCATTTCTTCCTGAACTGTGTCAGCAGCCTTACGCCTTGTGCTCGGTCGGCCACTATGGGGTCTATCATCTAAACAACCCATGGCTTTGAACTTCGAAATAATTCTCGCCACAGCTGCGTTTGTCAACAGACCTTTACCCATTCGAATCCCCTTGGATTCAATAGGATCGTAACGCTGAACTAGCACATTCCCCATTCTGATAATACAGCTTCACTAAAAGCACTTTTCCAGGTAACGTCAACATGCTGCAACTGCTGGCGTATCTGATTCTCTCTCTCATTACAGCTCCTTTTATACATGATTGTTATGCGCAGTCACTGACATTTTGCTGTCCAGCGCCATCTGTCAGACATTTTGTGAACTTCGTTTTTTTTTCGGTTCTAATAAAACCCCATGTCATTCCAAACATGTGTGTCAATTTTTACCTCTCTATCTACATTATTCCGTGGTTTATTAAGTTTTCAAATTTATACTGACTTTTTGATAACCCGATATTTTGACTTCTGCCTTTAAAATTTTCTATTTCACTTTATGTAAATTGTATATTTGGTCATGCTGGTTGTTAGTGTCTGTAATTGTAAATAAATGAGATTATGATCATTTTTAGTAAGTAGGTGACAGACCTGGCAGCATGCAATGGGGGTCACTGTCTTTCAAATCTGCATAATTGATTTCTGTATTTGTTGCTGCACTTGAGTGATTCTGGAAATTATGCAGGTTGAAAGGCCTATTCACAACATGAAGCCTGAGTTCTTGTGTAGTGCCCTGAAGGCAGAGCACTCTTTCATCAGTTACTCTTGAATTCATTACCTTTGTTCATATTTTCTAGGAAAAGTGATACTAACATCTTACATAGTTCACAAATTCACACATTTATTTTCTAAGCCAAGTGAAAGAAAGAAATAATTTGGCTTTAAAGCACCATACACCATAAACAAAAAATTTTGTGCATCAAGAATAAAGCCAAAGTTAACTGCAACATTACTGAACAGGAAATAAATAAAAGTAATGGAATACATGACATGTTGCTGGCATGCAGTAGTTGTAACAGAATGGATGGGACATTGACTCATTAATATTTGCTCTGACTTTATTGAAAATTACATAAAATTTCTAAGCAAAAGCTCTTTTCATTTAGTGAGTGCCACAGATTTACATCATTTGACTATGATTTTCAGTGAGATAAAATCTCTTGACATCAGAAAACGTATAACATTACAAACTAAGGAATTTCTCTAATTTTTATTATATAGTATATTTTTAAGTTGTCCAATAAACAGTTGCTGAACTGCCTCACCTTTCAATCCACAACAAATCAAATATGTGAGGATATGGCACTAACTTACTGATTTAATAGCACCAGACAGTGAGTATAGAAAGGAGTGAAAGAGGCTAATCTACTTTAACCATTGTCCATGAAGTACCAACATACTTTAATTTCTGGACTTTCCATGCAGTTTATATTTATGAGTAGTTGTTCTACATTCATTTAACTCCAAGTGTTTCATAACTGTATAAATTCTTAACATGGGACCATACCCTGCCTTCACATGTAATGGAGAGCCCCTGTGTCTATTGTAGGGCCAAAGTAAGGACGGGGAAGTGGGGGTTCCAATGGGAAGGTAGAGACATGGGTGAAGAGAACATTGTGAAGATGAATGAATATTTGATACTTAAACTGACATCTATAGTCTTCTTAAAGCGTAATGAAACATTTCAACACAATATTTACATGTTCTCTTAATAATGATATAACCTCTATCAATAAGTAACAATTAAGTTTATTAAAATGTTAAATTATGGTTTTGTGGTTCTACCTGAAGGGGACACCTCAGCTGAATTTCGTTCTTCATACTTTTCCACAAGATAAGCAAAATTTTCTTCCATATCTCTGAGACAAACAACAGCATATGGTAAATGCCCAGTAGTCTGCACAGAATTCCATACATCTAGGCTGAGTGGGAAGTCATCAAATACCCAACCACCTCTGTCACAAGAAAATAAAATTATGTGTTTATTATAGCGGTACACATTTTCTACTCATAATCACTACTGGAAAAGATATACACAATAGAAAATTTAGACTCGCCTGAAAATAACCAGAACTGGAGAAAAGTGGTTAAACTAACATGAAACAATAAAATAAGATGAATTTTGAACTCAAAGATTGTGAAATTTCCTTTAGCAATAAACAGCAAGTCAAAAGAAAGACAAATGTAGAAAAGAAGATGGGGTGAAAAACAGCAGGCAGCATGTGCAAATGGAGAAGAGAGAAACAGAAAAATTTAACAAATTTCTGAATTTTAATAATGTGCTGCAAAGTGCTAAGAATGAATCACAGGGAAAAAAATTCAGAATGAATGTGGGAACAAGGTGAATAGAAATTCAGGTATTCGTTAACTACACTATGTGATCAAAAGTATCTGGACACCCCCAAAAAAATTCATTTTTCATATTAGGTGCATTGTGCTGCCACCTACTGCCAGGTACTCCATATCAGCGACCTCAGTAGTCATTAGACATTGTGAGAGAGCATAACGGGGCGCTCCGCGGAACTCACTGACTTCGAATGTGGTCAGGTGATTGTGTGTCACTTGTGTCATACATCTGAACACAAGATTTTCACACTCCTAAACATCCCTAGATCCACTGTTACTGATGTGATAGTGAAGTGGATACATGAAGGAACACATACAGCACAAAAGCGTACAGGCTGACTTTGTCTGTTGACTGACAGAGACCACTTACAGTTGAAGACGGTCATAATGTATAATAGGCAGACATCTATCCAGACCATCACACAGAACAGGGATGGGTGTGTGTGTAGTCCTTAGCGTAAGTTAGTTTAAGTAGTGCGTAAGCCTAGGAACCGATGACCTCAGGCTGTTTGGTCCCATAGTCCTTACTACAAAGTTACAATTTTTTACCACCACACAGGAATTCCAAACTGCACCAGGATCCACTGCAAGTACTATGACAGTTAGCTGGGAGGTGAGAAAATTTGGATTTCGTGTTCGAGCGGCTGCTCATAAGCTACACATCATGCTGGTAAATGCCAAACGATGCCTCACTTGGTGTAAGAAGCATAAACATTGGACAATTGAACAGTGGAAAAATGTTTTATGGAGTGGCAAATCATGGTTGCTTTGCATGGCACTATCACAGCACAGACCTACATTGATGTTTTAAGCACCTTCTTGCTTCCCACTGTTGCAAGAGCAACTCAGGAATGGCGATTGCATCTTTCCACATGAACGAGCACCTGTTCATAATTCATGGTCTGTGGCAGAGTGGTTACACAACAATAACATCCCTGTAATGGACTGGCCTGCACAGAGTCCTGACCTGAATCCTATAGAACATCTTTGGGATGTTTTTGGAAAACCGGCTTCAAGCCAGGCCTCAGCAACTTACATCGATACCTCTCCTCAGTGCAGCACTCTATGAAGAATGGGCTGCCATTCCTCAAGAAACCTTCCAGCACCTGGCTGAACATATTCTTGTGAGAGTGGAAGCTGTCATGAAGGCTAAGGTCCGCCAACACCATACTAAATTCCAGCATTACCGATGGAGGCACCACAAACTTATAAGTCATTTTCAGCCAGGTGTACGGATACTTTTGATCACATAGTGTAAATTATATATCAACATTAAACTAAAGCATTAGATAACATGAAATAACACCATAGGAATGGATGATGGGGAAAGGAAGTAGAAAAGATGATGGATGCAGCAGGTAAACAATATTATAAATTAAAAGCTGTAGCATTTAACACGTGATCACTCACATTGTTAGAAAAAATCTAACATTTATGATTTTAGTTAAATATTGCACCACATTTCAAAGCTAATGAACTGATGATCTACAAACGCTTTCTTTCATATCCTGTGCTTCAATTAATCTGTGATTCGACAATCAAATTTCAACAATAACTTGCTAGTTGTGCCATTATTTGAAGTGGTGCGCAGTGTTAGACTTTTTCTAACACAGGAGTCTTTACATAACAATTACTTCTCCTTTTGTGGAATACAGCCTTAGTTCACTTTTAGTCTCTTTCTTGTACTTGTAACATGTGGCTGTGTTCATTTGTTTTCTCCTGAAAGTCTTCAGCGTATGTTATGTTTTTCATAAAGAAAGTAAGTATTCTTATTGGGTTTTGCGGATTGAATGAAGCAATTGTTTATATAGAGTACATGACATTCTTTGTCAGATATGAAAACATATAAAAGTTTTCAGGGAAGAAGTCATGTCAGAGGAACAAATATTGATGTGGCTAGATGAACCACTAGACGAACCACATAGAGGGTCTGTCATCAGATACTGACGCACCCTCTGAGTATGAAGCGATCAATACCGCAACAGATCAGTCAGAGAGTGAATCTGATACTTCTGTTACAGCTGTTTCTCAGTATAAAGATCGTGAAGCCTTTCTTGGTAAGGATGGAATAACAAAATGGTTGAAGCAACACGCCCCTCCACTGAAAACTGCCCATCAGAATATTGTAACACAGATTCCAGGTGTGAAGGGTGTTGCAAAAAATTCGAAAACAATTTTGAAATGTTGGAAATTATTTTTTCCAGTTAGTGTAATTGTTCACATTGTGGAATACACAAACCAAGAACTTGACAGAATGGCAGCACCTTATTCACAGAGTGCTCGAGACTGCACGCGAACAGACTTTGAAGAGTTATCTACTTTCTTTGGTGTATTACATCTAGCAGGAGTGAAAAAGCCACAGCACTCAATACTGATGAGCTATGAGCCACTGATGGGACTGCACTGGATTTCTTTATTGCGTCGATGAGCAAACGAAGGTTCCATACATTTCTCCAAGCTATACGTTTTGACAACAAATCTACAAGAGCTCAGAGAAAGGAAACCTATTAGAGAAATATTTGATGAATTTGTAGATGTTTGCAAGAAGAGCTGTAGTGCCAGTGCATTGACAATGATAAGCGAGATGTTAGAACCATTCCGTGCATGTTGCAAACTCAGGCAGCATATAGCAAACAAGCCTGCAAAATATGGCATCAAGGGATATGCTCTCTGTGATGCCAGAACGTTTTATAGACAAACTATGGAAGTATATGTAGGCAAACAACCTACTGGGCCATATCAAGTACCCAGTGATACAGAGAATGTGGTGTTACGATTGATTCGACTGATTGACAAAACAGGCAGAAATGTGATGATGGACAAATATTTCAAATCTATACCATTGGCTAAGAAAATGTACAACAATCATGGACTCACAGTAGTAGGTACTCTATGGAAGAATAAAAGAGAAATTCCTCTGGAACTTCTGGATGTAAAGTGTAGGCAACTAAACAGCATCATATTCGCATGTGGAGAAAAACCACATAGCAACTGCTTGATTTGCTCATATGTTCCAAAAAAGAAACAGAAAAGGAATGTTCTAATGTTATCAACCATGCACAGCAATGATGCTATAGATGCTGACAATGGCAAAGCGAACAAACCTGAAATCACTAATTTTACAATCTCACAAAAGGAGGTGTAGATGTTGTCAACCATTGGAAATCAGAATATTCTGTTTCAAGAATAAGCAACCTCTGGCCTCTTACACTGTTTTTAAGCTTGCTGAACATCGGAGCAATAAATGCTCAAATAATACATAAGGTAAACACAAATGACTTAATTCCATGGAGAAGATTCATCACAGAATTGAGTATGATGCTTACAAAAACCCAAATGATCAAACGTGTGTCAATTCCAAGGATATCACTTTGCTTTAAGGATAAAATAAAAGGTGTTGTACACATTTGCAGACTACCAACAGCTAAAGAAGAAAATAAATCAAGAGAAAAATAAGATGTCACTACTGCCCTAAAACGAAAAGCAGCTTCACACAGCATCGCTGCCATCATTGTTCCAACCATATCTGTAAAGAACATACAGTATCAAGTGTTGTTATTTGTCAGGAGTGTATGTCACAAGAAGCCATATCTGAATCTGATGAGTAAAAAGGAGTGTGGTTAACCTTAATTCAGCACTTGCTATAAATATTACAAACTGCTGTTCACACAGGTGTTGTAATTGTAGTCAAAAAATTTTGTGAAATCTTTGCATATTGAAATATTTTTTAAGTTTAGCAAATTACATGTTCCATGCCATGTTTAGACTAAATAATTTATTGTATAAATGTGTCTTTGTCTGGCATAAAGAGATGAAAAAGGTGCAAGATCTCATTCTTAGAAGAAATCTAACACGGGAGTTATCGTGAGACAACAATATATGCGCGCGACCATGGGTTCAACTTTCTAATGGATTAACAAGTGCACCAGACTGGGACTCAGACCTAGGACACATGCCTCTTATGGGCAAGTGCACTAGAGACTGAGTTATCTACACAAGATTCATGACCTACCCTCACCGATTTACTGCTGCCAGTACCTCATCTTCTACCTACCAAACTTCACACAAAAATTCTCCTGCAAACTTAATGGGAATAGCAGTCCTGGGGGAAAGGACTGTGGAGTCATGGCTTAGCCACAGTCTGGGTAATTGTTTCCAGAATTAAAATAAAGATGTCAGGATGGGTCCTGAGTCACACTTATATAGCTCAGTCAGTTGAGCATCCACCCACAAAAGGCAAAGGTCAAGGTTCAAGTACTGATCTGGTACATAGTTTTAATCTACCAGAAAGTTTCAAACCAGTGCACACTCTGCTGCAAAGTGAAAATTAATTCTGGATACAGAAGTGTTACTGCACTTATCAGAGGTCAGATGTGACAGTTCTGAAAACAGGTAAAAATGGTAGTGGGGTAAAAGGATGCTGCATACATGCCCCACAAGTTTTGGGCATGAAATGTGTAGCAGCAAAATTCATTCCAAAACTTTTGAATTTGAACCACAAACAACTTCACACACACATCACTCAACAACTGCTAAATGAAGATTACAGTGATCCAGAACTTCTAAGGAAGGTAAAAACAGGCAACAAAACACGAGTAAATGGGTATGACATTGAAACCAATCGAAACTGCCTGGAGAGGCAAGACTGAAAAATATTCGTAAAGTCTGATCACATGTGAAGGTTCTTCTCTATTTTCTCTGATTACAGTGGGATACTGAATCACGAGTTTGGCATATGGCCAATAAGGAATACTACTTGAAAATTATGCATCATCTGCATGAAGCAATTGGAAGAAAACAATCTAAATTGTGGCTAAACCATGTGCGGAAACTGCATTATGCTAATGCTCCCACTAACACCTCAATCGTTGTTCGTGATTTTGTGACACAAAACAAAACTGTTATGTTGCCTCAACCACCGTATTCACTGGATGTGGCCCTCTGTGATTTAATTCTATTCACAATATAGAAGAGAACCATGAAAGGACACCATTCTGTCAATAATAATGAGATAAAAACAGAATAGTTGAAGGAGCTGAACACCTTAAATAATGTCATATGAGTGGATGGGCAAATAATGGGAACTGTTTAGTAATTGCTGCTTGAATAATTTAAAAAAAAAACTGATTCGGAAAGAATAACTGAAAGAAATTGGAATGTAATTTATAAATCCATATACATATCCTGGGTGAATTTTAACTGGTACTAATACCAACAGACCTTCAATTTCAATACATTTAAGATCAATATTCAGAATTTGAGTTACATGCTCCTTCACATTAGTTCCATTGTGGATAGAACTGATTATGACAATGCCAATACATGATCGCCTCTCTGCTGCTCGCACAGATTCCTCTCTTCTGCTTCAAACCTCCTGATGCAGGATTCTCGGTGCTGGCGAAATGATGAACAGACAGGTGTGATTGATGTAAATATATGAATAAACTTGGCCTTCCTAATAACTGTTGTAATACTTTTTAATATATGGTTGGAATACAAATTTCTAAACAATACTACTGGTATGTCTATCAGCTACCACTTCCAGAATCAAACAGGTGAAGGTACTGGAATTAATCAATTGAAGAGTGCCTCTTCTCTTTTTTGTATCAAAACATTATCTTTGTCACAAAACAATGTGTTACCTTAGCGTTGGCTTATACATATATAGCTTGCTTGTATAAAAGGAAAAGACAGAAGAAAGAAAAAAATAATAATATGATTCATCATAATTGCCCTCCACTGTGCACTGAAGACATACGGAGGTGCACAGTGTCTGGGCTTATTTCTCTTTTTGAGGGTGGGTAACACTGGCTGGTATGGGCAGAGCCTTTATTTTCAGCCATTGGAAGTATTCTGTATGGTTATCCATTTATATGGACATGTCAGCTTCTTTTAACACACATATATGTAAGTTTTCCTTCCTAACAAAGTTCTTGCTGTAACTGCATAGTCCCATTGTTATCAGTCAGCATCTGCATAGTGTTTAGCTTGCAGAGCATGCACACTCTGCTCAACATCCATTATCATCCCAGTTTGTGCTCACACATTCAATACGAGGCCACAGTTCAGCGGCATGATCCTTTGTGAAATCTTCAATGTGGTGAGAATGAGTTTCCATATCATCAGCCTGAGGAATTTATTTCACCTTGTCTCTCACTTATTCAGTGGGGACACCAGCTGTACATCTGACATCTGTCGACAAGGTAAGGTTCTTGCTGTGTTTACTATGTTGTCAAGCATAGAAAATTCATGTTACCCAAAGTATTGCCATCTTTAGTTTATCACACGATCAAAGGCAGAGCCACGTGTGAAAGCACCCACATGATTTACCAACTGACATGCCTACACTGTGAAGCCTTCTATGTGGGAATGACCAGCAACAAACTGTCCATTCCCATGAACAGACACAGGCAGACAATGTTTGTTGGTAATGAGGATTACCCTGTGGCTAAACATGCCTTGGTGCACGGCCAGCACATCTTGGCACAGTGTTACACCATCCGGGTTATCTGGATACTTCCCACTAACACCAACCTATCAGAACTCCGGAGATGGGAACTTGCCCTTCAATATATCCTCTCTTCTCATTACCCACCAGGCCAGTGTTACACCATCCGGGTTATCTGGATACTTCCCACTAACACCAACCTATCAGAACTCCGGAGATGGGAACTTGCCCTTCAATATATCCTCTCTTCTCATTACCCACCAGGCCTCAACCACCGCTAATTTCAAGTTGCCGCCACTCATACCTCACCTGTCGTTCAACATCTTTGCCACTGTACTTCCGCCTCGACTGACATCTCTGCCCAAACTCTTTGCCTTTACATATGTCTGCTTGGGTCTGTATATGTGCGGATGGATGTGTGTGTGTGTGCGAGTGTATACCTGTCCCTTTTTCCCCCTAAGGTAAGTCTTTCTGCTCCCGGGGTTGGAATGACTCCTTACCCTCTCTGTTAAAACCCACATACTTTCGTCTTTCCTCTCCTTCCCTCTTTCCTGATGAAGCAACCTTGGGTTGCAAAAGCTTGAAATTTGTGTGTGTGTTTGAGTGTTTATTGTCTCTATCAACATACCAATGCTTGGTAGAAAGCGCTGGATTTGTCTTTAAATATGGCATATTTGAAATATGTCTGCTTGTGTCTATATATATATATATATATATATATATATATATATATATATATATATATATATATATATATATCTGCTTGTGTCTGTGTATGTGCGGATGGATATGAGTGTGTGCGCGAGTGTATACCTGTCCTTTTTTCCCCCTAAGGTAAGTCTTTCCGCTCCCGGGATTGGAATGACTCCTTACCCTCTCCCTTAAAACCCACATCCTTTCGTCTTTCCCTCTCCTTCCCTCTTTCCTGATGAGGCAACAGTTTGTTGCGAAAGCTTGAATTTTGTGTGTATGTTTGTGTTTGTTTGTGTGTCTATCGACGTGCCAGCACTTTCGTTTGGTGGGTCACATCATCTCCATATATATATATATATATATATATATATATATATATATATATATATATATATATATAAAAAGAAAGATGATGAAACTTACCAAACAAAAGCGCTGGCAGGTCGATAGACACACAAACAAACACAAACATACACACAAAATTCTAGCTTTCGCAACCAATGGTTGCCTCGTCAGGATGGAGAAGGAAAGACAAAAGGATATGGGTTTTAAGGGAGAGGGTAAGGAGTCATTCCAATCCCGGGAGCGAAAAGACTTACCTTAGGGGGAAAAAAGGACAGGTATACACTCGCACACACACACATATCCATCCACACATACACAGGCACAAGCAGACATTTGTAAAGGCAACCATTGGTTGCGAAAGCTAGAATTTTGTGTGTATGTTTGTGTTTGTTTGTGTGTCTATCGACCTGCCAGCGCTTTTGTTTGGTAAGTTTCATCATCTTTCTTTTTAGATATATTTTTCCCACGTGGAATGTTTCCCTCTATTATATATATATATATATATATATATATATATATATATATATATATATATATGATATCAATATAATAGAAGGAAACATTCCACGTGGGAAAAATTATATATTTATTTATTTAAAAACAAAGATGCTGTGACTTACCATACGAAAGCGCTGGCAGGTGTGTGTGTGTGTGTGTGTGTGCGAGTGTATGACTCCTTACCCTCTCCCTTAAAACCCACATCCTTTCATCTTTCCCTCTCCTTCCCTGTTTCCTGACGAAGCAACCGTTGGTTGCAAAAGCTTGAATTTTATGTGTATGTTTGTGTCTGTTTGTGTGTCTATCGACCTGCCAGCACTTTCGTTTGGTAAGTCACATCATCTTTGTTGATGGGTAAGCAGTCATTCCAATCCCGGGAGTGGAAAGACTTACCTTAGGGGGGAAAAAAGACAGGTATACACTCGCACACACACATATCCATCCGCACATATACAGACACAGGCAGACATATGCATTCAAAAAGTATTGATAAAATCAATCATATATATTTTACTCCACCTTACCTCTGGGATAGGGTCCAGCCACATCTAATGATACCTTTTCAAGAGGTTTTTTATTCACAATGGGATGTACTTATATCTGTTTGGAAAAGTTGGAGTGTTTTGTTTTCTAGCAAACAATACATTTTCTTATCACCATAGTACTCTTCGTCTAAGGTTGGGGAAATAAAAATATTTACCTATTTTGTCAGTGCATTTTGCAGTGCCATAATGGTCCCAAGAATATATAAGATAAAGTCATCCAAATATTCCTCTCTACTCGTGAAATAAGTAGGTATGCATGTCATTTCACATTAGACACAAATTAAGATACATTTACCACATAGTTGATTCAGCAAACATGGAAATCATTATCAAGTCTTGCCTCTAGCACGTCTGTATTAAAAGTTACTAAAAAATCTTTTTCCAGCTCAACTGTTTTTTTTTCTCATCACTACAATAGTCAAAGTTATAAAACAGCATAGAATAACACAGAAGTTCCTTGGGGCTGCCGTGTTCTTTCATTGAAACTTCCTTGGTGCAACTGACTTGTACCTGTCAGGGCCATTCGACCGCCCTGTCTGCAGTCTTCTCACTACACACTTCGGACCTGCACACGCAGACAGGTGACACGCAGTAGATAGGCTCTCTCACACTTACATTTAAAATATTGTGTGTTTGAGACAGTAGAAGAGGCCAAGTGGTTCTAGAATTTACGCGGAAATTCTCGAAACACTACATACCCCCCTCCCCCCCCCCCCCCCCCCCTCCTCAGATGGAACACAATAACAATTCTAAGAGTATATGTTTATTACATAGGTTTATATATACCTTTTTCACATCAACAACAATCCCCCTTCCAACAGCAAACTCCAGGTGTTCATGACATACAAGTAATCTATTTTCTGTTCTCACTTTTTGTACTACCTTTCCTAAGTATGTATTTATTCATTATCTGTTGTAGTTTAGAGAAATTCTGGGAAACATGAAAGTGTTCCTTTTGACACTAATAAACTTACATAAAACACAATAATGTTCATTGTGTATAGAATTCAAACTTACCAGAATAATCCCTATAAAATGTGTGACTTCTGTCACGATACTGTCCCCTTCTCCTAGGATCAGTACCTAAACCTTGCATGTGGGTTGACCTTTGAGAGCACTTCCTCTTTCCGTTCTGGTAGGTACGCCCCTTTATACAAAATCCCTATTTCTCAGGCCACAAGTCGTCCTATTTCCATGTAGATACGCCTGCTCTTAGCAAATGCCGGGTATGCCCCCCCCCCCTTATTGTTTCTGAGTAGGCCCCATGGTTCATTACCCTAGTATACATTTCTACAAATACTATAATTAAGTATTTCCTGGTAAAACTACAAATCTATTTTACACTTCACATTTACTTTTATAATACATCATTTAATCCCTGGAGTCCTCCTCTACTTCTCAACTCCTATACCCTTAGTATATACTATGTCTACCTACAATTCAAGTCTCACTATCCTACTATTCATCAATTTATCAGAGTATTTTCTACACTGACTTTTCTTAAATAAGCATCACGATTAACTCCAATCTTGCTCGCGGGCTCTTTCATTATTCAGGCCTCCTTCTTATGTATACTTGCTCGATGTGAAATTGTCACAGTTTTTCCCCTACAATACCTGGTGATTCTCACATCACAATAGGTTTCTAGTCTGTAATTTTAATGTTTGTGTATAAATGTAATTTTGTGTGTACACAGATGTGTGTTCGTGTAGTCTGATTCTTCAGCCTTCTTATCAGAAGATAAGATGTAGGTTATTGGAAACCACAGAAACCAGGAAGGACTTCTGCGATAGAAGTAGATGAATATGGAAAGAGGAAAACAATAGATAGGTCCTCAAATGAGAAGTAAGAAAGGAAATAAACAGAAATGGTTGCTAAGATCAAAGAAGAGAAAGACAACAGCCCCAAAGACAGGAAACCCCCAAACCCCCTTCCCCAGGATCCCTACCTCGTAGGTACTTGAGTGAGACGCCAGAGGAGGTTTGTTGTTAAATCATCGCCTACAGAACTGACATTCCCACTTCACTCTTGAGGTCTCCGAAGGAAATCTTAGCAACCCTTTTGAAATGGCAAATGATGAAGAATCAGGCACACTTGTTTGTGAGGGTCATTTGAAAGGTTTGATGTGTGTTTTGTGATACTCATGATTTATGTGTTCTCGTAAATCATGCTGTTATCCACAATACCCACCCCTTTCAAAACTTATATAAACCCTCCCGTCTACATCACATATCATAAAAGGTATAAAATATTCTGTACAAAGTAGAAAATCTATATACTATGTTATCACAGTTGTTTAATTAGTCATCCAATATTATATGTTTTGCTAACTTAATATTTCCTTTGGTTCACTAAGAAAAATATGCATCAAGAAATATAAACTGGAACTCTGGCCTGATTATATTATATTCAGTATGAGAATAGTATTCTCATGACTTCAGAAATTATTTTGAAAGTTATGTGCCAGGACACAGTTCTCCATATTACCTAGAAATATGTGACCAATGAAAGGATTACCCGGCTTCTTTCAAGAAAACCAGTGTTGGAGTTATTGTAATGACACCTTATATCAATAATACATACAAAATTGATAACACTGATTTTTCCAAGTCCTCTACACACAGGTTTGCAAAGAAACTGGTGAAGAGATTATATACGAAGATCATTCCAAGCAAAAATATGACTTAATTATATGTGGAGACTGCACCGGTCGAAACCTAGTCCTAGCGAAAATATGACCTCATTATATTTGGAGACCGTGCCAGTCGAAACTGAGGTTTGAGCAAAAATATGAGCAAATTATACGTGGAGATCACGCCAGTTGAAACTGAGGGAGATAAGAGCTGACCAGATGCACTTAATATATGTCCCAAGGCTGTGCCAAATAACAGGGATTGTAGACAACATGTGTGCTAATTTCCACCTCATGCTGCAGCCAAGCAAAGTCGGGACAGGTCCAGATTGGGGACAGGTAGGTGCGAATGCACTGTGCAAATCCCTACCTCATGTGTGCTCTTGCAGGGTACATAACAGTAGTACCAGAAACTAATATGCAAAAACTTCTTTAGTCCCCCCCTGAGAGATTTTATAGGGAGTCAGAGGTTGTTAGTAGTCTGACTGAATGGAACAAGGAAATCCCCCACCAGGAATCCTGCTATTTAGTATTTTTTTTTTCATAGTATCTTTGAGTGTGGGATAGTAAAGTAGCTCAAGATTTTGAAGGAATTGGGTGCCCCCAACACTCATGACCCCTCTCGTTACATAATGTTGTTTGATAGGAATTAGGAGCAGGACCTGACGGACGTCACTCCACCCATTAACTCACAACGTTAACATCCCTGGAGGATATATAAATTTACGTCCTTTACATTATACTTTCCCTTTTCCAACCCAGTTGCAGGATCCACTAAAAATAATGTCTTGGGATGGATCACCGTTTGTACTCGGTATGGCCCTTCATATTTTTGGAAAAACTTATGTGTCTCTTTCTTCAGGGCAGAGCTTTGAAGATGTTGATTTACAAGAACTAGGCCATCAACCTTGTACTGAGGTTCAACAGGTTTTTCATTATATTTACTTACTCTTTATTGTGCCTTTTCAACTAAATTCTTAGAAACTATTTCCTGGTTCATTTTGTACTTGGCACTCATTTGTTCAGGCCAACTAAAACATCTAATGAGAGGTTCTCCTATAGAGGGTTTGCCCATTACTTCTAAAGGTGTTAAACCAGTTGATAAATGTGGTAATTCATTTAGAATAAGTTGAAAGTCTTTAATTTTCGTTGCCCATAAAGTATGTTTTTCCTGGCAGTAGATACAGAATAGTTTTCCAATTTCCTTCATTACTCGTTCACACAGGTTCTAGGACAGGTTATAGTTGGATATGAACACTTGACAAATACCTTCCCATGCTAGAAGTTCTTTAAATTCGTTACTCATGAATTGTGGGCCATTATCCATAAGAAATCATTTTGGTTTACCTACTTCTAGTTGGTATTGTTGTAAACAGTTTATAACTGTCTCCATATTTGTTTTTTTGATGGGATATATCTTAACATATTTTGACCAGCACCCTATGATAACCAAAATGCATGACACTCCTCCCTTTCCTTTTGGAACTGGTCCAAAAACATCTGCTGCTGTGAGATCATGTAAAGACTTAGGAACAATAGGATAAATTTTGTTTTTCACATGAGTGTGATTCTCTTTCACCTTCTGACAGATTTCACAAGTTCTAATCAAAGATGCTACTTTACACCCTAGCTTCTTAAAATAATAAAACTTATTCGTATGGGTTATACACTTTTTGATTTCGAAGTGCCAATATCTTGTATGCACATATCACACAAATGCATCTTCCATTACTTTTGGAATGCATAAAGGCCAACATTGTGATGTTATGCTGCCCCTCCAAAATAAATTATGACCCATAATTTTCCATTTTCCCACTTGATTAGGAGGTAAAATTCCGAATAGACATAGAGAACATTTCTGTAAAATAGGGATCATGATATATATTTTCTGTTATTCTTTGAGCCATCTCTTGTACCCTGATGTTCGGATATTCTACTGACATAAAATGGATTGCAAAAACAATGCCCGGTCCTTCTGTACATTTTACCTCTTCCATTTCTATGGGTAACCTAGCCAAAGCATCCAGTACAATATTCTCGGAACCTTTTACATATTTAATCCCAATATCATATTCCTGTAGGAAAAGCATCCACCATATTAATCTACCGTGTAATAATTGACTGCTCATTAGAAAGGATCGAGATTGATGATCTGTATAAACATGAATTTCTGACCCCCATACTAGTGTTTGAAATTTCTGGACACTCCATACAATTGCCAATAGTTCTTTTTCAGTAGCTGTGTAATTCAATTCATGCTTATTTAGACTATGGCCAGCAAAAGCTATTGTTCAGTGTCCTACACTATTTAGATCCCACTCTCCTTGGAAAAGTTCTGCAGCAATACTGTAATCAGATGCGTCTTGAAATTTTGATTGGCTTGCCCATAACTGGATGATGTAATATGGGTGATTCAACAAGCACACTTTTGACTTTTTCAAACGCATTATTTGTTTCTTGATACCAAATCCCCAAATCCCCAGAACTCCAAACATAAAATTTTCGGGTCTTTTAGTTCATGACCTCGTATGTACCATCGATAGTATCCGGCCATTCCTATAAATCACTTCAACTGTCTTACCTTTCTTGGGTGTGGACACTCTTTAATAGCTTTAATGCATTCAGGGACCAGTTTAATTCCCTGCGCCCCTACAATATGACCTAAAATCTTAAGCTCTTGGCGCACAAAGTACGATTTAGACAGTTTCACCGTAACATCTTTCTCTTGAAATCTTTTCACAGTTCTGCATAAGGTGAGACAATGTTCTTCCCAAGTACCTGATATTATTGGGATATCATCTACATGTATTATTATATACAATCTCATGGACATGTAACAAATACAACAAAAGTTTCATTAGGTTCTTGTGAGAGTAAAATGAATCATTTATCTCAAAAAAAATTTTATGTCAACTACTGAAAGGTCTGTTCAAATTCTGCTTGGTGCCATCTTCTAAATGGTTGCCATTGAATAGTAACATATGGGGGGAGCGGCAAATAATGAAAATTAATTAATAATTGCTGCTTGAATAATTTAAAAAATTGATTTGGTAAGAATAATTGAAAGAAACTGGAAGGTAATTTATAAATCCATACACATATCCTGGGTGAACTTTAACTGCTACTAATAACAAAAGAACTCCAATGACAATACATTTAAGATCAATATTCTGAATTTGAGTTATGTACTGCTTCACATTAGTTCCATTGTGCATAGAGCTGATTTTGACAATGCTGATACAGGAGCGCCCCTCTGCTGCTCGTGCAAATTCCTCTTGTCTGCTTCGAACCTCCTGATGCAGGATTCTCGGTGTGGGCAAAATGATGAACAGATGGGTGTGATTGATGTATATATATGAATAAACTTGGCCTTCCTGATAACTTTTATAACACTTTTTAATACACTATTGGAATACACATTAGTAAATAATACTGTTACGACAGAGCTAGTCATATGTCTGCCCCCAATCACTTATAGAAACAAACAGGTGAAGATACTGGAATTAATCAATTGAAGAGTGTATCTCTTCTCTTTTTTGTATCAAAAAATTATCTTTGCCACTAAACAACTTGTTACCTTACCATTGGCTTGTACATGTATAGCTTACATGTATAAAAAGAAAAGAATGAAGAAAGAAAAAAATAATAATATGATTCATCATAACCTTAATGAAACGCAAGTTCCTGAAGTGCTCCCAAGATTGAAAAAAGCACAGGTACAAGTGTATGATGGGGTACACAAAAAAGTGGAATAACATTGCTGTGGGCGGAGCTTATATAGCATGCACTTCTGCCGCTAAGCATGTATAGCACAGCTCATTGCCAGTTCAGTGCCACCTGTGTTGTCAACATGGAGTGTTCTATTCATCTGCAGTAATTGTTTTTGCTAGTGCTGTTTTGTTCTTGTTTCTTTTTTTATGATTGCTAGTTCCAGTAAACAATGTGCAGCTGTAAAATTTTGTTTTCTACTCAGTAAAAATACTGCTGAAACTGTACAAAGACAACACTATGGGAAAAACTCAAGTGTATTAACAGTCATGATGATGAATAAATAAAAATTCTTTATGAAAAACAAAAATATCTATTATTTTCTGATCACACCTCGAAAATATGTGATCCATAATTCCTCTGAAGTTATTTATTTATTTATTTATGATCATCTACTAGTAACTGGTTATAAATCACCATACTTATTTAGTTTTGTCTCCACACAATGAATATATAAGTCAGTAGAATTCACTTCTTATGTTAGTTATTCCAAGGAGACATTCACTGGAAAAATTTGTTCATTGATACGTTACTGGCTCACTGATGTATAAACTAACAAAACACTTGGCCTCTCAGCTCCAACTGCATCAGGCAAAAGTGACACATAGATAAAGGACTCAGGACATTTCACTGAGAAGCTGAAGCATTTAAAACTCAGACCAAAAGACATCTGGTCAGCTCTGATGTTGTTTCTTTGTTTGCCAAAGTGCCCTCAGTCATGCTCTGGAGCATGTTGGTTTCATTTTCATGCAAGACATCACCAAACTCTTTCATGCATGCCTCACCACGAGCTACTTCACATCGAATGGCAACTTCTATGAACTGCTGGAAGGCACTAGTCGCGTGGTGGCCAATTTTTTCATGGAACGTTTCAAAGCACAGCACTGGATTTTTCACCTTGAAAACCTAAGGTGTGGTACAGAGACATTGATGATAGCTTCATTGTGTGGAGCCATGGTGAAGAACAGTTCAGTGACTTCCTAAGACACTTGAACAGCCTCCATGCCAACATAAAATTTAACATGAAGTACAAAAAGGCAAACAGCCACCCTTTCCAAATGTGCTGTTCACAAGGAATGGTGAAAATCTGCAACACAGCATGTATCAAAAACTGACAACAATAGACTGATACCTGCACAAACTGTCAAATCACCACCTGAGCCAGAAAAGAACCACAATTAATACCCTCATAACATGAGCAAGATGAATATGTGAGCTGCAGGACCTCAGATGAGAGATGCAACACCTGTAAAGCATTCTCAGGGCCAATGGGTACTCCACCAGATTCATAAGAAGTGTAACAGAGTCAAACACTCAGCGAAGTGACCCATCGGAAAAAGAAATGCCAGGTCAGGCCTTTCTGCCATATGTTCCCAGAGAGATGGACAAAATCAGCTGTATATTGTGCAAACACAGAATAAAGACTAATTATTAAAAAAAAAAAAAAAAAAAAAAAAAAAAAAAGATTGAGTATCTCAGATAGGCAAAGCAGAAAAGGGCCCACTTGCAATGTTAGGAATATACTGCATACCATGCACATGCATGAAAGTTTATGTTAAAATGACTGGACGATCAATCAGCACCAGAATCACAGAACACAGGCAGCATTGCATATTGGTGCAAGTGAAGTTCTGGCTGTAGAGAAGAGCTATCACACCCACTTGTTCACAGAAGTTTACAGAAATACATAAACATGAGAATAGCTTCAACAACAAAGAAGAAAGCCTCAAGGTGAATGAATTCTGGATTCCCATGCTGCAGCAAACAACTGTTGCCTGTAGCAAGAGGAGAACCACACTGAAAAGACCACGGAAAAGCCCTTGGATATTGGGGAGCCAGATACTTATAATGTGCAGCTGCGAGCTCAACTTTAGTCCATCATCAGCAATGGAGGGTGGAGCTTTGACAATGCCAGCCACTGACACTGGTGAAACATCAGAAAAACTATCAAACAAATTTCAGGCTTTGTTCCTACACTTGCATCAGGTTGGTGCAACTAGATTCTTACGTCTAAGGCTGTCTTGATGAGACTGTACACCTTCCACACTCATCAGTGTACAACCAACAGTGCTGTGCCACTCATTGCCAGTCAAGCCTTATCCTATCAAAATGCTCGAACAAAAGACCCCAATGAGTGAGTATTCAATATCTTTTACCCATGACTAACTAGTGACCAGGCTATAGAAACTCTTTCCTGATCCACCATGTTTCCACTGTGTTTAGATCTCATGTTAGACTTATTAAGGCAAGAGTGCAAATGCTTAAATATGGATTAAAAGAACTTGATATTCCCATAATATTAATTGATCATAAACAAATCACTTTTAAATTCTGAAGGGACTCCTTTGCATCCCACAAGGTACCCATAATACTAAGTGATAAAATAAATTGATTCCTGCTTTCCTATCTGCATAAATACCCACCAAAACATATTAACCTGATCCCAAATCTATTGATTTCCATAATTATAAATCTGAATGTCACATTTACCTACTAACACAAGAGAGAACAATCAAACATACTACTACACACCCCACTGCTAATCTAACATCAGTGCCCCAGACTTAAAACTCCATGAGTTATTTACCATGCCACAGTTACCCATTCTTAATATCTAAAATTTCTCCACACACACACACACACACACACACACACACACACACACACACACACACACACGTTATGATTGACAATAACATCCACTAAATTACTTATAAGTATTCAGCATACACTTTATATACACTTAAGCAGGTCATATTCTCTTCATTCGCTTCTCAACATATCTCCTCAGCTCAGTTCATTTCGTAGACATAAAGGTTTCCTTGATATTGGGCATGTCAGTCTGTAGGCACTAGGATGTGGGAACTCTGTTACTTCAAATGGCCCATGATATAACTTAAATAATTTTTTTCATTTCCCCATCAATTTCACTAGATTTTTCTTTAGTTCTGAGCACGGCTCTACCCCCCTGTTTAAATGTAACTGTCCAATATTTTCCATCATGCCTCTTCTTTCTTTCACAACCCTTCTCTAGAAAATGTTGATTAACAAGCGCCTCCCTCTTTCATCTGGTTACAAGGTTATCTGAAGGAAACTCAATATTCTCTGCTACCTGTTACCAACTGTTCATCTAAAATTGTGAGCCATATGTTTGTGACTATTACAGCGCTATCTATCACAAAGCGAAAAATGTGGTCAAACTAAAACATTCATATTTCTTTACATACTACACGAGTATGTAATAAAAACTGGGGGTTCCTATCTAAAAAAATGCAGTTGATACCCGTTTGCCCTATGGCAGCACCATCTAGTGGGCCAACCATAGTACCATCTGGTTTCCCCCTTCAAGATAGACGAGTTTCATTCTTTGTAGTTTTTTTCATTTGATGCTTATTTCATGAGATATTTGGCCCGGTTACTATCAATGGACAACCCTGTAAATATTTCAGTCTACCATGACCTGCTGGTGGGATGCAAAAAAATCAATAGCCAGTAACTCACCTGCTCTACTGGGGATGATATTCTGCATTTTTCCCTCCATAGCTACTGTGCTTAACTTCATCCTTTGAGATTGGTCACAAGCTGCCAGCTGTTTCCTTAATCTTCTAGCCATGTTATTAAAGGTGACTTATTTCTGCACTACTTCTAAACACTTCTGTGCTCCATAATGTCCATGGCTGTGATGAATCTAACTAACTAATGTTTCTACCTGATGATCTGGGAGACATGATTTCTATTCCTCCTTGTCTAAAGTTTTTCACCTACATAGTACACCCCTATAAACACTGTTTAATTTTTTTCATATCCTTTACAGCCGAAATCAATCCCCATTTTGCAGACTGTGCATATGTTTGCTTATTGCTTTTATCTCCTTCTCTTCCTCTATAACCTTTTGCATTCATTATTTGGAACTCTTTCTCTGACTCCGTTTCTTCCCCACACTCTTCCTCAATGATTGGTATATACGACAAGGCATCTGACACATTGTTGTCCATCCCTTGTTATTTGAATACAATATCTAAATGGCTGCAGAAACATTGCCATCTCATTAACTGATTGTTCAACAGTTTACATTCTTGGAGGTGCCTCAAAGCTTTATGGTCAGTAAAGACAACAACATCCCTGCCTTCCAGACAAACCTTAAATTTTTGGAAACCAAATATCAAAACCAGTAACTTCTTTTCTGATATCTCATACATTAGTTCATGCTTAGATAGCATCTGGCATGTGAATGATATAGTTCTTTTCTTTGGACTTCCAACTATCATTTTCTCCTGGAACAGGACTGATTTAGACCATAATCTGCACTGTCAGATGCAATACAAAAAGGCAAAACATGTCAGGATAATATAACAATTTATGATCAGCTAAGCTGCTCTTGATTCCTTATCACACTCAGCAGACCAACTCCTCTTTTTTAACAACCTATGTAGATTTGGCAAACTCATTCTGTAATTACTCATAAATTTGCAATACAATGTACATATCCCAATAAATGACTTCATTTGTTTCCTATAGTTAGTCTCTTGCACTCAGAAATAGCCTTTATCTTTTCCTTGTTAGGTAATATATGCTCAAAAATTAACTGATGATCCAAGAATGACACTTCTGCATATATAAATTCACATTTATTCACATTAAGAGTCATCCCTCCTTTATGCACAGCTTACAATACGGCTTGCAATATTTGGCAATGTTCCTGCTGGTTATCAATATGTCATTAAGGTACACAGTAAGTTTTCTGAACAACTTATATCAAAGAACACGATTTAATATCCTGACAAACACAGCCACTAACATATATAATCCAGATGGAACAACTGTAAATTTATATATTCTCCCTGCAAATAAGAAAGCAATATACTTCCGACTTTCTTTGGACAACCCCACCTGTCAGAAATCAGGACTTAAATTTAGAGTAGACATGAGCTGTACATTGTTAAAAATTTGCAAAAGTTTATTCACATTCTCTGGTTGGCCATTCTCTTTTAGAATTATTTTATACAATCTCCTCAGTTATAATACAATCTTTTTGACTATAACAACTGGGTTACTATATTCCCTCCTCCTCAAGTCCATTAGCTTCTAATCAAGTTTGTTTTGTTTTTTCCCCCTTACTGTGTGCTTGTCTGCCACAGCAGTAGTGACAGATTTAACCCTAATTATTGAAAGTCTCTTCGGGTTTGCTGCCGGATTCTAAAATCAACTTGACTCAATATTTCGGTGATCCAACTGGTCACCATCTTCAGGAAAATGCTGCTTCTGCTGATGAATCCCGCTGAGAACCGACGCCAGGTTGCAAATCAACGTCCTATATAGGCCACCGTTCAGTACACGGCGCATGCACCGCCCATCACGGTTTCTGCCTTCCAAGACAGGGAGGTGGCGCTGCCCTTAGTGAAACACTGCTGGCAACGATATATCGCAATCAAGGCCGCAGCGAAGAACGTTCAGTTTTGATGCGAGATAATACTGGATTCCACGTCTTGCTACAAGGAAACCCATTGTCTCTGTTGATTAAATTATCAGCCAACCTAATTTCAATCGCCTCTTTATACAGGGTGTTACAGAAAGGTACAGCCAAACTTTAAGGAAACATTACTCACACACAAAGAAAGAACATATGTCATGTGGACATGTGTCCGGAAATGCTTACTTTCCATGTTAGAGCTCATTTTATTACTTCTCTTCAAATCACATTAATCATGGAATGGAAACACACAGCAACAGAACGTACCAGCGTGACTTCAAACACTTTGTTACAGGAAATGTTCAAAATGTCCTCCGTTAGTGAGGATACATGCATCCACCCTCCATCGCATGGAATCCCTGATGCGCTGATGCAGCCCTGGAGAATGGCGTATTGTATCACAGCCGTCCACAATACGAGCACGAAGAGTCCCTACATTTGGTACCGGGGTTGCGTAGACAAGAGCTTTCAAGTGCCCCCCTAAATGAAAGTCAAGAGGGTTGAGGTCAGGAGAGCGTGGAGGCCACATGGAATTGGTCCGCCTCTACCAATCCATCGGTTACCGAATCTGTTGTTGAGAAGCGTACGAACACTTCGACTGAAATGTGCAGGAGCTCCATTGTGCATGAACCACATGTTGTGTCGTACTTGTAAAGGCACATGTTCTAGCAGCACAGGTAGAGTATCCCGTATGAAATCATGATAACATGCTCCATTGAGCGTAGGTGGAAGAACATGGGGCCCAATCAAGACATCACCAACAATGCCTGCCCAAACGTTAACAGAAAATCTGTGTTGGTGACGTGATTGCACAAGTCAACATTACCTTCCTTCAATTGGGCCAACTGGTGGGGAATCGAGGAAGTACAGTACATACTGACGAAACTAAAATGAGCTCTAACATGGAAATTAAGTGTTTCCGGACACATGTCCACATAACATCTTTTCTTTATTTGTGTGTGAGGAATGTTTCTTGAAAGTTTGGCCGTACCTTTTTGTAACACCCTGTAGACACTGTTCCAAAAACCAGAAATGTTGGCAACTACCACAGTTTCATCAAATTTCATACTGTGTCCCTCATTTAGGCAGTGTTCTGCTACCGCTGATTTTTCTGGCTGTTGTAGCTTCGTATGACGGCAATGTTACACACACCTGTCATGCACTGTGCGAATCGAATGGCCAATGTAAGCTTTCCCACACTGGCACGGAATTTTGTACACACCGGGTTTCCTAAGCCCCAAAATCATCTTTCCTAAGGACGCCACTGCGTTGGTGTGGTGGATGACAACTCTTGGGATGCAGATATCAATCTGTGTGTGTCTGCTTTTGGTGAACACTGAACAAAGTCCTTAGGACTTTGGTACGGAGAGCATATGCCATTTCTGATGCAGACAGCTTAACCCAAGAACTTGAGCATTTGATGGCTGTTTTTAAGGAAAATGACCACACCGAGAAGCAGATTCATTGGGCTATGGAGTTTGGACCATCTCCGGAGGTGTATGAAGAGGAACATAGATCTGTGGCCTTTCTTCCTTACGCTGGAGGCTTATTGTTTAAGATTGGACAAATTTTAAGGAATTTTAACATTAAGAGTGTGTTCCGTCCACCTTCTAAGATTAGGGCTCTGCTCGGCTCTGTGAAAGATGATTTGGGGCTTAGGAAACCCGGTGTGTAGGGCTCTGCTTGGCTCTGTAAAAGATGATTTGGGGCTTAGGAAACCCGGTGTGTACAAAATTCCATGTCAATGTAGGAAAGCTTACATTGGCTGTTCGATTCGCACAGTGCATGACAGGTGTGTGGAACATTGCCGTCATACGAGGCTACAACAGCCAGAAAAATCGGCGGTAGCAGAACACTGCCTAAATGAGGGACACAGTACAAAATTTAATGAAAGTGTGGTAGTTGTCAACATTTCCGGTTTTTGGAACAGTGTCTATAAAGAGGCAATTGAAATTAGGTTGGCTGATAATTTAATCAACAGAGACAATGGGTTTCCTTGTAGCAAGACGTGGAATCCAGTATTATCTCGCATCAAAACTGAACGTTCTTCGGTGCAGCCTTGACTGCAATATATCGTTGCCAGCAGTGTTTCACTAAGGGCGGCGCCACCTCCCTGTCTTGGAAGGCAGAAACCGTGATGGGCAGCGCATGCGCCGTGTACTGAACGGTGGCCTATATAGGACGTTGATTTGCAACCTGGTGTCAGATCTCAGCAGGACTCATCAGCAGAAGCAGCATTTTCCTGAAGATGGTGACCAGTTGGATCACCGAAATATTGAGTCATGTTGATTTTAGAATCCAGCAGCAAACCCGAAGAGACTTTCAAGACTTATTACGCCGGGAAAGCCTACGTAATCACATTAACCCTAATTACTTTGTGAGTGATTACGTTTACGTGATATTTAAAAGGAACTATTTCCCCAGGCTTATCTGAAAATGAATCCTTACATATATTCCATAGTTCATTGAGTTGTGAGCTTGATCCTTGGACAAATGTTGAACCTCATTTATTTTAGCATTTATTTGCTCTAGAGAACATGCCTCTCCATTACATTCATTCTCCCTTTTTATGTGAGCTATCACTTTATCCCTTGTCAAATCCTTTTTAAATTTAACTCTACTTCTGTTTTACCACCATTATTAAATCACAGAACTCCATCTGTCCCAGTAATACTGCAACCAGGTCTTACTACAAAAATTCATTCTGAGAATAATATTCATAGCAAGGTGAGGTACCACAAAACAATTTAAATGCACTGATCCCCAATCTTAAAACGTAACAGTACTTCCCTCTTTACTAGCTTGCTACATACCCCCGCTGTAGTCTTTATTTTAATTCACCAAATCTCTGCTTCTTATCTATTGCCAGAATGATTCAGATGCAGCTGACACACTACATACAGAATCTATAAGTGCAATACTTTCTACATTTCCCATTTTCACACTGATAACTTGTTGAATTTTTTCAATAATCCCCTCTTTAATTCAGTCTCTTCCAACAGATCTGCTTTAATTTCTTTCCTGCTCCCTCTATCCATTCCACAAACACTCTTATATCTATCCCCCTATTCTGTATCTGCATCTTCCTTAAATAAATCCTTAACCATTTCCTTTATATCCTGTTCACCCATTAATTCTTCAGTTTTCCTTGCTACTTTAAATTTTAAATTATTCCATTCCTCAGGAATTAACACTTTATGGATCTTACCAAAAGATATCCATTCACTGACATAATACTCAGCTTTCTCTTTTCCTGTCCAATGACTGTTAATATTCTTATCCAGAACCATGTGGCTACCTTCGATAAACACATGTGTCTCCACTTCTTCCTCCAGACAAAACTCAACAAGATTTAGTTACTGCAATCATTCTCAACTTCACTCACTAATTCATCATTATCATAGACTGCATATCACCCACTGACACAGTCACAGCATTTTCATATACGTCATTACCTACTGCTTCACCATGTACACCCACTGGTACAGGGGCACATTATCAATATTATCACTAACATCACATGCTCCAATTTGAGCAGGCCCACAGACATTAATATTTGAAGAACTCCCATCATTACTCATTTCCATGTCCACATACATAACCTGATTACAAGTACTTTCATTATTATTTGTTTTGCCCCTCATTTCCACATCAATACCTATTTCTGCTTATGGCAAAGCCCCTGTCTCTGCTTCAAAATTCTAAGTAATCTTCATTGAAGCTAAATCCACACTATTTTCTTCATTATCTTTCAGTTAAACCAATTTATTTCTAGTAAACAATTTCCCAACATAAGACCTAGACTCATAATTGTTACATCTATATTATAGCATCCATGTTGCACATAGTTTGTTTCTCACTACAGTTATCTTCCCTATTGTAACATTGTCTGGTCCTATTCCTCACTTATCCATAAGCTCCCGAGTGGACTCTTGAGTGAGGCCCCCATTAGTTTTCTAACTGTCTGCCATGAAAGCTTGCATCTTGTGCTCTCTCATGTCTTGTCTCTTGCCTTACTTCCTCTCTCCTCTGTTCAAAATTCTCACTTCATTATAATTCTCATTATCTCCCTGTTGTCAGTCTCTCCAATTCCTATTGTGATTATTACATCCATTCCTATCATCTCACCCCTGATTTCTATGATTTGTATAGAAATTATTATTGTAATTACCCCCATCGTGATTTCTATTACAAACAGCAAACTCCTCTACAGAATCAGTTGGGCTATGGATGAGTTCCCACTGAAATGATCCTGAAGTCTCCTCTTTAATGTCGAGTTTTCTGTAAGCACGCTGTTGTGGGGTCAGGGGTTGAACCCGGAACTCCAGATGGCAGAGCTGAAGCCGGGACCCACTGCACTGTATTTTGTCAGGAGGCCGAGCACGTTCAAGAGCACCTAGCGGCAGTGCAGAGTGATACAGCGGTATTCAATAATATTTGTTTATTCCAATAATTTACAGTACTCGATGGGTGAAGCGTGGTGTTGCCGTGCCGTCTGCTTTCTGTCCCACGAGTCCAGCAGGCTCAGCAGACTCCTGGTATGCTGACGCCGCTGCTACCACATTCAAGGCCACCCTGCTGGAAGTCGGCTGCTCTCCTCTGGTTGCCACCCACCGATGCGTTGGGACTTGAGCTGCACTACTCCCGCAATTCCGGAGACTGCAACAGCCCCTGGTCCTCGCCGCACTCCACCCTATTTAGCCTGCTCTGTCCAACCGTGGCACTAAGGTGGGTGTACTGGTCACCCTTGGCCCTCGGGCTGCGACTGTTACCAGGACAGGATCAGACGCAAACCTGTGCCCTCCTGGACGCTGTGCCGCAACTTGCCATTAGTGGTGCTTGCCGGATGGCAACACCCACTGCCGTCTCTGGTGCTGCCGCAGCACTACTGCACCTCCTGCAGCACACATCTCGCCCAGACCCTGGTACACCAGGTGGGAAGTGAACATGGCCCTTAGACTAGAATGGAACCAAGCCCCTCCTGGACCCACTGCAGACTGCTGCCACTGCCCTCCTTCAGGCAGATCATGTGATCTCCAAGTTCCAAGCTGCCGTTAGAACCTGGTCTGGTGCTGTGTGCCCACAGGCGGAATATAGCCCAAACAAGTACATAGAAACGAAGTAAAAGTTTATGCAGCATACTTATAACATTGCTGCCAGACTGGGCCCTATAAGCATAGACCAGCACAGGTCCATCTCGATGCTCGACTACCCTGCCACACTCTGTCCCAAGCTAAAGTTACCCATCTATTTATATTGGTTTCTCCCTTGCTAATGACGTAGTGTCAGAGAGAGACAGAACCTATGGCGGGGATAAATTCCCACATGTCAGCCACTTACAAATCGCCACTCTTGACTCTGGCCTAGTGCCCCGCCTCATACATTGCAATAACTTAAAGCAACGCTGCAGTTTCCTGTCTCGTTGTCGCTCCACTCAAAACAAATCGTGCGTGCAATACCACTGTTGCAGCTTCACGCCCGCAAGTGCCATGTTTACCTTGCCTGGCCTGCTGGCTATCAACTGTTAACACACTCTGCCAGCAGCCCCCGATTTCATTGTCCAACCACGCCTTCATTGAATCTTGACAAAATTTCCCTTTCCCTTGACTAGGACTGACACTAGCACAGCAACGCATAATGGCCAATCCAAATGTATTCATTAATCTAATTCTCTTTACCACCCTTACAGCTTGGCCCATTCAAAAATGTTTTTCTAATCTTACTTGTTTAGCTTGCCCCCCGTATTTATTTCAGAGTATCATTTCAAAACTCCTGAAATCAACAAATTGCTCTGCATGCTCATTAACCCATGTTTCTGCTCCCCCTTCTAGTTGACTCTATACAAATTTAATTTTAGCCATCTCTCTCATGCCAACAACAAAAGTATCTTTGCATGCAGCCCAAAAGTCCACTGCATGGTACCTACCCTCTCCACTGAATGGTGTTGTACGTAGTCCTTGCCCCATGGAATACCTCATCATTATATCCCCTTGCCCAACTGCTACATTACCTATTGAATCCTTCAGTTTACTTATCTGTTTCTCTCTCTTGCTAACTTTCCCTTCCAGCTTTCCACCTATGCTTTCATAACATCCACCAATGCCTACATTCACTGATTTAAACTCTGCATTTGTTTGTATTCCATAATTTATACATTTCTTTGTCTTGTGCCTCAGTTTGTCTCACAAGATAATCTTCCACCATTTCCACTTTGGCTACCAATCCTTTTTCGACCTCATCAATTCTTAGATTAACTCCTTCAACTACTTTAACTGTACAGAATGAGTCAAAATTAAGTGAACAGTTTTAATTTTGTTTCATTTACTATTCCAGGTTGTTAGTGCCAATGGCTGTCAGCAGAGAAGAATGGCTGCAAGTTTAATGGAACTTGTGCAATCAGCAACAGAAGCACATCGAAGGTTTGCAGAACGATTTCCAGACAGACAGCACCAGCTCATTTAAGAATGTATTGCAATTGCCAGAAGTCTGTAGCAACTGGATCAATGGCAGCCAATTATGATGAAAATGCAGCGTGACATAGAACTGACAGAAGTGAAGTAAACATAGCTATAATGTATACTACTGAATCCATCAAAATCAATGAGATGTCGCAGTCTGAAAACAAGGGTTCTACATAGGACAGTGAACTGAATTTTATCCAAGGACCTTGGCATGTGACCGTATCACCTAAAAATCATTCAAGGTTTGACTAAACAGCATAAACAGGCATGAGTAGAACACTATGAAATTCTCATAGAAATGTCACAGATGCAGATGGGCATTGTTAGGCAAATGATTTTCAGTGACAAAGCTACCTTTCCTACCAGTGGTCATGTCAATCATCATAACACAATTTTCTGGGATACTGAAAATCCACGTATCTTTTGTGATCGTAAACATGCATCCCCGAAGATAAATGTGTAGTGTGCCCTGACCAGTACTGGTGTACTTGGCCCATTTCTCTTTACAACCCCAACAGTGAATGCACATGACTACATGCAAATGCTGAAAGAAAATGCCACTAATAACATGCCCTACAACTTAGACGAGAAGGGTATTTCCAAGGTGATGCTGCACTGTCTCATTTTACTCATTCCATCATACTTATCTTGATCAAACATTCCCAAACCATTGAATTGTTCATGACAGACCATTGTTATGGTTTCCTCAATCTCCATATTTCATACTCTGTGACTTCTGATTGTGGGGTATGAGCTTAAATAGTGGCAACACTGCTGTGGAGACACTATGCAATAGAATCTACTATTGTCACTGATAGCACACATTGCTGACATACCTACCTTACCTCCGAGTAAATTGACTCGCCCGTCCCATGTCACCGGCGTGCACACAATCAAGGGAAACACAGTCACTTGTGAGCGAGCTGTCTAGCATAACGGTGTCACTATATTTTCAAAACAGGAACAATGGAGGTGAATGAAGATTGAATGTGCCAGAGGTTGTACAGCATGACAGTATCATCAAGGTCTTCAATAGGCATGCCGGGAATCGGCATTGCCGTACAGAACAGTGGCATGTTGGGTAAGTGCCTTCAAAGAAGATTGGCAAACTGTGGCAGACATGCATCGGGTAGGTCATTCTAGCGTCTCTGAAGAAGAAGTGCTGTTGCTGTGTTAGTGGACAGTGATCAATGCCATACAATTTGTGAGCTTGCCCACGAAACCAGATTAGCCCATATGACTGTGCTTCACATCCTGAAGGAGTGCCTGGGCATGCGAAAAATTGCATCACGATGGGTTCCGCATGACTTGACAGAAATCCAGAAATGGATGCATTACAATGCTGCTCAGACACACTTGGAGTGCTATGAGTGCAGAGGAGAGGCTTTCTTACACCATATCGTAATACTGGATGAGACATGGGCCACATAATACGAGTCAAATCTGAAATGCCAATCCAATGAATGGCATCATTATGGGTTACTGCAAAAGTCAAAAAGTGCATCAGAGCCCCAGTACGGTGAAAGTAATGGTGTTTCTCGTGTATGACTGTGATGGTGTTCCCCTTAACACATTAAGTTCCTCCACGGCAGATCGTCAATGCACAGTATTACTGTTCGTTTTTGGAGCATCATCTGTGACCAGCTTTGCAAAAGAAGTGGCGACACTTTCTGTGCAACTCACACATTATTTTGCATGACAATGCACGGGCGCATACAGCGCAGGCTATGGCTGCTCTGTTCGGTTGATGGAACTGGGAAGTACTGTACCATCCACCATACTCCCAAGACTTAAGTCTTTGTGACTTTGATTTGATTTCAAAGATGAAGGAACCACTTCGTGGCATTCACTTCAGAACTGTTCCAGAGATTCAACAGGCAGTACACCACTCCATTCACACCATCAACAGAACAGGCTCTGCTAACAGTGTACTACGCCTTTCACATCGCTGGCACCGGGTTCTACACAATGCCGGTGACTACTTTGAAGGACAGTAACAGGTGCAAACATGCAACTCTTTTGTATTGGTTGTGAATAAATAGTTGCCACTATTTAAGTTCCAAACATCGTATTTTCATTCCATGATGTTCCCCCTCCATCAACAGTATGCTGTTCAAATTGATGTCATTCTGAACACGGGTTCTCTTACTAAAGTGTTTTGAAACTGGAACTTTAATTATGGACGCATTGCACTTTACTTATTATACAGCAACAATCATTTTCTGGTTGTTGGAGATGTCATAACAGACAACTCAGCACTCTTTTGCATCTTATAAAGGTTACAAAATCAACATTCATTAGCAAAGCTTTCTGTAACTACATAACAATTTCTTTGTGACTGTGCCTTGCCATGTTTTGTTTGCTATCATGTACCCTGCCTTAGTATGTCACATTATCATCAATTGTTGACTCAATCCAAAAATAATTAACTAAAATCTTACTGAAGAGCACCATCTAAATCACATTGTTTCTCCACTTCTTCAGCTGCTTGAGCTAGGGTTGATGCAATGTCTTCAGGACTCAAAGTTATTTCATCTTCTTCAGCTTCTGCAACTGTTCATAAACAAAAGAAGAATAATTACATAAATTCTGACACCATGAATAGGTTAAGTGTTTTGGTTGTGAGCCAGTTCACAGAATAATTTCAGTTGTTCTGGTTATTATAAGAACACACCTGGGTCCATATCAACAAAATGATATATATTTACCATCCAAGCTGTGACATGTTTCAACCTTTATTTCTGTAACCAGTTTCAGCAAAACACCACCATCCAACAGACAATAATAACAAACAGCTTGAGATACTATAAAAAATATTATTTTGACAGACACCATCCACACATGGCAAATCAACACAATGGCTACAATGTGTATCAAATTTATGCACAAAGTGACTTCCCTGGCCAGTCATGTGAATCAAATTGATATACACATTTCAGGCCACGTGTATAATTTGCATACACAACCACACTGAATTGAAATGGATATATAGCTGCCCAGGTCTCCTGGAGAGGACATGCACTTTTGATTTGAAATTCATAGACAAATCCCCTCTATATTTGCCACATGATTACTGACAGCCTTTTCTTAAGTTTGGCAGCTATTTGTAAGAGTTGTCCAAATGAAAAGCTTATATGCCAGGACTGTCTTTTCATTATTCACACTTGTAAAGTAAAGCATACAACCTATTAATTAATTGCGTATATGGAGACTGAAGCGACAAGTGAAAATCTGTACCAAGGTTGGGATTCGAACCCGGATTGTCTGTTCACAAGGCAGATGCACTAATCATGCCACCCTGGCACAGTGTCTTTGAACAGTTGGATGGACTACCCTAGCACACCTCCCTCCTCAGTCCAAATTCCCACTCAAACCTCAGCCCACTTTGCATTCCCACTGAACTCAAACAGCACTGCAGGTGCTCTCCAGCTGTATTAGATAGCATCTCAATATCAAATGGAACTGGGAATCCTGCCTCAAATCCAGGCATCAAATATGTTGTTACATGTGCTGTTTCGACAGATATAACTGTCATCTTCTGGTCTGTAACATAATGTATATACACAGGATATATCTCCTATCATGATTTATGATGTAGTATGTGAGAAAATAGTTTTTGTTTAACATTACAAAAACAAAAATGGAAACTGTATATTTACATACATTGAAAAAAAAATTTATTGCAAAATGTGTTCATGAATGATACTGAAGAAATTCGCTTCACAAGCCATGTATCCATTAATTTCACATACCTGAAAAAAATTCTCGATCTGGTACATAACTTGGAGTGATTAAGGTCCAGCAGAAATGTGTTGATAATTTTTATGCTGTCTTATGCTGTTTGTACTTCATGCCCATCACATGATGGCATTTTGTCAAAACTGACAGCAGGAATAAAGCAACTTTGGTGGTAAATATGTTGTTTTCAGGGTTCTATACTTCTTATGGTAAAAATGGAAATTTTGTAGGCTCACTTTGTTATCCATGTGTCTGTCTGTGCAACTATTGTTGTTGTTGTTGTTGTTGTGGTCTTCAGTTCTGAGACTGGTTTGATGCAGCTCTCCACGCTACTCTATCGTGTGCAAGCTTCTTCATCTCACAGCACCTACTGCAACCTACATCTTTCTGAATCTGCTTAGTGTATTCATCTCTTGGTCTCCCTCTACGATTTTTACCCTCCACGCTGTCCTCCAATACTAAATTTGTGATGCCTCAGAACATGTCCCACCAACCGATCCCTTCTTCTAGCCAAGTTGTGCCACAAACTCCTCTTCTCCCCAATCCTATTCAGTACCTCCTCATTAGTTATGTGATCTACCCATCTAATCTTCAGCATTCTTCTGTAGCACCACATTTCGAAAGCTTCTATTCTCTTCATGTCCAAACTATTTATCGTCCATGTTTCACTTCCATATATGGCTACACTCCAACCAGTCTAGTGCAACTATTAAGAACCCTTTTTCTCAGTAACTGAAAGATCAAATTTATGTCACATACTAAGTCTAAGGTCTCTTGCCTCTGTAAATCATTTAAACTTCTAAGTCAATGCACTCTCACTTATCAAAACCTGGAGGGAATTTCCTGTTGACTTACAATCATAAAATTCAGTAAGAAGCATTGTTTCACAGTACAAGTAAGGGAAAAAAATCTGACAATTGTTAAACTGTAATTATTTTGCTTAGAAATATCTTTTTGCCATTAGAACTTACATTGCATTATCAACTGTCAAAAGCACAACGGAAAATATTACTGCATGTAAACATGAAATGTAAGTTGTTTGAGTAAGTACATAAAAAAATATTTTATTAAATCTTCTCTCTCTGCATATGTAAACTGAAGATGACCACTCACATCCTTTCATATATATGAACTAGTCTCAGTAACTGCTGTTACTTGTATCTTACCAGTATCAATATCGATAACAGACAAAAATCATCAAGATTCTCCATTCCTGGGATGGACAAACTATCTAGATACAGAATCTGGTTTGTACGGAACCCTCAGTGCATGAGTCCTACTTGTTCTTGGCCTATTTATTATTTTTTTTTTTTCAACTTTATTCAAGCTATGTTATTATCAATACCTGTTAGTGCCACACAGGAGGGACTGAAAAAATTTTTTAATCTTCAACATACTTAGTCTGCATACTATAAACTCGAGAAACTATTGCGGAAAACAGCCAATATGTACCTACAGTACACAGAGAAAAAATTGTCGAAATCATGATATGTATAGTTTTCATAATGATGGATTATTTTTTGATAAATTATGGACACAACTAAAAGAAAGAAAAGCGTGAAGAGTCCAAGTTAAGAATGTGCAATATTTTGGGATATAATGAGTTTAGTCAATGTGAACAAAAAATGATAATACAAGCATCTGACCTATTCTGAATGGATACTGAGATTTAACTGTTTGACTATAATCATTAACAAACTAGTGCCTGTGGCATTAGTTTAGGAGATGCCATATAGAGTTGGTAGCTAGAAACATACTGCTGTGACACATATTTGCACGTGTGGAGGTACACCATTGTTGAATTGTGACTAACACAAATAACTAAATTATTAAAGACATCAGTTGAAAAAGACTGGAGTTCTGAGGACGCTTTGTTAAATGACATTATGGACAAATGATCACACAACTATGTAAAGGTGGATCATGTAAGCAAGCTAACTATTTAGGGCTTCTGTGATCATAGTTCTGTGGCAGTCATACAGGAATGCTACTGATACTATCCTACACATAAAATTCCTGAATGAGGTGTGTCTGCCAGTCTGATCCAAATACTATGTGAGGGTGGCATGATTCCTAGTGCCCGTCTGATATTTTCAGCAAGCATGTCAGTGAAATCTAGAAAATAAAATTATTCATTAAGCCTATCATACTATTAGACACAATACATTTCCACACATTTTTATATTGCACAAATATGTTCATAGTGAAAACTGCCTAATGAATGACTGCAACCATTTCACCTCCAAATTCTTCAAAAATGGCACATTAGAAACACTTTGGCCAATAACACTTAGAATATAAAATTCAAAAGATGTACTACAAGAAACTACTACTGGAACAAAGAGGAAAAGTATACCTGCTTCATCAACAGCTTTCCGCACACTTTTTTTCTTGTACAGTTTTTCCAAATCAACTGTTTTTTTCTGTAGACCTGGTGGTAACATCTCATTGAGCAAGTCTGGATTTGCCACAAGTTTATGGCAATATTTTATGCTTATTGGGCCAATAGGAGTAGTTACTGTGATGGACTCCTCTGAAGATTCAGTCTCAATACCTTCACTCTCATACTTTTTTATTTGTTGTTCAGTCTCTTCAACAATGCTTTTCTTGCTTCCTTCATCCTGGGACATCTCTGTCAACAGAATTATAACAGTTCATAAGTGCACAACATTTTCAAAGTTTCTACTGTAGCAATATCTTGATGTAACATAAATATCTTCACATGTGAGTCACAGAAATTTTAAGTTTCCAAAATAAGACAAAATTGAAGTGATAATCAACTACAACAAAGTCCACAAGTTATTTATAATCAGGAAAAGGAAAATAGAAAAAGAAAGAGTAAGCAAGTAATCGTCCAGATTTCCCCACAAACCATAACTGTGTGACCTGATAGGGAATAAATGCTCCCTCTTTCCTAACAAATGTTCAGTGAAGGCACTGTGACTGTAAGATATCACAACTGTGTAGAAATGAGTATATTTATAGTGGAGCTAGCAGCAGTGTGAAAATGAAGTTGTCCAGCATAGTCAGAGGAACTGATGGGAATTCTGACACAGTGGTGCATCAAACAAGATGCACTTAATGAGCTTCACACATTCATTGGCTGTCTGGAGAATATTACTAACAACCAGCGTAAACATAATGAGGTACTTTAATTAAATTTGTGACTTTCCGAGGTGCAAATGGTTCGAGCTACTACTTCATTATTGATCATGCCTGTCCGTATTGTTGATATATTTGTATTTACTCATCAATGACTATGTACATGGCACACGTTTTAATATGTATACAATAACAAGAATTTACGTTAGAAATTACACTTAACACACAGATTTTACACATTAATGTAGAATTATTCTACCTCATTAACACAGGTGTTGATTAATAGGTTCTGTAGATACTTCTCAAAAGAGTCATATGGTAGGTTTCTCATTCCAGGGGTAGTTTACTGTACAGCTCACCATTGTATTAATACAATTTTGGGACTCAGTGATTCTAGAACATTCTAAATCTATATTCTTTTGTCCCTCTTTTATAATTGTGGACAGAACTTCAACAAATTAGAGTCTCTGGTTGCTTTTTTATTGACAGGAGACAACTTTAATATAGAGGGAAGTACAGTTTGTATTTTTAGTTCTTTCAAGTTTGCACAACATGATTCTTTGTTTGGAACACCTGTAAACAATCTCACTGATTTTTTATTTTTTTACCCCACATAAACACTGTTTTCACATCAGGAGTTGCTCCATAGAATATTTCCATAAGATAAGTGAGAGTGGAAGAAGACTGAAGCTGCTCCTTACTGGAACATGGTTTTACTCACTGACAACAGTTTTTCACATGGCACTACCTTGTTCCCCTTTCTCCCCTTCCCTCTCCCCACCATTACTTGCCATGAGCTGACTGGCTGCTCACTGCTGTGAGCTAGCTCATGTGAGCAGATCAGTGAAAAGGTCTGGCTTGATGCACAACTACTCTTAGTGTGCACCCAATTCAATGGTGGATCCAAATGAATCATAATAGTCTGAGAGATTCACATCCATTGTCCTTTACCTTAGTTTATGGAGAAAAAAGTGTATATTAGTTTCTCCATGTTTGAAGGGTGTGCTGATTCTGCAACCAATTGTTTAATTCCTGAAAACTGCTCCAACTGCTATTAAGAACTTTACTGAGTTTTGGCCTTTACATTAGGCAATTTTCAAGTGATTCTGAAAAATAATGGTGTGAAGGGGCAATATCAAATCATAAAAACTTGCATTTTTTTATCATTGGACGATTTACATTGGACATTTTGCAGAAGTTCGAAATATGGCGCACACTTCAATGCGAGATGCTTTTAATAATTTCCACAATGAAATTCTGTCTCAAAATCTGGCAGAAAACCCAAAGAGATTCTGGTCATTCATAAAGCACACCAGTGGCAAGACGCAATCAATACCTTCACTGTGTGATAACAACAGTGAGGTCACTGATGACAGTGCCACTAAAGCAGAGTTATTAAACACGGTTCTCCAAAACTCCTTCACCAAAGAAGAAGAAGTAAATATTCCTGAATTCCAATCAAGAACAACTGCCAAGATGAGAAACATAGAAGTAGATATCCTCGGAGTAACGAAGCAGCTTAAATCACTTAATGAAGGCAAGGCTTCCAGTCCAGATTGTATACCAGTCAGGTTCCTCTCAGAGTATGCTAATAAAATAGCTCCATATTTAGCAATTATATACAACCACTCACTCACAGAAAGGTCCGTACCTAAAGACTGGAAAATTGCTCAAGTCACACCAATACCCAAAAAGGGAAGTAGAAGTAATCCACTGAATTACAGGCCTATATCACTAATGTCAATTTGCAGTAGGGTTTTGGAACATATACTGTATTCGAACATTATGAAGTACCTCGAAGAAAATGATTTATTGACACATAGTCAGCACGGTTTCAGAAAATATCGTTCTTGTGAAACACAACTAGCTCTTTATACTCGTGAAGTAATAAGTGCTATCGACAGGGGATGTCAAATTGATTCCATATTTTTAGATTTCCAGAAGGCTTTTGACACCGTTCCTCAGAAGTGACTTCTAACCAAACTGTGTGCCTACAGAGTATCACCTCAGTTGTGCGACTGGATTCGTAATTTCCTGTCAGAAAGATCACAGTTCATAGTAACAGATGGAAAGTCATCGAGTAAAACATAAGTAATATCCAGTGTTTCCCAAGGAAGTGTTATAGGCCCTCTATTGTTCCTGATCTGTATTAACAACATGGGAGACAATCTGAGTAGCCGTCTTAGATTGTTTGCAGATGATGCTGTCATTTACCATCTCGTAAAGTTATCAGATGATCAAAACGACTTGCAAAATAATTTAGATAAGATATCTGTATGGTGCGAAAAGTGGCAATTGACCCCAAATAAGGAATAGTGTTAAGTTATTCACATGAGTACTAAAAGAAATCAGCTAAATTTCGATTACGCAATAAGTCACACAAATCTGAAGGCTGTAAATTCAACTAAATACTTAGGGATTATAATTACAAATAACCTAAATTGGAACATAGATAATATTGTGGATAGAGCAAACCAAAGACTGCGATTCATTGGCAGAACACTTAGAAGGTGTAATAGGTCTACTAAAGAGACTGCTTACACCACGCTTGTCTGCCCTATTCTGGAGTATTACTGTGTAGTGTGGGATCCGCATCAGGTGGGACTGACAGATGACATCGAAAAAGTACAAAGAAGGGCAGCTCATTTTGTATTATCATGAAATAGGGGCTGTAGTGTCACAGACATGATACGTGAACTGGAGTGGCAATCATTAAAACAAAGGCGTTTTTCATTGCAATGGGATCTTCTCATGAAATTTCAATCAGCAGTTTTCTCCTCCGATTGCGAGAACATTCTGTTGGTACCCACCTCCATAGGGAGAAATGATCATCACAATAGAATAACAGAAATCAGGGTTCACACAGAAAAATTTAAGTGCTCATTTTTCCTGTGTGCCGTTCGAGAGTGGAATGGTAGAGTGACAGCTTGAAGGTGGTTCGTTGAACCCTCTGCTAGACACTTTATTGTGAATAGCACTGTAATCATGTAGATGTAGATGTAGGTGTGCCTCTACTATTTTCTTTTTCAGAACCATGTGAAAAATGGCCTAATGTAAAGGCTGAAACCTGTGTTGGACTCAGTAAAGTTCTCAACACCAATTGGAGCACTTTTCCTTCATTAAAAAAAGCATATCGTTTCAGTTCTGCTAACATATAATATTAGTTTATTTTTGTGTAGCCACTGTGCAAGATATATCAACCACTGTCAATGCTTTCCTTTTCACTTCATCTGTATTGGGATCAGTCATTATGAGGGTTGCATTGTGAGCATATATTAGGGCAAAGAATTAGGTAGATCAGTCATATACAAGGGTGTGCTGTAAAGTCCTGCTCCCAATTTCTTTTTATTCTTTCCTTCTGTTCTCAATATCAGTTGAGGTATTAAATGTCATTAATATTACTTGGTTAACTTTTATGCTTTGTCTGACGCAAGCTGCAACCCTTTGCCACTAGAATGCTCCAAATTATAATGTGTAATATGGCAGTGTATAACATAACTATTTCACTGCCTGAGAAACAGCACACTATACCAAGTTTCTAACCTCATAAAACGTTCTTCCTCACACAGAGCACCCTCTCCTTCAGTATAACAATGCTAGGCTGTACATGAGCACTGCTACATCTGCAGCACTCTGATGTCTTGTGTTCACCATCATCAATCATTCTCCATAGTGACCCATCTTGGCTCCATATGATTTTCATCTGTTTCCAAAATGTAAAGAACACTTTTGAAGCTTCCACTTTTATAGTGATGAACTAACGCAAGCATAAGTGAGGTGGTGCCTCCATCAATGAAGTCCAACCTTCTACAGTGACAATATCAACAAACTGATCTCTTGTTGGGAGAGATGTGTTTGTCACCAGGGCGACTATGTTGAGATATAAATACATAGACATCTACATCAACGTAGATACTCCACAAGCCATGTACAGTGTGTGGGGAGGGTACCATGTACAACTACTTGTCATTTCCATTCCTGTCCTACTCACAAATAAAATGAGGGAAACATGACTATCTATATGGCTTCTCATGAGCCCTAAATTCTTTTATCTTTTCTTCATGGTCCTTACAGGCAAAATATGTTTGCAGCAGTAGAATCATCCAGCAGTCAGCTTCAACTGCCGCTTCTCTAAATTTCGTCAATAGTGTTTCTCACGAAAAACATTGCCTTCCCTCCGGGGATTTCCATTTCAGCTTCAAAAACATATCTGCAACACTTACATGTTTTCAAACCTACTAGTAACTAATGTAGCAGCCCACTTCTGAATCGCTTTGATATCTTCCTTGAATCTGACCTGGTACAGATCCCAAACACTCGATCAGTACTCAAGAATAAATCACACCAGTGTCCTGTATGCAGTCTCCTTTACAGGTGACCTACTCTTTCCCAAAATTCTCCCAATAAACTGAAGTCGACCTTACCAACCACAGTTCTCACATGCTCCTTCCACCTCACATTGCATTGCAATGTTATGCCTAGATATTTGAACAACTTGAATGTGTCAAGCATGACACTAGTAACACTATATCTGAACATTACAGGTTTCATCTTCCTCCTCATCCACATTAACTCACATTTCTCCACATTTAGGGGTAGCTGCCATTCATCGCACCAACTGGAAATTTTGTCTAAGCCATCTTGTATCTTCCTACAGTCACTCAACTTTGACATCTTACCATAAACCACGGCATCATCAGCAAACAGCCACAAATTGCTACCCATCCTGTCCATCAAATCATTTGTGTATATAGAGAACACCAGTCGTCCTATCACACTTCCCTGTGGCACTCATGACGATACCCTAGTCTCTGAAGAACACTCGCTGTAGAGGACAACAAACTGGATTCTATTATTTAAGAAGTCTTCATGTTCCTCACATATCTATGAACTTACTCCATATACTTGTACCTCCATTAACAGCCTGCAATGGATCACCATGTCAAATGCTGTCCAAAAATCTAGAAATCTGTCTGTTCACTTTCATCCATAGTTTTCAGTATATCATGGGACAAAAGGGCAAGCTGAGTTTTGCACAAGTGATGCTTTCTAAAAATGTGCTGATTCATGGATATAAGCTTCTCGGTCTCCAGAAAGTTTATTATATTCAAACTGAGAAAATGTTCAAGGATTTTGCAGCAAACAGAAGTTACAGATATTGGTCTGTAATTTTGTGGGTCTGTTCTTTTACTCTTCTTATATACTGGACTCACCTGCGCATTTTTCCAGTCACTTGGGATTTTCAGCTGGGGGAGAGATTCACAATAAAAGCAAGCTAGGTAAGGGGCCAATGCCATAGAGTACTCTTTGTAAAATCGAACTGGGATTCCATCTAGAGCTGACGATTTACTTGCTTTCAAATCTTACAGTTATTTCTCTATGCCAGATATGCTTATTACTATGTTGGTTCCAGGCCCTACAGACTGGAACCGCATGACTGCTATGGTCGCAGGTTCAAATCCTGCCACGGGCATGGCTGTGTGTGATGTCCTTACGTTAGTTAGGTTTAAGAAGTTCTAAGTTCTAGGGGACTGATGACCTCAGAAGTTAAGTCCCATAGTGCTCAGAGGCATTTGAACCATTACTATTACTATGTCATCCATACAGGAGTCTGTCTGATGGTCAAATGACAGTATGTTTGTACGATTCTCCTGTGCCAACGATTTCTTGAATGTGAAATTTAAAACTTTGGCTTTTGTTTTGCTATCTTCACTTGCCACACCAGACTGACCAACAAGGGACTGAATGGAAGCCTTAGACCCACTTAGAAATTTTAGATATGACCAGAATTTTCTCGGTTTCTCTGCCATATTTTTTGCTAAGGTGTGATAGTGGTAGTGGTATACTTCATGCATAAATCTTTTCACAGAACTAACCTTTGCTTGTTGTCATTTGTGTGTTCCCCTGTGGACCACGGGTGCAACAGCCCCTGCTTCCTCAGCATCCACTGAACTTTGTTGTTAAACTTTGCCCATGATTCCCCTATATACATCTTAGTAGAAAGGACCCAGAATAGAGCCCTGTGGCACTTCACAATTTATGTCTCTCCATTCTGATAATATCATTCCATCACACAAATTGTCTGACCTATCTAAGACTACTTTCTGTTTCCTATCTGTCAGGTATGACTGACACCAGTTATTTGCTACACCATTTATTCCTAGATGGTCTGCCTTCAGTAATGGTATTTGGAAAACATCCTTGTTAAAATTAATTGAGGGCGGCCAGTAAAAATAAACCCATTTAAAAAGTACTTAAGTAGTGTCATATAAATTAGCAAAGACACCCCCAATGTTCATAGAAACAGAACCCAACCCCATGAAGAGGCGAAGTGGTCAACAAATAATAATCAGCAGAGCATGGGGTGAATAGTGCAGGGAATGGGGCACTAAGGCAGAAAGAACTGTAGTTACTGTAATAAATATGGTTAAAATGTATAACAAGATGCATAGAATTGGAATCCATCAGAAACAGAACCCATTAACCGGCCCTGTTACAACAAAGACAAAAACAAACATATAAAATGTATGTTTGACCATCACCTACTTTTATTTTAAACCCAAATATCGACCATTTTCAGTCACAGACCATCTTCATGGATTAGGGTTAAAACAGTTTAAGCCACATCATCACATGTGTCATTACTTAAATATAGGCCACATCTCTTGTGTAGAGCAAGTCATGAATTTCAGTACATGATACAGGACTTTTAGATGGAAACATGTTAATAAAAAGTGTAAACAGCTCTGTTTACATGTATTATTAATATTTTTTCTTCTAAAAGTCTTGTGTTGTATACTGGAATTCATGACATGCTCTAAAATGAGTTGTGTCCATTATTTAAGTAGTCACAGGGGTGATGTTGTGGCTTAAACTGTTTTAATTCTAATCCGTGAAGATGGTCTGTGAGTGAAACTGATCGATATTTGGGTTTAAAACAAAAGAAGCTGATGGTCAAAGATGCATTTTATACATACTTGACGGCTGTTGATAGTCACTTTCCAAAAGTGTTTAATGATAAAAACCCCAGAAAGAGAAAGTTATACAACATTAAAAATTGGGAAGCAAGAAGTTAATTAAGTCATTGGGCCTACATGTGCATCTGTAGGCAAATTGAATGCGAATGAAGGATGCAAAGTATTTAAACAAACCTTAACATTGTTAAGAACCAATAATAAATTAGTCAAAACCACGAGTGAATATCAGATAATATGAATAAATCATCAATTAACAGATGTTTGTAGTTTTATCAAGGTCAATTTGCCAATGATTTATGGATTTGGGTGTCAAAACTGTGGCATTATGGAAAACGTGCTTATGTAACATGGAGAGGTCAATAAACATCATGGTTTAACAGAAAAATGCAGACTTCAAGCAGAGTTAGTCAGCAACCCTGGACCCAGTACAGACATGTGCACCATATGTCCACTTTTACTGAAGCCAGTAAAGAGGTAAATCAATCTCATTGACTTTGTTGTGATGCTTTTAGTTTTGGATTTATAAATACATGATGTTACACCAATGTTTGGTTTTTATCTTTTATTTATTTATTTCATCTCTGAGCAGTTTGCATGCTATTGGTGTTAACAGTTTGTTCAAACTGAGTAATGCATAAGGGCAGATATAATAATAAAGAAAACTGTGAAATCATTAAGATTTACATATAAACATGCAACGAGTATAAGTTAAAATCTTAGATCTTCTTTTACACAATCAAAAAATTTTTCTGTGGCATAAAAAGCCTCCTCTTTAAGCTGATTTTGTAGAACATTTCTGAAGATTTTTAATGAAGAAGAGGCAGTGCATGCTTCAGGTGGCAGTGCACTGAACAGCTTTACTCCAAGCTTTTTTTAGTCTTGCTTAGTCTTGTAAAGGGTTGGTCGACCTTTTCTTTGTTATATGTGTTGTGTCAATTAAATGATTGCCTTAATATGTGGCTCTCTTGGTTTTCTTTTTTGTAGACTACGCAGCTAAGTATAAATAAAGATGGGACTGTCACAACATCCAGTTTCTTTAAAAGTGACCTACAAGATATACTGTTTTCGAAAATATCCACAACATATCTGATAGCCTTTTTCTGTCACATAAAAACTCTTTTTGCCTGAGTGCAGCTGCCTTGAAACAATATGCAGTATGTTATGTGGCTATGGAAAAAAATGCATAATATGAACTGACATCATGTTTTCACTCACACATGTCCTCAGTTTATGTAGTAGACATATGACTCTTGATAATTTAGTGCATACAGGACTTGTGTTGGGTTCCAAGTTAATCTGGAATCCAACTGTACACCAAAAAGTTTAACCAACACATACTGTTAGTACAGTATCAACTTAAAATTACACTTTCAGTTTTATTCTGATTTACAATTAATTCATTCACTTTAAATCAGTTACTAGAGATTCTTATGCTCGCTTTTCTTTGTACCTTTAGATCCTCTATGTCATTTCTAGTTGCAATGAAAGTGGTAGCATCAAAATACAGAACAGATATACATGACATGATAGTAGGTAGGCCATTAATATCAACTACAAACAATCCCTGTATGGAGACTTAGGACACACCTCTTGAAACATTTTGGAATCCAGAGCTCATACCATTCGAGTGTACCTTCTGCTTCTTATTGTCATGAAACAATTCTATCAGGGTGAGTTCTGTATCTCAAACGTCATAGCACCTAAGTTTATCTATTATAATCAATTGAGTCACAAGGCCAAATGCTTCTTTAGATCAATCAATAACGCATCAACAAATGATTTTACTTCAAAGGCACTGAGTATTGTAAAAACAACATTTTCAACAGCTTTCAGTGTAGATCAATTTTCCCTGAAGCAATATTGAGTGTTTGTCGGTGTTCCATTGCTGGTGACATATTTGTAAATTTGTTGGTACACACAGTGTTCTACTATTTTTAAAGTATTGATACAAGACGAGTAGGATGGTAGTTATCAGTACATGATTGCCTCCTTTTTTATGTAGAAGGATAACTGTTATTATTTTTCAGCAAGCTGGAAAAGAACAACTAGTATGAACTCAGTTTATTAGTACAGAAAGTGCTTGTAGTACAATTTCCACCAACTTTTTAATATGAAAATTTGAGGAACCACACAAGTTTTCTGATTTAAGCTGCTCAATTTTGCTATAGCTTCTGCAACATTAATGACAGCAATTTGCACCCACTTGAACGTAAATGTTGCAGTTCATTGTGCTGTATGAATAACTTTGGTTTTTCTAAATGTTCATTAATATCTGATTTATACTTTTTGTTATAACCTTTAATCACTAATAAATTGCATGGATATACAAACGTAGAAACAATAGCTGGTTACATGCTACCAATTCCGTATTGGTCATTCGACTGCCATGCCGTGACATGCGGCCGGCGCCGTTCATAGCTAGGTGGCACTCCCGCGCTCAGCCGAGTTGCGGAGCGCATCTATCGCCATTTGCGCATACTGACGTGGCGACACTATTAAATGTCGTGGCACTGTCACAACACTTTTCCCCCCTTGAAAAAAAAACACTCACTTCCTGGGAGACACGGACAGCGTTGAGACATCCATGGCCTCTTGGGAGGCCCCGAGAAGATCCTGCGGAGAACATGAGAGTACAATCGAAAATGACCAGGACGGAAGCCCGTGCATGGAACGTGCCTCCTGGACGAGATGATGGGTGAAAACTCCGGAGCAGCATCCATAGGTGTCGTGGACCTGGGGGTGTGCTCCAGCGAGATGGGTCCCGGAGAAGGCGGCGTCATGACTGGGGCCGGTTCCGGTGTACTCGGAAGCGGTAGCAACGTCGGCTGCAGCAACACGCACGAGAGATCGGGAGCAGCGACAGGACTGGCTTCTCGGGCTGGTGGAGGCGAAGGAAGGGGTGGTGGTAAAGGCGTGGCCACCACTCGTGGGCGCATCTGGTCGTAATGGCGAACAACCATGCCATCGTCCGTACATATTTCACAAAGCCAGCGGCTGTGAAGAGCCTTGACCACCCCTGGAATCCATTTAGGGCGAGATCCATACTCTCGTGCCCACACGTTGGCGCCCACCGAGTATTTTCCCGCACGAGGGGACACAGCACAAGGCCTGACAGGGTGAAGCAGGTGCAGTAGAGTGCGCGGTTGGTGGCCATGCAAGAGTTCAGCAGGGCTGCGATCACCCAGAGGCGTGAAAAGATAAGAACTAAGAAAATGCAACAGAGCGTCATCTGTGGAAAAATCACTAAGGAATTTTTTCATCTGGCTTTTGAAAGTGTGGACAAGGCGCTCGACCTCCCCTCCCATGGAAGGGCAGTGCTGTAACATGATGAATCCCGTGTCCAGTACAAAAATCATGGAAGGCCTGCGAAGAGAACTGAGGGCCATTGTCCGTGACAATCGTGGATGGAAGACCTTCTAGCGCAAAGATTTTGGACAAAGCCAGCATTGTCGCCACAGTGGTGGGCGACAGACATCGAACAACAAACGGAAACTTCGAGAAGGCGTCAATCAACAGCAGCCAATAAATGCCCAGGAAGGGGCCGGCAAAGTCAGCGTGCACCCATTCCCATGGCTGCGCCGGGTCAGGCCATGGAGAGGGCATTGTACGGGGTGCAGCCAGTTGTTGAGCACACCGACCACACGCAGCGACCATGTGGGCGATGTCCGAATCAATACTGGACCAATAAACGTGCCTGCGGTCCAGGGACTTAGTCCGAGAAATCCCCCAATGGCCTTCATGCAACAGTTTGAGAACATCTTTGCGAAGAGAGGCTGGCACCACGACCCGTGGAGATGCGCCATCCGTGGCCAGAAGAACAACACCATTACGAACAGACAGACGAAGGCGCAAGGCATGGTAGTTGCGAAGGGGTTCCGATGCCCGGCCCTTGGTCGTGTCCGGCCAATCCCGTTGAATAAAACCGATCACCTTACGCAGGACCAGGTCCCGCGCAGTAGCCGATGCGACCTGCGAACCTGTAAGCGGAAAACCCTCGACCACACGACGTTCTGCCTCATCAATGTGGAAACAGGGTGGTTCATCTCGATCGAAAACCGGGTCGGGGCCCATCGGCAAACGCGACAATGCGTCAGGGTTGGCGTCCTGGGCCATGGGGCGATAGTGAATCTCATAGTGAAAACGAGACAAGTATAAAGCCCAACGTTGCAGGCGGTGAGCTGCCTTATCTGGAAGCGATGCCGATGGGCTGAACAGAGAGATCAGAAGCTTGTGGTCGGTGATGAGGTGAAACTTAGAACCATACAAAAAAAAGCTGAAGTTTTTTAGAGCATAAATGATAGCGAGCGCCTTCTTTTCGATTTGAGAATAACGCCGTTGCGCATCGTTGAGGGTCTTGGAAGCATAGGCGATGGGTTGTTCCGACCCATCCTCATACCGATGGGCGAGAACAGCCCCTAGGCCATACTGGGACGTGTCAGTCGCCAGAACCAAGTGCTGACCCGGACGGAATGTGGCAAGACAAGGCGCCGACTGCAAATGAGCCTTCAGGCGGACGAAAGCCTGCTCACACTCGTCGGACCAACAGAAAGGAATGTTTTTGCGTAACAGCTGATGCAGAGGATGAGCTACCGCCGCCGCGGATGGAATGAATTTGTGATAATAAGCAATCTTGCCTAGAAATGCCTGAAGTTCTTTTACCATAGACGGCTGGGGTAAAGCGGTAATGGCCGCAACATGCTGACGTAGAGGACGTATACCCTCACGGGACAAGTGGAAATCAAGATACATGATGGAGGGTTGGAATAACTGTGACTTGTCCAGATTGCACTTCAACCCAGCCGAATGCAGAACCCGAAACAGTGAACGCAAATTGCGAAGGTGCTCCTCAGTGGAGGCCCCCGTGACAACAATGTCATCCAGATAGTTTATGCAGCTGGGAACGGGAGCTGTGAGCTGTTCCAAACACCGCTGAAAAATGGCCGGCGCACTAGCGACGCCAAACGGTAACCGCTGGTACTGATACAACCCACAAGGAGTGTTGATGACGAGAAATTCCTTGGAAGATGCATCCAACGGCAACTGATGGTGTGCCTCCGATAAGTCAAGTTTGGAAAAGAACTGGGCCCCAGCGAGCTTGGTAAATAACTCCTCAGGATGGGGAAGAGGATAAGTGTCAATGAGGCTCTGAGCGTTGACAGTGGCTTTAAAATCACCACACAATCACAGACTCCCGTTTGGTTTAGAAACCACCACGATTGGCGATGCCCATTCGCTGGAGGTAACAGGAAGGAGAATCCCTGAAACTGTTAACCTGTCTATCTCAGGCTTGACAGGTGCACGCAACGCCACCAGAATAGGGCGTGCCCGGAAAAACTTAGGGCGAGTTGTAGGTTTAAGAGTAATGTGGGCTTCAAAATCCTTGGCATGACCCAGACCAGCAGAGAACACGGACGAGAATTCAGACCACAATCCATCCAGCTGTTGATACGGAATATCCTCAGATATGAGGTGCACATCATCATCAATGGAGAACCCAAACAACTGGAAAGCATCATAACCGAACAGGTTTTCAGTGCCCGCATGATCCACCACATAAAACGTGACGGTCCTAACAACAGACTTGTAGGCAGTGGAAGCATCAAACTGGCCAACAATAGGAATTTTCTGTTTATTATAAGTTCTCAGATTTCGCGTAGCTGGAGACAAGGGAGGGGAGCCCAACTCCAAATACGTGCGAGAATTAATGAGAGTTACTGCAGAGCCAGTGTCCACTTACACGCGAATGTCTTTATCCAGAACACGAACAGTAACAAACAACTTATTTGTTTGAGAAAGCACACAGTTAACATCCATGTCCGATGCCTCGTCCTCGTCGACAGGAACTTTAGGGGACTGACACACAGAAGCAATGTGGCCTTTTTTCCTACATGAATTACACGTGGCCCAATGTTTTGGACACATGGCCCTGTCATGCTGTACAAAACAACGTGGACAAGAAGGAAGTGCAGAACGAACCTGCTTCTGTGGTTGCTGTTTTCGCTGCGAGCGTGGTGGCCCAACGCAACGTTGTTGACGTGAGTGAACCGCCGCCACATCGTCGATCCCCTGGGAAACAGGCAAATTGTCCGTGTCGAAAGGGGTCTGTATAGTGCCTACATCACACCACGTGTCTATTTGCGCACCAGCAGCGTGAGACAGTTCAAAAGATTGAGCGATGCTTAGAACTTCTGACAACGACGGGTTTGGCAGTTGTAAGGCACGTTGCCGAACTTCTTTATCAGGAGCAAGCCGTAGAATAGCATCCCTAACCATTGAATCAGCATAAGACTCATGATGAGTGTCCGTGACAAACTGACATTTCCTACTCAGACCGTGTAGTTCTGCTGCCCAAGCCCGGTAAGATTGATGGGGCTGTTTACGACACCGGTAGAACGCCACGCGGGCGGCAATGACGTGGGTGTTTTTTCAGTAAGACAGAGGAAGACAGACGATGAGTAAGCGACGTCGACAACACCTGAATAGCAGCTGTCAGCTGTGTTTGTTGTTCAATGAGCGCTTGCATAAGCTGTTCCATGTCTGCCCCGACACGAACACACAAATCCACAATGAAGGAACAAAAATATCCGATCCTCATCGCCAAAAAGTGTTATAACCTATAATCACTAATAAATTGCATGGATATACAAACGTAGAAACAATAGCTGGTTACATGCTACCAATTCCGTATCGGTCATTCGACTGCCATGCCGTGACATGCGGCCGGCGCCGTTTGTAGCTAGGTGGCGCTCCCGCGCTCAGCCGAGTTGCGGAGTGCCTCTATCGCCGTTTGTGCGTACTGACGTGGCGGCACTATTAAATGTCGTGGCACTGTCGCAACACTTCTCATTCTGTTGATTTGGTTATCCTTTGTTACCAGAATTAATAAAGAAGTTATGCATTTCATCAAGCGTTATACTGGTAGTATCACAAATGGTTTTATTAGTATTACCAAGTTCCTATTTGATCTCTCCAAGCAGGTTTTTGAGGTACAGAGATACAACAAGATGGTTGAAACCTGAAATTGATAGCAGTGAATTTTTGGAGAAAATTTAAATGTACTTCAAAAAATTTAAATGAAAATCGAAAGAATAGGCTTATGGGAAACGAAGGTAGTGTATTTGTTGCAGTAGACAAGAAACTCAGATCCACTGAAACAGAAAATGAAGCTGCATGTGAGATTGTTTGGCCAAGACTCAGTGTAAAGAGGTGGGCATAAAATGGTAAATGGATCATTCTACTGCCTGTCAGATTCATCTCATGATGTAACTGAAAACTTCAGAGAAAATCTCAGTCCACTTGTATGTAAGCAGTCCAACTGTACTGTAATCATTGGTAGAAACTTTAATTATTCAACAATCAATTGGGAAAATTACAGTTTTATTAGTGGTGGGTGTGATAAGCCATCCTGTGAAACATTACTAAATGCCTTCTCAGAAAACTACCTAGAATAGTTAGGAACCCCACTCATGACGGAAATACATTGGATCTAATGGCAGCAAATACACCCAACCACCTTGAGGAATTCCACATCGAAACAGGTATCAGTGACCATGCTGCAGTTGTGGCAACAATGATTACCAAATTACAAAGGGCAACTAAAACAAGCAGAAAGATATATATGTTCAGGAAACCACATAATAAAGTAGTACTGTCATACCTCAATGAGGAAATTGAAACTTTCAGCACAGGGCAGCAGCATGTAGAGAAACTATGGCTAAAGCAACACTTGATCATGCACTGGATAGGTATGTACACAACAGCACAGTTCATAATGGAAGGGACCCTCCATGGTATACACACGCACAGTATAGAAACATCTAAAGAAACAGAGACTACTGCATAATAGGTGTAAAACAAAGCACAGGTCTATAAATAGAGAGAAGCTGAAGGAAACACATTTGGCTGTCAAGATGGACAATGTGAGAAGCCTTCAGTGGCCACCATAGCAGAATACTGTCAAATGATCTTTCACAAAATCCAAAGAAATTCTGGTCGTATGTAAAAGATTTCATGTCATTGAACATATTACAGTAACTACAGTCATATAATGACATGTCAATCCTTTACAAAGGAAAACCCTGAAGTACTGCCCCAGTTTTATCCAAGTACTGCTGAAAAGGTGAGTGAAATCAGGATTAGCGTCAGTGGTGCTGAGAAGCAGCTAGAATGTTAAAACTGAACAGACCCTGTCAGATTTTATTTTGAAATTGCGGCTGCTGGGTTAGCCCCTCTTCTAATCATAATCTATTATACATTCCTCAAACAAAAAACCGTGCCCAGTAGTTGGAAGAGAGCACTGCTAGCAGCCATCTACAAGAAGGGTAGTAGAAATGATGCACAAAATACCGTCCAAAATCTTTGATATCAATTCATTGTAGAATCTTAGAACACATTCTGAGCTCAAACATGATGAGGATCTTGAACAGAATGGCCTCCTCCATATCAGTCAGCATAGATTCTGACAACATCAATCCTGTGAAACCCAACCTGCACTTTTCTCACTTGAGATACTGAAAGCTTTGGATGAAGGCAATTAGGCAGATGCAGTACTTCTTGATTTTGGAAAAGCATTTGACTCAGTGCCACACCTACACTTATTGTCAAAAGTGTGATCATATGCAGTATAAAGTGAAATTTGTGACTGGACTGAGAATTTTTTGTTAGGGAGGACACAGCATGTTGCCTCGGACAGAACATCATTGTCAGATGTAGAAGTAACTTTAGGTGTGCCCCAGGGAAGTGTGTTGGAACCCTTGCTGTTCATGTTGTATATTAATGATGTTGTGGACAATATTAATAGTAACATCAGGCTTATGCAGGTGCTGCAGTTATCTATAATGGAGTACTACCTGAAAGAAGTTGCAAAAATATTCAGTCAGATCTTCATAAAATTTCAAAGTGGTGCAGAAATAGGTGATTTGCTTTAAATTTTCAGAAATATAGAACTGTGCATTTCACAAAACAAACAAAAAAACACAGTATCCTATGGCTACAACATTGCAATGGAATGATCAAATAGGCTCAGTTGTAGGTGAAGCAGGTGGTAGACTTCAGTTATCGGTAAAGTACTGGGGAAGTGCAATCAGTCAACAAAGGAGATTGCTTACAAATCACTCATGTGACCCATTCTATAATACAGGGTGTACGTAAAGTCTGGGAACACTTTCAATTATTTATTGCACAAGAACCAAACACTGTACCGGTAATTTTTTTTTACCCCCAATGTATACTGCCACAACGTAGTTTGGTAATTTGCCATTGGTCAGTGCTAGTCACAAACACATGGCGAGTTCAGGTGCGGAGCGAGCGAGTTCGACAAAAACAAGTGTGCTACAGCTGTTCAACGGATTTTTAGAACCAAGAATGGTAAGAAGCCACCAACAAGGTAGACCATTTACCACTGGCACAACAAATTCCTTATGACGGGTTGCTTGTGCCCGGCAAAAAGAAGCAGACGTCCCAGTGGGAGTGAAATGAATGTGGAGCACATAAGAGAGACATTCATAAGGAGTCCAAAGAAATCAGTGTGTCATGCATCTCATGAACTCAAAATGGCTCCAATGACAGTGTGGAAAGTCCTGCGACAGAAGCTGTCTATGAAACCATTCAAATTGGAGCTAGTGCAGAAGCTCAATGACGATGACAAAGACAAGCATTTTGAGTTTTGTTCGCAGCTGCAACAATTGTATGAGGATGGGTATGGCATCACTGATCGCTTCATTTTTAGCGACAAAGCCACTTTTCACACTAATGGGAAAGTGAACAAGCATAATTGTCTAATTTGGGGTGCAAAGCATCCACACGGATGCATTGAATCCGAGTGTGATTCCCCAAAGGTAAATGTTTTTTGTGCCATGTCATGCCGAAAACTGTACAGATCATTCTTCTTCACCGAGAGCACTGTCACTGGATATTCCTACTTGGAGATGTTGCAGCAATGGCTGATGCCTCAAATGCAATTGGACTCTCTGTTCACCTTTCAGCAGGATGGGGGTCCACCCTATTTTCATCGCGAAGTTCATGGGTACCTGAACATGGAGCTCCCGCAATGATGGATTGGCCGTGCTACAGAAGTGGATAGCTGTTTTGTGAAATGGCCTCCCCGATCACCAGATCTAACTCTGAGTTATATTTTCCTGTAGGGACACATTAAAGATCTGGTGTATGTACTGCCTCTACCATGTGATGTAGCAGAGCTCTGGGAGAGAAAATGGGAAGCGACTGCCACAGTTGACGATGCCATGCTGGGACGGGTATTGCAAGAATTAGATTACTGTATTGACATCTACTAGGTCACCCATAGTTCGCATATCAAATGTTTGTAAAAAAACTTTCAGAGTTTCTCTTAAAAATGCAATATGTATGACATCTGTACAATGTTCTTGTGCAATAAATAATTGAAACTATTCATGGACTTTATGTACATCCTGTATTGTTCAAGTGTGTGAGACCCATACCAAATAGGACTAATAGCAAATACTGAACAATACAGAGAAGGGGCAGCACTAATCATCACAGGTTTGTCTGAGCCACAGAGGAGTTACACAGTGATGCTGAAGGTCCTGAACTGACTGACTTCTGAAGATAGACATAAACTATCCTGAGAAAGTCTACTAACAAAGTTTTAAGAACTGGCTTTAAATGATGACTCTAGGAATATACTGCAAAAACATACATATCATTGAGATAAGGATCATAAGGACAAGATTAGAATAATTACGGTATGCACAGGCATTCAAACAATCATTCTTCCCACACTCCATATGTTAATGAAACGGGAAGAAACTAATAATTGGTATAATGTGATGTACCCTCTGCCTTGCACTTTGTGGAGGTCTGCAGAGTATAAATGTAGATGTAGATGTATATGGGGATTGCTGAATACAGTTACCATTTGCCATTTGTTTTATAATTTCTGATCTACAACTTTTCTTGGTTTATTTACTGTGTCAATGAAATACAAACTAACAATGATAAATTGCACCATAAAGTTGTCTTGTTGAATGTTCATTAACACAATACAAATTTATAGCTCATAAACAGCTCTAAAATCTGGCCACAGTTTGAGTTTTACCCCTAATGTCAATATTTTTTGGTGTCTCCAATAGAAACAAGCTTGATATCGCCATATTTCATGTCCAGGTAATTAGTGAGACTCTCTACATGTTTAGCAAACACAGTAACATTAGATTGTGGGTTATTGCAGACAGAGACAAGTATTAGCTTAATAGAGAAAAAAATACAATTGCAATTTCAAAAACTTCCTCTCCAGAAAAAATTCTATTTTTAGTCTGTCATAGCTAATGCATTGTTTACAAAAATAGCTACTCATCTATGGGTGATTTTAATCTTATAGGAAGTACTTGCTAGCTCACATTCTTCAGGAATGTATGACATAGATTCAGCTTGTGCGAGCCAGTGCTCATTTACATAGAAGATATGGTATAGGGGGGTTTGTATTTAAGATGATGTCCATTTAATTTGTGTTTGACTGATTGCTCATTTAAGTGGAAGATTATACGCTTAAGGTAAGTAGCTACTTATAGGGAAGGCACACAACTGTTACGTTCTACAGTCAACAGGTTTAAGAACCGGCCATAACCCAGTGTTCTGATTTTCCCTAGATCTAGACAGTGTAAACCTACAACTGACATTTTGATTAGCTGTACTGTAATCTTGTGTGTGGGGGCCTTTCTGATGTACTTGTGACTTATTTTTTATTTTCTGTTGTTTTGTGGAGAAAATGTTTCTTGTCCAGCTTTGTTTAGAAAGCACTTTTCCCCTCCATGTATTTGGCAACAACTGTTCAGTGTATTATCACAGTCCACAACTGATGGTAATTCAGATTGGTTGTTTTGCCCAAGATTTACACTTTTCATATGATTTATCATTTTCTGAATGTTGTTTTCCTTTGCCACTACAGTCCATTTATCTGCAGGGCAGTCCTTTTCTTCCATAGGCTTCAAAATGTTTTGCTGTGACAGCAGCTCATGATTCTGTGGTAAAAGTTTATTTTCACTTGTTATACACTAATTATGACTGCAGACTCATTATTCATTCCATCAGTTTCATAATATTTTACTTAAATTTTAGTCAGGCTTTCTTTTTATGACTAATATTAACATATTTTGCAAAGAAATATTAACACTTTTAACTTGTCACTATCTTTATGTAATCTACTCCAGTCAGCAAATTTTTTGCAAGTGAAGATACTTCCTAAAGCGCATATCTGGAATACAGTACATGAATTACAACCAGGCAGCCTACACTAACGATTCTTCCAAACCTCTGCACATATCATCATGGGATCAACAACCAAGAAAGTTCATCAATCTACATACAGAAGGCATGCAGAGTTGCTATTAAGAATGTCTGGGAACCATATTCTTTAATAGCTGTTTTTCTGTTGTGGAAGATGTTTGTTACCTACTCTTGAAATATGTATCCTCAGTTGCACAACTTCTCAAATTACTGGAGACTGCTGTATTATGAAGTGTTTACAATGTCCTGTAGGCCTTACAGCATCAAGATCAGGAAATATGCTCTCATTTTTAGATATGCTTATCTTTTGCTCACTGTCATGCATAGCAATACGGGTACTAAGAGTACAATAACAGGTAATTAAAGAAGACAGTCTTACACTGTCATGCATAGCAATACGGGTACTAAGAGTACAATAACAGGTAATTAAAGAAGACAGTCTTACACTGTCTTAGCTGACATTTAGATATAAATTTTCTTGATAAAAGAGCAAGAAAAGTACAGTAAGAATCTATGCCAACACAAAGGCATTGAGCGTCTGATCACCACCCATATCCATTCCATGTCCAATTCAGAAGGCGAACAGATGGTCAGAAGCTTCATAAAAATAGATGAGCAAACTACAGCTGACTCCAGGAAAGCACTCAGCAACTTCCTTGTCACCTACTGGGCTAGCCCAACATATGAATGTAGCCCTGCCAAAATTTTACATGGCCACAGAGCCCAAACCCTGTTCGACCCACTGTGCACAACTCCACGGACCCACTGACAATGCACACAGCCTTTATTACCATGTGAGCTCCTACACGTAGACTAGCTTTTTGGGACAGAATTATGGGTGGACCCATGGCATCATTTACATCTACATCTATACTCTGCAAACCACCTTGAGTTGCATGGCAGAGGGTATGTCCCACTGAACCAGTTATTAGGGTTTCTTCCCATTCCATTCACGTATGAAGTGTTGGTAGACTGATTGTTTGAATGCCTCTGTGCATGCAGTAATTCTTTAATATTATCATCACAATCCCCATGTAAGCAATACATAGGGGACTTTAATATATTCCTAGAATCATCATTTAAAGCCTGATCTTGAAACTTTGTTAACAGTCTTTCTTGCGATAGTTTATGTCTACCTTCAAGAGTCAGCCAGTTCAATTTCTTCAGTATCACTGTGACACTCTCCCACAGATCAAACAAACCTGTGACCATTCAAGCTGCACATGGGCCCTGCACATGGGCTGCAGCTGCACTGACCTACAACAGTCTCAAGCCAAGCAAGCCCTTGATGTCACCGTGTGGGCCTAGTAGTGCTGTACAAAAGCACCCTGTGCAGGTATGCGCATAGAGGTGCAGCCCGTGGGCCACAGCAGCACTGCTCTGCACTGAGTGAGCCCATTACATCATTGCACAGACCAGCAGGTGCCATGTGCAGGCACTAGTGTGCTACGGCCCATGGGCTTGTGGTAGCACTGATCACCATTACGAGCTATGGTCTACAAACAGCGAGTGGAGCAGTGCTTAGTGTACTGGTGCAATTTCTCCATTTTTTATCTTAACACAGAAAATGAGCAGAGAAACTAAATGAAGGAGCATATGTCAAGAAAATGGGAAGTAAAACTAGTCGGTGGTGAGTATACACCCACACTGCCTGAAATGAATCTTTAAAGTTCAGTTTGGACCGTATTTAAGCCTGTAGTGGATAGCAATGGAAACAATGTTAATTTTGTTAGCTGCTCACTGTGCAGTGACATTTATGCTCACGTTAAAGGGTGAAGTAGCACTCTGTACATTTCCAATCATCCATGCATGTTTCATAAACAAGTGTCTTGTGTGGATGAGAAATGCCTTCCTAAATCTGTTCAGGAAATAACTGTTGGTAAATGCGTGGCTACATGGGTATGAGACCTAAGGCTGTATGGAACTATAGGAAATGAAGGTTTTTTGGATCTTGTTCAGATATTAACCGACATTGGAGCTTTTGTGGAATAGCATCTGCAAAGCCTATTGTACCTCATCCCACAACAGTGTTGCAGCACATGGCAGAAAGTGCTGAAAGCCTAGGACATATAATTATGCCTGAAGTAACTGCTCACTTAACAACAGGTGACTGCGCAGCAACTACAGACATGTGGACATGCATCACAAGAAGAAACCATTATCTGGCATGTACTGCCTCCTATGTTGTTGACTGGATTCTCAGATCTCACGTTTTGTTTACAACCCAGTTTCCAGATGAACAAAAAACAGGTGACAACATTCAAAGAGAATTGTTGAGATGATTTATATCTCTTTGTATCCATGACTCTACTTTGAAAGACATGCATTTTACGACTGATTAACGTGCCAATAATATCACTGCACTGCGCTATTCTTCGCAATTAAACTGTTCCTGTCATAAGCTAAATACATTTCTAAGAAGATCACCGCCAGGGTGAACATCAGTCATCGGGAGTTGGAGTACGCAGGACTAATGACTCGTTCCTGGACTAGGAGGACTTAACACCGAGATGCTGTTCACTTAAGAAGGATGCAATGTTGCAGAAGAAGCCGAATAGCACCGTGGTGTAATGGTTATGGTACTAAACTGTTGCATGGAGGGTCGTGAGTTCAAGACTCACCTGGAATGTACAGTTTTAATTTCTATATTCGGTTTGAGTACATTCTAGAAGTATCCACAAATGTCAAGAATCATTGTACTGGAATGTTCTGTAGCTGTATATATACTGTAGGTGTTCGGGCTGGAGGCAGTTCACTCTGCGCTGTTGTATGTGCAAGTGCTGAATCAATCTTTGTTAATTGAAGTTAGTGGTTGTTATTCATCGAATTACACCTTCTTCTGTGTGACAATAACATTGATGTGGAAGTGACGTAGAAGCAGACTCGAGTACAAGTAGAAATAGAAATATACAGGAGTCTGTAAATACCAAAGTTACACAGGAAAGTGTGAATCTTACATCAAATGTTACAGAGCTTAAGGATGATGATATTATTAAATTCATGGTGAGTATACAATGTCAGTTAACTGAGAATATGCAGCGTTTAAATGATAAGTTTGATACTAAATTTGATTCACAAATGAGAAATTCGATATCTTACAAATAGAGTAGGAAGAACAATTAAATACTAAGTTTAGTAAAATAGAAATAAAAGTTTCCATGGATATGACTAACCTACACACCAAATTTATGGGTAAAATTGTTGAGATGGAGAATGAACGTGAAACTATTTCAAAGGGGCATAGTTTTTGTCAGATAAAATCTGTAACTGTGAAAGCAGTCACTTGAAGGCTAATGTACAAATTGAGGATCTGTCTAAAAAGATGTCAGAATTTGAAATAAACACTTGCAAGGGACCAAACTAAAAGATTAGATAATGATCTTTCTGAGTGGATAGAAATTAAAAATAAGGAAATAGAAGAGAAAGTCAATACCACTCTCAAGTTGAAACAAGATGAGGTAGTTAAGGAAAAACTGATGGGAAATGATGAACTTATCAAGTTCTTTACTAGTGAGTTTCAGGCTATTAAAGATAAAGTAATTGAAGAATGCAACTGTACGTGGGCTAATTCACTACCTATTTTTCACATGGCTCATCTGCAAAGGGGGTTGGTAGTGAACAGTTGCATTTGCACTCCTAATACTGAGTCATATATTGGCTAGCCTTTGAACAGCAGTAAATCGAAAACACAATTTTCCATATCACAACCTTGCGCAAAATGATGTACACTATACAAGTTCCAATCTCGATAAATAATAATCAGGCAATTCATACACATGGTTTATTGTCTCACACCTACACACTTTCACGTTGTTCCTTCACAGTTTATTCACATACACTGGTGCCCATGCTTACACTCACAGCAATTTACTGCTCCGAACTTTCCACCACAGTGGACAACGACCCAAGACCTCCTTTTCCCACTCCTATCCCCAGTCCTGAGTCGGGTCACGTTACACTACATTAATTTTTATAAGATTTAAATACTTAAACCTAAATACAGCATATAATTTTATACAGATTTATCACCAAATAATTTTATAATGGGTTAAAAAAAAAAGAAAAAAGATAAAAAACCACTATGGAATGGAACTATACTAAACCTATACTACATGAAGGAGGACAAGTGACATCTTATGGCTACAGTTAAGCCAATAATAATAAATAATAATCAATATAAACATAACACCTATTATACTAAAGAAACCTATGGAAATAATAATGTAATACGAATCACATTAGTACAGGAAAATCAAATTGTAAACACAGATATAATGATTTGAATAATCACTGTGGTAATTCATGCAGACATGCTATATACCCATAAGACAATCCTGATAGTATACAACCTTGGAAAGACCCTTCGACACCTGAAGTTTTGAGGGTAGATGCAAATGTAACTCAACAAGCACGAGAACCACAAGGACCGATACCACTTGGTAACGGAGCAACAAAGTCACGAAGGGAACAACTACCAAATTCTGACCTTACTGTACGTATTGTTGAACTACATGAACCACCGAATATGACATCTACTGAAAGGTTAAACTAGAACTGGTCACCAAAAACCTTCCTAGGATGACTGGAGAGGATGAGGAAGGCAGGCATCATTTTAAAGTGAATGTACTGAGGTACAATGATGATATGAATCTAAAGGAGGAACTGATTGAAGAAACACCTTACATTCTGAATAAGTGTGGATGAATTTTGCAGGCAGTAGTTCAAGCAGTAATGAATGGTATTGATGCTGAAATTTTGATTGATACTGGAGCAACTATTAGTGTAATGATGCAAAATTGTTTTAAGCAAATTAGTCGAGGAACAAAATTGCTTACATTTCCTGTTACTGGATGTAGATGTACTGTATCTGGAGCATTTAGTGCGAAAGTGCAAAAAGTCTCAAAGCAGGCACGAGTCAACATTATAATGTGGGGGGCTTCAATAGAAAGTACCTTCTTGATTGGTCCAAGAATGATCGTACCATGTTTTTGGGGTCTAGCTTTTTTGTGTAATGCTGGAGCAGTCATCAATTTAAAAGAAGGAACATGTACCTTGAGCTCCAAAGGCGATGTTTTGGCAGTCTCTATGATATAGGGCAAAGTCCCAGATCAATATTTCATGAAGTTAATGGTTAGCTATATTGGTATTGACTGTCATTTACTTGGTGATATTTTCTGTATTGAATATACAGGAGAAGAAATAAGCCAAGTTACACTTCAGGAGAAAATCTCCAAATCCAAATACCTATCTGCGAGTCAACAAGAAGATTTGTGTTGCTTGTTAAATAATTATCTGCCCGTATTTAGCAAGCGTCCCGGAATAAGCAAAGGTTTTGAATACAACAATTAAGACGTATCTACATGAACCTTTTTGTCACACTTCCTTGGTCAAAGAGAGAGACAGTCAAGAAAGAAATGAACAAAATGTTAGAGGGGAATTATAGAGCCCTCTCATTCTGAATATTGTACCCCTCTTTTTGCGGTCCTCAAAGCGAATGGTAATGTCAGCTTAGTTCTAGATGCCAGAGAGATAAACAAGATAATCATACCAGTCTAACATTTTTCGGATGGCAAGAGACAGTGTGGAATTGAGTTGCAAGGCTCAAACATCTCTCATATCAGTCAACTTGCACGTTTTAGGTAGCCGATCCTCTTCTCTGGGTAATCAGCTACATCGATCTCCCAAAAGCTTCATACCAACATAGATCTTTGTACTCATTTAGAATAAACTCTAGCTAATCTTTCATTTATTCTACTCTCACTCTATTTTGACATCAGACTCGAATATTCAATGGTGACCTGGTAAGTTTTCCTAATATTTAGGATTCGTTAGGACTCTGTCTCAATTTCCAATTGCAAACTCCAGATGTGCATGATATTTGAGTACTTTATTCTTTATTCTAATTCTTTATACGGCTTCTTTATTATGCAATGGTCTTATTATTTATAAACTTTTTGTAGTCTGGAGGAACTCTGGGCAAAATAAAAGTGTTCCTATTGACACTCATAAGACATAATGATGCTATTGAAATACAGAATTCCAACTTACCAGAATAATTCTTACAAAATGGTGACTTCTGTCACAATACTGTCCTTTTCCTCTTGGATCAGCATCTATACCTTACATGTGAGTTGACCCTATGAGTGCCCTTCCTCCTTCCATTTTGTTAGGTATGCCCCTTTAAATTCCTATTCTCCTATGGTACTGGTCAGTCCCCTTCTTGGTGCAACTGTCCGCACAGTATAGGTCAGCCTTTCTTAGGTCTGCCTATCTGCCCTTTATATCCAATAAATGCTGGGTGCACCCTCCTTAACCTTTATGAGTAGGCCTCTAGGTTCATTACCCAAGTATTCATCTTTATGTACACTGTAATTAAATATCCTCTTTACAAAATCTATTTCACACTTCATACTCGCTTTTCAATAGGCTACTTCATTTAGAACCCTAGAGTCCTCCTCTACTTTTCAGCTTTTATACTCTTGGTATATACTCTACCTCTATACACTAATAATACAAAATGTGTTTACTTGTGTTATAAGAATCCCACTATCCTACAAGTCATCAGAATATTTGTTAGACTGACATTCCTGAATAACTGTCACAATTAGTTCCTCCCTGACTTATACTCATTAGTTATGCTCCTCATCAACATGATAGCTTTTTCAAGTACCTAGGAGATGTAGAACCGTCATTGTTCTTATACATTTATTTCCTATATATGTACATATATTAATAAATAGCTACATGATAATTTTCCCAAGTAAGTAGGTGATGTATTTCCTATAGATACATATTAATAAATATCTAAATGATAGTTTTTCCAAGTAACTAGGCGATGTAGAACCATCACAATAATCAACCTTAAGTGCATATTTCTCTATGCACACATTCTTTCCCCCCACAATACTTGACGGTTCTCTCATCCTTTTAATCTGTACTTTCATTGTTTTCGTCTTCATGTTATGGTGTGTGTATGTGGAAGTGTGTTTGTGTAGCCTGATTCTTTGGCCTACTTATAAGAAATAAGTTGAAGGTTATTGGAAACCACAGAAAATAAGAAGGGCTTTAGCGATAGAAGTATATGCATATGGAAAGAGGGAAAGACAGACCAGTACTCAGATGAGAAGTAAGAAAGGAAAAAGTAGAAATGGTTGCTAAGATCGAAGAAGAGAAAGAAGATAGCCCCAAAGACAGGAAATTCTTCCCACCCCCCATCCCCCAGGATCCCTACTTCTCTGGTACTCGAGTGAGAAGCTGTAGGAGGTATGATGTTAAATGTCTCCTACAGAATGGACATTCTCACCTTCAACTTTGAAGTCCCCAAAGAAAAATCTTAGCAACCACTATGGAACAGAAAATTGTGAAGAATCAGTCACATTTGTCTGCGAGTGTTGTCTGAAATGTGTGGTGTGTCTTTAGTGTTAATCATGCTTGTATTTACACTACCCACCGCTTCCAAAACTAATAGAAACCCTACCATCCACTTCACGAATTCATAGAAGGTATAAAATGTTCTATAAAAATAGAAAATTATACACTATGATGACATAGTTGTTTAGTCATTTAGTTTATACTATACTTTTATACACACATCAAATTCTCTATTCATTTTATGTCGTGATGACATCACTCAGTTTACATAGAACCATCATATTATACCTTTCACTCAAATAATAATTTATTCGCTTCATTTCAAGTCTAGAGATCACTGTTCATCTGTGATTCTCTTAAGTTTTCTACTTTACTGTCATATCTGGTTTTCTACGTACTAAAATTATAGGATAGTTTAAGAATTCAAGAATAGATTACAGAATAGTTTAAGATTTGAAGGGAATCGGGTGCCAGAAGAAACACCGAAAACAACTAGGGATCCGACGGTTGTCACTCCGCCCATTAACACAGTATGTTAATGTCCCTGGGAGATAAATGTGACTCCGCCCGGACCCCATGGATCTGACATTAACCTCACTTGAGCAAGTGCAGACCATTACTTCTCATTAAATTTTGTGTGGAGGTCTCCCCACAGCAAAACAATTACCAATTTACTAGGTAACACAACATCAGGTAAAGTTGTTCTATTTTCTACTCGGTCACGGACAAGTTTGAATTCTTTGCACAAGTCATCTATAACATTGCTATTATCATTAGGTTTGGTAAAAGCAACAGTCGAAATGTTTCCAGGGATTATCCTCGTGGCAACTTTTCGATCGATTATTTTCTCTATCTGTTCCTCCAGATTACTTATATTTATTAAGTCTGAAGTGACTAGTTTCCCCTTAAAGTAGCATTCCACGATATCTACTTGAATGCTCACTTCTCCATTTTTTGATTGGACTATAGGAATTAGTTTTTCCTGCTTTTCAACATTTTCCTTTAAAGTGTGTAACCTTTGTTTTACAGCATCAAATGTAACATTACATACACTTTGAAATGATCCTAGTTTTTCACTCAGTTCAGATTCTACACTATTACATTTATCTTCAATATCAAATTCTAGTTTCTTTGCCAAATCCTGAAACTGGTTACTCTGTGTCTGACTAAAGCAGTGAACAGCTGATTGACGTGACTACTTAAAGAGCTAGTTAATTCACCTTTCAAATCTATCATAAAATTTTCCACTTTAGTGGTTAAAATATCAAATTTAGTCTTCAAATTTCCCATACCTTATCACAACTGGCTAAATTCCTTATTTTGTTCATCTACATTTGCACTTAACAATGCTAAAGTCTTATTCTGAAAATCCAATTTATTATTTACTTGAATATTCACTGTGTCTATTTCTCTACTTAAATTAGCACTCTGTGCATCTAGCTTTTCACTTAAAGTTACACTTTGAGCTTCTAGTTTTTCACTTAAATTCCCACTCATTTCATCTCTCAAAGAAACATTTTTAGCATTTACATTTTTACTTAGAGTAGTAATTTGAGCATTTGCCTCTGTTTTTACTAAGTCTAACTTTAGACTTAGTTCATTGATTAAATTTGCTACTTCATCCCAATCTGGCGTTTCCTTATTCACTGTCATAGCCATGCCTGGTTCTGCTAGTTGCTGTTCTTGATGCATAACTTTATTTATTTTTGACCTAGTAATCGTCTAAAAGAAAATTCACCACTGAGGACAATAACTACACTAACAGTTTATCATTCAACAGTTCCTTCAACTTTAACAAACAATTATTGTTTTCGCTCACCTGGCATAGAGTTCTAGCTGCATTGGTAAGCAGATGTGTAATCAGCACCGGTGGACAGCACTGGTACTGGTGGTGTCGAATGTTGGTTTCAGCGTCGTTGTTGTCGAGTGCACGCGGAGTCAGCACTGGTGAGTAGCAGCTGGTGCAGTGGGGGTCGGTGGCTGGTTACTGCGTCGGCGTTGGCGCAATGTACGTGTGTGAAAACTGCTTACTCTCCAAACCCAATCTTCTTACTCAAAAAGTTAAGGTCTTCTCTCTGTTCCCTCCATCCACCCCCCACCCACCCACCCCCCACCCATCCCTCACACCTTTTACTGCATTGCACTCACAACTTTCTTCCATTGGTTTATTGGACCTGTAATTGTTTGCAGTAATTGTATTAATTACTGCAAACAGTTCTCATATCTTGTTAGGCCTGGTTGCTATGGCAACACCTAATATCTTCTTCCCATTTCTGTCTTGAAATTCCCATTTTCTTCGGGTCCTGTCACTTGGGTCGCAAGGCTCACACATCTCTCATGACAGTCAACTTGCATGTTGTAGGTAGCCAATTCTTTTCTCTGGGTAATTAGCTACGTTGATCTCCCAAAAGCTTCTTCTCTGAAGACTATAGCTGGTTAAAGGAATTTATTAAACTACTTCTCTATTCTTTAAATAATTTGGGTAGTCATAGAATACTTTTCAGTTCAATCACTTTATATTTTCTACTTTCACAGACAATAACTTCAGCAAGCTAACTTATTCCTTAAACATTAGACTCATTTACACGTATTCAAATAGCATACATGTGTCTTGCTTTGTTCATAGCCAAGACATGCAGTAAGTTAAAAGTCTCTAATCTCAAGTGAGGCCAATACATGAATGAACATAGAAATCTATATTCAATTGTTCATTAGTCTTTTTACAATCAACACAAGACACTAAAGAGCAAAGAATACTACATAAACTTTCCTTGTTCTTCTCGACCCGTACACGGAAACTACTTGTCTGCCGCCGTTCGGCCGCCGGGTCCATCTTTTTCTCATAACTGTTTTTTTTATCTGCACATACAAATAGACAATGCGCAGTAAGGCGTATTCATTTCTCCCACTCCCCTCTAAAACATCAGTGGTGAAAGGCCAAGTGGTTCTAGAATTTACTCCGAAATTCTCGAAACACTACACCATTATAGACAAGACCTGAGAATTTTGATGAGTTAATTCAGAAATTCTGTGGTGCCCGCTTCCTGACCCCCTTGATATGAGAAGTTCATACTGGCAAACGAAAATGTCTATTGAATCTCAAAAGTATACTGCTTTTATTTTTATGGGCACAAGTTACCAATTCAATGTTAAGACATTTGGACTAAATTTTAGCGGAGGTGTATTTATATCTGCACTAGACACTGTAGTTGGACGAGATATGCTCAATAGAGTTACCTTGTATGTGGACTTATTGATCGAAACACGGGAGGAGCATCTCGATCCGCTTGAAAAAGTATTTGCGAATATCTCAGAGTATAGAGTAACAGTAAATTTGATGAAATCTAGATTCGCCAAAAGTCAACTGAAGTTCCTAGGACATATAATTATGCCAAATCCTAAGAAAATGAGTGCTATCAAAGAGTATCTCTATCCTAAAAATAAAAAGGAATTAAAATCTTTCAAGGGATTAGCCTCATATTTCTGCTGATTTTTGCCTTATCAATTAATCAGCCAAGAATGTTTATTACAGTTATTGCGAAAGAACATCATGTGGAAATGGACCACTGAGTATAGTCAAGCATTAGACAAAATCCGAGATGCTTTAGTTAATGCCCCGTTATTACATCATCCGAAACCTGAACAGGATTTTTGCATTGCCACTGATGCTTCTGAAACAGGCCTAGGCACTATGCTTTTCCAAATAGATGATCCACAAGATACGAATACCATTAAGATTATAGGATTTGTAAGTAGAACACACTCTAAATGTGAAAGGGAATACTGTACCACAGAGTTAGAGGTACAGGCTGTGGCATGGACACTTAAAAAGTTTAGATATTTTATCTGTGGAAAAAGAATAACCATGTTATGTGACCATAAAGCTTTGTCTTATATTTTAATGGGAAGAATGTTTCACTCAAGGTTAACCAGATGGGCCTTGTTACTTCAAGAAGATAACATGTCAATGCAATATATAAAAGGGAAGGACAACTTTGTAGCAGATGCTCTACCTTGTTTGCCTAGAAGATACGATAATGAAGAATAATGAAGAATTTGGGGAACAGACTTTAGATTTCAAAGTGATGAATCTGTCTATTGCATTTTGTGAGAAACAAATTTCAAAGTTGTGTCACAATATGTCGCAGTTGCAAGAACAAGATCCTTATTGGAAATCTGTTTGAGATGTAATCAGCCAAGGAGCTACGAATTATACTGGTAGACTATATACTTTACAATCTAATATATTATTTCGAAGAAAAACTCATGACAAACCATGGAAAGTATGTGTTCCAAAGGAACATCTGCAAAGCCAAAAGGCTTTAAAACAAGCGTTCGGTGCATAGTGTTGTGGAATGGGGAAAAAAACCGCAAATTGGCGTTCATAAGAAGAAGAACAACAACACCAAAAATGCAACAGGAGCGTAATATGTAGGAAATTGTCCACGCAACCTGCCACTGATGATGCCTTGCAGAAAATAAAGGCGAAACGCGTATGGCACTAAAATTGTGTTTTATTCAGTTGCTGTCAGACGGTCCAAAAGTAAAAATTATTAATATACCGTAACATCTGCAATCTTTATTGTGGTATACACATCTGAAGTGGGGACACTTTAAAATGCAAAGCCATGTTAGCCCAGTATTGTTACCATCCAAACTTATAAAGCTTGGCTAGTGACATTCTAAAGAAATATAAGACATGCCAGAAAACTAAACCCATCAACTATTGAATTACATACAATCATACCACACCAACCTTTGACATCAATATCTTGTGATGTGTGTAGACTATGTCCTACTACTCATGCAAGATTTAAGTATATTCTGACAGTCTATGATATTTTTTCGAAGTATGTGAAATTGTATCCTTTCAGGAATCTACATGTGCGTCCTGCGTCCTATGTTAAAGAAATTTGTCAATGATTTCATAACAGAGATTGGAAAACCAAAGATGATACAGACAATGCTGCCTATTCCACCAGCAGAATCTGGAGAGAGACTGTGAAGGAATACAATATAAAACACACACACAAACACAAATTGATTTCCACGTATCTATACCACACACCAACATTACAAATGGATCGAGTGGTTATCAGAATTTGAAAGAATTTATAATGACTTGCCTCATACTTCTACAGGATATTCACCCAACCAACTGATGTATGGCGAGGATGATTCTCAAGACTGGCTAAAGGGATGGCCACAAATTAAAGGAGACAATCTCACTAAGGAGGACATCTCAAAGAAAGTTTACTTAAATCTACATCAAGCTCAATTACGAAAAGCAAAATTCGATAAAAATGTGAACAAGGTAATAACCTATGCTGTTGGAGAAGAAATATTGGTGAAAAACCATCCAAAGGCATCAATAAAGATAAAGATAAATAAGAAATGGCAATATTTATATACTGGACCATACAGAATAATACAAATTCCCCATGAAGGAAGTTATATACTTGCTGACTGTAATTCTGGTGTGATAAAAGGTTTATTCCACCACAAAGAGATAAAGAAATATTATCAGTGAGAAGATATGTACCATTTATGAAGAGAAAAAGAAGGAAAAGAGAATGAGATGAGTATTTACTAACAGGACACCGATATTCGGCTTGAACCACAGGTTAAGCTACAAGATGTATTATTTTGTTCATTATTTTATATATAGTTACAAGGTTTATTTCATTCTATTATTAGTAAATATAATGTGTGTGTTATGGCAAACATACCACAATAATATGATTTAAGAGGATTAAAATGAAAAAGTTCGCAGAAAAGTGAGAAGAGAAAGAAGCAGTTAATAGATTGAAGAACAAGAGAAAGCAAGATTAACTGACATCAAGATGATTGGTTAAGTTTAAGAGAACGCTACCCTAGAGGCATAAGTATTTTATGTTTATGAATTGTTGAAGGAATTTTATATGTATTAATGGTAGAAAGTATACTTCATGTACTTGTAATGGGCACAATCAAAGCTAAAGGAAATATGAGAAAGGAATGAAAAGGAAGCTGGTGTAACTGTCTAATCAACGTTACAATCTAGACAACATAAGAAGAAGAAAACCAGGTGTTGAAGACAATGAAAGTATGATACAAAACATACGGAAATAATTAATTGAATTTCAGGATGAATTGATAACCATCATGGTAAGAAAAATGAATACAAATCTTATGAAGGTATGATGGTAGGAAGATGGAAGGACTATTGTCTAATATAAACTGAGAACAATTATGTGACGGAACAAACTTCAATATTGGATGACAATGTATACGACAAAGAAAAGCACCTAAGCAAGCACAGTTGAACAATACTCACAGTATTTATGATGAAGACGCAAATCTGCACAATAAGAGAAAAATGCATAAGAAAATCTGCAACACACTTTTATAACAATAAACCAGCACTTGATGGTTAACGAATGAAACCTTTTAAACAGAGTAGTATATCACGATACACACATCAGCGAGAATATTCACAACCTGCAGTAAGCAATTTCTACATCTACATCTACATCGACATACATACTCCGCAACCCACTATACGGTGCGTGGTGGAGGGTACCTCGTACCACAACTAGAATCTTCTCTCCCTGTTCCACTCCCAAACAGCACAAGGGAAAAATACTGCCTATATGCCTCTGTACGAGCCCTAATCTCTCTTATCTTATCTTTGTGGTCTTTCTGCAAAATTGTAAGTTGGCGGCAGTAAAATTGTACTGCAGTCAGCCTCAAATGCTGGTTCTCTAAATCTCCTCAGTAGCAATTCACGAAAAGAATGCCTCCTTTCCTCTAGAGACTCCCACCCGAGTTCCTGAAGCATTTCTGTAAAACTCGCATGATGATCAAATCTACCAGTAACAAATCTAGCAGCCCGCCTCTGAATTGCTTCTATGTCCTCCCTCAATCCGACCTGATAGGGACCCCAAACGCTCAAGCAGTACTCAAGAATAGGTTGTATTAGTGTTTTATAAGCGGTCTCCTTTACAGATGAGCCACATCTTCCCAAAATTCTACCAATGAACCGAAGATGACTGTCCACTTTCCCCTCAACTGTCATTACATGATTGTCCCACTTCATATCACTCTGCAATGTTATGCCCAAATATTTAATCGACATGACTGTGTCAAGTGCTACACTACTAATGGAGTATTCAGACATTACAGGATTCTTTTTCCTATTCATGTGCATTAATTTACATTTATCTGTATTTGCCATTCTTTACACCAATCACAAACCCTGTCCAAGTCATCTTGTATCCTCGTATAGTCACTCAACGACAACACCTTCCCGTACACCACAGCAAACAGCCGCACATTGCTATCCACCCTATCCAAAAGATCATTTATTTAGATAGAAAACAACAGCGGACCTACCATACTTCCCTGGGGCACTCCAGATGATACCCTCACCTCTGATGAACACTCACCATTGAGGACAATGAACTGGGTTCTATTGCTTAAGAAGTCTTCGAGCCACTCACATACTTGGGAACCAATCCCATATGCTTGTACCTTAGTTAGGAGTCTGCAGTGGGGCACCGAGTCAAATGCTTTCTGAAAGTCAAAGAATATGGCTTCCGTCTGATACCCTTCATCCATGGTTCGCAAGATATCATGTGAAAAAAGGGCGAGTTGCATTTCGCAGGAGCGATGCTTTCTAAAGCTGTGCTGATGCATGGACAGCAACTTCTCTGTCTCAAGGAAATTCATTATATTTGAACTGAGAATATGTTTGAGAATCCTGCAACAAACCGATGTTAAGGATATTGGTCTGTAATTTTGAGGATCTGTCCTTCTACCCTTCTTATATACAGGCGTTACCTGCACTTTTTTGCAGTCACTCAGGACTTTACATTGGGCAAGAGATTCGCGATAAATGCAAGCTAAGTAAGGAGCCAATGCAGTGGAGTACTCTCTGTAAAACCAAATTGGAATCCCATCAGGACCTGGCGATTTATTTATTTTCAACCCATTCAGCTGCTTCACAACCACAGGGATGACTATCACTATGCCCTCCATACGGAAATCTGTACGAGACTCAAACGGCGGTATTTTTGTACAATCCTCCTGCGTTAAAGATTTCTCAAATTCTAAATTTAAAATTTCAGCTTTCGTTTTGCTGTCTTCCATTGCCAGGGCAGACTGATCAGTGAGTGACTGGATGGAAGTCTTCGACCCACTTATTGATTTCATGTAAGACTAGAATTTCCTTGGGTTTTCAGCAAGATCATTCGCTAAGGTATGACGGTGGTAGTGGTTGAATGCTTCGTGCATCGCTCTTTTTACAGTAGCACGAATCTCTACTAACATTTGCCTGTCCTCATTCTCCTGATCTTTCTTGTACCGTGAGTGCAATTTCGAGCCGTGAAACAGGCAACAGATGCTGTGATCCAAATTTCAAGGAAATAATCTTTATTAAACAAATTATGAAACACTGGAAGAATTGCACATTCACTTCATTTTTCTGTTGCCAAAGCAATATCAGGTGAAGACATAAAATTTGCTCCAGAAAGAATTGCAAGACATACGATGGAGAAGCAGAGATGTGTTACCAGCTGATATGTCATTCGACCTGACACTGTATGCAGCTCATTTGAAAAGCAAGAAAGAAGAAGATGGGCGAGCCGAGTGTAGCTGCGTGTACAGCCTGGTGGAGGTCGCAGTTCTACCAATTTTCTATCGGAACTGGTTACAATCTCTGCCTTGTGCAGCCAGTTGAAAGGGCTTCTCACCACATAGTGAACTGTTGTGTGTGTGTTGTACAGTGCATGTGAAGTGCATCATGGCAGAAAGTGAAATTCAAACAAATTTATTGACTTTTGGAGAGTCATTTAAACAGGCAATTTCTGTTAGGCCCTCATTTACAATTATTCATGTAAAATTTGATGTAAAGTGTATGTTACAACTTGGGGCATGAAAGGTATAACAGCACAGTACACAATCCTAGCACACTCCAGTGAATCCTGTAACGTCTTCAATCTTATCGCGACATTACAGACGGAGGGGCAGTGAGCAATGCAAGGGTCACCAAATTTGTTATAAAAGTCAGTAAATTACTCAATGGTAATTTTGTTCACTCCAAGCAAGTGTCAATTAGTGAATTCATCAACCAGACAAGAGTTGACTGCAATCTGAATCCGTTTTAGCAAACTAATGATTTCTCTCAGGCGATAAAATGTTATTGATTATGAAATACAAGTTCTTGACATTTATTCAGAATCAGAAATTTTTAATTAGTAATTAGATGCCATAATTTATTTGTTTAATATAAAGGGGTTTTGAATTTTGTATGAATAACAAGAAAGTGTGAATTTATGTGCAGCTTTTACTCTGAGACGAGTTATCACTTAGTGCGCTAAAAGTACACATGTACAGTTCGCTGACCTATGTGGTGAATTTTATTTTGTGATTTTGACCCAAATGGAGAGTAAATCCACTTTCATTTAAACTTTATGTGAGATAGACACATCACGTTATTACAAAAAAGTAGTTTAGTCCATTAGGGATAACTGAAAAGTGCGTGCTCAGTTTGAAATAAGTTACATGCCAGCTGTCCATTAAATTGAGTACAATAGTTGCAAATGTGTTTGGAGTTAATGCACAAAGTTGGAAATTAATTTTGAAACAAGTGCTGATTTTCACAAAAAATGAACCGAAAGTTTATTCAAATTATCGAGGTCCAGTTTTAATTGAGACTCGTATCACCTTATTGATTACATTGTCTAGCAACACTGTAAAGCAGCTTAATTCATTAGCACGATTTGTGACATAGTAAGGCCCATTACACACAAAAAATGTTACATGAAGTTTGCTGACCACACGAGAGTATGAGAGTGTTTTTCTTTCCTTAAATGCCATTAAACTGGCAGTTTCAAAAGTTAAATTATTAACTGTTGCATAACTTCATTGATTATCCTACACCACTACAGAACTTGTTGTATCATGTCTCTTCACTAGAGATCTCAAGAAGCCGGGATAAACAAGAAGAAGGAAAAGACTAAAGAAGAGGCATCGGTATAAAGGGACAAAAGGAACGAAACACAAAATAAGAACAGATTTTGCATGTTTACAGCAAGGACAGTAATTCTGTAACTTTTTTAACTTCTGCATTTAGAACAGATCACATTTACAGAAGGTGCAATGCGCAGCACTGTCCCTCTATATTATTCGTATTATACCAGTGATTCAGAATGAAAGAACAGATTTGAATCGTTTATTACAGACTAACTATAAAAGTTAGAAAACACATTGTGCATGTCACTGAATAGAGGAAGGTCTGAAGTTTGGCGCAGCTGTTCTGTTGTTTGTTTGTAGCAATGTGGTGCCAACACCGCAAGAGAAATCATTCTGAGTGTTGGAATTTGTGCAATGTCAGTTCATTGTTCAAATGTAACATCCATTCCACTATCGATTCAACAAGCATATTTATGGTTGGCAAACAAACTTCTTGGAAGTTGGTTGTATATGCAAAAGAAAGAACACAGGTTGATCATGCATGTCTGATGAAAAGTGATACAGAGCCCTATGCTGCATTGATATGGAGCCCTTAGAAGTCCACAATATGGGTAGAGCAGGAACTTTTAACTTCCTCAAACAATGGTATGGCATTTTCTGAAGCAACACCTGCATAAGAAGACTTACAAGTTGCAATTATAGCAGCAATTGCCTACCTGTGACCATAACAGAAGATAGGAATTTTGCATTTCAGTTATCCAGAATGTCGCAGAGGTCACTTTTCAGACAAACTGACATTTCATCTATCTGGTAAAACAAACTGCCATAATGCAAGAATTTTGGGGTCACAAAACCTGGTGTCGTCGTCAAACATGAAAGAGACTCACCGAAACTGAGTTTGTTTTGTGCCATTTCTGTTCACAAAGATTATGGGCCTTTCTTTTTTGTGGAGGAAATTGTGACAGGAATGTCGCAGCTGGACATGCTGCAAAGCTGACTGCTTTCTGAACTTCACAGAGATTCCAATGAGTTCATTTTTATGTAAAATGGTGCCCTGCCTTACTTTCATCTTGAGGTGCAACATTATCTTAACAACAGTGTTCCACAACATTGCCCTGGAAGAGGTGGACAACAAGATCTTGTTCATTGCTTTTGGCCTCCCAAGTCTTGTTCATTGCTTTTGGCCTCTGCAAGAGCTGAGATATTGAATTGGTGAAGCTGTCACTTAAATAAACAAGGACCAGTTGATTTGTGTGTAATATGAAATGGACTACCATTTCGATATTTCTCGACCAATGCTTTGTGCTCATGTTGAGTGTATGGTATAGTGTCTGTGCGAACATAAAACTTTGAACCTTCACCAATGACTGTGCAATGTGTTTCTGCATTGTGACCACCTAGCGTTGCCCACATTGTGATGCAGCATGCCCAGTGTGGCAGGCTGAGGCAGCCCAGAGCCATGATACTGGCTGGTGGTGTGTCAAATGGGGCAGGCTGCGCCGGAGAAGACCGCGGGATTGGAATGCAGCGTGAAGGGGCACCTTGTGGTGAGGGCCTTTAACCCAGTACACAATATGTAGAGGTTATTCAGAATATGCCAGCCCATCACTGAATGTTTAGAGGTTATTGAGAATATGCCTGTGACTGGAATGGTTAAGGATCTTCAAGTTTTTGAAACAAATCTGTACAGTTGTGTCACAGATTAATAGTCGTTGATGAGACTTCTCCGTTTAATGAAACATTTGATACCATTCATATCTGGTGATGTTTCTTTGAAAATTGAATATTTTTATTTTTGTTGTGAGAGCTTTCGTGGTCATTGTATTGTTTGGTGTCAACTACTTGAAATTTTAATTAACCCTATATATTTTTAAAATCCATTTCTTTCACTTTCATGTCACTTTCGAAAATGTTAGTTATCGAATGAAACTGAATATGTCCCTTCTCTGAGTAAGCAGAAAGATAATTATATATTTAATATTATCCAAATCACAAAATTACATTACCAAAAACTGTGCTTAGGAATATATAATTTTTTTCTCCATAAAATACATTTGTGTACTCATTATTACTTTCTTACAACTGTCAATTCAGTAGGAGGATGAATGTTGGAAACTGAACTGTGTCTTGCTTCCAAGTTTTTAATGTAAAGTATTGTATTGTGACTCATCTACAGACAAATCTGACTATGTCAAGAGTATTAATATTTGTATTATATCAGTGGGAGCAGGAATATAAAACCAGTGAATCTCAAAAACAGTGTTTTGATTGGAAAGTATCATTCTTAACCAGTACCATTTATATTGTAAATGAAGAGAACCATATTACTGTCCAAGTTCAATACATGGATACACTAAGATCAACCCACGGTTTAACAGGTTAGTGTTCTTTGCGTAAACATTTTAAGACCAGGGTCGAAAGAACCATACTCCAAATTTTAAGAGACAAGTTGAGCCAATGACACCTACAAGAAAACAAGATGAGTACAATTAGTAACTGCTGATTACTACTACAATCAACTTAGGAATAGACTATCTACATTTCTGTTTTCCAGTTTTAAACTTTACACATTTCTATGTCAGTTGATGCTGACAGCAATGTTGAAACTTAATAATCTTAATTTAATTCTCACCATGATTCTTGAAATGAGGGAATGGGGTTGCTAGTTTTTTTATAGGAAAAATAAATTACTATGTGTAATTCATTCCCCTGGCAGCTTTCATAGGCACTCCATCATCAGGCCACAAGTGGTCCATTGGGACCATCTGAGCACCATGTCATCCTCAGCTGAGGATGTGGATAGGAGGGGCGTGTGGTCAGCACACCACTCTCCCAGTCGTTATGATGGTTTTCTTTGACCGGAGCTGTTACTATTCAGTCAAGTAGCTCGTCAATTGGCATCACGAAACTGGGTGCACCCCGAAAAATAGCAACAGCTCATGGCGGCCCGGATGGCCACCCATCCAAGTGCCAGCCATGCCTGCCCAACAGTGCTTAACTTTGATGATCTGACAGGAACCAGTGTATCCACTGTGGCAAGGCCATTGCCAGCTTTCATAGTCCACCTGTTAAACTGGCTTCATGAAAAGAGAGCTGACATCAGCCCTACATTCTAGGTGAAAATGGGAGAGATTTAGTAATCTCATCAGACATGTAAATGGATGATGCAGATGTTTCAACATGTGTAACGTTGCATACATCTAGTGAGGGCACCTGCGATGGGAAATAAGGTAGCTTTCTTGTTGTGGGTTGATTTCAAGTGATCAACATACTGTGAGATGCTACGTCTTTTTACCACCATTTCTGAAAATCCCAGCCACCATCTTGTTCTCTCTTGATGTTGTGGTCCTGCAATGCAGTGTATAAAGAATCTCCCTCTTACAACACTTCCTTTCTTTTAAAAAAAAAAAAAAAAAAAAAAAAATAATTTGAGGTAACCGATACCATGTATACTATCGAATCTTGCATAGATTAACATTATCTCAGCTGTTTCATTAAAACAATTCATATGATTTTGTATACGATGTTTTATATTTCAGTCTAAAATGTATAAAAGAGAAATTAATGTGTTACAATCAATATGTACTAGCAGTTAAAATTACTCTTCTATTAAAAAGGTTTGAAATTTCTGGCATACTTAAAAGTCATATTATTAATTGCCAATCTGATGCTAATTATTAAATTTATTTCTAGATTGATTTATAAAATAATGATATCTTTCAGTGATTATGCATCTTTTTGTTTTGTAAACTCTTTTGCTCTGTAAACTCTTGGAATCTTGTTATTATTTTTCTGTGCGAGCCCAGATTTCTCTTATTTCATCGTGATGATCATTTCTCCCTATGTTTTCAAAATTGGAGGAGAAAACTGGTGATTTAAATTTCATGAGAAAATCCCATCGCAACAAAAAACGCCTTCGTTTTAATGACTGCCACTACAACTCACGATCTTGTCTGTGGCGCTATCTCCCCTATTTCGCAATAATACAAAACAAGCCACCCTTCTTTGAACTTTTTCAATATCTTCCATCAGTCCCACCTGATACGGATCCCACACTGCACAGCAATACTCCAGAATAGGGTGGACAAGTGTAGTGTAAGCAGTCTCTTTAGTAGATCTGTTGGACCTTCTACGTGTCCCACCAATGAATTGCAGTCTTTGGTTTGCTCTACCCACAACATTATTTATGTGATCGTTCCAACTCAGGTTATTTGTAATTGTAATACCTAAGTATTTAGTTGAATTTACAGCCTTCAGATTTGTGTGACTTATTGCGTAATCAAAATTTAGCTAATTTCTTTTAGTGCTCATGTGAATAACTTAACACTTTTCTTTGTTCATGGTCAATTTCCACCTTTGGCACCACACAGATATCTTATCTAAATCATTTTGCAATTTGTTTTGGTCGTCTGATCACTTTACAAGATGGAAAATGACAGCATCATCTGCAAATAATCTAAGGGGGCTACTCAGATTGTATCCTATGTCGTAAATATAGATCATGAACAATAGAGGGCCTATAACACTTCCTTGGATATTACTTCTGTTTTACTCAATGACTTTCTGTCTATTACTATGAACTGTGACCTTTCTGACAGAAAATCACGAATCCAATCACACAGCTGAGGCAGTATTCCATACACACACAGTTTGGTTAGAAGATGCTTAGGAGGAACGATGTTGAAAGAATTCTGAAAATCTAAAAATATAGAGTCAATTTAACATCCCCTGTTGATAGCACTCATTACTTTAAGAGTATAAAGAGCTAGTTGTGTTTCACAAGAACGATATTTTCCGAGTCCACGCTGACTGTGTGTCAGTAAATCATTTTATTCGAGGTACTTCATAATATTCGAATACAGTATATGTTCCAAAACCCTACTGCAAATTGACGTTAGTGATATGGGCCTGTAATTCAGTGAATTACTCCTATTTCTATTTTTGGGTATTGGTGTAATTTGAGCAACTTTCCAGTCTTTAGGTACGGAACTTTCTGTGAGTGAGCGGTTGTATATAATTGCTAAATATGGAGCTATTGCATCTGCATACTTTGAAAGGAACCTGACTGGTATACCATCTGGACCGGAAGGCTTGCCTTTATTAATTGATTTAAGCTGTTTTGCTACGACAAGGATATCTACTTCTATGTTTCTCATCTTCGCAGTTGTTCTTGATTGGAATTCGGGAATATTTACTTCATCTTCTTTGGTGAAGGAGTTTCAGAAAACTGTGTTTAATAACTCTGCTTTCGTGGCACTGTCATCAGTGACTTCACTGTTGTTATCGCGCAGTGAAGGTATTGATTTCATCTTGCCACTGGTGTGCTTTATATATGACCAGAATCTCTCTGGGTTTTCCACCAGATTCCGAGACAGTTTCATGGTGGAAATCATTAAAAGCATCTTGCATTGAAGCACGCACTACATTTCGAACATCTGCAAAACTTTTCCAATATTCGGGATTTTGCGTTCTTTTAAATTTGGCATACTTTTTTCATTTCTTCTGCAACAGCAATCTGACCCGTTTTGTGTACCATGGAGGATCAGTACCATCACTTATTAATTTATGTGGTACATATCTCTCAACTGCCACTGATACTACCTATTTGAAATCGTTCCACATCTTTTCTACGCTTACGTGATCGGATCGGAAGGCATGGAGACTGTCTCTTAAAAAGGTGTAAGAGCCTTTTATCTGCTTTTTTAAATAGATGTACTTTGTGTTTCTTTTTTATGAATGTGGGTGTTACAGTATTCAGCCTAGCAGCAACTGCCTTGTGGTTGCTAATCCCTGTATTCATCATGATACTCCCTATTTGTCCAGGATTATTTGTTGCTAAGAGGTCAAGTATGCTTTTGCTATCATTTACACTTCAAGTAGGCTCATGAACTAATTGTTCAAAATAATTTTCAGAGAAAGCATTCAGTACAATTTTAGATAACGTTTTATGCCTGCCGTTGGCTATAAATGTATAATTTTTCCAACATATCGAGGGTAGATTGAAGTCACCACCGACTATAATTGTATGGGTGAGGTACCTATTTGAAATGAGACTCAAGGTTTCTTTGAACTATTCAGCAACTATAACTTCTGAGTCGGGGGGTCGGTAAAATGATACAATTAATAGTTTAGACCAATTGTCAAGTATGTGAGGTAATGATCAATTTGTGGTGCCCTGAAAATAATCTAAGTTCGGAGTTGGGGTGTCTGCACGGACTGCTCGGCAAGCCGGGGCTCATCAGCAACCTCGTGATGCCGAACATTAGCACGTGGTCTAGGCCGACCGCATGGCAGGGAATTCCATGTTGACACTGTGTCGAGGAATGGGCTTTGTGTTGATGAAATAGATTTGTATGCCAGGAGTGCCAAAGACAGCAGACTTTGTGAGACCATAATGGCAGACATTTCACAGTTCATGTAGAAATTAATAATAGCAAGAGGAATCATGATACCTTAAAAAGAAACATGTACATTACCATTATTTGCACGATGATTCTGATGGTGTAATCAGATTTTCAATATCTTTATTAGTTTAAAGTTTAGTATCTGAGTGTAAATTATACAAGTAACACCCAGCAACGAATTTCCAAAATCTAAACGGTACATCCAATTTCAACGTCGATGTGTCCTTAGAAAGCTATTACTGTAAACCTAAATTGGTATGAATTACAGGCATGTAACTTGAATAGTACATGAGTTATTGGAGGTCAAAGTGGCCGATTACTACTGACCTACAGTTACACGAAAAAACGGTAACAGTATGCTTATACATATATGTCTTTGTTTATATCCGATATATACTATTCATGAAAAAATTGGTCAAATATTTACTGTGTTTTAGAAAGCACGGAGACAACAGGCTACTGGCCTACTTTTGTTTCTGTTCCTTTGATATATGATTATTTGATTTGTTTATGTATTTAATAATGTGTGTTAGAGCATGTTTATGGTCCAGCTGTAGGAATACTTATTTAATTTCAAGTTATTTAAATGTAAATCCAGTATTTTGTATGTGTTTCAATATGTTTTTGAGTGTGCGTTGGCTTGGAGACATGGCGGGAGCACTCTAGCCAATCACAGCACTCATTACTATGGTAGGCGACTACCGAAGTCAATGGAGAGACTGGATAGAAGTGGGGGAGGAGCATCTGGTTGTACAGGACATGAGGACTGCAGGATGGTAGCAGGAAATGCTTGGAGGGGGTTGAGCAGTTTGCGCATGGTTGCGGGAGATAGAAATATTTTGCAGTGCCAACTTGTGCACTTGTGAGATTTCCAGGGCTTCTGCAGTGAAGAGACAGTATGCGTTTAGATGTGAATATCTCACGAGCTAAGTTTTTGCTCATGACTAATTACGTGAAGTTTCCCTGTTATCCAACTTATATTTTATTTAATTGCTGAACCATTGACACCAATAAGTGTTTTACAGTAATAAATGGCATTCTTAAAGGTACTTCTGCTATCGTACTCATCATTTAAAGTCGTTAAAACAGCACCTGCAGATTTTATCTAATTGTAAACTTTCATTTATAAATTTCTACATTACATTCAAAATTCGCAATTGCTTAGTGATAGGAACCTTCGACCATTCAATTCATATTGTATACTGTAGACTCAACAGTATTTCACTTGTAATGTGGCAACTATGTATCCCAGCCCCTAGACAACAAAACCAGCCAAAATTTTAATGTTTCAACTCTGAGTCTGAGGGTACATAGTTGAGGGCTACCAGTAATTGTTTTTGAAAGCCCACAAGTATAACCTCTACCCACACTATTTCGCAGAAACTATCTACTTCAATTTCACTACAAGACAAACTACTTCTGACAGCAATAAATACTCCACCACCAACTGTATTTAATCTATCCTTTCTGAACACCGTTAGATCATTTGGAAATATTTTGGATGAACTTATTTCCAGCTTTAGCCATCTTTCTCTACCTATAACTATTTGAGCTTCAGTGCTTTATATTAGGGTTTGGAGCTCTGGTTATTTCCCAACACAGCGACGACAATTTACAACCACAATATTGATCGTTTCTACAACTACCTTACTGTGTTTCATCTGCCCACTTTTAGACAGACACCCTTTCTGTGTTTCCGCGAGACCCTCTAACCCAAAAAATCGCCCAGTTCCTTCCAGATAGCCCCGTTACCCGTGTAGCCGCCTCCTGTGTGTAGTGGACTCCTGACCTATTAAGCAGAACCTGGAAACCCACCACACGAAGGCCCAAGTCAAGGAATCTGCAGCCTACACGGTCACAGAACCACCTGAGCCTCTGATTCAGACCCTCCACTCGGCTCTGCACCAAAGGATCACAGTCAGTTCAGTTGACGATGCTGCAGATGGTGAGCTCTGCCTTAATCTCGTAAGCAAGACTGGCAGTCTTTACCATTTCTGCTAACCGCCTGAAACCAGAGAGAATCTCCTCCAGTCCAAAGCGACACACATCATTTGTACCGACAGGACCAACACCTGCAGTTGGCTGCACCCTGTACTCTTCATGGCATCCAGAAGCACCTTTTCCCCATCCGGAATGACTCCCCCCTGGTATGCACACAGAGTGCACACTGGCTTCCTTCCCCTCCTTGGCAGCCATGTTCCTAAGGGGCACCATTGTGCACCTAAAGTTGGAGCTCCCAACTTCCAGCAAACCCGCCCTCTGTTAATGACCAGACCTTTCAGGCCAAGAAGCTTCCTCTGGAACAGGGTGGGTGACTGCATCTGGCTCAGAGACTTCATCAGCCACAGATAACGCCCGAAACCTGTTTGTCAAACAAACTGGGGAGGCCCTACGATTGGCCCCATGGAAAGTCTTTCGCTGCCTGCCAGACTTTGGGATGATCTCCCACTTGACCACAGGTGAGTGGTCAACCTCAGTGCAGGCAGTACCCAGGGTTGCCACAGCAGTGGCTCATGTTCGACATCCCTCGCATCCCTGTGTCCGACCCCCCACGGTGATGCCCCTTGGCAGCAGCCTCAAGCTGTGTGACTGAAGCCAACACTGTCTGCAGCTGTGAGTGAAGGGTCACCAACTCAGCTCGCATATGTACACAGCAATCACAGTGCCTATCCATTTCTGAACTCGCTCCTGTTTGAAACTCAAAAAGATATGTAATAAACAAACAGTGTACTCACCTTACTAGCAGCAGGAACTTGTGGTGCTCTCTCATTGATGGGCTAACTGACAACCGACAGTGAGCTGTTCTCAGCAAAACAAACGAAATCTTGTACGATACGAGGGTCGATACAACAGTCAATGGCAATGTATGCTACACTGTTTTTAAAATGAAAGGTTGCTCCTAGTAAGCACTCAAACATGCAAGACATAAACCCCACATAACTGACTATGTAAAATGAAGATGGAGAGCATATCTTGTGTGATGTGAAGGAGGTATTGAACAACATATTTAGTACACAAAACAATGTTTCAGGATTTAATGTGAATGCTAGACAGGAAGTTACCAACCTGTTGGGGCGCATGATAACTCTAAGGAGGGAGCTGAAAGACGTGGGTAGATCCACTCCCCACACTCCTGTATGGCTGTACCCTGCTGGACCAGTCATCTTGCAAGAGATCGTGGGTGCTGGGTAACATACTCAAGCATCTGCCGACTGGATATGTGTTATGACTAATATTTGTGAATTGTTAGCCAATATACCGATGCCTCATCCTTAGTCTTCTTGTTTCTTGTTTATCCCGGATTCTTGAGATCTCTTGTGAAGAGACACGATACAACACATTCAGTATTGGCACGGGACAATCAATGAAGTTACACACAACAGTTAGTAATTTAACTTTTGAAACCACCGGTTTATTGGCATTTCCGGAAATAAAATCACTCTCATTCTCTCATGCGGTCAGCAAATTTCGTGTAACAGTTTGTATGTGTAATGGGAGTTATTATGTATCAAATTGTTCTAATGAATTAATTAATCTGCATTTCAGCATTGCTAAGCAACCTGGTCAACAAGGTGATGTGTGTCTCAATTAAAACAGAACCTCAATATTTTGAATAAACTTTCAGTTCATTTTTGTTAAAATCAGCACTTGTCTCAAAATTACTTTCCAACTTCATGTTTCAAGTCCAAGCGTATTTACAACTACTGTTCATGATTCGCTGGACAGCTCGATCACACACTAGCGTCTAACATATTTATAATCGAGTGCACAGGTTTCAGTTTTCTCTAATGGGCTAAATGGCTCTTTTTCAATAACGTGATGTGTCTATCTAATGTAAAGTCTAAATGAAACTGGATTTGTCTCCATTCAGGTCAAAATCAAAGCAGGTCAGCGAACTGTACATGCGTAATTTTTGTACTCTAAGTGATAACTCATCTCAGAGTAAAAGCCGCACATAAATTGACACTTTTTCATGCACACAAAATTCAAAACACCTCTATATTAAACAGGTAAATTATGGCCCGCAATTACTAGTTAACATTTTCCATTCTCAATAAACTTCAAGAACTTGTATTTCATCATCAATAAAATTTTATCGCCTGAAAGAAACTATTAGTTTGCTAAAAGGATACAGATTACAGTCAACTTGTGTCTAGACAATGATGTCACAAATCAATACTTGCTTACAATGAACGAAATACATGTACTGAAAAATACTGTCTGTTGAGTAATTTACTGACTTTTATAACAAATTTGGTACCCCTTGCATCATTACACCAAGACTGCTAAGGACAGTGTTATTTAGCGTAAATGCATGTTTGTTTTTTTATTGGGGGATTGAGTCTCCAATTATTATGTAACGTAAAACCAGTATGTATTTTTTTTCTATCATTTGTGAATCTTCTAGGTCTTTGTGTGTGTAGGTTAGTGTGGAAGACATTTACTAATATGCACAATAAAATAAGATGTATATTTGACTGCTTTCATACTCTGATTTTGGCTGTCAAGCTACTGGATTGTGTCATCATTCAGAGCTAATTTATGACTAAGTTTACCTGAATTTATCCAGAGTATTGCAGTATTGTACCCGACTGGATCTTGAATGGTGGACAGGGACAGACTCATGCTTAGCTCTAATGGTGGACAGGGACAGACTCATGCTTAGCTCTGTTTTGGGTACCCCTAGTCATCATGACTGTGTGTGTGTGTGTGTGTGTGTGTGCGTGTGTGCGTGTGTGCGTGTGTGCGTGTGTGTGTGTGTGTGTGTGTGTGTGTGTGTGTGTGTGTGTGTATCCAAGGAGAACATACAACCATTGAAGCTAGATCCTTCTCACCAATACTAGTTGCATATAATTGAACTCTTTGATAAGATTATGAACTTTATTCATTTCGTTGCATCAAAACTTTTTTGCTGGTTTGTACCCGGTGTGATTTGGATTCAGGGGTCGATCCCCAAAAAGTAAATTTAGGCCCTAATATTTTTCCATTATTTTGTTCCTTCATGAGTCAACAAATCCATAAATACACTCCTGGAAATTGAAATAAGAACACCGTGAATTCATTGTCCCAGGAAGGGGAAACTTTATTGACACATTCCTGGGGTCAGATACATCACATGATCACACTGACAGAACCACAGGCACATAGACACAGGCAACAGAGCATGCACAATGTCGGCACTAGTACAGTGTATATCCACCTTTCGCAGCAATGCAGGCTGCTATTCTCCCATGGAGACGATCGTAGAGATGTTGGATGTAGTCCTGTGGAACGGCTTGCCATGCCATTTCCACCTGGGGCCTCAGTTGGACCAGCGTTCGTGCTGGAAGTGCAGACCACGTGAGACGACGCTTCATCCAGTCCCAAACATGCTCAATGGGGGACAGATCCGGAGATCTTGCTGGCCAGGGCAGCTGACTTACACCTTCTAGAGCACGTTGGGTGGCACGGGATACATGCGGACGTGCATTGTCCTGTTGGAACAGCAAGTTCCCTTGCCGGTCTAGGAATGGTAGAACGATGGGTTCGATGACGGTTTGGATGTACCGTGCACTATTCAGTGTCCCCTCGACGATCACCAGTGGTGTACGGCCAGTGTAGCAGATCGCTCCCCACACCATGATGCCGGGTGTTGGCCCTGTGTGCCTCGGTCGTATGCAGTCCTGATTGTGGCGCTCACCTGCACGGCGCCAAACACGCATACGACCATCATTGGCACCAAGGCAGAAGCGACTCTCATCGCTGAAGACGACACGTCTCCATTCGTCCCTCCATTCACGCCTGTCGCGACACCACTGGAGGCGGGCTGCACGATGTTGGGGCGTGAGCGGAAGACGGCCTAACGGTGCGCGGGACCTTAGCCCAGCATCATGGAGACGGTTGCGAATGGTCCTCGCCGATACCCCAGGAGCAACAGTGTCCCTAATTTGCTGGGAAGTGGCGGTGCGGTCCCCTACGGCACTGCGTAGGATCCTACGGTCTTGGCGTGCATCCGTGCGTCGCTGCGGTCCGGTCCCAGGTCGACGGGCACGTGCACCTTCCGCCGACCACTGGCGACAACATCGATGTACTGTGGAGACCTCACGCCCCACGTGTTGAGCAATTCGGCCGTATGTCCACCCGGCCTCCCGCATGCCCACTATACGCCCTCGCTCAAAGTCCGTCAACTGCACATACGGTTCACGTCCACGCTGTCGCGGCATGCTACCAGTGTTAAAGACTGCGATGGAGCTCCGTATGCCACGGCAAACTGGCTGACACTGACGGCGGCGGTGCACAAATGCTGCGCAGCTAGCGCCATTCGACGGCCAACACCGCGGTTCCTGGTGTGTCCGCTGTGCCGTGCGTGTGATCATTGCTTGTACAGCCCTCTCGCAGTGTCCGGAGCAAGTATGGTGGGTCTGACACACCGGTGTCAATGTGTTCTTTTTTCCATTTCCAGGAGTGTACTATGGATTATATGGCTGATTGATTCCTACTCATGATCAAGTATAAGCTGGTCAGTACCCATCATCGTGAGTTTTCTGAGCAGGCTCACTCGTCATACACTTAGGCTCTGAAATTTTTTCCCTTGTCTTTGGAAGATTTTTAAGGTTTGATTGTATAGATCTTAACTTAAAATTTATAAATTATAGTAATTTAAATTGTTTCTGTAATTATTTCTATAGTTTAGTGGTGTAATGTTGTAATCTTGACCTTGTATTATTTGTCTTGTGACAAATCCACAGATCTGTTCCACAGATCTGAAAATCTGAATGCCATATCCTGATATATGTACAGATTGTGATTTGTATAGTACATATTTTTCTTGTGTTCTCTGTAATATTTCTATCCATCTATCTGCTATCCTGGGCATCATTTTGTACACTGTTTGGCAAACTTTATAGTCTGTCAAAAAATATTGTAAACACCCTGTTTTCAAATTTTGTGCCGGGGATATTATAACGCATCACCCTCCTCTAACATTACCTCTTTTTTTAAATAGAGATAACCGATACCATGTATACTGTCAATTCTTGCGCAGGTTAACATTATCTCAGCTGTTTCATTAAAAGAATTCATATGATTTTGCACATGATGTATAATATTTCAGGCTAAAATGTATAAAAAAGAAATTAATGAGTTAGAATCAATATGTACTAACAGTTAAAATTACTCTTCTTTTGGAAAGGTTTGAAATTTCTGGCATACTTAAAAGTCATATTATTAATTGCACAGTCTAATGCTAATTATTAAATTTATTTCTAGATTGATTTACAAACTAATGTCTTTTGGTGATGATTCATCTTTTGTTTTGTAAACTCTTTTGCTCTGTAAACTCTTTGGAATATTGTTATTACTGCAGAATGTAGGTAGTACTGAGCAAGCCTCAGATGGAAGTAGACATTCTTATGAGTTTGTCACCAACAATGTAATTATTGCTTTTTTGATTAAGGAAATTATAAAGTCAGTGTGATGTTGAAAGAAGTGACAAAGAATAAAATTCAAGAATAATACAGACAAATCTTTATCAGTTATTTAGTCAATAAGAACCTAAAAAATCGAAATTTCAGCTGCAAGAATGTACCCCTAGACAAGACACTGGGCCATCAGCAACAACAATGAGATAATGAAGATAAGTAAAAAGTTATTATTTTGTATATCTTACACCTCTCGAAGCTTTTGAAAATAGTGATGATACTAAGACAGTTAATTTATTAGTGATGTGTGGGAGGGTAAGATTACAAGTGCCACATATTTAACTGTGAGAGCTTTCACATTTAAATAGCTCACTACAGATTCACAAAACACTGTTTCCACAATTCTTATATATTCAAATAATTTATCAACTTGCAAAAACTAATAATTAACAAAGCTTTTCAGGACATGTTCATTCATGTGCTTCAATGCTCCACCAAAACCATGAGTTTGTACTTAACTCCAGATAGCCTGGCATATAATCTATATATTGACATTAACTTTTCTTTAGTGTTTGACCATTGTCATCAGGTCCCTTTCTTCTTTGGAGTCCACAGCATCCCCACAGCACAACTGCAAAGTGCAAGTGACCCCCCGCCCCTCCCTCCCCGGCCAGTCAAAATTACACATCCATCGCTGCTTTCTGTGTTGTGCCTGCATTTTTCTTTCTCATATCTGAACATAAATTCCAACAAACCCAGGCACAGTAGATGCTTTTCAAGCTAGTACTGACTAAAGTCATGTTTTTCACACACACATATTTCATCAGTCTAGTAAAAGGCAAAGTGAGATATGTTACTATGCTTTATAGCAACATGTACCACTACAGAAAATGTCCTATATCACAGACTAGTCACATATCCTCTCATAGCAGGCAAATATAAGGTCACCGAGTAGTGTTCTCTTCCTCTGTTCCTGTTATCCTACTGTTCTCTACCTGTGAACACTAAATGTTTATAGTTTTATGAATTAAAAATTTGTGGTTTCCCCCACTGCTAAATTATATGGAACTTTGATTACAGAATGCATTTTTACTGGCTAAGTAGCACTTGGACCTATTCAACTTAATCAGAATTATCTTATATTAGTTTCTCTTGTAGTTCAAATGACTATACTGTTGAGTACTACTACTATTTGTTCCATGGACTAATAAACAATTTTAATTTATTGTTGCAGAAGTTATATGTATTCAGTAAATACTATTGGCCCAAAATGGGGGTTATGAAAATTTAATTTTAGTTATTTGCTTACTCCATTTTAGACTGAGTATGCTCCTCATATAAGCAATGCCATTCCCTTGAAGCCAACTGACTGTTATCAAAAGATACATAAGCCTAATAGTTTCTCGTGAACAACACAGTTTATCACCTAGTTTTCTCAGTTCTGTCATTTATTTTTACCCTTTTAAATTAAGTGCCACACTGAACAGAAAATAATTATGCCTACCAAATGAAATTTTTGACAGCTCATCTATTTTTTTTTTTTTTTTCGTGAATACTCTCCCTGATCATCCTCTCTCTACTCACAATATATCAGTGATATTTTAGGATAAATAACAATTTAAAATAGTTATGTTAATAGCACAAGAAATGCAGTATGTAGGAGTACCTAACTGTAATATGGCCAAAACATTGGATAATCCTGTATTTTAAGTTTTTCTGCTTACCCAGCAGTATTTTAACAAAAAAGATCAAATATCTAACATGAATGATGACAGCATATGAACAGAGTAGGTGCTCTTTCTCTATCCCACAAGGTTAAATAATCGTAAAAATGTAATACTGAACAAGAATGAGTGCCTTCATCTTACTTCATGAGGCAATGCAAAAAGTGTTGCTGAATGTAGATCATATGGTGTCACTCATTTCTTTCACCTGCTTCATGTTCTTCCAAAATTTCTGTTAATGCTTGTATAGTTTCTTCTATCCAGGCAGCAGCTTTTTCTGATCGTTCCCGCTCCTGTTCACCATAAAGTTCTTCATATGCAGCTTCAAGTGCAGCTTGTCTGCAAGAACTGATATGTTCATTTCTCCTTAGATCATGCAATGTGGCCAGTAATGTTGATGTCTCTATGACCTGTGATAAAAGTTAATGAAAGAAAACTTCTGAAATATTATTACAGTTTCTCACATGAAATGGAGAATTTCTTGCTCAAATCACCAAAAAATTCTGTATCCTTACATTTGTTTATTTCATTGTGTTAAATTTAGTCTGAGACAATATGCAGAGCTTATAGTAGCTCTCAATCAGGTATTTAATAATTAATTTTCTATCAGCTGCTTCACTTTGTTGATATATACCTTTGCTCATTACATATGCCTGAAGGCATTTTTAGAACACAATGAATGAATGAATATGAGTAGTGCCCATGCCAGGTATTGATTGGTAATTTGTAAAAAAAGTCAATAATAACATTGCAGTATAGTCTTTCTTCATATGCTCACTGGCAGTATCTATTTTCTATACAAAATAAAAATCAGCAGAAGCAGATAAAAATACTACTTGTACAGTGATACCTGAAGCATTAGTATTTTGCAGGAAACATTACACTATTCTAGCACCACAGAGTTCAAACCTTTTTCAATAAACATCAAATTAATTATTTGTGTAATATCACTAAGGCAAGAACCATAGCAACTTTTTTTGTAGTCACTCTGCTCACATGTTGAGTTTTTAACCAAAACAGCAGAATATTTTGTACTTGCCAGCATATCAGAATGAGACACATTACAATAAAAAAAGTTAGAAAATGACTATTAACCTAACTGAAATGTTACACATTTTTAAAAAAATTACTAAACATTTAATTATAATTGCTCAATCTCATATCTTTACTTCAGTTTTCTTTTCTCTTTTTTCCAGGTGTACTATACGAGTAGAGTACATGTTTTTACTTACGCCATTTTTATGGATTATTTTTATTTTAAAACATGTGCTTTTATCTAGACAAGGGATTCTCAAAATGTGGGGAATACCCCCCTACTATGGTGAGGTAACAGTAAATGGGGGCCATGAACATACTGAGAACAAAAAATATGGATTCAATAATTGACTAATTTACTGAAAGGGAAGTAAAGCAAAATACATTCATACAAAATTTAAAATTGTTATTTACACTGATGTAATATACTTGCACTGGTGTGTAAAGTTTAGGGACAAAAGTAACTTTTAAATGATGTGTCACTACCAAATAGCATACACTGTGTGATCAAAAGTATCCAGACATCTGGCTGAAAATGGCTTACAAGTTTGTGGTGCCCTCCATCACTAATACTGGAATTCAATATGGTGTTGGCCCACCCTTAGCCTTGATGACAGCTTCCATTCTCCCAGGCATACATTCAATCATGTGCTGGAAGGTTTCTTGAGGAATGGCAGCCTATTCTTCATGGAGTGCTGCACTGAGGATAGGTATCAACATTGGGCAGTGACGCCTGGCACGAAGTCGGCATTCAAAAACATCCCAAAGGTGTTCTATAGGATTAACATCAGGACTCTGTGCAGGCCAGTCCATTATAGGTGTGTTACTGTCGTTTAATCATTCCGCCACAGGCCATGCATTATGAACAGGTGCTTGATCATGATGAAAGATGCAATCACCGTCCCCGAATTGCTCTTCAAGAGTGGGATGCAAGAAGGTGCTTAAAACACCAGTATAGGCCTGTGCTGTGATAGTGCCACACAAAACAACAAGGGGTGCAAGCCCCTCCATGAAAAACATGACCACACCATAACATCATCACCTCTGAATTTTACTGTTGGCACCACACATGCTGGCAGATGACGTTCACCGGGCATTTGCCATACCCACACCCTGACATCGGATTGCCACATTGTGTACAGTGATCCGTCACTCCACATAACATTTTTTCACTGTTCAATTGTCCAATGTTTACACTCCTTACACCAAGTGAGGCATCGTTTGGCATTGGCATTTACTGGCGTGATGTGTGGCTTATGAGCAGCTGCTCGACCATGAAATCCAAAGTTTTCTCACCTCCTGCCTAATTGTCATAGTACTTGCAGTGGATCTTGATGCAGTTTGGAATTCCTGTGTGATGGTGTAGATAGATGTCTGCCTATTACACATTTTGACCCTCTTCAACTGTTGGCGGTCTCTTTCAGGTTACAGACAAGTTCAGCCTGTACACTTTTGTCCAGTACATGGCTCTTCAAATTTCCACTTCACTATCACATCGGAAACAGTGGACCTAGGGATGTTTAGGAGTGTGGAAATCTTGCGTACAGGCGTATGACACAAGTGAGACCCAATCACCTGACCACATTCGAACTCCATGAGTTCTGCGGAGCGTCCCACGCCCAATTCTGCTCTCTCACAATGTCCAATGATTGCTGAGGTCACTGATATGGAGTACCTGGCAGTAGGTAGCAGCACAATGCACTTAACACGAAAAACATATGTTTTGGGGGTGTCCAGATACTTTTGATCACAAAGTGTAGCTCAATGACACTTGAACCTTACACACAAAGAACTGCTAAGTATAGTACAGAAGGTAACAGAAAGACATATGCCATGAGATGAATACTGATGACATTTTCATTCAGAGGCAATAACCAACACTGAAGTCACCCCGATTTATTATGGTTCCCTGGATGCTACCAAAGGAGGGATAGTGTTCCAATGTTGGCCAAAGAGCTGGTAAAGAGTTCTTGTGGTTGGAAATTCCATGTCTCTACCAGTGTGGTTGCCAACAGCTGGGTGGTTGTTGGTGCTTGTGGACATGCTGCCATACATCTCTGCAATACATCCCAAATTTCCTCTATGGGATTTAAGGTGGGGGAGTAGCCAGGTAGGTACATTCATTGAATCCCTTCTCATTCCAAGAGCTCCTTCACCTGCACAGTTTGAAGTGGTCTTGCATCGTCATCCACAAAACTGAAGTAAGGGCTGAATGTAAACCTGAAAAGATGCACTCAGGGAAGGAGCACAGTGTCACAATAACGTTCATCGGTGAGTGTACCACATTCAAGGATTTGGAGGTCAGTACATCCGGACAACATTGTCTCCCCACACCATAACATCTGGACTACCAAAATAATCAAGTCTGACAATGTTCCATGGTGCATTACTTGTGTCATCTTTCATGATTTGGGTGTACGTCCAGTATTGCAGCTGATCAGTATGAGGTCTACAATCCTGTGGTTTGTCACTACTAGATGAGAAACAAGAAAACAGTTCCCCTCTCATGTTCTTGCACCCTACAATGGCCATACAAGTTTCTCCACTGCAACCCACACAACCTCTGAAGTAATGTATCAACTTCTTGCATGCTACCTTTAAGACAGAGAGCAACAGAGGGCCATCAACTCTGACTTTTTCAATGTAGCAGATCAGTGTTGTGAAATACCTACAAAGTTGCTTTTTTTAAAAAAAATTGTAAGGGTTGTAACTTTGAAGTTGTAATGTAAAAATATTCAAAATACTTTTAATATGTATGTTCTTATCGTATGAGGAATGGGGGAGAAGAAGAAAGCAGTGATAATGTAATGAAAATTATAATTGAAAATTGGGTTGTGATTACTGAAAGCGGAGAAATGCTGATCTAGACTGCAGATTCAGATTTATGTGAGAACTCTCTAAGTCTTTCATGCAAATATTGCTGATTATTGTATTTTAACCTGCCTATATAAATTCAGTCCCTATCTGTAAACAATTGTTATGTACTCAAATTCCTTCAGTATAGTAATGTAACTGATTATGCCTTGTGTAAGTATAAACCATTGCTAATGCATCACCTAAACTTTAATGCAGATAGGCATTTTCTTGCATTTTAAAAACAAGCATTCATGACCTTGCATACCTTGCCATAGAAGATACGTGCCAGAAATGCAGATAAGACACTCTTGCCAGATAAATGTGGGCCCACAACAGCCAACCTGCATGGTAGTTCTGGATTTGGAGGCAAAAGATATGTCCTTGGATTTCTTAGGAATAAGTCCATGTTTTCTTTTGATGAAAGGAAGTACACTTTGTCCAGAAAACTGAAATAAATTTATACATACTCAAAAAATTAGGCAAGTATATGCATGTTCCTGAAAATTTTATACTTATCACATTGTCAAATTCACTTTTGTGGAGCTAATATTTCCTGCTTCATATGTGATAAGTATATGTAATTTGCTTTAAAAAATTACAATTCTGAGAATGGTTTTCATTTCATATTTTTACAATTCTTAATACTATATAAAATCTATAAGCCAATTTTAACCATTTTCTCAGAGCCACTGCGCCAAGTTAAGTACCAGAAAATATTACACAAAATTTCTGACCAGTACTTACCTTCAGGAAACAAAATATTTATTACTGCCTATAGACACATAAAGCTAAATGTCACTGTCCTAGCTTTCACCATGCGAGGTGGCGCAGTGGTTAGCACACTGGACTCGCATTCGGGAGGACGACGGTTCAATCCCGTCTCCGGCCATCCTGATTTAGGTTTTCCGTGATTTCCCTAAATCTCTTCAGGCAAATGCCGGGATGGTTCCTTTGAAAGGGCACGGCCGATTTCCTTCCCCATCCTTCCCTAACACGAGCTTGCGCTCTGTCTGTAATGGCCTCGTTGTCGACGGGACGTTACACACTAATATCCTCCTCCTCCTCCTCCTAGCTTTCAAAATTATTAGTTTCTTCCTCAAGGCAGAGAGATAGTGATGGAACAACCAAATGGTTTTAACAAACAATTAGCCAGTAGATGGTCCATTCAATTGGTTTTTCCAACTGATTGAAACTAATCTATGCAGCCACGTCAGCTACATGAATGTTTCTCAACCACTTACCAGGTTTGAATGATTTCAACATTTTCAGTTACGCAAGAACCTGACTAATGCTGAGACCCCTTTAGAGAGAAACAATGTGTCTTATTTCAAGGAGATATATAATGTAAATTGATAGATAAAAGAATCTACTCACTAAGTGGTGACAGGAGAAAACACGTATAAAAATGTATTCATATTTGCAAGCTTTTGGAGCCAGTGGCTCCACCTTCTGGCAAAACAACTGAAAAGGAAGGAAGAGAGGTGAAGGAAAAGGAATGGTGAGGTCTAGGACACTGGAAGAGTTCAGGAAAGATATCCAGAACACCAGGTAAGTCTTCCCATGTCCTAAACCTTGCAAGTCCTATTCCTTCATCATTCTTCCTTCCCCTTCAACGTTTCTGTCAGAAGAAGGAGCCACTGGTGCCAAAAGCTTGCAAATTTCAATACCTCTTTATATGTGCGTTCTCCTGCTGCTTCTTGGTGAATAGATTTTTTTATCTATTCAATTATGAGGGTGCGTCGAATGAAAACCTTAAATTTGTAATAACAAATCGAAATTTTGCACCGTCATTCTGTAAGCTGGTAAGTGTGCTACAAACTGCATGCAGAATGGCCTGTAGGTGGCAGCACAGTGCAGATGCACACATACCATTGCAGTATCAGTATAAAGATGCCCCCCCCCCCCCCCCAACTTGCAACTTGCACCAGGGAAGAACAGCGTTCTGTTATTCAGTTTTTGCGTAGTGAAGGTGTGAATCCTATTGAAATTCATCAATGAATGAAGGTTCAGTACAGTTATGCATGTTTGTCACAGCAACAAGTCTATGAATGGAGTAGGAAGTTCAGAAATGGTGTGACTTCAGTGGAAGATGCTCCTCATCCAGGTCAGGCACAACAAGTTGTGACTCCAAAGAACATTGCAGCAGTTGAAGACATAGTGAAGGAAAACTGCCGAGTGATGCTGAATGATATTGCAGCATGTTTACAGATTAGTCAGCACACCACATTGTGCATGATGTGCTCCAGTTTCACAAAGTGTCTGCAAGATGGGTGCCACGGCAGCTGACTCCTGAAATGAGAGAACAATGTGTTGATGCTTGTGAAGAACTTCTTTGGCCCTTTGAACAAGAAGATGATGGCTTCCTTGCAAGAATCATTACTGGGGACGAAACCTGGGTTCACTTCCACCAACTGGAAACGATGAGAGCGTGCAAGGAATTGCATCATCCCTCATCACCAAAACCAAAGAAGTTTCGAACAAAACCATCAGCAGGGAAGGTTATGCTGACTCTGTCTTAGGATGAAAAAGGCGTCATTTTGGAGCATTACATGCCTAGAGGGACCACTGTCACCAGTGCATCATACACAGATCTCCTAAAAAATCATCTGCGGCCTACAATCAAATCAAAGTGATGTGAATTGCTGTCAGCAGGTGACCTTTCGCAACATGACAATGCAAGGCCCCACACTGCCCATACAACAGTTGCAACAATCACAGACCTGCATTTTGAGTATCTTCCTCATCCACCATACTCACCAGACCTTGCCCCAAGTGATTTCCATATGTTTGGACCCCTCAAAGACGCAATGGGAGGAAAGAAAGAGGTATGCCACGCGGTGCATGAGTGGTTGCGCGGACTACCAAAAGAATTTTTTTCTAAAGGAATTTATGCACTTTGTAAGCAATGGAGGACTTGCATTGAGTGTGGGGGAGATTATGTTGCAAAGTGATACAGCTTTGTACCACTTCTGCACAATAAACAATATTTTAAAAAATATTTGAGGTTTTCATTTGACTCACCCTCGTACATCACATTTTTATAAAAATTATTTTTGTTGATTCATTATTTCAAGGGGAGGTGAATACAAAGCACATTTATCAAAATGCAGTATTTTTAAAATTAATGTATTTATTTAAATAAGGACTATTCGTATTTCTGGCATTAAGTATGGATTTTTTGTCAGTTTTTAAATGTTAATAACTGGTGCTACATCATTCATTTATGTTTAACTAAATGAACAATTACATTTTTATTTAGTTTTATTGAAGGTTTGTCTCTCTCTTCCTGTTGGTTAGCATCAAGCAATAATTCTCTTTCGGTAAATGCTGAGGTCATGTGAATGGAAAGCATATACAAAAAAATTTTTCGATTGTTCGTAACTTAATGGTTACGACTGATGATAATGGAACAATTTAATGATGTCAAAACTAGAACAGTTTTGTTGAATATTTTCATTTGGTTGCTCCCACAGGCTGGTTTCACTCAAAAGAATGACTGAATAATTCAATCAATATGTAAAACTACAACCAAATGAGTCAATTGTTTCCCAACAACCAATTGAATCAATCATTCACATTCATTTGTTCTCATTACTTAGGGAAGAGGGATATGTTGTGGCAGGGGAACACACACACACACACACACACACACACACACACACACACACACACACACACACACACACACTCATGTACAGAGAGAGAGAGAAGTACAAGTAGGATTTATGCTCTGAGAATTCCCTACTAACTTAATTAAGTACATAGATGATAATAATAATAATAATAATAATAGTTCTATGTGGGTTATTAGCCTGCTGCAAGTCTTTCTACTGGACACCACTTCAACTTCAGACTTTCGTGTCCTTAAACCCACTGCAGTTATCCAACCACGGAAATGTTCGCCGATGACATTGTAATTCTGTCAGACACAGCAATGGACTTGGAAGAGCAGTTGAACAGAATGGACAGTGTCTTGAAAGGAGGATATAAGATGAACATCAACAAAAGCAAAATGAGGATAATGGAATGTAGTCGAATTAAGTCGGGGTGATGGTGAGGAAATTAGATTAAGAAATGAGGCACTTAAAGTAGTAAAGGAGTTTTGCTATTTGGGGAACAAAATAACTGATGATGGTCAAAGTAGAGAGGATATAAAATGTAGACTGGCAATGGCAAGGAAAGCATTTCTGGAGAAGAGAAATTTGTTAACATTGAGTATAGATTTAAGTGTCAGGAAGTCGTTTTTGAATATATTTTTATGGAGTGTAGCCATGTATGGAAGTGAAACATGGACGATAAATAGTTTGGACAAGAAGAGAATAGAAGCTTTCAAAATGTGGTGCTACAGAAGAATGCTGAAGACTAGATGGGTAGATCACATAGCTAATGAGGAGGTATTGAATAGAATTGGGGAGAAGAGGAGTTTGTGGCACAACTTGACAAGAAGAAGGGACCGGTTGGTGGGACATGTTCTGATGCATCAAGGGATCACAAATTTAGCATTGGAGGGCAGCGTGGAGGGTAAAAATCGTAGAGGGAGACCAAGAGATGAATTCACTATGCAGATTCAGAAGGATGTAGGTTGTAGGTTGTAGTAAGTACTGGGAGATCAAGAAGCTTGCACAGGATAGAGTAGCATGGAAAGCTGCATCAAACCAGTCTCAGGACTGAAGACCACAACAACAACAATTGTAGCAAGACAAAAACAACACCCAGGGTTGTAGTCATGTGCTGCCTTGTCAAGCAATGAAGTGTGAGGGTTAAACAAGGAAATCGAGGGTTTATGGTCAGTAATAATGTGAAACTTGGAGCCGCACAAAAAAACATGAAATCTCTTGAGAGCATAGACTATGACAAGAGCCTCTTTTTCCACCTGGCGGTAACAGTACTGGACTGGAGTGGGAGATTTAGAGGTGAAAGCAACAGGTCGTTCAGAATTGCTGGCCTATTGGTGTGGTAAGACCACACCGAGGCTGTACTGTGCGGCATATCGGTGTGGTCTTACTACACCGAGTCTGTAATGTGAGGTGTCAGTCACCAAAACTATGTGCTGGTACAGAAAGAAAGTAGCTAAACAAGGGAACAAGAGTAGTTTGTATTTCAACATTTGAGATGTACATTTGCAATCTGGTCTCTAGCAAAAATGTACATTGTTGCATAGCGAGACATGTAACAGGTGAGCCAATGTGGCTGCCCCTGCCAGGAATTTGTGGTAGGAAGGCCTAAAGCTCCCTTATGGACAAGGAGCAAGGTATAGATGTAACAGCAGAGATGTGGTCTGGCAGAGAGAAAACCCCATATCGCAATACCTCGAACTTCAGATAAACATTAGAAAGTTGAAAAAATAGAGATTTCATGAGGTTACACTGTGAGCCTGCGGACTGTAACACAGGAAGAAATTTTTCAAGATCAGCCTTAGAGGAGCCCATGAAAACAATCATCCAGACAATTAATGCAACCTGGGATAGGAATAATCAACTGCTCTAAAAATCGTTGAAAAATAGCAGAAATGCTAGCCACACCAAAAGGAAGGCACACGTATTGATAGAGATCAAAAGGAGTAGTCAAAACCAGAACTCACTGGACTCTTTGTTCACAGGAACCTGCAGATACACTTCAAACAAATTGATGTTAGAAAAGTACTGGTGACTCAATATTTTTGCCAACATTCCCTCCTAGTGTGGGAGAGAATATGTATTCATGATTGACTGTGTGTTGACAGTAGCACTGAAGTCGCCACAGAGGAAAAGTTTTCCCCACGGCTTCTGAACTACAACCAGTGGAGACAACCATTTACTAGCCATAACAGGTTGCACCACCCCTAGATTGAAGTCTGTCCAATTCTGCTTTCACTTGATCTTTCAGCGTGACAGGAACAGGATATGCATACGAAAAATAAGGACAAGCTGTGGATTTCAAAGAAATATGAACAGAAAAATTCATAGCACACCCTATACCTTCTGAAAACAAGTCTGAAAAATCCTCACCTAGTGTTTCCAATTAAGAGTAAAGTACATGATTGGACACAATGTGAACTGCAATACTGATAGAAAGCCCAAATGTCTGAAATGCGTCCATCACAAACAAGTTCTGAACACTGGCATCAGCAAAAACACCAAAAATTTAATGGAACAAACCACTGACTTGCAAGAGGCAGATGCCATAAACTGCCCCAACAGCACAATGTTCTGTTATAATTGACCAGCTTCCATATGAGCAGTGTCAATGGCAGTGAGCCTAAACTCACATATGTTTGAGAATTCAGTAATATCACTGTAGCACTTGTGTTGAGAATTCAATAATATCACTGTAGCACTTGTGTTGACCCGTAGCCGGATTGCTTGTCTAAAAACACTTAACTCGAAGAACAACTCTGAAAAAGACACAAGCATTGTAATCACACAGTTTATGTCCATGTCCATATCCTGAGCAACCTTCAGCAAATGACACATGGAAGTGATGTGGCCTTTCTTCCAGCGATCATTACAAGTAGCCCAGCAGTTAGGGCAAGCTGAACATTCATGCTGAACAAAACAGAAAGGACAAGACAGAAACACAGAATGCTGACACTGGTGCTGTGGTGATTGCAGCTGCTTGCCACAGCTGGACAGTTTGGCACTGGACCCCCATATTTAACACCGCCACTGTCACTTTCTCGTACAAGCTCTTTGTCATCCTAGTGGGCACATGTGACACTGCTGCCACATCACCCGCTGCCTAAGGAACTTCAAAAGATTGTGTTATTTGCAAAAATTCTGACAATGGGGGTTTTAACAGAGTAAAGCCGTCTAGTGCACTTACTTGTCTGGAGCTAAACAGGTAACTGTGACACAAACCACGGAATCTGCATAAGAGTCACCATGGTCATCAATAACGAATTGACACTCACAGCTGGGGCCTTGAAGCTCAGCTGCCCAGGCCCTGTATGACTGGTTTGGTTCCTTGTGGCACAGATAGAATTCGACTCATGGCAGTATTACATGCAACTGTTTGCAATAGCAGCTGGACAATAAACAACACATGTGTTCATAAGTAAGAGTTGCTGGTTCTTGTGAAGGTGCAAGCTGACACAGTAATTGATACACTTTAGATGGAATCCATGAGAGAAAGTAAGCTTTGTACACATTCAAGTCTGTCACACAAAAAGCCAAAAAATGCTGTCTGAGTCTCTTTTTGTAAGCTTCCCACACCTCGGCAAAGGAAAAGTGGGTGGATTGACCAGTGGAACAGTACCAACAGTACCCTCTCTGTTAATGGAAGCCAACAAAGTGGTCACAGCCAACATAAGCTGTTCAATCAGGGCTGGTAGCATGGCATCCATAATGAATAAACCAGATGAAACCACACTTAAGGACTGCACATGTGGAAATCATCCCACCCCATTACAAACTGCGTAATAACCACGTAATAAACAGGCTGATCCAAGTCACATACACATAGCCTTATTCCTAACCTCTGGACTCCACAAGACACAAAACACTGGTGTGTGCAATAAAAATGATAACTACAACAGAAGCTGCAATCAGCGCTGCACTGCACATATACAGGTGCAGGCCGCTAGTAGATGGCATGGCCTGTACAAAAGGCCTCTAGTGGCTTGCCTGCATTGATACAGCTGGCAAGTGATTTGCACACACACACATGGTGCAGTGACCCACACTCGGCACAGTCACACTCACATGCACTAGTAGCGGGGTATAGCATATATAGTCTCAATAGAAGATTCTGAGTGAAGTGTTACTCTAGGTACTGATTTGTGGGAGATTTGAGAAGACGTCATTAAGTTTTGATGGAGAAAGAACTCTTATGTACCTTATGTATTTCATGAGAGTGAGTATTAATTTGGCCATATAAATTTATTGTCTGACCAGCAAGGTATATTGATACAAATGCATATTCTTATTGAAATGGCAAAACTAGATACGCTAGTGACTGACATAGTAGTAAAAAAGTATTAGGCATGTAGAATAAATCAAAAGACTTTTTATGATTGGCTTGGAGGAAATGAAGGCATTCTTGGTCATGAACTTTGTAATGAGTTGCTATGTTTTGCCAACAACTAGAAAGAAGCAATCCATACATGAACACGTGTTCATGGTAAAAGGTCAAAACACTATGAAGAGAGACTTAATAAAGAACATACCTATAAAATGGGGCTTCAAAATGTGGTGCAGGGCTGAGTCTTCTACAGGCTACCTATTTGACCTCAACTTGTACACAGGCAAGAAAATGGACACTATAGTTGGGTTAGGTGGCTCTATTGTACTCAGTCTACTGGGACAGCTAGAAGCAAACAATGGAAACTCCAGGTCTTGGATAGGAAGTGTATTTTGATAACTTTTTCATTACTCCAGCTTTGCAATACAAATTGATGAAACAAAATACTAAAGCCTATGGTATTGTCCACAATAACAGGAAAATCATGCTCAAGTCCTTGCCAATGGACAAAAATATGCAGAGAGGCGACATTCATGCCGAAAGTTCAAATGGCATATTGACATTAAACTGGATGGGCACCAAATCAGTTCATATGTTGACCAATTTTATTTTTGCAGTGCTGACTGGTACAATCAAGAGAAGGCAGGCAGGAACTACTGAAAAATTAAATGTTATTTGCCTGGAAGTTGACCTCATGGATCAGCATAAATCATCTATGTTGATCATAAAGTAAAAATAAAATACTACCTGTGTCTATTTTTTTATTTATTGAAAATTGTGCTAAACAACACATATGTAGTACAAGTGAAGTGCAATGCACGAAAGGACTATTTCTGAGCAGTCTCAAGTATCGACAACACACAGCATGAGGTGTAGCACATAATTATACATACTGACACAGGTCGAGGCCCAGAGCAGTCACTACTGAAAGGTATCATTCCAAAATCACTCTAATGCTGGATATTAACATTGCTGCACCAATGTCACTGGGGAGAGTCATTTAGTCCAATTTATACCATTAATCTTACCCATGAGATGACAGCCACTGATTCAGTCTGTTGTGATAACAATAAACTAATTCTCTTATTGAGAGTTGTAGATTAACTGATGTTTATTTCAATTTCCTTTGTAAAAGCATGTTAAACTGAAAGACTAAATCAAACAGTGGAAAGTTCAAGCTAGAAGATCAGCAATTAAGGAAACGATAGATTGCAACTCACTGTAAAGATGACATGTTTAGTTGCAGAGAGCCACAGTGTACCACATTCTGGCCTGAGTGGCTGGAGACTGCAGTCACGTGTACATGAGTTGTGCCTACTTGAGTGAATATGTGTGAGTGTGTGTGTGTGTGTGTGTGTGTGTGTGTGTGTGTGTGTGTGTGTGTGTGTGTGTGTTTTCCTTTATTTCTGAAGAAGGCTTTGGCTAAAAGTTTTAAGTAACAGTCTTTTTGTTGTGCCTGACTGCAATTAAACTGAAAGACTTGTTTTTGAGAAACTCAAATACAGTTTTAGGAAGTATCAATAGTCTGCATTAGTTTTAGAGTGTGTCAAGCTATATAAAACCAAAAATTTGTTATAAGGATAACTGGATTATATTGTTAGAAAATTTTGGTTATGTATTGGAACAAGACAATGTTCTACATAAGGAGCTTAGCTGCTTGTGAGTGTTTTTTTGTACAGAGTTTCTCTATAACTTTGTATACAAGTTTTAACAGAGATTAACACTTTGTGTAAATGTTGTATGCCTCTTCAGAAACATGTATTGTTTCAAAATGTACTTATATATGATTGTAAAATCAACCTGTCTTTTCTATATAATACGGTATGTTTTAAAATGGACAGTTCATAATTCCTTACCACTAATACTACCGGTCTAGCAAACTTTCCCTTTTTTAAGTGAAAAAGCAATGTATTGGAAAACTATTTTGTGCTGTCGTAACCCTGTTAAACTGCCCATTTCTTCAGTTAGCTATAGTAATTCTTCCTCTCATTAAACATGGTTTCTTTATACAAATACTTTTCCTCTGTGATATCATTTGAATAAATGCATGTATTTGCAACATATGTTGATTGTAACTTGTCCACAACTCGTTCTTCTTGTTTTCACATCTGTCACTTAAAGTATGGCATCAAGACAACCTCAGTACTGTCATCCCTTGCTTCTTTATGCTCTGGATCTTGAGCAAGTCACATACATCACATGTCTAAGTTAACAATCTGCATCATCAAAACTGGAGACTTGAGCAATCCATAAAACCATTACATTAATCACTCACAAACATAAACGACCTACTTTCTGTGATCTTCAAATCATTCAGTTGGAGCATTTCGATTTTTCAATGCATTTTTTCCTCTGTTATAATCTCCTTCAGTGGATGAGTCAGTGACTAATCACACTGAGATCTGAGTACATATACATACATGCATGCATGTGTGCAGTCAAACAAATTATGGTTTTAGAGCACAGCAAAAAGAGAAATATCAAGAATATAAACTTCTAATTTTGCCGTTTTTTCCTTTTTTTTTTTTTTTTTTTTTTTTAAATACCCAAATCTTTCCTTTGTGATTAAATACTTATATTAATTCAAAAGCAGATTTTTATTCTTTGAATTAATGAGTTCAAAGAATCTCTGCTACAAAACTCTACACACTAGTATTACCATTCTTCAGTCATGCATAGTAGCTATAAATTGTCAATTACGATAACATGTCAATGCACAACACACATCAGCTTAGATAAGATGCTGCAGGAAAGGTATAGCATTGTGATTTCCATTTGTGTAAATTCCACATAAATATTTGAAATAAGAATTTTATGATACTCTTTAAAATATTCTGTCGAAGAAATTGAAGTGCCATAGACAGTAATATGAGGGTATTGTTAATGAAGTTGTTTGAGGTGATAGTACAGTTGTGTAAAATATTACTTCAGTATTCTCGAACTGTTTCAGTTTTGCAGGCTAATTCCAAACAAAACAAAGAAGCTTTAGAGGTGCCATATTTCCTTTGTCATGTTTAGTTATATTCCAAAATTAGAGAAGCAGCCTTAAATAAAGGTACACGTTTATGTTTGACTACATAGAATAGTTACATGACCACTGTCAAATGACAATACCATAAACAAATAAATTTAAAATTTCACTCATATTTCCAATAATATGAAGCCGTATAGATACCGAGTTAGTGCTTTGCTTCCCTTTTGCCCTCCAGATAACTGCAGTAGTTACTCTCACATAAAAGTTTATGCTTCAGTTTACTTCAGTTTATACTTCAGAAATGTTTCTACTGGCAATATTGAAGAATCTTAAAATGCATTCACACATCTTATGACCATTACAAGCCCTATTTCGGTCAAAATTCTAATCTTAAAATCACTTTAAGTCTTATATCATAAAAATATCTTTTTTCTACAAAGACAATGATTGTCCTGTATCTTTATAATACAGTAGTAACAACCCTTCTTGTAAATGTATAAGGGAAACTAAAAACTAACATCCTTTTCATATATGTATGTACTTCATAAATGCTGTTATACATATAGATCAGTTCATGGACCAGTTTTAAGAGATGATCATACCATGGACACATTCCTAACCTAACTACTTCTTTATGCAGAGATAAAAAAGATTAAAGAGAAAGACAATCCTGCTCAAAGCACCAATCAATTTGTTGCAAATACATATGTATGCAATATACACACATCTACACACATCTGTACCACCTACACTTTACAATTTTCATCTACAATGCCCCTATCATGGCATTTACAGGAGCGACCGATGCTCTTTGTAAACTCCTATGAAGGGGAAGGGTTTATAGGTGGCCACTTGCTTGAGGAAAATTGGTAAAAAGTTATTACAAATTTTATGAAAGGAAGGATTTTCTTTTCCCTGCTGTGGGTTACTTGTTGGAAGCCTACATCCGCAGCTCGCACCAGCAAAGGCCCATATCGCTGGTCTAATCACAGTTCCCTCATTTGAATACTTTTAGTGAGGCACACACACACACACACACACACACACACACACACACACACACACACACACACAATACTGTTAGTGAGGCACACACACACACACACACACACACACACACACACACACACACACACACACATCACCTACAGTAAGCCACTAACAGGAAAAATGAAAGGACGTCACATGAGACTTCAGAGGTTGTGAGCAGAGCACAGATTCCAGAACTGGATCGCTCTCTGCTTGCCCTGTCTGACTTAACTAGATCCGCCTTCTCCTTGATCCTCCAAAACTTAGACAGAACGCTTTCTCCAAGCCACTGGTAACTTGGGCACCTCTCCTTGAGCACAACATTTGCATTCCGTACAGTGAATTGTGTGTTCTCTATTTAGCAAATCTTTCTGTCCTTACTTAATAATACCCTCTTGGATGCCCACTCTGTTGTCATGTTGTACAGACACAATACCATACCTAAGACAAACCAAGTTTTATTCTGCTTTACATGAAGAGATCCACAATAATACTGAATGAAGTGTAGAAGAGTACAGTCTCATAACTACAGAATATATCAATATACAGCCTCATAGGTGAGTATACAATAAGCAAGTAAACAAAAGTGCGGCCAAGGGCTGTGCGTGCTGGTCTTATTTTAGGTTGCTGTGACCTCTCTGGGCCAGCCATGGAGGTACTTGTAGTGTACACTGTTTGAATAGGCATGCTCACACTAAAGGATTACAAAGCACTCCTAAGTCCTGGCCCCTTCCATCCTGAACATTACTGAATAACTCAAATGTTGCTGGAGAACTGTACCTTAGTCAGGCTGGATGTACTCTAGTATGAAATACTCTCTCGGTGCATGTACATGCCATCAGTGCAGTCATTGTAGGCAAAACATGCAATCAAAAGAAGAATGGAGACTGCAAACATTGAGGTATGGGAATAGCATCTTTGATTAGTAATCAAAGCCTCCTCAAGTCCCAGGTCGGAAACCCACCACCACTTAAAGTTTGATTAGTAATCAGCATTGGCAGTCAAAGTATTCCAGGATAAGAAGTCACCATCATTCTGCCAACATCCTTGTCAAAGGTGGTGGAGGAGCAGTCACAGGTTCAGGGCACTCTCTTGTCCTTGAGGTGGGAAACTGCCCCTAAAGACAGAATGAGGATGCAGAAGGCAATGGAAACCACTGCATTAAAGACACATAATGTGTATGCAGTAGACATGTGGAATGTAACTGAAAAAATGTCATGATAATCTCTCCATTGGCAAAAGATTCCGGAATAGTCCCCCATCTGTTCTGTGAGAAGGGCCTGCCAAGGGGGAGGTGACCATGAGAAAAAGATTGAATAATAAAAGGAAGGATAACATTCTACAAATCGGGGCATGGAATGTCTGAAGCTTGAATGTGGTAGGGAAAGCAGAAAATCTAAAAGGGAAATGCAAAGACTCAATCTAGATATAGTAGGGGACAGTGAAGTGAAATGGAAACAAGATAAGGTTTTCTGGTCATATGAGTGTAGGGTAATATCAAAAGCAGCAGAAAATGGTATAACAGGATTAGGATTCGTTATAAATAGGAAGGTATGGTAAAGAGTGTGTTACAGTGAACAATAAAGTGATAGGGTTGTTCTTGTCAGAATTCAGAGCAAACCAACACCGACAACAATAGTTCAGGTATACATGCTGACGTCGCAAGTAGGAGATGAAGAGACAGGGAAAATATATGAGGACATGTAAAGGATAATACAGTATAGGGCAATGAAAATCTAATAGTCATGGGGGACTGGAATGTAGCGGTAGGGGAAGGAGCTGAAGAAAAGGTTACAGGAGAATATAGGCTTGAGACAAGGAATGAGAGTGGAGAAAGACTAATTGAGTTCTGAAAAAAATTTCAGCTATCAATAGTGAGTACTCTGTTCAAGAATCACAAGAGGAGGCAGTACACTTGGAAAAGACCAGGTGATACAGGAAAATTTCAGTTCGATTACCTCATGGTCAGAGAGACTTTGAAATCAGAAACTGGATTGTAAGGCAAACCCAGGGGCAGATATAGATTAGCCCAGGAGCAGATATCGATTCAGATCACGATGTAGTAGTGATGAACAGTAGGCCGAAATTCAAAAGATTAGTCAGCAAGAATCAATATTCAAAGATGTAGGATACAAAAGTACTAAGGGATGACATAACATTTTTGAAGTTCTCTAAGGCTATAGATACAGCAATAAGGAATGGCGCAGTAGGCAGTATTGCTGAAGAGGAATGGACATATCTAAAAAGGGCAATCACAGAAGTTGGAAAGAAAAACATATGTACAAAGAAGGTGACTTCAAAGAAACCATGGATAACAGAAGAAATACTTCAGTTGATCAATGGAAGAAGGAAGTACAAAAACGTTCTGGGAAATTCAAGAATACAGAAATATAAGTCACTGAGGGATGAAATAAATAGAAAGTGCAGGGAAGACAAGACAAAACGGCTGCATCAGAAATGTGAAGAAATCGAAAAAGAAATGATTGTCAAAAAGACTGACTCAGCAAGCAGGAAAGTCAAAACAACCTTTGTTGACATTAAAAGTAAGGGTGATGACATTAAGACTGCAATGGGAATTCCATTGTTAAGTGCAGAGGAGAGAGTGGATAGGTGGAAAAGTACAGTGAAGGCCTCTGATTTGTCTGATGTAATAGAAAAAGGAACAGGAGTCAGTTTAGAAGAAATAAGGGATCCAGTACTAGAATCAGAATTTAAAACAGCTTTGGAGGAATTAAGATCAAATAAGGCTGAAGGGATAGAAACATTCCATCAGAATTTCTAAAACCATTAGGGGAAACGGCAACAAAATGGCTATTCACATTGGTGTGTAGAATGTATCTGTCTAGCGACATATCATGCGACTTTTGGAAAAATATCATCCAGACAATTCCAAAGACTGCAAGAGCTGACAAGTGCAAGAATTATTGCATGATCAGCTTAACAGCTCATGCATCCATGTCACTGACTAGAATAATATACAGAAGAATGGAAAATAAAATTGAGGAGGTGCTATATGATGATCAGTTTGGGTTTAGAAAATGTAACGGCACCAGAGAGGCAATTCTGACATTGAGGCTGATAATGGAAGCAAGACTAAAGAAAAATCAAGACACATTCATAGGATTTGTCAACCTGGAAAAAGTGTAAAATGGTGCAAGATGTTCGATCTGTACATTGAAGAAACGATGATGGAAATAAAAGAAAGGTTCAGGAGTGGAATTAAAATTCAAGGTGAAAGGATACCAATGATAAGATTTGTTGATGACATTGCTATCCTGAGTGAAAGTGACGAAGATTTACACAATATACCGAATAGAATGAACAGTCTAATGAGTACAGAACATGGATTGACAGTCAATCAAAGAAAGACACAAGTAATGAGAAGAAGCAGAAATGAGAGCAGTGAGAAACTTAACATCAGTATTGATGGTCATGAAGTAGATGAGGTTAAGGAATTCTGCTACCTAAGCAGTACAATAACCAATGGCAGAGGGTGCAAGGAGGACATCAAAAGCACACTAGCACTGGCAAAAATGGCATTCCTCAACAAGAGAAGTCTACTAGTATCAAACACAGGCCTTAATTTGAGGAAGAAATTTCTGATAATTTACACTGGAGCACAGCATTGTATGATAGTGAAACATGGATTGTGGGAAAACCAGAAGAGAATCGAAGCATTTGAAATGTGGGGCAACAAGCAAATGTTGAAAATTAGGTGGACTGATAAGGTAAGGAATAAGGAGGTTCTGACCAGAATCGGACAGGAAAGGGATATGTGGAAAACACTGACAAGGATCAACATGCAAGTCGCCCAAGCAGCGTCAAATCGAAAGACTTGCACCCGGCGAGCGGTCTACCCAATGGGAGACTGACAAGGAGAAGTTTCAGGATGATAGGATATCTGTTAAGACATCAGGGAATGGCTTCCACAGTACTAGAGGGTACTGTAGAGGGCATAAATTGTAGACAAAGACAGAGATTGGAATACAACCAGCAAAGAATTAAGGATGTAGGTTGCAAGTGCTAATCTGAGATGAAGAAGTTGGCACAGGAAAGGAATTTGTAGCTGGTCACATAAAACCAGTCAGAGACTGGGGAAACAAAAAAAAAAAAAATAAATAAATAAAAATAAAAATAAATTGAATGAATGTCCAGAAAATAGTCAAGTCTCAAAGGCCATCATAAATAAAACCACCAGAGGGCATGTGGTACACACCAACATATTGAAACAATCTACTGCTGTAGTTTATCCACATAACTTGGCGTGATTATATTAATTGATCCAGATATACAACCTGCAAAATGACAGCAGTTACATTTATCCGAAGTTAGCGTATAACTGACAGAATTTTCCTGCAGCAGCATCTACATTTGATCTGATAATTAGGAAATTACACTGTTGCATCACCACTCTTAGCTTTTGAGCAATCCAGTCTAATCCTTTTCTATGTGTGAAAAGGAAAGTTGCTACTCACCATATAGCGGAGATGCTGAGTCGCACATAGGCACAACAAAAAGACTGTCACAAATATAGCTTTCAGCCAGTAAGGCCTTCATCAAAATTTACAACAAAAACACACATATATATACACGCAAAAGCAGATCACACACACGACTGCAGTCTTAGGCAACTGAGGCCACACTGAGAACAGCAACACCAGTGCATGATGGGAGTGGCAGCTGGGTGGGGGCAAGGAGGAAGCTTGGGTGGGAAGGGGCAGTTGTAGTAGGGTAGGGGTGGTGGTCAGTGATGTGATGTTTGGGAGAATGCAGGGACGAGGTGGAAGAGGGTAGGGCAGCTATGTGCAGTTGGGAGGTTCGATGAAGGACAGCAGAGAGATGGGGAGGAGGGGGGATCGCAGAAAAGGAGAGAAGTAAAATGATTGTGTGCAATGGAGGAATCAGGGCTGTGTAGTGCTGGAATGGAAACAGAGAGGGGGCTGGATGAGAGAGGACAATGACTGATGAAGGTTGAAGACAGAGGGTTACGAGAACACAGTATATATTGCTGGGAAAGCTCCCATCAGAGTAATTCAGAAAAGTTGGTGTTGGTGGGAAGGATCCATATGACACAGGCTATGAAGCAGTCACTGAAATGAAGGATGTCATGTTTGGCAGCATGCTCTGCAACAGGATAGTCCACTTGATTTGTGGCCACAGTTTGTCAGTAGACATTCATGCGGACAGATAGCTTGTTGATTGTCATTACCACATAGAATGCAGCACAGTGTCAGCAGGTTAGCTTGTAGATCACATGACTGGTATCACAGATAGTCCTGCCTTTGATAGGATAGGTGGTGTTTGTGACCGAACTGGAGTACCGTATTTACTCGAATCTAAGCCGCACTCGAATCTAAGCTGCACCTGAAAAATGAGACTCGAAATAAAAAAAAAAAATTCCCGAATCTAAGCCGCACCCGAAATTTGAGACTCGAAATTCAAGGGGAGAGAAAAGTTTTACGCCGCACCTCCAAATCGAAACAATGTTGGTCCATCGCAATATGAGACACAATTTAGGTCGAATGAATGACAATACACCTACAGTTGTTTGGTTCGAGTCGTAAGCTTAGCGGTTAAGCTTTACCAGGTAGCCATTGCTATGCATCAGATGCTCCGTCCGTATTTATACGGGTACCCTTTCTTTTTCACGTGCTTCGTCTGGTTTGAATCAATTTCTTATTTTGCTTTGATCTGATAAGTGTCATTCTCTTTGTTATAGGTGTTTATGTCACTCTAAGCTGAAAATGCATTACTGTACTGTGTCATGCATTGTTTGTTGCATTCTGATAGTGCGTATTTACGGCCTGTCAGCGCTCGCAGCATGGCTTGCTTTTGTGCGCGCTACCGCCGCTTACAATTAAAAAAAAAAAAAAAAACAAAGAAAGAGAGGAATCGTCTCATTAGCGAAACAATGGCAAGAGAATGCTATTTGTTGTTACTTACACTGCTCCTTTCTTTGATAATGATCAACAAGAACCAAATAATAGACTGCGTATGATAGAACATGTTCTGAACGAGAGTTAGGCGAAAATTTTTCTCCGTTTGAAAATCTTTGCGGCCGCTTCTTTAGTACATCAAATTCTGCACAGAAATTAGAGTCATCTTAGATTTAAAAATGTAGTCAGTTGCTGTGCTTCATTTCTGACTGTATAACTACTAGGCATAAGAATAATACGAATATAAACATGACACGATACGTATATTCTTCCGCGTTTGCTGTTGTCTCACTCTAGTTTCGTATTTTATTAGGCAGACAGGTTTTAAATGAGATAGCAGCAAACACGAAAGAATACATGCCAAAATGTTTATATTCATATTATTTTTATGGTGAAGAGAATACTGTATGTGATTCACTTTTCATCAGGTTCTTATTAGCAACCATCACTTCTCACAGGTAGGAAAAAATTCAGAACGTAGAGTTGGCCATATTGACAAACATCCCAAACAGTCTTGCCAGTCGGATTTTCGTAGTACATTGTAATTCTGCTACATTCGAAGATGAACAATGCGGAATTTATATTTACTTCGTTGGATAATGTATGAGAATGCAGTGGTCGAAACTCGGGGCGGAGAAAAAACGCTCGTCTTCAACCTTTTTTTTTTAAATTTATTTACTGATGCAGAGGTTCTGGCGCCAGTATTTATCTTTGTGCCTACAAAGCATGCCTGTGTAGCGCTACATATATTCGACGGCAGAACTTCCGCTTGCTTTGCACTCGATTCTAAGCCGCAGGCGGTTTTTTGTATTACAAAAACCGGAAAAAAAGTGCGGCTTAGATTCGAGTAAATACGGTAGGTTGTGGTGCGGGAGAGTGTATAGGACAGGCCTTGCATCTAGGTCTATTACAGGGTTATGAGACATGAGGTAAGGGGTTGTTGGAAGCAGGAGTTGTGTAGGGATAGAAGAGTATACTGTGTAGGTCCAGTGGTTGGCGAAATACCACTGTGGAAGGGGTAAAAAGGATACTGGGCAGGACATTTCCCATTTCAGTGATTGACAAGAGGTAGTTGAAATCCTGATGGAGAATGTAATTCAGTTGCTCCGCTATTGTGTGGTACTGAGTTATGAGGGGAATGCTCTGCTATTGGCAGACAGTGGGACTTAAGGAGGTGGTGGGAGACTGAAAAAATATGTTACAGGAGATTTGTTTTTGTATAAGGTTGGGAGGATAATAATTGTTTGTGAAGGCTTCACTGAGACTTTCCGTATATTTCACGAGGGACTGCTCGTCACTGCAGATGTGACAACCACGGGTGGCTAGGCTGTACGGAAGGGACTTCTTGGTATGTAATGTGTGGCAGCTGTCAGAGTGGAGGTATTGCTGGTGGTTAGTAGTTCTGATATGGATGGAGATACTGATGTAACCATCTCTGAGGTGGAGGTCAACATCTAGGAAGATGGCTTGTTGGGTTGAGTAGGACCAGTTGCAGCAAATGGGGGAGAAGTTGTTGAGGTTCTGGAGGAATGTGGATAGGGTATCCTCACACTCAATCCAAATTGCAAAGATGTCATCAATGAATCTGAACTAAGCGAGGGGTTTAGGATTCTGGGTGTTTAGGAAGGATTCCTCTAGATTTGTTTGTAGGTAATGCCTTCAAAGGAGAAGTAATTGTGGCTGAGGATACAGTTGGTCATGGTGACTAGGAAGGAGGTTGTTTGTTTGGAATCCATTGGACGTTGGGGAAGTTAATGTTCAACACGTTACGGCCATTGGCATTAGGGATGTTAGTGTAAATGGAGGTGGCATCAGTAGTGACAAGCAGGGTACCGTGTGGTAAAGTCACAGCAAATGTGGAGAGACGGTGGAGGAAATGGTTGGTATCTTTTATATAGGAGGGTAGGTTCTAGGTAATATGCTGAAGGTGTTGGTCTACAAGAGAAGACTGTGGCAAGGTTTGTAGGTGGATGCATCTGACAGCTGGCGGAGTCCTCCTGCCGCATAATTCTTGCTGCTCAAAATGACACTGGTGGTGCCTTTATTCACAGGTAGGATCCTAAGGTTAGGATCAGTTTTCAGATGGGGGACTGCGGTTCTTACTGCAGATGTAAGGTTAGTTTGCATGTTGAGGGATTTGGGGAATGATGGTAAGGCAAAGTTTGAGGTTAAGAAATTCTGGAAAGTTAACAGAAGGTGCTTTAGGGGCGGGGATCACGGTTGAATGGAGTGTTCAACATTGGTCTTTGATTGAGTCTGATTGGTAGGGTTGGTGGCGAAAAGTGTTTCGACTGTAGGTACTGGGAGAAGGAGAGAAGATCTCTAACAAGTTCTGCATGGTTAAATTTATGAGTGGGGCAAAAGGTGAGGCCTATGGAAAGGACTGATATTTCTGTGTGGCTAAGGCTTCTGGAGGAATAGTTCATGACTGTGGTTTGGGTCTGTTTAGGTTCTGGCTTCTGTGTGGTGGAAGGAGGGAGTTTAGGAGGGTTGGATAAATGTAGTAGGTCTGCGAGACAGGATTTGTCAGCTATGAGGGGACATGGAGGTGGTTTGGAGGTTGTTGTAGAGGAGTGTACAGTGGTACACCAAGGTGAGAGCTGAAAGTGAGCAGGGTGGAGAGCTTTTTCAGGTGGTGTTGTGCATGTCGCTCTAGTTTCTGGAGACCAAGGGCTTCAGTGTGTGTTATGGGTTAAAGGAATTGGTGATCGCATAGCAGGAGAATTTTGCGGATGGAGAGATGGTACTGCAAGGAGGTTTGGGCTTGTTTGATAGGGCTTTGCAGGACTATGTTGGTGAGACCTAAGGATTGGTGGAATCTGAACAGGTGTGTGAAAGGAGGTGTGGCAGCCTGAGTAGGGTAATTAACGGTAAGGCCATTTGGGAGGATACCATGAGCCAAGCAACAATGTAGGGACAGTATGTGGGACTGGGTTCTGGCTAGGGATAAGGAAGCTTTTCTGTATTGACACAGATGGAAGGAGCAAGGATCCATGGTGGTGGGAAAAATGCGAAACATTACATAAATAATGTAAGATTACATCCAAAAAAAATTCGCAAAAATACACCCCAATATGAGTGAAAAATCACGAGAAGTATGAAATGGGACGGATCAGGAGAGTTACATTCTAAGCCAGGGTTTCGACCTGTCATTATGCCCTGAAATTGGAAAAGTCCTGCCCACTGTCCTCCTCCCCCCCCCCCCCCACCCCTCCCAAAAAGCGGTATTCCACCGTCCACCAAACCTACACAATATACTTGTCCATCCCAATACAACCCCTGCTCCAAACCCCTTACCTCATGGCTCATACTCCTGTAATACACCTAGATGTGTGACGTTTGCCTGCTTTGTTTCTTCATTGATAGTCCTCGGTGTCGACGTACTGCATTGTTATACTGATTGAAAAAGTGGGGCGGGATGGAAGTTCAACAATGACTACTGTAAATGATGTAGTCGACAGTTGCGTAGTTGCGTTTTACAGTTCTTTACTTTCACTGTTCACAACCCTCTGCCCAAATATTACACAGTTATATGGCCAGTTCACTATTGGTAAATTTAGATAAGCCTCTTTAATAGGCTGCAGGAAATCATCAGCATACTGCTACAATGGTTTGCTGTTGATCATTTATGAGCAGTAAAAACCTAACCACACAGTTCTTGCAGAATAATAAGGTATGTGTGACACTATTTCTCAAATAAATTGAATGAACACTGTCATTTTTTCATTGAACACATGGCCTATTTGTGTTATACTAATTCCACGACACTGATGTTACTCTAACTGATACAGACTTCCCGTCTGAAAATTGGCCATGAACTGATAGTCTTGGGACCAAAAATCCATCCATTATAAATCCTCACAATAAGAGGCAAATTACAGTTAAAACATAACTAATTCAATTACCTGAACACATAAAAAAATCCTTCTTTTTAACAGTTCCTTCTATCATAAAGGTTAGGCTGAATTATTAGTTTGATTGATGAAATTAAGAGATATAGTTACCCAAACACTGCTTTTGACAAACCTGGTAATTATTTTGGAATTAAGGGCTGGCTTTGCTAATGTTTTCGGATGGAGCCAAATAAATACTTTAAGAATCCTAGTAGTTCTTCTTCCAAATGTTTATAATTAGTACACAATTTACATTTGTTTACAAATCAACAATAGAATTTAAGTCACAAAACAATTACCAATTTCACCTTGTAACAAAAGTTTTAGCTAGGAATGGTCAAAATGAATTAGGAAATTAATTACATACACAAAACTCAGCACACAATTACATCTGGTGGTATATTCCTTAAGACTGAGTGCCAACTTTTCTCTTTTATGGAAATGCAAATTATAGAATAGAATAGAATAGAATCTTTATTTGCCTTTCAACATGTTTTCCATACAATTGGCATCGACAGTGTGTTCAATACTTTTTTTTTTTAAATTACAATAATTATTATTGTACAAATCGCACCTGTGCAGGGCAAGCAGATACCATGCTAAAGTAATATTGATAATACCACAATTATTCATTCGCAATAGTAATAATAATAATAATAATAATAATAATAGTAATAATAATAATAATAATAATAATCATAATACATCATAACAGTTAAATATACAATAGTATCAAGATATATTTATGGTACATCTTACGTATCCATGTAAAAAGTCTTTGCAGGTACATTACTGTCACAAACATATATGTATAATTCACATGGCAGTTTTTTGTTTCATGTAGCATCTCTCTTTTATGTCACTGTTCGGAAACTCATGAAGTGAGTAATATGGCGTACATTTGAGCCACACTTCTATTGTCTGCTTAAAGTTATTCATTGGTAGTTTGTTTACAGCTTTTGGGAGTTTGTCATAAAAATTTAAGCTAAGATGTTTATGGCTCTTTTGTGTCAATGTCAGCCTTCTGTATGGTAGGTCTATGTTACTATTATTTTGAGTATTATGAACATGCACTTCTGATCTTAAGTTAAAGTTCTTTGCAATCTCTTTAGCATATATTAAACAATTATAAATGTATATACTAGGTAGTGTCATTATCTTTAGCTCTTGAAAATGGTTTTTGCAACTTTGTCTTGGTGCTAGTCCTAAAATGCACCTGACTGCTTTCTTCTGCCACTTGAAGATGGTACTTGAACCCACTGAGTTATCCCAAAGAAGTACCCTGTATTGCAGTTGTGAATGGAAAAAAGCAAAATATGTGGAGATTAGCAGATTTTTACTGATAACGTATCTCAGCTTGTGTAATAGAAAGAGAGTTCGAGCAAGTTTGCCACATAGATAATTTGTGTGTCTGTCCCATGTAAGTTTTTGATCTATGTGTAAACCTAGTAACTTGACATTTTTTTGTATTCTGTTCAATTGGTTTCAGGGTGAAGTGAATTTCTTCAGTTTTCAATTTGTTTATTGATAAAAGATTGACTCTGCACCAGTCACTGCTCATTTCAGTTACTACTTTGTTGTATTCCATGACATCTTGCAGATTTTCTCCATCTGTTATTAGTTTCATATCATCAGCATACAGTACAGTGTTGCATGGCATATAATTTGAGAAGTCATTGATGTAAACAATGAACAGGAAAGGGCCAAGCACTGAGCCTTGTGGAATTCTTCTCTTTACTTTCATGGGTGTTGACATTTGATAGTTTGTTTTTACTAATTCTACCCTATTGCTTAAGTATGATTGAAAAAATTGTAATGTTTTATCTACAATACCATAATGTTCTAGTTTTTTAATCATTATTTCATGTGTAACTGAGTCGAAGGCTTTTGTTAAATCTAACAGTGTAGCACAAGTGAGTTTCTTATTTTCATGTCCTTCATATATATTACTAAGGAGGCATTCAACTGCTTTGGTTGTCGATAGTTCTGATCGAAAGCCAAACTGGTTCTTACTCAATAATTTATTACTTTCAAAATAATTGTAAACTTGGATATGTATGCAGTTTTCTATTGCTTTTGATATAATGGGAACTATTGATGTAGGTCTATAATTATTTGGCATTTTTCTGTCACCTTTCTTATAGACTGGCAGTGTAACTGTCATTTTCAGACATTCAGGGAATATTCCTTCTTCTAGTATGCGATTCGTCAGATATGTTAGTGGCATTAAGATTGCAGTGGCTATGTGTTTAACAATACTGTTACTAAGTCCGTAATAGTCCTCTGTTTTTGAGTTTTTAAGTTTCTTTATAGATTTGATAATGTGGCCGGAGGTGACTTTTGACCAAGAGAATTTCTTGGTTGCTGGCGCTTGTTGTTTAAGAAGGGTTACAGCAGCTGAAATATTATCAGAATTGTTTTTACCAAAAGAAGAAGAAGAAGAAGAATGAGAGCTGGCACAATTCATAAAATACTCGTTAAGGATGTTGCAATCTATAGGCACTGTGGCTTCCTGTTTACTCATATTGATTTCACTGTTTATTATATTCCAAGCAGCTTGACAGGCATTTTTTGAGCCTGCAATATATTCATCATTTACTTTACATTTAGCTGGTTTTATTTCATATTTGTACAACTTCTTAAGAGTCACATAGTGTTTCCTGGCTTCCTCATTTTTATCACTATTATTTTTTAGTATAAGTAGCAGTGTCCTCATTTGCTTGAGCTCTGGAGTGTACCACTTGTTAGAGTGCTGAGGTTTTTTTCTGTTGTTAGGGGCGCATCTTTCTGTGATAAGTGGACAGTGGCTATCTACTGCATTTTCAATGATATATAAAAACATAGAGAAACATTCATCAAGACTTTTTTATATTGTGTAGTGTATTTGGCCAATCTACCACCTACAGTTCATGTTTCGATTGTACAATATTACTCTCTGTTAGTATTCTGAAAGTGACTAACTGTTTAGTTCTCTCCGGGTTCATACTGCCTTTTCTGACCCATATCCCATCATGATCAGATAACTCTAACTTAATCACATCATGCTTTAGTTGATCCTGATTTACATTACTAATTACACTGTCAAGGCATGCATCTAGTCTAGTAGGTTTATCATCTATACAGTAGCAGTTTAGTGCCTTTAGGCTGTTAACCATGTCATTTACATTTTTTCTACTTTCCCTTATATCTATATTGAAGTCACCTGCAATAAAAATTTTGTGATTTTTGTGTTTAGTGAATAATTTGATTAGTGAATTTAGTTTATCTATAAGAACTTACTCATCAGAGGCTGGTGTACGGTACACGGAAGCAATGATAATTTTTTGGGTATGCAGTACTATGGCTGCTACTTCAAATACACCTTCAATGCAATGTTTGTGTAGGTCTATCACTGAACGCTGCAGATTTAAGTTTTCTTTGATGAAGATTGCAACTCCACCACGTGCAATATTTGTTCTACAATATTTTGTGGCTAATATGTAGCCATAAGGTACACACAAATCTATTTCTGAATCATGCAACCAATGCTCATTAATACACAGTGTGTACACTTAATTTTGTCTGCCAAGTACTGTAACTCATTAACCTTATGTCTTAGGGATTGTACATTAACATGAAATAACATTAAATCGTTTTTGTTACTGGGAGAAATACTTGTTGCTTTTTCTGTTGCAATATCTTTATTGTCCCTTGCAGGCTGTTGTGACCAAATCCAACTTGTGTTAGATTTGGTCACTACTGGGAGTTTCCCTGTACCATATCTTTGAACTGAAGCCTATAAATAGTTTTATTAGCAGAGCTTAATTTTTCTCTTACAATCCCAAGTATTTTTTTGCTTATAAGTGACTTTCCTAAGCCATTTAGATGCTGACCATGGCTTGTTATGTTATGTTAAAGGAAATTAGGCAGAAATGAAAATAAAATGAATTTAAGCAGGCAGATGGCAAAACAAGAGAGGAAGTGAAGAGATCGCAGCTTGTTTCGTCACAGATGCAAGATCTGTCCAATATATCTTCCCACCACCGCCACCAACTCCAGTCCGGTCACAAACATCACCTATCCCATCAAAGGCAGGGCTATCTGAGAACCCACTAATGTGATCTCCAATCAAAGCTGAAGCCACTATGCCAGCCACGTGGGCATGACAACCAACAATCCGTCTGTCCGCATGAATGGCCACTGACAAACTATAGCCACGAAACAAGTGGACCATCCTGTTGCTGAGCACGCTGCCAAACTTGACATCCTTCATTTCAATGACTGCTTCACAGCCTGTGCCATGTGAATCCTTCCCACAAAGACCAGCTTTTCTGAGCTGCACAGGTGGGAAATTTCCCTGCAATATATTCCCTCTTCCTGTAACCCTCTTGGCCACAACCTGTGTTAGTCATTGTCCTCTCCCATCCAGCCACTTCTCCATTCCCATTCCAGTACTACACAGCCCAGATTCCTACACCGCACCCTATCTTTTTACTTCTCTCCTTTTCCACTACTCCTCCCCCCCCCCCCCCCCCCCATACCTCCCCACTGCCCACCGTCTAACCTCCCTACTGTACATAGCTGCCCTATCCTCTTTCCATCTCGTCCCTGCGTGCTCCCCAACACCACCCCTAACCTATCATCTCTCCCACTCCCTACCACAGCCTCCTCCTTACCCTCACCCACTCATCACACCCATCATGCACTTGTGCTGCTGCTCTCAGTGTGACCTCAGTTGTCTGATAATGCAGACGTGTGTGTGAGTTGCATTTGTGTGAGTGTGTATGTGTGTGTAGGCCATCTAACACTGACAAAGGCCTTGCTGGCCAAAAACTATATTTGTGACAGTCTTTTTGTTGTGCCTATATGTGACTCAGCATCTCTACTATATGATGAGTGGCAACTTTCCTTTTCACATTATTGTTACATTCCATACTGGATTTTCCATTGTTTGATTTTTGCCTGAGGCCTTTTCTTCAATCCTAGCCCAAGTGCTGTTTTTCTTTGTCACTATTTTCTAATCACTATAGTCTTTCTCTTCTTTCTGTGGTTATGTTGTCACCTTACAAATGACTGCATGCTCTGCTTACAAGCCACACTGTATCAACCGTATCAGCCAATCACAGCAGAAGGCTACAAGAAAATGCTGATTGCTGGGGCAGCATCTTACATCCCACATCACTGCCACTGATATCATTAATCCATACCTTCTAATTGGTCACTCTCCCACCTTTTTGGCGCCACACAATCTTGTATCTCATCCTTACAACCCCCCCCCCCCCCCCCACACACACACACACACTTTCTCCATTCTATCCCAGTTCACACTCACTAATTCCATCTCATCCAGTCACATTGCCATCCCCCTTCTTCATACTTTTCCACTCTCAGAGCTGCTACCCACACTATAATAGGTATTTATATATTATTTATATCTTTTCTTTGATCTCATTGTTACTTCTCGCCAATTTTAGTGAGTTGTCAACTTTTTTATCGTCAACTCCCTCAGATTTCAAGTAGTTTCCCCCTTTTACCTACATTTCATCCTTCTTGTAATTTTTCACACGTATTTGGGTGTACTTTTGTGAAATTTTTGGGATGTAATCCTACATTATTTATGTAATTTTTCGCATTTTTTCCACCACCATGCATCCTTGCTCCTTCCATCTGCATCAGTACAGAAAAGATTCCTATCTCTAGCCAGAACGCAGACCCACATACTGTTTCTGCATTGTTCGTGGCTCAGGGAATCTCCCAAGTGGCCTTACCATCAAATTATCTATCTCCAGCTGTCAACCCTCGTTCCACAATGACCTCCTCCTGTTCAGATTCCACAAATCCTTAGCCCTCAACAACATAGTCTGGCAAAACCATATCAACCAACCCCAAACCACCTTGCAGTACCATCACTCCATCTGTAAAATTCTCCTGCTATGCAATCACCAATTCCTGGAACCCATAACACACATTGAAGCTCTTGCTCTCCAGGAACTAGAGCAACATGCACAATACCACCTCAAAAAGCTCTCCAACCTGCTCACTTCCTACTCCCACCTTGGAGTACCACTGTCCCCTCCCCTCTACAACAACCACCAAACCACCTCCATGTCCCCTCATAGCTGACAAACCCTGTCTCACAGACCTACTACATTTATCCAAACCTCCTAAACATCCTCCTTCCACCACACAGAATCCAGAACCTAAACAGACCCAAAACACAGTCATGAATTCCTCTAGAAGCCTTAGCCACAAATAAATTTTAGTCGTTTGCAAATTCCTCACCTTTTGCCCCACTCCCAAATTCAAATTCAACCACGCAGGACTTGTTAAAGACCTTCTCTCCTTCCCCCGGTCCCTACAGTTAAAACACATTTTTTGCCACCAACCCTACCAATTAGACTCAACCAAAGACCAATGTTGAACACTCCATCCAACTGTGATCCTCCTCCCCCTGCCCCCCCCCCCCCCCCACCACCAAGCACCCCCTGTTAACTTTCCAGAATTTCTTAACCTCAAACTTTGCCACACCATCATTCTCCAAATCCCTCAACATGCAAACTACGCTTACACCTGCAGAAAGAACCTTATAATCCTACCTGTGATAAATGCGCCACCAGTGTCATTTTGAACTGCAAGAATTATGTGGCAGGAGGACTCTGCCAGCTGTCAGATGCATCCACCTACAAACCTTGCCACAATGACCCCATTCCAGAAATCCAGTAGGATCTCCAGTCACTCCTCAAATCCTCAGGCCCATCCCATAACCTCTCCCTGGAGTCCATCTCTCTCCTCACCCCTACCACTCGCTGCACTCCTACCTTCTACATTTCTACATGCTTCCTAAAGTCCATAAACCCAACCACCCAGGATGCTGCACCGTGGCCAATTTCTGTGCATCCACTGAGAGAATCTCTGCTCTCGTAGACCAACACCTTCAACCTACTACCTAGGACCTACTCTCCTATATAAAAGATACCAACCATTTCCTCCACCGACTCTCCACAGTTCCTGTCCCTTTACCACATGGTGCCCTGCTCGTCATTACTGATGCCACCTCCCTTTGCAAAAACGTCCCTAATGCCCATGGCCTTACCGCTATTGAACACTAACTTCCCCAATGCCCAATGGATTCCAAACCACCAACCTCCTTCCTAGTCGTCATGACCAACTTTATCCTCAGTCACAATTACTTCTCCTTTGAAGGTATTACCTACAAATAAATTCAGGGTACAGCTATGGGCACCTGCATGGCACCATCCCATGATAATCAATTCAAGGGTCATCTAGAGGAATCCTTCCTAAACACCCAGAATCCTAAACCCCTCATTTAGTTCAGATTCACTGATGACATCTTTGTAATCTGGATCGAGTGTGAGGATACCCTATCCACATTCCTCCAGCTGAAGCCTTCACAAACCATTACAATCCCCCCATGCCTTATCTTTCCAGTCTCCCACCACCTCCTTAAGTCCCACTTTCCACCCACAGTGGACCATTCCCCTCGTAACGCAGTACCACACAAGAGTGGAGCAACTGAATTACATTCTCCACCAGGATTTCAACTACCTCTCGTCATGCACTGAAATGGGAAATGTCTGGCCCACTATTCTTTCCACTCCTCTCACAGTGGTATTCCGCCATCCACCAAACCTACACAATATACTCGTCCATCCCTACACAACCCCTGCTCCCCACCCCTTACCTCATGGCTCATGTAACAGACCTAGATGCAAGGCCTGTTCTATACATCCTCCCCCACCACAACTCCAGTCCAGTCACAAACACAACCTATCCCATCAAAGGCAGGGCTTCCTGTGAAACCAGTCATGTGATCTACAAGCTAAACTGCTGCCACTGTGCTGAATTCTATGTGTTAATGACAATCACGAATGGCCACTGACAAACTGTGGCCAAGAAGCAAGTGGACCACCCTGTTGCTGAGCACGCTGGCAAACATGACATCCTTCATTTCAATGACTGTTTCACAGCCTGTGCCATGTGGATCCTTCCCACCAATGCTAGCTTTTCTGAATTGCATAGGTGGGAACTTTCCCTACAATATATACTACTTTCTCATAACCCTCCTGCCCTCAACCTTCATCAGTCATTGTCCTCTCTCATCCAGCCCCTTCTCTGTTTCCATTCCAGCGCTACACAGCCCTGATTCCTCCATCGCACCCAATCATTTTACTTCTCTCCTTTTCTGCTATCCCCCCTCCTCCCCATCTCTCTGCTGTCCTTCATCTAACCTCCCAATTGCACATAGCTGCCCTACCCTCTTCCACCTCGTCCCTGCATTCTCCCAAACAGCACATCACTGACCACCACCCCTACCCTACTTTAACTCCCCTTTCCTGCCCCAGCTTCCTCCTTGCCCCCACCCAGCTGCTACTCCTATCATGCACTGGTGCAGCTGCTTGCAATGTGGCCTCAGTTGCATGAGACTGCAGTCATGTGTGTGTGACTTGTGTTCACATGAGTTTGTATGTTTGTGTTTGTCGTCTAATTTTGATGAAGGCCTTACTGGCCGAAAGCTATATTTGTGACAGTCTTTTTGTTGTGCCTATGTGCGACTCAGCATCTCCGCTACATATGGTGAGTAGCAACTTTCTGTTTTACAATACTGTTACATTCCACCCTGGATTTTCCATTGTTTGATATTTTCTGTGTGTCATACCACTCTTTCTATGCCAAGAAATGCAACAGAGGTAAACAATGTGATTGGCAATTTTACAACTTGCATTACAGCACCAACATTATAGCCATTTTCTCAACTCCAGAGAGGTGTACACCACAGATTTACTCAACAAAAATTACCCATAGTGAGTTTTGGTACCACTTTTAGCGTAATTCCATTACAGCACTTCTGACCCTAATAATTAAATATCTATATGATCTTAAGTGGTCTCTCTTACATATATAAAAGAAAGTATACTAATTTTGAAAATATCAGTTTAGAATTGAGATATTTTGTTTTTTAGATTATTCTTTAGTGTTTTTTTCCCTTTGTTGTTATTTGTAACAGGGAACATTTTCGCTGCAGGTCAGCTGAATTCTCTTGTTGGACTATTAAATGTTAACCCATTCATCTATACTATTCTGAACTAAGATTTGCCCCAAAGTTATGATTATTTCTAACATTAACACCATCTGATCAAAAGCATCCAGGTACCCTTACATAATGCGCAATCATCCACCAGATGTCATGAGAATTGGACCTGCCATTATGAAAGGAGGTGGAGTGTAGTGTTGCCAGCAGAGAAGTAGGAACAGCAGAATGGGTCAGTCAGGAGAGTGACATGACTTCTGATTAGAATAGTCATTGTAAGTCACCTGACAAACAAATCCATCTGGGACATTTCAATCCTCTAAAGGTGCCTAAGTTGACTGTTGGTGATATAACTTTGCAGTGTAATAGTGAAGAAACAGTCACACCTAAATCAAGACAGGAAGACTTCATTTACAGATGGACAGGGACTGTCAAGCATTGTGATGTAGCTTGTATAAAACTGCTTGTAATTAGTGAAAGCAATCACTTCTGAGTTCCAAAGACCTGCCAGAAATCCAGTTAGTACAATGACTGTGTATACGGAGTAAAAATCGTGGGATACAATGATCAGGCAACCATATAAGGCAAGATTTGTGCTGTCAATGTTAATCAACATTTGAGGTGGTGTAAAGAGTGATACCACTGATGACTGGAAATGAGTGATTTGGAGTGGTAACTCATGCTATACCAGAATGAGATTTTCACTCTGCAGCGGAGTGTGCGCTGATATGAAACTTCCTGGCAGATTAAAACTGTGTGCCCGACCGAGACTCGAACTCGGGACCTTTGCCTTTCACGGGCAAGTGCTCTACCAACTGAGCTACCGAAGCACGACTCACGGCCGGTACTCACAGCCTTACTTCTGCCAGTACCTCGTCTCCTACCTTCCAAACTTTACAGAAGCTCTCCTGCGAACCTTGCAGAACTAGCACTCCTGAAAGAAAGGATATTGCGGAGACATGGCTTAGCCACAGCCTGGGGGATGTTTCCAGAATGAGATTTTCACTCTGCAGTGCTCTACCCCTTGCCCGCGAAAGGCAAAGGTCCCGAGTTCGAGTCTCGGTCGGGCACACAGTTTTAATCTGCCAGGAAGTTTCAACTCATGCTATACTTTGTGGCAATTCTGCTGGAAGGGTATGGGTTTTCTGAATGCTCAGAGAACATTGCCTGCCATCATGGGTAATGTCAACAGTAAAGTACAGAGATGATGGTGGTACAGTATGGGGTTGATTTCATGGTTAAGGTGTGTTACCTTTCCTGCACTTAAGCAAATATTAAATGTGGAAGCATTTAAATACATTTTATAGCTGTGTGCTGCATACAGCACAAGTACAGCTCGTAGATGATAATTGTTCATGTAACTGCATAAAAACATATCCTGTCATAAAGCATCATCTGTGGGGGCACAATAACATTCCTGAAAAGGGCCCAATTTGAGCCCATGGAACATCTCTGGGAATGAGACAGAACATCAACTTTGCTCCAGATCCTGTAGTGATTTTGAGAATTTCTGCGTAAATTCTAGAACCACTAGGCCTTCCACCATCTCAAAGACATGACATTTTAGATGTGAATGGGAAAAAGAAACCCTATCTACTGCGCATCACCTGTCTGTCTGTCCAGGTATGAAGTTTGTCAAGAGAAGACTGTAGACATGGTGGTCGAACGGCACCAACAAGTACTTGTCGGTAGATCCATGGAAGTCACACTGAAAGCACACAGAAGAACCAAGGAACTTCTGTGTTATTCCGTGCTCTTTTGTAATGGTGACTGTTGTTAGTGACAAAAGAACAGTTGAGTTGACAACTTGGACTTGTTAGAGGCAAGACATGTTTCTGATTTCTGTGTAATAGAGATGTGATTGTTAAACCAACTCCATTGTAAATGTAACTTAATGGTGTCTAATGGGAGATGACACAGGCGACTTACAAGAAGTCAAATATTTATGTGAGAAATGACAATTTTTTCTTTATGGAAACTGAAATATATCGAGAGTGAATTAAAAGTATTTCTTCGAGTACCTACTTATTTCATGAGTAGAGAGAGAGAGAGTCTTATATATTCCTTTAACTAGCATCATTCTTTGGAGAAGAAGTTTTTAGAGATTCCGGTAGCTGTCTAACCAGAGAAGGAAATCAGCTGCACATTCACAAGTAAGTTGACTCGTGTAAAAGACGGGGAAGGTTGCATGCATACTTCACCACTTTAAGGCATCCAAACCATTAGAATGTGGCAACCGGTGTGAAAGAACCGAAGGAAAAAAGGAATTTTGAGACGAAAACAAGAGAAAAAGCTATCAACTGTTGCCATAGAAATTGAGCATAACAAGACAAGAGAACCATTAAGAGAAACTGGAGTATGCCAGAGTATACACAGAGAGAATTTGTGAATGCAAATAAGGAAGAAGACGTGAGAAAGTCACAACTTGAAAAACTGCAGAGAAGATCTCGACATATTAGACTAAGAAGAGATATGCCTAGAACAATATGACTAAGAAAATTTGGTGTAGGGAGTATACAGCTCTTATATGCATTGCTAGGACGCAGATGTGGAAACCAGCCTACATCCGACGTCGCCAGCACCAGCTGCTGTTCACCAGTGCTGACCTGCCACTACATCCGCTCATCTACTCTCCGAGAAGTCTACACTGGGTGAGTGCAAAACAAAACTTTAGTACCTTAGCAATGAGTGATACAAACTAATTAAGTGCTCACAAGATCTAAAGCTGGTAAATTCATGGATAACATTCAGCAAGTCGGAGAAACTTCAGAACCAGCCATGGCTATGAAAATTACCAAAGAAGGTACTGACTGGTCTGAGTTAGTAAATGTAATTAAAGCTCAGAGTATAAAAAATCGGCTTAATGAATTCTCAAGTAGAAGATCAAAGTCTTAAATTAGACTCAATAAATACTCCATTAAATGATAAATTAGATGATCAGAGTACAACTTTAAATGCTCAGAGTGAAGTTCTAAATAACCAAAGTGAAACTTCCTGGCAGATTATAACTGTGTGCCGGACCGAGCCTCAAACTCAGGACCTTTGCCTTTCACGGGCAAGTGCTCTGCCAACTGAGCTACCCAAGCACAACTCACACCCCGTCCTCACAGCTTTACTTCTGCCAGTACCTCATCTCCTACCTTCCAAACTTTACAGCAGCTCTCCTGCGAACCTTGCAGAACTAGCACTCCTGAAAGAAAGGATACTGCGAAGACATGGCTTAGCCACAGCCTGGGGGATGTTTCCAGAATGAGATTTTCACTCTGCGGCAGAGTGTGCGCTGATATGAAACTTCCTGGCAGATTAAAACCGTGTGACTCGAACTCGGGACCTTTGCCTTTCGCGGGCAAGTGCTCTACCATCTGAGCTACCGAAGCAGGACTCACACCCAGTCCTCACAGCTTTACTTCTGTCAGTATCTCGTCTCCTACCTTCCAAACTTTACAGAAGCTCTCCTGCTATATTGAGGAGGTTGAAATATATTTGATGAACTGATAATGCTTGTTACAGCCAACAATGTTTACTACACTGACCAGAATAAGGACGAAATCATACAATAAAGTGGTGACTGGATGAAGGGTATTGCACTGTGCTCACTGCAACTTTGTGATCTAAGCATGAGCACACTTCATCAAGAGTGCCCCCACTTGACCATATGCACCAAACCAAATGCTATATTTATTAGACAAAGCGGTCTTCCAGCAGAGTTGTACGAAGTTTAATCAACCCCTCCCTCTCCTTCCCCTCCACCCCCCCCCCCTCTCTCTCTCCCTCTCTCTCTCTCTCTCTCTCTCTCTCTCTCTCACACACACACACACACACACACACACACACACACACACACAGCTGTGTGAAGAGCATGCACCTCAGTCACATGCCTGCTGTTCTCTAGGTAACTGTGAGTTGTATGTCACTTAAAAATATCAAAAAAATATGTAGTCTAGCCTTTTACAAAGCACTTAAATATAGGTGCACAGATTGCTATGGGGATCAAGATCATGGTTTCTGTTCACTAACAGTTAGCTTTCAACCAACAAGGCCTGTGTTAAAAAGTCTGAGGCGGCATATCACGGATTGTGCGAACCCTCCTGCTGGAGGTTCATGTCCTCCCTCGGGCTTGGGTGTGTGTGGTGTTCTTAGCATAAGGTAGTTTAAGTAGCGTGTAAGTCTAGGGACCAATGACCGTAGCAGTTGTTCGGTCCCTTAGGAAAATTCACACACATTTGAACATTTGTGTGTGTGTGTGTGTGTGTGTGTGTGTGTGTGTGTGTGTGTGTGTGTGTGGTCACGCTGTCTATTTTTGACAAGGGCCTTGTTGGCCTGTGCGCACTATCTATTTTTGACAATGGCCTTATTGGCCAATAGCTAACTTTCCGACAGTCTTTTTGTTGTGCCTTTCCGTTTCTCAGCATCTCCGCTATATGATCAGTAGCAACTATCATTTTCATTATCTTGTTACATTCCAACCTGGATTTTCCACTGTTTGATATCATGCAGAAGTGTTTGCGAAAGTTTTGGAAAATGAAAACATCTCAAGGGCTAAATTTTGTGTTGCTTCATTAGACTTTTAAGTTACTTAATCCTGCATTCAAAAATTCACACTAAAATGGCATTATGCAGATTGTTACACAGCAGGCACTATGGCAACCATGAGTCAAGAGACAGAGGTGGCAAACTGAGCTCTTCAATTGTAGCAAATGACTGTTAAGAAGCACTGCCATTGGTTGAATGTACCATTTGGGAAATAATCACACAGCTAATGAAGGGCAGCAAGTATATTTAAGGATTACTGCAAGTTGATTTTCCTAAGCAAGTTTCTGTTTTAAGGCTGGGTAAAGATGAGTGCCTGAAAAGATAGTAACCAGAGCTAGCCACAACTGATTTCACAGCTACCACAATAGGAAAAAATGAATGAGTAAAGATACAAAACAGCAGTAGCACCAAATGAAAGGGTAAATGAGGCAAATATGCAGATATAAAGACCCACACAGCAGGTGGAATAGCTTACTAATTAAAAACACTCAAAGATGTATTCTTACCTTTGTAATTAGAAAAACAACAATTTATAAATGCTTTAAGTGATTAAGACAAAGAAAGTGTCTCATGACAGAAATTGATCTGTTGAATCAATTATAAGCAACTAACTATCAAAACAAGAGCCCCTGCTGAAAACTAAGAGCCGGCCGAAGTGGCCGTGCGGTTAAAGGCGCTGCAGTCTGGAACCGCAAGACCGCTACGGTCGCTGGTTCGAATCCTGCCTCGGGCATGGATGTTTGTGTTGTCCTTAGGTTAGTTAGGTTTAACTAGTTCTAAGTCCTAGGGGACTAATGACCTCAGCAGTTGAGTCCCATAGTGCTCAGAGCCATTTGAACCATTTTTTTTTAAAACTAAGAACGCAACATAAAAGCTGATCAAATTATTATATGATACATGTGGCAACAACTGTATTTATTGTAGTTGCTGTACATTAAAATCACATGTTTGAATAGATGAGAGTTGGTAACCAATGTTTCACCAGCAGTCTCCATAATAACAATATTTTAAGGTGGTAGAGGAACCATTACTTGAGTGTGAGTTACTACATGAAATTAGTTACAGACATTATTTAGCAGTAACAAATATAAAAGTGTTTCTGTAATTTTTGGAGATGATAGATTGAAAGTTATAAATGGGATGATGCCATATAGTTATAGTCTTGGATGTTTGATGAGAGAGGACCTGAGTGTATTCAGTGGAACTTTGGTAATGATCTAGCAGTTTCTTTCTGAAAATGACTGAAAATTATAGGACAATATCAAGTTTGGGACCTATAAATATTTTTCATAGTAAGTTTGGAAGATCCTAAATCAGAACTGCTAAGTGTTGTTCTACACTCGCAAATTTGTATGAAGTGTCATATGTATTCAAACAAACTTCTTCTGAACAGGCCTTGAAGGCCCAACCATAGCGACTGATACCTGTGACGTCCTCAGCCTGCAGGTATTACGGGATGTGGATATGGAGGGGAACGTGGTCAGCACACTGCTCTCCTGGCCATTGTTAGTTTTTGTGACTGAAGCTGCTACTTCTCAAGTAGCTCTCAATTGGCCTCTCAAAGGCCGAGTACACACACCTTGCCAACAGCACCTAGCATACCCTTATTGTCACTTGCCAATCTGTGCAGCATTTAATTTTCGTGATGTCAGACTCGTAATTATTTTGTGGTGCACCACAAGTGGTCAGAACTTTGATATGTTCTGCAGTGCTAAAAGATAATTGTCAATATGCTGCCAAATCGAACACAGCAGAACAAAAAATATCATTTCATTAATTTTAATTGCACTATGTTGAGGGCAGTTATTTCCTGTCATGCATATCATATATGGACTTAACTTTAGCGGTAACTGAACAGTATGTTGGGCAATGCCAATGGCTGTGTGAGCAACCTTTAGACATTAGCCAAACTGTCAATAATTAAAGGTCAGTCATACACCTTTAATTTTAATTCTTGTCTTTAAGGAGGAGGTACAATCACAAGATTTAAAAGTGGAGTTTGAATACCACAATCAACAATAACTCAATGATAGCACAAGATGAATAATTAAACTTTTACTTATGTTTTAAGTATCTGAATGTACTTTCTTTAAAGATTATTATTGTGTTATGTTACACTTATGTATGAGAGAAGGGTAACTACTTTATCACTCAGCACCTAATATTATTTCTGGTTAGCTTGGTAAAATATAGGTTCCAAGAATCTGTTTGGGGATGACTTGTTTATCAGCCATCTAACTTTGCATCAGTTGGGCACATTTTATAAAGGAAAGTTATTTTTTTAAATCATCTTCAGTACATTTTAATTTGTAGTCTTGCCAATATCAGGAAATTTATGAAAAAAACACAAACACTCACAGTCAGAAATGTCACTGTATCAACTGTTTCACCAGGTCTTGGCCCACTTTTCATGGTCACCTGCTTTGTTGGTCATCTTGAATACCCATATCCACATACAAAACAGTTAATCACTCATTCCCTCAGTCCCCATAAACCCAAGAGTATGTATGGTGTATTTCTCTTAGTAATTTAAAAAGTGAGATACTTTCTTAGATTTTGGGCAAAGCAACAATCTTCAAATGCCACAGCATGGCACACTGCAGTGTTGTGAGAACAAATATAGAGAACTTACTTTGCATTTGAAGTGTTATAATATCAAACTAATATTTTCACTTATAGTGATCAGTTATTCTTAACAAAACCTGTAATTTGTAGACTGGAAACTGTAAAGTAAATCTGTTAATTGCATTAGTCATTGAAAATCTCAGCAGTGCCTCACCTGACTGCAAACTTTTGTTTCCCTGGAGTGAGAAAACCACCAGTCAATGAAACAGGGCAGAAAGTGCCCCAGTGCGATAACTTCCATCTAAAATAAATGAACAGAAGCAAATATTTTATTTACAATACTTGTATAAAATTATATTAATTAGATGATACTAACATAGAGAGACAAGGAAAATATCAACTTTCAGTAAATTTATTTATTTGAGCCACCAGTTTTCTGACTGGTTTGATGTGGTCCGCCACAAATTCCTCTCCTGTGGTATTCTGTTTCATCTCAGATGTCCTCAATTATTTACTGGATGTATTCCAAACTCTATCTTATGCATTCCAAACTCTCTCTTCCTCTACAGTTATTACCCTCTACTGCTTCATCTAGTACCATGGAAGTTATTCGCTGATGTCTTAACAGAATTTCTTTTCTTGCCAATACTGTGGAGAACCTCTTCATTCCTTACATTCCCAGCCCACCTAATTTTCAACATACTTCTGTAGCACCACATCTCAAATGCTTCAATTCTCCATGTCTCACTACCATACAATACTGTGCTCCAAACACAAAGTCTAAGAAATTTCTTCCATGGATTAAGACCTATGATACTAGTAGACTGCTCTTGGCTAGGAATGTTGTTTTTGCCATTATTAGTCTGCTTTTTATGTCCTCCTAGCTCCATCCATCAGGGGCTATTTTGGTGCTTAGGCATAATAATTCCTTAACTTCATCTACTTCTTGTTCATCTGTTCTGATTTCGAGTTTCTCACTGTTTTTCGTTTTTGCTACTTCTCATTACTTTTGTCTTTCTTCATTTCACTCTCAGTTCATATTCTGTACTCACTAGACTGTTCATTCCATTCAACAGATCTTGCAATTCTTTTGCACTTTCACTGAGAATTGCAATGTCGTAATCAAATCTTATCACTGATATCCTCCCACCTTGAATTTTAATCCTACTCTTGAATCTTTCTTTCATTTCCCCCATTGTTTCTTCAACATATAGACTGAAGAGTAGTGGTGAAAGACTACATCCCTGACTTACACTCTTTTTAATCTGAGCACTTTGTTTAGTCTTCCTTTGTTCCCTCTTGGTTCTTGTCTTTCCTTATACCATACCCTTATTTTTCTCAAAATTTCAAACATCTTTCCAGGTAACAAATCTTATGAATGTGTCTTCATTTTTCTACAGTCTTACTTCCACTATCAACCACAATCTCAGAACTGCTTCTCTGGTGCCTTTATCTTTCCTAAAGCCAAATTGATTACCGTCAACCAGATCCTCAGTTTCCTTTTCCCTTCTTCCATATTTTGTTCTTGTCAGCAACTTTGATGCTTGACCTGCTGAGCCAAAGGTGCGGTTATTCTTGCACCCATTGGCTCTCGTAATCTTCAGACTTACACAGATGACGTTTTTCTGAGTCTGATGGTATATTGTCAGTCTCATACATTCTTAACACATAACATGAATAGTTGTTACGTTGCTACATCCCACACTGATTTTAAAAATTCACATGGAATGTTATCTATCACTTCTGCCTTACCGGTATTCAACTTCAAGTATTCTAAAGATCTTTTAAATTCTAATTCTAATACTTGATCCCCTGGATCTCTTCCTTATCAACTCCTGTTTCTTCTTGTATCACATCATCAGATAAATTCTCCCATCATATAAGCCCTCAATGTATCTTTTCCACCCATCCACTCTCTCCCCTGCATTTAACAGTGGAATTCCCATTGCGCTCTTAATATTATCAACCTTGACTTCAATTTCATCAAACGTTGATCGACTTTTCTATATGATGAGTCAGTCCTTTTGACGATCATTTCTTTTTAGATTTCTTCATATTTTTCATGTAGCCATTTTGCCTGAGCTCTCCTGTACTTCTTATTGTTTCATTCCTAAGCAACTCTTATTTCTGTCCTCTGATCAACTTAAGTATTTCTTCTGTTACCCATGGTTTCTTCTCAGTTAGCTTCTTTGTATCTATCTTTTCTTTTCCAACTTCTGTGCCCTTTTTAGAGATGTCCATTCCTATTCAAACGAACTGCCTTCTGCACTACTGCTAATCACAGCCTCTTAAACTTCAACCTACTCCATCACTACTAAATTGTGATCTGAGTCTATATCCGCTCACGAGTGTGCCTTACAATACAATATTCAATTTTGGAATCTCTGCCTGACCGTGATGTAATCAACTGGAATCTTCTCATATCTCTTGGTCTTTCCCAAGTACACCACCTCCTCTTGTAATGCTTGAAGAGAGTATTTACTATTCCTAGCTGAAATTAACTGTAGAGCTCAATTAGACTTTCTCCTCTCCTATTCCTGCTACCAATCCAATATTCTCCCATAACCCATTCTTCTAGTCCTTCCCCTACAATCACATTCCAATCCCCTGTAACAATTAGATTTTCATTTCCTTCACATACTGAATTACTCATTCCATATGCTCATATACTTTCTCTATCTATTTATCTTCTACTTGTGACGTCAGCATGTATACCTGAACTATTGTTGTCAGCATTGGTTTGCTGTTGACTCTAATCAGAACAACCCTATCACTGAACTATTCATAGTAACTCACACTCTGCCCTGCCTTCCTATTAATAATAAATCCTACTCCTGTTATATTGTTTTCTGCTGTAATGATATTACTATACACTCATCTGACCAGAAATTCTTGTTTTCTTCCCATTTCACTTCATTGGCCCCCACTATATCTAGATTGAGCCTTAGCAGTTCCCTTATGAGATTTTTGAACTTCCCTACAACATTCAAATTTCTGACATGTCATATTACAAAACATTAGAAGGCCACATTTCTATATGACTACTAACTACTATATATAAAAACAAAGTGATGTAACTTACCAAACGAAAGCGTTGGTATGTTGATAGAGACACTGACAAACACAAACACAAAGACAAAATTCAAGCTTTCGCAACCCACGGTTGCTTCATCAGGAAAGAGGGAAGGAGAGGGAAAAACAAAAGGATGTGGGTTTTAAGGGCGAGGGTAAGGAGTCATTCCAATCCCAGGAGCAGAAAGACTTACCTTAGGGGGGAAGAGGGACAGGTATACACTCGCACACACACACATATATATCCATCTGCACATATACAGACACAAGCAGACATATGTAAAGGCAAAGAGTTTGGGCAGAGATGTCAGTCGAGGCGGAAGTACAGAGCCAAAGATGTTGTTGAGTTACAGGTGAGGTATGAGTGGCGGCAACTTGAAATTAGCAGAGGTTGAGGCCTGGTGGGTAACAGGAAGAGAGGATATATTGAAGGGCAAGTTCCCATCTCCGGAGTTCTGATAGGTTGGTGTTAGTGGGAAGTATCCAGATAACCCGGACGGTGTAACACTGTGCCAAGATGTGCTGGCCGTGCACCAAGGCATGTTTAGCCACAGGGTGATCCTCATTACCAACAAACACTGTCTGCTTGTGTCCATTCATGTGAATGGACAGTTTGTTGCTGGTCATTCCCACATAGAAAGCTTCACAGTGTAGGCAGGTCAGTTGGTAAATCACGTGGGTGCTTTCACACGTGGCTCTGCCTTTGATCGTGTACACCTTCTGGGTTACAGGACTGGAGTAGGTGGTGGTGGGAGGGTGCATGGGACAGGTTTTACACCGGGGGCGGTTACAAGGGTAGGAGCCAGAGGGTAGGGCAGGTGGTTTGGGGATTTCATACGGATGAACCAAGAGGTTACGAAGGTTAGGTGGTCAGCGGAAAGACACTCGTGGCGGAGTGGGGAGGATTTCATGAAAGATGGATCTCATTTCAGGGCAGGATTTGAGGAAGTCGTATCCCTGCTGGAGAGCCACATTCAGAGTCTGATCCAGTCCCGGAAAGTATCCTGTCACAAGTGGAGCACTTTTAGGGTTCTTCTGTTGGAGGTTCTGGGTTTGAGGGAATGAGGAAGTGGCTCTGGTTATTTGCTTCTGTACCAGGTTGGGAGGTTAGTTGCAGGATGCGAAAGCTGTTTTCAGGTTGTTGGTGTAATGGTTCAGGGATTCCGGACTGGAGCAGATTCGTTTGCCATGAAGACCTAGGCTGTAGGGAAGGGACCGTTTGATATGGAATGGGTGGCAGCTGTCATAATGGAGGTACTGTTGCTTGTTGGTGGGTTTGATGTGGTCGGATGTGTGAAGCTGGCCATTGGACAGATGGAGGTCAATGTCAAGGAAAGTGGCATGGGATTTGGAGTAGGACCAGGTGAATCTGATGAACCAAAGGAGTTGAGGTTGGAGAGGAAATTCTGGAATTCATCTTCACTGTGAGTCCAGATCATGAAGATGTCATCAATAAACTACTAACTAATATTGATGAGTAAAATAAATTCACACTGATTACTGATGTGTAAGACTACCAAATTTCACATGCATTAACTTTACAGTTAAATATTAACATTTAGTATGAAATTTTACAATGTAAGTCACGAAACACAATCACTGAGTACTACATGGGTTGGCAGTTACTTTCATTAACATTTTAACCACTTTTTTTGGATACACATAATGTTAAACATTGTCCAAAAAGACTTTCCAAACTGATAGCTGAAACTGGTCCCTCGCCTAAAAACAAGACTAAGTTGTTCTTAGATGGTTTACAATTAGAGGCTTCATGGAATGCCATAATAATTATGTAGTAACCCACTAGCTTTGTTGGACAAGATAAGCAGAATGTATAGCCAGCTTTTGTACACAATAGCAAGCCAATAGAGGAGGAGGAATATCCTGAGAAGTCCATGGAATAACAGAAGCAGAGGCACAAAGGCTGTACCCCACCCAATTCCCAACCCACAAAATCCATCTATGGAGGGTGATCATGACTGAGGATGGAGGAATTATCCAACAGAATGGGATGTGTAGGCTGCTTCCCACCCTGAGAATTGAATCTCAGGATTCCCTATTGTAACTTCATTTATGATGCTACAGTTTCCATGGTACTTCCCCAGTGTATTTTCACTATTACTGATTCACGCTACTAGGTAAGCTATTGCACCTCTCTTGACATCAACAAACTTCATAAATCTGTCAGGCAATATGATTGGTCTTCATTAAGAGACACTGTATTTCTACTCATTAGACTTTCCTTCTTATGTCATTTATATTTATTTTGAATTCAATGAATTTCAGTGAGTAGAAATTGTTTAACAAATTAAGATTTCCTCCAGCATATGTCCATAGATAATTTCAACACAACATGAACAGACTACCATTGTTAATTCTTTGAGCTTTTTTTTCTTAGAAAGCTTTACTGCTTTCTTATTCCAGCTTTAAAAAAATATTTACATGGGCGTTCCTCGGAATATTTTTACTTGGAACATGCACCATTACTACACTACTAAAGGACTCTACAACACACCATGATAAACAATAATGATTCGCATATGGAAGTCATTCCCTTCACTGTCTCTAAAACACCACAATTCATGCATCATAACCAATTTTCTTTAAAGAGGACTATGTCAGCCCACATAATAAATAAAAATGAATAAAAATTCTCCCTAGTACCTACAGTACAGTACCATAGCATTTATGACTACAACTTGTTCTTACAGGACTTCTACATTACTAGGGGCATTAGACAGCAGAACTCAAAGAAAGTGTACAACTGCTTACTTTATACAGACACTTACTTAAACTGTGAAGACACAGCTCCCATCCTCTTCACCATATCGTACATTTCATCTACATTCATTTCTGGTGACTCATCATTCTCTGTTACTTCTTCCTCTGGTCCTATTTCTATGTCACTTCCTTGTGCATCTTCCTCATCTATCACTCTGACCTCCTGGATTTTAGTCAGCTGTTTAGGAATATATGCTTTACAGCTACCAAGGGTCTTCAGTCTTGCCAAAACTACCTAAAAACGTAATATCATAATGCCTATGTATTATTAAAAAAAGCTTACCAATAAGACTGCTCTGCATGCAAATGGAACAGTGACATTCTTTCCACAAATGAAATTGAATAGAGCATGTTTCTTAAAATTTCAGTTCAAAGATCATAAAGATACACATAAAATATTATTCCAGCAATAATATGAAAATTATATTTTGGGAATCATGACACATTTCCCAGCAAAAGCTCTCTTAATCGTGCCATCACAGCCACGAATTATAATTGTAACAATTAGACAATTTAGAAAAAAAGACTTGAATGAACCTAGATCCAAAGGATGTGTACAACATTGCACCACCAATAAGAGATTAATATTGTAGAGAAACAGGGACACTGTAAACACAGAAGTGCCTTATCTTGAACAGGAATGTTACTATTATGCCAAGATGTCAGTGATGAGTGGTTACACAAAACAGAAATTTCTTCATCTACATCTACATATATACTCTCCTAGCCACCAAGCGGTGTGTGACAGAGGGCACAATTTGCGCCAAAGTCATATTTCCCCCCCTCTGTTCCACTCGCGGATTGCGCGAGAGAAAAACGGCTGTCTGACCACCTCAGTATGAGCTCTTATTTCTCTTATCTTCGAATAGTGATCATTGTGCGATTTGAAAGTTGGTGGTAATAATATATGCTCTACATCCTTGGTGAAGATCGGATTTTGGAATTTAGTGAGCAGTCCCTTGTGTTTAGTGCGCCGTCTATCTGCAAGTGTATCCCACTTCAAACTTTCTATGAGATTTGTAACGCTCTAGCGATGGCTAAATGTACCAGTCATGAATCTTGCTGCTCTTCTTTGGACCTTCTCAATCCCTTGAATCAGACCCAGCTGGTAAGGGTCCCATACAGACGAACAGTTCTCCAAGACTGGACAAACTAACGTATTATAAGCTATTTCCTTTGTTGAAGGACTGCATTGCTTGAGGATTCTACCAATAAACTGCAATCTAGAGTTCACCTTACCCGTTACTTGTGTAATCTGGTCATTCCGTTTGAGATCATTTCGAATAGTCACACCCAGATACTTGACAGATGTTACTGCTCCCAAAGACTGGGCATTTATTTTGTACTCGTACATTAATGGGGATTTTCGCCTTGTTATACGCAGTAGGTTACACTTGCTAATATTGAGAGATAACTGCCACTCATTACACCACGCATTTATTTTCTGCAAATCCTCATTGATCTGTTCACAACTTTCGTGTGATGCTACCTTCCTGTAGACTACAGCATCATTGGCAAACAGTCTAAGGCCGCTGTCAATACCATCAACCAGATCGTTTATGTTGTTGTTGTTGTGGTCTTCAGTCCTGAGACTGGTTTGATGCAGCTCTCCATGCTACTCTATCCTGTGCAAGCTTTTTCATCTCCCAGTACCTGCTGCTACCTACATCCTTCTGAATCTGCTTAGTGTATTCATCCCTTGGTCTCCCTCTACGACTTTTACCCTCCACGCTGCCCTCCAATACTAAATTGGTAATCCCTTGATGCCTCAGAACATGTCCTACCAACCGATCCCTTCTTCTGGTCAAGTTGTGCCACAAACTTCTCTTCTCCCCAATCCTATTCAATACTTCCTCATTAGTTATGTGATCTACCCATCTAATCTTCAGCATTCTTCTGTAGCACCACATTTCGAAAGCTTCTATTCTCTTCTTGTCCAAACTATTTATCATCCATGTTTCACTTCCAAACATGGCTACACTCCATACGAATACTTTCAGAAATGACTTCCTGACACTTAAATCAATACTGGATGTTAACAAATTTCTCTTCTTCAGAAATGCTTTCCTTGCCATTGCCAGCCTACGTTTTATATCCTCTCTACTTCGACCATCATCAGTTATTTTGCTCCCCAAATAGCAAAACTCCTTTACTACTTTAAGTGTCTCATTTCCTAATCTAATTCCCTCAGCATCACCTGATTTAATTTGACGACATTCCATTATCCTTGTTTTGCTTTTGTTGATGTTCATCTTATATCCTCCTTCAAGACACTGTCCATTCCATTCAACTGCTCTTCCAAGTCCTTTGCTGTCTCTGACAGAATTACAATGTTTTTATCTCTTCTCCATGAATTTTAATACCTACTCTGAATTTTTCTTTTGTTTCCTTTACTGCTTGCTCAATATACAGATTGAACAACATCGGGGAGAGGCCACAACCCTGTCTTACTCCCTTCCCAACCACTGCTTCCCTTTCATGCCCCTCGACTCTTATAACTGCCATCTGGTTTCTGTACAAATTGTAAATAGCCTTTCGCTCCCTGTATTTTACCCCTGCCACCTTTAGAATTTGAAAGAGAGTATTCCAGTCAACATTGTCAAAAGCTTTCTCTAAGTCTACAAATGCTAGAAACGTAGGTTTGCCTTTCCTTAATCTTTCTTCTAAGATAAGTCCTAAGGTCAGTATTGCCTCGCGTGTTCCAGTGTTTCTACGGAATCCAAACTGATCTTCCCCGAGGTTGGCTTCTACTAGTTTTTCCATTCGTCTGTAAAGAATTCGTGTTAGTATTTTGCAGCTGCGACTTATTAAACTGATAGTTCGGTAATTTTCACATCTGTCAACACCTGCTTTCTTTGGGATTGGAATTATTATATTCTTCTTGAAGTCTGAGGGTATTTCGCCTGTTTCATACATCTTGCTCACCAGATGGTAGAGTTTTGTCAGGACTGGCTCTCCCACGGCCGTCAGTAGTTCCAATGGAATATTGTCTACTCCGGGGGCCTTGTTTCGACTCAGGTCTTTCAGTGCTCTGTCAAACTCTTCACGCAGTATCATATCTCCCATTTCATCTTCATCTACATCCTCTTCCATTTCCATAATATTGTCCTCAAGTACATCACCCTTGTATAGACCCTCTATATACTCCTTTCACCTTTCTGCTTTCCCTTCTTTGCTTAGAACTGGGTTTCCATCTGAGCTCTTGATATTCATACAAGTCGTTCTCTTCTCTCCAAAGGTCTCTTTAATTTTCCTGTAGGCGGTATCTATCTTACCCCTAGTGAGATAGGCCTCTACATTCTTACATTTGTCCTCTAGCCATCCCTGCTTAGCCATTTTGCACTTCCTGTCGATCTCATTTTTGAGACGTTTGTATTCCTTTTTGCCTGCTTCACTTACTGCATATTTATATTTTCTCCTTTCATCAATTAAATTCAATATTTCTTCTGTTACCCAAGGATTTCTACTAGCCCTCGTCTTTTTACCTACTTGATCCTCTGCTGCCTTCACTACTTCACGTTTATGTACCTCGTAAAAAGCAGAGAACCTATTACACTGCCCTGGGGCACACCTGAAGTTATGCTTGTTTCTGTTGAAGCCACCCCATTCAGGATGACATACTGCTCCCCGTCTGTTAGAAAACTTTCTATCAAACTGCATATGTCATCAGATAGACCGTAAGCACGCACTTTTTGTAGCAAGCAACAGCGCAGAATTGACACCAGTGCCAGTATAAACATCAAAGGATACAACATAAGCAAGTATTTTAAATGGACCAAATAACCACCTTTTGCAAAACTCTGAAGAACAGTACTTCTCTGATCCCCATATTTCTCCATCAATATGCCCATTAATCATGTCGAGGATATGTACAGCCAACATCATAGACCTGCATCCTGTGAAATCCTCAATTTGAATTACTAAGCCTTTGCAGAAGTGACTACAAAACTTCCTGTGAAGGTCTCCAAGCCAGTGCAGTTGTTAAGGAGCTCTACTCTTTTAAGAAAAAAAAATTGGTCAGTAGCTTCCTAACAACAGTCCTGACAAATTTCCCGAATTTCCTAACCTCGAACCTTGTCTCACCATCATTCCCCAAATCCCTCAACATGGAAACCAACCTTATATCCACAGAAAGAACTGCAATCAACCACCTAAAAACTGATCCGAACCTTACAATTGCTGACAAAAGGATCCACAACTGTGGTTATGAACTGCAGTTATCAATTGGTGGAGGGAGTCTACCAGCTGTCTAATATATCCACCTACAAATGGTGCCACTGTCACCTCATTGCTAAAATCCAGCAGGATCTTCACTCCCTCCTAAAACAAATAGGCCCATCCCAGAACCTCTCCCCTGAGTTATACCCCCCCTCACCAGCACCCCTCCCCACACTCTTTCATTTTACACACTTCCCAAAATTTGTAAACCCAATGACCCAGGTGCTCCATTCTGTATGTTTACTGTGTCCTCACAGAGAGAACCTTTTCTCTCATAGACCAATGCCTTCAGCCTATTACCCAAAACCTACTCTTGTACACAAAAGACACCAACAATTTCATACACTTATTTTTCACAGTTCCTGTTACTTTACCAAGCAGTACTCACTCATCTCTCTCAGGGTATCAAGAAAGATGAGAGAGCAGTGGTTGGTAAAGGAACAGGAACTATGAAAAGTTCAGTGTATGACATGGCTGGTGTCTTCCTCTACACTAACATCTCCAATGCTCATGGCATTGCTGCTATTGAACACTATCTTCCCCAATTCCTGACTGACTCCAAACCTACAACCTCCTCACTGGTGACAATGAACAATTACATTGTCACTTACAGTTACTTCTCCTTTGAGGGCATCACCTACAAATAAATCTGTGGTGTAGCAATGGGCCCCCATATGGCCCAACATTTTTGTGAAACCTCTACAGGAATCTTTCCTAAACACCCAGAACCCCAAAGCCCTCAACAAGTTCAGATTCACTGGTGACATCCTCATGATCTGAATGGAGGTGGGGGGGGGGGGGCACTATCCACATTCCTCCAGAATCTTAACACCTTCTCCCCCATTTGTTTCGCCTGGTCCTCCTCAACCCTACAAACCACCTCCCTTGTGGTTGACCTCCACTGCAAGGATGGCTACATCAGTACCTTCCTCCATATCAAACCTACCAACTACCAACAATACCTTCACTTCAACAGCTGCCACCTATTCCATACCAAGAAGTCCCTTGAGACTGTACCATCTGTAGTGATGAGCAGTCCCTCTCCATATATGCCAACACTCATGGAAGCCTTCAGAGACTGAACTTGACTTTGTCCAGAAACAGATCTTCTGTAACTTGTCACTGCAGTCATCTACCATTTCCCACATACCCCTGGCCAGCCATAATAGATCAATCTTCTTATGGCTCAGTACCATCCAGGACTGTCCTCACCCACCAATCCCCTTCCCTGCTCCCACTGTAGCACTATACATACGTTCTGTCCCACTAACACACCTAGTAATCCTTTGCCCTTCTCTATCACTCCCCTCTACCCTCCTCCTTTTTTCCTCTCCCATCACCTCCACACAATCTGTACCCAGCAGCCCATCCTCTCCCCACCATGTCCCTGCACACTCCCACAAGCGGTACAACATCTTCCCTCACCCCTACATAGCTATTCCTCCACCACCCCACCCCATACCTCCTCCTTATCTCCAATCCCCCCCACCCCCCCCCCCACCCCACCCTCAAGCTGATTGCTGCTCACATCAGATGCAGTCACAGCTGGGCCCCAATACTCGGAGACAGTGGCCATGTTTGTGGGAGTTATGCTTCTTGTGTAAATGTATGCATGTTTTCTATTTCAGAAGAACTTGTTGTTCAAAAGCTTAAATGTTTAGCAGTCTGTTTCACTGTGCCTATCTGTAACTCAACACCACATAAATGATCTGATGGGTAGGGTGAGCAGCAATTTGTTACTGTTTGCTGATGATGCTGTGTATATGGGAAAATGTCATTGTTCAGTCACTGTAGAAGGATACAGGGTGACTTATATAAAATTTCTAATTGGTCTTATGGACAGCACCTTACCCTAAGGGTTTAAAAAATGTAGATTAATGCAGATAAGTAGGAAAAATAAACCTGTAACATTCAAACACAGTATTAGTGATGTGCTGCTTGACACATCACACCAATTAAATATCTAGACATAAGAAATTCAAAGTGATGTGAGCTGGAACAATGACATAATACTGGTAGTACATAAAGTGAATGGCTTACTTTGGTTACTTGGGAGGATTTTAGGAAAGGATATCTAATCTATAAAGGAGGCCACGTATAGAACACTATAATGTAACCCATTTCTGAGTACTGCTCAATGGTTTCAGTCCCCACCAGGTCAGATTAAAGGATGATGTCGAAGCAATTCAGAGATGTACTGCTGGATTTGTTGTCAATAGATTTGATCAACAAGTGAGTATTATGGAAATACTTCATGAGCTCAAATGGGAATCCCTGGACGAAATACGATGTTCTCAGTACTGTAGTTTTGTAGTCCCAACTTTTGTGTTTCCAAACATGCATATTCACTCTAAAATAACTTGTTAGCTTGTAAATTATTCCGATTAGAAAATTTCTCTTTCTTGAGATATTTTAGGGACCCTTGAGATTATCCCGTTCAGATTAAATTTCTCAGCCATAAAACAGTACTGATAATTTTGCCATTTTCTAATCACACAGCTCACTTAACTGCCTATTGCCTCTGTCTCTTTTAATTTTACTGTCTTTAGGGTTAATAACTAAAATGTAATGATCCAATATTTTCTTAGTTTATAAATTTCTGTACTACAAGCATCTATAAAGCAGCACTGTGCACGAAGCCTAAGTTAGTTTGTGTGCATTGGTCAAAATGTAACCATCAATGTGACAATATGTAATTCAGCAGGCAGTGTTTGGTAACTGAAATGCAACTATCTTTGTCAGTCATTAGGGCACTATACATATTTACAGTTACTACTTCATATCTAAAAAATTAATCTATTGAGCAAAAAGAGTTGTCATTCAGACTTTTAGTGCTATTTGGCAAATGACCAAAAATTTTTTTGGCGACATGATTCACCCCTTTCTGGGCTAAGTCAGATGAAAACCAGAATAGTGAAGATCATTTTTTCTTCTAGTGTTGTGGTTATGCACTTTGCTCTTTTGAATTGGGAGGGTTATTAATAACAAATTACATAAGTGAATACAAGTATTGTGAAGGTACCGTGAATAGCGCAAGTTTCTTAAATAAATGTCTGCAAGGTGGGCTCCCACTGTTAATCTGATTACACTCTTTTGTGCAATGAATACTTTTTCTCTTAATGATGAATTACCCAAAAATATAACGCCAAATGAAAGCAGTGAATGAAACCAGGCATAATGAGCTAATTTACTGATATGCTTGTCACCAACATTTGCAATAACTGTAATAGCGTAAGTAGCTGAACTAACCCTTTCAGCAGATCATCAATGTGTTTCCTCCAGTTCAATTTCTTATCAATCCACACACCCAGAAATTTTGAATATTCTGCTTTAGCAACAGACTTCTGTTCAAAGTCTATATTTATCAATGGTGTTACACCATTTACTGTACAGAATTGCATATACTGTGTTTTATCAAAATTTAGTGAGAGTCTATTTGTGCAAAACCAATTAATAATTTTTTGAAAGACATTGTTTACAATCTCCTCAGCTAGTTCTTGTTTGTTCAGTGTGATCACTATACTTATATCATCAGCAAAAAGAAATAGCTTTGCATGTTCAGGCATATTGAATGGTAAGTCATAAATACATTTTAAGAATAATAAGGGATCCAAGACTGAATCCTGTGGAACACCATTCTTGATGCCTCCCCAGTTAGAGGACTCTGCTGGTTTTTGCAGACTATCTGTACTGTTAATTTCAACCTTCTGCATTCTCCCAGTTAAATATGAACTAAACAATATGTGCACTGTCCCACTCATTCCACAATATTTAAGATTATCTAGAAGAATTTCATGATTAACACAGTCAAAAGCCTTTAAGAGATTACAAAATATCCCACATGGTGATGTTCAGTTGTCCAGAGCATTTAATATTTAATCGGTGAAAGTACATATAGCATTCGCTATTGAAAAGCCTTTCTGAAAATCAAACTGACATTTTGTATGTGATTCAGGCACAAAGTCTGTATGTGATTCAGGCACAAACTGTGAACTTGTGCGTAATCTGTGCTTCATCATGTAATGTCCAACTAGTTCATGTCCTCTATTCAACAGTACAGTTACTATCTCAGAGTTGTGTGAAATAAAGTATTACTCTGCCACAAGTGAACTTTATCTTGTCAATTGGTGTAGCTTACAAATCTGTATCAAATACTGAGGCTCCTGTATCTTACAATGCTGATCATTGATTGGGAACATTGTTGGTCAATAAATATGAAGAGATCAGAAATCAGTTGCTGCAGTGTGCTGTTCTTTATTTAACAAATGTTCATCAATTCTAGTAATATCAGGTGGAGACCACAAAACTTCAGTGCATAGTTACAGGTCAGTGACTCCACATGTGCTTTATACTGTTCAGACACTCTGATTGCAGCATGTGTGTGTTTCAGAATACACTAAATTTTTGAAGTCAGAGTTTCATGCTTGTGTCTGTATGTGTGGATGGATATGTGCGTGTGTGCGAGTGTATACCTGTCCTTTTTTCCCCCTAAGGTAAGTCTTTCCGCTCCCGGGATTGGAATGACTCCTTACCCTCTCCCTTAAAACCCACTTCCTTTCGTCTTCCCCTCTCCTTCCCTCTTGCCTGATGAGGCAACAGTTTGTTGCGAAAGCTTGAATTTTGTGTGTATGTTTGTGTTTGTGTGTGTGTCTATCGACCTGCCAGCGCTTTCGTTCGGTAAGTCACCTCATCTTTGTTTTTATATATAATTAATACAAATTCAGCATTATAAGGTCATTCTTTTTGCGAGTCTTATTAGTAGACTTTGTCATTAATCAATAAGGTAAGCTGTATTTCCCGGAAGTCTAAAGTATGCAGTTGTAACACTGATTAATAAAAATGAAAATAAACAACTGACATCTTCCTGTAGACCCATCTTCTCTTCTTCATCAGATTTTAAATGTGAAGGTGGTTTGAAACAGAATACTGAACCACCTCTCTGGGTGAACCTTACAATGTTCGAAGTAGCTCAGTATGGCTTTCATAAGGGCTTATCTTTTGTGAAAGCAATATGATGTCAAAAAACTCAAATCCAGTGTAAATAAATACAAAAAATTACCCTGTGAAAGTTGAAATTTTCTTGGCATACTGAATACTCGATGACATATGATGAGTGCAGCCAGTCATTGTTTTTCACTACACACAGCATTTAATCCAGACACCTACCAGTCAGCTACAGATAAGACATCACTGAGGTGTCAAGTTGAAAACCATGACCAGGTGCACTCTCAAAACAACAGAGGGTAAAGATACTACACAAAAAGGGTGACATTCAAAGTAGGGAACCATTGCATACAATGTCCAGCCAGGATTGGTGTCTGGCCTGCTCCTTGTAATGACTTACATTAGTGGATTACTCAAAGACTGTGATGTTTGCTGATGATACAAGCATACTTAAGTCTGAGACACATGCATGCCAGACACAGAGAGAAGAGTAATGGAACAGGCTCACAACTAGTGCACACAAAACAGATTAACCCTTAATCTTAGAAAGACTGATATTACATAGCTCCAAACAAATAAAAATGACTTGTACAATTCACTAGTCAAACACTGTATGAGGCAAAGTATGCATCCAGATGGATAATAAAATGTGTTGATATTAGAATGTGAACATGACCACAAAAAACCTAAGTTTTGCAAGCTTCACACTTACAGATTTCTCTTACTGCATTGACTTGCAGACACGATTGCTAGCATGTCTTCAACTACCATTACCTTATGGCACAATTGTCTGGGGCAATATGGCCAAGGCAACAAAATAATTACTCAGCATAAATGTGCTGTAAAAATACTGTGTGAGGTTGATATCTGAACATCTTGCATAGCCTCTTCAGTGTACCTAAGGATTCGTCACTTATGTTGTGATACCTATATTCCCTAAAAGTATTTGTGATTAATAACAAGAGTGAATTATGGATAAACTATGTGACTGACAACCACAATAACATAAGTAAAAATAATTTCCATATAGGTAATCATCCTTATCTAGGGTTCATAGTGTAATTTTATGTTCCAATGATACAAGTCTGCAGCAGGTTTGCTGGTAAACACGTCGTTATCAGGAGAAAGAAAACTGGCATTCTGCGGATCGGAGTGTGGAATGTCAGGTCCCTTTATTGGGCAGGTGGGTTAGAAAATTTAAAAAGGGAAATGGATAGGTTAAAGTTAGATATAGTGGGAATTAGCAAAGTTCGGTGGCAGCAGGAACAAGACTTTTGGTCAGGTGAATACAGGGTTATAAATACAAGATCAAATAGGGGTAATGCAGGAGTAGGTTTAATAATGAATAAAAAAATAGGAGTGCAGGTAAGCTACTACAAACAGCATTGTGGCCAAGATAGACACGAAGCCCACGCCTACTGCCGTACTACAAGTTTATATACCAACTAGCTCTGCAGATGATGAAGAAATTGAAGAAATGTATGATAAGACAAAAGAAATTATTCAGATAGTGAAGGGAGACGAAAATTTAATAGTCATGGGTGACTGGAATTCGTTAGTAGGAAAAGGAAGAGAAGGAAACGTAGTAGGTGAATATAGATTGTGGGTAAGAAATGAAAGAGGAAGCCGCCTGGTAGAATTTTGCACAGAGCATAACTTAATTATAGCTAACACTTGGTTCAAGAATCATGAAAGAAGGTTGTATACATGGAAGAAGCCTGGAGACACTAGAAGGTATCAGATAGATTATGTAATGGTAAGACAGAGATTTAGGAACCAGGTTTTAAATTGTAAGACATTTGCAGGGGCCGATGTGGACTCTGACCACAATCTATCAGTTATGAACTGTAGATTAAAACTGAATAAACTGCAAAAAGGTGGGAATTTAAGGAGATGGGACCTGGATAAACTGACTAAACCAGAGGTTGTACAGAGTTTCGGGTAGAGCATAAGGGAACAATTGACAAGAATGGGGGAATGAAATACAGTAGATGAAGGATGGGTAGCTTTGAGGGATGAAGTAGTGAAGGCAGCAGAGGATCAAGTAGGTAAAAAGACGAAGGCTAATAGACATCCTTGGGTAACAGAAGAAATATTGAATTTAATTGATGAAAGGAGAACATATAAAAATGCAGTAAATGAAGCAGTCACAAAGGAATACATATGTCAAAAAATGAGATCGACAGGAAGTGAAAAATGGCTAAGCAGGGAGGGCTAGAGGACAAACATAAGGACGTAGAGGCATATATCACTAGGGGTAAGACAGATACTGCCTACAGGAAAATTAAAGAGACCTTTGGAGAAAAGAGAACCACTTGCATGAATATCAAGAGCTCAGATGGAAACCCAGTTCTAAGCAAAGAAGGGAAAGCAGAAAGGTGGAAGAAGTATATAGAGGGTCTATACAAGGGTGATGTACTTGAGGACAATATTATGGAAATGGAAGAGGATGTAGATGAAGATGAAATGGGAGATATGATACTGCGCGAAGAGTTTGACAGAGCGCTGAAAGACCTACGTCGAAACAAGGCTCCGGGAGTAGACAACATTCCATTAGAACTACTGTCAGACTTGGGAAAGCCAGTGCTGACAAAACTGTACTATCTGGTGAGCAAAATGTATGAGACAGGCGAAATACCCTCAGACTTCAAGGAGAATATAATAATTCCAATCCCAAAGAAAGCAGGTGTTGACAGATGTGAAAATTACTGAACTATCCGTTTAATAAGTCACGGCTGCAAAATAATAATGCGAAATCTTTACAGACGAATGGAAAAACTGGTAGAAGCCAACCTCAGGGAAGATCAATTTGGATTCCATAAAATATTAGAACATGTGAGGCAATACTGACCCTATGACTTATCTTAGAAACTAGATTAAGAAAACGCAAACCTACATTTCTAGGATTTGTAGACTTAGAGAAAGCTTTTGACAGTGTTGACTGGAATACTCTCTTTCAAATTCTGAAGGTGGCAGGGGTAAAATACAGGGAGCGAAAGGCTATTTACAATTTGTACAGAAACCAGATGGCAGTTATAAGAGTCGAGGAGCATGAAAGAGAAGCAGTGGTTGGGAAGGGAGTGTGCCAGGGTTGTAGCCTCTCCCCGATGTTATTCAATCTGTATATTGAGCAAGCAGTAAAGGAAACAAAACAAAAATTTGGAGTAGGTATTAAAATCCATGGAGGAGAAATAAGAACTTTAAGGTTTGCCGATGACATTGTAATTCTGTCAGAGACAGCAAAGGACTTGGAAGAGCAGTTGAACGGAATGGACAGTGTCTTGAAAGGAGGGTATAAGATGAACATCAACAAAAGCAAAACGAGGATAATGGAATGTAGTCGAATTAAGTCGGATTATGCTGAGGAAATTAGATTACGAAATGAGACACTTAAAGTAGTAAAGGAGTTTTGCTACTTGGGGAGCAAAATAACTGATGATGGTCGAAGTAGAGAGGATATAAAAAGTAGACTGGCAATGGCAAGGAAAGCGTTTCTGAAGAAGAATAAATTTGTTTACATCGAGTATAGATTTAAGAGTCAGGAAGTCATTTCTGAAAGTATTTGTACGGAATGTAGCCATGTATGGAAGTGAAACATGGGCAATAAATAGTTTGGACAAGAAGAGAATAGAAGCTTTTGAAATGTGGTAGATCACATAACTAATGAGGAGGAATTGAATAGAATTGGGGAGAAGAGTAGTTTGTGGCACAACTTGACTAGAAGAAGGGATCAGTTGGTAGGACATGTTCTGAGGCATCAAGGGATCACCAATTTACAATTGGAGGGCAGCGTGCAGGGTAAAAATCGTAGATGGAGACCAAGAGATGAATACGCTAAGCAGATTCAGAAGGATGTAGGCTGCAGTATGTACTGGGAGATGAAGCAGCTTGCACAGGATAGAGTAGCATGGAGAGCTGCACCAAACCAGTCTCAGGACTGAAGACCACAACAACAACAACCAGACAGGAAATTAAAAATTACCAAATATTCAAAAATAAGTAAAATAATATCTTATTAGCCACTACTGGTACAATTTATTTGAATACTAACCTTTTCCCCATGACTTTGCCCGTTTATGTGTTTGACACACACATTGCGCACATCTCTTTCTCCCCCTTTCTCTTCATCCATAACCTCTTCCCCATCTCTGACCATCTCCTCCTATCCTTCTCTCTGAACATTTTCTCCCTTCTCTATGCTATTGATACCTTTCTCCCCCCTCTGCCCATCTCCTTACCAACCTTTCTGCCTATCTCCTCCTCACCCGCTCTATGCCCACCTCCTTCTCACCACCCTCTCTGCCCATCTCTTCCTCCTACCTTCTCTGCCCATCTCCTCCCCTCACCCTCTCTGCCCAGCCTCCCTTCTCTCTGTCAAGTTCCTCCTCTCCCTCTCTGTTTGTCCATCTTGTCTTCCCTCCCCTCAATGTCCATCTGCCCCTCCTCCAGCATCTCTCTCTGTCTGTCTTCTCCTCCCCCTTTGTTATCTGTCCATCTCGTCCTCCCCCTCTCCCTATCCATCTCCTCCTGCCTCCCTCTCCTTACACATCTCCTCCTTCATCCTCTCACTGCCCCTTTCCTCCTCCTCCTCCTCCTCCTCCTCCTCCTCCTCTCCACATCCCTCCCTCCTTCCCCCCTCACCATGCTGATCTCCTCGTCACTCCCTATCCATCCTCCTCCCCCCTCCCTCTTTCCCCGTCCTGCAGCTTCGCTCTGACCACCCCCTTCTGCCATCATCTCTCACTGGCCATCCTCTTCCTGCTCCTTCTCTCTGTCCATACCCTCCTCTGCCCATCTCAAACTTCTCCAACCCATGACAATCTGAACATGCCGCATTGCAGAACAGGCATCTAAAGCAGGCCAAAACTGCTCCTACAACATGCCTTTCATGCAAGGCAGTCTGCTCTTGAGGGTCTTTGCTCCTGGCATGTCGGCTGCCCTGTAAAGTAGGTTGATAAGGCAAATTAATACTAACCCAACACAAACTGCCTGCCCTTCCCTCTGACCATCAACTCCTCCTCCACCTCCTCCCTATCTACAAGCCTGGGCAGGAAAACAGTCTCTTGCCTTTGACATGTAGGTTGCCCCACAAATCAGATAGAGAAGGTTGGCCAGTACTACTTCACTCATATGTCATACAGAGCAACCTATACAGCAGATGCTGAAAAAACACATCTTTGCTCGTATCTTTACACCTGTTGGAGCTAATGCTAATTTTCATGTGGTTTGCTGTTTGTGTGCCAAAGAACCTGCCCATATATACTTGCAGCATGCTTTATTATGTATTAACTGAATAGCCCAGCTTTGCCTGGACATTTATGTGTTTCAACTTGCACATGCCTCCTTACATCTTGTCCTCCTTCCATCTGCATCATCTCTGTCTCCCACCTCGTACCTTACATCTACATCTACATCTACATACATACTCCGCAATACACAATACGGTGCATGGCAGAGGGTACCTCGTACCACAACTAGCATCTTCTCTCCCTCTTCCACTCCCAAACAAAACGAGGGAAAAATGACTGCCTATAGGCATCTGTACGAGCCCTAATCTCTCTTATCTTCTCTTTGTGGTCTTTCTGAGAAATGTTAAGTTGGCGGCAGTAAAATTGTACTGCAGTCAGCCTCAAATGCTGGTTCTCTAAATTTCCTCAGTAGCAATTCACGAAAAGAACGCCTCCTTTGCTCTAGAGACTCCCACCCGAGTTCCTGAAGCATTTCCGTAACACTCACGTGATGATCAAACCTACCAGTAACAAATCTAGCAGCCCGCCTCTGAATTGCTTCTATGTCCTCCCTAAATCCGACCTGATAGGGATCCCAAACACTCGAGCAGTACTCAAGAATAGGTCGTATTAGTGTTTTATAAGCGGTCTCCTTTACAGATGAACCACATCTTCTCAAAATTCTACCAACAAACCGAAGACGATTATCCGCCTTCCCCACAACTGCCATTACATGCTTGTCCCACTTCATATCGCTCTGCAATGTTACGCCCAAATATTTAATCGACGTGACTGTGTCAAACACTACACTACTAATGGAGTGTTCAAACATTACCGGATTCTTTTTCTTATTCATCTGCATTAATTTACATTTATCTACATTTAGAGTTAGCTGCAATTCTTTGCACCACTCACAAATCCTGTCCAAGTCATCTCGTATCCTCCTACAGTCACTCAACGACGACACCTTCCCCTACACCACAGCATCATCAGCAAACAGCCGCACATTGCTATCCACCCCACCCAAAGATCATTTATGTAGACAGAAAACAACAGCGGACCTACCACACTTCCCTGGGGCACTCCAGATGATACCCTCACCTCTGATGAACACTCACCATCGAGTACTCACACAGCCATTTCTTCTTCCACGTGCTGAGTACTCTCTTCATTCTCCATACACTACTTACACATCCCTCCCTCTCTCTCTCTCTCTCTTGATCTCTTTCTACCATCCTCTCTCTGTCCATCTCCTCTACCCTGTCTCTCTACCATCTGCTCCCCCCTCCCTCTGTTTACCATTTCCTCCTTCCCACCCTCACTGGCCACCCACCTCCTCCTTATCCCCACTCCACTCACCCCCTCCTCCCCATCTGTCCATTTGTTATTCCCCCTCTTCTTCCATCTCCTCCTCCCACCTCCTCTGCCCATCTCCTCCTCTCTACCTCCTCTTTGCCCATCTCCTGCTCCTCCCTCTCTCTGTCTAGTCCTCTTGGCCCCATCTCTCTATCTCTTCTTGTCCCCTCTCCCTGTCCCTGTCCTCCTCCTCCTCCTATCCCCCCCCCCCCCCTGTGATTACCAATTCCTCTCTCTCTTCACTGTCTCTGTCTGCCTCCTCCATTCCCTCTCTATCCACTCTGTGTAGGCCCCCCTCCCTCCTTATACCCTTATCATTCTCAGTTCCTATCCATCCCCTGCTGCCCTCCTCTCTCTGTCCATTCCCTCTGCTCCCCTCTATCTCCATCCATGTTATGCTCTCACTTCTGTTTATCTTCTTTCACACTATCACTGTCCACCCATCTCCTTGCCCTGCTCTCTGTCGATATCCTCCTCCTCCTCCTCCCTCTATGTTCATCTCTTCTTCCTCTTCTCTCTGCCCCTCCTCCTCCTCCCCCTCTCCCTTCCCTTCCCATCCTACTCTCTCTGTCCATCGCCTCCTCTATCCATCTCAACCTTTCCCCTGCTATGCCCATTTGCATATGCAGCCCCTGGAAAACAAGTAGATAAGGCAGGATGATATTACTCCCACAACACGCCATTTCAGCACGACAGCCAACATGTCAGGGTCTTCTAAACTGATATTGCTCCTAACACACAGGCTGCCCTATACAACAGGTCAATAAGGCAGACCAATATTACTCTGACACAACACATCTGTTGTCAAAGGCAGCCTTCACATTGGGAGAAAACGTTTCTTGCCACTGACAAGTAGACTGTACCCTGAAGGAGGTGTCATGTAGGGCAACTTACACAGCAGGGGCAGAACACACAGGTTTTTACCTTCTCTCTGTTCCTACTGGAGCTAGGATGATATAAACTTACAGTGCTTATACTTGTGAAGTTTGCTGTTTGTGTGGCAAATTACATACATATATGAACCCAGGCTATGAGCACATTCTGACACATATACCGCACACATTTCCTCCTTCCCCCTCTCTGCACCTGTGTCTTGATCCCTTGTCTCTCTGTCCACCTTATCCTCCCACTTCTATTTATCTACCTCCTACTCCTCTGTCTGTCTCCCTATCTACTCCTCCATCTCTCCTTGTTCATTTTCTCCAGCCTCTCTCTTTGACCATAATCCCCCCCCCCCCCCCTCCTCTTTCTCCTTGTCTTTCTGTCTCTGCCTCCCGCTCTTCCTTTTCCACCAGCCCACTACCCCTCTATACCTTCCACCTGCCTCATGCATCTCCCAATCCTCCCCTGTGTCCATTTCCACCTCTCCCTCATTCTATCCATCCTGTCCTTAATCCATCTCAAACAGTCCCCAGCCATCCTCACTGGCACATGTAGTCCTACAATACAGTTAAATGAAGCAGGCCAATACAACTCCTACAACAAGCTTGATACAAATCAGGTTAAACATTAGGGGCTTGAAAATCATTATTTCCTCCTGACATACTGACTGACTTCGAAAACACTTGATAAAGCAGTCCTACACACTCTGAAACACAACATATCTGTCATGCAGAGCAGCTGTACGTCAGGGTTTATAAAACTGTTTCTAACCCCTAATATGTAGGTTGCCCTGCAAAACAGGTTGATTTGGCGGGCTGATACTGTTGCCACACAACATGCTTGTTGTGCAGGGCAGCCTACATGGCACAGGCTGAAAAAAAAACACATTTTTGACCATATGTTTGCTCCTACTGGAACTAGAAGGTTATAAAAGCCACAGTTTTGATGCTTGTGAGGTCTGCTGTTTCTGTGCCTTTGGCTGAAATCGATCCAGGGGTTTGGGAGGAGATTCCAGGCAAAAAATGGTTCAAATGGCTCTGAGCACTATGGGACTTAACATCTGAGATCATCAGTCCCCTAGAGCTTAGAACCACTTAAACCTAACTAACCTAAGGACACCACACACATCCATGCCCGAGACAGGATTTGAACCTGCGACCATAGCGGTCGTGCAGTTCCAGACTGAAGCGCCTAGAACCGCTTGGCCACATCAGCCGGCAGATTCCAGACATGTCACACATAATGAGTACATCTCTTGGTCCACCTGCAGGCCTTCCTATCTTTCCATCTCATCCTCCCCAGCTCTCTCTGTCCATTCCCTCCACTCTTTCTGTCCATCTCATCCTCTGCCTTCTCTCTCTGTTCATATCCTCCTCACCCTCACTCTCTGTCTTTACATCCCCTCCTGTCCCCCCTCCCTCTCTCTATGCATCTCCGTCTGCACCCTGTCTCCCTATCCATCTCCTCCTGCCCCTCTCCCCCTATCCATCCTCTCCTACTCCCTCTCTCCTTCTCCTCTTCCACTATTCATCTCAAGATATCTGCATGGCATGTAAAGTGGCAAATGACTAAGTAATGAACAATGTGAAGTCATCCACATGAGTACTAAAAGGAATCTGCTAAATTTTGGTTACATGATAAATCACAGAAACCTAAAGTCTGTGAATTCAGTTAAATACTTATGGATTACAGTAAAGGTTACATAGATAATGTTCTGGAGGAAGCAAACTAAAGACTGCAATTTGTTGGCAGAACATTTACAAAATGTAACAGGTCTAGTACAGAGACTGCTTAATCTACACTTCTGTGCCCTCTTCTGGAGCATGAGCGTGCGGTGTGGAGTTCACATCACTTAGGACTGACAGAGGACTTTGAAAAAGTACAAAGAAAGGCAGCTCGTTTTGTATTACCACAAAATAAGGGAGACAGTATGCTGTTACGATACGTAAATTGGAGTGACAATCATTAAAACAAAGGAATTTTTCATTGTGGCAAGATCTTCTAATGAAATGTCAGTCGCCAACTTCCTCCTCAGAATGTGAAAATCTTTTGTTAGTGCCCACCTACGAAGAGAGAAATGATCATCATAATAAAATACGAACAATTAGTCCACACACAGACAGATTTAAGTGTTCAATTTTCCTGTGTGCTGTCTGAGAATGGAGCCACACAGAAACAGCGTGAAGCTGGCTCGATGAACCCTCGCCAGGCACTTAATTGTGAACTGCAGAGTGATCACATAGACATAGATGTAGAACCTTCAGGCAAGCTCATCTGCATGCCTCCCATGCAGCACAGCCTATATGCAAAGGGCTTGGAAACCCTTTCTTCCCCTATAGTGTGTAGGGATGCCATGCAAAACAGGCCAATAAAGCAGGCTCATACTACGCCAACACAATACACGCCTATCTTTCAGAAGCTGGAAAACCATTTCTTGCTACTGAAATGTAGGATACTCTGCAAAGTAGGTCGATACTATTCCCACACAACACATCTGCCATGCATGGCTGCCCATACAACAGGCACTTAAAAACCACATGTTTGTATATCAGTCAATATTACAGGTACAGCTTTATAAACCACCCCATCTTGGTCCTCTCAGTGCGAGGCATTTGTGTGTCAGGTTTGGCTGGCTCACTTCAGTCCAGGGGCCTGGCAGAAGTCTTACAATACATATGCAGACTCAGCTTTATACATACAAACCCCTTGGCCTCTTTATGTACATTCCGCGCCCTCTCTCTCTCTCTCTCTCTCTCTCTCTGTCCATCTCATCCTCCCCCTCCCCGTCCATCTTTACATCCCCTCCCACTCCCCCTCTCCATACCCACCCCTAACCATCCCTCCCTGCCTCCTTCCTCCCCATCCATTCCCTGCTGCACACCCTCTCTCTCTATCTCCTCCTCTACAAATCTCAACTTCCCCCAGAAATAACCATCCGCAAATGAAAGCCCTGCAAAAGAGGTTGAAAAAGCCGGTTGCTACAAGTCCCACACCTCTCTCACGCAGCACAGCCTACATGCCATGTCTTGGGAATCCTTTTTTCCACATGATGTGTAGGCTGCAATCCAAAGGTCAAAATTATTCCAACACTGCATGTCTGTTGTGGTGGGCAGCATACATGTTGGGGGCTGGAGAACCATTTCTTACCCCTGATATGTAGGCTGACTTCCAAAGCAGGTCATTAATGAAGGTCCATATTATTCCCATGCAATATGCCTGTCATGCAGAGTAAGCTACACTCCTGGAAATGGAAAAAAGAACACATTGACACCGGTGTGTCAGACCCACCATACTTGCTCCGGACACTGTGAGAGGGGTGTACAAGCAATGATCACACGCACGGCACAGCGGACACACCAGGAACCGCGGTGTTGGCCGTCGAATGGCGCTAGCTGCGCAGCATTTGTGCACCGCCGCCGTCAGTGTCAGCCAGTTTGCCGTGGCATACGGAGCTCCATCGCAGTCTTTAACACTGGTAGCATGCCGCGACAGCGTGGACATGAACCGTATGTGCAGTTGACGGACTTTGAGCGAGGGCGTATAGTGGGCATGCGGGAGGCCGGGTGGACGTACCGCCGAATTGCTCAACACGGATGCACGCCAAGACCGTAGGATCCTACACAGTGCCGTAGGGGACCGCACCGCCACTTCCCAGCAAATTAGGGACACTCTTGCTCCTGGGGTATCGGCGAGGACCATTCGCAACCGTCTCCATGAAGCTGGGCTACGGTCCCGCACACCGTTAGGCCGTCTTCCGCTCACGCCCCAACATCGTGCAGTCCGCCTCCAGTGGTGTCGCGACAGGCGTGAATGGAGGGACGAATGGAGATGTGTCGTCTTCAGCGATGAGAGTCGCTTCTGCCTTGGTGCCAGTGATGGTTGTATGCGTGGTTGGTGCCGTGCAGGTGAGCGCCACAATCAGGACTGCATACAACCGAGGCACACCGGGCCAACGCCCGGCATCATGGTGTGGGGAGCGATCTCCTACACTGGCCGTACACCACTGGTGATCGTCGAGGGGACACTGAATAGTGCACGGTACATCCAAACCGTCATCGAACCCATCATTCTACCATTCCTAGACCGGCAAGGGAACTTGCTGTTCCAACAGGACAATGCACGTCCACATGTATCCCGTGCCACCCAACGTGCTCTAGAAGGTGTAAGTCAACTACCCTGGCCAGCAAGATCTCCGGATCTGTCCCCCATTGAGCATGTTTGGGACTGGATGAAGCGTCGTCTCACGCGGTCTGCACGTCCAGCACGAACGCTGGTCCAACTGAGGCGCCAGGTGGAAATGGCATGGCAAGCCGTTCCACAGGACTACATCCAGCATCTCTACGATCGTCTCCATGGGAGAATAGCAGCCTGCATTGCTGCGAAAGGTGGATATACACTGTACTAGTGCCGACATTGTGCATGCTCTGTTGCCTGTGTCTATGTGCCTGTGGTTCTGTCAGTGTGATCATGTGATGTATCTGACCCCAGGAATGTGTCAATAAAGTTTCCCCTTCCTGGGACAATGAATTCACGGTGTTCTTATTTCAATTTCCAGGAGTGTATATGACATAGTCATGGTTGTCTGTCTTTCCAGTCCTACTGAAGCCACAAGGTTAGAAACACCACAGTGCTGATACTCATGAAGTTTGCTCTTTGTGTGCCAGATTAGGTAAAAATCAATGCAGGGGAAAATATCCCAAGCACACACATGCGCACACACGCGCGCACACACACACACACACACACACACACACACACACACACACACACACACACACTCCTTACATACAGGGTGTCCATAATTAAAGTTCAAGTTTCAAAACACTGTAGGAAGAGAATCACTGCTCAGAATGGCATTAAATTTGAACAGCATATTATTGACACAGAGGGATTAAGTTGACCAATAGATGGAGCTATAAGCATTAGAATATGTACATCAACAGACGCATAGTGGACAGCTGTTACTCAGAGTGCATCTGCGACACCCAATATGACTGTCTCCAGGAAGGATGCAGCACTGCTGGTAAAGCTCTTTTACAAGGATAGTGATTGTGCCAGTAGCCCCACAGAAGTTCCGGACACTTGATGGTATGAAGAAAGGCATTTGTCTGATGTCCACTAAGAGTCCGGAGAAAATTATTACAAGATTCAAAGAGGCAGATTTGTTTGAAATGCAATGTGGCAGAGGAAGGAAAGCAATTCATCTGACGTGTGCTGAGGCATTGCAGGAGGCATCAATTGGTGGTGCGCAACATGCAGTGCATAGGAAATTGCCCAATCGTTGGACAAGCCTGTAAGCAAGGTGCATAGTATCCTACAAAACATCCTGCACTGAGTTCCATACAAAATCACCCTCGTTCAGGAGTGGGCAAATGTTCGACCTGGAATTCCTTGCTCACATAGAAATAGACAATGAATAGCAATGGAATGTTTTGTGGACAGATGAAGCCCATTTCCATCTCCAAGAATATGTCTATACACAGAAGCTCAAAATATTAGAAACAGAGTATCCGCACACACACACACACATATCAAGCAGTACCTCTTCATTCTGCAAAAGCATCATTTATCATAGGGCAGCATATTTTCAAGGAGATGAGTCCTGATGCTCATGTTACCTGTAAAGTCACTTGTAAACGCCATGAGGGTCTTCTGAGCACCAATGACATTTCAGTCCTTCAACAGTGTGGATACAGGGGTAGCATCACTGGATGCAAGATGACACTCCCCTGCACATAGCACAGCCAGTGAAGTGGATGTTACAGAGGCATTTCAGAAATGCTAGAATTATCAGCCATTATTTCCCTATATTCTGGCTGTCGAGATCAGATCCACTTACAAACGAAGCTGAATTGAAGGCTTCCATTGTACAACACATTCTGAACACAATCCCCAAGAGACTCCAATCTCTTGTGGAACAAGCTGATTTTTTTATTTTAGTTTGTGGCAGAAAATGGTGGACAGCACCCTGAACGTCTGTTGCGCCAGTCTCACGACAATTAGAAACCAATCTCGATTTTTATGTGGTTTTTGGCCACAGGAAAATAAAAACTATGTCATTTTGCTTCTTATGTGTTATTGGGTCCAAGGACGATTAAATATCGAAGCTATATTGCTTTTTATGCAGTTTTGGCCTCAGAACAATTAACACGGGTTTTCTCATCTGATGTGACATGACCTTGCCATGCTGAATGGGCTTACCTAACTAAATGCACTCCATCTTCAGGCTACAAATGGCCCATCAGGACCATCCGACCACCGTGTCATCCTCAGCTGAGGATGCAGATAGTGTGGTCAGCACACGGCTCTCCCGGCTGTTATGATGGTTTTCTCTGACTGGAGCCACAACTGTTCGGTCAAGTAGCTCCTCAATTGGCATCATGAGGCTGAGGGCACCCCGAAAAATGGCAAAAGCACATAGTGGCCTGGATGGTCACCCATCCAAGAGCTGACCACATGCAAAAGCACTTAACTTCAATGATGTGACAGGAACCAGTATACCACTGCGGTAAGGCCGTTGCCTTACCTAGCTAACAGTGCCACAAGAGTTGATCACCAAATTTGTGCAGTCATGCACATTGAACAGTATGGATGCTGTAATGTGCAAACTCAAACCATAGTCATCGTATTGTGATTCATCTGTCATTTGTTGCTGATCCCATTTATGTTAAGATGCTTACAATGCCATCAACTGGTAAAATTTTAGTTAATTTTTTTGTTCCACAGCGTTACCCCCAATGTCAATGATATGCTGGTCAAATCTGACATCATTTTGAGTAGTAATTCTCTTTCTACTTTGTTTTGAAACAGGAACTTTAATTATGGACACTGTGTGTGATGTACAGATCTCTTGATCTATCTGCTCCACCCCCCTCTCTGTCCATCACTTCCTCAACTCACCTATTTGTCCATCCCACCTCTCAACTCAACTCAACTCCCCTTCCTTCCCTTCTTTCTGTCCATCCACTCCCTCCGTCTCTGTACAGGCTCTCCTGCCCCCTCTCTACATATGTCCTCTGCACCCCATCTCTACCTAGCCATCCCTCTTGCCTCCATCTCTCCCTATCTATCCGCTCCTGCCACCCCTCTATCTCCTCGTCAATTCATCTTAACCTTCCCCCAGACATGCCCACCTACACGCATAACCCCTGCAAAACAGGTAGATAAAGTGCAGGCAGGTACAACTCCCACAAAATCCCTCTGATTCAGCACAGCCTACATACCAAGGGCTTGGGAAACCTTTTATTCTCATGATGTATAGGTTGCCATGCAAATCAGGGCAATCAGGCATGCCAGTACAACTCCAACACAACATGCCTGTTGTGCTGAGCAGCCTACCCATTTGGGGCTGAAAAACCATTTCTGCCACCAGCGTGTACACTGCCCTCCAAAGCAGGTTGATACTACTCCCTCACTGTCATGCAGGGCAGCCTATATGGCCGACACTTAGAAAATACATCTATATATCGATAAATGTTAGAGATAGAGCATAATAAACCCCCATTATTTTGGTCATATCAGGGCAAGGAGTTGACATGTCAATCCTGGAGCCCTTCAGTCCAGGGGCCTGGGAGAAGTTCTCACACATAAATACACATGCTCATACATATACACATACACAAACACACACACACACACACACACACACACACACACACACACACACAGTTTTGCACTCACAGACTAAATTCCTGAATTTTACATAATTCTAATGTTTAAGTTAAACATCTCCTGCTGAATTTTGCCAGTATACAGTGTACTGACTGCGTTCTGTGTAAATTTCAATAAATATTTCTTTAAAGTATTAGAAAACATCAACAGCTGGGTGGTATAAGTGCAGAATTGGCTTTTTACAAAGTAGTAGTCTTTCTCCTAACATGCATATACACATATGATGATTTGTAGAAGTAATTCCAATAATTGTCAGTGTTAATAGATTCAGACTAGCCATAATTTGTTGTTAGCACACTTTACAGAAGTTGCTTGCAGTGGCTGCTTCTCCCTGTTTATATGTAACTTGACTCATTCGACATCCTTGAAGGCTGTCCTTCATGATGAGATTCATGGAACACAGTTGATCAATGACTAAAGGAATGAATGGAAAGGTACTGGTATCTACCTAACTGATATTCACTTGGAATTGTTTATGACAACTAAGGAAAACCCGCAGCAGGGTGGCTGCACCATAAAAACTTAACTGTGTCCTCTTTAAATTAACTTCACACAAGCTAAAATTACTAAAACCCAATCAACAAGACATCAGGCACTTATATATGGACATCTTTATCCCCTATTCTATTCATTCCAGTTGTTACAGTTAATAACATATTTATAACAAAAATACGTGGAGCTGTAGTACTCTGCAGAAAACAAAGAATTTTTTCCAGAATAAGAACCTACAACTTGGGTCTGACACTCTGTAGTTTGTAGTTACAGCCTTTGACTCTCATGGAAACTGTAATGGAAATGGTCAGTGCCGTTCTCTTTTTTGTCATGTACTGCAGAATCTGATATGAATTAGTTCACAGCATGAACCAATGGAATTAAAATCATTAGTATGTATTTATTGTATATCTGACAACAAAACTCAATCATACATTTCTTGTAAATAGAAATGAAACATGGAATTGACATATGATTTTATTTCCAGAAAAATAATTATTTTCAAATTTTCAATTTAATTTGAATTCATAATTACATTAGAAATTGGCATTATTGCTTTATTTGAAATTAGTTCTGAGATTAATTGATGAAGGAAATGACAAATCACTGTATTGTAAGCGTTATTTTGATATCTTTGTTCTTGTCCACTTGGAGCTTTAGCTTAGTTTAGCTTAGATTAGATTAGATTAATACTAGTTCCATGGATCATGAATACGATATTTCGTAATGATGTGGAACGAGTCGAATTTTCCAATACATGACATAATTAGGTTAATTTAACAACATACTTAAGTTAATATAACTACTTTTTTTTTTTTTCTTTATTTTTATTTTTTTTTTTATTTTTTTAATATTTTTGGTTTTTTTTCTTAATTTATATCTAAAAATTCCTCTATGGAGTAGAAGGAGTTGTCATTCAGAAATCCTTTTAATTTCTTCTTAAATACTTGTTGGTTATCTGTCAGACTTTTGATACTATTTGGTAAGTGACCAAAGACTTTAGTGGCAGTATAATTCACCCCTTTCTGTGCCAAAGTTAGATTTAATCTTGAATAGTGAAGATCGTCCTTTCTCCTAGTATTGTAGTTATGCACACTGCTATTACTTTTGAATTGGGTTTGGTTGTTAATAACAAATTTCATAAGAGAGTATATATACTGAGAAGCTACTGTGAATATCCATAGATCCTTAAATAAATGTCTGCAGGATGATCTTGGGTGGACTTCAGCTATTATTCTGATTACACGCTTTTGTGCAATAAATACTTTATTCCTCAGTGATGAATTACCCCAAAATATGATGCCATATGAAAGCAATGAGTGAAAATAGGCGTAGTAAGCTAATTTACTAAGATGTTTATCACCAAAATTTGCAATGACCCTTATTGCATAAGTAGCTGAACTCAAACGTTTCAGCAGATCATCAATGTGTTTCTTCCAATTTAATCTCTCATCAATGGACATACCTAAAAATTTGGAATATTCTACCTTAGCTATATGCTTCTGATTAAAGTCTATATTTATTAATGGCGTCATACCATTCACTGTACAGAACTGTATGTACTGTGTCTTATCAAAATTCAGTGAGAGTCCGTTTACAAGGAACCACTTAGTAATTTTCTGAAAGACAGTATTGACAATTTCATCAGTTAATTCTTGTTTCTCAGGTGTGATTACTATACTTGTATCATCAGCAAAGAGAACTAACTTTGCCTCTTCATGAATATAGAATGGCAAGTCATTAATATATAATAAGAACAACAAAGGACCCAAGACTGACCCTTGTGGAACCCCATTCTTGATAGTTCCCCAGTTTGAGGAATGTGCTGATCTTTGCATGTTACGAGAACTACTTATTTCAACTTTCTGCACTCTTCCAGTTAGGTACGAATTAAACCATTTGTGCACTGTCCCACTCATGCCACAATACTTGAACTTGTCTAGCAGAATTTCATGATTTACACAATCAAAAGCCTTTGAGAGATCACAAAAAATCCCAATGGGTGGTGTTTGGTTATTCAGATCATTCAAAATTTGACTGGTGAAAGCATATATGGCATTTTCTGTTGAAAAACCTTTCTGGAAACCAAACTGACATTTTGTTAGTACTTCATTTTTACAGATATGTGAAGCTACTCTTGAATACATTACTTTCTCAAAAATTTTGGATAAAGCTGTTAGAAGGGAGATTGGACGGTAATTGTTGACATCAGATCTATCCCCCTTTTTATGCAAAGGTATAACAATAGCATATTTCAGTCTATCAGGGAAAATGCTCTGTTCCAGAGAGCTATTACACAGGTGGCTGAGAATCTTACTTATCTGTTGAGAACAAGCTTTTAGTATTTTGCTGGAAATGCCATCAATTCCATGTGAGTTTTTGCTTTTAAGCAAGTTTATTATTTTCCTAATTTCAGAGGGAGAAGTGGGTGAGATTTCAATTGTATCAAATTGCATAGGTATGGCCTCTTCCATTAACAGCCTAGCATCTTCTAATGAACACCTGGATCCTACTATATCCACAACATTTAGAAAATGATTATTAAAAATATTTTCAACTTCTGACTTTTTGTTCGTAAAGTTTTCATTCAATTTGATGGTAATACTGTCTTCCTCTGCTCTTGGTTGACCTGTTTCTCTTTTAATAATATTCCAAATTGTTTTAATTTTATTATCAGAGTTGCTGATTTCAGACATGATACACATACTCCTGGATTTTTTAATAACTTTTCTTAATATAACACAGTAGTTTTTATAATTTTTGATAGTTTCTGGGTCACTACTCTTTCTTGCTGTCAGATACATTTCCCTTTTCCGGTTACAAGATATTTTTATACCCTTAGTAAGCCATGGTTTGTTACAAGGTTTCTTACGAGTATATTTAACTATTTTCTTGGGGAATCAGTTTTCAAATGCATTTACAAAAATGTCATGAAATAAATTATATTTTAAATTGGCATCAGGTTCACGGTACACCTCATCCCAGTCTAACTGCTGTAGGCTTTCCCTGAAATTTGCAATTGTTAAATCGTTGACTGAACGTACTACTTTGGAGGACTGTTTAGTATTGCTGAATGGAGCTATGTCATATATTGTAACTAGTTGTGCACCATGATCAGAAAGACCATTCTCAACAGGCTGAGCATTTATCTGGTTAAACTTATCTTGGTCTATAAAGAAGTTATCTATCAGTGAGCTGCTATCCTTTACCACCCGAGTAGGAAAATCAATAACGGGTGTCAAATTGAAAGAACCGAGTAATACTTCAAGGTCATTTTTCCTATTACCCTCTTTCAGAGAATCTACATTGAAGTTCCCACAAATAATAATTTGCTTCCCCCTGTCTGACAGATAGCACAACAAGGAGTCCAAATTTTTCAGAAATAGATGAAAATTTCCTGATGGGGACCTATATACAGTTACAATTATAAATGTGCCTTTATTTAAGTTAAGCTCACAGGCACATGCTTCTATATGTTTCTCTACACAAAACTTTTTTGTTTCTATACTTTTTGCACAATGATAACTTTTGACATATATGGCAACTCCTCCTTTCTCCATATTTTCTCTCATTACATGTGCAGAGAGCTTATAACCACTTACATTTACCTTATCCATATCAGTAACAATGTGATGCTCAGACAGGCATAGTATATCTATTTCATTCTCAGCTTCTAAATCTTCTAAACAAACCAGAAGCTCATCTACTTTATTCTTTAAACTCCCAATATTTTGATGAAATATACTTACATTATTTTTAATTATTCTTTTATGAGAACCTTTCCTTATTCTAACATTTGCAGTACTCTCCTGTCTGAGTTTCTCATTGTGCTTAGGCCTAGTTCCTATACCAGTGGTCACATGGTGTTCAGAGAGGCAGATTATGTCAACTGGGTTGGGTGACTTTAATTCATCAATGCAATTACCTAGGACTGAGATACTACTTGGTGGAGATAAAATTTCTGGTGATTGGTGAAAATTTATAATTGATAGCTGTGATTGGTGATCCAATGTGCTAGAATTGTGATGTTTAATTTCTTTCCTAAATTGAAGATTTGTTCCAATCCTGACCTCTCGTAGAACTTGACATCTTTCTGTCTTACCTATCCTAAAAAAGGTGCTGCTCCAACACCTGTTGTTCCCTCTGGAACATAGGGCCATGACGAAATTCCTCCACCTGGCACGATTTCTAGCAAGTCTCTTCACTCCACTCCAGGTTTTCCCATTCTCTGCAGCTTCTCTCTCGATCGTATTTTTCCACATCTGTTTGGGGCGACTACATTTTCTAACTCCTTGAGGGTTCCAATCCAAAGCCATCCTTTCAATAGCTCCATCTGGTTTCCTCAATGTGTGCCCAAATCTAGTTCCATTTTCTTTCTTTCATTTGTATATTGATTGGTTGCTAATTTGTCTCCCTCCAAAGATCTTCATTTGTCATTATATCTGGCCATCTCACATTTAAAATACACCAGAGACAGCAGTTGATAAAAACTTGGAGCTGGTTTTTGATGTGGTTAGTCACCTTCCACGTTTCGCAACCATTCAACAGCACAGCCTTCACATTGCTATTGAAAAGCCAGAGTTTGGTCTTCTTTGAGATGTTCCTATTTCTCCAGACAGGGTATAGTTGTACAAATGCACAATTTGCTTTGTGGATTCGACTAAGGACATCCTCCTCATCGCCTCCTGTAGTCATGACTATACTTCCGAGATAGAGGAAAGATTGGACCTGTTCTACGTCCTCTCCATTAATGGCCAGCCTATTCATGATGGTCAAATTTGTCCACATTTCTTTAGTTTTGCGAACATTTATCTTAAGGCCTGCATCTTCCGCCTCTCTCTGTAACCTAGCCAGTTTCTCTTTGATGTCTCGATATCGTTGTGCCATTAAGCAAATGCCACTTGGAGTGTCTGCCACATTTTGGCATGAGGCACATGTAATGTTGTTGTAATGGAGTTGGACTCACGGCCTGTAAATGGGCTGTTGGAAGGAATACGTTATGTTGAAAGTGATTTATGGCAATGAAAGTGTTTTGAAAAGAATATACAATTCAGCAATGACTTATTATTCAAATATGTATGCAAGTAAACTATCTGGAGGCCTTTTTGGTGTTTTGCAGAAAAGGAATCACCCTCTAAGACTACTGCACTACAAAGAAGAATGAAAACAATCTACAATTATCATTGAGAAACAAGTTAAACTGACCAAATTTTCATTAAAATCATCGAACATAATTAATTGACCTATTCAATCTCATGCTTTACATGGCTGAACACATTTTTTTAACCAACAAAAATGCAGTAAATATGAAGTTTGGAGCTACAGTAATCAATATTAGTTTTTCAAACATTACTTGTAACAGCTTAATGAGAATGAGAAAGACTTCTGGAAATTTGTGTTGCAAAGTAATGAAAACTTTCTGAACAGATGTTGAGGCTGTAATTTGCAACATAATAATGATTCCTGAAACTTTAAAGCTGATCATCTTAACTGCCCCAAATCTCTATTAAGCAACTGCATATTGTCGTGAATATATACTATAGCTAACCATCTACCACAACCTCAGAATTCTGGTATTTTGTGCTTTACTAACCATACCACCATTGTATGGAGATTAATGTAATCACAGACAGAACTGTGTACAAAAGCCAAACATACTGTATAACTATTGGTTATTTTGGCAGTAATAGCTTTCTGTGACTATGGTGTAAGTTTCTATGTAGATTTCGAATCAAATGTCAGCAATACTGAACAAGGAAGAATTCCAAACTTTTATAATAAACAAGAAGAGGAAACGTGAAGTTTTGATGGAAGGATGAACATTTCCTAAGGAGTTACTGCAGAGAGCAGATAAAAAGAACAAGCAACTGTATTATCAATAGCCAATCATAAAATTGAAAGGGTCTTAGAATGACTCAATTCCAGGGACACCAGTGCAAATGTTCATTATCAGGCTTACAAGATTACAGATAATAATTTACAAAATGACCTACTAGATGATAATGTTATATACTTGTCCAGAAAATTATAAGATAGTAGTATGGAGATTTGTGGAGGAACTAAAACTGAAATAATACTCAAAAAGTGATGTGCAATCTCTCAGGCTGTACTGAATAAACAAATACCAGCATTACTTCTTCAGTGGCATTACATAACTACTGTTTACCTTCTACTTGATTATATTAATATTTTCAAAAGAAGATGGTTCCCTACATCTGCAGTAATGGAAGCCTGTTTCCAGTACACTAATGCATGTCATTCAGCTCCACAATGAACATTGGAACTTGCTGTGCACCTGACAGGTAATTCGTCAATCCATATAATTTGTAGGAGGAGTGGTTAACAAAGTGTGTTTTCTATTTTAAGTCTATTTCTAATAAATTTGTGGAGATTCTCAGTTCTTTGTTTTACGTGAGCATAATCTACATCTACATCCACATGGATACTCTGCAAATCACATTTAAGTGCCTGGCAGAGGGTTCATCAAACCACCATCACAATTCTCTATTATTCCAATCTCATATAGCGCGTGGAAAGAGTGAACACCTATATCTTTCCGTACAAGCTCTGATTTCCCTTATTTTATCATGATGATTATTCCTCCCTATGTAGGTTGGTGTCAACAAAATATTTTTGCATTCGGAGGAGAAAGTTGGTGATAGGAATTTCGTGAGAAGATTCCATCGCAACGAAAAATGCCTTTCTTTTAATGAGTCCAGCCCAAATCCTGTATCATTTCTGTGACACTCTCTCCCATTTTTCGCGATAATATAGAACATGCTGCCTTTCTTTGAACTTTTTTGATGTACTCTGTCAGTCCTATCTGGTAAAGATCCCACACTGTGCAACAGTACTCTAAAAGAGGACAGACAAGCGTAGTGTAGGCAGTCTGCCTAGTAGACCTGTTACATTTTCTAAGTGTCCTGCCCACAAAAAGCAGTCTTTGGTTAGCCTTCCCCACAACACTTTCTCTGTGTTCCTTCCAAATTAAGTTGTTCATAATTGTAATACCTAGGTATTTAGTTGAATTTACGGCTTTTACATTAGACTGATTTATCGTGTAGCCGAAGTTTAATGAGTTCCTTTTAGCCTTCATGTGGATGACCTCACACTTTTCGTTATTTAGGGTCAACTGCCACTTTTACAACCATTCAGACATCTTCTATAAATCGTTTTGCAGTTTGTTTTGGTCTTCTGATGACTTTATTAGTCGAGAAATGACAGCGTCGTCTACAAACAACCAAAGACGGCTGCTCAGATTGTCTCCAAAATCGCTAATATAGATAAGGAACAGCAAAGGGCCTGTAACACAACCTTGGGGAATGCCAGAAATCACTTTTGTTTTACTCGATGACTTTCCATCAATTACTACAAACTGTGACCTGTCTGACAGAAAATCACAAATCCAGTCACATAACAGACGATACTCCATAAGCACACAATCTGACTATGAGCTGCTTGTGTAGTACAGTGTCAAAAAGCCTTCCGGAAATCCAGAAATACGGAATCGATCTGAAATCCCTTGCCAATAGCACTCAACATTTTGTGTGAATAAAGAGCTAGTTGTGTTTCACAGGAACGATGTTTTCTAAACCCATGTTGACGGTGTGTCAATAGAACATTTTCTTCAAGGTAATTCATAATGTTCGAACACAATATATGTTCTAAAATCCTGCTGCATATTGATGTTAACAATATGGACCTGTAATTCAATGGATTACTCCTACTACCTTTCTTGAAGATTGGTATGACCTGTGCAGCTTTCCAGTCTTTGGGTACCGATCCTTCGTCAAGCGAACGGTTGTATATGATTGTTAAGTATGGAGCTAATGCATCAGCATACTCTGAAAGGAACCTAAATTGGTATACAGTCTGGACCAGAAGACTTGCTTTTATTAAGTGATTTAAGTTGCTTCACTCCTCAAAGGATATTTACTTCTACATTACTCATGTTGACAGCTGTTCTCGATTCGAATTCTGTAATATTTACTTCATCTTCTTTTGTGAAGGCATTTCGGAAGGCTGTGTTTAGTAACTCTGCTATGGCAGCACTGTCTTCGACAGTATCTCCATTGTTATCGTGCAGAGAAGGCATTGATTGCTTCTTGCCGCTAACATACTTCACATATGACCAGAATCTCTTTGGATTTTCTGCCAGGTTTCGAGACAAAGTTTTGTTGTGGAAACTGTTATAGGCATCTCACATTGCACTAAATTACGAGCTTCTGTAAAAGATCGCCAATCTTGGGGATTTTGCATCTGTTTAAATTTGGCATGTTTGTTTCGTTGTTTCTGCAACAGTGTTCTAACCCGTTTTGTGTACCAAGGAGGATCAGGTCCATCGTTTGTTAATTTATTTAGTATGAATCTCTCAATTGCCGCCAATACTATTTCTTTGAATCCAAGCCACATCTGGTCTACACTTATATTATTATATATATTACACTTACAATATAATGTGCACTGAAGAGCCAAAGAAACTGGTACACGTGGCTAATATCGTGGAGGGCCCCTGCAAGCATGCAGAAATGCTGCAACATGACATGGCATGGACTCGACTAATGTCCAAAGTAGTGCTGGAGGGAATTGACACCGTGAATCCTGCTGGGCTGCCCATAAATCCATAGAGTATGAGGGGGCCGAGATCTCTTCCGAATTGCACGTTTCAAGGCATCCCATATATGCTCAATAATGTTCATGTCTGGGGAGTTTGGTGGCCAGTAGAACAGTTTAGATGCAGGAGTGTGTTCCTGGAACCATTCTGTATCAATTCTGGATGTGTGGGGTGTCGCATTGTCCTGCTGGAATTGCCCTAGTCTGTTGGAATGCACAATGAACATTAATGGATTCAGGTGATCAGACAGGATCCATACGTACGTGTCACCTGTCAGAGTCATATCTAGACATATCAGGGATCCCATATCACTCCAACTGCACACGCCCCACACCATTAAACCTGCTTGAACAGACACCTGCTGAGATGCAGGGTCCACGGATTCATGAAGTTCTCTCCAAATGCGCACATGTCCATCCACTCAATACAATTTGAAATGAGACTTGTCCGACCAGGCAACATGTTTCCAGTCAACAGTCCAATGTTGGTGCTGCAATGACCAGGCGAGGTGTAAATTTTGTGTCATGCAGTCATCAAGGATACATGAGTGGGCCTTCGTCTCCAAGAGCCCATATCAATGATGTTTCGTTGAATGGTTGCACACTGATACTCGCTGATGAGCCAGCATTGATATCTGCAGCAATTTGCAAAAGGATTGCACTGCTGTCACACTTAATGAATCTCTTCAGTTGTTGTTGGTTCTATTCTTGCAGGATCTTTTCTGGCCATAACGATGTCAGAGATTTGATGTTTTACCAGATTCGTGGTATTCGCGGTACATTCGTGAAATGGTGGTATGTCAAAATCCCCTCTTCATCGCTACCTCAGGGATACTGTGTACCATTGCTCATCCGCGCAGACTATAACACCACATTCAAACTCATTGTAGCAGCAATAACCGATCTAACAACTGCGCCAGACACTTGTTGATTTATTTAGGCTTTGCCGACCACAGTTCCGTATTCTTCCTTGTTTACATATCTCTGTATTTGAATACGCATGTCTACACTAATTTCTTTGGCACTTCTTGAGGATAATTCCACATAGTAACCTAGGAGGAAAAGTCCACTCACAAATTACTTCTGAGTCCTACATAGCGATTACACAACCACACTTCAGCTGAAAATGATTTTTATCATCAACAGCAAATAGCATTAAGGAGCAAATGTACCAGAAACTGAACCTAGGAATGCCAAGACCCTGAAAGATACATTTGCTGGATATGGAGATATACTCCTGACACAACATTCCTACTGCTCAAGCCTGCTGAATACATATTTAATTTACTTAAAATGCATTCATAAAACAACAGAAAATGAAAATATGCAAAGTGAGAAATACCTCACGCAGGAAAATATGTTGATTCAAATTTTGCAGTTAGTATTGACTCCATTTTAACTTGTTTTTCAGCAGTACCCCAAGGAATTTTAAAAGCAGTATTTCATTTTATATATGACTATTAATGTCTTCTTTTGGTGCCAGTCTGAATTTTCATAATATGAATCTTTGCGAGATTAAGTCTTACACTGTTTGCTGTGAACCAGTCATAAGCCCGTTCACTACTAGCTGAGATGCATATGGTAATGTTAAGTTTTAACATTTGATTACTGTGCTTATATCGCCACCAAACAGTTGTTGAACCACCCTTTTGATATCTTTCGAAGAGGATTTATGTGCAGTTAAGAACAAGAGGGGATCCACTAACAGCCCTCATGGGTCTCACATTATGTTCCCTAACTTGGATATTATTTTCATTTTTATGACTCATTGTCAGTCTGACAGCATGCAAAGTAAGATTTGATACATCAAGAGGATATTGATAAATGTTGTAACATTTTAGTTTGCCAAGTACAATTTTGTGGTGCACAAAATGATATACTGCCAATGTTAAAGAATGTACAAACAGGATAATCGCACTTGCTTATTTGCTCTCAAGTCCGCCCCCGGTAGGTGAGGGTCAGTGCGACAGACTGTCAATCCTAAGGGCCCGGGTTCAATTCCTAGCTGGGTCGGAGATTTTCTCTGCTCAGGGACTGGGTGTTGTGTTGTCCTAATCATCAACATTTCATCGCCATCGAAGCGCAAGTCGCCGAAGTGGCGTCAAATCGAAAGACTTGCACTAGGTGAGCGCTCTACCCAATGGGAGGCCCTCATCACACGCCATTATTATTATTTGCTCTCAAGACAAAACTCAGAGGGAGTTAATAAGTTATGCTAACGAAAATGTGTCAGTATTCTATGAGGTACTTTGAATAGAATGACCTCCTCCATGCCAAGCAACGTGGATTCCAAAAACATTAATCATGTGAAACCCAACTTGCACTTATCTCACATGACATACTAAAAGACCTGGATCAAGGCAGTCAGATAGATGCAGTATTTCTCGATTTTTGGAAAGTATTTGACTCATTACCACATCTACACTTATTATCAAAATTACACCCGGGTGGCATCAAACAATATTTGTGACTCGACTGATGTTTTTTTGGTATGGATAAAACAACAAGTTATACTGGATGGAGAGTCATCGACAGATGTAGAAGTAACTTTGGGCATGCCAGGGAAGTGTTCTGGGACTCTTGCTGTTCATGTTTACATTAACTGCCTTGTGGACAATTCCGGTGGAACCACAGACTTTTCACAAATGATGCATATGTCTACAAGGCTGTGCTGGAAAGTAATGTCTCCAAATTTTTTATTCTGTTCTCAATACTGCTTGCATATTACTTGGCTGACTTTCCTGCTTTATTGACACAAGTTGCAACCCTCTGCCAGATGAGGACTCTGAACTGTAGTGTGTAACATGGCAACATGTAACAAAGCTATTTCAGAACATAATAAACAGTGCGCTGTCATCAAGTTTCTAACTGCAGAAAATATGCTTCCAACTGAAATCCATAGAATAATGAAAGCTGTGTATGGTGATGATTGTATCAACACCAGTAACGTGCAACACTGGGTTGTTCATGCTCATGATGAAGGAAATGGTGTTGCTAACCTCAATGTGTGTGACAGAGCTCAGATTGGACAACCACACACAGCAACCATCCAGACTCGATCAGAATCAAGTCGATGAACTTATCAGAGAAAATAGTCGGATAACACAGACACAGTTCAGGCAAGTGGGGCATATCGCGAGTCCAAGTACAGGCCATCAGTGCAGAACTGCTCTATAGAAAACTGTGTACGGTGCATGCCTCAAATGCTAACTCCTGATATGAAAGTGAGGAGGTTGTACATCTGTCAATAATTTCATTGTGTTTTGAGCATGAGGGTGACGGGTTCCTCAACAACATTATGACAGGTGATGAAAGCTGGATTCACCATTTTGAACCCAAAAACAAGAGAGCATCAATGGATATCCACCAAAAGGATCATGACACCAAAAAAATTCAAGACCATGCCATCAGCAAGCAAAGTCATGCACAGTGTTCTTGGATGTTCAAGGTATGGTGCATTTGGATTCATGCCTAAAGTCACAAAATACCGACTTGGCCTCAACCAATTTTTGTCTGTTTCTAAAACTTAAAAGAACACCTTAATGGACTTCACTTCAATAGTCGTGAAGCGGTGCAAGCAGAGGTAAGGTTGTGCCTCCAATGACAAAGTCAAACATTATACAGCGACAGTATCAAATTGTCTCTCATTGAGAGAAATGTGTTTGTTGCCAGGATGACTATGTAGAGAAATAAGTATGTACACAAATAAAGATGTGGAATGTTAATAAAGTTTGTTTTATTTAAAATGCTTTAAGAGTTTACACATAAAAAAATTTGGTGGCATTACCAGCATGCCCTCATATAAGGAAGTGGTGCAATGATTAGGAATATTGTTGAAATGTTCACAAAATGAAAATACGTAGTATCTTATGACTATAATATCAATGTGTCGCAGCTGGAATCGGCCACCTCACACAGATACAGGATGACAATTATTGAACTACATGACATAAAATCATCATAACTTCTGAAAGGTTTGTGTTAGGATGTTCAAACTGCACGGTTGGCCATGGGGCATGATGGGAATTAGTATGGCGCTGTATGGTTCGGTCTAACAACAAACCCACTTTCATTTGGATGGGTTCTTTAACAAGCAAAACTGGCACATTTGGGGGACTGTGAATCCTCATTTTGCAGTTGAGAAGTCTCTTCTCTCTCAATGGGTGACTGTGTGGTGTACAAAGTTCAGTCGCGGAATAATCACTGCGATATTCCTTGATGGCACGGTGACTACCGAATGGTACATGAAGGTTTTGGAAGATAATTTCAACCCCAATACCTGAAGTGACCCTGATTTCAACAAGATGTGGTTCATGCAAGATAAAGAGCTCGACCCCACTGAAGCAGGAGACTGTTTGATGTCCTGGATGAGCACTTTGGGGACCGCATTCTGGCTCTGGGGTACCCAGAGGCCACTGGCACGGGCCTCGATTGGCCACCATATTCTCCAGATCTGAACACGCGGGACTAATTTTTGTGGGGCTATATTAAAGACAAGGTGTATAGCAATAACCCCAAAACCATTGCTGAGCTGAAAACAGGCATTCAGGAGGCCATCGACAGCATCGATGTTCCGACACTTCAGCGGGTCGTGCAGAATTTCACTATTTGCCTGCGCCACATCATTGCCAATGATGGCAGGCATATCTAATATGTCATAATCTAAATCAGAATATCTACAGTGATGTTTACATGCTGAATAAAGTGTGTGCATGCAGTAGTTGTAACTAATTTATGTTTTATTTCGTATAATTCAGTAATGTCACCCTGTACCTTGGTATAACACTTCGTAGGGATATGAATTAAATGATCACTCCTGGGCTCAGTCATGGGTAAAGCAGGTGTCTGACTTCAGTATATTGGTACAATACTGGGGAAATACAATAAGTCTACAAAGGAGATTGCTTACAAATCACTCATGTGACACCTCCCATAAAACTGCTCAAGTACCAAATAGGACTAACATGATGTGGTATCATTTACCATCAGTACCTCAACAAGCTAATCCATATTCCCAAGCTGACAGCAACTGTGTGACTGCACCACCAATCTGTGGCTGCCTCCAAGACAGGCTCTCATTAGCCTGCATTGGCCAGCACTGCAGCTGGAGCTGACTTGAGGATACGGCATGTCACACCTACCCAGTCTATCTCAAAAAAAATCATGGTACCTCATCACTCAGCCTCTGCTATTACTGTGCATACATGGACTCTGCCTGACTGACAGATTTGTAATGTTTGCTGATTTGGACTTCTCATTGGAAACAGTTAATTAAATGAAGTTTATCACACACTATTTGTATCATTCTTTGCTTTCTGTCACAGTAACCATCTAATTCTTGGCATCTACTGTGGGATGCTGAAACTTCTGACAATGAGGGAAAGCTATGTCGTTTTTGCTTCTTGGTGCTATTTTTTGTCAATATAGAACAAAGGCAAAATAATTTTTTTGGTTGGCTCACTTCCCGCCAAGAATACTGATTTTCAGTTTTCAGTTTCTGTGTGTGTATTTCTCATGGAATTGTCGCATTTCTCAAGCTCACCCACCACACTGCTTCTTTCTATTAATGTTATTGAGTGTGCTTCTGACATTCACCCTACAACTGACAGTGTTTCTTGTGCTACTCCAGAGGCTACTTTGCACAGTGATTTTAAGTGGAACTGCCTTCCAGCATAGCTCAGTGGTTGCTCTCTATTTTGTATAGTGTTCATTTTCGGTATGTTTTATCATGGCCAGTTCCCCGCAAAAATGTCACTAACTAAGATTATTCAGTTGCAGACTCAGCAGATGCAACAGCTTATGGAATCGGAGAACAGATTTCTAGCAATGTAAGAAAAAACAGTGGCAACGTCCCCAGCACCCATAGCACTTTCACAGCCAGCAGTGCCTGTTTCCACATGGTCATTCTGTGCAGTTGATTCTCAACAAAAGCAATTATCAGAGTACTGCACACTGCTCGATTTGCACTTCCAGGTGCATTACTTAGAAGGTACAGGCAGGCAATCATATTTTCTTGCAGCAGTGCTGTTTGACTGTGCCACTTATCCTGGAAACTTTTTCCAGCAACCCAACCTGAAAATATTGCTTCCAATGAACTAATTACTGCACAAGACAAATACTATGATGGACAGATTAATGTGGCAGCTGCTCATAACAAATTCTTTCACAACCGAATCAGGTACATAAGCACGGATGGTTGACTTATGAGGACTTACACAGCACTGAAAATTCAAGTGTGAATGTGGACGTTGCTATAGTGATACCTTGATTAGGGACAGCATTACTCAAAATGTTTCAGGTCCTCGAATATGTGAAGAAATTCGTAAGTATCCTAATCCTGCAAAAGCGGCAGTGTTGGTCTCTGTTACTCTCCAATTTTCAGAACGATATTGTGTAGAGGCCAATGGCTAAGGATTCTAATGTGGACATATCTTCTCAGCTACCAGCCAACACTTATTCGGTGTTCAGTGCCTCACAAAATTCTTGCTTTCATACTGACATCCAGCAAAATGAAACAATTGATGTGTTTTCCATCAACCACCAAAGGATTGCACAGGCGACAGCTGAAGATCCATATCTCAAAATTCAGTTGCAGTAACTTGGCACTGGTTAGCCACATACAATTAGGCAGATTAGCGATTCAGTCATACAATACTCTTTGCACTTTGGCAGTGCTTATCAGTCCAGAAGGGTGTCACTCTCTTCCATACAGTGAATGATCAGTCCCACAGAGTTGTGCTGTGGTTGATTCAGAAGAAAATCCTTCACCTTCTCTATCAAGGCCATTGGCGCATTGTACCCACTAAGCAACTCGTCCAACACCTGAGTCGGCATGGAGGTTCAAACAGAACAGTTAACGTCAAAACATCTAGCATGTGTGAAACACCATACTGCTCCATCTCAAAAATCCTTCAGTTGGCCCAAGTCAGTGCCCCTTCGCAAAGATTGCATGTCAACTTTGTAGGTCCCTACTGGAACTCCTATTGGCTTCTTGTTGTAGATACCTTTAGCAATTTTTTGTTCGTGGTGCCCATGCATTCTACCAGAATGGCTAGCACTATCAAGACTCTGATGTCTATCTTTCTCATCAAAGCTTTACAAAATGTGCTGGTTTGGACAATAGATCACAGTTCACATCAGTGGAATTTGAACAGTTTGTGACACCAACTGTACCAACCTTGTTAAGACCGAACTATTCTAACTGCAATCCACTGGTGAAGTGGAACATTTTGCCAGAACTTTCGGGCACCAAATGAACAAGTTACATGTTTCCCATATAGAGGAGCAAGCTTTAGTGCTTTTTATTTTGTCCTACTGTTCCTAGCCATGCAACAGGAAATTGCCACTATAGCTCTTCCATGGATGCCAATGCAGGATACTGGTTCAGCTGCTGCACTGTCCACAGAGGTGGGCCCTTCCTCCACAGTGACTAAGTTTAATGTGCATGATTTGGTACTTTTAGAGATTTTGGCGCACACACACACACACACACACATACACACATACACACACACACACACACACACACACGCACACGCACACTGGTAACGGGCCTAATTGCTGGTGTCTGGAGCCATTCACTATATACTGTCCCACCAGGCTGCAATTAAGCAAAATCAAAATCAACCTCATTTTGTAGGCTGTGTGATCCTGCCATAGGTTTTTTGTTTGCAGTCAATCAATCACTACCAGCCTTTGCTCACAACAAATGCCCCGATACTGGTTCTGTAATGCTGATTCTGAATGTACTGCTATTTTGCCAGTGTCTTCAAATTACTGAAGTTACCATCAATCAGAGTGATTCTGACCCCATGGGATTAACATAAACCTTGGGGTCAATTTCACTCTTTGCTTTCAATTTCTGAATAATCTTAAATATCTTCTTGAAAATAATAATCATCATATAATACAACGAAATTTGTTGATTTGAATTCACATACTTTACAATAAAGTTTAAAAAACATTATCATTAAAAAATATTGCAAGCAAGCCTTACATATAAGCTTATACATTCAACTGAGAAAAACTTTCTTGGCCCAGAAAAAATGGTTAATTCTATCATCTGCTGAACAAACAATTTTAACAATTAAAAAATCATATTTATTTAAAAAATGGTAACACTGAGCCCTTAACATTTTTCCCCTCAGGGGTAAAGTTGACCCATAAATATTATCACTGCATTTCCACTTAAGTGTCAGTTTGAATAAATACAGTAAAGCTATAACTACATTAAAAATGTAACTGCATTGCCTAGAACTTACCAAAAGTCTCTCAGTGCAAGACAGTACCTTGATGTGGATAAGTAAACATTGGAAGAAGTGATCTTGTTAATTTAAAAAAAGCTGTACTCTCTAAACTCCCAGCCGAACAGGATGTGGAGAGAAAAAGGAAGCCATGGCTGAATCTGGTTTCTTCTTTTAAATCTCTACATGAAAATAAAACCAATGACCCTTTCAAATATAAAAAGACAGCAAATTGATGTGAACCCTGGAGAACCATTCAAAAAGTCATCAAATGAAAATGTGTCTGCACTACATAAAGAGTTCAAATTGTCTGCAGGTATGAATGATACAAACTATCTTCAGACTAATTGTACCAAGTCATTCACAGCTAATGGAGAACTCTCAAAGGCCAACAAAAATTTCTTCCAAAATTGTGATAATTCTTCATCAGAAGATGAACTTGATGTAATGAAATTGCCAGAGACTCTGGGAACTGATAAAAGTGATTTTGATCCTTCAGACAATCCTGTTGTTGAAGATTTACTGCTCAATAAGTGGAAGTGTCAAGATCTTTTTCCAAGTAACTTTGTTATGGTGAAAGTAGTTGGGGTAAAGGAGGGACCAAACTTTTCACTATGTTTGCATTAAACAAAAAGTAACATAAAGGAAAAGGTAGTTGACATAATGGGGTTCTACATCACTATCTCAATGAAAACTACATTTGTTCCTAAAGAACATGATCTTTTCACAACTCCATTCTGTTTTGTGACTGGCAGGCTGTCTCCAGCAGAGCTACACCCCGATGAGCATAGAATTCTGTATAAATTTTTAGGGAGGATTTTAGTAAAATAACTTTAATGTTTTTTCAGCAAAAGCTTTTTGTCACGTGTTTTAAATAAAGGCTTGATAATTGTATTCATAGAAATGTGTGTTTCACTAATATCTAACTTAACATTTTACAAAATACATAGTTTTCAATGGGTGTTATTGGGATTCCTTTATGGGGTCATATTCATACTGCACTACATTAACATCATAGGATCATTCTGCACGTGTTTATAATAGAACAAATTTGAGTGGTCAATATTATACCCATCATCCATTTCAATAATCCCTATGAAAAATATAACATACACATTGAACTATGGATGTTTGTATAGAAAGAATGTAAAATAATAAAAATCATCAAGAACAGAAATTGATATACCGGTATGCAAGAGACATTCTACAAAAACATTAAAAAAGATACACAGATGACGGTGCTGAAAATGACTTAGAATGAAGCTATCGAAATTCTATTACTCCCGACTTGTCCATTGATTTGGAAAGTTTGACTGTATTCCAGTCTTCTGATGGATCATAAAACCTTTAGTTCTGCAAACTGTAACTCCCAATGTTCCTATTAATCTTACAATAGTGTCAAAATAGTGTAAAGCTTCAGTAGTACATGCAATTTTTTTGGGTATTTTGTATCGATAGTGACAATCAGTGCATCATTAGAAACAATCAGCATTATACCCCATGTAGAAATAAAAAACATGCCGGAATTCGTCACTCTGATTTCTGCGGCATTTTGCATACTTTCCCATTTTTACAGTAAATTTCGGTCCAAGTATTCACTTAAAAATTCACAACATTTGTAGTATACCTAAACATCATTTTTTGATAGAATTGAATGCAGCTAATTAAACTTAAAATACTTTAATGAGACTACATATAGACCCTTACTCTAATGAAATTAACTCAGTAGACTAAATGAAAATTATTCACGAAACATTTCTTGGTTTACGAAAGACAATTTTAGACAGATACGGTTCCGTTTCGAAAGATAACGGTGACATGATCTGTAAAAGCAACTTACTTCGCCACAAAAATTAAATTCATGCTAAAAAATTAAATTCATGGTAACTATAGTACAAATGAAACTACTTACTCTCACAGAATAGGAAGTTAATTTATTTCACAATAACACTCTCGTTATGAGGCATCAGGGGGTCTTGGAGGGAAGTGTGAGGGTAAAAATCTTAGAGGGCGACAAAGAGATGAATACACTAAGCAGATTCAGAAGGATGTAGGTTGCAGCGGGTACTTGGAGATGAAGAAGCAGGCGCAGAAGAGTAGCATAGAGAGCTGCATCAAACCATTCCTAGCACTGAAGAGCGTAACAACACTCAATCGACATGAATCGTGTTAATTTGTCACTTAAATTAGGGTATGTAAACATACCGGCCTAGCTGATAGTTTTGTTATTTCTGTAAACTGAAATCTAAAACTTAGCCTTTGTTGGACTACATTGTCGCAGGTAGTACATGTACCTCACATATAAACGTAATATCTCATAAGACCACGTACAGTGTTCACAGCTGCAAATGCATTAAAATTAAACTTCTGGTAAGTATGAAACTGTAAACAACAGCATCAAAACTATGAATTAGCTAATCCGACCAGCACTTCAATAATAAATTGTTCGCTGTGTGTGGCCTGCAACAATACCCACCTGCGCAATCAAAATCGAAAGGCTTGGCGGTGGAAAGTGGAAGTCCTCAGTGAAGTACCAGTAAAGCATCTTATTCTTTAATGAATCGTACTCTCTTGTATAAAACAGCTTCAAATGTCTAACTACATTAAATGTGAGTTATGTGTTTCTCTGTTTTATCTGTATGTCAAAAGAAATTCCTCAAACACCCTGTATACATGGGGCTTCCAAAATCTTATTTCGTAAACCGATTTCCCAATACCGTTTCTGGTCATGTAAACACTTCAAAATCGATTACAGAAATCCGCTTCCAGTTGCTGATATCCCAATTGCGCAATCTAGTTTCGCTCCCATGTAAAAGCAACCGGTTTTGATAAGTGCTAGGGCTGTCACATCTCGTCTTGTTTTTAAGAACTTTCGGTTAATGTGGACGGAGTGGCTTTTTGTGCAGTGAAGGATAAGTAGAAATATTAGACGAGCTGTTTACGCCTCGTCCAATTGAACAGAAACAGTGATAGTGCTGATTAAATCACAAACTGGGACAGCTGTTTCCCAGGCGCCATTTTTAAATGGGCTAGAAAACCGCTTCAGACCTTAACATTTATTTATTTATTTAGCCATCCATGGACATTTTTAAATGTATGGATGTTGTCAGTTTGTGTCATTCATATATTTATACAGTTTGTTGTTACATGTAGTTAAACATTGGGACATGTAATTTATTTACAATCATTTTGTACTGTACTAAGTTAAGGAATGCAAACACGAAAGCGAAAAACGGTTTTTGAAATTCGGTTTTCGTCTTTAGAAAGATATGTCGCGTGTAAACGTAGTGAAAACGATGTAAAACACTGAATTATACAAAAGTGTTCTTTGTTGACTCTAGATAAAATAAATAAATATCTGACGTTAGGAATGTAAGCGAGGAAAAGGTTACGAATTGTTTGAAAATACGTTTAAAGTTTGTTGGAAGTTGCTAAGTGCTATCCTTATGAAACACTAGATGAATGTAGTCTGGGTCATTTGCCCTTCATTTTAGGCAAAAGGTAGTTTTCGATTCATCTCAGTGTTTACTTGTTTATTTTTGTATATACAACTCTTTTTCAGAACATAGATTGTTCACAAAATATCGGACAGAAAACCTTTTAACCCGTTGTTTGTACAACCATCAAACATATGCCATTTAAATTTTTGTAACAAATTGGATCCCTACAATCAATAATTACAAATCTTACTGAATACTGTATAATAACAATTCATTTCAAAAATTAAAAGTATGAATTACATTTTTCCATGTATGAGGCTGAATGGTACCAGTTCTGCAGTAGGTAGGCAATCACAGACTTTTTAAAGTTTTGTGTTTCAGTAAGATATTTTATGTGTATTGATAATCTGTAGTGTAGTTTTGTTCCTGCATGATATACACCTTTTTGGCATAATGTGTAGCTGCAAACACTAACACGTACACCACTGTCTGACTTGGTGCTGTAATCATGGATAATTTTCTTTTGAGGTAAAAGGATTTCTTTTCTCAGCATTCTTTTTTTATGCACATAACTATTTCCATTATATAAATGCAGGAAAGTAGTAACATTTTTAGAGTGTTAGAGAAAGCCTTGCTCACTTTTTACTCCAAAAGACTTGCACCAGGCAGCTGAACTCCCATACAGGAGGATACTCAGCCAAATGCCCCATGCACACATTTCACTGCACTCCATTTTAACCAAGCTAGTTTTCATGTGTCTCAATGTTTATGATGCTCAATCTTCTGAACTATATTTCGTGCAATGATATAATTTTGGAGATACATCTCTGTAAAATGTATTGCTAATAGAGTTAGTTAAAAAGAAGTAAGAACTTAAAGTGTCATGACTAATGTGGGAGTTCTACTGCATGAGCAGCGAAAATGTAATAAGCAATAAAGTTTTTTCTCCTTTCATCATTTTGTGGGTTGTGCCAACGAGAAAAGCATTCATTAAGGTTTGAAATTATGTTTATAGTTAGTTAATAACTATTAACGAAGTCCAAACATCCAGATTAGGTTCCCAGATACGTGAGAGGCTCGCAGGCTTCTTAATCAACAAACCTCAGTGCATTGCCCTCAACGGCGAGTGCTCAGCAGAGATAAGCATAGTGTCAGGAGTGCACTAGGGGAGTGTGATAGGGCAGCTATTATTCTTTATCTACACAAATGATCTGATAAGACAGGGCGACAAGTAATCTGCAGCTGTTTGCTGATGACACTGTGGCGTATGGGAAGGTGTCTTGTTGAGTGACTGTAGAAGGATATGAGATGGCTTCTACAGAATTTCTAATTGGTGTGATAAATGACAGCCTTCTTTACCCATAAAAAAGTGTAAGTTAATGCAAATGAGTAGAAAAAACAATCCCATAATGTTAAAATAAACCATTAGTAGAGCTCTGCTGGAGACAGTCACACCGATTAAATACCTAGGCAAAATGCTGCAAAGTGGTACGCAATGGAACGAACATGTAAGGATGGTAATAGGTACGGCAAATGTTCGACTTTGGTTTCTTGGGAGAATTTCAGGGAAGTGTAGTTCATCTGCAAAGGAGACCGTGTACAGAACACTGGTACGACCAACTTTTGAGTGTTGCTTGAGCGTTTTGGATCCCTACCAGGTTGGATTAAAGAAAGACATCACAGCAATTCAGAGGTGTGCTGCGAGTAATTTCGATCAACACCTGAGTATTACCCCGGATCATGCAACAGTTCTAATGTGACTTGGGGTATTACGGAGGTGTTTCATGAAGTTAAATGTGCGTCTGTGGAGGGAAAACGACATTCTTCTCGTGAAACACTATTTCAAAAATTTAAGTAACTGACATATGAAGATAAATGCAGAGCAGTTCTACTGCCATCAACACACTTTTTGCAAAGGACCATGAAGATATAAGAAATTAGGACTCATACAGAGGTGTGGCAGCTGTGCCACAGAAATGTGTTAATGGCAAAATACCATTAATGCCAGCACAGAGCGTGAGGCACCTGGCGTTCACTGGCCCACGGATTTAGCATCTTTCTGAAATATAAGCCCAGGATGGCTTTCCATTAAGGGCAACAAAACGAAGCATAGAATATCGTCGACATACTGCTGTGCTGTAAATGTACCATGGGTGACAACCAAAGGGGTCCTGCTATGAAAAAATATGGCACCCCAGACCCACACTCCCAGTAATTAGGCTATGTGGTGGGCGACAGCCAGGTTTGTATTGCACCACTGTCCGGGTGTCTCCAGATACGTCTTCGCTTGTCACTGGGACTCAATTCGAAATAGGACCCATAACCGAAGACAATTCTACTCCAGTCAATGAGATTTCAGGACAAAGACGTGTCTGGTAACGCCCTGGACAGTGGTGGGATACCAACCTGACTGTTGGCTGCCATACGGTCTGACAATCAAGAGTGATGGCCTCTTGGGGTGATACTTCTTTCCAGGTGATATTCTGCGCGCCATTTAGTAGCCCTTTGTGGCAAGCCAAACTGGGCCTGAGCAAGATAATGCCTACCCATAAATGGCGAGTGTTTGTCTTCATACGTGCCAAACCCTATCTTTGCCAGATAGGACACTAGATATCTCCCCAACTAAGAGCCTTCAGAGCATTGTGGGCAGAGCCCCCCAACTAACTTGGGTTTTGACGATCTAACGCGCCAATTGAACATAATTTGGCACAATATCTTCAGGATGAAATCCAACAACTCTCTAAATGCAAAACCGAATAGCTGTTTGCACAAGGGCCAGAAATGGACCAACACATTAAGAATTTGCTCAATTTGTGAAGTAGTTCTTCTTGTACAAATCATCCAATTTTTCTCAAACTGTAATAATTTGTTTGTCTGTGCATTTACATCACATCTACCAATTTCTGTCCCATTTGATTTGGATAATTCGTTCATAGTGCTTCTTTTTTTGCCTTAGAGTGTATTTATGATATACATGTACTTTGTCAGTGACGGTCACCAATCCAACACTGTAGGCTCTTGCTTGAGCATAGTGTGTCGATGCCTTAATAAAGCTAGCCCACTGCACAACTGACATGTGAACCGTGACACCCACACATTCTCACTTCACTGGGAACTCCAACGTGATCTGACGCTAAACACATAGTGACGAACTTTCATTCCTGTGTGTGTGTGTTTGTGTGTGTGTGTGAGAGAGAGAGAGAGAGAGAGAGAGAGAGAGAGAGAGAGAGAGAGAGAGAGAGAGAGAGAGAGAGAGAGTGAGTTTGTGTGTGTATGTGCGTGCATGTGTTACGCAGAACCATGAGTGAGCAAATATGCAGAATGACACATCCGAAAGAATGCCTAAAAGCTCAATTACTGTTATGAAAGAATAAGAGTCTAATTGATGTGAAAGAATAAGCGTCTGAAAGACCTGAACACTTGAGTGACTTAAATATCAAGTGTTTGTCCAGCTCTGATACTAAATGTTTTGGCTATAATGCTGGTGGCCCTTCTAAACATGCAGAGAAACCTCAACGAAGAAGATGATGGCAGACAGTCATGGTCGTGGACTTGCTTGCATTCTGAACGGTCAGTCCAGTGTACAAATAATCGCTTACATAAAGGCTAGTGCTTCTGTGTCGGAAGTTTGCAAGCATGTACGATCCACAGACGTTGCTGACTTATCCTCTGAAGACTTTGTTGTGCTATTTGGTGGGTCAAATGACGTGTACAAAAACAAAACCCACAAAACAAAACAAGAACTAAAAAGGTGCTTAGGACAGCTGACACACACAAATGTTTTAGTGCTGAACATCCCACATCGGCATGACTTACAGTTTTGGTCATGCGTAACTAAAGAAATAATCAGTGCCAGCCAACAAATTTCATTACTTTGCAAATATTTCAGAAATGTAGAACTCGTAATGTTAACAATATTGGTCTGCACATTAACAACATGGGGAAAAACCTGCTTGTCGGAAAAATTAAAGAAATTTTCAACAAGAGGCATCAAACACTCAAAATCAGTGCCAGCCAACAAATTTCATTACTTTGTAAATATTTCAGAAATGTAGAACTCGTAAATGTTAACAATATTGGGCTGCACATTAACAACATGGAGAAAAACCTGCTTGTCGGAAAAACTAAAGAAATTATCAACAAGAGGCATCAAACACTCAAAAGCAAAATCATTCTGAATTGGCCCCTCCCCCAATATTCGAAGGAAACAACGCCACTAAGACCTCCTCACCAACGTCAACAACAACAAAAGAAGAAACAAGGTGCCTCCAGTATTCAGTAACAACAGCAACAATGAATGCAGTAACAGCTCGAGCAATTGCAGACACAGCTCTAACACCAGCAGCAAAATCATCAACAGTAGCATCAGCAGCAGAATCGACAACTGGAGCAGCTGAACAACTAACTGGGGAGACAGGCACAGAAGAAAATTTTACAGCAGATGATAATAGAAGAATAAGTGCAACAGGGAAAAGAAAAGCAGTACTTCCAGTACACCTGAATGATTTTTAATTGACAAGATAAAGGTACGTGACCAATTAAATGTGCCAAAGTCTAACAATACGCCAAAGTCTAACAAATCTTTTAATTTCATGCTGATTCATTGAGATGTCCAATCATTGCTAAACAAATTAACTGAACTTGAAATTATATTTACTGATGAGTTAAAAAATGCTTCTGTAATGTGTATGACTGAACACTGGCTGCCTAAAGATGCAATGTCAGTCGCGAAACTTGCAGACTTCAATCTTTCATCCTCATTCTCTAGAATTACATCCTGTCATGGAGAGTCATGTATATTTGTTAAAACTGGTATTCATTATTGTAACATAAAACCCACTGTACTGTTAGCTGAAGAGAAAGTTTTTGAAGTATCCACAGTTGAACTCTCTGCATTAAAATTAATAATCATCTGTGTATATAGGAGCCCTGATGGGATCTTAAATGATTTCTGTCATCGACTAGAAGCAGCTTTAAATACTATAAAAACCTTCAACAATATATATTATGTGGAGATTTTAATATTGATTTTCAAGAAATCTCAGAAGACCAGCAAAGCTTAATGGTCCACTTGGAAACATATAACATAAAATCCAACATAGATTCTCCTACAAGAGTTACACCACCAACAAGCTCAACAATTGATCAGATATTAATAAACACAAATGAAAATGACAAATTTTGTGCCAGAAATCTTATTACTGGCTTCAGTGATCACTACGCACAGTTTATTGGTATACACACCCAAGTGAAACAAATGAGAAAGAGGAACTTGTAAAAGAAACAAGAAAATTCAGTAACAAACAAACAAACGTTTTAATACAGAGACTAAATGACGAAACCTGGTATGAAGTGTATAGCCGGCCGGAGTGGTAGAGCGGTTCTAGGCACTACAGTCTGGAACTGCGTGACCACTACGGTCGCAGGTTTGAATCCTGGATGTGTGTGATGTCCTTAGGTCAGTTAGGTTTAAGTAGTTCTAAGTTCTAGGGGACTGATGAACTCAGAAGTTAAGTCCCATAGTGCTCAGAGCCATTTGAACCATTTTTTTGAAGTGTATAGAGTCTACTTGTGAAAATACCAACAAACAATTTGAAAAATTCATGGAAATCTTCATGTTATACATTAAAGCTGCATTTCTATTAATAAAACAAAAATGTCAACTTAACTTCAAAAAGAACAAATGGATTACAACAGGTATTAGAATCTCTTGTGCAAAGAAGAGAAGATTACACAATATAGCAAAGACACAGAACATGCCTCATGAATTTCAAAAATGTCATAAGGAAAACTAAAACAATGGCAAATGACAAATACATTGAAAACTCAAAAAAAAAACCTAAAGCTATATGGGAAGATATAAAAAAATCAAACAACAAGTGAAACCAAACAATATAAAACTATAAAATTATGTTATGAAGGAGCAATGATTTCTTGCCCATCAAAAATTGCAGAGACCTTCAAGAAATATTTTGCAAACATAAGTGAACAGTTGGTTAGTGTACTGGTAGCATACAACAAAATATCACCTCCATCATCCAATAGCATGAGAAAAGCGTATTCATCATTGTTCCTTTCACCCATAAATACTGAAGAAATATTATCAGTTATAAAAACCTCGAAAACAGGTTACTCATGTGGAATTGGTGGAATACCAGATGCGATTATTAAAAAATGCTGTCTTGACTTAGCTGAACCCTTGATACACTTCTGCAACAGCTCACTGGCATCAGGAACCTTCCCTTCATGCTTAAAAACAGCAAAACGGAAACCACTGCTCAAAAAAGGAAATCCAGAAGGTGTTTCAGATTATAGACCAATAGCCCTACTGCCTGTGTTTTCAAAAATTTTAGAAACTTTTTTTTATAAGAGATTGTCTGATTTCCTAAATAAACATAAAATTCTCTCTCCCTCACACCATGGTTTCAGGAAAGGCTATTCAACTGAGAGTGCAATATTTGAATTTCTTTATGAAATTATGCTAAACTGGATGTGAGTGAGTTTGTGACCGGCACATGTCTTGACTTATTCAAAGCTTTCGACGTCAATGACCATAATTCCTTACTGCAGAAGCTTGAGCAATTAGGAAATAGAGGTATATCAAATGAATGGTTCAGGACATACCTACGTGGTCGCAAACAGGTGGTTGAAGTGCATTATACTGACCATAACAAAATCAGCTAGTACTATTCAGGATGTGAAAATGTGAAATACGGCATCCCTCAAGGATCAGTATTAGGACCCATTCTGTTTCTCCTCTATGTCAATGATCTTATATATTACCAAACTATCCTCCAATTTGCAGATGATACAAGCTTCCTTATTAGTGGGAAAACAGAAGATAAACTAAAAGATTCCAAAATCAAAACAATGAACAGTGTAGAACAGTGGTTCAGCTATAACAAGCTATTTATGAACAAAGAAAAGATAGTAGTAGTTAACTTCTATAATCCAAAAGGAAGGCACCACCCAAACATATAAATCGAACTAAGGGACAGAGTTCCTGAAAGTGTTGACCGCACAAAATTTCTGGGACTCTGGCTCCAGAACACTAAATTGGAGGTAAACACTGAATATTTGCAAAGGAAACTATGCAAAACCTGTTACATGATAAGAATCTTAAAAACTTGTTGCAGCAAAGCCAGCCTGTTATATGTATACTACTCTTATGTGCATTCTGTAATTAAATAAGGCATAATCTTCTAGGGCAATGCAACAACAAATATTAAACTTTCCAGGATGCAAAAGAGAATATAAAGAATTATTGAAGGGATAAACAATAGGAAATCATGGAGACCCACATTCAAAAAACTGTCAGTTCTTCCTCTTCCTTGCATTTTTATCTACAAAACATCAGTTTTCATAAAGCAATATATTGATAGACAGCCAGATATTTTATTAAAAATGAAGATATACATGCATACAATACAAGACAAAAATCTGATCTTCATATGAAACAGGTGAGAACATCAGTGTGCTATACCGGCCTCACAATCAGCTATGAACGAGAAGGCACCATGAACAGAGGTTACACCAATGACATGCACTTCATTTATGGCAAAGCGAATGGCAGTGCCTTTGAGTCTGTAAAATTGTATGAAGAAGCTTTTCCTCTCCACAGGCTGGCCAACAGGAGTACATTTAGCTGGTTACATCACTGCCTTAGAGAAACTGGGAGTTTCGCACACCGATGTTGAGGAAAGGGTGTTACGATGTGTACACGAACGTTTGAGAACTTCAGCAAGAAGGACTGCTACCCAAGAGCGTGCCCTGGGTCGTAGCAGTGTGTGGCGGATTTTACAGTGGGAAGTACCCTACCCATTTCATCTCCAGCGAGCGCAAGCCCTCAACAATGCAGACTTTCTTCCTTGAGAGAATTTCTGCCAAAGGGTGCAACAACAGTGTACCCTGAATCCCCTGTTTGTAAGCAGTGTTCTGTTCACAGATGTCACTGGATTTACCTGGGCTAGTATTTTTAACTACCATAACTATCCCATTTGGGCCAAAGTCAATCTTAATGCAGCACATGTATCAGCAGCGTTAATCATTCAACGTCTGGGCAGTACTGCCTGGAGACCTCATAACTGGACCACACTTCCTACCACAGAGACTAAGTGGACAGCAGTACATGCGGTTTCTGTGGACTCTACTTCGAGACAGACACGATGATATCCCAGTGAACCAATGCCCGAACATGTGTTTCATGCATGATGGTGCTCCCACACATTTTCGTTTACGAACGCATCAGCTTCTAACTCGGACATATGATAAACAATGGATAGGTAGAGGAGGGTCTCCAAGGTATTCAGATTTAAACCTCAGGGATTTCTGTGTGTGGGGTCATGTAAAAAACCTGGTCAACACTACCGAGGTCAACTCCGTTGAGGAATTACGCTTGCGGATTAAAGCAGCCTTCCAGCATTTGCAGAATTCCCCAGGACTGCCTGAGAGGATTCGCAGCTCATTTCGACGAGTTCAGTGTTGGACTCAGACGCTTGGACAACACTTGGAACACCTACTTTGACGTTTAGAGATGCCATGTGTTCTAGACACTGATAAATCGGAACAGAAAATGTATTATATCTCAACAGCTGATTTGTGGACCGACATTAATTGGAGCTTTTTAATTACTGTTGGACCGTACTTTCCACGAGTGAATTATTAACAATCACTTCTGAAACGTCTCAGCAGCGAAACGTGCTGCTCTTCATTGAATGTTCTCTCTCTCTCTTCCGTTAACCTTACTTGGCAGGGACCCCATGCTGATGAACAGATGTCAAGAATCGACCAAACAAGGTTTTTATAAGCCAATTCTTTCGTGAATGAATTACGTTTCTTTAAAATTTCCCAATAAATCTCAACCTAGCATCTGTTTTGCATGCAGTTGTTTTAGGAGGTCATTCCCGTTTGGGTTGCTCCAAATGGTTCCTCCTTGGTATTTTGAAAATTTCTGCGGCTGTTACTGTTTAAATTGATTTTTCACTTATATTGCAACCGAATAGTAATGGATCTTTTTACTTACATGCATGTATGAAAGAACAGTCATTGTTGTACGAAATACTTGCTGATTGCGAATTCCTCGACATCAGCTGTATTAATTATAGATCTACTGCCCCATAATAACATATGGACTGGGATTGCGATTGCTTGCAATAAGGGGGAAATTAAGGTTCGTGTCCAAGTCTGGCACAAATTTTCATATGTTGTTGTTGTGTAGTAGATCTATACGAAACGTCTCTGATGTCAAGAAATTCGCAGTCAGCGAATTAATTTCGAAGTATTTCGTACAGCTGTGGATCGTCAAGAGTGTTTGTTCTTTCAGACATGCATGTAAGTAGTATTCGTGCAAACTAAGTTGACCTCGGCGCGGTGATTGTTGGAAGCGACTGTAAATGGGAAATGCCTTTATGGTCGCTCCCGTCAGGCATCGCACTGAGTGTCTGCTCAGTTTGCGTGTGTAGTATTAAGCCTTAGCTGCCGCATGACTATAACAACATTGGTCTCGATTCTTCTTTGTCTTATTCTCCTTGCTGAGGGATTCCAAGTAACATTGCGAACATAAGATGAATTTAACGGGCTACGTTGTAAGGATCTAGACAATGTCACATATGGAAGTTTGGGTGTGTGCGGGAAGCGTACACGGATGATAGAAGTGGGTACAGTGATAGCATGTGATAAACGGGAAGCCTGGGTTCAAGTCCTGGTCTGGCGCAAAAATTCATATGTCATTATTGGGTAGTAGATCTGCTCCTAATACAGCTGATGTCAAGGAAATCGCAGTCAACGAATTAATTTCTAAGCAACTGATCTCTTCGCCTATATATGTGCACAATGCATTACTTTCGTTCACATTCAGGATCAACGGACAATCAGTGCACCAATCATTGATCCTCTGCAGAACTTCCTACATTTCTGTACAGTCTTCTGGCGTTTCAGTCTTCCCACGGACAACAGAATCATCTGCAAAAAGGCTCATAGAGCTACCAGCATTGTCCACTAGATCATTTATGTACACAGGCCCTATAAGCCTCCCTTGGGATATTCCAGAAATTACCTATACATCAATCGAGAATAAAGTATTCCTTAGAAAGTCCTGAACCAGATCACATATCTGGACCGATACTATATGCACTCGCATTTTGTTCACTAAATGACCTGCGGAAGTACATATAGAATGTCTTCCAGAAGAAAAGGAAAACATTTTTTATTCTAATATTTTAGTTTTTTGTTATTCTAATAGTATTCCTCGTAGTGGTAATAGTCGAAAGTATGTGCATGACATAAGTGTCAGGCTAGTTACTGCTTGCGTTGCACTGGAAAGGGCAGTGCATCAGGAGCAATGTTATGTGGAATTACGAACTTGCCAAAACCAAGTCTGGATTTTATAATGAATGAATTGATGAGATCTTCAGCTGATGACACTGTACAGGCAACCAGGAAGAATGCAACTGAATAAGCTGTGACAGATAATGGAAATTTTAGAGAATTAACTGTTGATTTAAATGGACCATAGCAACGGAGAGATCATAAATCTCTAAATAGAGTAGTGACACGTAACAGTGGTGACAGTTGCAAAATTACTGATGTTTCCGTTCTCTCCAAACATTGCAGATATAAGGGCATTACCAAGGAAGAACATATTGAAGCTTCTGAAGCAAATTTTCGTGGCAAGAGTGGAGCGATGGAAGTAGGGAGAGTGAAAACAATTTTTGTCCGGGTTTCGGCCAGTCAATCAGACCGTGTCCGCTGCCGCGCGGCTCCTCTCCGCTCGCACGGTCATTGCCGCTCCCATCATTTAAAAATTAAAAAAAAAAAGATTCTTAAATTTTAACTACCGCTTTCACCAGATAACGGTATATTGGACGTGGATGGTGGGGAGTGGCTACAGGGCAATGTTCAACGTTACCATGTTATAAATAGCGTATATTGCCTGAGGATGCACCGATAAGTGGTGCGAAACCGGTCGCAGATTTAATAAAAATCATTGATACAGCCAGTGCGGAATTTTCTTTGGAAAAACAATTTTTTCCAGGGCAGGCGAATGGTGTAATGTTCAAATATGCGTGAATTCCTAAAGGACCAAGCTATTGAGGTCATCGGTCCCTAGTCTTACTCACTACTTAAACTAACTTATAGGAACAACACACGCATCCATGCCCGAGGGAGGACTCGAACCTCTGGTGGGAGGGGCCGCACAGTCCGTGACATGGCGCCTCAAACCGCGCGGCGAATGGTATAACGTTCAGTATAGTAACTTTCTACAACTACATATGCATACATACTTCTCATGCCACCGTACAGTGCGCAGCGGAGAGTGACATGTACTACCACTAATCATTTCCTTTCCTGTTCCACTTACAAATAGAGCGAGGGACAAACGATTATCTATACACGTTCGTATGAACCCTAAAATATCGTATCTTATCTTCGCGGCCGAGGGGAAATGTATGTTGGCGGCAATAGAAACATTCAGCAGTCAAGTTTCCCTAATTTTCTCGGGTTCCTCGAAAGGAACGTTGCTTTCCCTCCAGCAGTTCACATTTGGGTTCCCAAAGCATCTCTGTAATACTTGCGTGTCGTTCAGACCTACCGGTAGCGGGGCAAGCAGCCCACCTTTTAATTGCTTCGATGGCTTCCTTTAAGCTGAACTGGTGTGGATCCCAGACGTTCCAGCAGTACTCAAGAATAGCTCGCACTAGCGTCCCATATGCAGTCAGCTTTACAGACAAATCACACTTTCCTAAAATTCTCCCAATAATCAGAAGTCGACTACTCGCCTTCTATTTAGAGGATGGTGATTCTAAGGGATATAAAACTGTAGAAGAACCCGAACCTCGTGAGAATGAAGTTCACATTAAGAAACAGAAATGCACTGGACATGTGCAGAAGGACGCAGGGGCTCTCTTGTGCGAACTGAAGCAGATATTAACATCCCATAAACTTAGTGATGGTAAGACCTTTGGAGGAAGAGGGAGACTGGCAGATGAGACTATCGATAGACTGCAGAACTGTTACAGTAGTGGAATTAGGCAAAATACAGGCAGCACTGAGCATAAAAGGACAATAGTATGGGCATTATTTTTTTCATACTGCATCAACAAATGAGTTCTCACAACACTCACTATGCCCCACAGAAGATGACTCATGGTGTAAGTACCAATTAGGACGTAAATATGATCTGATAAACGGCTTGCCAAGTGCTGTAATTGGCGTAATTACGCCAATATTCAAGAATTTCTCACAGGAAAGTTTATTGGAAAAGTGCCTGCATGGGAAAGCACAATATCCCCATGAAAGTGTGAACAATGTAATTTGTATTAGGATTCCAAAAAGAGTTTTCGTATAGTTAAAACATTGAGTTTTGGAGTGCATGACGCACTGGCAACATAGAATACAGGAAACATTATCAAATGTGATGTACTGGAGTGTTTAGATTTCCTACCAGGACGCAACACCATTTCCGAAATGAGCCTAACGGATGTAGAAAGAGTACGAGGTTCAACAAGAAGAGAGAAAAGTTTATGACATCCTGCAAAATGGAATAAGAGACATGTGAAAATGAAACTAAGACTAGAAAAAGAATACGAAGCCGACGTTCAATAATATTGGGGCAAGTATATATTAGAAAACTTTGGAAGCCATTTCCAGTAACGTTCAAATTTTCATAATTATTTTAGGAACATTTTCTCAAAAACGGCTAACAGTAGAGAATGAAAATTTTTCACAATATGTTTGCTGCGTTTGCTTCACTGTTGTAACAAACCGCAAAAAATACAGTATTAATTAAGAGTTATCGAAGAAAAGTTGAAAAACATTAGAGAAACAATTAGTAACTTTAAAAAAGTTGAAAAACAAAAACTAATAAATATTTCTTAACATGACGTAGAGAAAGACTCATTGAACATGTAGGCCAAATTCCAGAGCCTTATGCTTACTGATTTAAGACAAAATGTTCGTTGCGTTTGTTAAAATTGGCATGGAGGAGATGGATCCTTCTGGGTCCCTTTCAGGAAGTGTGTCTGGGAAGTTTAGGTTTGTGTGAACTGTAGCTTTGTGTGAAGTGTCGTGTCATGTTTGTGTTGGTTGATGATGAGAGAAGTGAGAGTGAAATCCGCTACTGGTACACAACCTACTCTCGGATATAAAGGGTGATCAGAAGGTTTCCATCTGAAGACGCTGCTTCAACGTAGAAGCAACGTAGAGCGACTCCGATGTGCGTATATAAGCACCAACATGTAGGCAAGGGAACAGTGTGGCATTTGTGTCCTTCTGAGGTGTGTCTGGTAAATGCAGAAACACGAACTACTGATACTGCAGTGCAAACACCAACAGACATCCACTGGAGAATAAGGAATGTGCATGGGTAGCACGTCTGTCGAAAACCACCATTGTGGAAATTGTGCGAAGTTCCGTGCTGGTTGCAATTCGACACCAGACGCCAGTCGATCTGGTAGGGCAACCTAATTTCAATCAAAAGAGACACTCAACCTCTCTATAGTCCTGATCTCTCCCCCTCTGACTATAACACCTTCAGTCTCTTAAAAAGGGCTTTGAAGGGTCGATGGTTCCTGCTGGACGTTGATGTGCAGCAGGCAGTTACAGACTTCTTCACGCACCAGGACACGGTGTTTTACCAGTCATCTTCAATCTGGTGCGTCAGTGGACTGATTGCCTTAATGCTCACAGTGATTTTGCTTGATTGGCATATCAATTCTGGACTGTATCTTCTTTGAATAGAAACTTTTTGAGTGATCCTTATAGCAACAAGGGAGCCGCTGAGCTTAACCGTGCCATCCAGATAATCAGAAACAGTGTCACATGCCCTCACTTAATGTGACACTGTAAAAAAATTTGGAGCTAGGTCCAAGAATTTGATGCAGTGTCTGGTGATCAGGAACTTTACTCCACCCCTCCTTTCCCCTGCTATAAAGTTAAAGGGAAAACAGCGGACAATATGTGGCTATGTACCCAGGCAGTTACCCATTCCAAGTACTGACCACACCCAGCGTTGCTTAACATTGGTGATCTGGCGAAAACAGGTGTTTTCAATGGAGCAAGGCCATTAGCTTTAACGTGTATCTGTGGTCTGGGAATATTTAGGACTTTTTGCAAAATTTTATTTTAACCTTGGTTTTCCTTTGGGTCTTTGAAGTACTCTCCAGTAAACTTCAACAGTGCCTAGGTGCTAAACCACCCTGTCCTTCAGGATAAAAACAGTTCATTCCAGTAAAATCCGCTGACACGGGGACCTTCAGCCTCTGGTGAATAGTATACCTACGCCGCCATATCACCCAATGAGGACTTGGGAAGGAGTTAGTATATGGTCGCTGGACGGTCTTTGAACACAGAGCAGTTTTTTCGCTCTCTTGTCAGACAGAGCAGATACCCTCCTGTACTCGAGTCTTCAGCCAGGCCCAGCCACCAGCCACATGAACGTGAACTGTCATTTCTCCTGTTGCCAATTCCTTTATTATTTTTGACCAAATTCCTAGACTGACGATCAACATTTACCTCCACCCATATTGTGAGCCATTTCTGTATCCCATATGCCAAGAAAGAACCCCATGTTCGATGAATTTAATTCCTTTATTTTGCCACTTCCCTTCTGACTCTCATCCGTCCCACACTTCATCGTATACACATCCGAAGATGGCCAAGATTTATATAAACTACTTATATCGTAAAATAAATATGCCATTGAGACGGCAAAACAGACGATTACAAAAATTTATAATTGCTGCCCAGAATGTAAAAACAGAAGAATACATGCACAGTTTATAGCAAATCTGAATACCAACCACAGTTCCAGCCGCTGATTTACCTGAAGCATGTGTGCAAAAGATGTCCTTCCATCAACACGAATCACGTGTTCAGGATGAAACGTTGCAATACAGTCGTCTATAGCCGGTGACATTAATCGTTTGTATTTCTGCAAATAATCTGTCACTCCTTTCTCCATGTCTTGTGGCAGCTGCACAAGATGCTTCTTGTGATTTGGATCGATTGATAGACTTTCCTGGAAATTAATAGATACTTGCATTTAGAAATATAAAAGAAAGGCTTTTACTATAGTTTGTTCACAACGTCCTGAATGAGATATCTGTAGACAGGATCAGCTGGAAGCCGGTAGATGTGGTCGACTTAAGGTCACGAGTGTTTTGCACGGTCACGTCCAACATTGGCGTTAAAGAATACAGCATCTGTGTGTATCATAGCTGTAACGAGATGAGTGTAATATCGTGCCGTGCTGAAGTGGTAAGCATATGTGTAGTGCCAGAACTGCGTAAGGGAAACGTAACTTTTCCCCCTACGCCACTTCTCTCTCTCTCTCTCTCTCTCTCTCTCTCTCTCTCTGCGACTATCGATGTGCTGGGTTTCGGTTGAGGAAACGCGCTCTCCTCTTTCCAAACCCCGTCAAACAAGGTAATTACGTCGTGAACAAACTACACGTATTGTTGGGCAAGTCACTTCAGAATACACATGCTAAAGTAATAAGTCGTCCATTCTGAGCAAAAGACACTTTTCACATCGTGATAGATTAAATGACTAAACAGAATCTGACATTACTCTTGTGACAACGTCAAGAACTTTTTATTACCGTTATTTACTTAGTTACTTATACTTGAAGAAGATGTGAAGAGCAATAAGAAAATGTTCTATAAAATGATGAAAAATAAAAGGAAGGCTTTTGAAGTACCAGTAAAGATGGAAACAGAGGACGGTACCGTGATTGAAGATCCAGTGAATATGAAAGATCTCTGGAAAGAATATGTTAAGAAACTGTTAAAAGCTGAGGAGCACGTACACGTACACGAGGTAACGACAAATAATGGAGAATTTGAGAGAAGTTGGGAAGCAGAATTAGGACAAATTACACTGGAAAAAATGGAAATAGCTGTGAAGAAGATGAATGGGGGGAAAGCCCCAGGACCTGATAAAGTATCAGTGGACATGATAAGAGCAGCAGGTTCAGTGGGAATGCAACGGCTGTATAGAGTACTATCAAGTGTGTGGAGAAATAGTACAATATCTGACGACTGGAGAAGAGGAGACATTGTTCTCATCTTCAAAAAAAAGCACTGAGCACTATGGGACTTAACATCTGAGGTCATCAGTCCCCTAGAACTTAGAACTACTTAAACCTAACTAACCTAAGGACATCACACACACCCATGCCCGAGGCAGGATTCGAACCTGCGACCGTAGCGGTCTCGCGGTTCCAAACTGAAGCGCCTTGAACCGCACGGCCACACCGGCCAGCAAAGAAGGCAATAAAAGACTTTGTAAAAACTACAGAGGAATAACCCTTATGAGTCATACAGCCAAGATTTTTGAAAGAATTTGACTAAATCGAATAAGTGAAAAGATAGAAAAGGAGCTGAGTGAAGAACATCATGGGTTTAGGAAAGGAAGAAGCACGATCGACTTGATATTTTCTATCCGTCAACTGACGGAAAAAAGTTGGGAGTATAACAAAGGGGTGATAATGCTTTTTATAGACATAGAAAAGGCATATGACTCAATTAACAGGGAAAGACTCTGGGAAGAAATGAAGAAGATAGATATAGAAGATGGATGCATTAATGTTATAAAAACAATGTACAGAGGACACGATTGGAGAATTAGAACACCATTGGGGCACTATGAATACTTAAAAATAAGACTAGGACTTAAGCAAGGAAGTATTCTATCTCCTGCACTTTTTAATGTGGTGATGGAGGGAATGAATGGGGCAGTTAAAGATATAGTGAAAGAAAAAGACAAAAAGATAATTTTTTCAGATGATATGGTAATATGGGGTGATTACAGTTACAACTTGATGCGTGGAAGGAAATAATGGAAAGGTATAGATTAAAAATAAATAAAGGTAAGAGTGAAGTAATGGTATTTGTAAGAGAGAAAGGGATCAACGGAAATATTACCTTGAATGGAGAACCCCTCAAAGTGGTAGAAAGTTTCACTTATTTAGGGAGTCAAATATCTGGGGATGGAAGAATAACTAACGAAATTAATAGAAGGTTACAGAAAGGAGGCAATTTCTACCAAACAATAAAACACCTGATTTGGAATAAGGAAGTTTCAGAAAAAGCAAAACTCCATATGTATAAGAATTATTACTTCCCTATTGTCACCGGCCGGCCGAAGTGGCCGTGCGGTTAAAGGCGCTGCAGTCTGAAACCGCAAGACCGCTACGGTCGCAGGTTCGAATCCTGCCTCGGGCTTGGATGTTTGTGATGTCCTTAGGTTAATTAGGTTTAACTAGTTCTAAGTTCTAGGGGATTAATGACCTCAGCAGTTGAGTCCCATAGTGCTCAGAGCCATTTGAACCTATTGTCACCTATGGCGGAGAAACATGGACAATGACAGATAGGGACTGGAGCAGACTGCAAGCAGGGGAAATGAAATTTCTCAGAGCAGTTAAGGGAAAAACAAAAAGGGACAGAATAATGAGTGTAGAGATTAGAAAGGACCTTAACCAAGAAAGTATGAGAGAAGAAATTGAAAAAAAAAGATTAAGATGGTATGGGCATGTTAAGAGGATGCATGGTCAGAGACTTCCCAGAATTATGGAAGAACTAAAGATGGACGGGAAAAGAGCTAGAGGGCGTCCAAGAACATGGTGGAAAATGGGAGTGAGAATATCTGTGGAAAGGAGAGGTGTGACCTGGCAGCAAGTGGAGGAAGAAAAATGGTGGGAGGGCCGAGCCAAACGGAGGACTCGCCAGCACCCAGACCTGGCAGTAGCTGGAGCGGAATCCGGATATAGATAGATAGACTTACAGTTACAATTCGTCTTCTTTCTAAAGCTTCTACAATGTATCATTCAAATGCAAAATAGCAAATAATTAACATTTCTATTACATTTCTGCACTGCTACAGAAGTATAATTTACATAAAAATAAATTATTATAAAATTACTAATAACAGAATTAAAAAATCCTGTAACAATTTAGACTAAGGATATCTGCAGCGAGGAAAGCTTAAGATTTGAGAAAAGGTTCGAGACATCGAAACATGGTTTGTAGCAAATGATATTACAGGGTAAGTTAATAATCATATTCACTTTCGTTCTATCGTCTTTAGGTTGGCAGTATGGCATAGTGCGCTTACCAGCAGCTAGATGGTGCCGTTCTCTTCGTTCGTGACAGGTCTGAGCTTTGTCCATCAGTTAGCTTTGAACTTTTACCTCGGAGTTATAGAACTCGACGCAGCCCAGAGCTCATTCTTTTTTTGTGTGACTCTGTTTTATTGCATCTCATTTAGCTCTTTTATTTATATATCAAATGCGCGTAAAAGTTCTTCTTATGAAATGTAACTCATTGGTTTTCGTGCTGATACAGAGAAATTTTGCAAAAAGGCCTAATTATTTTCAGACGCGCTGGCTACCCTTTCCCGATGTTCCACTCAGCGACTTGACACCGCCAGAAATGCATGCTTGAACATAAATGCAGATGCTAGCCAATTCTGCACGTTGCGCTGTTGTATTTGACTACAAATGACACCTGTGCAATGTCCTCAATACGCTGTAAGCGTCAGTCGTGATAAGAATGGTGTTCTGTCTAGTTGTGAATCCATCATGTAGGAGTAAGTAAAGTCGAACGTGGGCAAATTTCTGATGCTCTTCAAGTGGGTGTTTCCATAGCCAAAGTAGCCAAAGTGTTTGGGGTTTCAGAAGGCACTCTGAAGAAGTTTTATAAAGTATACAGAGAAAGCGGAAAAGACCTACCGCTATATCGCAATGAGGATGAAAGTGCGTGTTGAGTGATCGTTACAGATGGGCACTGAAGTGGCCTGTGACGAAAAATAAGGACACAAAACTGCAGAAGTCATTGCAGAACTACACTGAAGAACCAAAGAGAGTGGTATACCTGCATCATGTACGGTCCCAGCGAGCACGCAGAAGTGCCGCAACACGACGTGGCATGGACCCGACTAATGTCTGAAGTAGTGCCGGAGAGAAATGACACCATGAATCCTGCTGGGCTGTCGTACATCCGTAAGAGTACGAGGGGCTGGAGATCTCTTCCGAACAGCACGTTGCAAGGCATCCCAGATATGCTCAACAATGTTCATATCTGGGGCACCTGGTGGCCAGCGGAAGTGTTTTAACTCAGAAGCGTGTACCTGGAGCCAAACTGTAGCAATTCTGGACGTGTGGGGTGTCTCATTGTCCTCCTGGAATTGGCCACGTCCCTCGGAATGCACAATGGACATGAATGGATGCAGGTGATCAGACAGGGTCCTTATGTGAATGTCACTTGTCAAAGTCGTATCTAGACGTATCACTCCAACTGTACACGCCCCAAACCATTACAGAGCCTCTACCAACTTGAACAGTCCCCTGCTGACATGTAGGGCCCATAGATTCATGAGGTTGTCTCCATACGTCCATCCACTTGATACAATTTGAAATGAGACTCGTCCGACCAGGGAACATATTCCCAGTCGTCAACAATCCATGTCGGTGCTGATGGGCCCAGGCGAGTGGAAAAGCTTTGTGTTGTGCAGTCATCAAGAATACACGAGTGGGCCTTCGGCTCCGAAAGCCCATATCGATGATGTTTCGTTGAATGGTTCGCACGCTAACACTTGTTAATGGCACAGCATTGAAATCTGCAACAATTTGCGGAAGGGCTGCATTTATGTCATATTGAACGGTTCTCTTCAGCCATCGTTGGTACCGTCCTTTCAGGATCTTTTTCCGGCAGCAGCGATGTCGGAGACTTGACGGATTCCTGATATTCACGGTACACTCGTGAAATGGTCGTACGGGAAAATCTCAACTTCATCGCTACCTCAGAGATGCAGTGACCCATCCCTCGTGTGCCGACTATAGCACCACGTTCAAACTCACTTAAATCTGGGTATGTTGCTATTGTAGCGACAGTAACCGATCTAACAACTGCGCCAGACACTTCTTGTGTTACACAGGCGTTGCCGAGTGCAGCGCCGTATTCTGCCTGTTTACATATCTCTGTATTTGAACAGGCATGCCTATACCAGTTTCTTTGGCGCTTCAGTGTAAATGTCGCACTCGCGAACCTTGTCAACACAAAAGCATCACGCAGAGAACACCATAAGCAGGGAATTGCAGGACGAACTGGAATACCAAGCTACTCATCAGTGATGCAAATACCTGTACAGGAAAATGTGATGCCGAAGGCATAAAAAATTGACTATGGAGCAACAGAAGAAAGTATGTTTCCAACTTCTGGCCAAGATATAGATAGATAGATAGACTTACAGTTACAATTCGTCTTCTTTCTAATGCTTCTACAATGTATCATTTAAATGCAAAATAGCAAATAATTAACATTTCATTTCTATTACATTTCTGCACTGGTACAGAAGTATAATTTACATAAAAATAATTTATTATAAAATTACTAATAACAGAATTAAAAAATCCTGTAACAATTTAGACTAAGGATATCTGCAGCGAGGAAAGCTAATATTTGAGAAAAGGTTCGAGACATCGAAACATGGTTTGTAACAAATGATATTACAGGGTAAGTTAACAATCATATTCACTTTCGTTCTATCGTCTTACGCCTCAAGAGTGAAACATGGCAGAGGTTTGATGTTGTTTCAAACAGCCATTCGATGGGCCCGATGGTTATTGTGCTAGGTCGCATTACTGTTGAGGATTAGGTGACCACTTTGGCTTATCAGGTCTCCCAATGGTGATTCTATGTTCCAAGAAGACGGCTAGCAGTGTCCACGACTGGTTTTATGAGCACGAGGATAAATTAGCGCATGTACACTAGCCACCACGGACATCAAATCTGAATATTGTTGTATCTTTGTGGTCTACTTTGGAGAGAGTGGTGCAAGATCGCTATCGATCCACGCCCACCATCATTACATGAGCTGGCCACTATTCAGCAAGATTAATGGCGTAAGATTCCCTTAATACCCATACGACACCTGCATTTATCCATTCCAGGACTACTGTCACCTTTTCCTGCAACGTATTATGCAAGGTAATGTTGTCACATTTTTGTCCACCTCGTGTATACTGTAGTCGAAGGACGCTACTCTTTTGCCTGATGAGGTGCACAATTTTACATTTATGACCATTTGAAGCAAGTTGTCTATCATCGCACCACTTTAAAATCTTGTAAAGACTGGCCAAATTTTCAGTGGTCTATTAAACTCTGTTCACATTACTGTGTCACTGCGTGTAATTCTCTCTAATTCAGTTGTTCCACCTGCCAGACCTGAAGCGAAGTTTGAAATGCACAGAAGAGACGTATTTCAGCTGAAATGATTCCCTTAAATTTGCTGCGCTATGTTCTTGAGGGAATACCAGCAACTTACCAACGAGGGTGATTCTTCGATACGCCAGTGGTGGGTGCGAGGAATAGGTGGGCGCTTAGGCAGAAATGATTAAAAGCTCACGTAATCTGAATACCAGTAACATGCTGATGCTTCGGCTGATTCCACAAGTAAACTAACTGGCCCCGTTGCGGACGCTCCTTATGCCTGTTCGGTGATGGCGCTACGAGTGCGTGCGGCAGAAGGTGACCGTGGGTTGGCGGGTCAGTCACACGCTTTATTGCCAACCTCTCAATGCGTTCTGCCTGGTGTGGAATCGATACTGTAAGGAACCACAGTGGTCATTCTCTTTTCAACTTTTTCTCAAGAAAGATATGTTTTTACTGACCGGAACTGTGGCCAAAGTCTTGAGTAAATATAGGGTTGTTTTCACTGCCTAGTAATAATCGAAAAATTTAAAATAGAGAATAAATGCAACTTCACCGAGGTCTGTGCTAAAGCCTTAAACAAAATAGCTTTGCATATGGCAGGTAATAGTACCAGCCTGCAGCCATTCTTGATGAAGTTGTGTAAGTACCTACAAAACAGGCAACACAGCGAGAACGTGACCCAAAAAAAGCACCGCAATTGGGTGGCAGCTGCCCCCCCCCCCCAATCTGCCAGTAATCTCACTGAAACGTCAATCACAGTGTCATCTGAACTGAAAATATCTTCATAGACAGAAAAATGAGGCAGACGGTGTGTACCACATTAACCATCGTTGTTGTCCTTGTTTTGATCTTCAGTCCAGAGACTGGTTTGATGCAGCTGTCCTTGCTGCTCTATCCTGTGCAAGATTCTTCATCTCCCAGTACCTACTGCAACCTACATCCTTCTGAATCTGTTTAGTGTATTCATCTCTTGGCCTCCCTCTACGACTTTTACCCTCCACGCTGCCCTCCAATACTAAATTGGTATTCCCTTGATGCCTCAGAATGTGCCCTACCAACCGATCCCTTCTTCTAGTCAAGTTGTGCCACAAATTTCTCTTCTCTCCAATTCTATTCGATACCTCCTCATTAGTTATGTGATCTACCCATCTAATCTTCAGCATTCTTCTGTAGCACCACATTTCGAAAGCTTCTATTCTCTTCTTGTCTAAACTATTTATCGTCCACGTTTCACTTCCACACATGGCTACACTCCATACAAATGCTTTCAGAAACGACTTCCTGACACTGAAATCTATACTCGATGTTAGCAAATTTCTCTTCTTCAGAAAAGCTTTCCTTGCCATTGCCAGTCTACATTTTATATCCTCTCTACTTCGACCATCATCAGTTATTTTGCTCCCCAAATAGCAAAACTCCTCAACTACTTTGAGTGTCTCATTTCCTAATCTAATTCCCTCAGCATCACCCGACTTAATTCGACTACATTCCATTATCCTCATTTTGTTTTTGTTCATGTTCATCTTATATCCTCCTTTCAAGACACTGTCCATTCCGTTCAACTGCTCTTCCAGGTCCTTTGCTGTTTCCGACAGAATTACAATGTCATCGGCGAACGTCAAAGTTTTTACTTCTTCTCCATGGATTTTAATTCCTACTCCGAATTTTTCTTTTGTTTCCTTTACTGCTTGCTAAATATACCTTGACTCTTATAGCTACCATCTGGTTTCTGTAAAAATTGTAAATAGCCTGTCGCTCCCTGTATTTTACCCCCGCCACCTTCAGGATTTGAAAGAGAGTATTCCAGTCAACATTGTCAAAAGCTGTCTCTAAGTCTACAAATGATAGAAACGTAGGTTTGCCTTTTACTAATCTATTTTATAAGATAAGTCGTGGGATCAGTTTTGCCTTACGTGTTCCAACATTTCTACGGAATCCAACCTGATCTTCCCTGAGGTCGGCTTCTACCAGTTTTTCCATTCGTCTGGAAAGAATTCGAGTTAGTATTTTGCAGTCGTGGCTTATTAAACAGATAGTTCGGTAATTTTCACATCTGTCAACACCTGCTTTCTTTGGGATTGGAATTATTATATTCTTCTTGAAATCTGAGGGTATTTCGCCTGTCTCATACATCTTGCTCAGTAGATGGTGGAGTTTTGTTAGGCCTGGCTCTTTCAAGGCTGTCAGTAGTTCTAATGGAATGTTGTCTACTCCCGGGGCCTTGTTTCGACTTAGGTCTTTCAGTGCTCTGTCAAACTCTTCACGCAGTATCATATCTCCCACTTCATCTTCATCTACACCCTGTTCCATTTCCATAATATTGTCCTCAAGAATATCGCCCTTGTATAGACCCTCTATATACTCCTTCCACCTTCCTGCTTTCCCTTCTTTGCTTAGAACTGGGTTTCCAACTGAGCTCTTGATATTCACACAAGTGGTTCTCTTTTCTCCAAAGGGTCTTTAATTTTTCTGTAGGCAGTATCTATCTTACCCCTAGTGATATGCGCCTCTACATCCTTATGTTTGTCCTCTAGCCCTCCCTGCTTAGGCATTTTGCATTTCCTGTCGATCTCATTTTTGAGACGTTTGTATTCCTTTTTGCCTGCTTCATTTACTGCATTTTTATATTTTCTCCTTTCATCAATTAAATTCAACATCTCTTCTATCACTCAAGGATTTCTGTTAGCCCTCGTCTTTTTACCTACTTGATCCCCTACTACTTTTACTATTTCATCTCTCAAAGCTACCCATTCTTCTTCTACTGTATTTCTTTCCCTCATTCTTGTCAATCGTTCCCTAATGATCTCCCTGAAGCTCTCTACAACCTCTGGTTCTGTCAGTTTATCCAGGTCCCATCTCCTCAAATTCCCACCTTTTTAAAGTTTATTCAGTTTTAATCTACAGTTCATAACCAATAGATTGTGGTCAGAGTCCACATCTGCCCCTGGAAATGTCTTACAATTTAAAACCTGGTTCCTGAAGTTCTGTCTTACCATTATATAATCTATCTGAGACCTTCCAGTATCGCATGGCTTCTTCCATGTATACAAACTTCTTTTATGATTCTTGAACTAAGTGTTAGCTATGATTAAATTATGCTCTGTGCAAAACTCTACCATGGGGCTTCCTCTTTCATCCTTACTCCTATTCCACATTCACCTACTACGTTTCCTTCTCTTCCTTTTCCTACTATCGAGTTCCAGTCACCCATGACTATTAAATTTTCGCCTCCCTTCACTATCTGCATAATTTCTTTTATCTCATCATACATTTAATCAATCTCTTTGTCTTCTGCGAACTACTGTGGTAGGCGTGGGCTTCGTATCTGTCTTGGCCACAATAATGCCTTCACTATGTTGTTTGTAGTAGCTTACCCGCATTCCTGTTTTCCTATTCATTATTAAACCCACTCCTGCATTACCCCTATTTGATTTTGTATTTATACCCCTGTACTCACCTGACCAGAAGTCTTCTTCTTTCTGCCGCCAAACTTCACTAATTCCCACTATATCTAACATTAGCCTATCCATTTCCATTTTTCAATTTTCTAACATACCTGCCCGATTAAGGGATCTGACATCCCACGCTCCGATCCGTAGAACGCCAGTTTTCTTTCTCCTGATAACGACATCCTCTCAAGTAGTCCCCGCCCGGAGATCCGAATGGGGGACTATTTTACCTCCGGAATATTTTACCCAAGAGGACGCCATCATCATTTAACCATACAGTAAGGCTGCATGCCCTCGGGAAAAATTACGGCTGTAGTTTCCCCTTGCTTTCAGCTGTTCGCAGTACCAGCACAGCAAAGCCGTTTTGGTTAGTGTTATAAGGCCAGATCAGTCAATCATCCAGACTGTTGCCCCTGTAACTACTGAAAAGGCTGCTGCCCCTCTTCAGGAACCACACGTTTGTCTGGCCTCTCAACAGATACTCCTCCGTTGTGGTTGTTATGTGCTATGTGCTATGTGTATCGCTGAGGCAAGCAAGCCTCCCCACCAACGGCAAGGTCCATGGTTCACCATCGTTAGCCTGGTAAAATCTGAGTTTGTTTTTATGTAGTTTCCGACTGGTTCCCCATCACCTCATTACAAAAACACCGCTTACGCAACTACATACAACATGCAGAACAACATTTATCAAGTATCGTTGGCGACTCGAGTAAGACTAGGGAAATTTAGGATTAGAAGCAGATGTTAGGCATCAAGAAGCTACATTGCGAAAGAAATAGAGTTGGCTAACAGTTATATGTATATATGTACATAATAGGCTTGCTTGTACCTGAAGAAGCTCCTTATAAATAAGTTGGTCATAGTTCATCTGACTACGCTGTTTCCTCGAAACAGCTTCAAACACGTTTCGATATGTGCTGAAACCCGAGTAAAGGTCATAGCATGCATCCCTGCCTTTGCTGTAAATCTCGTCATCAGAGCACTGGTAACAAAACGAAACATGAAATATTACTCACAATGTAATATATACAAACAAAGAGACGATTTTAAAGATAAGGTGTAATAAAAAGTTTGAAGTCATCTAGGTGAGTACAAAAAGAATCCGCTAAATTTTGGCTGCACGCTAGAGCACGCAAATCTAGAGGCTGTAAATTGAACTAAATACTTACAGATTATAATCTGCAACCATCACACAGATAACGTTGTGGGGAAAAGCAAACTAATTTGTAGGCAGAACACATGGAAAATGCAACATGTCTACTAAAGAGACTGCTTACATTACGCTTGTCCGCCCGATTCTGTAGTATTGCTGTGCGGTGTGAGATCTACATCCGATAGAATTGACAGAGGACATCGAAAAGTTCAAAGAAGGGCAGCTTGTTTCGTGTAATCGCAAAATAGGGGAGCGAGTACCACAGGTATGATGCCCGAACTGGAGTGGCAATCATTAAAACAACGGCGTTTTTCGTTGCGGCAGGATCTTTTCATGAAACTTCAATCGTCAACTTTCTCCTCAGGGTGTGAAAATATTTTTTTGGCGCCCACTTTCACAGGGAGAAATGATCATCATCGTAGAACAGGAGAAATCGGAACTGCCACGGGAAGATTTAAGAGTTTGTTTCTTCCGCGGATTGTTCGATAGTGGAACTTTACGCCAGGTACTTAATTGTGAATTGTAATTTGTAGATGGAGAATATTTAACGAATTTCTGTTTCAATATGTTGACAACAGTTCCTCCTAATCCATTTCACAGCTTGTAAAGAAAGTTCTTTCTAAGTTACCCACTATCTACAAAGAAAGGAAGGGTGTTTCTGTAAATGAAGCGGAGGACTTTAGTAACAGCGTGAGAATACTGAACAAGTTCCGCCAAATAAATCTAGAACTCTTACGCATGAACGTCGATTCACTCTGGACGTCTATGAAATGGAAGGCAACGTCGTGGACGTCTATGAAATGGAAGGCAACGTCGCTATCAAATGTTCGTGTCTCCAGATACGCGGAACGTCAACACAACGCCACTCGTTTTGGATCAGTACTGAATGGTGAAAGTGACGGTATGAGATACATACCGTCCATGATAAGAAAGATTGGAATACAGTATCAGAATTAAGGAACTAGCAATTACAGAGTTTATTAATTGTCAAAACTAAAATACACAACGGACGTTCCTAACAAAGTTTTCATGGTACACTGCTGAGAAGTGAAACAGTAGGAAAAGTCTCGTCCAGTCATTTCAAATCATCGGCATGTACTTTTTTAAAAAAATATACACCGGCTCCATAAAAGAATGTCCCAGTTTCAATGGTACGTTACAACAGTTCAGTTTAGACTATTACAACAAATCATGCATCAAACTGAAAGTTAACAACCTAGTTTTTCTTGCAAATGTTCAATATATGCACTGTTAGTAATACGGTACACATCCTTTTCATATCTGTGTCTCAGCTCTGGCAAATTGTTAGGTAGTGGCGGAACGTAGACACAATCTTCTTTAGAGCCCCAAAGGAAAAAATCGCATGGCGCTACGTCATGTGAACGTGGAGGCCAGCGGAAAAGAGCTCTGCCGTATTGACCATACCACCAAACCAACGGTCACCACAAAGAGCCAATGGGGAGAGGCTCCATCTTTTTGCGGAAAAATCTTTTCAAGTTCACCTTCTAATTGGGAAAAGAGCCATTCCGTAATAATCCATGTAAACAATACCTGTTACAGTAGCTTCAGCGAAAAGAAATAATTTGTATACTTTACAGAGGGACACAGCGCAGAAAACTATTAATTTTGGGGAATCCTTAGAAAGAGCAGATAAGAAGTTGTTAGCATTTCACTTATACAATGAACTGCAATCATTTAATTCCAGTATGACTGACACAGAGGAATTATGGACAAAGTTTAAACAGATTGTAAATCGCACTCTGGACAAGTATGTGCCTAGAAAATGGATTCAATACGGAAAAGACAATGTTGTTTAGCAACGAAATTCGGAAAATGCTGAGGAAACAAAAGCATTACACTCTCGGTCCAAGAGAGATCGCGCAAATGACGTCAGGCAAAGTTAGTAGAGATTTGTGCGTCTGTGAAAAAACCTATGCTCCAATCACACAATAACTACCACCACCATACCTTAGTAAAAGACCTGGCTGAGAATTTGAGAAAACTCTGGTCCTATGTAGGATCGATAAGCGGGTCTATGGCTTCCATCCAGTCACTCATTGACCAGTCTGGTCTGCCAGTTGGCGATAGCAAAACGAAAGCCGAAGTTTTAAGTTATGCATTTAAGAAATGTTCCACGTAGGAAAATCGTACAAACATACCGTCGTTTGATCATGGTGCAGGGTCCCGTTTGGACGACAGACCAATAAGCAAGCACCGCCGGCGCAGAGAAACAACTGAAAGAGTTTCAAAACAAATAAGTCGTTAAGTCCGGTTGGAGTCCCAGTTCGATTTTACAAAGAGTACTCCACAGCACAGGCCCTTTACTTACCTTACGTTTATTGGGTATCTTTCACCAGCGCAAAGTCCCAAGGGACTGAAAAAAGCGCAGGTGATTTCTGTATATAAGAAGAGTAAAACAATGAATCCGCGAAATTGCAGACCAGTCTCCTTAACATTGGTTTGCTGCAAAATTCTAGAACATATTCTGAGTTCGTAGACAATAAACTTCCTAGAGAGCGAAAAGCTGATGTCTGCGAATCATCTCAGTTTTAGAAAGCTTCGCTCGTCTGAAACTCAGTTTGCCCTTTTCTGACATGACGCACTGCGAACTATGGATGAAGGGTAATAGGCAGATTTCATATTTCTAGATCTCCAAAAAGCATTTAACATTGTGTACCACTGCAGATTGTTAACGGAGGTACGAGCACACGGAATAGGTTCCCAGATATGTGAGTGGCTCGAACCAGTATGTTGTCCTTGACGGCGAGTGTTCATTCGAGACAAGGCTATCATCAGGAGAGCCGCAGGTAAATTTGAAAGGACAGCTATTATTTTCTATATATATATATATATATATATATATATATATATATATATATATATATATATATATATATGATCTGGTGGACAGGGAGGGCAGCACTCTGTGGCAGTTTGCTCATATTGTGGTGTGCGGGAAGGTGTCGAAAATGAGTCACTGTGGGATGGTACAAGATGATTTACACAATTTTACTAGCTGGTATGATGAATGGCAGCTGGCTCTAAATGTAGAAAAAATGTAAGTTAATGCCGATCAGTAGGAAAAACAAACCTGTAATGTCTAGATACAGCATTATACAGGGTGAGTCACCTAACGTTACCGCTGGATATATTCCGTAAACCACATAAAATACTGACGAACCGATTCCACAGACCGAACGTGAGGAGAGGGGCTAGTGTAATTGTTTAATACAAACCATACAAAAATGCACGGAAGTATGTTTTTTAACACAAACCTACGTTTTTTTAAATGGAACCACGTTAGTTTTGTTAGCACACCTGAACATATAAACAAATACGTAATCAGTGCCGTTTGTTGCATTGTAAAATGTTAATTACATCCGGAGATATTGTAACCTAAAGTTGACGTTTGAGTACCACTCCTCCGCTGTTCGATCGTGTGTATCGGAGAGCACCGAATTACGTAGGGATCCAAAGGGAACGGTGATGGACCTTAGGTACAGAAGAGACTGGAACAGCACGTTACGTCCACATGCTAACACCTTTTTATTGGTATTTTTCACTGACGCACATGTACATTACCAGATGTACTGCGGTGTGTACGACATTCATTACGCCAGAGATTGCAATTGTGTGCAGCAAATGATGGCCACCACATTGAACATCTATTGGCCTGACATGTCGGGACACACTCTATTCCACTCCGTAATTGAAAACGGAAACCACGTGTGTACGTGTACCTCACCCCTCATGGTAATGTACATGTGCGTCAGTGAAAAAGACCAATAAAAAGGTGTTAGCATGTGGACGCAACGTGCTGTTCCAGTCTCTTCTGTGCCTAAGGTCCATTACCGTTCCCTTTGGATCCCTACGTAATTCGGTGCTCTCCGATACACACGATCAAACAGCTGAGGAGTGGTACTCAAGCGTCAACTTTAGGTTACAATATCTCCGGATGTAATTAACATTTTACAATGCAACAAACGGCACTGATTACGTATTTGTTTATATGTTCAGGTGTGCTAACAAAACTAACGTGGTTCCATTTTAAAAAAACGTAGGTTTTTGTTAAAAAACATACTTCCGTGCATTTTTTTATGGTTTGTATTAACCAATTACACTAGCCCCTCTCCTCACGTTCGGTCTGTGGAATCGAATCGTCAGCATTTGATGTGGTTTACGAAATATATCCAGCGGTAATGTTAGGTGACTGACCTTGTAGTGTTTATATCTACATAGATACTCCACGAGCCACGTACGGTGCGTGGCGAAGGGTACTCTGTACCACTACTCGTCATTTCCTTTCCTGTTCCACTCTTTCGAAAATTCTCTCAATAAACTGAAGTCGACCATTCGCCTTCACTACCACAGTTCTCACATGCTCGTTCCGTTTCCTATCACTTTGCAGTTTTACCTGTGTTCTGCTCAGATCACAGGGATAATTTTGAAAAGTGTGGTTCATCTGTAAAGGAGACCATATATAGGACACTAGTGTGTCCCACTGTTGAGTACTGCTCGAGTGTTTGGTATCCACACCAGGTCAGATTAAAAGAAAATACTGGTGCAGTTCAGAAGCGGGCTTCTAGATATATTATCGGTAGGTTCGAACAAAATACAAGTTCACAAAGATGCTTCAGGGTCTCAAATGGAAATTTCTCGAGGGAAGGTGTCATTTTGTTCGAGGAACACTATTGAGAAAATTCAGAGAATCGGCATTTGAAGCTGACTGCTAAACGATTTTACTGCCGCCAACATACATTGCGCGTAAGGACCACAGAGATAAGATACGAAAAATTAGGGTTCGTACGGAGACATGCACATAGTGACTGGAAAAGGAAAGGAAATGACTAATAGTTATATAATATACCCTTGCGCAATGAGTATGTACTCGTAGATGTAGAAAAGTTGCCTCACCACTGAACACCACACATCATCTTCCCACTGTAACTCTTCTCTTGCAAAGTTGTAAAGTACATCACTGTCATGTGGCTTTAAAGCATGTTACAAGTGTAAATGGTATGGACACATATCAAAAGTTATCTTAAGATCTTGTTACGATACAACGTAAATTTGATAAAAGATTTGTAAAAATTTTTTTAAAACTATTAGTTTGAAAATCAATAAATCTTGTATAAATTGTATCGGTATGTTAAAAGTATGTGCTTAACAATTATAAGAAGCACAAAGGAATATTCGTTTATTAAACTAAGAGTAAAGTAATTAATATTTACTATTAATGTAAATATTGTAGTATTAACAACTTGATTTAAAATTGCAAAAATATTTGCCAATGTAAACAGGAAGCAAGAGGATCTGCTCAGCCTGCAGCAGTGTGGATGATCTTGGCGCACAGGGTGCGCAGGCTGAATGGAAAAGAGGCAGGTGGAAGACAGTCGCAACAGAGCTGCAGGTGTAGAAGCCTGGCTTGCATTTATAGTGGATCATGTTTGGCGATTTTAAGTGGTAAAAAGTGCTATAAATGTGGTCACTTGTGTGAAAGTTCGTGTGGCAGCGACATTTGTGAACTGAAGTTGTCTCTGGAAATTATGACTCTTGGAAAGCAAGATATTCAAGGTTATCTATGATGGTTTTTATAGACATAGAAAAGGCATATGACTGAGTTAACAGGGAAAGACTCTGGGAAGAAATGAAGAAGATAGGTATGGAAGATGGATACATTAATGTACAGAGGACACAATTGTTGAATAAGAACACCATTTGGGAACTTTGAATACTTCGAAATAAGGCAAGGACTTAAAGAAGGAAGTATTCTAACTCCTGCACTTTTTAATGTTGTGATGGAGTGGATGAATAGGGCAGTTAAACATATAGTAATAGAAACACACAAAAAGATGATTTTTGCAGATGATATGGTGATATGGGGCAATAAAGAGGTTGATGTACAGCTACAACTTGACGTGTGAAAGGGAATAATGACAAGGTATGGATTAAAAATAGATGAAGTAATGGTATTTGAAAGAGAGAAAGTAAAAATGCCACTGGCAGTAAAAAAATTATGGGTGTAAATATTTTATCTATACAACTATCTAGGTCACAGCATTGTGAAAGAGGATTCATTTATCAAGGGATAATTCTCATTTAGAATAGGAAAACAACTCAATTGGTTGACAGTAAAAATTATATCCTTTTTCTAAATCTTCAAATTTTTCTTGCATGATGAGCATTTTTGATCCAGATAGAAAATGATCTGCTAAATTATAAACAGTTTCACCACAATGAAGATAATTATCCTCTTCTTTTGCCCTTATATCATTTAATGTTATCTTCATGATTAATTAATATATATCCACCTTCAATTTTTCCGAATTTTTTCTTCAGTTCTCTTCTTTTTGTTCCTTCAATAATATAGTGATACTTTTTTAATTTATATCTTCTTGAAATTTTTGTTACCAATTCTGACAACTATGTATTTTCCAGTGTATTTATTAAATAATAATTTTAACCAACCTAATAAAAAATTGTCATAATAAAAGGAAGTGTAAGTAATGTGAAGTGCAGAAGTCAATTGATAACTTTCACTCAATAAATATACAAAGGATAATGTATGTATGTGTGAAAAATGTATTACAAACTGTTAAAGAAATACATATAATAGCAAACAAGTCCTTTGTGTATGTGGAAAATTTATTTCATTTGACTATTACAGAAGCATTTAAAAAGAGTTTTCAAAGACGAACATTCGAAAATAATTTATCTATGAAAAAGGGGGGAAGTGATAATTCAACCAAGAAATGTGTAAACTCTCAAGAATTTAAAAATTCTGATTGTTTATACTCGAATCCTACATCCAAAATCAAACTGTCTAGTAAATGTAAGATTTATATTTAGGGTTATGATAAACAATGAAATAAAAATAATAGAATTTCGAGTGGCGGTGGTGATTATGATGCACAGCAAACAGACTGTAAAAAACATATAGGTTATAAAGAAAATTAAGATTTTAATTCTTTTTAAATTATCCATTCAACAAGAAATAAGCTCTGAAGTAATTGTAAGATTTGTCAATTAGAAGATAAGCTAAAAAGAAAAATGGTGTGTAAATGTGGAAAAGAAATAATTACAAGAGATCTCAAAAGACATTTACAGTCAGCCAAACATGTCAAATTAACTGAAGGCAAAATTTATTCTCATTTTATTTCTTCTCATATTCTGAAAACCTAATTTTTTTATCTTTATTAAATAAGGACTAAAAATGGAAGCTCTACTTCATGATTATTGTGGAAGGAATAATTTAAGAGTATATAGCAGACTTAAAAAAGATGATTTAGCTAATTTAATCGTTTCAAATAATTTTCCTTTGCCCAGTTTTCAAAAGTCTAATGAAACAATTTTTCTAATAGAAGAGAATAAAATAGAAACTTTGTTAAGAGAGTTTACAGTCACTCAACTTCATGATTATTACGGAAGAAATAATTTAAGAGTATGTAGCAGATTTAGAAAAGATGATTTAATTAATTCAATTATTTCTCATTATTTGCCACCATTTACAAAGACTCTCGATAATTTGAAAGTAAGAGAACTCAAAGATAGAGGTAAAAATCTGGGTATTAGAAGATATAGTAAATTAAAAAATCATTGTTAATTAATGCTATTGGGCTACAGGAGCTTCAATTTCATACACAATTATTCCAAAAAACCAGATCAAGACCAAAATGTGAACCTTATATAAATTATTTTTACAAATTTGGTGATGATGATACTGAAAAAACTCGACCACCTTGAGAAGAAAATATAGTGACAATCAGATTTATCCATTCAGTAGCAAACTCTTTTAGCAAGAAAAGTGACTGAGCCATCTAAAAATCATTTATTTGGGATTAAAGAAATAAGATCGAGATTTAATGAAAAATTTCAAGCTTGGCCTGTTGACTAAAAAATTGTCATTTATGATGCCAATATTGCTAAAATTGGTACCATTAGTGAGAAAACAGATTACACCACGAAAGCTTTCAATTCTATGTTTGAAGTGGCAAAAAAAAGAACTAATTTTAGGAAAGGTGAGAAGCTGAATATAACATCCAAAATTCCAAAAATGTTTTACTCAATTTCTATGGGATGTAAAGCATCAGATAACACTCAAGAAGCTGTTCAAGTTCTGTGCAATAATATCAGATATATATTAACATCTGATCAGACTACTGATAGAACAAATACCTCATTTAATATTCAGATGATAGCGATTCCTAGTGGTAGTAAAGGTACGAAAATAATAAATTTAGCTGAAGACATTTCACTTCCATGCATGGCTACACTCCATACAAATACTTTCAGAAACGACTTCCTGACACTTAAATCTATACTCGATGTTAGCAAATTTCTCTTCTTCAGAAACGCTTTCCTTGCGATTGCCAGTCCACATTTTATATCCTCTCTTCTTCGACCATCATCAGTTGTTTTGCTCCCGAAATAGCAAAACTCCTTTACTACTTTAAGTGTCCCATTTCCTAATCTAATTCCCTCAGCATCACCCAACTTAATTCCACCACATTCCATTATCCCCGTTTTGCTTTTGTTGATGTTCATCTTACACCATCCTTTCAAGACACTGTCCATTCCGTTCAACTGCTCTTCCAAGTCCCTTGCTGTCTCTGACAGAATTACAATGTCATCAGCGAACCTCAAAGTTTTTATTTCTTCTCCATGGGTTTTAATACCTACTCCGAACTTTTCTTTTGTTTCCTTTATTGCTTGCTCAATATAAAAAATGGTTCAAATGGCTCTGAGCACTATGGGACTCAACTGCTGAGGTCATTAGTCCCCTAGAACTTAGAACTAGTTAAACCTAACTAACCTAAGGACATCACAAACATCCATGCCTGAGGCAGGATTCGAACCTGCGACCGTAGCGGTCTTGCGGTTCCAGACTGCAGCGCCTTTAACCGCACAGCCACTTCGGCCGGCGCTTGCTCAATATACAGATTGAATAACATCGGGGAGAGGCTACAACCCTGTCTCACTCCCTTCCTAACCACTGCTTCCCTTTCATACCCCTCGATTCTTATAGCTACCATCTGCTTTCTGTACAAACTGTAAATAGCCTGTCGTTCCCTGTATTTTACCCCTGCCGCCTTCAGAATTTGAAAGAGAGTATTCCAATCAACATTGTCAAAAGCTTTCTCTAAGTCTACAAATGCTAGAAATGTAGGTTTGTCTTTCCTTAATCTTTCTTCTAAGATAAGTCGTAGGGTCAGTATTGCCTCACGTGTTCCAACATTTCAAGCTGATGTTACTGGAGATAAAACAATTAGGTTTAAAAATTATAGATAGCAGTAATTTTGTACAATGTCCTGTTTCCCAAAAGCATTTCATTTGAATAAACTGAAGAAGGGATATTTTCCACAGATATTCAATACACAAGAAAATGAAAAACGATGTGGAACCAATTCCAGATACACAATACTATATGCTAACACTATGAAACCGAAACACAGAGAAGAATTTCTCAAATTGTATAGCTCCAGAGTTAAAGAAAATTATGTGTACAATATGAGGAAAAAATTAATGAGTGCTGTAATTCTGATGCAGGTATATTGAGAAGACATTGTTTGGAATTAAGAAAACAATTTCTAGATATAGGTAATATTGATCCATTCTGTTATTTAACAATTGCAGGTGTTTGTATGGCTATTACAGAGACAAATATTTACCTGAAAATACAGTCGCTAAAATGGATAAAGAACAAAATAATTATAGTAATGAATCCATAGGCTGGTTAAACAGTTTAAACACTCACAATATCTTTCATGCTCTTAATGGTGGAGAAGTAAAAATAGCCGTGGCAAAAGTACATGTATTTGATGAAGAAAGTAACGGCGTTTATCAGTACCATGGTTGTTTTTGGCATAGTTGTATAAATTGTTTTAGAAGTGAGATGATTAACAATAAAAAGAAAAAAACAATGCATGACCTTTATCAAAAGACTTTAACAAGAAGTGCAGAAATACGAAATGTGGGGCACAATTTAGTGGAGATGTGGGAATGTGATTGGCTTAACTCAGCAGAGTATAAAAAGCTTAAGAAATTAAAACAGTTAACTGAAACTGTTGAACCATTGAATCTGAGAATGCTTTTTATGGTGGTCAAACAAATGCAATACAATTAACAGCTAAAGCAGATGGTGTTAGCACAAAAATAAGCTTTGATGATGTGTGCAGTATTTATCCAACTGTACAATATTATGACATGAAACAAATATATATATACACCAAGATATTGCTGTAACAAATACTATGCATTTATAAAATGCAAAGTATTGGACCTATAGGATCAATCCATTTTACAGCTATGAATAAATGAAAAACTGTTCTTTCTTTTTGTATCAAATATGGAGAAGAAAACATAAGTAAATGCAATCACAATGATGAAGAAATAAATTTTTTTGGAACTTCGGTAACTGATACAGTTGGCTGTAGAAAATGGATGTAAATTTTTAGATATCTATAAAGTATGGGATTTTGAAACAAAGGCAATATGTTTTTTTAAGAATTATGTGAAAAATTTTATGAAAATAAATTTTGAAACAGATGAAGAGTTTATCAAAACAGTTAAAGAGAAATTAGGTTGCTAAGATACATCGTAATTCATATAGGTGAAATTTGGGCAAAGGCAAAATGAGTCAAACAAAATATGTAATAAATTTGCAGCGATTTTATGAGATACTATTGGGTGATCAATTAGATAATATAGATATAAATTTTCTTAATAACGATTTGGTTCAAATGAAGTACAATTTCAAGGATTATTAATAATATTATATATAATTATAAATAATACAACTACAAATATTTCTATAGCTGCATTCACTACATCAAACACTAGGATTCGATTGCATGATAGGCTAAATAAACTAGGAAAAAATGTTATATATTTTGATATTGATTCTGTAGTATATACTGATGATGGTAAAGTCAACTTAGAAAAAGGTTGAATGTTGTGTGAATGGACAGATGAGTTAGGAGATAATAAATGGATAATAAATTGGGCTTCAACTGGTCCAAAAAGTTATTATAATGAGAAAAATGATAAATGCACAGTGACTTAGGTAAAAGGCTTAATTTTATGCTGTAAAAATATTCAAAAGCTGATTAGGGAATCTATGATAAGATTGAGATTAAAGTGAAGGAGAAGATACAATTAGAATATGGTAAAATCACTAGAGAAGTTGTTAATAAAAACTTAGTCAACAAACAGACTAAGAAAGAATTCTCATTTCATTATGATAAAATTGTAGGTCTAGAGAATTATGATGACAGTACCTTATGGATATTAAAAAGTACTTATTATTTAATAAGATTAAAATAATTCTTCAATATCTTCAATTGTAAGAATAAAATTCACACCATATTTGTTCGCCAATGATTTAATTTATTAGTTGATTTTTATTGTACTCTCTATCCTCTACATCTCTAATTACGGAGTGAGAAACTATTAAAAATAATGAATAGGCTTTAATATAATTTTGTATTTTTTTGGTCAATTATTTGTTGGTAAATCATAATTCACTACTTTTTTAGAGCCATAAAAATAGAGATTCTGAGGTTTTCTTCCTCACTTATTTCTATATCACTCTCATCATAACTATTAAATCTTATTTTGTATTCTTCTTTATAAATTTGCTTTAATACATCAGTATGGCCCTGACTTCTCAAATGTTTTATAATTAAAGATGGTTTAAAATATTCTTTGCAAATATTATACTCAGCTTGGTGCTCTCTTAACTTATTATGTCTATCAACAAAATATCAAATTTAAATTCATCACAGAAATTAGTCACATTCATATACATTAAAAATTTAATGGGTTTATCAAAAATAGTGATTTAAAATATCTTCAAATATATATAAAATTATATATTTATTTTTATTAATGTAATATCTTATATTTATTTTTGCAGGTAGGGTGGTTTTCATCATTAAATAATCCCTTACTGTGCTGAATTTTTATTATTCGATTTTTTATTATTTTTATCATCAAATAATCCCTTCGTGCACTGATTGTACCCATTTGCTACTGTCACTTTGATAAAGTATTTGCTAAGAATTTCCTTGAGATTAATTTCAGTTATTTTAAGTTATAAGAGTCTGATTTCCTAATAATAGTCAAATTTCAAGATGGCAGCCATATTGCTACGTCATAATCTCACACCCTGCACTCATCTGGATTCCCAGCATGAAAATTCGAACACATTTCGTTAAAATAAATTAATTAAGTACTGAAGCGAAATAATTTCAGAAACAGTTAACTTGCTGCTTCATAGATGGCTATTGGAAATCTTTTTAGAAACAATATTTTTTACAGGGGGCTCTCATGAGGCAAGATAAGAACGAGTCCACGCGCCTATGCTGACTGCAGGTTAAATTATTATGTAAACAGTGAAGTGATTGCGCAATGTGTTTCCCTTCGCTGTGTGTCCAAAATAATGCAAATCGAGGCCCATTACCCATTTATCGCTTTGGGGAGAGGTCCATAATAAATAAGCAGACTTAAAAATAAATTTACATTGTTAGGTTACACATGGACACAAACAATTAAACATCCATTACGTCAGTAAAAAATTAACAGTTTTGATATGCAGAGTAAATGCTGATGCTCAACTGAGCGGTAATAGCTTCTGGTTTCATTGGGAGAAGGGAACCGTTTATTGTTGGTGTGGCAGAAGACATGGGGTTGGCCCTTTAGCAGCACAGTCACCACAGAAAGGCTCCACCGTCAGAAATTCTCGGAACGCCGTAAATCGGCGAATAAAGTTTTCTCCAGTGACATGAACTACTATTCTGCAGTTCAATGGCAAACACAGCTTTCATGTTAACTAAAGATTGCTATTTTCATAGTTAAAATGAAATGCTTTCTGTGCTACAAAATATTTCAAAAGGATCAATACACACCATTCATGTACTATAATTTATTTGAATTGATTACATGTGGTAATCAGTGGGTTCGGTTAAATTGGTACCCCTGGCAGGAATTTTTAAGTCTTTTCTGATGAGAAAAGGGATTTACATTCTGTTCACGAGAAATACCAAAATTTTGTTAAAAATAAACGACTACAACTTGTAAAGTACTGGGTCAAAACTAGTTTAGAATCATACAACAGTATGTGCTTGACAGTATAAAGATGCTATTAAGGCATCAATAACAACATGAGAGAATGGCAAGGTGTAACAATAATCAGGGACTCAAACAAACCAAGATAGATCCAAATAGCATTAGCAAAAATGATGAGAGTGCTAATATCTCTGATCTAGATACGAAATTAAACGTCTTAATGAAAATGATAGATGCCAACTTGGCTATACTGAATTTATAGAGCATAAGGATTACTGAACATAATACAGCCATTTCTTGAGTACAAAGTGATTTAACAAAAGTAGGAAGTGAAGTAGTAGGTAACAACGAAAGGTTTAATACTGAATTACAAGGAATGTAAGAGGCTATAGAACTGATGGTAGGGAATAAATTAGAGGCACTCCCATTAATAAAGACTGAATTTGTACAAGAAACAAAAGCTGGTGTTGTGACACTCAAAAGATAATTTCACGAAAGCACAAAGCAATTTTTCGCAAGTACAAATCCGTGGAGATGTTGTACCAAATGTCACTACATAACTGCATAGTCAAATGGAATCATTACACCTACATTTGCAAAACATATCGAGAGTACTCCTTCGGTTGTACATAAAATGGAGCTTTTGAGAGAGGAGGAAAGATACAATACTCAAGCCAAATCAGGAGGCTGGCATCCAGTGGATATAATCTCTATTAATTGTTGGAATAACGCTAAATTCACCTTAATAATGTTCATTATGAATGACTATTTGTTTTTCTACTTGTCTGTTTTATTCAACTGCTTTTGACACACAATCACTTAAAACTTCAATTCCTTGTTTAACTTGTTCGATTGCATTGATAACTGGCTGATTTCTTTTTTTAATTTCTTCATATTCTGTTCTTGGTCGTTTTTTTCATTTTTTATAACTCTTCTTTTAACTGTTCTCATACTTTTCTGTTTCGTCTAGCTTTTTTAACAATATCTGGATAGTATTTTGTAAACATTTACTAAGGATAAACAACAATAATCATTTTCATTTTACATTCATTATTTATGTTCATTGTCTGCATTCATTGATTACATTCCTTGTTTATGTTCAAGTTTTATCTTCAAGATTTACATTCAATGTTTACATTCTACGTATATGTTCATTATTTACATTCAATATTTACGTTAAATGTTTATGTGCAATATTTAAAAAATTCTTGATCTTTTCTCTGTATCTGCCATTATTAATTTTTCGACGATAAATATGATTTAAGTCTGTTATGCTGTCTGAAAATATTCGAAAAATTTAAAGTACCTCTATTAGCTCTAATAATTGTTATTTTTGAATATACTTGAGTTAAATGATAACAATTTATTCTGTTATGTCTACCTCTAGTAAAATATTCTCTAACCATATCTTGATTTTCAAGAATGAAATCGACAAATATAACAACTGTGTTATCTTCACACTCATATAATCGAAAAATTTCTTCACTATTTTCAATAAAAGTAGTAATTTTGTCATCAATTTTGTTTTCAATTTTTTCACATTTTTCGTAAATTGTTAATGTTTTGGTTTGATCTCATCTTTTAGAATAAGTATACAAATGATTACCTTTATTCTAGTCTTACCATCCAAGAGCTAGAATATAATTATCAATCATTAATGTTGTTTTTCCACAACCACTTGGTCTAATATCGAACATCAAATAGAATTTGAAAAGAGAGTACCATGTTTATTTCTAATTTTTTTGCCTTCTTATTTCTGGTTCCAAGCCGGTCATTTACTTACATAAAAATTTTATTAATAAATGAATCACCTATTTCAGTTGAATGATAAATCAATCATATGTTCTTAGAAAAAAATTAATTGTACCAATAAGAGGTTGTTATAAAATCGTTTCAGTAGTCTTATTCCACTTTTTCACCTCCAAATATTACATCAAAAATAAGAAATTAATCACTAATCAAGAAATGATAGAAATTTCTGTAGGTTAAATAGTTTGAAAAATGTGGAAAAATCAATCAAAGAAACCTAACACACACATTAAAGAAGACAAAATTTTAAACAGCATTATTACTGAAAGTTATGTCAAACTGTTTATGGATAAATAAGATTCTATTGGAGAAATTTTAGGTTTTAATGATCAAATTATTGAAGCTAATCAAAAACAATATGTTCCTGAAATTATTCTACTCGCACTAATATTTATAAATTTCAATATAGCGATGGAATGTTTGTAAAACATTCTAATCATTTTCATAGAGAGACTAATATTATTTATTCATTTAAACTGAATGCTGAATTTGGAGGACAAAAAATGTGTAAACCAAATTATCCTGTAACTATTCCTATTTTTGATACTACTCAGAAATTTAATAATTATTATAACTGATGAAAACGATAATTTAATTGGCTTCAGTGGTGCTTGTGCAAGAGTAATCTTAAATACATCTTAAAGCATTTTTTTTTATAACTCATGAACAAGATCGAGAGTTATCAATTTTACTCATTTCCAATTAATGAGAAAACAAGAATAATTTAAAAATTCCAATCAAAGAACCACAAATTAATATTAATTTTGGATATGGATGGATCCATCTAAATCATTCACACACTTACATGAACTTATAGCTCATCCTGATCGACCAGAATCAGATTGCCCAACATATGTCAGAAAGTCAAATAAAAAATTAATTGATAATTATTTGGCAAAACTGTTCGATGTTATCACAGTTCAAAAAAGGAAACAACTTTCTGTCTAGCATAGAACATCCATTTATTTCTTTGTCTTTTCTTATTCAATTGACTTCACCTGTATCAAATGAATTCACTACAGAAGGACATAGTCCTAATAATGGAAAAATTAAACAGACGCAAAATCCTTTATACATTAGAGTTATTTGGCGGATTTTATTAAAGATTATAAAGAAATGAAGTGGGAAGGAGATTTGATTGTAATTTTTACTCAAAGTTCAATTGCAGGAGATGCAATTCTTCGATAGGCTGATAAAAAGGATGCTGGTGTTGAAATAAAAGATAGACTTCCAGAAAGGGTAAACTTATAGAAGAACCAATGTAAATATGTGTTCCAGTTGTTATATGGCCTAGAATATTCATATGAACTGGAACAAGAAACACTGAAAAATTCAAAAAAATTCCATTTCTTTGCATGAACGACAAACAATTTGAATTGCTGGTTGCTGAATTAAACGTAAAAAGAAATTCTGAACTAGATATTACTAATTATCATAATTCTGCAGAATTTGATATGCCAGATTCCATATTTATTGTTTTCCAGACAAAAAGGAAAAATAATCAGACAATCGATTCTTCTTTATTCAGTCAGAAGAAATGGAACTTTTCCTTGAGCAATTTGGAATAATGATCTGCCAAATAACTTTTTAAAGCTTACGATGCTCTTCGTGCTTTTTAAAAGAATAACACAATTAGATAACAATTTCAATGTAAGTCAGTTTTATTGCAAATTTTCCTACACGTGTCATAAACCTGACTAGGCGATTAAATGTTTTAAATACTGAAAATACAACAATGAAATTGTGTACCTTTTTAAATGAAAATATGGTGAATGATACACTTGCATGTATAATTATATATGGTTTTTTTTTTTTTGGTCATCAGTCTACCGACTGGTTTGATGCAGCCCGCCATGAATTCCTTTCCTGTGCTAACCTCTTCATCTCTGAGTAGCACTTGCAACCTACGTCCTCAATTATTTGCTTGACATATTCCAATTTCTGTCTTCCTCTACTGTTTTTGCCCTCTACAGCTCCCTCTAGTACCATGGAAGTCATTCCCTCATGTCTTAGCCAATGTCCTATCATCCTGTCCCTTCTCCTTATCAATATTTTCCACATATTCCTTTCCTCTCCGATTCTGCGTAGAACCTCCTCATTCCTTACCTTATCAGTCCACTTGATTTGCAACATTCGTCTATAGCACCACATCTCAAATGCTTCGATTCTCTTCTGTTTCGGTTTTCCCACAGTCCATGTTTCACTACCATACAATGCTGTACTCCAGACGTACATCCTCAGAAATTTCTTCCTCAAATTAAGGCCGGTATTTGATATTAGTAGCCTTCTCTTGGCCAGAAATGCCTTTTTTCCCATAGCGAGTCTGATTTTGATGTCCTCCTTCCTCCATCCGTCATTGGTTATTTTACTGCCTAGGTAGCAGAATTATTTAACTTCATTGACTTCGTGACCATCAATCCTGATGTTAAGTTTCTCGCTGTTCTCATTTCTACTACTTCTCATTACCTTCGTCTTTCTCCGATTTACTCTCAAACCATACTGTGTACTCAATTAGACTGTTCATTCCGTTCAGCAGATCATTTAATTATTCTTCACTTTCACTCAGGATAGCAATGTCATCAGCGAATCGTATCATTGATATCCTTTCACCTTGTATTTTAATTCCACTCCTGAACCTTTCTTTTATTTCCATCATTGCTTCCTCGATGTACAGATTGAAGAGTAGGGGCGAAAAGCTACAGCCTTGTCTTACACCCTTCTTAATACAAGCACTTCATTCTTGGTCGTCCACTCTTATTATTCCCTCTTGGTTGTTGTACATATTGTATATGACCCATCTCTCCCTATAGCTTACCCCAACTTTTTTCAGAATCTCGAACAGCTTGCACCATTTTATATTGTCGAACGCTTTTTCCAGGTCGACAAATCCTATGAAAGTGTCTTGATTTTTCTTTAGCCTTGCTTCCATTATTAGCCGTAACGTCAGAATTGCCTCTCTCGTCCCTTTACTTTTCCTAAAGCCAAACTGATCGTCACCTAGCGCATTCTCAATTTTCTTTTCCATTCTTCTGTATATTATTCTTGTAAGCAGCTTCGATGCATGAGCTTTTAAGCTGATTGTGCGATAATTCTCGCACTTGTCAGGTCTTGCCGTCTTCGGAATTGTGTGGATGATGCTTTTCTGAAAGTCAGATGGTATATCGCCAGACTCATATATTCTACACACCAACGTGAATAGTCGTTTTGTTGCCACTTCCCCCAATGATTTTTAGAAATTCTGATGGAATGTTATCTATCCCTTCTGCCTTATTTGACCGTAAGTCCTCCAAAGCTCTTTTAAATTCCGATTCTAATACAGGATCCCCTATCTTTTCTAAATCGACTCCTGTTTCATCTTCTATCACACCAGACAAACCTTCAATCTCATAGAGGTTTTCAATGTATTCTTTCCACCTATCTGCTCTCTCCTCTGCATTTAACAGTGGAATTCCCGTTGCACTCTTAATGTTACCACTGTTGCTTTTAATGTCACCAAAGGTTGTTTTGACTTTCCTGTATGCTGAGTTTGTCCTTCCGACAATCATATCTTTTTCGATGTCTTCACATTTTTCCTGCAGCCATTTCGTCTTAGCTTCCCTGTACTTCCTATTTATGGTGAAAAGAATATAATTTATGATTCACAATATAGAATGTTGATGGAGAATTTTTAAACTTGAAAATCCCTATTTCAAAAAATGAAAAATGTTTGATAAAAATTTTAATTTGTGAATATCTAAATTTTTCTATACAAAAAAACAACATGAATGACTGTACTGAAAATCTAGAAAGTGAACTTAACAGTTGTGATAATGGCTATGTAGAAATGTTCACTAAATTAACAGAACGGAAAAAATCTTACGATTTTTCAAAATCTGAAATTTTGGTAAGCAAATGAGGTCCAAAAGTTATATAACTTTTAGATGATAAATATAAAATTACTGTTCCAGATCGTTATACTAAAATATTTCCAAAAGATGAAGATAAATTAGCGAAAATGTTGGATTGAATTTTATACATCAAGGTAAAAAAGAAAATAAAGATAAATCGGTTTATGTGGCTGAAATTTAATGAATTTTAGAATTTCGTATTTTTCCAAATTTTTAACTAAATAAATTTAGTTTGTTGAATATTAAATTTTTAGCTGAATAAATTTTATTTTTTTTAATTAGATGAAAATTTCTTTCATGGGTACAGATAAATTTTTTAATGGTGGATACATCAAAACTAAAGTCTTGGTATACTTCAGGGAATTTTTAAAAATATGCTTTTTGGTCCAGAACTCTCATACATGTAGTACTGCTACAGTTGTTCCTTTCCACTTCACACTCATCTCATCACTAGTTGACTTGTGAAGCTTTATAACGATTGAAAGTTCATGATGGATTTTATATTCACCTGACATCCTGTGACTAGTCCACATCCAAAGTCACTAAGCCTTTCTGACCGACCCATGGGTCTTTTTGTACTGGTGAGTCCACCTCTCATTTAATTCCACATTACATAGGGGTGTTCAGAAACTTTTGATCACATAGTGTACATGGTTCTTTCCCTTTATTATCGGAATTATAGTGCATGTTTCAACATTTATGCCTACAGCTGAGGATGCGCGTTTCCTGAGCTAGCCCAACATGGACATGGTTAGTTTGGAAAAAAATGATTCTGAGCACTGCTAAACCACACTCCACTACTTGAGGTTAGTACGTTTGAATAAGACAGCCATCCTCGTTGCTAGCCGAGATGGATTTGGGCAGCTTTACAAATGTGTATAGTTGTCTCCGAATGATCTATGCACTGCTTGACTGAACTTTTTTAAGTTATTTTGTATTTTAAAGTGAAGAGTATAGACTACTTTTTTAAAAAAAGAATAATAGCTAACCTGCACCGTGACGACAACTGGCAACCAAAGCAATGACATCTCGCAGGAAAGATGAGGGCACATTGATGATGTTAACAATTAGTCATTTTTAACTGATTCATTTTATTATACAGTTTTTGCATGTGTCAATAGAATGGCCCTTGTTTTATTCTACCTAGTTTTATAATATCATCACAATTGTTTTGCCTACTTTACAAGTGACTAACTATGGGACAAGACAGCAATGCAGATAGAATAGAATGCATTTTTATTCAAGCACAACACAACACATTAATTAAAGAAACTTTGCTATAAATTTCCTATTAAATAAGTGTTTCTTAAAAGTTCAGTGAATGGTCTCAGAAAATAAAATAAACAAATGTTACAAGCAAACTACCGTTACTCGCTTACAACATGTTCACCATCAGCATCAACATACTTTGCAAGATTTTCTCATGGTATCAAACCGCCATAAGTTTCTCAGTTTAGCCACGAGTCTGTAGGAAGTGATATACACCATGAGATGCCATTGCTATGAATTTATTAGCAAACACAGTAAAATAGTTACAGTTAATTAGTGGTCTGGAACGATTCATCTCAAAAAGTAAATGACATTTGAGAGCATGGTAAAACCAACTATCACGGCTGTACAAGCTCTGAGTACATCCTATCGTCGACTGGCGAGATTGGCACGCAGCCGAAATCTCTTGCCTACTACTTAAAACTTCGTAACTATTTTGCATATTGTTGGTAGCTTAACAATGTTCATTTGTATACTGATTTAACTAGTTTACTGGATAGTATTGTATTCAAGCTCTGATGATATGTAGGCTTCTTGTATGTATTACGCCACAAGTGTATTTTCGTAACTAATCCATACATATTATAAAAATGTATGTATGTATGAATGTTCCACATCATCTAAACCACTGGATAGATTTCAATCACACTACACACACATATCACTGACTGTCAGAAAAGAATCGCTACGGAAGTAAGAATAATCTGCCTAGCAAAGGGATACAGGTGGGAGTGAAAAAGCAGTGAATCCCATGACAAGCAGATACCCATATTTGAGTCATCTATATTTGAGAATCGAAGTTCTTAGAGACTTGCAACGAACCTTTCACATAATTATAAAATTTTACGAAATACTGACGATCCACACAAAATGATGAAAGGAAAAAAGTTTATCAGTTACTATATTATTGCTGTTCTTACAGTAAAGCTGGCACATGAAACATGATGGTTTAATTAACTACTTCTTTACTGCTAATTGTGTTCTCTACACATTTTGCAGTCAGTATTCAGATGTACCATTGAATTTACCAGCAAAATTATATCATTGTATGACATGTAGTTCAGGGGTCATAAACACTGAGTTGTGTGAAAAACTGTGCACTATGCAAGACATTTAAATTTATTATTTAGTTACCACTAACTTTGTTCTCAACACTTATTGTAGGTACTATCCACATCTGCCACTGAACATACCTACAAAATTATATCATTGTATGACACATAATTCAGGAGATATGATGCCATAAAAAATTGAGCTATTTGAAAATGAAACTGCAGGGCGAAATTCGCTACATATGCAAATGAAGTATGTGTACAAAACGTGTGAAATATGTTAAATATATGTAAAATATATATCTGACATGTGAGTACATGGGCAAAGTCTCAGTTAAAAAGGTCATCCTAAACCCCTTGAGCCATTTCATCCAAATTTGGTACACATATTAAACATAATCTGGCAATAAATACTGTGGGAGTAAGTAAGGACCACGAGCCATTTGCTAGGGTGTGCGTGATAACGTGGGGGGAGAAGGAGCGAGGAGTAGATGAACAGACAGTGAGGGGAAAGGTAGGAGATGGACACATGTAGGGGAGAGGAAGAAATGGATAGAGAGAGGGATGACAAGTAAATGAGGAGAGACAGCTGCGGAAGAGGCAGGCAGAGAGGGGGGAGGAGGAGATGGGCAGAGAAAGGGAAAGGAGGAGATGGACAGAGAGAGTGGAGGAGATGGACAGAGAGAGGAGAGAGAAGGATACAGACAGAGAAAAGGAAACAGAGGGAGATTAATAGGATGAGGGGGAGGAGATGGAGATGGACAGGGAGAGGAAAGAGGAGGAGATGGATGAAGAAAGGAGGAGGCAGAGATGGATAAAGGGAGTAGGAGGAGGATATGGACAGATGGAGAGGTAGGAGGACATGGACAGAGAGTGACATGTAGACGGTATATGTTTTTTCGATATATTGGAAGACAGAGAAGCAGTAAAGTCTTATAGGAGATTCCGTTACAAGCAGTGATATAACTGGTTAAAGTTTGGATGTAGATAGTTCTCTCAAAACTAACCCATTTTGTTCATAAAACTAACAGAAATCGAATGTATCTATTCTCGTGGAATCTGACTGTTTTCTTTATTATCGTCACGATTGGGTGTTTCAAAAACAGGTGTTACCACAAGTTCTGTGTTATTTGATACTTCATAACTTCTAATAATAAAGCAGACACATTTCAATTATAGCTCTTTGTGGAACCTAGAAACGATAGTGGTTTTGGCCGGCCGAAGTGGCCGTGCGGTTAAAGGCACTGCAGTCTGGAACCGCAAGACCGCTACGGTCGCAGGTTCGAATCCTGCCTCGGGCATGGATGTTTGTGATGTCCTTAGGTTAGTTAGGTTTAACTAGTTCTAAGTTCTAGGGGACTAATGACCTCAGCAGTTGAGTCCCATAGTGCTCAGAGCCATTTTTGATAGTGGTTTTGTCCCCGACATGTTTGTAGAGTGCGTGAAACAGGCTGTGATGATCAAATGCCTTACAAAACTTGAACACAAGAATCTGCAGACATGTAGACGGAGGGGATCAAATGTGTCAAATGTAAGCACACAGGCGATAATTGGTTTCGATGTAACGGGAGAGAGAGAGATGTGGTAAAGTCTTACAGGAGGTTCTATAACTAGACAGGCTCTCACGATTTATTTCGTAAACGCAGGTACTCTAGATTCACACTTGTAAAATGGGATTTGCCGTAGTGTAGAAAACAGCAATGTCCCCTTGAATTACAGCTTCTTGTTGTCGAAAGTAAAATGTTTGCGTTTCTTCCGACTTGTGGGCCAATGACATGAAAGATTTTATTCTCTAATGTTATTTCACTTGTCTGAAATGTTTGTAATACACACGTGCATGACAGTTTATTTACAGACACTGATTTGAACACGAGAGACGCTCTCAGGTCTTGTAATTTGTCAATCAAGCTGAAACAAACTGCTCAACATAGATGTTTCTTCTTCGTAATTTCAATTCTCACTTTTTCTTTACTTCGACGACGGTTTCGAAATAACGAAGACATTCTGCGGTGATCGGTAGTTTTCGCAGCAAAGTAGTGGGAGCTCTTTTTCCTGGGTTTTACCCATGGTGGACGTGTATAGGCTTCTAAATTTTGGTCATATGTAATCGGCGGCAGTGCACTTATTTGGATGTCACAAAATAATGAGATACGATTTTCCTCATAAAAGTAAAAGTAAATGGATTACGGCTATTTTCATGGAAAGAGGACGTCTATTATCGCCGCGATTGTGCTTTCCTTTTTAGAAAAAATGGTTCAAATGGCTCTGAGCTCTATGGGACTTAACATTTGAGGTCATCAGTCCCCGAGACTTAGAGCTACTTAAACCTAACTAACCTAAGGACATCACACACATCCATGCCCGAGGCAGGATTCGAACCCGCGACCGTAGCAGAAGACCGGTTCCGGACTGAAGCGCCTAGATCCGCTCGGCCACAACGGCCGGCTCCATTTTAGAAGATACTTGGTTATAAGAGATGTGTTGATGTTAATTAAAAATGTTCTTCGTCGCAGAACGGTGGTCGCTTGCGATGAGGCAGTGTGTGGGATGATCCAGTGTGTGCGACATCGCTGACACAGCTACACCCGATCAGGGGGGCTTGTAGAGCGGGCCTGTGCCGCAAAACTTCCCTTTTGTGTTGGCGAACGACCGTCGCGTCAAGGAGGCCACGAGCTCGTGCCGCACCCTGCAGGCTGCTCCTGCCAAAGCTGAGGAAGACTGTGCTCCCAGATACGGCGGGGTCTGCTGTCGTTTTAGAAGGAGGGCTTCCTATTTTCCAAGTCGTCGTTGTTCCATGGGGGGTCCAATCTTCCCAAGGAATACGTTTAACAGATTGCATGAAGCATCTTGCTCGTCTTTTGTCTATATGTGTCTGATTTCGCAGACTGGAGACAGTATATCAATGACAACAGAAGGATCTCTTTGTGGACCACTAGCTACAAGACTCAATAGGCCTCTATCCCTCCCTACAGTAAGGAGAGAGGGAGGGGTAGAGGGATAACGGGTGGAAGGGGGAGAAAAACTACCTCCAAGTTGGTTTGTTCGCGAGCGCACATTGAGGAGTACACAGCTGCAACTGCTGCCCCTCTGCAATCTTGTATGGTCGGTTTTTGTGGTAGTTGTGTTATTACAATGTTTTTTTTCCAATTCCCAGTACACGTGTTGCATTATGACCCGTTGATTATGAGTACTGTTTTTTTTTTTTTCACCACAATTTCAATGTGTAATTAAAACAGTGATACATTTTCCATCAGTAGTGGTAGCATGTATTGTCTTCGATTACCTGAGCTGCAGGGTGATCGTCGAGCAGGCGTCTGTAATACACTTGTTAAACTCCTCGCTGTCCAACACCAGCATCTCATCAGTTGAATATATTTCCCGCCAAAAAAATAAAGATAGTACCTTACACCCCAGCCTTTTTCCTGCCAGCTTGTAGGTGTAGGGTAGAGTTTGAATGCTTCTACCACTAGTTTCGAGTCGTATTGCGAAATTTTTCCCAGCAGAGTAACACCAGTTCTATGGCATTGTCAATTTTTGAGCTGTATTACGATTTTCGGCAGTCCTTGTGTAGCGATATGCATGTAGTTATGTAATTAGGGCGGACCCTTATGACTGATTACGGAATTAGGACCGATTTTTGCTTCAGTTTCCCAACCAAAATAAATAGAGTACGCTAACCTAACCTTCCTCTCCTGCATCTGGGCAGTTTAAATGTGTTGGGAGGTGCACTTGAGTTTTCCGTCCAGAAGGATCAGGATTCAAGTTCCGGAAAGAGCACTACCAATTTTAATTTCCCGACAATTCTCGAGTGGTGGCGATTTTGGACGTTATCACATCCCTGGGACAAAGAAATTCCCACCAAAATTCGAAATTCCCAACAAAATTCGAAATTCCCAACAAAATTCGAAATTCCCACCACTAGGGTGGGAGGGTGCAGGCGTGGGAGGGGAGGATGGGGACCCACGTGCAAGCTGAAGAAAGCACATGATGTCATCTGGGGGAGGGGGTGGGCGTGGTTGGGGTAGTTAATTGATCAATTTAATTAATTTGCATATCAATTTGATTTCAAAATTGGGGTCATGCTGCCATCTCCCTACTATTAAGGGCCCTCCAATCATCTCGGGATTTTGACGATCTAGCTCACCAGTTGGACATAATTTGGCACGATATCCTCAGGAGGACATCCAATAACTCGATCAATCAATGCCAAGCTGAATAACTGCTTGCGTAAGGGCCACAGATGAACAAACGCATTTCTGACTTGGTCAATTTGTGAAGCACTTTCTCTTGAATAAATCATACGATTTTTCTAACATTGTAATCACTTGTTTGTCTGTATATGTACATGACATCTACCGATTTCTCTTCCATTTGGATAATTCTTTCGTGGTGCGCTCTTTTTTTTCCTCAAAAAGTATTACTGTAAGAATTTAAGGGATTTCGACTTTAGACATGTCACGAATTTTTATGTTATTAAAGAATATAAATGTAACTGTATGTAAATGTATTCGTAGTTGTGAATGTGAACCACTTCCAGCTGCATAACGGAATGACGACAATGAGTATTTGTGCCAGACTGTGACTCGAACACAGATTTCCCGTTTTACGTTAGCAGTAGCGTTGACACTTCATCCATCCTTGTACGAATCACAGCCAGACCCTAACGTCCATATGTCATTGTCCATGTGTCATATTTGCACTCGCTCATCCTTTTAATGTTATTCCAGTACAGGTAGCAGGCCCACTATCAGCCTATATCGTGTTCGTAAAATAAAGAGCAGTTCTAAGTTCTCATTTCAGATCAACGAGCACGCCAATATTGGCGGTCACGCGCAACTTCTTTTCTGCATAAAGTATGTTGATGGTGACGTAACTACAAGATTTTTTTTTTCTAAAGAACTATCTGCACGAGCAACCAGTGGCAAAATACTTCGTGAGGTACATGAAGTAAATCCTAACTTATGAACTGACCGCTGCCTCATTCACCACGAAGCCATTGTTGCTAAGTTAATGAGATCGCCTCTGAAAATTGTTATGGATGAAGTAGTAAAAGCCTGGAAGTTCATCAATTCGTGGCTCCAAAATTGCGGCTTTTTAACGTTTCGTGTCAAGAAATGGGATCAGGATACAAAGCGCTTCTTCTACATACAGAAATGCTATGGTAATCTCGAGGTAAAGTGTTAACGTAAAGGTTCCAACTATGAGATGAGGCACTTGCGTTTTTGACTATGGAGGGCCATGAGTATGCGGATTTATTTGCAAAGTATGAATGGGTATCTAACTTGGGATATCATTCCGTTATTTTTGTACACTTAAAGAAGCTAAACGAAAAAGTGCAAAATAGAAAGTAAAATATTCTGACCAGTATGGATAATTCACAAGGATTTATTAATAAGTTACATTTGTGGATAGAGACTACTGAAATTGGATTATGTGAGATGTCCCTAACCGTATGTTCCCTTGCTGACGGATAATATGGTGATGATGGATTTAATTAAAGAACATTTAGTACTCTTGCAGCAGCAAGATTTCAAAAAATATTTTGGAAGGAGAGTTGAGATTTTCAGTGGATTCGTAATCCATTCGTGGATTCGAAAGGTCATCCAAATAATGTACGTTTGGGTTTACAAGAGGGACTGGGAAATATGCAAGCAAACAGAACACTGAAATAAAAATTCTTCGAATTGGTTTTCGATATATTTTGGTTGTCCGTAAGCTGTGAATACCCTGCTATCTCCGAGGTAGCAGTTAATGTGTTAACCCTTTTCAACTACTTACTTGGGCGGACTGGGCTACTTCAGATTGTCTGAAATTACAACGTCAAAAAGAGAGAGACTCAAATCCATCGATGATGAAATAAGACTTGATCTGTCGACGATTCGCCACGAATTAACCATCTGTGTGCAGCTGCAGGCTCAAGTATCACATTGAAGGTCTGAGTGGAGTTATTTACTATAAAATTCAAATTATGAATGTCTTTTCTCTGCGGTTCATTAAGGTAAATTAATGAGGCTATTCATGTTTCATAATAATAATAAATGATTGAGGTATAATGACATAATAACCTGCAATTATATTAAAGTTCACACGATTTTGAGGGGACTAACATTCTGGTGTGCTGTGTTGAGTCTAGCCACTCTGAATGTGCCGTGAGTAACTGAAGATACTGGAAGACTGATGTAGTGTACCGAAAAGACAAACGTCGATCGAGGTCTCTCGGAGCCTCTTTTCCTTTCGACAATGTAGAACTGACGCACGAATCTGGCCTGCAGATGCCATTAACTAAACCGTGTTTGAATATACATTCGTCCACTAGCTGTTTTCTGCTTTAATAGAGCTACTAAATCGTGCACCGCTATACTTAACTAATACCCTAGCATGAACCAGGTTTTAGCCGGACATACGTGGGTAGTACTGAGATGTTACGAACCGCGATGTGGACGATGATGTCCGGAGACAGCGGCAGGGAGAAGAGAGCGGCGAGCTGGTGTTGGGCTGGCAGGTCGTCAGAGGCGCAGGGCAGGTAGGGCAGGCCGGTGAGCACGTAGCCGCGGTGGCGCGCCTCCGGGGACAGCAGCAGCCTCTTCATCAGCAGCATCAGCAGCCGGCCAGACGTCAACGCGCCGCTCCTCAGCTCGCTTTCCACCAGCTCCGGCAAGTGGCGCGCCACAGCGTCAGCTGCGAGCAAAACGAGCGCACGTGCTGCTCACCTCAGGCCGTAAAACCTTCAATAACCGGCCTTTCGTCCGCGGCTTTGCCTGCACACTTAGACTGACGCAAAAAAGTCGCAATAACAAGCGAAATTTGGTAGGCGTGTTTCAACATCTGAAAGAGGAGATCTGTGCAAATTTTGCACCAGTCGCATACGAGCGGCGCTAGTAGTGCCACTATGAAGATGCAAATCAAGTTTGCTTTGAATACTCGCTTTAACGGTTGTGAGCGTTAGTTATCTTTGAGATTGGGCGTGGTGAGTTGATGTCAGTCAAGAATGCCTTAAGGCGACAAATAGCCAAGCCCCTCGATGAGTTTGAACGAGGTCGCGTAACACGAGGTGCATTCAAGTTCTAAGGCCTCCGATTTTTTTTCTAATTAACTACTCGCCCGAAATCGATGAAACTGGCGTTACCTCTCGACGTAATCGCCCTGCAGACGTACACATTTTTCACAACGCTGACGCCATGATTCCATGGCAGCGGCGAAGGCTTCTTTAGGAGTCTGTTTTGACCACTGGAAAATCACTGAGGCAATAGCAGCACGGCTGGTGAATGTGCGGCAACGGATAGTGTCTTTCATTGTTGGAAAAAGCCAAAAGTCACTAGGAGCCAGGTCAGATGAGTAGGGAGCATGAGGAATCACTTCAAAGTTGTTATCACGAAGAAACTGTTGCGTAACATTAGCTCGATGTGCGGGTGCATTGTCTTGGTCAAACAGCACATGCGCAGCCCTTCCCGGACGTTTTTGTCGCAGTGCAGGAAGCAATTTGTTTTCATCAAAACATTTTCGTAGGATGAACCTGTTACCGTAGTGCCCTTTGGAACGCAATGGGTAAGGATTACGCCCTCGCTGTCCCAGAAAATGAACACCATCATTTTTTCAGCACTGGCGGTTACCCGAAATTTTTTTGGTGGTGGTGAATCTGTGTGCTTCCATTGAGCTGACTGGCGCTTTGTTTCTGGATTGAAAAATGGCATCCACGTCTCATCCATTGTCACAACCGACGAAAAAAAAAGTCCCATTCATGCTGTCATTGCGCGTCAACATTGCTTGGCAACATGCCACACGGGCAGCCGTGTGGTTGTCCGTCAGCATTCGTGGCACCCACCTGGATGACACTTTTCGCATTTTCAGGTCGTCATGCAGGATTGTGTGCACAGAACCCACAGAAATGCCAACTCTGGTGCGATCTGTTCAACAGTCATTCAGCGATCCCCCAAAACAATTCTCTCCACTTTCTCGATCGTGTCGTCAGACCGGCTTGTGTGAGCCCGAGGTTGTTTCGGTTTGTTGTCACACAATGTTCTGTCGCACTCACGACCGCACTTTCGACACATCGATAACTCCATCACCACATGTCTCCTTCAACTGTCCATGAATTTCTATTGGTTTCACACCACGCAAATTCAGAAAACGAATGATTGCACGCTGTTCAAGTAAGGAAAACGTCGCCATTTTAAGTATTTAAAACAGTTCTCATTCTCGCCGCTGGCGGTAAAATTCCATCTGCCGTACGGTGCTGCCATCTCTGGGACGTATTGACAATGAACGCGGCCTCATTTTAAAACAATGCGCATGCTTCTATCTCTTTCCAGTCCGGAGAAAAAAAATCGGAGGCCTTAGAACTTCAATGCACCTCGTAGGGCTATGAGAAATTGGATGTTTCTTCTGCGATATTGCAGAAACTTGTTGGCAGCGGTGGTTAACAGGAATGTACAGTCGCAAGAAAACTGGGCTCTGTACGAGCGTGTGGCGTTACCGAAAGGTAAGACAATCGTGTTTGGCACATGGCTTGTGGTACTTCGAGAATTTAGGGGTAAATTCTAGAAACACTTGGCTCTCCACCGTCTCGAACACCCGATATTTTAATGACAATGGTGAGACAGCCTTTTTTACTGCGCCACACATGTCTGTGTGTGCAGGAAGGACAGCTGTCACGAGGAGCCAGGAGCTGTGTCAGACGAGCAGCCCCGACAAGTCGTTACAAGCAGCGCCCTAGAAGTTATATCAAAATGTCCAAGAGTATCTGAACAAGTTCCATGGTGCGTGGTGTCATGAGGATTGTTAAAGAGACAGATGAACAGTGTGTTATATAGAGACCTTACTTTATATCTTGGCTCTGCATGTGGCAGAACGTATGTAACTGTATGAATGTACAGGGTTATTACAAATGATTGAAGCGATTTCACAGCTCTACAATAACTTTATTATTTGAGATATTTTCACAATGCTTTGCACACACATACAAAAACTCAAAAAGTTTTTTAGGCATTCACAAAAGCCGATAATCAAGTTCCTCCCACACTCGGCGCAGCATGTCCCCATCAATGAGTTCGAAAGCATCGTTGATGCGAGCTCGCAGTTCTGGCACGTTTCTTGGTAGAGGAGGTTTAAACACTGAATCTTTCACATAACCCCACAGAAAGAAATCGCATGGGGTTAAGTCGGGAGAGCGTGGAGGCCATGACATGAATTGCTGATCATGATCTCCACCACGACCGATCCATTGGTTTTCCAATCTCCTGTTTAAGAAATGCCGAACATCATGATGGAAGTGTGGTGGAGCACCATCCTGTTGAAAGATGAAGTCGGCGCTGTCGGTCTCCAGTTGTGGCATGAGCCAATTTTCCAGCATGTCCAGATACATGTGTCCTGTAACGTTTTTTTCGCAGAAGAAAAAGGACCCGTAAACTTTAAACCGTGAGATTGCACAAAACACGTTAACTTTTGGTGAATTGCGAATTTGCTGCACGAATATGTGAGGGTTCTCTAGCGCCCAGATTCGCACATTGTGTCTGTTCACTTCACCATTAAGAAAAAATGTTACTTCATCACTGAAAACAAGTTTCGCATTGAACGCATCCTCTTCCATGAGCTGTTGCAACGGCGCCGAAAATTCAAAGCGTTTGACTTTGTCATCGGGTGTCAGGGCTTGTAGCTATTGTAAACGGTAAGGCTTCTGCTTTAGCCTTTTCCGTAAGATTTTCCAAACCGTCGGCTGTGGTACTTTTAGCTCCCTGTTTGCTTTATTCGTCGACTTCCGCGGGCTACGCGTGAAACTTGCCCGTACACGTTCAACTGTTTCTTCGCTCACTGCAGGCCGACCCGCTGATTTCCCCTTCCAGAGGCATCCAGAAGCTTTAAACTGCGCATACCATCGCCGAATGGAGTTAGCAGTTGGTGGATCTTTGCTGAACGTCGTCCTGAAGTGTCGTTGCACCGTTATGACTGACTGATGTGAGTGCATTTCAAGCACGACATGCGCTTTCTCGGCTACTGTCGCCATTTTGTCTCACTGCGCTCTCGAGTGCTCTGGCGGCAGAAACCTGAAGTGCGGCATCAGCCGAACAAAATTTAATGAGTTTTTCTACGTATCTGTAGTGTGTCGTGACCATATGTCAATGAATGGAGCTACAGTGAATTTATGAAATCGCTTCAATCATTTGTAATAGCCCTGTATAGTAGATTCTATCATTTATCTTGGAACCAGTTGGCTTGCTGGAGTTTGTAGATAATTGTTACTTTGGGACGAGAGTCGAAAATATATTGTTGTTTAATTGACAAGAGCCAACGAGTACATAATTTATTGCACGAATATAGAACTGGTTAATAATATTCTCCTTAACCTGATACAGTCTTCGGAGAAGAATTAAACAGCGAGAGCGGCTTAGCTGAAACCCAAATAAGAGGATCGGTTGCACACTCAATGTGTAAGTCAACTGGAAGAGACGTGTGAGTCGTGCAACCCAACACTGCACTCACTCTCGTCGTCCAAGAAAGCGTTAGAGGCTGTGGTGCATCGTACTGCATCTGAGCAGCGATCTAGGCTGCAGTTGGCACCACAATGACACAAGGAAATGTTACAAATCGGTTGCTTCAAGGACAGCTCTGGGCCAGACGCCGTGTAGCATGCTTTCCACTGACCCCAAAACAACCTCCATTTGCGGCTTCAATGGTGTCAAGCAAGAGCTCATTGGAGGGCAGGGTGGAAGTCTGATGAAAGTCGGTTCCACCTCTGTACTAGTAATGGCCGTTTGCTCGGTAGAATGAAGCCAGTTGAGTGTCAGCAACCAACCTGTCCACGCGCTAGACACACTAGACTTACAGCTCGAGTTATAGTCTAGCGTGCAACTTCGTTATATAGCAGGAGCACTCTTCGTAGTTATCCCATGCACCCTGACTGCAAATCTATAGGTCAAGCTGGTGATTCGACCCGCTGTGCTACTATTATGAACAACATTCCACTGCTTGTTTTCCAACAGGACGACGCTTTCTCACATACCGCTGTTCTAACCCAACATGCTCAGCAGAGTATCGACATATTGCCGCGGCCATCTCGATAATCAGACATTTCTTCATCCACAAACATCATTAATCGTCCCTGTACTGACCTACCAAGTGCAACAGGCATGTGACACCATCTCACAAACTTGCATCCGGCACCCGTACGACACACTGCATGCACGTTTGCATGCTTGCATTCAACATTCTGGCGGTTACACGGGTTATTAATGTACCAACACTTCACATATGAAATGGCTTAGCTCGCGCTTAATTAACCTGTGCCGGCCGCTGCGACCGAGCGGTTCTAGGCGCTTCAGTCCGGAACCGCGCGACTGCTACGGTCGCAGATTCGAATCCTGCCTCGGGCATGGATGTGTGTGATGTCCTTAGGTTAGTTAGGTTTAAGTAGTTCTAAGTCTCGGATTCTGATCTCTTCAGATGTTAAGTCCCATAGTGCTTAGAGCCATTTGAACCATTTGCTGTAACCTTGCAATCCTAACCACTTAAGTATGTTACTTAGACAAATGTATTGCCAAAATTTCATTAATCTATGTTAATTGTTTTTTGGTGTTGCGAGTTTTTCAGTCAGTGTATATGTCACATATACAAGACCATTTTTCTTTCATCCCCCGATCACACGCGAAATTAAAACTGCAGAGGAAATCCAGTGATACTTCGGACAGGTGTGTTGCGCACTGTCTCTAATATGTGCGTCTATCGCGTCACGTCACTCTTTTCAATTCTGAGCGCACAGTGAGCACGTAAAGATGCCTAGAAAACAGTGCCTCCCGCGAAGTGTGAAGTCCTGCTGATAGGCTTCGCCTGATTTCACGTAGCCCAATAACGTAACCGTCATGCGGTTCCTACTTCATGACGATTCTCTGCCGCATACTGCAGGTGTAACGAAGACGCTCCTGGAGCGCTTTCCATGGGAAGAGTTTGATCGCCCACCATACAGCGCGGAATTGACAGCCTAGGGAATTGGCGGAAATCACAGACAGCTGCCTTTTGTGACGAGGGTACTGGAGAGTTGAAAGCACGCTACGACAAATGTCTGGGTGGGAGAGGCGACCATGAAGAGAATTAGCTGGAAGTTGTATCTAATTGTTGAGAATAAAACATTTTTGATTTCCACTGTGGTTTCCATTTCGTGACCGACTGGAGGTTGAAAAAAATAGCTCTCTTGTTATGGGATCAAAAGTGTATAAAAATACACTCATAAGTAAGGTGTGATGAGAGGCGGACCCGCCAGTATAATAGGAGCGGGGAGGGGGAAATTGTGCTGTCAGTAGAGAAGAGGTCAGTCAAGAGGGCTCCGTGGCTTTGAACATGGGCTGGGGACTGGATGTCACCTGAGCAACAAATTCAGCAGAGACGTTTCAACCCTTCTAAAGCTGCCCAGGTCGACTGGTGGTGGTGTGATTGTAAAGTGGAAAAAAAAAAACACATGGAATCAGTGGAAGAAATCAGTCGTAGATTCCAAAATGCTACCAGCAGTACAGCTAGCGCAATGACTGTACGTATGGAGATAAAAATAATAAGGTATAATGATCGAGTAGCTACTCATAAAGGCACACTTTTTTGTAGTCAACGCTAAGTGACGCTGGAGATGGTGGGAAGAGTGACGCCACGGAGCAGAGGATGACTGTAAACGACTGATGAATAACGTTACACGCTGTGGCAATCCGACGGAAGGGTTTCGGTTTGGTCAGGGCCTTATACAGTTCCAACACTGAACTGTGGAGAAGGTGGGGTTTTGTTACTCCGCTGTTTTCCGTAGTTAGGGTGTGGTCCCCTGCAGTGCCTTAGAGAAAACACTTAATTCGGAAGGATATAAACACATTTTACGGCATTGTGAACTGCGTACAGTAGAGGAAAAGTTCGGATACGATGCTTGTTTGTATCAGATTGCACTGTATTATGTCACAAAAACATATCTGTCAGACAGTGGTTTGTGGATTGTAATATTCCTGAAATGGACTGGCCTGCCCGGAGTCCCAATCTGAATCCGATGCGACACCTTTGGGATGACTGAGAACGTCAACTTCGCTCTAGATCCCAGCGAATAACATCAGTATCTTCTCTGGATTCGGTTCTTGGGGAGGATAGTCTGTCATTCCTCCACAAACATTCAAACATCTCACTGAAAGTGTCCGCAGCAGAGTTCAAGCAGTCAAAAAGGTGAAGAGCGGGCGCACACTATATTAATGTCCACTAATACATGTTCGGATACTTTTGGTCAGACAGCATACATTACACACACACACACACACACACACACACACACAGAGAGAGAGAGAGAGAGAGAGAGAGAGAGAGAGAGAGAGAGAGCGAGAGACAGAGGGTGATAAACAGCCTCGAAAGCTTGTAAGCTCGTAAGCCATCATTTACGGTATGTGAACAACTGACTGTAATTGTGTGTGGGAGGCCGCTTGAATTTGCGAGTGGAACGATCTGATTGGTTAACTTCAAAGTAAAGCTTTTTCATTTTTCAAGTTTGAGAATCAGTCACTGGAAAGAAATCCAAATCTAAAGAAATGCACAAATTAAGAGTGCGGAAGTTTTATTTATTTTACATATAGCTTGGAGCACATGGATGTTTGGTTTGGGACGTATCCTATTACTTATTTCTGTTCAAGTCAGTAAAAAAAAGGCTCAGTTATTCAGACAATAATTTGAAATCCAATTTGCAAAATAGGTAACTGCAAAGTAAAAAGTGCTAGCTTTTTTCTAAATTTCTTTGATGACGTTACGTTGAGGTCACTGAAAGTCATTGTTCACGTAACGAAGTTCAATACTAACATACAGTTTAATTGCATATTTTCAAATCATTACTCGATTGCTTTTTTTTTTCAAGTTAAAATTAGTGTTAAAAAAGTGTGACAGCCTTCAGTTGTCTTGTCAGTGTTTAACAATACATGCTTTTCTTTCCAATCATCTTGTACAGGATTTTGGATGTAAATTGCCCTAGTGGGCTGGCGACCGTTAATTATTTCCTTTTCGTTCATCAGTGTAACTTTTGGATTCATGATCAGTGGAACCCCCTTTTCGGTCCAGTGTTGTTCGTGAGTGAATGCACAAAATAACTTTCATTTTTCCCAATTATAACCCTGTTCGGTTTAACTACTTTAAATTTTAGTAGGCTTTTCCATCAGAAGGGTCTGTTGTACACTTTCCTCCTACTTATCGGTATTATTTCTTCGGGAAAGATAGCCTTATCCGATTAGTAAAAATCCATTAAGCACACACGCGATCCACGCAATCAGGATAGGCCGATTAGTAAGGGGGAGGTTACAACTTCATACTGTTGAAGTATTCTAAGTGTAGTGTAACCAGATACCATGCCTCCTACCGCTCGGTTTGCAGATAACAGTGTATTATACGTACACGACGTTAAATACGTAGTAGGAAGTCCGCCTCCATAGCCGAGTGGCCAGAGCGACAGAATGCTGCACGAGGGGCCAAGACCGATCCTCCGTCGTTGTGGAGATTTTCTCCGCTCTGGGACTGGGTGTTGTGTTATCCTCACCATCATTTGATCCTCATCGATAGGCAAGTCGCCGAAGTGGCATCAGCTAAAAAGTCTTGCACCAGGCGAACGATCTTCCCGACGGGAGGCTCATCTCATTTGATTTAGTAGGATTATTGTCAATGATACTTACGCGGTTCTAAAGTTTGAATTATGTATTTAAATGGCTTTTTTGCGTATGTTTCATGCCGAGGGACGGCGCAGTAACTCGTCGGCTGCATCTTCGGCTCTGCCGCCAAACGGAAAGCCGACCGCTGTTGTTCATCAAGCAAAGGCCATCGCGTGGAAAAAGATTCTGCTGGCGTCTGTTATTGCCCACTGATTACATAGATTAAATGTCCGCCCCCGGTAGCTGAGTGGTCAGCGTGACAGACTGTCAATCCTAAGGGCCCGGGTTCGATTCTCGGCTGGGTCGGAGATTTTCTCCGCTCAGGGACTGGATGTTGTGTTGTCCTAATCATCATCATTTCATCCCCATCGACGCGCAGGTCGCCGAAGTGGCATCAAATCGAAAGACCTGCCCCAGGCGAACGGTCTACCCGACGGGAGGCCCTAGCCACACGACATTTCATTTCATTTACATAGATGGATTATTTATTTATTTGGACTTTGGAAAATCCATTTAGCCATCAAATACACAATTTTTTACAAAATAATAAAGCAATAACGAGTACAGGATAAAATATAAAGGATCATATCAGTAATATGAAGTCCACTTCAACCTATACCTGTCCAATACATTTATTCCAATCTTCTTAATTACGTTATAAATTACTTTATACAGATGAATGTCTTTAGAGGGTAATAGGTGAGTATCCGCTAGACCAAGTTGATAACTCATTGGCTGTATCGATTTAACGGCACCACCCTTCCGTTCGTTTTCGTATTTGGCACAAGAAAAGAGGATGTGAATGGGAACAAGAGACCGACCAGTGAATTGCATTTATTCCTCGGAAGAGTAACTGTTTTAACTGATTTTGAGACTCGGATGTTGCAACAAGATTGAAGTTTTAGAACTGTCGTCGCTGAGAAACGAGAGCAGAACGGGCACGACGAGATCACAAACTACAACGATAACGGCCGCGCCGCAAACTCACACCCGAGGCGAAAATTTTCCGCGTGCCGGTTCGTTAGTGTCATTTGCGCCGCGCCTGCAATTGCGAACACCTCCATTTATGCACACATAACCGGACATATTGATTGCGATCTCAGAAAACATTTTTACACAACAAAGGATCACAGAAGGCTGAACAATTTACGCTGACATATAACAATTTGGACCAGAGAGCGACGACAATAGTTTCCGACGTGATTCTACACCCAGCTCATCAACAAGCATACCTCGCGCTGAGGACTTCGCAAATCACTCGCTGCACGAAGTTACCTGAGCAGAGGCTGTCACAAGTTCTTTACCCGTCCGAATTCTGGAGACATTTGCGAGCGATAGTACACTGTAGCATAATATCTAGTGAGTTGCTGCTACGTATCTGGCGACAACAGCTTCGGTCTCAGGTACAGTTGACATTAATAGCGTATGAAGTACAGTCGTTGGATAAAGTACTGCAAGTAACTGATAGAGCATATGCCATATCGGAGTCAACTACTGTGATGCGCTTAGCAGCAACAAATACTAGGAAGAAAGGATATTGCGGAGACATGGCTTGCCACAGCCTGGGGGATATTTCCAGAATGAAATTTTCACTCTGCAGCGTAGTGTGCGCTGAATAGAAACTTCCTGGCAGATTAAAAATGTGTGCCGGACCGAGACTCGGACTCGGGACCTTTGCCTTTCGCGGGCAAGTGCTCTACCATCTTCTTTTCCCCTAGAGAAATATGAGTATCTGCATTATGTTCGATAAGGAGAAGCACAATAAATGAATTAAAATTTGTACTATGGCCGGGACAAGAGCTCGGGACTCCTGCTTTTTTTTGCCTTAAAAAAAGAAATGAACTAACCCTTTTCAGGCGTTGCCCCTAACTATTCCCTCACTTTTTTACTTTTTTATTTTTATTTTTATTTATTTTACGTGAACACATTTAGGAAACGGGTACAAATGATAATTCTAGTAACTGAGTGTTACAACAACGAAGGTGGCATTCAAAGAGTAAACAAAAAAATAAAAATGTAAATCACTAATGCAATTCCAGCTAAAAAGTTCTTCAATAAACGTAACCGGTTCCATTTGGTACTTCGCCATCGTTATCTGATATCTCCCACAGCGCCTTTGAAGGGTATCTGCAACGGAGACATACTGCTTCGCTAGTGCCTCATGGAAAATAGCAATCTTTGAAGTAGCCTGTCTCTTCCTTCTCTCATCGCTGACAAGGCAGGACGTTCAGCCGTAAGTGTGATGCGGCACAGAACATTAACCGCAGCTTGGCACTCACCAACTGAGTGGGGGGTTAACGAAAACACTGCGTAAATAATTTGCGAAGAGCTTACGGTATCTCGGCGTGCGTTCGAGGGCATTGTGAGCATTTTGTAGGAACCACCAATAATAATCAAGCTTCTCTTTCCTTCCGTCGCTAAAGATATAGGCGACCGTAATTCCTTTGAACCATGTAAGCGCATGATATTTTGCGGCGGGAAAGTAAGATTCATCTGGACAGAGGAGGATCTGAGAGTCAGTCATATCAGGCGTGACATACCACTTCGAACGTACTGAGGATGACAGAAAGTTGTGGTGTATCGTTTTCCACACTCTTTGCCAATGAACCGTGGGGTACTTGTTTTCCACCACGTTATGGGGAACAGCCTGCAGAAGGTCGGTATAAAAATCTTTCGCCTTTGGTGGACGTGTGGTGGGGAGGTTCGAGCTGACATAGCTGTAATCAAGAATGAAGGTCGACACATGGGAGAGCCGTGGTGCGACGTGCACAACCAACACTGGCGGGACGTGAGAGACTGGCATCAGAGCCTGTAGTAAACGGCCCGTGAGAGGGGTATGTTGACTTCTCCATCGTTTCCTCATGTTGCTCATGTGAAGGGCAGCTGCTCTCGCCCTGGAGTTGACCAATCCCAGCCTCCCTTTGTTCACTGGAAGGGTAAGAGTGTCGTATCGTACTTTAAATATATGATCTGTGCAGATACAGGCACTGTGATCTGAATAGGCCTGAGGCCATAGTTCGGCGGCCACCACTCCTTGTGGGAGGCCTTGCGACACATATATGCAATCTAGTTGGCTGGCCGAATGACTGGTAAGATGACTGTGGTCGGAGCAATTACCGTGGACTTTTTCCCACGTGTCGCACAAGTGAAGTTCTTGGGTCATCGCACCCAGTTCCGGACAGGGCATGTAGTGTGGGATTTGGTCCTTGGGGTGAAGTACGCAATTAAAACCACTGGCGAAGACGCTGTTTTCGTACCGTCTGAGGAAAAGGGGGGCGACTCCCGTGGAGTAGAATCTGGCGCGGTCGTGACGTCTGGTGGTACCCGACGGCGCGTAAACGTTACTGAATCGGGTGTTGAGGGCCGCAAGTGCTATTCCTCGAGCAGAGGGAAGATACGTGACGTCAGTAACATCAATACCATCCCGCTCTAATATTGCCACTGCAGTGTCTGCAGGAGCACCGGGCGTCATATATGTGGCGTAACCATAATAGTTCGGGAGTGCAGTCGTTTTCACTTCTTGCAGGAAAGAAAAATCAACTCCCATGGCTCGTATTGTTTCTTTCAGAAGTTGGATCTTGACAGGAGGACTTATCATGTTGATATTCATTGTCGCCAGGTGGTAAGCCTGGCAACGCTCGGTTGGGCGAGGATATCCATGTATGTTGGAGAGAAGCGAACATCGGAAGTGATGTCACCCCCCGCCGAACGCGGTCCTCCTTATGCTGCATGATCCGGCGGCGCCTCAGCCGACCCCGGATCGGGATCTTGTGTCTCGACGTCCTCGGCCCACGAAGTGGGCGCGGATGTCTGTTCATGTTCCATAGGCTCGGGATGTTTGATAGTAAGGGACCGGGCCACTTCGCTGCCTTCACTGGTACCTTCCTGCTGCTCACTGTTTATGTCAGGGGGCTGGTGGTCGAACGCTGCATGTTTCTCCGTCTATTCTGCAAGGTTGGAGTCAGTGGAAACGGCCTCAGCCTCGCGGTTGGCTTTTTGAGTGATCAGTTGTTCTTCCACGGCCGAATGTGAACCGCCGTGTTCCGACAGGGTCCGACGACGGCGCTTTCGGCGTTTCGGTGATCGCTGTTTCCGTACGTGGCCTTCATTGTCAGAAGACAGCACTGACTCACGTCCCGAGGGGGACAAATGCTGTCGTCAATGTCTGTCGCGTTTGGTAGCTCCAGCATCATCGTACTATTTTCCACCACTGGCCAGGCCGGTTGGTCATCCAGGTTTCTGTGCGTGGAAGGTGATTCCTGTACCGCTAAATCGGTCGGCTGTGTCTGTTTTGTGGAGAATGTCGTGAGCGCCGCAGCGTAAGTTCCTTCACCAGGGAAGACGAATGGAATATTCCAGAATTTGAAACACGAACAGCTGCTAGCATGAGTTTCTTACAAGTATATACCTTAGGGGTTGCGAAGCAACTCAAATCGCTTGATACGGGCAAGTCCTCAGGTCCAGATTGTATACCGATTAGGTTCCTTTCGGATTACGCTGATACAATAGCTCCCTACTTAGCAATCATATACAACCGCACGCTCACCGACAGATCTGTACCTACAGATTGGAAAATTGCGCAGGTCGCTCCAGTGTTTAAGAAGGGTAGTAGGAGTAATCCATCGAACTACAGACCTATATCATTGACGTCGGTTTGCAGTAGGGTTTTGGAGAATATACTGTATTCAAACATTATGAGTCACCTCGAAGGGAACGATCTATTGATACGTAATCAGCATGGTTTCAGAAAACATCGTTCTTGTGCAACGCAGCTAGCTCTTTATTCGCATGAAGTAATGGCCGCTATCGACAGGGGATCCCAAGTTGATTCCGTATTTCTAGATTTCCGGAAAGCTTTTGACACCGTTCCACACAAGCGACTTCTAATCAAGCTGCGGGCCTATGGGGTATCGTCTCAGTTGTGCGAGTGGATTCGTGATTTCCTGTCAGAAAGGCCGCAGTTCGTAGTAACAGACGGCAAATCATCGAGTAAAACTGAAGTGATATCGGGTGTTCCCCAGGGAAGCGTCCTGGGACCTCTACTGTTCCTGATCTATATAAATGACCTGGGTGAGAATCTGAGCAGTTCTCTTAGGTTGTTCGCAGATGATGCTGTAATTTACCGTCTAGTAAGGTCATCCGAAGACCAGTATCAGTTGCAAAGCGATTTAGAAAAGATTGCTGTATGGTGTGGCAGGTGGCAGTTGACGCTTAATAAGGAAAAGCGTGAGGCGATCCACATGAGATCCAAAAGAAATCCGTTGGAATTCGATTACTCGATAAATAGTACAATTCTCAAGGCTGTCAATTCAACAATTCAGGTACTTCCTGGGTGTTAAAATTACGAACAACTTCAGTTGGAAAGACCACATAGATAATATTGTGGGGAAGGCGAGCCAAAGGTTGCGTTTCATTGGCAGGACACTTAGAAGATGCAACAAGTCCACTAAAGAGACCGCTTACACTAGACTCGTTCGTCCTCTGTTAGAATATTGCTGCGCGGTGTGGGATCCTTACCAGGTGGGATTGACGGAGGGCATCGAAAGTGTGCAAAAAAGGGCAGCTCGTTTTGAATTATCGCGTAATAGGGGAGAGAGTGTGGCAGATATGATACGCGAGTTGGGATGGAAGTCATTAAAGCAAAGACGTTTTTCGTCGCAGCGAGACCTATTTACGAAATTTCAGTAACCAACTTTCTCTTCCGAATGCGAAAATATTTTTTTGAGCCCAACCTACATAGGTAGGAATGATCATCAAAATAAAATAAGAGAAATCAGAGAACGAACAGAAGGGTTTAGGTGTTCGTTTTTCCCGCGCGCTGTTCGAGAGTGGAATGGTAGAGAGATAGTATGATTGTGGTTCGATGAACCCTCTGCCAAGCACTTAAATGTGAATTGCAGAGTAATCATGTAGATGTAGAGAATAGTCTTTGTCGGTGGAGGTGCAACGTCCGTCGGTGGGAGTTGTGTGATCCGACGCTGGAGGCACTCGGAACGAAGGTGACCTTCCTTGCCGCATCCGGAACACGTCTTCGGCTGGCCGCCATAAATAACTATGGGGCCCGGAACCCTCCTATCTGTAGGTAGGATGGCACGTGACGTTGGAGGTCAATGCGCACTTGATGTACTCCGTTGAGAACTGGATACTTCTTAAACTGGGTCAATTTTTCAACCACGTGTTCGTGTACCGTGCCGTAGGGGCGGAGCGCCGCCACAGCTTCTGCCGCAGGTAGTTCAAATTGAAGTTCGAATATGCGTATAGTCCGCAGTCCCATTGAGGCATGGCCGACCTCGACGTTGCCAACATTTCCGTCTGCGTGGCAGAAGCGGAGTTCTTGTGTTACCTCACGAAGCACCTTGGCACTTGTAGCTTCGTTTATAAGTTTTACATCAACCGTGCTACTGACAATCGAAAAGTGGGTGCCTACAATGGCTGCAGCTGGGATCATGGCTTCCTCTTTTAAAGAGCGTTCGACTTCGAGCGCCCTTGGTCGGGTAAAGTCGTTCCGAAATGAGAATTTCAAGGTTGATCTTCTGTATTGGTTTGCCATGGTCTTGTAGCGCTACGGCGTCACGTTAGTGTCGGCCGAAGGAAGTAAACAACGCGATCGGGCCAGCGCTGCTGACGGAGAGCACACACTTCACGTCTGCTTCGCTCGGCTGCGAGAGCCGGACTGACATGTGAGCTACCCAAGCACGACTCGCGAGCCTTCCTCACAGCTTCACTTCCAGAGTATCTCGTCTCCTAGGTTCCAAACTTCACAGAAGCTTGGGATGCTCAGATGGTGGAGCAGTTGCCCACGAAAGGTCCCGAGTTCGAGTCTCGGTCCGACACACAGTTTTAATCTGCCAAGAAGTTTCATATCAGCGCACACTCCGCTGCAGAGTGATAATTTCATTCTGGATACTGTTAGGGTGCCCTAACTGGCCTTGCGCGCCTTCAGACAGTACACACAGCAACTGTCTCAAACACAGCCGTCGTCGCTCATTGCATTACTTCAGCTTACCTTCTGCTATCCCGATACAGACAGCGGGAATACCATGTACCGCACATCCTTCACGTTACGGCAGTGTTCCTACAACTTTTTGTCGAACCCATGTATGTGTTGTTTGAACTAAAATGTTAGGGATGGCATTTGTAGTAGGCTAGGCGGATAAAATACATCCCCAATTACCCCAGTACCGAAATTTTCCTCCCCAAAAATTTCCCCAGTGTTTTCGCTTCCCCAATTGTTCTCCCCCCAAAGAAATATCTTCCCCAAAACCGAGAAAAAAAAAAAACAATCTGGAGTGCTGCTGCAGCATACCATAGGCGAAGACAACGGTGCCATTTACCGGCTGGTGAGCACACAGAGTTGTAGAGCTAACCTAAACACAATTAGAGTGTAACTGCTGATGCTTAATGACTAACATCATAGTTCTAGCCCGTTCTTGCCTGCTTTATAGTACCTATATTATAATTTCACAATTAATTCTGGAGATGTATCGCAAAGGTGAACTTTTGATAGTCACTATAAAAACCGACAATGACGAAGAACGATAACTGCTTTTAATTTTGGTTCAAAGGTAACGAAAATCCACAAGTGGCATCATGTGTAGGATACTCACGCTCTACGCAGACACAACCCCAGTGCCTGGCAAAGGCTTGAGCCAGCTTGGCAGCGTCCCGCTGCAGCTTGCCCACGATCAGCACACACAGGGGCTTCGAGAGCAGCCAATTCACCTCGGCTTCCTCTTCGTTGTAAGCGTCCATCTTCCACGGATACGTCTTCCCACTGCAGACACAAAAATACACAAAATCGTGCCATCCGATGAAAACCGTCACAACGCGGGATTTTTGTTTTAATTTTGTCGGTTACAGGCAGATTCCATATGATCAAACACAATGTTACATTACACGCAGAGCTTGATAAGAATGACTCTTCGATATTTTGTACAGTTATGAGACGTAATGAAGCTTAAACAGGACGGTTAGCGGACTTTGCCAGCAGAATAAATGTGTAACATAGAATATAAACATATAAATACAAATGAACAGTTACGTTACGTGATGTAATGAAGGTAACACCAGAACCTCCAAATGTCAGGCAGTCAGACTGGTATCAACGTTGTATATCGACAGAAATCGACAGAGCTCCGATATACTTTGTGCTGTGTGCTGTCGTCCAGGGCAACGTGCGTAAACAGTAAGCAATAAGTTACACCTGACCTATGGAGCGAAGGAAAAGTACAACTATAAGCTTCAACCATCTAGAACTCCCGTCGGGAAGTTGGTATAGCGTTAGTTTGTCGTACCAGGGGTCACAGATTCGAGCCTTGGTCATACCAGTTTTTGTACTGTAGCACGTGTTAAACTGTTATATGGGACAACATATTCCTGATACGTGAGTGGAGCGTGCGGGGTAAAAATATTTCTAATCTCTCAGTTCTCACCAAGTTTTCGAGACATTTCCCTTAGTTGCAAAACATGATGCCGGAGTTTGTCAACATGCCCCGTGCACAACTGGGACAGCTCTGCCCCACTTTCAGTTCCCTGGGATTTGGCGAAAAGGACTGAACGAAGGGCAGAATCACAGACTGCTCTACCTTATTTCTTTATTTATCATGTCCAGATTGGAAATGGAAATGAGTGTTTGGCGTCATTAGTCGGGAGGTGCCATGCGGGGCAGGTCTGGCCGCCTTGGTGCAGGTCTTATTACATTCAACGCCACATTGGGCAACATGCGCGCCGGATGGGGATGAAATGATGATGAAGACAACACAACACCCAGTCCCTGAGCGGAGAAAATCACCGATCCAGCTGGGAATCAAACCCGTGCCCGTAAGAAGGCAATCCGTCACGCTGACCACTCAGGTATCGTGGCGGACATGTTCAGATTAGGACCTTGAGATCCACTCTTACATCTAACCAGTCATTCTTTTAGTTTTACAGTTCACTTATTATGACGTCCATCTTATAAAATTAGTACATAAATATAGTGCGCTTCACATCAGAACGGGCCTCAGAAAAGAAACAAAGAGCGATATTCAAGCGCGGAGGGGACGTGGTTTGCTTACATGTTGCGGCTTAGCTGTATCATGTGTACATCTTGAGATGTACACCGCACGAGTTATCTCGACTATATTCATCAATTATTTGAGAATGACAGCACGTACCAACTTCCAACAACCTTTACACTTAATTTGAAACCTTTCCGAAACTTCCTCTCTCCGACATCCCCACAAAACAATGAAAGGAAAAAAGTTTATCCTCAAAAGAAAAACATGAAACACCACTGTGGGTATAATGGAAGACTTTATTCAAATGTAATTTTCAGTGGCCTGAGCACAACTATCCCTCTGTTTCACGAGCCGAAGGATTCTCTCATCTCAGAATTCCTGTGTGTGTGACAAGAGCTAGTCTTCCAGTTCGTCGTCCGAGTTGAAGTGTTTCCCTCTGAGATGTTCTTTTAGCGGACCAAACACATGGAAGTCTCAGGGCGACATGTCCAGGATGTAGGGCAGATGCTAAAGTTGCTCCCTTTTGAACTTGGCCATTACACTTCGTGTGTATGCGCGTTGTCGTGGAGCAGACTCACTCACTCCATGGTCACCCCAGGCCGGTTGGTCTCGAGGGACTTGAGTAGGCTACGGAGTGTCTCACACTACACGTCACTGTTAATGGTTTCTCAGTGCTCGAGAAATTCGCTGAGTATCAGACCTCAGACGCCATAAAATATCGTGAGCAGCGCTTTGCCTGCTGAGGGCACAGCTTTGACATTCTTAGTGGAGTGTAACGACACCATATTCGCCTCCCTACATGTCACACTACATTATCGCAAAGCGGTATATGCAAATTTCAACCGGTTTGGTTGTTTCGACGTTTTGCGCATTGTTATTTGAAAACTCATACATTTTCGCTGTTCATGAGTCATGATGCTTTAATTTATTACCTGTTTGCTACTAGATCAATTCGCAACACATTTTGCATCAGTATCCACATATACCGCCGAGTGTGGCTGCAGTACTATATCACTGTACGACACACAGTGCAGGAGAGATACCGTCATAAACATTTACATGTGTGAAAAACTAGTTTTTGCTTAGAATGGCGCGCAGTAAAACTTTACATCAGGCATGACTTTTTAATTTGTTACTTCATGAAAGAAGGTTGTATACCTGGAAGAATCCTGGAGATACTAAAAGGTATCAGATAGATTACATAATGGTAAGACAGAGATTTAGGAACCAGGTTTTAAATTGTAAGACATTTCCAGGGGCAGATGTGGATTCTGACCACAATCTATTGGTTATGAACTGCAGATTGAAACTGAAGAAACTGCAAAAAGGCGGGAATTTAAGGAGATGGGACCTGGATAAACTGAAAGAACCAGAGATTGTACAGAGTTTCAGGGAGAGCATAAGGGAACAATTGACAGGAATGGGGGAAAGAAATACAGTAGAAAAAGAATGGGTAGCTCTGAGGGATGAAGTAGTGAAGGCAGCAGAAGATCAAGTAGGTAAAAAGACGAGGGCTAATAGAAATCCTTGGGTAACAGAAGAAATATTGAATTTAATTGATGAAAGGAGAAAATATAAAAATGCAGTAAATGAAGCAGGCAAAAAGGAGTACAAACGTCTCAAAAATGAGATCGACAGGAAGTGCAAAATGGCTAAGCAGGGATGGCTAGAGTACAAATGTAAGGATGTAGAGGCTTGTCTCACTAGGGGTAAGATAGAATATCAAGAGCTCAGATGGCAACCCAGATCTAAGCAAAGAAGGGAAAGCAGAAAGGTGGAAGGAGTATATAGAGGGTTTATACAAGGGCGATGTACTTGAGGACAATATTATGGAAATGGAAGAGGATGTAGATGAAGATGAAATGGGAGATAAGATACTGCGTGAAGAGTTTGACAGAGCACTGAAAGACCTGAGTTGAAACAAGGCCCCGGGAGTAGACAACATTCCATTAGAACTACTGATGGCCTTGGGAGAGCCAGTCATGACAAAACTCTACCATCTGGTGAGCAAGATGTATGAGACAGGCGAAATACCCACAGACTTCAAGAAGAATATAATAATTCCAATCCCAAAGAAAGCAGGTGTTGACAGATGTGAAAATTACCGAACTATCAGTTTAATAAGTCACAGCTGCAAAATACTAACGCGAATTCTTTACAGACGAATGGAAAAACTGGTAGAAACGGACCTCGGGGAAGATCAGTTTGGATTTCGTAGAAATGTTGGAGCACATGAGGCAATACTAACCTTACGACTTATCTTAGAAGAAAGATTAAGAAAAGGCAAACCTACATTTCTAGCATTTGTAGACTTCGAGAAAGCTTTTGACAACGTTAGCTGGAATACTTTCTTTCAAATTCTGAAGATGGCAGGGGTAAAATACAGGGAGCGAAAGGCTATTTACAATTTGTACAGAAACCAGATGACAGTTATAAGAGTCGAGGGGCATGAAAGGGAAGCAGTGGTTGGGGAAGGAGTGAGACAGGGTTGTAGGCTCTCCCCGATGTTATTCAATCTGTATATTGAGCAAGCAGTAAAGGAAACAAAAGAAAAATTCGGAGTAGGTATTAAAATCCATGGAGAAGAAATAAAAACTTTGAGGTTCGCCGATGACATTGTAATTCTGTCAGAGACAGCAAAGGACTTGGAAGAGCAGTTGAACGGAATGGACAGTGTCTTGAAAGGAGGATATAAGATGAACATCAACAAAAGCAAAACGAGGATAATGGAATGTAGTCAAATGAAATTGGGTGATGCTGAGGGGATTAGATTAGGAAATGAGACACTTAAAGTAGTAAAGGAGTTTTGCTATTTAGGGAGTAAAATAACTGAGGATGGTCGAAGTAGAGAGGATATAAAATGTAGACTGGCAATGGCAAGGAAATCGTTTCTGAAGAAGAGAAATTTGTTAACATCGAGTATAGATTTAAGTGTCAGGAAGTCGTTTCTGAAAGTATTTGTATGGAGTGTAGCCATGTATGGAAGTGAAACGTGGACGATAACCAGTTTGGACAAGAAGAGAATAGAAGCTTTCGAAATGTGGTGCTACAGAAGAACGCTGAAGATAAGGTGGGTAGAGCACGTAACTAATGAGGAGGTACTGAATAGGATTGGGGAGAAGAGAAGTTTGTGGCACAACTTGACTAGAAGAAGGGATCGGTTGGTAGGACATGTTTTGAGGCATCAAGGGATCACAAATTTAGCATTGGAGGGCAGTGTGGAGGGTAAAAATCGTAGAGGGAGACCAAGAGATCAATACACTAAGCAGATTCAGAAGGATGTAGGCTGCAGTAGATACTGGGAGATGAAGAAGCTTGCACAGGATAGAGTAGCATGGAGAGCTGCATCAAACCAGTCTCAGGACTGAAGACCACAACAACAACAACTTCTTTACTATTAATTATATTCGCAACACTGTTTGCCTACAGTATCTATATATATCATTAATGTACCTGCAAAATTATATCGTTGTACAACACATACACTCCTGGAAATTGAAATAAGAACACCGTGAATTCATTGTCCCAGGAAGGGGAAACTTTATTGACACATTCCTGGGGTCAGATACATCACATGATCACACTGACAGAACCACAGGCACATAGACACAGGCAACAGAGCATGCACAATGTCGGCACTAGTACAGTGTATATCCACCTTTCGCAGCAATGCAGGCTGCTATTCTCCCATGGAGACGATCGTAGAGATGCTGGATGTAGTCCCGTGGAACGGCTTGCCATGCCATTTCCACCTGGCGCCTCAGTTGGACCAGCGTTCGTGCTGGACGTGCAGACCGCGTGAGACGACGCTTCATCCAGTCCCAAACATGCTCAATGGGGGACAGATCCGGAGATCTTGCTGGCCAGGGTAGTTGACTTACACCTTCTAGAGCACGTTGGGTGGCACGGGATACATGCGGACGTGCATTGTCCTGTTGGAACAGCAAGTTCCCTTGCCGGTCTAGGAATGGTAGAACGATGGGTTCGATGACGGTTTGGATGTACCGTGCACTATTCAGTGTCCCCTCGACGATCACCAGTGGTGTACGGCCAGTGTAGGAGATCGCTCCCCACACCATAATGCCGGGTGTTGGCCCTGTGTGCCTCGGTCGTATGCAGTCCTGATTGTGGCGCTCACCTGCACGGCGCCAAACACGCATACGACCATCATTGGGACCAAGGCAGAAGCGACTCTCATCGCTGAAGACGACACGTCTCCATTCGTCCCTCCATTCACGCCTGTCGCGACACCACTGGAGGCGGGCTGCACGATGTTGGGGCGTGAGCGGAAGACGGCCTAACGGTGTGCGGGACCGTAGCCCAGCTTCATGAAGACGGTTGCGAATGGTCCTCGCCGATACCCCAGGAGCAACAGTGTCCCTAATTTGCTGGGAAGTGGCGGTGCGGTCCCCTACGGCACTGCGTAGGATCCTACGGTCTTGGCGTGCATCCGTGCGTCGCTGCGGTCCGGTCCCAGGTCGACGGGCACGTGCACCTTCCGCCGACCACTGGCGACAACATCGATGTACTGTGGAGACCTCACGCCCCACGTGTTGAGCAATTCGGCGGTACGTCCACCCGGCCTCCCGCATGCCCACTATACGCCCTCGCTCAAAGTCCGTCAACTGCACATACGGTTCACGTCCACGCTGTCGCGGCATGCTACCAGAGTTAAAGACTGCGATGGAGCTCCGTATGCCACGGCAAACTGGCTGACACTGACGGCGGCGGTGCACAAATGCTGCGCAGCTAGCGCCATTCGACGGCCAACACCGCGGTTCCTGGTGTGTCCGCTGTGCCGTGCGTGTGATCATTGCTTGTACAGCCCTCTCGCAGTGTCTGGAGCAAGTATGGTGGGTCTGACACACCGGTGTCAATGTGTTCTTTTTTCCATTTCCAGGAGTGTAGTTCAGTGGATAAGACATCACCAAGACTGAAATGTGTGAACAACTAGCTTTCGCTTAAAACTGAGCACGAATCACCCAAGTTATACTCATCCGCGTGCTGTTCGAGCGTTTAATAACACAGAATTATTGTGAACATTGTTCCATGAACACTCTGTCAGGCACTTAAGTGTGATTTGTAATGTGGCCATATAGATGTAAACGTAGGTTATGGGAGCGCTTAACGACTTCCAACAAACTTTAAACATAATTTCGAACCTCTTCTAAATTTTTTCTCGCTTTCATGCTTAACGTCAAATACGAGGATTGTAACTTCAATAGTCACAGCTCGTACAAAATAGATACGTGTTTCAAAGTTTTACTGACCTTCAAAGTAGTCACCAGCATTGTGTATAACCCGTTGCCAGCGATGTGTATACTCTTAGCAGTGCCAGTTGTGTTGACAGTTCGAGCGGCGCGGTCTATTGCCCGACGAATTTGTAGCAGTTCTGAAGCGAATGCCGTGAAGTGTTTTCCTTCAGATTAGAAATCGAGGGCTTAATTCAGCGGAGTGCAGTAGGTGGTATAGCACTTGGCAGCCTCATCAATCAAACAAATCAAAACAGCTTGCACTGTACGTGCTTGGGCATTGTCCTGCAAAATGATGGTCAGGTCCTACAGAAAGTGTTATCACTTCTGTCTCTATGCTGTTCATTTTTGGAACACAACCTACGACCAGCTTTGAGACAGAAGTGATGACAGTTTCTGCAGGACCTGACCATTTTGCAGGACAATGCTCAAGCATGTACAATGCAAGCTGTTACTGATTTGTTTGACTGATGGAGCTGCTAAGTGCTATACCACCTACTGCACTCCCCTGACTTAAGCCCTCGTGAATTCAACTCGATTTCTAAACTGAAGGAAACACTTCACGGCATTCGCTTCAGAACTGCTACAGATTCGTCGGACAATAGACCGCGCCGTTCGAACTGTCAACACAACTGGCTAAAAACTGGTTGAAATGGCTCTGAGCACTATGGGACTTTACATCTGAGGTCATCAGTCCTCTAGAACTTAGAACTACTTAAACCTAAGTAACATAAGGACATCACACACATCCATGCCCGGGGCAGGATTCGAACCTGCGACCGTAGCAGTCGCGCGGTTCCCGACTGAAGCGCCTAGAAGCGCTCGGTCACAGCGACCGGCCAGCACAACTGGCACTGCTAAGAGTATACTACGACTTCCACGTCGCTGGCTATACACAATGCTGGTGACTACTTTGAAGCCGGCCAGTGTGGCCGAGCGGTTCTAGGCGCTTCAGTCTGGAACCACGCGACTGCTACGGTCGCAGGTTCGAAACCTGCCTCGATCATGGATGTGTGTGATGTCCTTAGGTTAGTTCGATTTAAGTAGTTCTAAGTTCTAGGGGGCTGATGAGCTCAGATATTAAGTCCCATAGTGCTCAGAGCCATGTGCACTACTTTGAAAGCGAGTAAAACTTTGAAACACGTATCTATTTTGTACGAGCTGTAAATAAATAGTTGCCACTATTAAAGTTCCAACCCTCGTACTTAACGCATTAAGTTATTTGTAAAGGAATAAGATATTTGAAGCTGTTTCAAACCTGAGATTAAGAATCGTAATTTACTTGTATCTTATGTAAATTGAAGCGGCAGAAAGGAAAGGAAAAATGCTGCATCAGGACTTTGTGCGGAATCAGTGGCGACGAGTGAAAATGTGTGTCACGCCAGAAATCGAACACAGGATCTTCGGCTTCGTAGGCAGTTGTGTTAGTCACTGCGCCACCCGTACATAGAGTGAATTATAAATGTGCAGACTATCTCGACACTCTCCCCAGCCAACTCACATTGCTACGTAACGCCACCTATCTGCAATGCCTGTCCATATCCCCCACGCTCACTAATTTTAGTTTCCCGCTGGAGGTCGAACGGAAATGTGGATTCACTGCCCATCAATGTGAATCAGTTATGTGGTGTCTGTTCTTCCCGACAAGCCCGAATCTAAAATTAGCGAGCATAGAGGACGTGGACGGGGGCTTTGGATAGCTGCCACTAGGTGGGAATGAGAGTCGGGCGGGGAGTATGTCGAGACAGTCCACGCATTTGCATTGATTGCAGTGCCCGGGTGGAGCAGTGGTTAACGCAACTGCCTAGTAAGATCCTAGATTCGAGTCCCGGTCGACACACATTTTCACTCGTAGCCGCTAATACCGCACAAAGTCCCGATGCTGCTAAATGAATGTCGTGTGACTAGGGCCTCCCGTCGGGTAGACGGTTCGCCAGGTGCAAGTCTTTCGATTTGACGCCACTTCGGCGACTTGCGCGTCAATGTGGATGAAATGAAGATGATTAGGACAACACAACACCCTGTCCCTGAGCGGAGGAAATCTCCGACCCAGCCGGGAATCGAACCTGGGCCCTAAGGATTGACACTCTATCGCTCTGATCACACAGCTACCGGGGGCGGATATCATTAGTTCCTTCCCCTTCCTTCCTCCTTCCTTCCTCCTCCCTTCCCCTTCAATTTACACAGTATATATCACAGCTACGGACCCCGCGTGGTGTCTTATTTTGGACGTCCGAAAGAACAGAATGGTTCGAATGGGTCTGAGCACTATGGGACTTAACTTCTGAGGTCATCAGTCCCCTAGAACTTAGAACTACTTAAACCTAACTAACCTAAGGACATCACACACATCCATGGCCGAGGCAGGATTCGAACCTGCGACTGTAGTGGTCGCGCGGTTCCGGACTGTAGCGCCTAGAACCGCTCGGCCACTCTGGCCGGCGTAAAGAACAGACACCACGCACTCGTACAGCTGAGTGGTACTATGGTATATACTGACGTGATGCAGTCCGGCAAGTGGTCTGCAGCGCTCGGAGAGTAGAGCGGCAGCGCCGCCACGTGTGGCTTCCACGGCTTCTGCGCCTCCGGCCGCACGCGGATGCTGGCGTCGGCGCCGCGATGCAGGCCCTGCTGCAGGCGACGCGTCGACACCGCCTGCCGCCGCACCCACACAGCTCCCGTCGCCTCACACGACGCCTCCCGTTCCATTTATCCTTCTCTTCTCTAAATATTTGATAAATTATAGCAACCACTCTACAAATACAACAACAACTTACAACTTAGAAGATAATTACTGCATACAAAAGTTTGTAGAGGTAGTCAAAAACGCAATAAATGAACGCATATCGCTCAGCAACAAAACACTCTTTACTGCTTTAGCCCTCACACTGTATCAGCTTCGGAAAAACATACTATACGTATGGGGTTCCCTTTGACTTCGAAGTGATTCTAGTACTGTTTTAATTTTTCTTGGTTCATTTATTTAATGCAAACTGTCACACAGGCACAGTTTTGGGTATACTGTTAATGTTTTTCCTGTTTGCTCCTTTTATATTTATATAATGTTCAACTTTTTACTTTTTAAAATGCAGCACCACCACACTCTCAAAGATGGCATTTACTGTATGTTCCCTGACACTCCTCCATTTTCCTGCATTTATTCATTTCTGTTTATATTACTGATATTGCTTAAATTCCTTACACATTCTTTCTTGTTTTTGGTTCAAATGGCTCTGAGCACTATGGGACTCAACTGCTGAGGTCATTAGTCCCCTAGAACTTAGAACTAGTTAAACCTAACTAACCTAAGGACATCACACACATCCATGCCCGAGGCAGGATTCGAACCTGCGACCGTAGCGGTCTCGCGGTTCCAGACTGCAGCGCCAGAACCGCGCGGCCACTTCGGCCGGCTTTCTTGTTTTTATTGGTTTGGGTATCGTTCTCCATGTTTTACACCTCCTGAAGTAGCCTTGTCAAGTACTAATTTTATTTTATTTTTATGGTTTCGTTTATTAACATAAACTCTTATGTAGCCTTGCTGTTCCAGTTTTCCCCATTTACTCTTTTTATATTTATTTACTGCTCAGCTTTTTACATTGCATTGCCGCCATACTGTCAAAGATGATTATTTACTGTATGTTTCTGCTTCAATCTAGATATGTGACCCCTTTTCCAATGTCGTTTATGTTGTGACTGGGACCGGAACGGTCGCGGGGTTGAAGTGACGGAAAGCGCGGCGGGACCCGCGGAGCTGCCCGCGAACAACAACACAACGGGAGAGGATGGACACGGCCAACGAAGGACCTAACGAACAACAAGATCGAAACAACTGACTCACAAGAAAACCTAATTAGACAACTACGTCCAGACGGACGCAAGATTAGACTCGCTGGCTGAGCTTTTTTTTTTTTTTCCTTTATTGATCTTCAATTCCCCCCGAAGGGGGCGGGCTGGCAGCAGCTTAGTACGCTGCTCTACAGCCTACAGACTTTTATTTTTAAAAAAACGTAAGAAGAAAAGAAACAAGAAAAACAGGCGATTATTTACTGTATGTTTCTGCTTCAATCTAGATATGTGACCCCTTTTCCAATGTCGTTTATGTTGTGACTGGGACCGGAACGGTCGCGGGGTTGAAGTGACGGAAAGCGCGGTGGGACCCGCGGAGCTGCCCGCGAACAACAACACAACAGGAGAGGACGGACACGGCCAACGAAGGACCTAACGAACAACAAGATCGAAACAACTGACTCACAAGAAAACCTAATTAGACAACTACGTCCAGACGGACGCAAGATTAGACTCGCTGGCTGAGCTTTTTTTTTTTTTCCTTTATTGATCTTCAATTCCCCCCGAAGGGGGCGGGCTGGCAGCAGCTTAGTACGCTGCTCTACAGCCTACAGACTTTTATTTTTAAAAAAACGTAAGAAGAAAAGAAACAAGAAAAACAGGCGATAAAACGGTGATGTCAAGTGTAAAATGGCGGAAAAATGCGGAAAGTTAAAACAGAAAGCAAAAGGGGTTGGCAACATTAACAAAAGACACAGGAATCAGACAAGTAACATAGTACACACACCATTAAAAAACACGGCGACAGTCTGGTTTCTGTTCGCAAGAGATAAAAGGCACACCCAGCGACAGTATGATGGCCGTTCGCAACACTTCCCAAAAAAACACAACACGGAACACTCACTGTAAAACACTCACTGTAGAACACTCAATGTAGAACACTGCACGAAAGTGGCGGCACAAGGATGACACTCCCGAGCCAAAGGCAGATGGGGGGGGGGGGGCTGGAGGAGGGGGAAGAACAAGGAGGGAGGAAGGGGAAAAAAACGAAAAAGGGGGGGGGGGACCAAGGAGGGAGACGACTAATAAAGGGAGAGAAGGGCAGACGTGAGAGGGAATGAAAGGAGGCAGAGGAGGGAAATGTAAAAGGACTCAGGGGAGAGAAGGGGGCAATGAGAGGGGAGGTGGGAAGAAAGAGGAGGGAAGGGGGGGGGAGAGGGAGCCCGGGAAAAGGACAGAGGAAAGGAGGGGGAGTGAGGATCAGAGTTGATAGGAGGGATAAATGGAGGGGGAGAGGGCATCATCCGGGACGGGGAGTTGATGGAAGCCACCTTGGGAAAGGAGATGTAGGGTGTATAGATGGAGGGTAGGGGGGACACAACAGTGAAGACGTGGCAGGGGGCGGGGATGGGAGAGGAGAGGAGCAACCAGGGGGTGAGGGGGTTCAAGGCGGCGGGAGGTGTAGAGGATGCGGATATGTTCGAGGAAGAGGAGCAGATGGGGGAAAGGAATGAGATCATAGAGGATCGGCGTGGGGGACGGGAAGCATATTCGGAAGGCGAGGCGGGGTGCATGACGCTCAAGGATCTGGAGGGACTTATAGAATTTGGGAGGAGCAGATATCCAGGCAGGACTGGCATAACAGAGGATGGGACGGATTAAGGATTTGTAGGTATGGAGGATGGTAGAGGGGTGCAATCCCCATGTCCGGCCAGAGAGGAGTTTGAGGAGTCGGAGGCGGTTGTGGGCTTTGGATTGGATGGAGCAGAGATGAGGGATCCAGGTGAGGTGACGGTCGATGGTGAGGCCAAGGTCCGGCTGAGCTTTTTCTTTTTTTTTCTTTATTGATTACTACGCTGCTCTACAGCCCACAGACTTTTTTTAAATAAAGGAAGAAGAAAGATACAAGGAAAAAACAGGCGATAAAATGGCGATTTAAAGTGTAAAAGGGCGTAAAATGGCGGAAAGTTAAAACAGAAAGCAAAAGGGGTTGGCAATGTAGATAAAAGACACAGGAATCAGACAAGTAACATAGTAGACACACAATTAAAAAACATGGCGACAGTCTGGTTTCTGTTCGCAAGTGATAAAAAGCACACCCAGCGACAGTATGATGGCTGTTCGCTACACTTCCCAAAAGACACAACACGGAGCACGCACTGGAAAAACACACTGTAAAACACTGCACGAAAAAGGCGGCACAAAGATGGCACTCCCGATCCAAGGCAGATGGTGGGGGGGACCTGGAGTAGGGGGAAAAACAAGGAGGGAGGAGAGGAAAAAACGAAAAGGGGGGGGGGTAACCAAGGAGGGAGAGGACTAATAAAGGGAGAGAATCCGGCTGAGCGAGAGCCCTGCGCTTAAATACATGATCGGAGGCGCCGCTATTGGCCGCCGGGGTCACGTGTTCCACTGTGGCGCCCTCACACTGTGGGCCAGGAGGCCCGCGCTGCCACGGCTTCCTGCGCGATGGTGCAGAGACCTCTGGAGGTCTTCGACGTCCATGTCGTCTGGCGCGGATTCAAATTCCGCGTCGCGCGGTACCAGAGTTTACGAACACTGTAACTTCTTTGGCCACAATAGTCAGTAAATGGCCTCGTAAGACGAAAACCGTTTTACACAAAAAGAGTAATACTGTAGAACAAAAGCAAACTAGCGCTTTTCATTTATGATTCTAGCAACTATATGGCAATAAAATGTAAAATATTCTCACATAAATAATAATGACTTATTGTGACACCCATGCACATTGTTGAGATTACAGCTCCATTGTCGTATGCTATAATTAAGATGCAAACTTGTAAAAAAATTATCAGTTGTAATGTTCCTATCATTTCCCCTCAGGTGATCAACTAAATCATGTACCACTCGATCCCTCGATTTCTTTCATTCAACAGGTTTCCCTGTACACAGTCCTGCGTTTACGAGATAATTGGTCTCACTGTCTACAGCAGTGCATACTTTTAACCTGTACTCTCCAGGTTTTTAAGGAACATACACTGTGTATGGACACCGTCCCTTGAAAGTATACAGGTGCTCATCAACTGTAATGTAAAGCCTAGGGATAAAAGGCGAAATGCATCCATCAATTAACACAGCCCATATAGGTTCAGCTTTTGATCCAGAAAAAACATGGAACCGGAGGCGCATCAGAATATCACGAAATCTTCATAAGCTCAATGTGGCTCGTAAAATGGCTAACCCACACTTATCTGACCGAAATTCACTCACAGGTTTCCCATGTACCTTATGTAAACCAGCTTTTATTAGTAGACCAAAGAATGCCTGTAGTTCTGTGGAATAAAGTTCAGTCCAGTGTCAAAAATATGGGTGTAAGATCTGACTGTCTTCTGCATGGCTTTTGGTATGCATTACTATTATACTCTGCATGTGATTGGTGATGAAAGGTCTGAGACAATCTACCTCTGTCTAAGGTGACGTGGAATATATGCAGTTTCACGTATTATACTACTGGAAACCTACTTGCACTTCAGGTGGTCCTACATCATATGTTATTTGTCCATTTCTAAATACAAGAGTAACGCAGTAGTTTCCTGAATATCATTATCATCTTCTTCACCGTCATTCACAACCAACTGATCTCCGACCTGTATATCTTCCTGTCACATTACATCAGCATCATTCTAAGTCCTATTTCCAAAACTTGATTCATTACTACTGTTACTGTTATGCACATCAGCTAAAACTTCCTGGAGCCTGTGGCCCCTTTCACTGCGTATACCACAATCCATTATAAATAAAATACAATACTACGCCTTACGTAAACAAAATGCAATTCCTAACTGTGAATTTGTTCCAACAATGCACCCGTACGTATTTTCTGCGAACTAGTTGCAACAATGGAAATGTAAATGTCGGATGAGAAGGTGCATTGTTGCCAAGTTTCTATTTTCGTAATGAAATTGAAATATAACAATGAAAATCACATGTTGTGTAGCTGGAGTGTTTTCTGAGCTCACTGCAAAAATTTCAGATTATTTTACTACGAACCATGGTAAAACCATCAATATTTTGCCTTGTTATAGTAAAAAGTCCATAAAAGCGTATCTGGAGGATGAGAATCCTATGTCCACCTTAGAAACGTTTCTTTATTGTTAAAAGAGCCTTGGGGTCTAAGAAGACCCCAGACACCAAGCAAGGGTTAAGAGAACTGACACAGGACGCAGAACAGAAATAACACACACATAAACGCATGATTTCACCCCCCGCCCCCCCCCCCCCCCAAAAAAATTACCTCGTGATAGGCGATACATTTCGTCACACACGTCAACAGTAGGATGGCGTAATATCTGAATTACTGCCACGGTCGAAAGTTATACTGTTCCTGTTTTTCCAGAGCGACTAAAAGTCGACAAGCTAACGTGATTACATGCCAGATTAGGTTAAAACCGAATGCCCACCAAAACTGTATCACAATACAGCGTCAACTTCCAATTGTAACAACACTGACGCTTGTACATTCATGTTTTCATATTTGATAATAATAGCCGCTCATACGTTCCCAGATGATATGCTGTATGCCGGAAAAACGGAAACAAATATGGAAATTATGTAGTGACTTTAAAAAAAAAAGGTTAAGTCGACAGACAAGAAAAGGATATTCCATAGCGTCATCGAGAATATACAGTGCCAAATGTGGCCATTTACAGATTAGAGACGGGACAAGATCAGGACAGTGGAATTAGATTTTATGAGAAGATGCTTGCAGGCCATCCGTGAAGTAAAATATAGCACAAAGTGACATAGTCCACAAGGAACAGACTGAAGAATAGAGATCTGCAGTGGTTCGGACATATTAAAAAAATCAGCGATCGCAGGTGGCCCAAGAAGAAGCTGTTAATGTGGACCCCGAGAAAAACTGAAAAGGGAAGGACGGTTATCTTTGTCGCGGAAATTTATCGAGCAATTGATGAGAAGGATTGATAACTTTTGATCGGGGTCACCGAGACTTCTGGAAAGCGAGAGTCAGTAACCTTCAATGAGAAAAGTGAAAGAAGAACATATTTCACACAATTTTTGGCACATCTGTAATAACGTTTTTTGGTAATTATTTTAACGATGCTAATTTATGCATCTTTTAGAATCAAGAAACCCACAGACGATGGCGATATTTCCCTGAAAATAGTTTGGGACAGTAAATAAACATTACGAGTTTGCGTCAACGCGGCCGCCCAATCCCATGTTACACATCCTAACTATTAGTACACGAGAGCCTCACGAAGACACGATGTTTACAAGGGCATGCAAAATTTCCAAATACTGCGTGTGGTTTGTCATGTAAAGGCACCTGTATACGATCGAATTTGTTTGTCAGTTTCGCTGTTTCCCTTCCACGGGTTTACCAAACAAGCATGCAGACGTGCCAAGTAAATTTATCAAACAGAATCTCACGTTTGAAGCGTCCCTCCGAGTGTGCGTATCGCGTTGTGAATTTTGACACTAATGAGAAAGGCTACCAGTGCAGCCACAGCATTTCTTGGATTGACTTACCACTGTGTATCCGTGCCATTGTAGACGATTGCTGTAGTATTCAAAGATAATGCCACTACTACCGCTTACGTGTTACCTTTCAATAACGACATGAGAAAGAACGATTTTTTCATTAAGTTTGTGCTGTTTTTAGTGCTAAAGTAAAAATACTAATAATAGATTTATACTGATTTCCAGTAACTATGTTCGTGTAAATTATCATCGCATCTAAAGAAGAAATATCTTTCACGCCTTCTAGAGTATATTTTGTTATCTAGGAAAAGAGTACAATTGCTATATTTAGATGCTGTAGTACTTCCAGAAGGCAGAACATTCACTTCGAAAACAGTTTTCGCTGTTGTGTTGACGTTTTAGACATAAATCGATTTTGCTACGCCAATAAGATACTGGTTTTTGGAGAGTCGTTGTTATACATGAACACTGGGCTGCAAATCAGTTGTCTGATTTCGTATAGAAGTCTGATTTCGTATGAAGCGAGTTTATCAGTACTTAAGTCATTTTTCAAAAAAAGAGTACGATTTCTTTAAGGATGCCAGCGAACTCCTGAGGAAGAGGAGGAGGAACTGTCTGTACAAGAAGAGATGTTTAAAAGTATCCTCCAAGCTAATTAATTCTGTCGAAACTGCTTTATTAACCCACTCAAATTACGTGCATTGTCGAAAAAAGTGCTAAATGGTCACTAGTGGAAGATTATTCTAGTCTGTCTTTTTGGAAACCTGAAACGGATGGAAAATTTGCATGAGTGAAAGCACTTTCATATTCTGTACACAGAATTAGCGAATATTTCGTCATTAGCCACTATTTGTGTACGACAGTTCTTATTCCTGTACACACAATTAGCGAATGTTTTGTCAGTAGCCAAAGGCTATGTACGAGAACTTTTTCCACTAAGAGAGAGCGTAAATTAGCCATCTATACGAATATGTGGTTGTTTCAATTAGTACAATTTTTCTAACTCTTAAATGTATCTTTCCAATTAATATGGATAAAATATGTTTCTCTCCAGTTCGTTAAAGTAATTAACTTATCACCCGAAAACATCTTTTTCTAAATATAAAATCTCTGCTAGTGCTCATTTGTATGCGCTTTTGTTATTTCATCGTACGTATTTTAGTAAACAGTTTGTAGCACTATATGATATGTAGCGACGTTATTCTAACATGTTAATATCCTCTGCAAAAGTTGCTTTTAAATTACTCTTGACGACATCGATAGTATACAAATGCTTAAGAGACAGATGAATAAATAGTTAATTCCCGTCACTTCACATACGTCAAAGAATTTCCACTGTGGGAAACGAAATCTAGTAATTCTAACCGTGTTTCCAGAATCGATATTGGAGTGTTTACAGGAAAAACTGAAAGTGGTATCGGGAAATCTGTGAGGGAAATCCGAATTTATCTGTTTACGAAGTCCGAATTTGGGAGCTACATATACACATAGCAAGCATATACTGTAAATATATTGACAGATTGAAGCAACTTCTGCCGTTTTGTTGTACATCAGGTTTACGTTCTATGTCCCTAGGCTTATGGAGACAAGCTTTGCGTCTTCCGTCAGTGACATGGTATGAAGTCGCGGTTGCTGCGTACAGTCTCACGAAAACAATGAAACCAGGTTGAAACTATTTGCTCAACAGTTGTAATTTAATGCGGGCGTTCTTTGCGATATTTATAAAGTCGGTGATAACTGAAGCATATACTGGATATGATGAGTTTGCTACTAAACTGGTGTACATACCATTTAATACTATGAATAGCATCTTGAGAACATAACGTGTAATATTGTAGAACATTGAACGTGAAACATTTAAAAATGTAGTTCTTACCTTCTAACTGGAAAACTGTTGATATCCGATTTATTTCTCAGACTGATGCTGAATTAGAAGGGATGATTATTGTGATAATTAATCGCATGTAACTGTTTGTCGAAGCAAACAATTAAACAACTGCCGTACAATATGCGTTTCAGATATCTTTGTTCAGTCTACCGTAGTGACGTAACTGCACAGATGACCTCTTTCAAAGAGACTGTGAGACTTTGTAACAAAGTATACCATTGTCTAATATACGTTACGTAACGTTATACTGTTGAATTAGAAACTTTATAACTGAAACAGCGCTAAAGCTTGTTTCGTTTTCGTCGCTTTATGAGTCTTCCTCAATTTATGAGTGTCAGTAACAAACTAAAGATGTACAACTTCAACAGGTGCATGTTCAGCGTTAATATCATTATGCATATAAACCATTTTTTTTTTTTACCGAAGGACGTAGCAGAGAACGACATAGAAGTTTTATAAAGGGAAAAATACTAATATTGTAATAAAACCAATCAAGTTCGAAAAAATTGACTGGGTTCTGCAATAACGTAGGAGAGAAAAAATAGAACTTCAGAACAAAAGTTTATGTACATCTTAATGTGTAATGTTTGATAATCTAATGATCCTTCCAAAACGACTCGTGAGAATGAAGAGTCTGCAGCCATCCCGCCGATCTATCAGATGCAGATTGCCAACGAATGAGAGTTATTTTTCAGTTCTTTGAACCATTCACAGTAAATAGCTTAAATCTTAATATCACAGAAGTCACATTGCGTTATCTCGATTGAATAGAAATCACTCACAGGTTCAGAACTACAGTTGAGCGGACATACACTAAATGAAACTCTATGTTTAAAATGACTCAGCATCGGCGAAACTAGATGGCACCAGAACTTGTATAAATTATCCTAACAGCTCGGATCTGTTTGCTTTGTACTCACAAACTTTCACTGTCGTGACCTACAGATGGGATTCCTAGCATACTTTGTATGCTTCCAGACTATATTCTCCCTTACCTTAATCTTCTGGAACAATGCAACTAAGATAAAAATGTATTTTTTTGCACAAGCATGCAGTAAGGATATTATGTGGTGATACTTGTACGTATTATAACCGAATATCTTGCGGAACCGTGTTCAGGGACTTCGGATTTCTTTCATCCACGTATAAGCGCATTCATTCGTTAATAGTTACTGCGCTCAGTAATAAGGGTGAATTCAATAAGAACAGTGAAATGAAAATGACGTCCATACAAACGGTTTCTCCTAGGAAGCTTCTCACATCTCTAATACTTTTAGTAATAGGAAATTCCGTTATAGATCTCAACTTTCCTGGGTCTGGCCGTGCACCTTCGTTTGACACAAGGTGTCCAAGTATTTTGATTTCTTTTGCTCCAAAGAGACACTTTCTTGGATTAAGTTTCAGTCCTCCTTGTTGGAGACACTTAAGAACGGCCCTCAGTGTTTTTATGTGTTCATCAAATGTCTCTGGGAACACTATAATGTCATCTAATATAACCAAGACACATCGTCCTCTTCAGGTGCCTTAGTTGATTATCCATCATCCGTTCAAAAGTTGTTGGTGCATTACACAAACCAAACGGCATTACCTTAAACTCATACAGGCCCTCAGATGTATACAGGCCCTCAGATGTGATGAATACAGTTTTCTCAGCCTCATCTACTTCGATTTCCCACTTTACCGAGTACATGTCCATGGTTGAGAAATCTAGTGTATCTTCAATTCGTGGAAGAAGGAAAACATCCTTTTTATTTATCTTACTAAGCTTCCCGTAATCAACACAAACGCTCCAACTGCCATCCTTCTTCCTGACGAGGACCACTGGTGACGACCACGGGCCCTGCGAAGGCTGAATGATGTCATTCTTCATCATTTTCTCTACCTCGTCGTGAATTATTCGACACACGGTATGCTCTATGGCTTGTTGGTTGATCGTCTCTAGTGCTAATCCGGTGCTTTACCGTCGATTTGTCTAGTTTGCTCTTCACCTGTTGATTGAAGCATTCAGAGAACTCTTGAAGAATGGCAAGTAGCTTCTTCTGTTGTTCCTTAGTGAGATCTGATGTTAGTCGAGCTAGAAGATCCTGTCTCGTAGTGGTAGCGTTAATTTCGCCCACAGACTAGGCATGGGAAGTTTCTATGAATCTCAGCTGTTCTGCAATTAACGGCTCAGCGTTTGCTACGCACATGGGTCTTGGAATGATCTGCGGTTCTTGGCGACAGTTAACTATCCACAATTCACCGAATCCGTTCTTAAACGAGACGACAGAGGCTGTGATGACCAAGTTATTCTTCAGTCGTATGTTTCTCTTACATTCCACTACAGATCCATGGGTTGATGCATGGCATGACACATGACAGTTACCTTTCTAGTGCTGACTGCAGGAATGACCACTTCATCCAGCACACATAGTCTGCACATACTCGGATGCGCATCTTCCTGTCCACAGCATCTCATCTCGTCTAGCACAGTTATTCGATCGACCACAATATATAATTGCCTGAGAAGCTTTCAAAAAGTCCCATCCGAGAATGACGTCATGACAAAACTCTTGTAAGACGATTAATTCTAAGGGCTGTGTACGGCCACTTTCACCCACACGAATGACACATCTTCCTGTAGGTTTTTCAAATTCCCCATTAGCCACCTTAAGCAGAGATGTTTTGCTGTCGACGAATACGGTTTTCTGCAACTGGCAACGGTACTTCTCCGAAATGACTGAATATGATGCTCCAGAGTCCACAAGAGCTTGACTGGTCTGCCATCCATGAGGATATCGACGTAGTTTCCTTTCATTTTTTAGTGATCGACAGCTGAGGATTTTTCTCTTTGGCGGCCTCACCTCCAGGGAAGGTCGCACCCTTTAGTTTTCCAGGTTTCGGCGGCTAGGTGATCGGCTGGAGCTTCTAAACTGCGATGGAGACCTTGATCGGCGTGTTGGGGAGCGTCCTCTCCAGTAGCTAGCTTGCGGCGATGGTGACCTACGTCGTCCTGCACCCAGATCTTCTTGTTCATCTTCGTCGTCCCGGAGTTGGTGTCTGTTAAGATCGGTCTGCTATCTTCTGGCGCGGGCGTCATTAAATATCCACCGCTTTTCTCGACAATAGCGCACCACATGTCCCGGTCGTCCGCAGTGGAAATATACTGGTTGGGTATCCTGGGTCCTCCAGACGTCAGTCTTCCTTGGTACCCAAACAGGTTCCTCATGTGGCATTGTAGTAACGTAATTTCGCCTGGGTCTCGACTTTTTCACCGTTTTAAAGGGAAATGAAGGACGAGAGATTGGGTTGGGTTGTTTTGGGGAAGGAGACCAGACAGCGAAGTCATCGGTCTCATCGGATTAGGGAAGGACGGGGAAGGAAGTCGGCCGTGTCCTTTGAAAGGAACCATCCCGGCATTTGCCCCGAATGCGAGTCCAGTGTCTAACCACTGCGCCACCTCGCTCGGTCGGACGAGAGATTGGGTTCAATGTCTGTTCTACTTCCTCCCTTATGACCTGTTGAAGCGACTCGGTTTTTTGCTCGTCGTGCAATCCAAGTGCCTTCTGAACTTCCTCTCTCATTATCTGACGAAGAACACTTGTGAAACCAGTTGCTTCCTCCATCACAAGACATCAATACGACGTTTGGGAGCCGTTCAAACTTCTTGAGTGTAATTCTTCTTTGATGCATTGTCTCTATGTGCTGGCACCATTTTATGAAGTCGTCTGCTGTCGAAACTTCCGTCAGGGGTAGTGCTTGATACATGTCCTCAGCAACACCCTTCATGAGATGTGCAACCTTGTCTTCCTCCTTCATTCTAGGATCCACTATCTTACACAGCTCCAAGACGTCTTGAATGTAGGATGCTGTGGTTTCTCCTGGGTGTCAGTGCCCTGCACTTGAATTTATCTTTAGCCTTGCACTTCTGTCGTTGTGTGCCGCCGAAATACTTGCGCAGTTCCGCCTGGAATACTTCCCAGCTTGCGAACTTCTCCTCGTTGTTCTCATACCATTGCTTGGCAGTGCCCTCCAAGTAGAAAAATACGTTAACCAAAAACACGGTGTCACCCCATTTGTTAAATTTGGCTATATGCTCATATACCTTCAGCCACATGTTTGGATCTTGGCCATCGTCACCAGAGAACCCAGAAGGATGTCTCGTGTGGTGGCACACAGCTGCCGTCACCGTGACGTCCACTACTTCTTCTGTCTTCGATAAATAGCAATCTGTTGAATATGGCTCGAACTCGGGTTTCTCGCCAAGTGAACGGCAGCTCTGTCGTGGCCTGATCGGAGCCACTGTGTCGTCGATAATGTGCGCTATCACAAGTTCCAATACCCAGCGTCTCCACCAGAATAATGTCACGTAGCAGAAGGTATAATTAGATGAATGACGAACACTAACTTCACCTAACGAAGGTTGATTCAGCACTTACACATACAAGAGCGCGAAGCGAACTGCCTCCGGCCAGAACACATCAGTACATATACAGCTACAGAACGTTCCCGTCCAATGATTCTTCACATTTGTGGATACTTCCAGAATGTACTCGAACCGAATATATGAATTAAAGTTGTGCAGTCCAGGTGAGTTTTGAACTCACGACTCCCCATACAGCAGTTTAGAGTCATAACCACTACACCGCAGTACTACTCAGCTTCTTCTGCGACAGTATGTATTAACAGGGACGGTAAAACACGAAAAATAAAGAGCAATGCAGTAGCGGCTCAGTTGCGCCGCATGCTTGGCGGTAGCTGTCTGCGAGCTGTCGCTGCTGTAGTACTGGTTATTCCTCGTGTCTTAATGTATCGCATTTGACTAATCTGGGACCGCTGTATCAATTGGGCACGTAAAATTCCGTTTTAAAAATCATTTTGTTTGTAGCGGGATACAAACCGACCCTTTCCGTCGACATTGGGAATCGAATGAAAGACATGATGAACACTACTTGCTAGCGTTGTCTATCGGTACACAATGGGAAACGAAATCGCAAATATCTGCTGAAATCCTAAAATATGCCTAATGGCTTTTAGAAGAGAAACCATGTATATGGACGTCATTTCCATTTCACTGTTCTTATTGAATTCACCCTTATTACTGAGCGCAGTAGCTATTATTGAATGAATGCGCTTATACATGGATGAAAGAAATCCGAAGTCCATGAAATCGGTTCCGCAAGATATTCTGTTATCATACGTACAAGTCCTTAATATCCTTACTGCATACTTGTGCAAAATAAATACATTTTTATCTTAGTTGCATTGTTCCAGAAGATTAAGGCAAGGAAGAATATAGTCTGGAAGTATACAAGGCATGCTAGCAATCCGATCTGTAGGTTGCATGGGGGCTTAATTAAATTTATGAATGCAAATACTTTTAAATTTTTAGTAGCTGTCTGTCCGATTACGAAGTCTCGTAAACGGTTGGCCCTGACTAGTATTACTCCGCAATCTGACTGCATAGAATAACAACAAAGAATGAAAGAAAACTTCCGTTAACACAATTAATTAATTAAGTCCCCAGCAACTATAAAACCTAGGAAGCAACAAAACACAAGTGTAGCTGTTCTGTGTGTGGAAGTGTGATTCAACGTACACATCTGGCACGGTTCTTCCTCAATAAGACCAGATATTTTAAACACCATTTATGCTGAAGTAATTAAAAAAAAACAGAATACTATAATTGCACATAGAAACCAGAAATACAGTCTAATACAAGAACACGAGCCAGATGATTTGTTGACTGAACCTGTGACCAAGAGGCGTTATTATTTAAGACATTGAAATAATAAAAAAAAGGAATTTTTTTACCTTCATATATATTGACGAAAAGCACACTCTGATCATTACAGCATCCCCAATCCAACAATATCTGGTGTCTAGCCCATCAAAACAATATGACAACATCTGAACAAGCACTCTCAATGGGAACTTCTCAACAACGACTCACCACTGCTACATCTCAACAAGCACTGCCTACTGCTTCTTCTCAATAAGCACTCTCCACTACGACTTCTCGACAAACACTCTCCACCACCACATCTCAACAAGCCCTGCCCACTGCTACTTCACAATAAGCACTGCCTACTGCCACTTCTCAATCAGCACTCTCCACTACCACATCTCAACAAACACTCCTAGTACGACTTCTCAGCAAGCACTGCCAGTGGAGGCGGCTGAATAATACCCTTTGGCGCAATCTCTGGCGCTGTGGCTCAGTGTAGCCACCTTTCAAGGTCACGACAGTGAAAGTTTGTGAGTACAAAGCAAACAGAGCCGAGCTGTTTGGTTAATTTATCCAAGTTCTGGTGCCATCTAGTTTCGTCGAGGCTTAGTCATTTTAAACATAGAGTTTCATTTAATGTATGCCCACTCAACTGTACTTCTGAACCTGTGAGTAATTTCTATTCAATCGAGGTAACGTAATGTGACTTCTGTGATATTAAGATGTAATGTATTTACTGTGAATGGTTCAAAGAACTGAAAAATAACTCTCATTCGTTGGCAATCTGCATCTGATAGACCGGCGACATGGTTGCAGATTCATCATTCTCACGAGTCGTTTTGGAAGGATCATTACATTACTAAACATTTAGATGTAAATAAACTTTTATTCTGGAATTCTATTTTTTTTTCTTTCCTATGTTATTGCAGAACCCAGTCAATATACCGTCGTTTTATCAAAGACTTTTGTATGAAAGCCAGGCCACTCTAAGAGTTGTTAAAAGCTGATGCTAAATTTATCTGGGGTGGTGCTCAACAAGATTCTTCCGATGTGCTGCGAAAAGCTCTGAGGACTGACCCTGTACTTGGTCTGTATGATGAGAGAGCACCTACAGAACTACACGCAGATACCAGCGGGTGTGGGATCGGTATTGTTCTGGTGCAAATTTCGGATGGAAAAGAGAAGGTTATAGTCTATGCTTACACTTATGAAAGTCGAGAGAAACAACTCAACTACATAAAGAGAATGTCTTGCTGTGATCTGGGCCATGTGCAAATTTCGACAGTATCTCTATGGAAGGCCAATCCCAGTTGTTACAGACCATCATTAACTTTGTTGGTTGACAGGTCTCAAGGATCCAACAGGACGACCCGCCAGGTGGGCACTGCATCTTCAAGAGTATGACATTACCATAGTGTACAAAAGTGGAAGAGAACACCAAGATGCCGACTGTCTCTCAAGAAACCCTGTGCAAGACCATCAAGACTTTGATGAAGATAGTGACTGTCTCGCTGCTCTCCAGGATCTCTCTATTGAGTAGAAGAAGGACGCTAAGATATCTCAAATTATGCTAGCCTTAACTCGGTCAGAGGATATGAAATGACAATTTCAGGTCGTTAATGGATTACTTTTCAAGAAAAACTGTGATCCGTTTGTGAAGAGGCGGCTACCAGTGATTCTTAAACACATGCGTTTAGATGTTCTAGAGAAATTCCATGACACACCTGAGGTCGGACATTTAGGATTTATTAAGACATGCGATAGAATCCGCAAGAGATTTTTCTGGCCAGGTTTATTTAGGAGTGCATGTCACTATGTGTCGCACTGTAGAGAGTGCCACAGGAGAAAGGCAGTTCCTCAGAAATCCACCTGGCCGACTCATACCAATTCCACCAGCCGAAACACCTTTCCAGCGTGTTGGGATTGACCTCTTCGAACGATTTCCAATGTCTGCTAGTGGCAACAGATGGATTATTGTTTGAACTGATTATCTGACATGCTATGCCATTACAAAAGCCATGAAAACAGCCAAAGCATCCGCGGTAGCCAAATTCATCGTGGAAGACATTGTCTTAAAACACGGTGCTCCAAGGTCGTTAATTAAGGATCGAGGGAAAGTTTTTCAATGGAATCTTGCGGCAGAGATAAACCGTCGGTGCAACGTTACTCATCACATGACGACTGTCTACCATCCGCAAACTAACGGGTTTACTGAACACCTTAATAACATTTTGGCCGACATGCTATCAATGTTCATCCATGTGCAGCAGAGCAACTGGGATGAGGTGCTACCTTTCGTGACGTTCGCCTACAACACCGCCAAACAAGACACCACAGGATTTACGCCATTTTTCCTGGTGCATGGGCGTGAGGCGACTACGACGATAGACACTATGTTTCTGTTACATCCTGATGACGTGGACGACAACTACATCTGCCAGGTGTTAACCAGAGCTGAGGAAGCTCGGCAGTTAGCTCGACTCCGCACGCTGCAGGCTAAAGAGAACTATCGGCGAAGATATGACGCGAGCCACCGCCCTGTTTTCTACCAGCCTGGTGACCTCATCTGGATCTTCACTCCTGTTCGGAAAGTTGGTCTCTCTGAGAAGCTCCTCAGGCGTTACGTTGGACCTTATGAGGTTGTAAGACAGTTGTCTGATGTTACTTATGAAGTTGAAGATTTCGACCTCGACACAAGACGACAAAAGATCATAGATACTGTTCACGTCCTTCGAATGAAGCCCTATAAGGATCCTGCAACCCAGGGTAAATTCGAAGCTCCAGCGACAGGCAACAAGCGGAAAGATGACGAAGAGCGTAGTGGCACAAGAAGTAAGAAGATCACCGCCAGGGCGAGAATCATTCCTCGGGAATCGGAGTATGCAGGACCGATGACTTGTTCACGGACTGGGAGGACGTAACAACGAGACGCTGTTCTCTTAAGGAGGGCTTAATGTCGCAGAAGCAGCTGAGTAGCACCGCAGTGTAGTGGCTATGATAATAAATTGTTGCATGGGGAGTCGTGAGTTCAAAATTCACATGGACTGTACAACTTTAATTCCTATACTCTGTTCGAGTACATTCTAAAAGTATCCACAAATGTGAAGAATCATTGTACTGGAATGTTCTGTAGCTATATATATACCGTATGTGTTCTGGCCGGAGGCAGTTCGCTCCGCGCTCTTGTGTGTGCAATACAAATTGATAAAATGGATACCGGACTAGACTGATTATGGAGAGCTCTAACGAATGGGCACGTAAAATTCAGATTTAAAAGTAGTTTTGCTTGTAATGGAAAACAAACCGACGCTTTATGTTGACAAAGGGGTTCGCATGAAGGACGTCACGAGGAGTAATTGTTTTTGCTGACTCCAGCTACACAATGCAAAAACTAAATTGCAAATCTGTGCCGAAACACGCGAGAAAATGCACCTGACGACTCCTAGGAGAGAGACTCACTATAGAATATGCATCCCTGTCTATGGTTTTAGTTGAGTTTCATCTTCTAAACGCAAAAATCTTTAGCAGAGTGCTGACCGGAATGACTTAAGCTATAAAACTCCAAATACTCAAAAAGAAAGTAGAGGATGCCTCGTAAGCCTTACTATAATTTATCAGTATATTTGGACATGGAAATGTAGATCTCAGTTAACATTAATGTTCATATTAGACAGATTTTAGCTTTTCTACTCAATATGGGACCTGATAGTTTCCTGCAAGATGGCTGGTGTGGCCGAGCGGTTCTAGGCGCTTCAGTCTGGAACCGCGCGACCGCTACGGTCACAGGTTCGAATCCTGCCTCGGGCATGGATGTGTGTGTTGTCCTTAGGTTAGTTAGGTTTAAGAAGTTCTGAGTTCTAGGGGACTGATGACCTCAGATGTTAAGTCCCATAGTGCTCAGAGCCAAGTTTCCTGCAAAATCATTTGAGTTGCATCAATGCATCGCAAAAAGTAGTAGATAAAAATAGCATCTAGGAAGTGAAAGAGGAAGAGTAATGACTTCATTCTCAAAATAGAAGATTTTCTCAGTTTTTCGTAAGTAATTAATGAACCAATACGAAGTGTAGGATGAGGTTTTGATTATCGGCTCGAAAAATAGGATTACAAAGCTATTGTTTGCTTAATAGTGTGCATCCGGATATTCTCACGGGTTACTGTTTCCATTTTATGCACAATATTAGCTGGAAAACCCGGCATTGTCCGGGTATTTGTTAGCCAATTTTATATTAGAAACGAAAACAAAAAAATGAACTGTGTTTTTAGTGAGGCATCTAAAAATTTAATTTCCATGTATTCGTATACAGCTTTACTGTATGGTTAAATGATGATGGCGTCCTCTTGGGTAAAATATTCCGGAGGTAAAATAGTCCCCCATTTGGATTTCCGGGCGGGGACTACTCAGGAGGACGTTGTTAACAGCAGAGAGAAAACTGGAGTTCTACGGATCGGAGTGTGGAATGTCAGATCCCTTAATCGGGCAGGTAGGTTAGAAAATTTAAAAACGGAAATGGATAGGTTAAAGTTAGGTATAGTGGGAATTAGTAAAGTTCGGTGGCAGGAAGAACAAGACTTCTGGTCAGGTGAGTACAGGGATATAAATAGAAAATCAAATAGGGGTAATGCAGGAGCAGGTTTAATAATGAATGGAAAACAGGAATGTGGGTAAGCTACTACTGATGAAATGTATGATGAGATAAAAGAAATTATTCAGATAGTGAAGGGAGACGAAAATTTAATAGTCATGCGTGACTGGAACTCGATAGTAGGAAAAGGAAGAGAAGGAAGCGTAGTAGGTGAATGTGGAATGGGAGTGAGGAATGAAAGAGGAAGCCGCCTGGTAGAATTTTGCACAGAACGTAACTTAATCATAGCTAACACTTGGTTCAAGAATCATAAAAGAAGGTGTATACATGGAAGAAGCCTGGCGATACTGGAAGGTCTCAGATAGATCATATAATGGTAAGACAGAGATTTAGAAACCAGGTTTTAAATTGTAAGACATTTCCAGGGGCAGATATGGACTCTAACCACAATCTATTGGTTATAAACTGTAGATTAAAACTGAAAAAACTGCAAAAAGGCGGGAATTTAAGGAGATGGGACCTGGATATGCTGAAAGAACCAGAGGTTTTAGAGAGTTTCAGGGCGAGCATAAGGTAACAATTGACAGGAATGGGGGAAAGAAATACAGTAGAAGAAGAATGGGTAGCTTTGAGAGATGAAGTGGTGAAGGCAGCAGAGGAGCAAGTAGGTAAAAAGACGAGGGCTAGTAGAAATCCTTGGGTAACAGAAGAGATACTGAATTTAGCTGATGAAAGGAGAAAATATAAAAATGCAGTAAATGAAGCAGGCAAAAAGGAATACAAACGTCTCAAAAATGAGATCGACAGGAAATGCAAAATGCCTAAGCAGGGAGGGCTAGAGGACAAACATAAGGATGTAGAGGCGCATATCACTAGGGGTAAGATAGATACTGCCTACAGAAAAATTAAAGACCCTTTGGAGAAAAGAGAACCACTTGTGTGAATATCAAGAGCTCAGTTGGAAACCCAGTTCTAAGCAAAGAAGGGAAAGCAGGAAGGTGGAAGGAGTATATAGAGGGTCTATACAAGGGCGATATTCTTGAGGACAATATTATGGAAATGGAACAGGATGTAGATGAAAATGAAGTGGGAGATATGATACTGCGTGAAGAGTTTGACAGAGCACTGAAAGACCTAAGTCGAAACAAGGCCCCGGGAGTAGACAACATTCCATTAGAACTACTGACAGCCTTGGGAGAGCCAGGCCTAACAAAACCCTACCATCTGGTGAACAAGGTATATGAGACAGGCGAAATACCCTCAGACTTCAAAAAGAATATAATAATTCCAATTCCAAAGAAAGCAGGTGTTGACAGATGCGAAAATTAACGAACTATCAGTTTAATAAGTCACAGCTGTAAAATACTAACGCGAATTCTTTACAGACGAATGGAAAAACTGATAGAAGCCGACCTCGGGGAAGATCAGTTTGGATTCCGTAGAAATGTTGGAACACGTGAGGCAATACTGACCTTACGACTTACCTTAGAAGAAAGATTAAGGAAAGCCAAACCCACGTTTCTAGCATTTGTAGACTTAGAGAAAGCTTTTGACAATGTTGACTGGATTACTCTCTTTCAAATTCTGAAGGTGGCAGGGGTAAAATACAGAGAGCGAAAGGGTATTTACAATTTGTACAGAAACCAGATGGCAGTTATAAGAATCGAGGGGCATGAAAGGGAAGCAGTAGCTGGGAAAGGAGTGAGACAGGGTTGTAGCCTATGCCCGATGTTATTCAATCTGTATATTGAGCAAGCAGTAAAGGAAACAAAAGAAAAATTCGGAGTAGGAATTAGAATCCATGGAGAAGAAATAAAAATTTTGAGGTTCGCCGATGACATTGTAATTCTGTCAGAGACGGCAAAGGACCTGGAAGAGCAGCTGAATGGAATGGACAGTATCTTAAAAGGAGGATATAAGATGAACATCAACAAAAGCGAAACGAGGATAATGGACTATAGTCGAACTAAATCGGGTGATGAGATACTTAAAGTAGTAGATGAGTTTTGCTATTTGGGGAGCAAAATAAGTGATGATGGTCGAAGTAGAGAGGATATAAGATGTAGATTGCCAATGGCAAGGAAAGAGTTTCTGAAGAAGAGAAATTTGTTAACATCGAGTATTGATTTAAGTGTCAGGAAGTCGTTTCTGAAAGCATTTGTATGGAGTGAGCCATGTATGGAAGTGAAACGTGGACGACAGATAGTTTAGTCAAGAAGAGAATAGAAGCTTTCGAAATGTGGTGCTACAGAAGAATGCTGAAGATTAGATGGGTAGATCACATAACTAATGAGGAGGTATTGAATAGAATTGGAGAGAAAAGAAATTTGTAGCGCATCGTGACTAGAAGAAGGGATCGGTTGGTAGGGCATATTCTGAGGCATCAAGGGATCACCAATTTAGTATTGGAGGACAGCGTGGAGGGTAAAAATCGTAGATGGAGACCAAGAGATGAATACACCAAACATATTCAGAAGGATGTATGTTGCAGTAGGTACTGGAAGATGAAGAAGCTTGCAAAGGATAGAGTAGCACTGAGAGCTGCGTCAAACCAGTCTCTGGACTGAAGACCACAACAGCAACTACAACGTATTCGTGAAAGCACCTTTGAAATTATAAAAGAGTTGTACAAAGAAATATGCTCATCGTATAAATGTGTATGTACAGTATCCAAATTAAGAAGCAACAGTTTCTGTACGCTGCACGCAGCTGCATCCCGTATCTACAACGCGCTTTTGTAAACGTCTGTAAGGCAACGCCTCTTTGTAGCTTTAATAGATGGCTACTGTTTCCGCCTACTTATCAGTTGAAGGCTCTCAAAAGTGCAGCCAGGTATCAGGGCTTTCCTTAATCTGGCTCGACTGTACGAGCGTCATAAAATGTTGAAATCTGTGTGAATTCCTAAGGGATCAAACTGCTGAGGTCATCGGTCCCTAGGCTTACCCCCTACTTGATCTAGCTTAAACTAACTTATGCTAAGAACAACACACACACCCATGCCCGAGGGAGGACTCAAACCTCCGGCGGGAGAGACCGCGCAATCCGTCACATGGCGCCTCTAACCGCGCGGTCACTCCGCGCGGCTACGAGTGTCTCAGTTGTAAAGAATTTTTCACGCATCTCATTGCTTATGATGTCATATTTCCTTAACTATATTAGATAGGCAGCTTTCGCCCTCACAGCGATTGTTGCCTGACTGTAAGAGAAATGTACATCAAGTTTGGATGAAATCGGTCCATTGGCTTAGGAGGAATGTGGACACACACACAAACGTATTCGCAATATGTATGGTTTTCGACGGCCGGCACAGCTGTCTTCTTCAGGTGCTGGGAATTTTGCTGTTATGTTTGCTCACCGAATAGACTCCAATAACCTGAAGAAGACGGGTGGTTCGGCCATCGAAACATTAAAATGGAAACAGCAACTCGGAAGAACTCCCGTAAGCAAACCATGAATCAGTCTCGCCGAGAAAACCTGAAAGATCATGTTTTTTGTTTGTTTGCAGGTACATATGTACAGTCCTGGTACACTCTTAAATCCTGTCACCACAGTACCTTAGCAGGACGCTAGACCCAAAACAAAATTGTGCTGTCCACTGAAAAAGTAGAATATTGGCCAATAATTCGTTTTCTGCATCTAAAGGCGACAACGCTGCAACAATTCATGCTGAGCAGGTGAAGTACATGGCTGCAACGCACCGTTATATGACACAGCGGAAAGGTGAAGCAGACCCTTCAGTGTAGTCAAACAAGTCTGTTGAACGGTGTGGCAGACTGTAACTCTGTGGCAGATCGTAAATCGCAAGTGAGTTAGAGGCCTTGGCGCATGAAGATCGTATCGATGTGATAGAGGAAAAAGTGAAGTAGACATGCATCAGTTTTCAACATTCTGCTTGACTTTTGAACTTGCCAAAGGCCACCACTGTACGATTCCGCGACTGCTCACTCCCATTCAAATAGATGGCTGAACGGAGGCAGCAGTAGAAATTTTACAGCTATATTAGATCAACCTAGATAACTTCTTTAGCTGAATAATCACCACACTCATTTTCAGGAATTGTCATTCAGGAACTTGCTGTGTGCTATTTCTGCCATCCAGTGTGCTGTGAGTGACTGTCAGGTGGTGGGAGCATGTGTACGGATTATTCAGAAAGGTGTGGTATGCTCTTACAAAGCTCAAAGCCCACAAGTGAGAATGCTTCAGCAGACGTTTTTACTAACAACTTTGTTATGTGGTGTTATTCTGTATGTAGCGTGTATGGTGTATTACCACTACCTGATTTGACTAAAGAAATGCATGCATACTTTCATATGTTCATATGTCATACAACGTTATCTGAAGCTAAAAAAGAAAATAGTTGGCTTTCTGCCTCAAAAATTATGTTACTTTATTTCAAGTAAAGACACACAGCCTTTGTACTTTGGTCAATAGTGTACTTGTACTAAAAATAGAGAGAATGCCTCCACACCATATGGCTAATCTATAATGGCTGTGTGTATTTCTAAATGTAGTGGAACTACCCAAATATGTATATGATAGGGCATTTTTGTAAATAGAAAGGTCAAGAGATTTATACATTTGATAACAGAATAACTTCTTGTTTATTTTCTTTTGTACGGAGAAAGATACATAACATTTACTAGAAAAAGTCACAAACACATTTTCTTTGGTATATTCTGTAATGATTACAGACTAATAACTACAAAATACAGAGATAGGTTGTTTTCGTCAGGAGATACTTTAATGACTAGACACTTTTTTACTCGAGTGTAACTCCCGTGGTAATCTAAAATAAATGTTATCATTCTTTTTGATACAGAGACTTTTTTTATTATAGCTTTTACAATATTATTATACAGCTGATGCAAAGTCACCCAAATCATCCAAATGACTAGTGTGAGAACAGGAGGGTCTCGAACCTCTCATCACAGATGAGCTGTTTTTTTCACAAAACAACAGGCAGATTTTCAGTTGTGATACAGTGTGCATCTCTCACTATCAAATTCTTGCTTCTGGCGCCATATATGGAGAAGACCAGGTCGCAGGCACTCTCAGTAATCACCAGTTGAGGGACCCATAGACACTGCACGATGCACACCCTTATCTCACATTTGGGTGGCAGCTGTTTCCATAAGATGCACATACATTTTGTATCTATGGCCCACAAACTGCATAATCTGCACCCATTAGATGAAACTCCCTGGTACATGTGAACTTTGGATTGGTCCAGTATATACATACCACAATAAACATGTTTTGTGAACTCTACCATAACCTTAGTTACCTCCAGAGCAACTAATCCTTGGTTCGAGATTATGTCCCTTTTAAGATTTGGGCTTGCAATATAATCTTACGTGCAATAACAACACTAGCAGTGGCAAATCACTGTAATGTCTTAAATTCACTGTTGTTTTTCCGAAACTAGCACTATTTATTAATTTAATTTTTTTTTCAAAGCCACAAGTTGCGAGTGTCCTTTGTTCAGCATTTGTAATCAATACACTCCTTCAACCAGGGTGGCTGCTTGAAGGGCCGGCCGCGGTGGTCTAGCGGTTCTAGGCGCTCAGTCCGGAGCCGCGCGACTGCTACGGTCGCAGGTTCGAATCCTGCCTCGGGCATGGATGTGTGTGATGTCCTTAGGTTAGTTAGGTTTAAGTAGTTCTAAGTTCTAGGGGACTGATGACCATAGATGTTAAGTCCCATAGTGCTCAGAGCCATTTGAACCATTTTTTGAACTGCTTGAAGGAAATGCCGTGGGTGACTCTAATCAGTTTCATTCCTACACTGAGACACTGTTGGAGGTTTCTGTAGCCCATAATATGTCTCTCTTTACACCCTAAGTGTCTTCATCAACTTGGGGATGTCACCATTGCATGGGACTAGGTGGTCAGAATAGCGAAAAATCGCTGTGCGCATCATGCAAACTAATAGAGTATGCAAGTCCGTCTCCATGACAAATCCTTTACCGGAATCAGCTGCCACATGTCCTCATAGGACTGCCATTCAAACCATAGCAACAGGCAGAGATCTTTGCATGGCATGTCTGTATAAATTGATAACATCAAGATACTTGATGTAACTCACATCGGCAGATGCTCTGAACTGTTCACCCAGTTGTGAGTTATTTGCCTTGGTATGCCTATGGATACATTGGCAAAGTTCCCCACGAATCCCACACTTGGAAAAGCGCAGCATGTCAACATCAGTCAATAATTCGATGCTGACACCGGTCTTCTTCAATATTGTATCCCACAAAAGCTGTGGCATATTGTAACAGAAAGCAGGGTCCAGTGTGTATGTGGTCATGCATACACTTTGGAATTTCTCGAAAATATCTGCAAGAAGTCGCATATCTGCGTTCAAATACAATTTTGCATACTTCCTTCAATCAGAGATATTGCATTCCTGGCAGATATTCACCACATGCCCATACTCCACATCCTTTATGGCATTGCCTGTAAGGTTACTGGTGATTGCAGCTATGTCGCACAATATGGTTTTACTGAGCCTCCCCATCAAATCCAGGTATTCTTCATTGGGATATACAGCTCTAGTGAGATGCATGTCCTCCTGATACACTGCGACGCATGCATAAAACGTAATGAGTCTAGAAACAGCAACGTAATGTGCAGCATTGTCCCCTTGGAGAAGGAAATGTATTTCTAAACACCCTCAGGCAGGAAACTAACCCACTCATCGTGCAAACTGAAATCACCCAAATGTCCAGCGATGAAATGAGCAACTTACCAATTGAAACAGTGGAAGAAAATGATTATGTTTTGGGGCACGTTGGATGCACACTTTCAGTGTTAGGTGACAATTGTCTCTACATGGAATTCATGCTTTTCTATCTAACGGCAGCGCACATACACTCCTGGAAATTGAAATAAGAACACCGTGAATTCATTGTCCCAGGAAGGGGAAACTTTATTGACACATTCCTGGGGTCAGATACATCACATGATCACACTGACAGAACCACAGGCACATAGACACAGGCAACAGAACATGCACAATGTCGGCACTAGTACAGTGTATATCCACCTTTCGCAGCAATGCAGGCTGCTATTCTCCCAGGGAGACGATCGTAGAGATGCTGGATGTAGTCCTGTGGAACGGCTTGCCATGCCATTTCCATCTGGCGCCTCAGTTGGACCAGCGTTCGTGCTGGACGTGCAGACCGCGTGAGAGGACGCTTCATCCAGTCCCAAACATGCTCAATGGGGGACAGATCCGGAGATCTTGCTGGCCAGGGTAGTTGACTTACACCTTCTAGAGCACGTTGGGTGGCACGGGATACATGCGGACGTGCATTGTCCTGTTGGAACAGCTAGTTCCCTTGCCGGTCTAGGAATGGTAGAACGATGGGTTCGATGACGGTTTGGATGTACCGTGCACTATTCAGTGTCCCCTCGACGATCACCAGTAGTGTACGGCCAGTGTAGGAGATCGCTCCCCACACCATGATGCCGGGTGTTGGCCCTGTGTGCCTCGGTCGTATGCAGTCCTGATTGTGGCGCTCACCTGCACGGCGCCAAACACGCATACGACCATCATTGGCACCAAGGCAGAAGCGACTCTCATCGCTGAAGACGACACGTCTCCATTCGTCCCTCCATTCACGCCTGTCGCGACACCACTGGAGGCGGGCTGCACGATGTTGGGGCGTGAGCGGAAGACGGCCTAACGGTGTGCGGGACCGTAGCCCAGCTTCATGGAGACGGTTGCGAATGGTCCTCGCCGATACCCCAGGAGCAACAGTGTCCCTAATTTGCTGGGAAGTGGCGGTGCGGTCCCCTACGGCACTGCGTAGGATCCTACGGTCTTGGCGTGCATCCGTGCGTCGCTGCGGTCCGGTCCCAGGTCGACGGGCACGTGCACCTTCCGCCGACCACTGGCGACAACATCGATGTACTGTGGAGACCTCACGCCCCACGTGTTGAGCAATTCGGCGGTACGTCCACCCGGCCTCCCGCATGCCCACTATACGCCCTCGCTCAAAGTCCGTCAACTGCACATACGGTTCACGTCCACGCTGTCGCGGCATGCTACCAGTGTTAAAGACTGCGATGGAGCTCCGTATGCCACGGCAAACTGGCTGACACTGACGGCGGCGGTGCACAAATGCTGCGCAGCTAGCGCCATTTGACGGCCAACACCGCGGTTCCTGGTGTGTCCGCTGTGCCGTGCGTGTGATCATTGCTTGTACAGCCCTCTCGCAGTGTCCGGAGCAAGTATGGTGGGTCTGACACACCGGTGTCAATGTGTTCTTTTTTCCATTTCCAGGAGTGTATATGTCAGCTGACTGCTTTCTCATATAATGGATTATTCTCCTGCGATTTGGTCGTGGGAATGTTGGTAACGTAAATACAATTAGCATGCTGTGCAATCTGTACGAACTCAGAGCAATAGTCTTGCAGGATGTTCCCCCTTGTGCGATCCACAATAATTGAGCCTCGAATTGTATAAGTATACAGCTTGATATGCCACCACGTATGGTACGTGTCGCTCTTTGAGGGTTTTATTGGAGGCAGTGGGGTCTCCTCCACAGCACACTACAGGAGCGATTAGTTACTCCAAATCAGCTTATACTATAAAGGGACAGTGCTCCCGGTGGTGGAAATTCTTAAACTTTAGGAACTTGTTTTCCGCAGTGGGCATTTCCACATATTCCGGTTCCTGGCTAGGACAATCAGATGTTTTTCTTGGTCCATAGTAAAATAAATGAGACATCTAGAATGATAATGGTGTGCACCATGATGTTTGCTCTTTTGCAAGTAAAGTAAGTGGGACATGTTCTTGACTGATATGTAACACTGCATCTCACACTTGGGGAATAACAACATATCTACAGGTTTCTCACACTCACCATTTGCTTTGGGAAAGTAGAGGGGTCCCACAGCTTCATGTTTTGGTTCTTTCCTTTACCCTGCAGTGCGCTCTTCTTCTACTAGATCGATTTAAACTTTCTTCAGGCCATAAATGTCAACTTAAATGCTCAGTATCTGCCTCCAAAACCTAGGTATGTCCTCAGGTATAAGGGGAAAATTGATGCTGTCAGAGTTACAGAGTCCACAGACATTGTTCTGTATATACTCAGACATACTGCATGATAAGTATAACACCTGTCACACGCGAGTAGTGAACAAACGAGGCAGAGTTCATCATTGTGATTTTGAACATTGATACATACCTTTTTAACAGTTACATCCTTTTGGGACTTGATATAGCTACAACTTCCATTTAGTGGTCCAAAGACATGACTGTGGATACCTAAGTAGTCTACATGGCTAAGTGTCTTCCTAGACCACCTTTCCTGCATTTTAGAAAACTAGTCTAGTATGACAAAGTCACAGAACCACTCAGCAATTGAGTCACCCCGCGATATTGCGCCAGTTTCTTTCCAAATGCTAATGGTGTACTCCTCCAAACCACCTTCTTGAGGGTACATTGGTTCGCAGCATAATACTCTCCCAGGAGGCACCACCTTATCGTAGCACTGTCTATGCAAGTGGAGAGTTTGTGTGCTTCAAGGAAGCTGAGAGCTATATCAATGGTAGTGTAGCGACTGGCAGGTCTAACTTAGCTGAGCACTTTTTGGCAGAGGAACCAGACGAAGTGTTCCTCACAATGATCCATCTTACATCCTGCATATCCTGTTCCCTACCCTTTCCTCAATTACCATTCCTTTTCCTCCTCTAATTACCTTATGCACGATTGCCCTAGGGTTAGTCTCAGCAGGTATGAAGGCTAAGGGAGAAATCCCTGAAAGAAAATTTAGAGTCGAGCCCCAAAGGTGACTAGAAGGTATACTATGGCCCCTCCCGGGAGCTCCAGCAACTGTAGCAATATATGAAATATTGGCTTGCCTTTTCTCTGAACACTATCATCTAAGTCGAGAGAGAGAGATCATGATGATTGAAACAACAAAAAGGAAGTAATAAAGATATTATTATTCTGTATTGCCAGCTGGACTGTTAAGAGCATGTGTCCAAAGTACACTGATGGTATCCAAGAGGCAAGAGGTTGACTTTGTGGAGTCCTGTCCACTCGTCCCTTATAGGGTGCCTATAGGATGCTGCTTTTCTCAGATAGCTATACAACAATTCAGGCAAATCACATTAATCGTTTTTATTACAATAAAGTAGATTGACAATACTTAACTTTGGTTACAAGCTTTGGTTGTCACAAGCGGTGGGCGACATGCAAATAGTCAATGTTCTTCGCTATATACAATGTCCATACAAGTTATCACACAAGCGCCTATGGAGTCTGCTACTGCCTCTGCTAGAGCGCGTCTCCTACTTGTGGGGCGGCGGGTGGAATTAATTGTTATTTAAATGTTCCTATTATTTATACTGTGTTGTTGTTTGCCGTTCTCAACACTGGCTCTCTAACTACAATATTGGCAACCAGAAAGTGATTAGCAAAACGTGAAGCCTGTAATTAGAATTCCTAGCGCCCACTTCATCTGAGAAATACATTTATAGCTACAGCTTATAGCTCTGAGGAATTAGGAGATCGTCTGGGATTCATAATCAAAAACGATTCTCTCTAAAATGTTCACTATATTCTGAAAGTCACAGACCAAAAAGAATCCACACAATCCAACTGCCAGAGCAGTTCAGAGTCTAATGCGCTGATGCAACTATAACTGTTCAAATTAAATGTTTAAGTGAATGCTCGCCATAATTTGATGATACTGTTCATCAAACGCCACGCTAAATAATGGTAGAATGTCTGTCCCGCGGCGGCACGTGAAAATACGACATACGCAAACTGAAGATAGATCATTAAAGTCATCCCAGAATTAACACTTCACTCGAAAACGATTTCATGGTTACGCGTATCCCGAGTAACTTATTACGGCATCCGACGCTGTTTATAGCAATGATACCGATGCGACGCGACGCGACGCGACTCCCGGCACAGGTGGTGCGCTAATCAGCTTCTGGAGAGAACTGGGGCCTTCCTCTCTCGCGCAGCGTTCTTATGTATAAAGCCGCGGTGCGGACGGATAAGGGAACGCCTGATCAAATCCGCTCTCCCGACTAGCCGCTGGGCTAGTAATGCACCACTTTAAGTTATCAAATGAATCATTGCTTCCTTTGCCGATGAAGCTCTCAATTTAAACGTGCAATCAGCACACAGGTAAGTATTCATAATAAAAGTCTGACGTGGCTAAGTCGAATATTTTGGGCGAGAGAATTAATTTAATTACACTACAGGCAGTAGACGAGCTCTGAACTTGCCCTTTGGAGATACGCTATCGCTATAGTTTTATAGTTATTCAGTTGAAACTTCTCACATCTTTATGATTATAGCGGATCTCCCTTCTACTTAAATTTAAACATCCTAGCCTTATTTATTCGCCTACTTAATCTATCTTGCTTCCTTAATTTTTAAGACAAAATCCAGAAAATCATGAATTTCAACTAAAATTTTAATTTGTGAGATCCAGAATATTGTTTCTCCTAAATTATTATGAAAAAGGTATCTAAATATAAATTTTTAAGTTTCTAGCTCTTTTCTGTTGCGCCAATAATTTTTACAGAATAACATCCAAATTTCGAAAATGGTTAAAGTTATTGAACTGATATCCAACACATATTGATTTAGTATTACTCCTGACATGCTAGAAACGTTTCAGGTTATTTACTTGATTTTTAAATTATTGCGCAACATTTATGATGTCAGAGCTAGTTACAGCGGACTAGGCTGGCACATAATGGAAAGACTGATGTGAATTTTGTACGGCGTGAGTAGGCTGCTTCCCTACATACTGTCCCGCCGAGGCTGGCAGGAGCGGCGCCTGTACTCTCTTCGTATAGAAGCCGTTCCTGTCGTGGTGCGGTCCTAGTCAGCGGGCTACTGGCTGGCGTCGTCTCAGAGCCTCCTCTGCTCTTGCCTTCTTCACCCTCGTGCCGGCGTTTGTCGTTACGCCGGAACAGATTTCATTAGTAAGACTGCTGTAGTTGATAGAGAGCTCCATCACTCGAATTTGGACATTGTGGGAATGCAGGAGATGCGGCTTCCGGACATTCTTCTGGCAGAGAAAGTCTCAAAATGAGCCAAGACTCAAGACTTCACGACGTAGAATTCATAGATAAAAACACCCACCTGATCTGTATTGTGCCACAATCTGATGGAATAGAGCATTTCTTACTTCTCAAATGTGCCCTTCAAGTGGCGCTAACAACGCCTTGAATATATACACTTCCACTTTATCATCCAGCATGGAAGAGAAGAATTTGTTTTATGATTTACTCAGCGGAACACTAGCCAAAGTACCTGGCTCTGAGCCACTATACATTCTAGGCGACATTAACGCTCGAGTTGAATCAGATAGCGTCGTGTGTCCGACTTGCCTGGGCCGCCGTTGAGTGGAGAAAATGAACGAAAATGGCCAGGGACTGTTGGAAGCCTGCTGCTTTTATGGACTGGACATTACAAACACATATTTACAACTTAAGGATCGACGCAAGACGTCCTGGAATCACGCCTGCTCTCATCACTGGCATCTAAGTCATCTTGTCATAGGTAGGTGAACAGATTTCAAAAATGTCCTGCTGACACCAAGCTGTCATAGTGCTGATTGCAACACTGACGACGCTCTGGTGGCGTGCACAGCGAGGCTCGCCCCTAAGAAATATCACCACGCCAAACCGAGAGGTCACCCACAGGTAAACACGTATCGTGTTTATGACTCACAACAGAAGTAGGAATTAGACAGCAATTATGAAAGTACTTTACTAGGGAACGTGCAAGCAGAAAGGACTATTGATAAGAAATGGGCATAACTTTCTGGAGTCGTCGACAACTCGGTAGTATTGCCCTATGGAATGAAAGAAGATAGAAACAAGAACTGGTACGAGCAAAATCTGGAAGAGATGGAGCCAGTCACTCAGGCTAGACGGAAACCCTTGCCTGTTTACAAAAGAAATCCACATGGAAGATCTCGGAATTACTTGATAGAACAAAGAACGGGGTGCAGCCAACATCCAGGAGATGTGGAAATAATGGCTACAGTTACGTGCAGGTAGACAGAAAGCGGCCGATTCTGGGGACACTAAGGTAATGTATGATGGTATTAAAAAAACGTTTGGTCCATCTGTCACAAAAAAAGCTCATTTTGAAGTCCAATACAGGTGAACTCATTACCGATGAAGGCAAGCAAATGGAACTCAAGGTTGAAAACTACCTCGAGTTGTATGCAGCTGAGAGTGAGGTTAGCAGGGATGCATCTGATGCCATCAAACAACTAGATGCAGTGCCTACTACGGAAGAACTAAGTAAAGCAACAGATTCCCTTGCTAATAAAGGCTCTGGGTGAAGACGGAATCCCTTTAGAGGTTATTGAGTGTAAGATGTTTGTCCTTTTCAGACACCTACCTCACTTCTCACAACGAACTGGGAAGAAGGTTACGTGTCACTGAGTATGCAGAAGTGGAAGGTTATTACTCTGTACCAACAGAAAGAGGACGAAAGCGACTGCAAAAATTACTGAGGCATTTCACTGCTAAATGTATCTGGGAAGGCATATGCAAGAGCTATCCTAATGCAATTTCAGATCCTAGCTTCCAGAGAGTACCCAGAATCACAATGCAGCTTCAGACCTGCCCGATCAACCACGGATGTGATTTTCTCGCTAGAGCAATCTTGTTAAGGGATTAGATTTTGTGAGCAGAAATGGACTCTCCAAGTTGCTGCAGAAGATTGGATGCCCATCTAAACTACTACAAATAGCTGTCTCTTTCTATGAGAAAACGCAAGCAACAATCTGCTTCAAGAGTAGAACATTAATACCTGTTAATAGTGGTGCAAAGCAGGGGTGTGTGTTAGGTCCAACTCTATTTGAGACCTTCTTTTCTCTTATGCTGAGATTTGCGTTTGAAGACTGTGAGAAGAGAGACTATTTACATACTAGGTATGATGGAAATCTTCTCAACATTGCCTCCAAAACACTAATATCATGATGCACGGAATCACCAACCTCCCATCCGTAAGCATTCACGATTAGATTGAAAAACAGAATAGGGAAAAATGGACTGCTCACAATGAAAACCAAATAAAAAAACACAACGCTTGTGATATCAGCACACTTCTCTAGCTGTGGGACATGGACAACTCTTGCTAAGCACGAATCTCGACTGAACAGCTTTCATCTCTGCTATCTCAAGATCCGTTGGAGAGATACGATATCCAACACTGAAGTCTTACAGCTGGCAAACACAATCAGTATTCGTGCACTCCTGAGCCACTGATGTCTAAGGTGGCTGGGACGTGTTAGGCGTCTGTATCCTAGGCGAATACCGAACCAACTACTGCACAGAGAACTTCAGGAGGGTGTGAGGTCAGCAGGAAAGCCGCATCTTCGCTTAAAGGATGTCTGCAAGAGAGACCTAACAAAGGCCACTATTAATTCAACTCGATGGGAAAGTACTGTTGAAAACCGTGTAACTGGCGACTAACTGTGTGAAATGGGGTCATGATTGCAGGAGACGAATGCACACAAGAAACAATCAGGAAGAGGACAAGACGAAAAGGGAGAGCTGTTTCCGTTCGAAATCTCTCACTTTTCACTTGCCCAAACTGTAGTAAGGACTGCCACTCTCGTATACGACCTTTCAGCCACAGTAGACGCTGCAGACTCTGAACCAAGTATGTTACACAATCATCCTTCGAGGATGGACAGTTGACGTCAATAATGCGCGGCCCTCAATGGCAGGGTACTTTGAATCATTTAAGATTTCATATAGCTCCCTTTCCGGAATGGGTATACATGTGTTAAGCCAAAGGCCCAGGTTTAGGTAGCCCACAGCACAGTTATCTATGTGGGCATATGAGATCCGCTCCCTAAAAGCACCTGCAACCACAGAGGAATTTAATGCTGGCTTGTGACTGACCTCGCCCAGTCTTAATCCAATAGGATGGAGGAAGCTGGCTGCTGACTATAGCCAGGTGACCCTGAACGAGATGACTGTGCCGTAGACAGCATCAGACGAAACAGTAGACAGTCCCGAAAGTGGGGAGTGCTGCAATGACGATCCTTTATAAATTATTACATGTGACAAACTAAATGCACTTGCTTAAATACACTCCTGGAAATTGAAATAAGAACACCGTGAATTCATTGTCCCAGGAAGGGGAAACTTTATTGACACATGCCTGGGGTCAGATACATCACATGATCACACTGACAGAACCACAGGCACATAGACACAGGCAACAGAGCATGCACAATGTCGGCACTAGTACAGTGTATATCCACCTTTCGCAGCAATGCAGGCTGCTATTCTCCCATGGAGACGATCGTAGAGATGCTGGATGTAGTCCTGTGGAACGGCTTGCCATGCCATTTCCACTTGGCGCCTCAGTTGGACCAGCGTTCGTGCTGGACGTGCAGACCGCGTGAGACGACGCTTCATCCAGTCCCAAACATGCTCAATGGGGGACAGATCCGGAGATCTTGCTGGCCAGGGTAGTTGACTTACACCTTCTAGAGCACGTTGGGTGGCACGGGATACATGCGGACGTGCATTGTCCTGTTGGAACAGCAAGTTCCCTTGCCGGTCTAGGAATGGTAGAACGATGGGTTCGATGACGGTTTGGATGTACCGTGCACTATTCAGTGTCCCCTCGACGATCACCAGTGGTGTACGGCCAGTGTAGGAGATCGCTCCCCACACCATGATGCCGGGTGTTGGCCCTGTGTGCCTCGGTCGTATGCAGTCCTAATTGTGGCGCTCACCTGCACGGCGCCAAACACGCATACGACCATCATTGGCACCAAGGCAGAAGCGACTCTCATCGCTGAAGACGACACGTCTCCATTCGTCCCTCCATTCACGCCTGTCGCGACACCACTGGAGGCGGTCTGCACGATGTTGGGGCGTGAGCGGAAGACGGCCTAACGGTGTGCGGGACCGTAGCCCAGCTTCATGGAGACGGTTGGGAATGGTCCTCGCCGATACCCCAGGAGCAACAGTGTCCCTAATTTGCTGGGAAGTGGCGGTGCGGTCCCCTACGGCACTGCGTAGGATCCTACGGTCTTGGCGTGCATCTGTGCGTCGCTGTGGTCCGGTCCCAGGTCGACGGGCACGTGCACCTTCCGCCGACCACTGGCGACAACATCGATGTACTGTGGAGGCCTCACGCCCCGCGTGTAGATCAATTCGGCGGTACGTCCACCCGGCCTCCCGCATGCCCACTATACGCCCTCGCTCAAAGTCCGTCAACTGCACATACGGTTCACGTCCACGCTGTCGCGGCATGCTACCAGTGTTAAAGACTGCGATGGAGCTCCGTATGCCACAGCAAACTGGCTGACACTGACGGCGGCGGTGCACAAATGCTGCGCAGCTAGCGCCATTCGACGGCCAACACCGCGGTTCCTGGTGTGTCCGCTGTGCCGTGCGTGTGATCATTGCTTGTACAGCCCTCTCGCAGTGTCCGGAGCAAGTATGGTGGGTCTGACACACCGGTGTCAATGTGTTCTTTTTTCCATTTCCAGGAGTGTATAAAGGTATTCCAGTGTGCACATCAGGCATGGCTGGTTCATACATATTCCCATGTACAGACACAAAGCATAGGCCACATAGTTGAGCTATGATTTCTTCCAACGCGTTAGGAGTTTGGTCCACATTTCCTTATAGAATCTGTACTCGTATGGTTGCCAGCTTAGCTGCTTTCCCAGAGCATGCTGAAGAGCACAACTGGCTTACGTTAAGTTTTTGAATGTCTGCTCCTGTAGACGAGTGCATTCTTTTCCATTACAAATTTTAATCGTCCCTGAGAAGTCGCCTGAGGTGATTATACGATCGCCAAGTATCACTGATGTGGCTTCATCAATTCCTTTGAACGCGACACCAACATGCATCGAAGTTTCATTTAGACGAGGAAACTCACAAAGGGATATTATGAATCTGGCATCACTATATCGATGATTTTCGAAAGCCACCACTGAGTGGAACTCTCCATCCGAAATCATCCCCGCATTGACATGTTTGCTGCTGTTGATGTTTAAACTGAAGGTACAGCTATACAGGATGTTCGGCAGGTCCGATTACAAACTTCTAGGACTTGTAGAGGGGAGTGAGTACATAATATTTTGAATAGGAATCGATGTCTAGAAACGTCATCCAACGACGCTATAGAGCGTCAAGGTTGTAGGCGCCGGCGCCTGTAGATGTACGTATATACTGGGTGATTCCTTGATGGTGTTAGGATCTTTCAAGGACGATGGACCCGGGTTAATGTATCCATTTGAGTTAAGGGTCCCTGGTTCGGAAACGAACAACTTCGAAGTTACAAGCGAAAATCATTCTGATACCTCTGACAGTAGAATACATGTGCCGGTACTGTTGTTGCTAACAATGTAGCGTCTGCAGCTTTGATAGGTGGTAGTATGGACGAAAAAAAGAAAAATTTCTAGTAAAGAGGGGTTCCAAAATGCATAGGTGAGGAGCTATGAGCACTTGCTCATCTTCGCTAGTGTGAAACACATCTCATCTATTGAGCAAGTGCTCATAGCTCTTGAGGTCTGCATTTTAGAGCACATGTTTACTAGACTTTTTTCTTGGTTTGGCCCATACCACAACCTCTGAAAGTTGCATACCCTACATTCTTAGCAACAACAGTACTGGTACATGTATTCCATTGCCAGAGGTACCAGAACAGTTTTAGTTTTCGAATCGTTCGTTTCCGGTACATGAACCCTTACTTCAAATTGATTCATTTATCCATCCCTATCATCCCTGAAAGTTCTTAACATGATCACGAAATCACCCTATGTACACATGTATCTACAGGCGCTGGCACCTATAACATTGGTGCTCTGTAGCTTCGTCGGATGGCTTTCCTGCACATGAATTTTTGTTCACTGTATTGTGTAATGAACCAGGGAGCCTTAAATGACGGAGAGGCTTTGTTCCGCCGTAGCCTCAATGGTCCACAACGCCACAACAGGTCGCAACAGTCCATCCACCCTACCGCCGCCCCACACTGAACCCAGGGTTATTGGCGGTTCGGCCCCCAGTGGACTAAAATACGTGGACTGAGGTGCAATATGCGTAGATTAAACTGTTAGTTAACAAATCATAGGTTAATGTGTTAACTTTACCTATCTTAAATACAGATTAGTGCCTACTGACTCTTTCAGAATCCTATTCTATGAACACCTAGCAAAGGCGACATCCATTTTCAGTTTTCCATATGTTAATAGCACAGAATAATGATCAACTGCAGCTGCCAGAGCCTCATATCTACTCTAAAGATCGAAGTCATAGCAAAAGTAACATATCCTCATTTAAAAAAACAGTCATTGTCATAACTTAGCAGCTATAAACAATAAAAAAATTACTTGCATAAGTCAGGAAGTTCGCTACATTGTCCATTGTAACTTTGCGTAAATCACTCCCCATATTTTTAATTGTTCAAAAGATATTTTAGATGACCTTTCTTAGACGCCTCACCCTGACCAGTGGTCAGCATATGATACAAATATTCAGATGAATATTCTCTCACAGGAGGTCTCATGTGATCTACTAGATTTTCCATTCTTTCTGAATACACTAGATGAGTGTCATGACCACAAAAATGATGAGTCAGACCTAGTTACGGTGTACTCATCTGTAAATACTTCGCCTATATTGTAAGCTATGCAGCATATTCTGTTTAATCTCACTCTATGTGTCCGCCTAAATGTCGATAAACTTGCGCAGAACATTTTTTTCCCCTTTTCTCTCCTTTTAAACTATTTCCGTCTTTCCAATTTCTACACCAAACAGATATACACCCGAAATGACAAGAAATGTACAAATGTGTATAGTTCCAAATGCCGCTATCAATGTTCGGGGAGTATCTCCTTGTACTGTAGAGTGCAGACGGCACTCGGTAGAGTGAGTGGTAGAGTGATGGGCGGTGGGCCGAATGACACACTGGTGGTCTAGAGAATTGTTTTATTCAATTTCAAATACAATGTGAACCACGAGCACCACTCTCTGCTGACTCTCGATGCCATCGCTTCACAGATGGCTGATTCCATCCTGGTAAGGAAACACACATGTAGATGCCCAGAGTTGCTGAGTGGGACCGAGCTGCGGCCACCTGCCTGACAGTGGGCCACAGCCCTGACGTCGGCAACCCTCTGCTACTTCTGCTATGGAACAGCTGCTCATGGCGACTCAGGCCCTGCTTGCATCCACTGTGGAGTCTGGTGGAGACTGCCATGTGCAGGACACAATCCGCTGTGCCCTGGCAGTAGTTTGGCGATGGCAGGTGCGACTGGCAGGTCAGCAGTGCTGTGGCACCAAGTCCTGCATGGAGGCTCAGTGCAGGCAGCTGTTGGCCCAACCCAGTTTCAAGCCCATGGCTGCAGATAGCAGTGCCGTTGTCTCACTGGCTTGTGCGGATCTCTCATTATGCTAGTGGTGGTACTGCGTCTGCTTCAAAATTCACACCTTTTCTTATGGCTCTGAGATGCATCTGTTGTACCATTACACAGCCTCCAATCATACAGCTCACAACATGGGTCTTGCCCTGTTATGATGACATCACCCTGCCTGTATTGGCTATTGGCAGATTTCACCAAGCATGACTGGCCCATCTCACAGACCTTTTGCATAGGTGATATTCTAGCCTACTTGTTGCCACACTGAACTTACCAGCCCAAAGTTGCTACTGGAACGCTCCACAGCAGCTTTCTCACAAACTTTGCTGATAACTGGGTAGAGACATATATTGCCCCCTCACGTGGAAGACGTGGCCCCTCACCTCTAGCTCAAGACTGGTTCTCAACCATGATTAGTTTCACCCTTGATCTGCAAGATAAGTCCATACTCCCATGTCTACACTAGACTGGCAAGTCTAAAAACTATAGACTTACTAAATTAAATTTTACAGCTGCTTCACGTCTTCCTTAAGCTCTACGAGTTCATTTCTTATCCGATATTGACACTGCAATGTTCCTCATACACTCACTATGGATATCAGTACCTTGCACTCTCTCCTCGCATTGCTTAATACCACAACATATCCTCATTAATTCAAATACTACAAAACAAATTCCCAGCCAGATATCTTGCAATGATTATGCACAAACAACTAACTCACCATTCCACATTTACAAACTAGAAACGACTCTCTCCCATTTTCGACACTTTATCCTCAACATATCAACTGTAACAACAAGTTGTTTGGCTCATTTAAAATCTTATGCTTGGTATCCCATCTGTGTATCCAGTGGTTTCTTAACCCTTCGTTTTGGAACAAATTTCAGACATTTGTCCTTGCAACAACATATCACCCCATGCTTCCCTTGAAAACATTTTCAGAACTATCCTAAAGACAAAACCACATACACTGCCATCATTCACAACACTTAACAAGTAGTCCCACTTATTACTCCCTCTGTAGAGCCCATTACAGACTGAATTCCCCTCGAAATGATTGCTTTTCTGGTACTCCTGCTAACTCAAAATAGCTTCCTGCTGCCTGGTGGCACTATATCATGCGAATTAAGCAGTAGTGTATTTGTCCACAGTTTAAGTAGTTTGTCTCTCTCAACAGACGCTTCTCGTGACAGCCCCACACTGGCAACAGCTTTCTGTCGCTGTAAGTTAACTTTGGTATGATGTTCAATCACATCGTTTAGCTTCAGACTCATGCACATCGATTTCATACTGGTCGGATACATCTGACTTTGGCTGTGTTGTAAAAGAGCCGGCTTTGCGTGTCAGCTGCTACCCGTGCAAGGCTGCGACCCAAAGAGTGCTCACACTACATTCTCAGTCTCTGGCATAAACTCTTCAACAGATGCAGGTCTGTCGCCTTGATGATTCACCCTATGAAATCATCTTTTCTTTCTTTTTCTCTGTTCACCCTGTTTCTGACTAGATATATGTTCCTGTACTGCTTGCGTCATAACATCTGCAATACAACCACCAACAAATTCTTGTTCATTTCCTGTAGTACCTAACACAGCAACATCGTCTGTAGTTCAACTCTGCATGATGTAAAAATCACTTGCACTTCCTTTTTCCTGTCGAACTGGCCCAGACTCTCTGGTCTCAATACAACACCCATTACCATACAATGTGGCAGATATTGCTGCACTTAAATCATCCATGTTTCTATACCTACACTTAATCATTTTGGTACAGCCCACACTCATTCGGCAGAAGGGGCAGGATACCTAAGAAAATTACACTGAACACATTGGACGGGTTCTAGCCATAGAACTACCCCTAAACTGAGAGAATAGACTGATTGCTCCAGCCTCACAAAAGTAACTGTGCAGTTATGACGCTGTGTAACTCTTGACTCTATGTTCGTCACCGAAGCACAAACGCCAGCCGGAGTGGCCGAGAGGATCTAGGCGCTTCAGTCTGGAACCGCGTGACCACTACGCGCTACGGTCGCAGGTTCGAATCCTGCCTTGGGAATGGATGTGTGTGATGTCCTTAGGTTAGTTAGGTTTAAGTAGTCCTAAGTTCTAGGGGACTGATGACCTCAGATGTTAAGTCCCATAGTGCTCAGAGCCATTTGAACCATTTGAACCGAAGCACAAACAATAGTCTCGCTCACTTCACAACGAAGATATCGTGGGCTGCAGTTCAGATGTTGGGTGGTAGACTCTCCGCTGTCCACTGGTAGTGTTGTCAACTCTTCTGACAGCAGTCTGAAGAGTTCAGATGGCACTCGATGGGTTGAGCAGTGGAATGATGGGCCATTGGGCCCAGTGACACACTAGTGGACGATTGAAATGTTTCGTTCGACTTCAAATAGATACCACATCATTAGCAATGTGAGGCATACATGCCCTGGTCCAGCGACTCTGGCTGGCATCGGCTGAAGGTTGGCTGCTTCTGCCCCGGAAACAATACACGCGAAGGCACCCTGCACTGCTGACGCTGGACTGAGCTCGAGCTGGTGCCAGACAGGGTCGCCAGAGTGGGGTGGCGTTCTGCTACTTCTGATGCAATGGCGTTCCTCTGTGGGACAGTCACTCATGGCGGCTCAGGGCCACTTGCACCCACTGCAAAGGCGGATGGAGACTGCCGTACATGGGACATGACCCACAGCCCCTTGGCAGGAGTCTGCCAATGACGAATCTGCCTAAAAATTTACACCTATTTATGCGGCTCTGACACGCATTTGTTGCACCATTACCCATACCTCCGTCTCGTAGCTCGCAAGAATTTTGCCCTGGAATGGTAACATCGTTCTGCCTGCTTCAGCTGCTACCATTGTGTGGTATAGTTTCCACCAGCCAAAGGAGGTCCATCTCACAGTCCTTTCGCATATGTGATATTCTGACCCATACGTCACCATTGGACCACGGTTGCTACTGCCACACTCCATGGTGGCTTCCTCACAAGTTTAATCTGTGTAGCGACATTACAGTACTTGTGATCTTCGCTGCATCCATCAAAATCCCAAGTACACATAGTGTCAGGAATTGCATTTTGCTAGACACATGAAATGTTGCAAGAATCTTTGATCGACTCCTATGTCCCACGTTTCTCGTGTGCAGTGTTGTTAGTACAACATTTTAACTACAGTCCCTGACACTACTGTACATCACCCAATATATTTTTATTGAGTCATAATGTACAAAATTTTGTTTTCTATGCACTGCTATTTTTCAATTTCAGAAATAAAATGTGTTGTAGTCACATATAAAAAATGAAAATCTGCATCATGCTAGTAGATAAAATAATGTGAAAAGTGCTGGGACCTTGCTTAACTAATCTTAAGATGCAAGAATATCATGCACAAATAGAGAAGAACTACGCCTAGTACAGTAAGTGTTTTATGGACGTTGAATCCTTCATGTTGCAGCAGTGTCATCAAATTTTTAATGACGGCTAAAATATTTTACTATCACATATTGTGAGCTGTAAAATCTTAACATCTAGCATTGACTACTCCAGCAATTTCTATCGATACCATATATTTTATGTAAAGTAATTCAAATGGTTTATTTCTACACTTGCTACAAAAAAAGTTCTGTACATAAAAAATAACTAAATGACTGCACCACTGACATAATCGCTTCAGCGGTCGTATTCTCTTGAATCCTTATGCAGACAAATTCAGAATTTCAACATATTTATTTAAAATGTGTCAAATTAAGTTAAAATAGTTCTTAAGCGAAAAAATATTTCTTAAAATAAAATGTGACAATTCACTGTTTAGTAGTTCCACCATTAACATTAATCATAAGTATTCAGTTCATGTCGTTAGTGGAACCAAAGCAGTAGCTGTAAAAATAGGTTTCACAGCTAATTTTGTGAAGAATTCTAAAAGCATTATATGTACACTATCTGCCAGGTGAAAAATTTAAATGACCGTCCACTGTGCATAAAATGAAAATAAACCTTTAGTCATTGTAAATAGCTCAAAATATGCAGATACATACACAGAATGAAAACTGTTACAGTTAATGTTTCTTGGAAGCATCGAAATCAGATAGAGCAACAGTATGTAAAATATTTTTTTAAAGTTTCAAATTACCTCCATAAATTCTGTTTCAAATTCTACACTTGTCAACTATCACTATTAACAATGGGTGCAGTAGGTGGCCTATAAAAAAGAAGAGAGGGAGTTCCTCTTTACAAAAAAAAATTACCCTCATATAGCGGCGCATATAAAAAAATTAAATATCATTGTAGGCAGATCAGAAGTGAACCTTACTGTAACTTATGTGATGATATAACGTGCTTTCCTGATATAAGAAACTAGGAGGAAACTCTTTAAAGATAATAACTGTGTGCCAAAGTGGGGCTTGAACTCACATCGTTCTCCTTTGCAGGCAATGTTTCAGCGGTTGAACTATGCCGATACAGTTCACAGTAATGCTCAAAGCTTCATTTTGACAATCGCTGTACACTGCTTTAGACACTTAACAAAGGGTCTCCCGCAAACATTGATGGACTACGACAAATAGGAGAAAGGAGTAGATTGAATCTTTGAGGGATGCCTTGGTGCATGGCTGGATAGCTCAGCTGATACGAATATTTCTGCAAAAAAATCAGGGCTCTGAGTTATGTCCCCGTCTGGTATACAATTTCCATCTGTCAGGGATGGTTTCTTCGAAACGGTATGGTCGACTTCCTTCCCCATCCTTTCCTAATCCGATGGGACCGATGACCTCGCTGTTTGGTCCACTTCCCCAAACCAACCAACCAACCAACTGTCAGGAAGTTTCATTATAGGATACATTCCGTCACAGGGCGAATGATTCATTCTGAAAAGAGCAAACCTCTGTAGGTGCAAACTGAATTCTTCATACACAAGTAGACAATGGAGATCAACAGAACTTTTCGAAAATCTGTAGAAAATTACAAAGTAGAACAGAAAGTTCATTTCCACGTAAACAATAGTCCCGATTGAATTACTTCATTTGTTATATAACGTAATATTAATAATTTGGAGAATACTTTATGACACATTGGTGCCTTCTTCATTCACTGTTCATGTTGTGTATTAATGATGCGGTAAATAGTGTGAGTAGGAACATCAGGCTTTTTGCAGCCGATGTTATCTGTAGTACAGATATGTCTGATAAAAGCTACGCAAATATCCAGTGAGATCGTGATAAGACTTCAAAGTGGTTCAAAGACTGACAATGCACTTTAAATGTTCAGTCACGTAAATTTGTTCATTTCACAAAACTCTAGAACGTAGTATCCTGTGACTATAGTATCAGTGAGCCACATATGGTATCAGTCAAGTCATACAAATACCTTGGTGTGGTAACTTGCAGGAATATGAAATGGAATGATCACATAGACTTAGTCGTACGCAAAGTGGGTGGCAGACATCGGAGCATAGGTAGGAAACTAGGAAAATACAATCAGTCAACAACAAATTTCTTACAAAGCACCCTTGCAATTCATTTTAGGATACTGCTCAGGTGAGTTTGACCCATTCCATGTAGAACTATCCGGGATTAATGAATGTATACAATGAATGGCAGCACGAATAGGAGAGCATTCTGACAACCTGAACTGGCAGAGGGTTTATGAAAGATGCCAACTATCCTGCTGGAGCTGTCTCCTCTAGTTTCAAGAACCAGTATTAAGTGAGCAATCTAAGAATGTACTACACCCTGTACGTTTAGCTCTCGTAGGTGTCATTAAGATAAGATTAGACTAATTACAGCGCACACAGAGGAATTTAAGCAGTCATTCTTCCTCACTCGATTGTAAGAGGAAGAAACTTTAACATATTGTACAGTGGAGCGCAGCCTCTACCACACACTTCAAAGTGGTCGCTGTAGTCGCTGTAGGTGTTGACACAGTGTAGATGAAGGTGTAGAGGCAGTAATATTTTTCATGTAACGGCATTCTGGTTGACTGCACTGGAACTGGAACCCCTAGGAAAACCTCTAGCAGACGACGACGGTGCCCCTCAGAGCTTGCAGGCTGTCAGCTCCTGCTGCAGGAGGTCAACGGCGTGTCCAGCGCAGCCCCAGCTCAGAGTTATGCCTGCACCACCGTGCCCGTAGTTGTGCACCACCTGCAACGGAAGTAACAACAACGCTAAAGTTCAATAAATTGTACGTCTAGGCCACGCCTAGAACACCCCTCTGGGCCAACCACCTCAGTATCTAGCCTTCTCCAAAATTCTGAAGACCCCCTGACAATCCCTCCAGCCCCATCTCTACAACTTCACCTCTTTTTCAATCTTTTGGTGTTATATCAACCACAGCAGAATGAAGGGAACAATCGCCTTTAGTTTAAGATCACAGTACTCTGTCTTATGATCCACAATCATCCCATCCAGTGCAGTAACTGATGGAGATATCTTGGATTAGTTCACAGCTGCAAATTACACTTGCGACATCATCGGTTAAGCATCGATCAGTTTCCCAAACACGAATAATACAGGGTGTTACAAAAAGGTACGGCCAAACTTTCACGAAACATTCCTCACACACAAAGAAAGAAAATATGTTATGTGGACATGTGTCCGGAAACGCTTACTTTCCATGTTAAAGCTCATTTTACTACTTCTCTTCAAATCACATTAATCATGGAATGGAAACACACAGCAACAGAACGTACCAGCGTGACTTCAAACACTTTGTTACAGGAAATGTTCAAAATGTCCTCCGATAGCGAGGATACGTGCATCCACCCTCCGTCGCACGGAATCCCTGATGCGCTGATGCAGCCCTGGAGAATGGTGTATTGTATCACAGCCGTCCACAATACGAGCACGAAGAGTCTCTACATTTCGTACCGGGGTTGCGTAGACAAAAAGCTTTCAAATGCCCCCATAAATGAAAATCATGAGGGTTGTGGTCAGGAGAGCGTGGAGGCCACGGTATTGGTCCGCCTCTACCAATCCATCGGTCACCGAATCTGTTGTTGAGAAGCGTACGAACACTTCGACTGAAATGTGCAGGAGCTCCATCGTGCATGAACCACATGTTGTGTCGTACTTGTAAAGGCACATGTTGTAGCAGCACAGGTAGAGTATCCCGTATGAAATCATGGCGGTGAATCGAGGAAGTACAGTACATATTGACGAAACTAAAATGAGCTGTAACATGGAAATTAAGCGTTTCCGGACACATGTCCACATAACATCTTTTCTTTATTTGTCTGTGAGGAATGTTTCCTGAAAGTTTGGCCGTACCCTTTTGTAACACCCTGTATATGCTATATTAGAGCCACCTGCCATACGAACAGAACTTTAATCTGGCTCAGTCCCACACACCTCAACATATCTTTGATCTCTATAACCTCTAAATTACTCAATTTCTAACAGATCCCCGAACGTTAACGACACAGCCTCTTCAGTATCCACCTTCATAGTCCCACTAACATCATCAGTTTCTTCATCAAATTATTTTTTTTTTCATTAAGCACCTTGAACATCCTTGTACTTTCAACAACCTCGTAAAGAAATTTCTTTTTTTCTCAAACTCAGGATGAAAATCAGCAGTAAATCTTTGCTTCACAATCAGTTTCATTTTACACATTGACGCACGTCAGGTACCTGCACGTAAAAAATCAAAATGTGGCAAATATCTACCAAAGTCTGCAAAAATGTCTCGGTAAATAGTAAGTACTTACACTAAGATTAGCGTTACTATTTCTTTACATGTCCCACATATAATGTAATTTTTCGCTACGTCCTCGACATTTCTTCCCGTTCTATCCAGAAGCTGATTATCAAGCACAAGTAGATCGCCCATCACCTTGTCTTTGTCTTCAAGATCATCATACGACGAAACAAAAATCATACGAAGCAAATCTCGTTAAGCAGACTTTGTAGACAAAATCCAACAATGTACGTAATCGTTGATTGGATTTTAATATTTATTGCATTTCACCTGGTGTTTCATCCCATATTTCCGATTTCGTTTTTGCAGTGTGTAACGAGTCAGCCAAACAGAGGCTGCTCAACATGTCTTTGATGCGACACCCAGCGTCGATGAAAAGTGTCGGTTTGTATCCAATTATGAAAAAAATATTTTATAACCCAAAGAAAACCGTGTGAGTTGTCTCGCGGCGTTATTTTTTGTCTTCAACGCTCAACTTTCAATTTTACTGTTATGATAGAACTATTGCATTTTTATTCAAATGACAATCCAATGAGAGAGACACTGTTGTGTCCCCATGTACGCAGAAATCTGTTTTCCCATTCTTTATGTAGGAATGAAGAATTAAAGTTATTTTAGAAAGCGTCAAGCTTTTGCTATCGGGAAAGTGGTCACGGCAGATAGTGAGAGTTGAAGGAATTTTTACAAATAAAGCAGAAACAAACTATTTCCTTTTATTTGGTTACCCGAGAGTTGATGTTGAAGTTTTCAACCCGATGATGTCAGCTAGTTGCTTCCTCGATGACTACAAACAACGAAATTTGAAGCCTTAAATAGATCATCGCTGTTAAAAACGAAGTCACTTTTCGAGTAACAGACGGCCTATTGCAAGTTATCTATATTTTGATTTCTATAACTGCACAACATTCTTGAAGCTAACTTGGCAGCAAAATGAACAGAAATTTTTTGATTCTACATTATTTGTAAAAATTCCACTCGCTCATTATTGACTGCCAGGATGTATCCAGTACCAAGAGCCTGACAATGAAAGACTGACGTACACCGTCCAATAACTTTAAGTTTTTGATAAAACAGACTAAGAACCTGCTAATCACATAAGGGCACAACACTCTATCAACCGGCCAATTGAAGAATAGTGAGTCACGAAGAAGCTTCCAGTAATGGAAATAAAGAAATGAGCGTTGAAGTAGGAAAAATTATACCACTAAACAACTCTAAAGACTATTTCCGTTTACAATGGCAACAAAACCTTATAAGGTTTACATTGGCTGGTTTTCGATATCACAAAGCCTCCACGGAGCTTTGCCTCTCAGGCTAGTCGCCAACTACAAGCGACTACGCACGACTATGAGAACAAGCCATTACGACTGCAGTCGCACGACCTATTCCAGTAAGAACAATGTTATGGAACGCGTCCTTCTTAACAACACGGGCACTGCAATAACGTGTTTAGCGATTTGGTAGATGATGTTTCTCCGCTTTTCCTGTATGCGGTAGAAAAATTCAGTAGCCGGCTGCTATGGCCGAGCGGTTCTAGGCACTTCAGTCCGGAACTGCGAGTCTGCTACGGTCGCAGGTTCGAATCCTGCCTCGGGCATGGATGTGTGTGATGTCCTTAAGTTAAAGTAGTTCTAAGTTCTAGGGGACTGATGGCCTCAGATGTTAAGTCCCATAGTGCTCAGAGCCATTTGAACCAAAAATTCAGTACGGTGCCTCTCAAAACACCAAACACTGTGGCTACCTCGGTTACAGAAGCACCCACCACACGAGCGTCAATTCGCTCGCGTTCGAATTCAATTATGTCCGACGTAATGCACTCAAAACTACACAAAACTCTGTTCTGACCTTGACTGACGCTTGTAACGTATTGAGGACATTGCACAGATGTCGTTCTTGGTCAAATACAATGCCGCAACATGTAGGCTTGGCTAGCATCTGCGTTTATATTCAAGTATGCGTTTCTCGCAGTGTTTCCATATTTTTATTCAACCCTTGTGTTTCTACTTCTTGGATATATTGTGGAAGATCATTCATATGTAACAACAGTGGGTCTAGTGTCGATCCCTGTGGCACAGCTATAATACTTATTCCCCATTCTGAAGATTCTGTTTCATTATGTACACTCCCCGAGTTTCTCAATGCAACACTCTGCACCCAAGTGTTTCTTGAGTTTGCAATGGTGCAAAACATCACTTGTGATTATAAGTCTATAAAGAGAACTGTCCAGTACACAGATTGTACTCCAAGCACTAGTTGCTGTCTAGGGGTTGGAGCGGGAGCGACTGCACCAAGACAGATGCGCACTGCAGCGTGTTTGGGACTTCCTGAGTATATAGCACACATTTTGATCATTGGTCGAGTCAGACGTTGAGTCTCAAGCCATATGTGCTCCCTGGCCGTAATCTCACCCACTGAATCAGCAGGGTTGTGCAATACAGTGCAGGGGTATCCTGTGCATACAGTACTCACATTGTGAGTCTCAAGCATCAGTTGCCACTTGCACCCACGCTCTGGGCTGACAGGAGTATGTGACAGGACATCCTTTGTGTGTAGTACTCACTTTGAACGCTGAACAGGCTAGTCCTTAACCCAAGCCACATGTGACACCAAGCTGTCCAAAAGACCAGAGGACCAGTGGGATGGCACACTGTTGTAAGTTTGTGACACCGTGTGTCTGTAACACTCACCTTGAAGACTGGCACCAGGCACCAAACCACATGAGTCATTTAGTAGCTTGAGGCCCTGTTTGCTGCGGCACTCGAGGTGTGTACTGCGTGCATCTGGGTCTTCCTTTGTATGCAGTACACACTTTGCATACTGAGCTGAGCAGTTGCTGGTCCTCAATCAGCAACTACCTCCTGGAGTGCGCACTCTATCATGATTGACACATTCTGTGCAAGTGCGTGCGTGTGTGTGTGTGTGTGTGTGTGTTTTTGTGTGTGTGTGTGTGTGTGTGTGTGTGTGTGTGTGTGTGTGTGTGTGTGTGTTTCTTTGATACTCACCTTGAGTGTTGAATCAGGCAGAGGTTTAGACACAAAGTGTATGCATTACAATCAGGCTGCATATCCTTCCATTGTATCAGCATGGATGCATGATGCAGCAAGTTTAGATTACTCATATTGAGTGATGGGCCAAGCAGGCAGTTGCATCAAGCTGCACAAACCTCCTGGGAGTTTATGGCCCCATCAATTGGACCAGCAAGGATACATACCACAGCGCATTTGGCACATCCTGTGTCTGTAGGTGTTGCCTTGAGCATTGGGCGAGTAGGCACTGTGCTTCAAGTCACAGTTTCTGGTAGGCCACAGCCTCATCCACTGGACCAAAAGGAGCAGATGCCACAGCGGCTTTGAGACTTGCTTTGTGCATGGTGCTCACCTTGAGCTCGAGCTGGACAGGCGCTGAGCCTCAAGCTTCACAGGTACCTGGCAGGAGACAGCGCCATCCACAAGACCAGCAGGGGTGTGTTTCAGACGTTCTATGTTCACAGTACCCGCCTTGAACGCTGAGCTGTGCAGGTGCTGAGCCTCAAGCCACACATGGCAACTGGCAGCCCTCAGCCCCTTCTATTGGACCATCAGGGGATGAGCTACAGTGCTTTTTGGATATGCTATGAGCATAGGACTCACATTGAGCACTGAGCCAGGTGCGCGCTGAGTCTCAAGCCACATACGGCATCTTAGGGCCCTCAGCCCTCTGCATTGGACCAGCAGGTGTATGAGCCACAGTGCGTAGTACTCACCTTGAGCGCTGAGCCGGGCAGGCGCTGAGCCTCGAGACGCACTCGGCGCCTGGCGGGTCTCAGCCCTGCCCACTGGACGAGCAGGGGTGCACTCCGCAGCGCAGGCAGCAGTCTCGCGCAGCCACCCAGCACGTGCTCTGAGTCCTCTGGCCGCACATCGCACTCCCAGTCTCTGTGCTGGCTAGTGCCGCCCAGCACCACCGAGTCTATGCTGCAACGGCCACAAGGCAACTCAGTTATCTGTCCACTCGAACGTGCCTCAATCACGCTTAATAGAAAACAGCTTGTCTATACCGAAATGTAGCTAGGTTTGCTACTCAGATGACTATTTAATACGCAGATCATCTACATCTAAACTTACGGTCTGTATGCTACTGAGCAGTCTGTGGTGGAGGATACCTTGTACAACAGTGTCATTTCTTTGTCCTATTTTTGTTACCGCGCTCCTCCCCCTTCTCCTTCACTACCATGATTTTCAGTCCACAGGCTGCAAGAGGAATGATTCTCAGTACAGCTGCTTCTCAGGCCCTCTCTCTTTAATTTTATTATCGCTGTCCTCGTATCCTTGCCCTTGACGTACTTTGACGTCAGCTTCTGCAGAGGATTGTTCCTTCAGCACGGACGACACAAGTGTTATAATTCCTGTTTGCTCTGTTCGTCATCGAGACAAAGAAAACAGTGTGCTCACCATTAAGACAGATGTAGAGAAATTACGGGCAAAATTTAAGTTGATTGTAAAACGTGGTCTGGAGAATTACGTGGATAAGGGATGGAGAAGACTCATTATGGTTTAATAACGAAATTCATAAGATCCTGAGGAAGCAGAGGTTATTGCACTCTAGGTTCAAAAGGGTACTCCCAAATGGCTACAAGCGAAGGTTAGTAGAGATTCGTGCGTCTGTGAAAAGGTCAATGCGCGAAGAAAACAACTGCACCGTCGCACCTTAGCGAAAGATCTGGCAGAGAACCCAAGAGAATTGTAGTCGTACGTAAAATCGCTAAGCGGGTCTAAGGCTTCCATTTAGTCCCATGTTGACCAGTCTGGTGTGGCAGCCGAAGTTTTCAATTTCAAAAATGGTTCAAATGGCTCTGAGCACTATGGGACTCAACATCTTAGGTCATAAGTCCCCTAGAACTTAGAACTACTTAAACTTAACTAACCTAAGGACATCACACACACCCATGCCCGAGGCAGGATTCGAACCTGCGACCGTAGCAGTCCCGCGGTTCCGGACTGCAGCGCCAGAACCGCACGGCCACCGCGGCCGGCTTTAAACTTCACATTCAAGAAACCGTTCACTCAGGAGAACAAGAACCGTACAAACATACGGTCATTTGACCATCGAACAGATTCCTGTATGGACGACGTAGAAATAAGCATAAAGATTTGAAAACAAATAAATCATCACGTCCGGATGGAATCCCAATTCGATTTTACAAGGAGCACTCTACGGCATTGGTCCCTTACGTAGCTTGCATTTACCGTTAATTTCTCGCCCAGCAAAAAGTCCCAAGCGTCTGGAAAAAAGCGCAGGCGACTGCAGTTTATAACAAAGGTAAAAGATCAGAGCCGCAGAATTACTGACCAATATCCCTAACTTTTGTTTGGTGCAGAATCCTTGAACACATTCTCAGTTGAAGCTGAGAAGCTTATGTCCACGAATCAGCATGGTTCTATACAGCATTGCTCGTGCGAAACTCAGCTTGCCCTTTTCTCACTTGACATGCTGAGAACTGTGGATGAAGGTCAACAGACAGATTTCAAATTTTTAGATTTCCAGAAAGCACTTGACACGGAGCCCCATTGCAGGCTATTAACGAAGGTACGAGCATATGGAATAAGTTCACAGATATGTGAGTGGCTCGAAGACTTCTTAAGTAATAGAACCCAGTATGTTGTCCTCGACGGTCGACGGCGAGTGTTCATCAGAGACAAGGATATCGTCAAGAGAGCCCCAGGGACGTGTGACAGGACCGCTGTTGTTCTCTATGTACATGAATGATTTGGCGGACAGGGTGGGCAGCAGTCTGCTGACTGACCTCTCCTCACCAAACATCTCATGCTCTCGTGACTAGTTGTAAAGGCGGTGTGTGCAGGCGCTTCGTCTTTCTGAAAATATCCATACAGCCGTTCATCATCCGTGATCTGATTCATATGTGATTAAACAGTTTCTGGACATGCCTGTCAGCATTAATAGCTTGATGAAATTATCGTGTTATGATGCTTGCACTAAATATTGCGCACCATACACCAACCTCGAGGTTGAGCAAAGGCTCTTCAAATTACTGATGGGGATTTTTTTATGCATAATGGTGCAGATTCTTTTTGTACAATAACAGTGATAGACTGAACCAGGCATCATCTGAAGAGGAACTGAGGACCCAAAAGTCCTGATTCCACTTCACTCATAAACCACAATCGAACTCAACTTTGGCTTCTTATGTAATGGCTAGGCCACTGCCCTGATTGATAATATATTACAAAAAGAGATAATGAGTGAAATTATACGACGTACATGAACCAGACAGAGGTTACTAAAACTGGTGCACTATTCAACAATCCCAAAAATTCAGATAAGCTCGCAAAGAAGTTGGAAGTCTCGCAAACTAAAGACCTGCATTTTCTAATGTCAAAAAAGTATAAAAAATGTCATTTAATAGTAAAGACAAACTGCAACACTTGGCTCAGACCGGTGCGTAGAAAATCACATGCAAACATTTGGAAAAGTATATGTTGGACATGAGGGAAGAGCTGTGCGAGTCAGATTACATGAACGTGGCAGAAACTGGAAGCTCAGACAAAGATTCAAGCTTTACCGGTCGTCTTTCACCTGAAAACCTCCCACACGAATGCAGTTTGTGAAGTTTCACATTCCGTTAAGAGAAGCAGAAAGGTGACTTTTTCTTTTCTCCCCTCTGTTAAATCAGGTTTTCGTTGTACAAATATTACATTAAAAGTTTAAATTCAGCATGATTTTCCATCTGTTGTTAAAAGTATCTGCACATTAAAAAACTTTCATTTTTCCTTTTTTAATTATATTTAACTATTTTTCGTGACATAAAAATGTAGTCCATTTAAAGTAAACATCTACATGTCATTATTTTTGTATCTTCTACATAAATAATGTCTGTGTAAGTAGCGCGTAGTTTTATCTGTGTTAGCGGTATTAATTTGTTACCTGTCGACGGCTTAAGAAACTGAAAGGAGGTTACTAGTGAAATAAACGAAATTTTGCAGAACATTATCAAATATTCCCTATTTAATATTTTTATCACGTGCTGTCAAACACCAACGGAAAATTCAATTAAAGTTACAAAAAAATTCAGAAAACACTTGAAGACCGTGTCTACATTCAACCGTACACGTATTAGGTAGAACATCTGGAAAATCAGTTAGCAATAGACACCTACTACATGTTTTTCTTCCGGCACCATTTTTCACGGGTACGCAAAAGCGCAAAGTTAAAACAGCATAACTACATATGAAACACTGAACGGAACACACGTACATTAAGCCAAGAAGTACAAAAATGTACCAACCGGTATAAACAACCCAAATACTTCTAAATACAGACTAACACTTACTTTGGTATTACGTAGTTCCCACCGCTAAACTCTTCCAAAAAGACGTGCTTGATCCAAGGTGCATAAACCTGAAATATGAGACCACAAATTAAATCTTATTATCTCTGTACGTTCAAGAAATGTAATTCATAATTTCAGGTATAATAAAAAACCATATCGCGAAGGAAAAATCGACATAAAATAGTATCACAATTAAAACGTATGGTCTAAGTATGTAACATATTCCTGCATGGTACGTGTGCGCGCGTGTGCGTGTGTGTGTGTGTGTGTGTGTTTATGTTCGTTACCACGTGCTCCACATGGTGCCGCGTGTTAGCTTTAACAAACGTCCTCATCACAACGGGAGAACTCGTCCTACCTTCTACTTCTCTCAACAATTATTTTCTGCCGAGTCCTCTCGGCGGAAAAGGTTCTATTATCCCGAACCACCATGTTTCATTCTCCCTCATTAAACTTCTTAAATTCCAGGCCTAAAATCTTTCGCTACAGTCCAACCAAACCAACGTACGTTGATTGACAAATTTTCATTAAAACGCAGAAGTGCTGTTGGGAACGTCTCTAGAAACGCTTTTCTGATGCGATGTCATGTTGTTAGTTTGCAGTTATGTGAAGCTTTAATATGGCGTTTTGGAGGAAAATCATTTCTTTTGAAGTTTTCGACAGCTGCGTAGATCAAACCCGCAGTAGATGAAGTTCATGTGAACTCTCAGTGGTGTTCAGTGGTGCCAGGATTAAGGAGCTCAAATGTGGCCGTAAAACTCACAAAAGAAGTAGAAGCGCGCTGCTGCCAAACCATTTGAAGCCAACACGAAGTAGACAACTCAAAAAGTTCACATCATAGTGCAAGATGATAAAGTAAATTTTCGTAAACTAACTGCAAACGTAATCTCTAATGAAATACACTCCTGGAAATGGAAAAAAGAACACATTGACACCGGTGTGTCAGACCCACCATACTTGCTCCGGACACTGCGAGAGGGCTGTACAAGCAATGATCACACGCACGGCACAGCGGACACACCAGGAACCGCGGTGTTGGCCGTCGAATGGCGCTAGCTGCGCAGCATTTGTGCACCGCCGCCGTCAGTGTCAGCCAGTTTGCCGTGGCATACGGAGCTCCATCGCAGTCTTTAACACTGGTAGCATGCCGCGACAGCGTGGACGTGAACCGTATGTGCAGTTGACGGACTTTGAGCGAGGGCGTATAGTGGGGATGCGGGAGGCCGGGTGGACGTACCGCTGAATTGCTCAACACGTGGGGCGTGAGGTCTCCACAGTACATCGATGTTGTCGCCAGTGGTCGGCGGAAGCTGCACGTGCCCGTCGACCTGGGACCGGACCGCAGCGACGCACGGATGCACGCCAAGACCGTAGGATCCTACGCAGTGCCGTAGGGGACCGCACCGCCACTTCCCAGCAAATTAGGGACACTGTTGCTCCTGGGGTATCGGCGAGGACCATTCCCAACCGTCTCCATGAAGCTGGGCTACGGTCCCGCACACCGTTAGGCCGTCTTCCGCTCACGCCCCAACATCGTGCAGCCCGCCTCCAGTGGTGTCGCGACAGGCGTGAATGGAGGGACGAATGGAGACGTGTCGTCTTCAGCGATGAGAGTCGCTTCTGCCTTGGTGCCAATGATGGTCGTATGCGTGTTTGGCGCCATGCAGGTGCGCGCTACAATCAGGACTGCATACGACCGAGGCACACAGGGCCAACACCCGGCATCATGGTGTGGGGAGCGATCTCCTACACTGGCCGTACACCACTGGTGATCGTCGAGGGGACACTGAATAGTGCACGGTACATCCAAACCGTCATCGAACCCATCGTTCTACCATTCCTAGACCGGCAAGGGAACGTGCTGTTCCAACAGGACAATGCACGTCCGCATGTATCCCGTGCCACCCAACGTGCTCTAGAAGGTGTAAGTCAACTACCCTGGCCAGCAAGATCTCCGGATCTGTCCCCCATTGAGCATGTTTGGGACTGGATGAAGCGTCGTCTCACGCGGTCTGCACGTCCAGCACGAACGCTGGTCCAACTGAGGCGCCAGGTGGAAATGGCATGGCAAGCCGTTCCACAGGACTACATCCAGGATCTCTACGATCGTCTCCATGGGAGAATAGCAGCCTGCATTGCTGCGAAAGGTGGATATACACTGTACTATTGCCGACATTGTGCATGCTCTGTTGCCTGTGTCTATGTGCCTGTGGTTCTGTCAGTGTGATCATGTAATGTATCTGACCCCAGGAATGTGTCAATAAAGTTTCCCCTTCCTGGGACAATGAATTCACGGTGTTCTTATTTCAATTTCCAGGAGTGTAGTTCACTTAATTCCTCTCGAAAGGCTGCACTAGGAAAATACCAGTAAACTCAGAGTCTAACGACTGCTGACTTTTGACCAAAAATCGCAGCACATTCAGAGCATGCAGTGTAGTTTGCACTGAATCGTGACAGTTGGCAACTTGTTCCATCGTTGCTCATCTGAGTTATTTAATGAATTGTTTGCATGTTCCAGGAGCCACGATTTCGCTCCCTCGAAATGATGTAGAATGTATCAGTTTGTTTGCAATATATTTCGAATAAAATCGTCTCTGTTTCTAAGCAGCGACATTCGATTAAAACACTCCAGCCTCCGATATTAGTGTCCGCCATAGTTATAGTAATACTGAGTAAACCTACAGACCTTGGGGTGGCACAATATTCTGCTTACACAGGGAAGACAGTAGCGTTTGGAATCTTCCAGAGGAAGGCAACAATAACGCATGCGTGGTTAGGAGAGCTGAGTGAACTTGACAACCTCTTGGCATTAACTGTCTGCCTGAAGGCTGAATGACGTCAGGTGGCGCGAGCCACATTTGAAACAGCCGCTTCCTTAAAATAAGGAAGGAGGGAAGATTGAGTTTAACGTACCGTTGACATCGAAGTCATTAGAGACGGAGCACAAGTTCGGATGGTGCCAAGGATGGGGAAGCAAATCGGCCGTGCCCTTTCAAAAGAACCATGCTGCCATTTGTCTGGAGCGATTTAGGGAAATCACAGAAATCCCAGATCTGGATGGGCAGACGAGGGTTTGAACCTTCGTCCACCCAAATGCGAGTCCAGTGTGCTAACCGCTGCGCCACCTCGCTCGGTCGCTTCAAAAAAGTGTTAAGCACGCGTTTGGTTCGCATTCAGAGATTCCTGATTTCCATCAAGATCATGGCAGTTTAATCCACTTTTGATCGCTTCTTATGAGGTTCCTCTTACATTGTGACCTGTTTCTCAGGAATACTATCATTCACAAGTTTAATACAGACAATCGAAATTATCATAGATGAAATTGAGGCTCTGGAACATATAATTTCATAGGAATTTATTTAGTTGGGGGATAGTGAGGGAATAGTAGAACTTACACAGTCATGAACGGGGGAAGACTAAGAGCCGTAGCTTGTGCCTAGTACACATCCCATGTCCCGCTGATTCGATTTAAACGTCGTTACGTATTTTTAATTCATATAGTCCATTCCATCAAAATAGACAATATCCTATAACTGTGAATGAGCGAAATACGTAAGTCCGTCATTGTTTATTTGACAAGCATTTCGACACTAACGATTCCAATTAAACTCACACTTATCACTACTGTTGCAGTGTCGTCTTCACTACGGTTAGTGTCATTCTATATTGTACCTCACGAAAACAATGAAGATTTAGCTGTAACATCGTGTATGGGCAATTACTGTTCCTAATTGTTCACAAGTGATTGTTAAATTTAACTACTTAAATCTCTTTTAATCTCAACATTATTTCTTTAATGATTGCTCATTAACAATCTTTTCACCCTTATTACTAATTAATAAAAAATCGTTCAAATGGCCCTGAGCACTATGGGACTTAACATCTGAGGTCATCAGACCCCTAGAACTTAGAACTACTTAAACCTAACTAACCTAAGGACATCACACATATCCATGCCCGAGGCAGGATTCGAACCTACGACCGTAGCGGTCGCGCGGTTCCAGACTGTAGCGCCTAGAACCGCTCGGCCACCCCGACCGGCACTAATTAATATCCTGAACAGAATTTTACATAAAATGACAATCGGGAGGGCAATCATGATGTATATAATTTTTATTTGATAGTCTTTATTGCAAAGTTTTCCGAATAAAATTACCGGTTTCGTCTATTCCATACAATTTTGAAGACAGACGGCAATCGCATAGCCGTAAACGGTAACGTCATTAAAAAAAACTTTGTAATCATGACAATCAAATAAAAATTACAATTACTATTCTTCTTTTCGTCAAGTTTCCCCTACACGAAAAAACAGCATAATTTCCATTTTTCGCTTTGAATCCTTCTAAACGAGACTTGTACAATGGAATAGCTTAATGGTGCACTGCCAGACAACAAAAAAAAAAAAAAAAAAAAAAAAAAAAAAAAAAAAAAAAAAAAAAAATTAAGCACCAAGAATTGGAAGAGGGAAGAAAATGAAACTTCAAGGGTTGAGAGGGCTGTTATTCTACTTCACGGGCTATTCCAGTGATTACAAAATCGAGTCAAATTTACAAAAATGACGTCCTTCCCAACCGAATAAGTGCATACCTCGCAGCCCCGCCACTCCTGGTCTGGATGTATGCACTTATTCGGTTGGGAAGGACGTCATAATGTCGTATCCTCTTCTGAGATAAGCTGGACCACAGCTGTTGCAACTCGTCCTTGATATCCCGAGTACAGGAAATGGGTCGGAGCTGACGTTTCAGCTGCTCACTCACGTGCTCTATAGGGGAGATATTTGGGGATCTTCCTGGCCTCTGGACTACCTAAACGTTATGCAGACAGTTCATAAAGGTACGTAGCATGTGTTGATCAGCATTGTCCTGATGAAAAATGGCACGACGATGCTGTCGCATGAGAGAACGCAAGATGCCCGTTGTGCCGTCAAAGTTCTCTCAGTCACTATCAATCGATGTCATGCCCGATGGCTACCCACATCGTGACGCCAGAAGTAACATCGCTGTGCCTCTCCAAAACAGTGAGATAATGGGACCTCTTCCCCGGCTACCACCGTACTCGCCGACAGTGGTTATCTAGGGTATGCAGAACCGCGATTCATCACTAAATACAGTTCTGCACCATTCATCACCAGTGCATGCTTCCCACCATCCCAAATGCAGCCGTTTGCGCTGTGGTTAACGGCAGCCTACGAATGGAACGGTAACTCCTTAGTTCGACTTCTGCTAGTCTCCGATTAATAATGCGGAATGACAGAAGATGGGCGGGGAGTCCATTACTTGTTCCCAGATAACAAACGCGTATGTGAAGCGATTGTATGTACTTGGACTATAGGGCTATTCTCCCAGGTTGATCGGAGCCTTGACGAAGAGTACGCCTGTCATCACGTTTCCATGCAGTCCGCCACTGGGCCACTGGCACATCCAGATGCCTTACAAATCCGGATATTTCACGGTTCGACCAGCCGGCACAATGGAGCCTCACAATAAAGCCTATCTGAAACTCTGTTAGGTGCTGATATCGCTGTTCCACACGAGCACGCGGCATCTCTGTATCCTCCATAGTGATCTCTTAGCATCTGATGCTGTTCACGCACTTTATATACCGTCTCAGGCCTGGTAACGGCACTAAACACGATCAACACTAACGTACTCTGTTCGCCATTCTACCTGTCACAGAGAACTGAAACTCTATCACTTACATACCGGCCGACGGTGTGTATATGTATGAAGTTATATTGACATCCGACCGTTCCTTCTTTTTTTACGTAAGGAAGTGTACTTAAAGAATTAATTAATAGCTTGAGTTATGTCGGTATGGATAAGTTGCCGCCCGCATCTCGTGGTCGTGCGGTAGCGTTCTCGCTTCCAACGCCTGGGTTCCCGGGTTCGATTCCCGGGGGGGCAGGGATTTTCTCTGCCTCGTGATGGCTGGGTGTTGTGTGCTGTCCTTAGGTTAGTTAGGTTTAAGTAGTTCTAAGTTCTAGGGGACTGATGGCCATAGCTGTTAAGTCCCATAGTGCTCAGAGCCATTTTTTTTTTAACTTGCCCGCCCGGCTAGCCATGCTGTCTAAAACACTGCTTTCCGAGCGGGAAGGTGTGCCGGTCCCTGGTATAAATCCGCCCTGCCGATTAGTGTCGAGGTCCGGTGTGCCGACCAGCCTGTGGATGGTTTTTAAGGCGGTTTTCCATCTGCCTCGGCGAGTGCGGGCTGGTTCCCCTTGTTCCGCCTCAGTTACACTATGTCCTGCGTTGGTTGCGCAAACTCTGTCTCCATGTACGCGTACACCATTATTACTCTACCATGCAAACATTGGGGTTACACTCGTCTGGAATGAGACGTTCCCGGGGAGGGGTGGGGAGTCCACTGGGGGCGAACCGCACAATAACCCTGGGTTCGGTGTGGGGCGGCGGTGGGGTGAGTGGATTGCTGCAGCCTGTTGGGGATTGTGTACCTCTGAGGGCTACGGTTGGGTCGAAGGCTCTCCGTCGTTTCTAGGTCCCCAGTTCAATACACACATGCATGGATAACTTCGTTTTGGTATTATCGAGGTATGACTACGAATTTAATTACAGTAGTTCAAAAGAGAAACGCCTTTCGCATGATGCACATTAAGTTCTTTTTTTTTTTTTTTGTGCATCCAGACGCGTTTCGCCTTAGTTAGAAGACATCTTCAGTGAGTGCCCTGAAACAGTACATGAGTTTTTCGTCCGCAGATACAGGTTATTGTTTGCACATCCAGGTTATAGATTTAAAACATTTGGTTGAGGTTTTTATAATAAACTAATCAGCGTCTAATTCATTATTTTTAAAGTAAACAGCTTCCCCTCAGGTGGCAAATTGGTTGAAAGTATATGCTTTTCTTTTTGGTCACTGTTTTCAACGTATAGCAATTTAATTGCCATTTTCTGTGTGTAGCCAACTTTCAAATGTTTCCCTTTCAACCTTTTTTTTTCTGTGAATATATGCGTGTTCATGTCAGTTCTGTTGTTTGTTTGTGTGTGCACTATTTTATTCTTTAATTTTTTCTATTTTTTCACGTACATTTATATTCTTGTGAGAGAAATGGGATTCGTGATGTATTGGGATTGCTATCTGTTACACGGTCAATCAGTGTGAACAGTGAGTAGTTAGTCGTATTCACTTGGTCATTTAGTAGTATCTTCCTTTCAGCCTTTATGTCGCAAGTGTGGTAATTTTCTTGTAAGATTATGAGGTTTTTTTCATTATTTATTGTATTTTCATGTCTTTCTCTCTTGTAGTAGGTTTGTGATTATTTTCTCTTAAATGTCCTGCAAAATTTGAGTGGCTTGTCCGATATTTCCATACTCTGACATGTTCTTTGTACCTAGTATCGAAAGATCTGCTGGTTTGTCCTACGTATCTTCCACCACATGTGTTGCATTGTTGTTGGTATGTTCCTGCTTTCTGATACCTGTCTGTGTCTTTTGTTATTTTTGGAATGAACTTTTGGATTGAACTGTCTCTTTTGAATGCTATGTTTATGCCTTGTCTTTTGAAAATGTTTGTTACTTTATTTGTGAGTTTGTGCTTTTAGGTCATTGTGTACTACCTTGAAGCTTCTTTCTTGTTTTGATGCATTCATTATGTCGTTGTTCTGTTGCTGTGTGTTCTTGTTTGTGTGGTGTTATGTTGTGCTGTTGATGTTGTTGTTGTTGTTGGCTGTATATGTGTCATGTGGCATCTCTAGTGACGTGTACGTTACGTGCTTCAGTGTTGTCCCACCACAATTAAGTCTGTCAGTGTCGCTATGATATGCCGTGTTTCCTTGACCTAGAAGATCCTTTAACTTACAGACAAGAGTAGGAAGTGGGCAGCACAAACAAAATTATGTTTTCTACACATATTTCGAATTTAATTGAAGTCTTATCTCAACGATGGCTGCTTGAAATTAATGTTTGTCAAACGAAGGCGAAGAGTACGGTTCGAAACGTGTTAAGCTATGATGATTTAAAAATAAATTTATGAAGCTCCTTAATCCTTACTGCGAGTGGGAAGGTACAACATCGCGGAAGGCATAAAGGAAACCGGCCATATTAAACCCCGAGTGTTTGAGTAGAGAAGTGGTCGAGCACCCACCCTGGCGACCTGCCCGCGGATAGGGAAGACGGGGTCGTCGTCATCCTTGACGAACTTGGCGGCGCCGAGGCCGGCGCAGTTGACGACGGCGTCGTATTCCCTTTCGAGATGTCTGAGGTCGCGCACGGAGTACGGGTGCACCAGCTTCCCTCCTCGGCTCCTGAACTCCTCCAGCAGGCTGGGCAGCCACCGCGCGGGCTCCGCCGTCAGCGTCACCATGCTGAAGCCGCTCCTGCCACAGGCCAGCAAACACAAACATTCGATTACCTTTCCTGTTAATTTAATTCCTCGTATAAGAGAGGGATAGTAACAGTTTGCACCATCCGTCGACCATTTCCTTTCAATTATACAGCACAGATAAAAAATACCTGGCAGATACATGACGAGCAAAGAGATGTTTGAGCTAGTATGGCAGATCAAGTACCTTGGATGGACTGGGTGATAACGAACAAGGCTAGAGAGCGTCACACATTTCAGGAGCGCTTACCTACCTCCGAGTTTAACCCCAAATTTAAGAAGAGATGCCACGGCTACTGCGTCAAGCTAGGGATGTCATATATGATAAGATCATTAACTGGAGTGACCATATTGCTTTCAGATCATCAGCAAACAGTCTTCGTCCTAAAAAGTCTTACGATCACTGTTATAAAGATCGTAGAACGTAGAGTACCCTATATTACTCTGACATGAAAAACAAATGTTCGGAAATTGTTATTTAACATTTTACTGACATAAACAGTCTTATAGCAACAATTTAAAAGCTGGCCGTGGTGGCCGAGCATTTCTAGGCGCTTCAGTCCGGAACCGCGCGACTGCTTCGATCGCAGATTCGAATCCTGCCTCAGGCATGGATGTGTGTGATGTCCTTAGGCTAGTTAGGTTTAAGTAGTTCTAAGTTCTAGGGGACTGATGACCTCAGATGTTAAGTCCCATAGTGCTCAGAGCCATTTGAACAATGTTTTGAACAATTTAAACTCATAACAAGTGTTCAAAGTGAGGGCCACAAATCTCAGATAATCCATTGTCAGAAAAGAACCCAGGGTTTAAAATCGTCTCGTCCCAATAACTGCACACTTTGTTTGTAATAAGAGTGTAATTACTGTATCATCAGCAGTCTCCACATCGTCCTTTTCGAAGAGTGCATTATAAGATAAGTTTACTAGTGCTTATTGATGGATCTTCTCACGCGCAATACAGCATCATCATCTTCAGCTGTACCTGAAAGTCTACCATCATTTTTCAAAAAGCTACTAAATGTTCAATTAAATTTTTGAAGCAAGTTTCGCTCTGACTTCTGGCTAAATTTTAGGCATGGTTTACTGTTATCAAAATCTGACTCATAAATTCTAACGACCGTTTAACTACTTTCGCAATCGAAACGGAGAATTTATTTGAAATTTTCTGGAATCACTATTCATATAGTTTGACCAGTAATGCTGTTACGTGAGTGCTAGACAATGCATTTTCCATATGGATGTTATGAAATAAAGCACTCAGAATGAGAACTTTCAGCCCCTAAGAAACAACAACGAGAACTGTGTTGAAGGGACTTATCTACCGATGTCGTTGCTCCCAACTGCATGTATCAGCAAACCCCGGCTCGACGACTTACTTGATAGCTATAAATACCACAAAAGGCACCAGGATAATGTATGGTGAAGAGAAGGAGGTGTTTCCCTTAGTGTGAATAAATAAGGAAAAAGGAAACTGATACCATAAGGAAACACAGCACTCATGAAGGGTTATAGCCCTAAAGCCACATAGTTGCAAATTCGGAAAAGGGAAACCAGTTACTGTAATGAAAAGGCAAACGTCTAATTGTGCTACAAAGACAGTCTAATGTTTACAAATATTACACACGATATAAAACTCCATATGGGTCATTACAACCGTTTCAAACAAAAAAAAATGGTTCAAATGGCTCTAAGCACTATGGGACTTAACATCTGAGGTCATCAGTCCCCTAGACATAGAACTACTTAAACCTAACTAACCTAAGGACATCACACACATCCATGCCCGAGGCAGGATTCGAACTTGCGACCGTCGCAGCAGCGCAGTTGCGGACTGAAGCGCCTAGAATAGCTCGGCCACAGCGGCCGGCCATCTGGTTTCAAATATCACGCAAAAATCTTAAATAATTCCTGTATGTCACATGAACCAAAAATATTACTATAAAATCGTTCCTCATTTTTTTTAGACGAAAGACAGAGAGTACATGCCACTAATGTTCATGGATGTGACAGTCAATAATGGATATCACCACCTAATTGGTCACGTGGTTCCGGTCTCATCACAAAGAAAAGTCGGTTTACGTCATCATATGAACAAACTCAAATCAGGAGAATTAATTCTGTATAAACATTAATCAAAAGCCACATAATCTGCAAGAAGCGAAAGTGATTGTGTGAACTGTATTGATTAACCCAAAAGCATGCGGCGGCCTCACCGAAGTAAGTGAAACAGCATGCTGTTCTGCAGTGTTCGTCTGCAAACTATAATGAAAACGTCCACACCACACAAAGGCTAACCCAAGAGTACTTTCCTGTTCAAATACGTTGTCTCAACTCGAATTTTTGCGCTAGACACCACCCGAGATTGCCCAGCAATATAGAGGTGGCCGGCCAGAAAAATGCTGATTGGCAGACTATAATACTTCGCGCGTGAAAACGAGACAAGCGCGCAGCGAGATTGCGTGCGTGCTCAATGAAAAGGAGTCAGGCAGAACCTTGGACAGCTCTCTGCGTTTTGGCCAACCGAATTTCTCTTACATTTCCACACAATAAATTTCTTCCAGTTAGGACAATACCTGCTTCGAAATTTTTCTCTGTATATTCATTCAGTTTCCCAGCACTGCAAATTATACATTGCATGAGTATCTGCAAATTCCTGCTACTGTTGTTGTTGTTGTTGTTGCGTTCTTCAGTCCAAAGACGGGTTTGGTGCAGCTCTCCACATTATTCTATCCTATGTAAGCCAGTTATCTCCAAATAATTACTGTAACCTACTTTCATTTGAACCTGCTTACTGTATTCATCTCTTTGACTCCGTTACAATTTTAACCTCCCTCCCTCCCCCCAGCTTCCCCTCCACTACCACACTGACAGTTCCTTCATGTTTCGGGATGCTCCCTATCAACAGATCCCTTCTTCTAGCCAAGTTGTAAATTCATGCAGTTTCGTAAACTACAGGCAGATGGTTTATTGGATTGGAGCTGGCACCCGATAGCATCCCAGCTGTCATCCGTCGAGTTTAGATCAGGGGATTTGGTGGCCAAGAAGTCAACGTGATTTCACTATCACTCTCTTCACACCACTAGAGCACGGTTCTCGCCTTGTGTCACGGACAGTTATCCTGCTCGAAGATGACACCGCCATCAGGGAAGAGATCAAGCGTGAAGTGATGCATGTGGCTCGCAATAATCTTCATGTAGTTCACAGCTGTTCGATTACTGCCACAGGTCCCACTGAAGTGCAGGTGAATGTCCCAGTTACTACAATACTGCACCCGCCGTCATGAGTCCGTGGCATGGTGAATGATTCAAGCAGCCATTCTCATCGATGACGGCGTATCCGGAAACGACAATTGGTCTGATGTAGCAAGAAATGTCATTCCCCTGATCAAGAGAGATGTTTCCAATGATCCAAGGTACAATTTCGATAATTGCATGCCCACTGTAGTCGTAACTGACGGTGTCGTTGGGTTAACGTGGGGATACGTTAGGGTCACCTACTGCGGAGCCCTATGTTCAAAATGTGCACTCTATGTGTTGTCCCAAACACTTGTGCCTGATCCAGTAATATACTGTGTTGTCAGATCTGCCAGAAACCGCCACATATCATGCGTTAAAGAGAGAGCAAGCCTCCGACTTCCACATCCTGTGATGACGCGTGGGGGTCCAAGACCTTGTCGCCTTCTAGTGGTTTCACAGCCCTTCAACAGTTTTCTGCAGACGCTCACGACAGTGGCGAGGGAACAGTTGGCCAGCTTCGCCGTTTCCGAAATACCAATTTCCAGATGCCGCGCCATAAGTATCAGCCCTTTGTCAAAGTCGCTTATGTCAGTGTATTTCATAATATGCAACCCGTATCATCCCTAGAATGAAACTCCATTCATCTCAGCTCCGTTTAAGTACTGTTCTTACCGCGTCACGTGCCCACAACGGTAGCAGGCTGCATCTACATCTACATGGATACGCTGCAAATCACATTTAAGTGCCTGGCAGAGAGTTCATCGAACCACCTTCACAATTCTCTATTATTCCAATTTCGTATATCGCGCGGGAAGAATGAACACCTATATCTTTCCGTACGAGCTCTGATTTCCCTTATTTTATCGTGGTGATCGTTTCTCCCTATGCAGGTCGACGTCAACAAAATATTTTCGCATTCGGAGGAGAAAGTTGGTGATTGGAATTTCGTGAGAAGGTTCCGTCGCAGCGAAAAACGCCTTTGTTTCAATGATTGCCACTTCAATGCACGTATCATGTCTGTGGAACTATCTCCCCTATTTCGCGATTATACAAAACGTGCTGCCTTTCTTTGAACTTTTTCGATGTACTCCGTCAGTCCTATCTGGTAAGAATCCCACACCGTGCAGCAGTATTCTAAAAGAGGATCGATAAGACCTTAGTAGGTCTGTTACATTTTCTAAGTGTCCTGCCAATAAAATGCAGTCTTTGGTTGGCCTTCCCCACAACATATTCTACGTGTTCCTCCCAATTTAAGCTGTTCGTAATTGTAATACCTAGGTATTTAGTTGAATTTACGGCTTTTAGAGTAGACTGATTTATCGTGTAACCTAAGTTTAACAAGTTCCTTTTAGCACTCATGTGGATGACCTCACACTTTTCGTTATTTAAGGTCAACTGCCACTTTTCGCACCATTCAGATATCTTTGCTAAATCGTTTTGTAGTTTGTTTTGATCTTCTGATGTCTTTATTAGTCGATAAACGACAGCGTCATCTGCAGACAACCGAAGACGGCTGCTCAGATTGTCTCCAAAAGCGTTTATATAGATAAGGAACAGCAAAGGGCCTATAACACTACCTTGGGGAACGCCAGAAATCACTTCTGTTTTACTCGATGACTTTCCGCCAATTACTACGAACTGTGATCTCTCCGACAGGAAATCACAAATTCAATCACATAACTGAGACGATATTCCATAAGCACGCAATTTCACTACGAGCCGCTTGTGTGGTACAGTGTCAAAAGCCTTCCGGAAATCCAGAACTTCGGAATCGATCTGAAATTCCTTGTCAATAGCACTCCATGTGAATAAAGAGCTAGTTGTGTTTCACAGGAACGATGTTTTCTAAACCCATGTTGACTGTGTGTCAGTAGACTGTTTTATTCGAGGTAATTCACAATGTTCGAACACAATTTATGTTCTAAAATCCTGCTACATATCGACGTTAACGACGTGGGCGTGTAATTTAGTGGATTACTCCTACTACCTTTCTTGATTAGTGTTGTGACCTGTGCTACTTTCCAGTCTTTGGGTACGTATCTTTCGTCGAGCGAACGGTTGTATATGGTTGTTAAGTATGGAGCTAATGCATCAGCATACTCCGAAAGGAAGCATTCAATATCGCAGGCGGACAGTGGTCAAATTATTTTGGTTTTTCAGTGTATTTACTACTCATCTTATCTGACAAATAGTTTCTCTCATAGCGCAAGTATAGAAATTGAAGCACGCTCCGACAAACCAGTTGAGACGATAACGTAGTAGCCACGAGAAAATTTTTGATAATATAATGGACAAACAGTAAAATGAGTCTCCACGTTGCGGCTGATATTGTTGGCACCTCAATTGAAGCAGTACGCTAGGATATTCTGCTCCGGAAACATGGCATGAAAAAGCTCAAGATACAGCAGAGCGTTTCAGCACAGAAACTGTTAATGCTTAGCAGACATCCTCAGGAATGTCTGCGAACGTTTGAGACCTTGAATGTAAATTGAGTGCATCACCACACTTCTGAATCCCAACAACAATTAAAACTGTGGAGGAAGACTGGTGAGAGTTCGTCAAAAATTCGCAAACCTTTCTTGTCTGACGAGAAGGCGATGGCTATTCTTATTCGTTTTCCAACCCGTAAAACAGATAGACTGCTCGAGCAAAGATAAAACCGGAACTGACCCATACTGCTCTACATTATTGGACCGTCTGAAACAGGAGCTGACAGAAAAACGACAAAATCTATCACGAGGACAGTGCCTCAGTCAGCTGAGTTGCAGCCACAGAGACGACGGGGAATCAGTTCGTGTTCGGACTGGTTCCTTACCCAGAAGATTTTGCTGATTTAGCAACTGTTGGTACTGTGTCGCTGAGCAGTCTCTGGCGCATATCCTGTGAAGGTGACTGTGCAGTCCGTGAACCATGACCTGCTGTGGGGACAAGTTTGCAGACTGCAGAACTCGCGACATCTGCGGCTTAGTCATTCTTCTCACTCTCCGCTGCATGCGTTATTTGCCTCCCCTTTAAGTTCAGGAAAGTGATCGAAAGCCGTGAGACCAGCAGATAAGTGAGTGACCATTCTGCATGGCATCGTCTTTGAAGAGGTCCACGTACTCGTCTCGTCCAAGACCATTTGTTGAAAAACACAGAATATTCCTAAAGTATAAACGATGAAAAGATAAAGCTAATGAAATACTTCAAGAAGGCTACGAGTGTTTTTGTCCTCGAAAGAACAGATAAGCGCTTGTTAGCATCATACTTGGCCGATGAATGGAGATCAGTTAGTTCCAGTATGATGGTAGTGGGGAAATTATGGGCAACGTTTAAACTGATTGTAAATCGTAATCTGGAGAATTATGTGCCAAGTAGGTGGATTATTTACGGAAAAGACTCACCATGGTTTAATACCACAATTTGGAAAATGTAGAGGAAACAGAGTTGCTGCACTCTCGCTTCAAAAAAGAATGTAGAAATATCGAGAAGCGAAAGCTAGTAGAAGTTGAGAAGATGGATGCGCGGAGGATATAACTTTCACCGTCATGTGTCAGCGAAAAGGCCTTAACGAGAGGCCTAGAAAATTCAGGCTCTACGTAAAATCACTAAGCGGGGCAAAGCCTTTTATTCACTTACTCGTTGACCAGTCTGGTGGGAGAATAGAAACAACAAAACGAAAGCTGAAGTTTTAAAACTGGCGTTTTAAAAAATCGTTCAGGTAGGATGATTGTACAAAGGTACCTTTGTTTGACCATAGCACAGACGACGTAAAAATGGGTATCGCGGATGTTGAGAAGCAAGGAAAAGAGATGAAAACGAAGAAGTCGCCGGGTCCGAATGGAATCCCAAATTCGGCATTGGCCCTTGCTTATCTCATATTTATTGAGAATCAAACGCACAGTACAAAGCCCCAAGAGTCTGGAAAACAGCGCAGGTGACTCCCGTATATAAGAAGAGTAAAAGGACAGATCATCAGAATTACAGGTGAGTATGCTTAACATCGGCTAGCTACAGAATTCTTGAGTATATTCTGAATTTCCGTTTAAAAGATTTCGTTGAGACAGAAAAGTTACTGTCCACAAATCAGCACGAATTTAGAAACTATCGCTCGTGCGAATCTCCTCCTGTCCTTTTCTCGTATGGCATGCTGCAAACCATGGACGAAGAATAACGGACAGCTTCCATATTCCTAGATGTCCAGAAAGCGTTTGACAGTGCCGCACTGCAGTCCGTTAATGAACGTCCGATCACACGGAATAGATTCTCAGGTACGTGAGTGACTCGAAGAGTTTTTACGTATTGGATCCCATTACGATGTCATCGATGGTGAGCGTCCATCAGACAACAGTATCGTCAGGAGCGCCGCATAGAAGTGTGTGGAGACGATTATTGTTCTGTGTATATTATATATAAATGATCAGACGGATAGAGTGAGCAGCAGTCTGCGACTGTATGCTGAGGACGTTGTGGTGTGCGGGGAATGACTGTAAGATATTAAAGGATGACTTAGAGATAATTTCTAGTTGCTCTAAATGTAGAAAAATGTAAGTTACAACAGATAAAATAAGTGTCGTGTGACTAGGGCCTCCCGTCGGGTAGACCGTTCGTCGGGTGCAAGTCTTTCGAGTTGACGCCACGTCGGCGACTTGCACGTCGGTGGGGAGAAGATGATGATGATGATTAGGACAACACAACACCCTGTCCCTGAGAGGAAAAAATCTCCGACTCAGCAGGAAATCGAACCCGGGCCCTTGGGATTGACATTCTGTCGCGCTGACCACTCAGCTGCCGGGGGCGGACAGTTAAAGCAGATGAGTAGAATAAACAAGCCTCGAATGTTTGAATATAGCGATAGTGGTATGCTGCTTTACACACTCACGTCGACTAAAAAGCTAGGAATAACATTTTAAAGCGATGGGACATAGAATTAGCACTAAGGCCGGTAGTAGGGAAGGCTCATGATCGACTTCGGTTTATTGGGAGAATTATAGGAAAGTGTAGCTCATCTATCGTGAGATTGTGTTTAGAATCCTAGAGCGACCTATTCTTCAGTGCTGCTCAGCTGTGTGTGACCTCCGCCATAGCGGATTAAAGGAAGGCAGCGAAGCATTCAGAAACGAGCTCACAGGCTTCTTAGATGTTCAAATGTGTGTAAATTCCTATAGGACCAAACTAGTGAGGTCATTGGTCCCTAGACGTACACACTACTTAAACTAATTTAACCTAACTTACGCTAAGAACAACACACATCCCAATGGCCGAGGTAGGACTTGAACCTCCGCCGGGAGGGGCCGCGCAATCCGTAACATGGCGCCTACAACCGCGCTGCCACTCCGCATGGCACAAAGATTTGTTACCGGTAGGTCCGGTCAATAACTGAGTATTACGGAAATGCTTTGTGAACTCACATGGAAGTCTCTGAAGGGAAGACGATGTTCATTTTGCAAAACACTATTGAGAAAATTTAAAAGAACCGACATTTGCATCTGAATGTATTGGAAGAAGAGAAAGGATTCTACTATCTCGGTATCAGCATTATATAGGAAGGCCGGAGCAAAGGAGATATCAGAAGTAGGTTCGCATAAGCGATGACAGCTTTCTTCAGTAAGAGAGCTTTACTGTTATCTGATATTGATGCAGATCTAACAAACAAGTTACTCAAATTGTACTTCTGGAGAATAACACTGTATGGAAATGAAACGTGGAGCATTGGGAATGAGCAGAACAAGAAACACACATGGACGGTATTTGCAGCATCAAGGTGGAGTTGTGCGACATAAATGAAAGTTGGTAGGCGTGTTTCTACATCTGAATAATGTCTATTCAAATTTCACACCAGTCTCATAAGGGTGGCGCTAGTATTATCACTATGAGGATGAAAATTAAGTTTGCTTTAAACACACGCTGTAACGATCGTGAACTTTAGTTCTCTCAGATTAGACGTGGTGAGTTGACATTAGTCAAGAATGCCTTTAAGACGCCAAAGACGCCATTATTAACACCTCACTGGGCTTGAAAGAGGTCGTGTAATTAGGCAACGAGAAGCTGGACATTATTTCTGCCATATTGCAGAAAGACTTGGCATGAATGTAGCCACAGAACATGATTGTTGGCAGCGGTGGTCTCGAGAATGTACGGTCGTAATAAGACTGGGCTGCGACGGCCACTTGCTGCTACCGAGAGGGGAGACACCGTGTTCAGCGTATAACTCTGTCGCATCGTACTGCATCTGGAGCAGTTTGTGCAGCAGTTGGGTTGGCGCCACACTGACACGGTTACTTCAAGTACAGCTATGATGCAGACGCTCTGTAGCACGCATTCGACTGACTCCAAACCACCGCCATTTGCGACTTCTACGGTGTCAAGAGAGCTCATTGGAGGGCACGGTGGAGGTCTGCTGTGTTTTCTGGAGAAAGCCGGTTCTGCCTCGTTGCCAGTAATGGCCGTGTGTTTGATTTTTCGAAATTCCACCAGTATGGAGGTGAAATAGTGGGTGAAAGGTTTTTGAAAATATGTCGCTATTAAGGCAGTTTCGAAGACAGACCAAAGGCAGAATTAACAAGGACCTCCGACTCTGGCTACCAGAATCGCTTTTTGGTCAGAGGTTCATTTGGAAAAGAGCATGCTTCTATGTCTTTAATTAGCGTGAAAAGTTTAGATGTTGCAATTTGTGAGAAACATGAAAATTCGATTAAAGAAAACAAAAAAAACTCTGTCGGCCATATAGCCTACAAGAGCGAAGCAGCAGGCACTAGGCTAGTTTGAAATATGGCATTATCTAACGATCTTAATACTAAGTTGACAGATAATGTACGGAGTTAAGACGCACTAAGAAGAATAGCATAAAACAGAAGTTGTGGGGAAAACTTACTAGAAGATGGGATAAGTTAGTGGGAGATGTTCTATGATATTCAGAAATGCCGGAAGGAGCAATAGATAGGAAAAACGGAAGAGGCAAAGGATAGAATACGCGAGATGTGTTATAGAGGCCGTTGGGTGTAGTAGGTACATAGTAGATGAAAAGATTAGCATAAGAACGAATTATGACTTTAAAAATGAGTAACAAGATCTCGATTAGTGCTAGCAGCCTGATGAGGTACAAGACTTGCATGATGTATAAATAATGTCAGCGGCCAAAATATTTGTCACACCTCTAAAAGAGCGCAGTGGTGGCTTTGGACCACAGTATGTGACGCAGAACTGCTACCTCGACGTCACGTGCTCCAAGTTACCAACCCAACGCAGGTGAAGGCAGTAGTATGACGGGCATGAGCAATCGGTTGTGCGGAATAGGCGCCGTCAGGCGCGTCTGCGTGCAGACGTGACAAAATGGCAGAAAGGAGCTATTTTAATAATTGGCAACCAATGCTGTACTGTCACAATTAAGTTGAGAGATGTTCAATTGACTCTTTTATTAGAACATGTTACGTGTTTCGGGATTACACCCATTTCAGACATCTCTTACAAAAAAAAAAGTACAAAACATAAGTGAACAGCACACTCTACGTGTCTCAACGTTACAGATATGAAATCGGGTCACATGAGTTACATACCACAAACTTCAACTCCTTCCTAACCAATCAGGCGTACACCCTTGACAGCTCAAAGAAAGTGTCGAATAACAGATGATTGTGATACAAGCAATCTTGAAGCAGAGCGTATACTGATGCCGAACAAGTCAACTAGTAGCGAAGCGCCCTCGGTAGGTGGCGCTGAATGGTCATGTGCTCCATGCGTTCACATGTAACTTAATAATTATATACTCAGCATATAACATCTCACAGGGTGTAATTACGACTACAACCGGAATGGTACTTACGTTAACGTTAACACTAAAGGAATTTTTAAAATTTTTTTTAAAAACTCCAAAATTTTTACTTTGCCATACTATACCCATAGCCAGTAGTGGCACTAAGCACAACTCAAACCATATGTCAATATAAATGAAATAATAGGGGAGGGGGGAGTTCCTTCGTGAATAAACCTTTCAACCTCCCAAATCTCTAAAAGAATACCACTAAATTAAATGTAACCAACAGTACCCGTCTTTAACTAAAACCCTGTGATCAGCTCGCGTACGCAAACGTCTTAGGCGCCATCTGTTGAAACCAACGGCAACCGCGTCGGCGGTAGCCATCCGCTTATCGAATTACAGCCAAGTGATATTCAAGGGCCATCATTGGCCAAATAGAAGCATTCAAACAACAACTTACACCTCTCCACCACATGGAAAAAAGTTTAATGGTGACAGGAAGAGCATTTTCATAAAATCCCAAAACACACACGTGGGTTATACCTCATACATTCCTTATATACACTAGTGGCACGACAATTGCCCGAATCCTATCTATGCTACCCGGATACTGGAGAGCGCTAGATTTTTAAAAAACAAAATCATCAAAAGTGTTAAAACTTTGAAGTCCAAAATCAATAAAATAAACCATTGTGTCACCAAGGACCAACCAAAGGGTACGGTGGTGAACAAATGCGTATGTGCCAACCTATCTACCCACCTAACTTTCCCTGTATGACGTTAAACTAGCCAACCACTCAGCAAAAACCTAGCGTATCATAACGGCACATGAACAGAACACCGCCATCTCCTATAAAATACACTGTCATAACTTCATATGAGGGGCTAACAGACACCAAACTCAAAATAGTATCCGTTCAAACAAGCCAAAAAACCAGTTTTTCCCACCGGAATCCTGTTCATCAAAGACTGGATGGGCAGCGTGCTGCATACGCGCATAGATCTCCTGATCTTCAAGGTTATCTAAAATCTTCTCTTTTGGTTCTAATGCAGAATCCTTAGGCTATCTTCTATCGGGGGCAGCTTATGCCCAGTCTCCCTCATATGGCACCCCAGCCCACTATTAATACTATTGTTACGTTCTCTAAACCTTGTGGCAAAATCCCTGCCCGTCCCAGCACAGCCTCCACATTTAATTTCGAATACACCGCATTGCTTAACCTTATCTGTTTTTCCTTCTTCCTTGTGTCGTAATATCCCCCCCCCCCCCAACTTCTTCCTTTTATGGAAGCCTACGCGAACGCCAGCCTTCCTGAAGGCTCTAGTTATTTTTTGGCAACATGGTCCAAAATATTCCATTGACACAAAATTACTATTTAATTTTTGGCTGCCCGGCTGCCGCGTCTTGCTAAGAATTTTAGCTCCAAACTCTCGTATAAATTTTTCCGAGTACACAGTAGCCCGCCCAATCCTTACAATCATTTCAATCTCCCTATCAGTGGCTTCTTTGCTCAAATTAAATCTGTATAACCTGTTAAACATTGACGAAATAAAACGCCCTTTTAAGTGCGGGAGGGGGGAGGGGGCGGGGCATGAATCCGCCGCAATTATTATGTCTGTTGTCGCTGGCTTCCGAAATATGCCTATTTTCAACCCATTCCTATTCTTAGTAATTTGTAGATCGAGATAGCTGAGGGAATTTTCGACTTCTACCTCTGCTGTGAACTTAATTTTCCCATGCATGCTATTAAACTGAGTGGCTAGCTGAAGTACCATTCCGGTTGCTAGTCATAATTACACCCTGTTAAATGTTATATGCTGAGTATATTATCATTAAATTACATGTGAACGCCCTACCGAGGGCGCTTCGCTGCTACTTGACTTGTTTAGCGTCAGTATACGCTCTGATTCAAGACTGCTTGTGTCGCAGTTATAGTCATGAGTTATTGGACACTTTCTTTGAGTTGTAACGGCTGTACGCCTGGTTGGTTAGGAAGGAGTTGATGTATGTAACTCATATGACCCGATCTCATTTCTGTAACGTTGAGACTTGTTGAGTGTGCTGTTCACTTATGTTTTGTACTTTTTTTGTAATAGTTGTCTGAAGATGGATGTAATCCAGAAACGCGTAACATGTTCTAATAAAAGAGTCAATTGAACATCTCGTGACTTTATTGCGATTTACAGCATTGGTTGCCAATTATTAACATAAAAATGATCGCAGGCCTAAGATGGGATTTTATGTTCTGTATATAAGGAGCTATCTTATCTGGACGTACCCATGACCACACCGCGAATAAAGTTGCCCGATCTGCTGGTCTGCAAACGTGTGTGCACCACTCGCAGCCATGTAACACGTCGTAAGGAGAGTGGTAGTAAAAGAATCTTTGCCGAAAGGGGTCGGAAACGAGTTTCGTTTCTTATCAGTGACTACCGGTTTCAAACTACACAGGAACCGCTGTCTACAGTGAATGCAGGTCCATCTCAGACAGTTTCTGGACGCACATTGCGAAGAGAACTGTGTAACGGATACTTCCAGTCGGGTACCTCGTGAAAGGCCGTCGTTCACAGCGGCACATAAAGCTGCGCGTCATAAATGGGCAAAACGGCATAGAAACTGAACAGCAGCTGAATGGAGGCGTACGGTGCGGTTCAGCGAGTCCGTTTTGTCTCTTTGCCAGTGATACAATTGGCGCTCAGTAAGTAATGCAACACTTTCTTCTGAAAGCCGGTAGATTTTATTCAGGATTCCAATACGACACGTTATTCCGCAGTCTTTGGGCTAAAGAACCCTATTTTGCGACATAATCTCCGTTCAACGCGATGGCATTACGCCACGTTACTGGGAGGGCCTGTATGCCAGCGTGCTAGCACTCTACTGGTCCATGTCGGAGCTAACGACTTGCTGCATCACCAACCTCCCCCTCATCCACGCACTGCTTCCCGCGGAGAGCATCCTTCATTGGGCTAAGCAGATGGGAGTCGGAAGGTGTGACGTCCGGGCTGTAGAGTGGAAGAGGAAGAAAGTCTAGTCATGTTTTGTGAGTTCGCCGCGGGTGTGCAGACGTACGAGAAGCCTTGTGTTGTCATGGAGAAGGAGAAGTTCGTTTTCATTTTTCTTGTAACGAACACGCTGAAATGCAACATTGCAAGAGTCACTTCTGTGTGCGGCCCGCAGGCACACGGGAGGTCGGACAGGTTTGCGTGGACCCTATAGCGGTGATAGCAGACGTCTCGCCCAATGACTCATCGTGTTTTTGTTCATTTCCAGATCCTCGTAAACATTCTGCAAGCACCTATGAATATCTGCGATGCACCGGTTTTCCGTCAAAAGGAACTCAATGATGGCTCTCTGCTTGGAACGTACCTCCATTTCCCGCGTCCAGCCATCCTGATTTAGCTTTTCCGTGATTTCCCTAAATCGCTCCAGGCAAATGCCGGTATGGTTCCTTTCAAAAGGTACGGCCGACTTCCTTCCCCGTCCTTCCCTAATCCGATGAGACCGATGACCTCGCTGTCTGGTCTCCTTCCCCAAAACAACCAACCAACCGTACCTCCATTACAGACGCCATTTTGAAAGCTATGTATAGCATCGCCAGTTCTCGGAACTTCATGAAACTACAGAGGCTGAAGCGGGAATGTTCCACGATGTCCCAAAAAAATGTCGTGTTTTCTCAACAGAAACTGACTGAGAAAAACTGTTGCATTACTTATTGAACGGCCCTTGTACAAGGTGTCGAGTACATAGACGTTCGAAAAAGGAGTTTAATCAGCACTATACAGGGGGAAAGTTCAGGCTGAAGGCGTTTCTGTGATGCTTTGGTGGTATTTTTCGTACCGTGACGGCCACGTTATTTCAGGTTGCTCTGAATATGAACCAAGATATTAATGGGTACAGAAATTTTGAGACTCAAAATCCTGAATAACGCCGGAATTTATCACCCTAAAATTTCTGCTGTCTTAATGACGTATGTGAATGAATAAAGCCGGCCGGTGTGGCCGTGCGGTTCTAGGCGCTTCAGTCTGGAACCGCGTGACCGCTGCGGTCGCAGGTTCGAATCCTGCCTCGGGCATGGATGTGTGTGATGTCCTTAGGTTAGTTAGGTTTAAGTAATTCTAAGTTCTAGGGGACTGATGTCCACAGATGCTAAGTCCCATAGTGCTCAGAGCCATTTGAACCATTTTTTTTAATGAATAAACGTGTACAGTTATAGCGTTATACTGGGTCATGTTATATGAACTCATGTTTCACTTACGTGTGTAGACATTTGTCTCTGTATGGTTTTGTGTACATTCTGTTTGAGGTACTCGTTCGGCTACGGACGGCGTTGGGGCACAGCAGCCGATGTTGGGACATCAGAGTGAAGGCAGAGAGCGCTCACCGCCAAAGTAGCTGCAAGGAATACGCCAGACAGAAGATTCCTTGAAACCTGACGACCAATGCTGTAGAAGAGAACATTGAGCTGGATGTATATCTTAAGCAGTCTCCTGTATTAAGTCTCTAGATGGACATCTCTTATGATAGCGTGGCAAGTTGTGTGACTGAAACTGAAAATAAAGGAACTTGTTAACGAGAACTCCATTTACCGATTTAAATAGGATAAGTAAATAACTGTTTTGTGTGGTGTACTACCGTTCGAGAACCGTAAGGGAGTACTCCACGATCGTCATGGTCACAGTTTAGCGCAGTATCGCTAACAAATTCCTGCGGCGCTCCCACAAGTTTTATTTCAACATCCTGGGTTGCCATGCTATTTACATGTTCCATAGATCGTTTGAACGATTCTTTTATCGAAATGATATGGTAATAGTCAGTTTACAGTGTATGTGTACGCGATTGGAGTCAACACCAACTAACATATGATTCTTAAACCTGCTCATACTACTACACTTACCTAGGTTTCTTTTCTTTTTCTTTCTTTTTTTTAACACGCTACCAGTTTTTAAATAAAAATTCGTCCGTGAAATGGAGGAAGATGTCCAGGAGAACCGACTTTAGGTTAGGTTTAAAATTAGCTTTGCCACTTATCAGACATTCTACGTTATTGGATGAATCAAAAATGTCTGTTGCTGAATGCTGAACTTCTTTCTGGGCCACTGACTGCTTTAATAATGGATAGCAAAGGTAATTTTTTCCCTCTAGTGTTATAGATAGACATCATTATTCTTCTGAAATTTTGATGGGCTATTTATGGCGAATTTCATTAACGTATGTATGTATTGTGATGGTGCAATGAAAATTCCTAACTCCTTGAAGAGACGCCCACATGACGAGGCGCGTTAACAACGCATGTTATTCTTACTGCTTGTTTTCGTGTAATTGATACTGCCTTTCTAAGCACTGAGTTATCCCAGAGAAGTGTTCCATAATATATTATTGAGTGGAAATATGCAAACTGTGTCACAGGTTGATTCCTGTGTTTCCATACGAAGAGCAGAAGTAGCCAAACTTAATTGTATGAGCAGGTCTGTAATACGCTTCTTCCATTCAAGTTTTCATCAATATGTAAAGCCAATGAACTGGAGAATTCTACCTTGTTTACTGACTCCTGTTCATGTGCTATATGAACATGTTGTATGACTCTATTTGTTGCATAGAAATCCAGATGGGGTTTCCTCAAAATTTAGGAAGAGTCCATTTTGAGAGAACCACTTATTAATTCTTTGAAAAATATCATTAACAATCTCTTCTTTCTTTCTCTCTGATGCGCTTTATTATAAAAAGTGTTGCCTATTTTGTACTTCTGTATCAATAATGTTATGTGGACACTCCTCTCTTCCAGGATGACAAGAGCCGTGTTCTCAGGGCTACAAACATACGTTCCTTGTTTGACAAACACTCGGGCACCCTATCGTACCACGTCTGGCCCACTGTATCAGCTGGTCTAATCCCTTAGACAATGTCTGGGACTGTTTGGAGCAGCAGATGAAACACAACACTCATCATCCTCGCAATTTGGTAGCTCTGTGGTACCTATTACGAATGAGTTGCTTCAGCTGGGTAGAACGCTGCTGAAGAAATTATAGACCTTCTTCCTTCTGAAGTGAGGCTAGAGGAAGTGTTACATGGTACTAGCCTGATGTCTCGTGGAGGTAAGTAAGTTTTTGTTCAGTCAGCTTCCTTCCATTATATAAACGACGTTTTCGGGGAGAGGGATCAGGGCGAAAGAAGACGTAAGCCGTATGTGGTATATTTTAGTACCATCTAAATAGCGCATTTGTCCAGCTGTTGTGAATGTGTTTTCAATGTTTGTGGTGTTTGATGTTTTGTGTTTGGGGAAGTGATAGACGTTTTGAATAAAGATACATTGAACAGTCGTGGAGATGATAAGTATTGCTCAAATGGCTCTGAGCACTATGGGACTTAACATCAGAGGTCATCAGTCCCCTAGAACTTAGAACCACTTAAACCTCACAAACCTGAGGACATCACACACATCCATGCCTGAGGCAGGATTCGAACCTGCGACCGTAGCGGTCGCGCGGTTCCAGACTTAAGCACCTAGAACCGCTCAGCCACACTGGCCAGAAGTATAGTTAGTATGGGGTGTGTGTAGAGCTCGAGCACTGTAGCACAGAAAAGCTTTCTGACCTGACCGCTGGGTGAGTGAACCCCGTTGTTCTGAGGGAGCGGCCACCTTAGTTGTCTGTCACTTGTGACATTGGGCACTGCGACCGTTCTCACTGCTGTCCCTTTACTACACAGCGTAGCCCCGCAGTCTTGACGCACCATAGCTCCACGGTATATTTTTCATGACCAGACACACGTGATTATATGCATCATTGTGTTCAGTTTTGGTTAAGGCATCCTTGTCTGTTCCAATTTCAAGTGGACTTCAACTGATCTTCCCAGCTCTTCTCAGGACGCCCAACATTTACTTTCCCTTGAGATGTATAGTTGTGTATTAATGTAGGTATTAGTTCATCTGACATCCTGGCCACCTCCGTAGCTGCGTGGTCAGCAAGTGCAGCGGCACCACCGTTTAGGATAGGGAAGTTAGTTTTGTGCGATTTTCAGAGCACGAATTGCAGCAAGGTGTGGGCCGGTTTGCAGTAAGTTACGCATACCAGCTGATGCAAAGACAAATAGAGGCCACGGGGGTGTAGAACTGCCGGAGAGGGCGCACACAGCAGTTTTCATGCCGCAAGTCACAGGCAGAAGGGGGCCACGGGCCAAACTAAGTGTTATGCATACGTGACTCGGAGCGGTGCGTTAACAAAACAGAGGCGCGCAACAGAGTATAAACAGGTGCCGTTTTCTAACGAGAGTCATTCAGGTGTAGCAGCTCTCCTGGGCGGTGAGACGTATAACACCGCCGGGCTACACGCAGCAGCAGATGGGGCGACAGCGTCCCAGTCCACGGCGGGTCGTTGGTTCGACCCGCTGAGGCCGACACGGGGTCTGCAGCCAGCCAGGGCGGGCCACTCAGCTCGCTGCCGCGGGCAGTTGTCTCGGCTCCCGACACGCGCCGGAGTCTTCCGAGGCGAGCGCTGCAGACTCGGACGCCGGATCTCGGGCGGACGTTGCCGCCGCATTCTCAGCTACACCAGCGAGGAAGAAGCGGCAGTGGGGCCGGCCTAAGGCTCTCGGCGGAGCAACGCGGCTCACACCGAGCAGCGCTGAGTTGGCTGCTGGCGCAGCCATCGTGACGTAATCGGAACTCTGTAGCTGGCGTACAAAGCCGGCTCGACACAGTGCGTTGCACTGGGTCGCTGGGGCGGTGATCTCAGCATTGCTGGGCCCTGTGACACGGACCGAGGTGAACGGAGCATTGTAGCGGAAACAAATAAATCACTTGGAAAGTTCTCGTCGAGTTTTAATACGGCAACTCCTGGCACCCATCCACTACATGTGCTGTCAATATGCCACATTTGGCGTCTGATACCACTACACAAGGCCCAGTGCCAAGCAAAGGGCCTGGGTTGGATTCTCGGCTGGGTCAGAGATTTCTGCTCGGTGACTGGGTATTGTGTTGTCTTCATCATGCGTCAACTAAAAATACTTGCACCGGGCGATGGGAGGGCCAAGCCACACGACATTTCATTTCATTTGGCATCCTTTGAATGTTTCTGTACTTCTCTATTTACTGAATTATGCTTCTGATTCCTAGTTCCTTTGTAATTTTACAATTCTTTTTCCGATCTGTAAGCTTGTAACCAGTTATTGGTCTTACGAGTCTCATCTCTGCTGCTTCAATCCTCCTCTGTTGATTGGCGTTTATAGTCCAAGCCCCTGATCCATACATTAGAAATGGTACTGCTATCCCGTTGTAAGATTTTAGTATTGTCTACTTCCTAATTTTTTTGGAGAGTGTGTGGTTTATAGTACCTACCAACTGCTGAAATTTTTGCAGTCTGAATTCTCGATCATTAGAGATAATATATTAAGTCTCACAACCCAAGTATTTAATGTCTGACTAACATAGTGGCAAACATGGGACACTAACAACATGATGCAGTCATTTCTGGGGGGTTTAATGTTAAAATTTGTATCCCTTTTAAATTCTCTCTTTTGCATATGAAATGATCATTAATACAGTGTAAATAATCACGAAAATACAAAACAATAATATTAATTATCTTTAGCAAATTGCCATTGGGATATATTTAGCAAAACTACTGCACATCTTGTAAACTGATACATTTGTGTTTTCCATTAGCTAATAGGGAAATTAATGCTTAGAAACATTTTGCATTTCTTTTCGAAGAATCAAAAGAACTGAAAATATGATGTTTTTAACCTTAATCGAAACCACATGAAAAATCAGAGTATCCCAAATTACAAATTTTCACAACACCGTTTGCAGACCCGGGAACAGCAGTGCATGCATATTGCTTTTCTGCAGATCTAGCAAACATGTTAAGCCTTCCTTTCCTTGCTAGTTGGGCAGAATCTGCACGTTTCCCTATTTCAGAGCCTACATCTGCTAGCACTGCTTCTTCTGTTGCAGCATCTGCGCCTAAAATGCGGCGGGTCATTAGTCGTGAGTCCAGCGGATGTCTTGGGTTCTGAGCCCGTTTTTTCGTATGTTTTAGCACGAGACTATAAGCTAGCTCTTTCAGGAACGTACCTCCGTCAACAGGATCTTCATCTGATGCCCTTTTCTGTGGAATTTACGCATTTACTTTGCTGATGTCTAATAAAAGGTTGAATAAACACATCGATCATGCCGAGTTCCTCGACTGCGGCAGTATGCGGAGAACTTTTCGTGTACTTCGTCGAAATCTCCTTTAGTGGCGTTGTGGTGACATATGATTTCTGGTTTTTGAGAAGACAAATCGTCAGCCGAGCTACAATGCTTGGGTGCATGTGAAAACAGAGTGGTGTCTTTCGTAAAGCCGTGCAAAGACGAATCAATCAGTCTATGCTTTTTGGCTAAAATGCCTCTGGAATCACTCTCTTCATCTTTTTTAGAGTTGTAACAAAAGTTAATCCTCTGTTTCTTAACTATTCTACAGTATGTATTGATCTGAACCAGTCGTCAGCCGTAATGTTATGATTACTATTATAGATTGATTTACACAATCGCAGCAGAGACTGCATTGGTGTCAATAGTTTCTTTTCATTGTTCGGCAATGTCTCGCCATCGGAGCCTTTTCCATTGTACATGTACCTATTATGGAAGTAACTGCTCTTTGCACCACACAAGGACATTACTTTTAAGCTGTATTTATCAGGCTTCTTGGGCATATAGAGCACAAATGAGAATTTTATGGAAGGAAACTAGTTTCTCATCTACAGTAGCACATGTGTCTAAATTGTAATATTTTTTAGAATTTTCCACAGTTTTTCTAAAATGAAGAGAAGGGATCATAATTTTGTCAACTTTGACCCTCTGTTTTTCTAGTTTGAAAGTCAACAAATCGTAAGCGCTCAACAACACTGGGAAACTGCTCCCATGCCGTGATACATTTGAAGATTTCCAGACCTGATCCAACAGTTGCAAATATATTATTTGCACTTTCGTGGTTGGATTTGAAGACGGAACAAAGTACGGAAGTCCTAAATAAGCCAAAATTTCATCTAAATCCAGGTTCTGAAGTTCATCTTTGCTTTCGTCAAAGTCGTTGTGCCTGCTGTGTAACAAATCAGCTTAAATCACTTAATAAAGTCCAGCTCGTATACCAGTCAGGTTCCTCTCAGAGTATGCTGATACAATAGCTCTATATTTAGCAATTATATACAACCGCTAGCTCACACAAAAATGTGTACCTAAAGACTGGAAAATTGCTTAAGTCACACCAGTACCCCAAAAGGGAAGTAGGAGTAATCCGCTGAATTACAGGCCCCTATCACTAACGTCGATTTGCAGTAGGATTTTGGAACAAATATACTGTATTATGAAGTACTTCGAAGGAAACGATTTATTGACACATAGTCAGCGCGTATTCAGAAAATATCGTTCTTACGAAACACAACTAGCTCTTTATACTCATGAAGTAATGAGTGCTATCGACAGGGGATGTCAAACTGATTCCATATTTTTGGGATTCCAGAAGGCTTTCGATACCGTTCCTCACAAGCGTCTTCTAATCAAACTGCGTGCCTATGGAATATCGCCCAGTCGTGCGACTGGATTCGTGATTTCCTGTCAGAAAGGTCACAGTTCGAAGTAATAGACGGAAAGTCATCGAGTAAAACAGAAGTAATATCCGGCGTTCCCCAAGGAAGTGTTATAGGCTCCCTATTGTTCCTGATCTACATTAACGATATAGGAGATAATCTGAGTAGCCCCTATTAGTTTGTTTCCAGATGATGCTGTCATTTACCGTCTTGTAAAGTCGTCAGATGACCAAAACGAATTGCAAAATGTGTACCTTAGATAAGATATCTGTATGGTGCGAAAAGTGGCAGCTGACCCCGAATAAAGAAAAGTGTGAAGTTATTCACATGACTTCTAAAAGAAATCTGCTAAATTTCGATTACGCGATAAGTCACACATATCCGAAGGCTGTAAATTCAACTAAATACTAGCCGGCCGAAGTGGCCGTGCGGTTCTAGGCGCTACAGTCTGGAGCCGCATGACCGCTAAGGTCGCAGGTTCGAATCCTGTCTCGGGCATGGATGTGTGTGATGTCCTTAGGTTAGTTAGGTTTAAGTAGTTCTAAGTTCTAGGGGACTGATGACCACAGCAGTTAAGTCCCATAGTGCTCAGAGCCATTTTTTTGAACTAAATACTTGAGGATTGCAATTACAAATAACCTAAATTGGAACGATCACATAGATAATGTTGTGGGTAGAGAAAAACTGCGATTCATTGACAGAACACTTAGAAAGTGCAACAGATCTACTAAAGAGACTGCTTACACCACACTTGTCTGCCCTATTCTGGAATATTGCTGTGTGATGTGGAATCCGCATCAGATGGGAATGACGGATGACATCGAAACAGTTCAAAGAAGGGCAGCTCGTTTTATATTATAGCGAAATAGGGGAGATAGCGTCACAGACATGATACGTGAATTGGAGTGGCAATTATTAAAACGAAGGCGTTTTTCGTTGCGACGGGATCTTCTCATGTAATTTCAATCAGCAATTTGCTCCTCCCACATAAGGAGAAATGATCATCACGGTAAAATAAGGGAAATTAGGGCTCGCACAAAAAAATTTAAGTGCTCGTTTTTCCCGCGCTCCGTTCGACAGTGTAACGGTAGAGAGACAGATTAAAGGTGGTTCATTGACCCCTCTGCCAGGCGCTTTATTGTGAATAGCAGAGTAATCACGTAGATGTAGATGTAGACTCAATCTATTTTAGTGTTTGTCCGTAGTAGGATGTGATCAAGAACTTCATCGAAATAGAGATGCCATAATTAAATTGGGTCGTTTGAATCTCCTTTAGTCAACTTAGTGGATAGAAACTTAAGAATCACGTTATGAAGAGGAGTTTGAACAGTTCGGATCGGAGGTTCTGTGGCTCATTTGTACTGATTCTTCCGTAGAAGTAATTTCTTCTGCGTTGGTCGTCACATGGGTCACTACATCCATCAGCGTCATTTTGTGTCCCACTATGTTCTGAAAAAGATTCATGCTCAGTCAGAGTACTTTCAGTTTCTTCAAGATTATCGTCACAGTCTGATTCCTCTAACCAACTGGTCACAGTTTCCTCAAATTCAGGGTCTGGAGCGTTCACAAAAAATGGTTCAAATGGCTCTGAGCACTATGTAACTTAACATGTGAGGTCATCAGTCCCCTAGAACTTAGAACTACTTAAATCTAACTAGCCTAAGGACATCACACACATCCATGCCCGAGGCAGGATTCGAACCTGCGACCGTAGCGGTCGCGCGGTTCCAGACTGAAGTGCCTAGAACCGCTCGGCCACTGCAGCCGGCGAAGCGTTCACATTGTATTCTATCTGAATCGGGTCCTTTAACTACGGAATTACTATGTTTCTCCATATTTCATATGCTACGAATTAGAAAATATCAAGAATGGGCAACGAAAACAAAAGCAGAAAAAATTACAGAAAAGAACGCAGAGTGGTGGAAATGACTGCGATCACTCACATTATAGGAACTCTGGAGTAACACCTCACACTTTTCCGATATACTGACATCTAAACTCCAAGCTAATGAACTGATGGACGCAATAATGGGAAGGGAACTAGCCAAATCACCACAGTTGATAAAAGCGAGCGGGCAACAACACCTCACCGCGTTAATGAAACGCTTAAACTATTTATTTGTTGTAGCAGTTTATCACCAATTACCTTGTAAGCGACAAACGAGGTACAATAAATCTGATTAAAAAGTGTGCTTTAAAGTGTTGCAGAAACCGCTAGCTGTTGCAGTTGCACAATCAAAACAATAAAGAAAGGGGTGAAGGGGCTAGCTACAAATACTTCCCAACGCTTCACTGCTTCCAAAAGACGGGGAAGAAGGAGAAAAAAATTTCATTTTTAGGTAACATTGCCTTACAGGTTGTCAGGGGACTGATACATAATTTTCATGTGACACATCTTCTTCGTTTTACAATATTTAACGCAGAAACCGGCGTTTTCCGCTGCGCTACATTTTACAGTCCTACAGTACTACAGTCCTACAGTCCTACATTTTACAGTCATGAAGTTTCCTTCTGGTATGGTCGGACTTCCTTTGCTCTGCTTGGGCGACTATTTCTTCCTCAGTACTCTAGTGAGAAAGTGCTGATTATGAGCGTCTATATTTGTGCAGTTATTGCTCCTACTAACAAAACGTGTGAATATGGAAGTTTGAAAACTCTCTAGCAGTATGTAAGCCTGCAGGCTTTCGTGGCCGTTGTCACTGAAGTTAAAATCTTCAGTGTTATTAGGCTGCGTCATGTTTCTTCTAAAATGTTCGACGTTTCGACCCCTCTGCTGGGATCTTCCTCAGGATCTTTTGGTGTCCAGAGGAAGATCCCAGCAGAGGGGTCGAAACGTCGAACATTTTAGAAGAAACATGACGCGGCCTAATAACCCAGAAGATTTTTAACTTCTCTAGCAGTAGCTTACAAATTATATGAGCTATACTCTACGTTTGTGACTATGCTTCAGCTGTCGAACTGCACCTCCCGTAGGGTGTGGTAGTCATTCAGACAGGGGAACCCACCACAACCGATGCCCCCTTCCCTATTTCGCAATCTGTGTAGACGCAGGCCGGCTTGCTTCTTACGCGCTGTACTCACGTGTAGCGCCTGCCGTGCTCTGCAGACAGCGCGTCCAGCTGCTGGTGGTGTAGGGACGTGAAGCCCAGCACGTGCGGCGCCCAGGCCGGCGGCGGCCCAGGGGGCTGCTGGCTGACGCACACCAGCGGCAGAAGGCTCACTCCCAGCTCCGGAGCCTCCGGCCGCCGCCACAGCGACAGCAGGTGCCGGTACGTCTCCACGGCCCAGCGTCTGCCAAAACAGTACACACCCTGCCGTTACTCCCAAGTACATTTTGTTTGTTTTACGAAAGTTGAGCCGTGTGATGTTGTGGAGGTTGTTGTTGTGGTATTCAGTCCAGTCAACGCTTGTCCCTTCTGTGCAAGCCTCTTCATCTCCGAATAGCTACTGCAGTCCCCATTCATTTGAGCCTGCTCCCTGTATTCTTGCCTAGGTCTCCCGATACAAGTGGCGCAGTGGTTAGCACACTGGGCTCGCATTCGGGAGGACGACGGTCCAATCCCGCGTCCGGCCACCCTGATTTAGGTTTTCTGTGGTTTCCCTAAATCGCTCCAGACAAATGCCAGGATGGTTCCTTTGAAAGGGCACGGCCGACTTCCTTCCCCACTCCTATGAGACCGATGACCTCACTGTGAAAGGTATGTGCTAAGGTCTGATCAGGGTAGATCCAGAAAATAAAGCCGGTAGTTGTAAACCGCGAGGTGGAATGAGTATAATATCTTTGAGTAGGAGCGTCTTTGATGCTTAAGAGAGCCGGGCGCGCGCAGTAAAAAACTCGGGAGTCGCAGCTAGATGCCCGGAGGAAGCAGACGTGTGGTGACACCTTTAAGGTAGGAGTCACGCTCGCTGTGCAGTTACCCTGAGCAAACTTTAACACGTAAATGAGAGAAGATATATAATGATTTCAAAATAGTTTTTGTTAGATAATGTTCAGAGTTAGGATTTGTATGTCCAAGGTTTGACACAGTAAGCGTTTTGTAAATTATTATGTAAGAGTGATTCGTGCTACAAAGATGTTGGAAATGGTAGTTTTTTGAGTATGACATAAAATTTTAATAAAATATATATACATTGACATCAACATTGTGTTTAAATCTAACAGCCTGAATCATAATCCACATTCTTTGCTTGTATTGAACGTGAAAATGAGTAGGAAAGTAAAGTTACCCACCAATGAAAGTACGTAAAGAAAATGAGGCATCTATGCAATACATATGTGCAGTTCATGGTTTGAAATCGATTTTGGTATAACTAAAGTTATCAGAGCAAAGTTATTTCAAATAACTAATTTTATGCCATTGCACAACTGGCATTATTTAAGTAAAGATATAATTTCATTAAGTAAACATCAGGGCCAAAAGTTAATTTTTCAGTACCATCTTAATGACATTGCACAAACGGCATTATTCTCTTAAACTTGATTGCTGAGTCAAATGCATGTTGCATTTCTGGCGAAATGGAGGAGTGGAAGAAACAAGTTCACAGACGCAGTCAGATGCAGGTTTGTTGAATAATTAATTTGGAACAATTTTATCTTTGATGATTTCACTTATTAAAAAGGAAACAATTTTGGTTAGATACTTTCAACTGTATGGTCTCCTTCCCTAAAAACTCCAACCCCAACCCCCTACCCCCATTCCCCGCCCCATACTTCCATCCATCGTCAAATTAACTATCCCTAAATACATCGCGATGTGTTCCAGCAACAGATCCCTTCTTTAAGCCATGTTGTCCCATAAATTTCTTTTTCTCCCCAATTCGATTTAGTACCACCTTCTTATCCGATCTACCAATCAAATCTTTATCATTCTTCTACAGCACCACGTTCCAAAAGCTACTGTTCTCTTCTACTCTGAACTGCTTATGTCCACATTTCACTTTCATATAAGCAACGGCGTTCGCTTATCACTTGCTAATGTTCTACAGCACGTTGTAAATATAGCACAAAAATTATGCCATTTCGCTTTGAATGCGAGACTGAAATCGCACTAAAATTACGCTATTTCTCTTCGAATGCATGCCCGTATTAAAATAAAACTATTTGATGTGCTATTCAGCGTGCAAAACCATGTTTCGTAGTGCTCTTTCCACAGTAGCTAGAAAAGCGTCGAGTGCTGGAATGAAGGTCAGCCACGCTATGATTAACTCAAAGAACCGACACAGCTGTCTGTTTCCTACTGTGGATGCTCTGCTGTGACGTCACCCCTTCCAGCACCACGTGCACTACGTTACTCACAGCACCAGGTCAGGTCCGGATCTACGGAGGGCGGAGGGGGCAAGCAGGGGTGTCTGCCACCGGCGACAATTTCATCTGTCAGGGGGACCGAAATACATATTCTTGAAGAAAAAAACCATGTTTGACAAAGAGCCTAGCATCCAGCGGACGATGGTCCATGGATCGTTCATATGATTTTGAAACGCATCCCAGTTGGGTTTTGAACAATTTTGAATACATTCTAAGTTGATTTCTGAACGAATCATAAGTTGATTTTTTAATGCGTGCATAGTGTACGTGATGTCTCTGCCAGGAATTCCACGTCACATCTAGAAATAACATGTCTCACATTTCGTCGAATATACATGGTTTACATATCAAACTATTCAGAAAGATGGGCTCTACAAAATAAACAAATTTTTGAAAAATTGAAGTTTTTTCAAACTTTTGACGACTTATCTCAAACACTCGAGGGTTGAGGGGGCGGGGGGCGTGGACGCCACTATCAAGCTTTTCCCCTGGTTCGGAAATATCGCAGATCCGGAGCTGCACCAGGTCAGTAGTTTTCTTTGAAACTGCGTGTAATGTATTGTGCAAGCATATAGTATGATGACTTTTTTTAAGAAAGCATTTTCGTGATGACACTGTGTCAAAGTGGCATAAAGCACAGACTGGTAGTTTGTGGACCCAGGTTTGCTTCACACTGATACCAACTTTTTCCCTTTTTTTTCATTACTCACAATGTTAAATCATTAATTACAAAATTTAAAAAAATTAACATATTCGATTTAGTTATGATTACTACTCTTGTAAGCCAAATTGCTATAGACTAGATAGCGCTAAAACAAACGCGTATAGCTATGAGCAAATTTAGTATGACAGTGTTTCCTGTAGATGATCTGCTAAAGATGCCCTTCTCCAATAGATCCTTGGAGGAGAAAGTGAGATTTAAAGAGTTAAGAGCTGTACTTCAAATGCAAATCTAACAACAGAGGGGTGTGGGTCGAGGCTCACCGATTTCCCTTACAAAACACTGAAAATTTTGAAATCTTGCAAAATATTTTGAACAGCGTCTTAATTGTCCAGGGCAAATTCATAACCTCGAATACTCAAACAGTCACGAAAATCTTAAAGAAGATTTACCTCAACTATCAAAGAAATTGAAGAAGTTATTAAAACCTTATAAAGCTAGAGGAGATGACAATTACAGCACAACGTCCGAAATGATCTCTACCAAAAATAAAAATAAAATGAGCTAAAATTAACCTTTGAGAAAACCTGGAAAATAGAAAGTATCCCAGGAGAGTGGAAGATGGCCTTGATACATACATCACATAACAAAGGCAATAAACAAGACGTTAAAAAACAACAGTTGCATTTTCCAATATTATACTAAACAGATAAGAAATAGCATTGGAGTGTAATTAAGGTGAATATCAAGATGTTTTTAGGAAGAGCACATCATTCAACCATTTGACACAGATTATTGAATTCAAACGGACAGTATTTTCTTAATTGCATCTAGTGTATTGTGCAAGTATAGAGTATGATGGATTTTTACAAAGCTGTTATTATGGTGGCACGATGGGTCAGTGGTATGAAGCATAGACTGGTAATTTTCGGACCTGGGATCGGTTCCTGCAGGTATCAAAACTTTTTTTTCATTTCATTTTATTCTTCATAATGTTAAACTATTGATTATAAAATTTAAATGTATTAAAACAGTTCAATTTATATACGTAAAATTGATATATTCCGTTTAGCTATGGTTAATACCGTTGCAAGTCAAAAGGCTAAGGGGCACCACACTGTAGAACATTGGTAAAATTTTGCACCAGATGTCATTGTGTTTAAGGCTACATTCCATACAGATACCTTCAGAAAAGGTTTCTTAACATACAATTTATATTCGTTGTTAACAGATTCCTCTTTTTCAGAAATGCTATTATATGCTGTCTACTATGGCCGTCGTCAATTATTTTGCTGCACAAACAGCAAAACTCTTCTACTATTTCCAGATAAACTGTTAAGAATTTTTTTATTTTTAATCAGTGACGTTATGACCCACGTCATCAAAAGCCTTTTGCTATATAGTGTGCAAATTTTCAAAGCCGAGTTGATGAAAATCAATTGGTTTTTGAGCAAAATATCTGGAGAGAGCATTTTTCACACCGCCCACATTTTCAAATTTTTTCCACTTAGATAATGTTGTGGTGATCGGTATAAATGGAAATCCAATGACGCAATACCGGGCGAGTTTGGTGGCTGAGGCAATTCCTCCCACCCCAGTTCATTGATTTTTTTCCACGGTTCTTTTTGCGCAGTCCGGCCTTGCATTATCGGGCTACAGAATAACGTCTTTTCTGTCGACAACCGTTGGGCACTTTTCAATTAGAGACTGATTTACTCGATCCTGTTTTCACAGTAAAGGTCTGCATCCACAGTTTGTCCAAGTTTCAGCACTTAAAAATGAACGACCCCGCGACTGCTCCACTAAACACACAAAGACGGCTTGTTGGAGTGTATACCCGGCTTAGCTGTACTTCGTGGTGATTCACTCTGAGAGATCAGTGCCTTTTGCGTTTTGAATTATCATAGAAGACTCATTTTTCATCTCCAGTGAACGAGCCATCAGAAAAAGATCCAGTGTTCTGCATGCGGTGGGTCTGTTAGCTTTGTTTGTATTTCCCAGCCTGTTGCAAATGTTCTTGGATAGTCGAGCAGGGTAGGGTAAGAATGCCTGACAGTTCCTCGATTGTCTGACACGGATTTGCTTCCACCTCTGCCCTTAACACAATATTATCTAAAGCTGTTGGTCCTGATCGATACGAGCCGGAACGATCAAAGTTACCAGATCTGAACTTAGAAAACAACTTCTGTCATTTACGAACGTCTAATGCACTTTAATAAACATGGATTTGTTAGCAACTTTTGGGTTGTAACTACCCTTGTGAAACTGAAAAAGTATGCAATGTCGAATGTATGGCGCTTCTGGTATTTGGATGGACATTTCACCACAAATTTTTTTAAAAAAATTAATTACTTACGAGCAAAAAAGTCACGCTAACCTTAAAATATCTTTGACACAACTTTGAAGTACACAATGCGTTGATAAAAGACAAACGAATATCGACATGCTCAGAAACGACGTTACTTTCCGGTCCCATGAACAGTAGTAGTTTTGTGCATACGTAGATCACTTTTGCATGGATATTGATCATGTCTTGGTATTACAATTTAATAACAACAAAAATAAAGTAATTAAAATAGACTACATACTTACAGGTCTCTTATGCCGGGGGTGGAACAGGAAGTCGGCCGTGGCCTTATAATTGGAACCGTCCCGGCATTTGCCTGAAGTAACTTAGGGAAATCACGGAAAAATCTAAATAAGGATGACTGGATGCAGACTAGAGCCTCCATCCTCCAAATACAAGGTCACGCTGTCTAAAACAGTGCTACCTCATTCGGCTTATCCTTAGCGTACAAAACTTTTGCAAATAACTTATTTAACAGTGCCTCATTTAAAGCGTCTCATATTTAATAGCGTCTCATTTCCTAATATAAGTCCCTCAGCATCGCCTGATTTAATTCGCCTACATTCCATTACCTTGTTGAATTTATATTTCGATCACTTTTCAAGACACTGTCCACTCCTTTCAACTGCTCTTCTAAGTCCTTTGCCGTCTCTTACAGAATTAAAATGTCCTCAGCAAAACTATAAGTTTAATATCTCCTCCCTGTACTTTAATTTCTACTGTAAATTTATCCTTGGTTTCGTTTACTGCATGCTCAGTGTATAGGTTGAACAATATGTGGGACTGGCTACAACATTGTTTCACTCCCTACTCAATTACTGCGTCCCCTTTCATGTCCTTCGACTAACTGCAGTCCGGTTTCCGTACAAGTTATAAATGACCTTTCGATCCCTGTAAGTTATTCCTGCTACCTTCAAAATTTCAAGGAGTGTAGTCCAGCTAACACTTCAGCAGCTTTCTCTAAATCTACAAATGCTATAAATGTAGGTTTGCTTTTCTTTGATGTATCGACTAAGATAAGACGTAGGATCAGTATTGATTTGCGTCTTCCTACATTTCTCTGGAACCAAAAATCATCTTCCCCAAGGTCGGTTTCTACAAGTTTTTCCATCTTCTGTAAATAATTCGTATTAGTATTTTCAGCCATGGCGTGACGTACAGGCAACGTTTTGGTTTCAGAGCCAAGCGATGAAATATATATTGCAAGAATAGAATGAATGCTACTACATCTGGAAGCTGCAAGAAATATCCCGTGTGGTTAATCCTCGTTGTACTACAGCACGTGTTTTTTAAGCAGGCTCGATTTTACAGCAATATTTTTGCACCAACTAAACACCTAATTTACGTTTATGAATGAAAAGATATAACCTTTATGGTAATAAATTAGTTAAAATTTTGAACTGTTAGTGATAGGGTTTTAATGAAGAGATTTAAATGATAAATTGATGCTCATTGCTGCTTTCCATTTGTTTCCATACCACACAGCAGCCACATTACGAAAAAAATCATTATTCGGCAAAAAGAAAGAGATGTTGTAAAACTCATGATGTTAGAGAAGGGAATGAAGATTGAAACCGACAGAAATGTGTACCATAAAATGAAGTTACTTGAAACATCGGGGGAACTTAAAACGTTTATCGCGATTTAGTATTTTTGAGCTCGAGACAGACTGTGATGTTTATATAGTGAATGCGCATTGTAAATCTGTTTAGTCATCAAAGAACTGGAAATACTTGGAAGATTATTAATTTGTCATAGATAAGTTGGATTACAAAATTATTGAAAGAACGGAAAACGAAGCCGTGAAAAAAATAGATTGGAAACTTCTTTTTTAGGGATTAAAGTATGGCATGCGTATAACTGAACCAAAATATCAAGTACACTTTCGTTCATGATGAAAGAGATGATTGCTATCATGCTTTATTATCTGTGTATGTTTATTTTACGTAATAACCTTATCAAAATGTGTCCAATGTAGGGTAATTGATAGAAAACTCTCAAGTCTACAGAAGGATATGACTTTATATTTGCACCTGAAGACGAAGTAAGTTCGCTAAATGTTGACGATATTGGTCACGACTTGAAACCATTTTTTGTAGAAGGGGAAGATAATCCTTTCCAGTTGAACTGTACTGAACTTTTGGGAAAGTGTCGTTGTTGTTGCTGTTGTAAGAATGGTGTATTTGAGAAGAGTATATAGCTTTATAATTACTCAGGAGTGAAAAAGGTAAATCAAATTACTTGTAGTCATGTCGTAAGTAATCTCTACAGATTTCTACAGCAAAAGATAATGTGATTGTACAGTGGCATATGCATCACATTGGAATGTAGGATAGTGTCAAAGTTTTCACTACTTGAACTTTCAGTTGTTTTCTTCATAAATGGGCCCACTGCCATCAGCTACCAGGTAAATGAAAACAGGTTTTCAGTGAGGCTGTAACTTAAGGTAATATCTCCATTTGCTACTGGCCAAAGTCAGCCTCATGACAACTACCAAGTATTTGCATATTACATTGGTCTGCAAACTTGAGAACGACAGTAACATGAGAGATTGCAGCGCACTCTCACTTCGGATTCGGTGTTATGCCACTTCATGTTTCTAGGGATTATGATCTTCATGGCAGTTTGACTTCATACATCACGATGAAAAGGTTGGCAGTAATTAATGCTTTTGCTTGCGTGCTCTAGAGAAGGAATAATGGTAAGCTTTACCGGCGTTCAAAGGAATAGGGTGGCGATTTAAACGACTGCAGTAAAAGCACGGCGACGTGGGCCGAGGCAAGCCCGTTTTTTTCTGCTGAACCTGGATGGAAACATTTTCGGATGGCCGAGTTCTGCATTCTCATTGTGCAGACACGTTGGTTGGCACCATTCGGTTGGCATTCGTGTCCAGGTAGACTGACTAGTGGCGAGAAGTAGCCGCTGCAATGGCCAGCGCATTGTAGACCGGCAATAAAGCAGAGGATGGGGCATTGTTAGGCAGGAAGCTGATGGGACATCTGTGTGCGTTCTGCGAATTTCCGTGGGACAGGTCACTGGCGCTCAGGCGTCCAGACTCTGTTACAAAACATATTTGTGAAAGCACGAGTCTTTTAGCGAGTTTATTGCCATTCTTTGGAAACTTTGAAATTGGCACAACAAGAGAGACAACAAGCTTTTTATGGAGGGCTATGGTTCCATCCTGGTCATGTTGTTAACAAAAGACATGGCGTAAACGTATGGGAAAGAGGCTGCGAAACTTAATCTTTTTTCCTTTTCTCCCAATTAACTTTAAAGTCTCTGATTGGTCAAATCGGTGTATGCAGAGCAAAGGGCGCTCTCCCAGCTTCACATGCCACGCTCCAGCTCGTGATTGGCTTGTACTAAAATGGGGGAAGTCTCAGATGTAAATGGGCTTTTGCTACTGAGCTGAGGAGGAAAGCGGACAGAAAGAGAAGATTACTCTTGTACTGGCACTTCGCTAGTAAAGAACTGTAGGTCTCTACCTAACCAGTGAGACTTGTGTCCTTTGCTAGTGAGCCACTTAGAGCCTGTGCCAGTCACCTTCTGAACTGTCAGAGGTACTGCTTCTAGCATCACGCACACAACGACTGATGCGTGGGTGTACTTGAGTCGACTGTCTAAACATTTGACATATTCCGTCACGCATAGTCGTGGGATGGAGTATAATTGGTTTGGCAGAGCAACAAACGGATCCACCTGCACACTGGAATGCACCAGGGTTTCAGAGGCTCATAGGGAATTACCTGCATTCCGAATTAACCGAACGCGAGACCGCGTACTTGCATTTTTCGGGCGCGCGCCATTAATAACAGATTGCGGCCGTCCATGATTCCAGTCGCCGAACGCATCGAGGTGTGCCGCCCTCACCAGCAGGAGGGTAAAGCATTCGCTGCTACGGCGTGGGGCTCCAATCTACACTCCTGGAAATGGAAAAAAGAACACATTGACACCGGTGTGTCTGACCCACCATACTTGCTCCGGACACTGCGAGAGGGCTGTACAAGCAATGATCACACGCACGGCACAGCGGACACACCAGGAACCGCGGTGTTGGCCGTCGAATGGCGCTAGCTGCGCAGCATTTGTGCACCGCCGCCGTCAGTGTCAGCCAGTTTGCCGTGGCATACGGAGCTCCATCGCAGTCTTTAACACTGGTAGCGTGCCGCGACAGCGTGGACGTGAACCGCATGTGCAGTTGACGGACTTTGAGCGAGGGCGTATAGTGGGCATGCGGGAGGCCGGGTGGACGTACCGCCGAATTGCTCAACACGTGGGGCGTGAGGTCTCCACAGTACATCGATGTTGTCGCCAGTGGTCGGCGGAAGGTGCACGTGCCCGTCGACCTGGGACCGGACCGCAGCGACGCACGGATGCACGCCAAGACCGTAGGATCCTACGCAGTGCCGTAGGGGACCGCACCACCACTTCCCAGCAAATTAGGGACACTGTTGCTCCTGGGGTATCGGCGAGGACCATTCGCAACCGTCTCCATGAAGCTGGGCTGCGGTCCCACACACCGTTAGGCCGTCTTCCGCTCACGCCCCAACATCGTGCAGCCCGCCTCCAGTGGTGGCGCGACAGGCGTGAATGGAGGGACGAATGGAGACGTGTCGTCTTCAGCGATGAGAGTCGCTTCTGCCTTGGTGCCAATGATGGTCGTATGCGTGTTTGGCGCCGTGCAGGTGAGCGCCACAATCAGGACTGCATACGACCGAGGCACACAGGGCCAACACCCGGCATCATGGTGTGGGGAGCGATCTCCTACACTGGCCGTACACCACTGGTGATCGTCGAGGGGACACTGAATAGTGCACGGTACATCCAAACCGTCATCGAACCCATCGTTCTACCATTCCTAGACCCGCAAGGGAACTTGCTGTTCCAACAGGACAGTGCACGTCCGCATGTATACCGTGCCACCCAACGTGCTCTAGAAGGTGTAAGTCAACTACCCTGGCCAGCAAGATCTCCGGATCTGTCCCCCATTGAGCATGTTTGGGACTGGATGAAGCGTCGTCTCACGCGGTCTGCACGTCCAGCACGAACGCTGGTCCAACTGAGGCGCCAGGTGGAAATGGCATGGCAAGCCGTTCCGCAGGACTACATCCAGCATCTCTACGATCGTCTCCATGGGAGAATAGCAGCCTGCATTGCTGCGAAAGGTGGATATACACTGTACTAGTGCCGACATTGTGCATGCTCTGTTGCCTGTGTCTATGTGCCTGTGGTTCTGTCAGTGTGATCATGTGATGTATCTGACCCCAGGAATGTGTCAATAAAGTTTCCCCTTCCTGGGACAATGAATTCACGGTGTTCTTATTTCAATTTCCAGGAGTGTATGTTTCTCAGCACCCTGTTCTTTCAAACCATATTTTTCTTTTTTTAAATAGTAGACTGCCATAACCCGGATTCACGTGTATGAAGTCTACTACGTCGATTAAACGTGGACTATAAGTTACATAGAAAGAACTGCTACAATGCAATGGAGAAGATAACTGAAATAAATACCCAGTCGGACGCCTTTATTCAGAGACAGTAATTACAATGAACTCTCCGCGACACATGATGGTCCCCTGGACATTTTAAAATACGAGACATGGTTCTTAATAGAGAATGTGATCACCACGGACGGCAGCGCAAGCTGTGCAACGTAAGCCTATGGAGGCCATTGGTTGGAAAGTCGTTCTTGTGGTAGGGCGCGGTTGACAACTGCTGGATGGTCTTTGTTGCATGTGGTCGTTATGCGATACGCCTCCGTATGCGATGCATACCACAAGTACTCGACGACATTTAAGTCGGGAGAACGGACAGACCAGTCCATTTGCAGAATATCCTCTTGTTCCAAGAGCACCTCCACCTGCTCTTTTCGATGCGGTCGCACATTGTCATCTAAAAGAAAGGAAGTCAGGGCTGAATGTACCCCTGAAAAGATGCACCTGGGGAAGGAGTGCAATGTCGCAATGTCGTCCACTGACTAGTGTACCTGTTCAAAGATTTGGAGTTCAGTACACTCACGCAACGCGCTGCCTCTCCACACCATAACACATGGCGCACCAAAACGTACATGTCCGACTATATTGCAGGGTGGATTACGAGTTCTCACCTCTTGCCGTATGAGGGTACAGCCAGAGTCACTACTCAGACCGAATCTGCCCTCATCCGAGACAAGCATGCGATCCCATTCCTCCTTGGTCCATTCTCCATGCTCTTGGCACCATCGCAATCGGTGCCGCCGACATGCAGGTGTCAACAGAAGACAACATACTTATCATTGGGCAAAGGGGCCATCTCCATGCAGTCGTCATGCCTCTGTTGAGCGTGCGATTGCGGGCCTTGCTGTCATGTTGTAATTCCAACCGCTGTGTGACGTAGGTCCCTCTTGCTGTTGCACAATGTAGCAGTCGTCTGCTGTTGCAGTTGACCGTCGTCGAACACCACCTCTTCTTCGGCCAGCAGGACCTGTGGTTCAGGCTGCTCCCCATGCATGTGAGACAACGCTGTGAGCAGTGCCAAACTTCCCGGGCTACACTCGTCAGACTTCTTCCTTCTTCCATTTTTCCGACGATTCTTCCCTGTGATGCATATGTTGTCTCTGGACCATGCCGTGAAGAAAAATAACACCAGTGTACTACAACTGCTCGCTGGTTGACACACATTGTGTTTTCCAGTTCGTTCGGCTGCCTCATGTTCTGAAAACAGCACCATTTGGCGCTGTAAACAGGCTCACTTCAAGCCATGTGATGTCCAATATTCTGAGCGCGACTGGGAAACCTCTGAAAACACACTTCTACATTTTCATTCATTTTCACTTCGTTGATATGTTACGTTACTTTATCTATCTCGTCCTTAAGTTATGCAGAGCAATGGGCTCAGAAAGGGGCCTGGGCAACGCAGGCAGCTGCAAAAAACTGGTGATTTCACAAACTGGGGAACAATCAAGAATGGGGTGCCGCAAGGTTCGGTCTTGGGTCCTCTGATGTTCTTAGTATATATTAATGACTTGCCATTCTATATTCACGAAGATGTAAAGCTGGTACTTTTTGTCGCTGATACAAGTATAGCTATCACACCCGACACACAAGAATTAACTGGTGAAATTGTAAACGATGTTTTTCAGAAAATCATTAAGTGGTTCTCTGCAAATGGGCTCTCATTAAACTTTGACAAAACACAGTATATACAGTTCCACACAGTAAATGGAATGACCCCATTAATAAATATAGACTTCCATCAGAAATCGGTAGCTAAGGTCGTATATTCAAAATTTCTAGGTGTCTGCATTGATAAGGGGTTGAACTGGAAAAAACACACTGAGGATCTGCTGAAACGTTTGAGATCAGCTACTTATGCTATTAGGGTCATTGCAAATTTTGGCGATATACATCTGAGTAAATTAGCTTACCACGCCTATTTTCATTCTCTGCTTTCGTATGGCATCATATTCTGGGGTAACTCATCATTGAGTAAAAGAGTGTTCATTGCACAAAAGCGTGTAATCAGAATAACTGCTGGAGCTCATCCAAGATCATCCTGCAGACACATATTTAAAGAGCTAGAAATATTCACTGTTGCCTCACAATATATATATTCACTTATGAAATTTGTTATTAACAATCCGAACGAATTCAAAAGTGGTAGCAGTGTACATGGCTTCAAAACTAGGAGAAAGGATGATCTTCACTACTCAAGGTTAAATCTAACTTTGGCTCAGAAGGGGATAAATTATGCTGCCACAAAAGTCTTTGGTCACTTACCTAATAGCAACAAAAGTCTGACAGATAGCCATATAGCATTTAAAAGGAAATTAAAACAATTATTGGATATAGTAAGTGGGTAATTTCCCAACTTCCACCAAAAAAACAAAAAACAATAAAAACAAGTACTAACCTAATCTCTAATCTAACCTAATCTGCAGTGAGCTGGCGGCTGTTACTCACTGCACCAGCGCGGGCGGCGTGTCGGCCAGCAGGTAGGGCTCCCAGAGGCCGGCCGACCCGTCCCCCGTCGTGTGCGGCGTCACCTGCTCCGACAGCAGCGCCACCTCCGCCCCCGCCAGCCGCCGCTGCGCGCGCACCGCCGTCGTCACCCCCACCACGCCGGCGCCCACCACCGCGATGCGCTTACCCTGGGGAATCCATGACATCCACTACGCTTTACACATAGCCGGTAAGCAATCCTAGTTATTAATAGTTAATTTCTCTGCCATACGATAATTACAGCCCATATTGTACCTCCGTGAGTTCGCCGAGCTTTAATTATAAACATCCGGTACTTGCCTATTAAGTGCTACTTGTGACTAATCACAGTGTAAAATCAACGGTGATAAATCGCAGTAATCGCATTTAGTTTAAACTGTGACTTTCCGGTACCAGTGATTTCTGTGAATACTACAATACTGGCCATTAAAATTGCTACACCACTTAGATAACGTGGTACGGACGCGAAATTGAACCGACAGGGAGAAGATGCTGTGATATGCAAATGATTAGCTTTTCAGAGCATTCACACAACTTTGGCGCCGGTGGCGACACCTACAACGTGCTGACATGAGGAAAGTTTACAACCGATTTCTCATACACAAACAGCAGGTGACCGGCGATGCCTGGTGAAACGCTGTTGTGATGCCTCGTGTAAGGAGGAGAAATGCGTACCACCACGTTTCTGACTTTGATAAAGGTCGGATTGTAGCCTATCGCGATTGCGGTTTATCGTATCGCGACATTGCTGCTCGCGATGGTCGAGATCCGATGACTGTTAGCAGAATATGGAATCGGTGGGTTCAGGAGGGTAATACGGAACGCCGTGCTGGATCCCAACGGCCTCCTATCGCTAGCAGTCGAGATGACAGGCAACCTATCCGCATGGCTGTAACGGATCATGCAGCCACGTCTCGATCCCTGAGTCAACAAATGGGGACGTTTGCAAGACAACAACCATCTGCACGAACAGTTCGAAGACGTTTGCAGCTGCATGGACTATCAGCCTGGAGACCGTGGCTGCGGTTACCCTTGACGCTGCATCACATACAGGAGTGCCTACGATGGTGTACTCAACGACGAACCTGGGTGCACGAATGGCAAAAGTCATTCTTTCGGATGAATCTAGGTTCTGTTTACAGCATCGTGATGGTCGCATCCGTGTTTGGCGACATCGTGGTGAACGCACATTGGAAGCGTCTATTCGTCATCGCCATACTGGCGTATCATCCGGCGTGATGGTATGGAGTGCCATTGGTTACAGGTCTCGGTCACCTCTTGTTCGCATTGACAGCACTTTGAACAGTGGACGTTACATTTCAGATGTGCTACGACCGGTGGTTCTACCCTTCATTCGATCCCTTCGAAACCCTACATTTCAGCAGGATAATGCACGACCGCATGTTGCAGGTCCTGTACGGGCCTTTCTGGATACAGAAAATGTTCAACTGCTGCCCTGGCCAGCACATTTTCCAGGTCTCTCTCCAATTGAAAACGTCTGGTAAATGGTGGCCGAGCAGCTGGCTCGTCACAACACGCCAGTCACTACTCTTGATGAACTGTGGTATCGTCTTGAAGCTGCATGGGCAGCTGTTCCTGTACACGCCACCCAAGCTCTGTTTGACTCAATGCCCAGGCGTATCAAGGCCGTTATTACCGCCAGAGGTGGTTGTTCTGGGTACTGATTTCTCAGGATCTATGCACCCAAATTGCGTGAAAATGTAATCACATGTCAGTTCTAGTATAATATATTTGTCCAATGAATACCCGTTTACCATTTGCATTTCTTCTTAGTGTAGCAATTTTAATGGGCAGTAGTGTACTTGTTGGTAACTGAGATTTTTAGTTTTCATTTGCCACAGTTTAAAATCGCATTTTCCGAACTCGCAACTTGTATCCCTCCGCAACGTTAAAATCTGATTTCTACGCTTTGTCGCCGTAGATGTATCGCTGTGAATAGTACAGTTAGCAACCAAGAGGCAAGTACCGAATGTTTATAATTTTAGTGAAGCTGCTCACAAAGGTCCAATACAGGGTGTAATTATCGTATGGCAGCGAAACTTGGTAGATATGCTAATGTGTTAATGCAGATCTAATTTACGCTGACAAACAAATTACTGCCAACCGTGGCTGCCAGGTGCAAATATGGCTCTGTACACTGTTTGTATGAGGATATGGTATCCTCGCTGTCATAACGCGAGTGAACGTTACGGCTGTCGAGAAGAAAGACCGTGTGCTGCTAGTGAAACTGTTTTATGTCAACGGCTGCAATTATAATGCTGCATTGGGACAGTGGGAAAGGTCTGAGGAGGGCCCAATGTCAGGAAATGGTTTAAAGAGGGTGATAATGGAATTTGAAAACACAGGTGGGCCCGGTGTGGCACCTGGAAGAGGAAGGTGTCCCATCCCACTGGAAGTTATTGAAAAGGATGCTGTTGTTGTAACTGACCATGCACCATGTGCCCCAGGCAGTGCAAGTGCTCGCTCAGTGTCACGAGAGCTGTCCAATCGTTGATCAACAGTACTGAAAATCTTACAGTCTATTTTACACTGGTACCCGTGCGAGATCCAGACGATGCAGCAATTGAAACCTCATGATCTGCAGCAACGTTCTGAATTTGCTCTTCGGTTTTTGTCACGGATCGAAGTGGATGACCCTTGGCTGGGCATTATTCTATGGAGTAACGAAGCACATGTAAATGTAAAGTGACTGAAATGCAGTTATACCTGCATATCTTTAATACACAGTTTGTACACAATCACCAGTTACTTTTCAACACAATGTATTCATAGGTTGACTAGTGCCCTATCATGACTATTTCCATCAGGAGAATGGCAATGTGGAAATGCTCTCTTTCAAGTACTTGATGGAGCTATTTACAGGTGCAAACATTACTTACCTGTGCAGCCTGCATGGTTGTCAGATGTCATTTGTTCTAAGTTTAGAACTCAAGATGAGGCCTTGTCAAATCCGCAATGGAAGGACTGAAGATCTCAAACTGTATCGGTATCATATTTCCAATGATGTCACTGACAACATCAGATCAAAAATGGCGACATCAGATTACAGACCCTGGGAGACAGAAGAACTCGCAATGTTGCTAGTCGAAAATATTTCTTCCAATTTACAGGTTCACTCTTACCGAAAAAAGCAGCAACCGAACACTTTTAATAATACTGTTAATTCACATAAATAATGGCAATACAAGCTTCGAACAGAGACTTTCATCAACAGATGGTTGTTCACAGTCCGCATCTCGTGGTCGTGCGGTAGCGTTCTCGCTTCCCGCGCCCGGGTTCGATTCCCGGCGGGGTCAGGAATTTTCTCTGCCTCATGATGACTGGGTGTTGTGTGATGTCCTTAGGGTCGTTAAGTTTAAGTAGTTCTAAGTTCTAGGGGACTGATGACCATAGATGTTAAGTCCCATCGTGCTCAGAGTCATTTGAACCTTTTTTTTATTGTTCACACTGACGTAAACATTTGTTGTTGTTTACATTAATTCTTACTTTTCATTCCCCCATGTGATGAAAATTAGCCGCGCGGGATTCGCCGAGAGGTCTACGCGCTGCAGTCATGGACTGTGCGGCTGATCACGGCGGAGGTTCGAGTCCTCCCTCGGGCATGGGTGTGTGTGTGTTTGTCTTTAGGATAATTTAGGTTAAGTAGTGTGTAAGCTTAGGGACTGATGACCTTAGCAGTTAAGTCCCATAAGATTTCACACATATTTGAAAATTTTTTTGGTGAAAATTTCTTAGGGCATTGATGTCCTACAAACAAATCACAGTGTGAAAAACGGCTTATTTAATTGTAATTGTACCTAGTAGTGATTGAAAATAATATTAACAAATCATGTAAGTCAAACTGTTTTAGTTTTAGGATACTTACATCGAAGATGTCGAGTCATTATCTCCCATTACGATTCAATGATAATTGTGTAAGTAGGCTGTTTATGTTTTTATGTTGGTAACGCCACGTAGTGCTCCGTACGAAAATAGCTGACTGCGCTTTGTGCAGTCTGTGGCTGGTTGGACTCACTGTTGAAATATTCGCTAGTGTAGTGTTGGGCAGTTGGATGTGAACAGGACGTAGCGTTGGGCAGTTTGAGGTGAGCTGCCAGCAGAGGTTACTATGAGCGGACGATCTGGACGTGTGTCCATCATAAAAAGGAAATTTGTAAGACTGGATGTCACGAACTGATATATATTATGACTTTTGAACATCATTAAAGTAAATACACTCCTGGAAATTGAAATAAGAACACCGTGAATTCATTGTCCCAGGAAGGGGAAACTTTATTGACACATTCCTGGGGTCAGATACATCACATGATCACACTGACAGAACCACAGGCACATAGACACAGGCAACAGAGCATGCACAATGTCGGCACTAGTACAGTGTATATCCACCTTTCGCAGCAATGCAGGCTGCTATTCTCCCATGGAGACGATCGTAGAGATGCTGGATGTAGTCCTGTGGAACGGCTTGCCACGCCATTTCCACCTGGCGCCTCAGTTGGACCAGCGTTCGTGCTGGACGTGCAGACCGCGTGAGACGACGCTTCATCCAGTCCCAAACATGCTCAATGGGGGACAGATCCGGAGATCTTGCTGGCCAGGGTAGTTGACTTACACCTTCTAGAGCACGTTGGGTGGCACGGGATACATGCGGACGTGCATTGTCCTGTTGGAACAGCAAGTTCCCTTGCCGGTCTAGGAATGGTAGAACGATGGGTTCGATGACGGTTTGGATGTACCGTGCACTATTCAGTGTCCCCTCGACGATCACCAGTGGTGTACGGCCAGTGTAGGAGATCGCTCCCCACACCATGATGCCGGGTGTTGGCCCTGTGTGCCTCGGTCGTTTGCAGTCCTGATTGTGGCGCTCACCTGCACGGCGCCAAACACGCATACGACCATCATTGGCACCAAGGCAGAAGCGACTCTCATCGCTGAAGACGACACGTCTCCATTCGTCCCTCCATTCACGCCTGTCGCGACACCACTGGAGGCGGGCTGCACGATATTGGGGCGTGAGCGGAAGACGGCCTAACGGTGTGCGGGACCGTAGCCCAGCTTCATGGAGACGGTTGCGAATGGTCCTCGCCGATACCCCAGGAGCAACAGTGTCCCTAATTTGCTGGGAAGTGGCGGTGCGGTCCCCTACGGCACTGCATAGGATCCTACGGTCTTGGCGTGCATCCGTGCGTCGCTGCGGTCCGGTCCCAGGTCGACGGGCACGTGCACCTTCCGCCGACCACTGGCGATAACATCGATGTACTGTGGAGACCTCACGCCCCACGTGTTGAGCAATTCGGCGGTACGTCCACCCGGCCTCCCGCATGCCCACTATACGCCCTCGCTCAAAGTCCGTCAACTGCACATACGGTTCACGTCCACGCTGTCGCGGCATGCTACCAGTGTTAAATACTGCGATGGAGCTCCGTATGCCACGGCAAACTGGCTGACACTGACGGCGGCGGTGCACAAATGCTGCGCAGCTAGCGCCATTCGACGGCCAACACCGCGGTTCCTGGTGTGTCCGCTGTGCCGTGCGTGTGATCATTGCTTGTACAGCCCTCTCGCAGTGTCCGGAGCAAGTATGGTGGGTCTGACACACCGGTGTCAATGTGTTTTTTTTCCATTTCCAGGAGTGTACAATGTTTGTTCTCTATCAAAATCTTTCATTTGCTAACTATATGCCTATCAGTAGTTAGTGCCTTCAGTAGTTAGAATCTTTTATTTAGCTGGCAGTATTGGTGCTCTCTGTATTGCAGTAGTTCGAGTAACGAGGAGTTTTGCGAGATAAGTGATTCATGAAGGGTATAGGTTATTGTTAGTCAGGGCTATTCTTTTGTAGGGATTACTGAAAGTCAGATTGCGTTGCGCTAAAATATTGTGTGTCAGTTTAGAAATGATCAGAATAAGTAAAGAGAAAACAGTATCAGTAAATTTAGTTTTGCTCAGCTCTTTGAAAATCAAATAATTTAAGAGTTTTTCCAGCACTGTCATTCTTAATTTTCAAAGGGGAAGTTTCAACTACTAACATACAAAATACAGTTTGAATCTTGCAGAGAAGAAAATAGCAACCGACATTTTTAATAACGTTATTTATCACACAAATACCGCTGTTACATGTTTGGAACCGACAGGTTCTTCATCGGATGGCTGTTTACGTTAACAAACACATTTGTTGTTGTTTATATTAGTTTTCGCTTTTTATTCCCCCTAATGGCCAAAATTCCTTGGTCAGCATTGCAGCGTAATGATGGAGGGGGGGGGGGGTCTTTTCATGTAAGTAATCTAATACTAAATTAGTTTCACTTCAGTGATTTGTTTACATTTTTTTCCAATCGCTATTAGGTACAATTACAGGTATGCAGGCTATTTCTCACTCTGGGGTTTGGTTGCAGACTATCACGACCCCAAGGAACTTCAGCACAAGGGGGAATAAAAGGTGAAAATTAATGTAAACAACAAGAAATGTGTATCGTTACTTGAACAGCCTTCTGATGCTGAGCCTGTTGTCTCGAAACCGGTATTGACGCTGTTTATATCAATAAACGGCATTATTAAAAGTGGCTGGTTGTTTTTCTTCTGTACAAGAATAAACATGTATTTTGTTCACAACCATGGTTTCAAAATGTAGTTTTCGACTAAATAGGACATAGTTCTTCCAGTGTCCATAATGCTGCTGTCACTCACACCTTCCCAACACTGCTCACCTCAGAACTGTTTTTAATATGCTTTAAATTCAGCTTGTATTACGTTCTAATCAATTGGATCACTAATAGACTTAGATATGCCATCCATAAAATCTGCGTGTATGGAATGTATTTATATGAGTAATATGGTAGGTATGATGAAGAGGAGGAGGTCCCATACTCGTAGAAGCGTAGGGGACGATGCGGGAGACCCGCACCGCCTACTAGGCAAGGTCCTAGCGGAGGTGGTTTGCCATTGCCTTCCTCCGACCGTAATGGGGATGAATGATGATGATGAAGACGCTACAACAACACCCAGTCATCTCGAAGCAGGAAAAATCCCTGACCCCTTGCGCGTGAAGCGAGAACGCTACCGCAAGACCACGAGCTGCGGACAGACTTAGGTATAACACACATAAATTCAGTTGTACACTTACCTAACTACTCCTCCTCCTTCTCTTCCTACTCATGAGCACATTCTTAACAACATCATCAAAGAGTACTTTATCATGTGCTCCTCTCGACTGAGTTAGCTCACTGTAATTCATATTGATGGCCGCTGTGGCCGTGCGGTTCTAGGCGCTTCAGTCTGGAACCGCGTGGTCGCTACGATCGCAGGTTCGAATCCTGCCTCAGGCATGAATGTGTGCGATGTCCTTAGGTTAGTTAGGTTTAAGTAGTTCTAAGTTCTAGGGGACTGATGACCACAGATGTTAAGTCCCATAGTGCTCAGAGCCATTTGATTTTGTAATTCATATTGCAGCAAACAAGAAGCAGATTCACGGCATTTAGACGCTTTAAATACAGGCACTGTGCTGGGTCTTTCGATGTTACCCTCAATTTATCGTACCCAAACATGCTGATGAATGCACAGATGCTACTGCCGAAAATATGAATGTCCTTAGGAACGAATTGCAATTGGTTGTTATGCAGTCTTCATTGTATTTCAGCTTGCAGCACAGTTGATCGCACTCAACATCAGTGGAGTGCATCACCATATCATCACTTTAGCAGGGAAACGACATAGTGCCACATCACAGGTTCCGGCAATTGTTGTATTATGACCTTGGTTATCGGCAGACTGGTTTAGTGTGTTTCGTCCGACTGTTGTCTTCGACAAGCAGAGGGGTGTGGTTCATTTTCTGGTGGCTGAGAAAGTTGCAGTACGTGAAATTCATCGTCTCATGTCTGTTGTATATGGTAAACACGGCATACACCTGACATGTGTGCAAGAGTGGCAAAAGAGATTCTGGGAAGGACATATTTCACTTCAAGTGATCCATACCCAGGACAGACCCATAGAGCCATTGCTCCTGATGTGGTGGAGCGGACTGATGGTCTTCTAGAGAGAGACTGACGAATAATGGAGGATGAAATTCGTTTTCAGGCCTGCATTAACCATGAATCTGTACATGCCATCATCAAAGACCACTTGCATTGCTGCAAAATTTCTGCATAGTGGGTGGCACATCACCTGACACAGGGACAAAAGATGAACTGAATAGCGTCGAGTCTGAGTCATCTGTTGCAGTACCACGAGGGACTGCATGTGATTCTGTCCTGTATCATACAAGGGATGAAACGTGGTGCCACCATTTCGAGACCAAGGGCAAACAGCAAAGTCAACAAGACGACTTGCTGTAAGGTCCTGATGATCTTCGTCTTCAACTGCAGGGGCACTCTGCTCATCGTGTTCCAAGAGCATGAAACCACAATCATAGCACAGTGCTATGAAGACAATTTGAAGAAACTGTGATTTGCACGATAATGTCCTCCCCCACACTGCCAGTCGGATGAAAGCTATGGTTCAACGATTTGATTGGGAAACGCTGAAACTTCCATACAGCTTGGATCTATTACCATGTGATTTTCACATCTTTGACAACATTAAGAAATACATGCATGGACGTCAGTTTCAATCAGGTGAGGAAGAGCAAGAGTGGGTGCGATTGTGGATTCGTCAGCAGACGACTGTACTCTAAAAAACAGGGATTGATTGTCTCGTCTGCCAGTGGGGTAAATGTATTAATGTGTGTGTGATTACTTTTGAATGGAGAGCAGTCAGATGATAATCGAACACCAGCAACAAAGGGACCATGGAATGGTTCCATTCAAAAGTAAACCGATGGTGCTGTGAATGGGTGGTGAGGGGGGAAGGGTAGGTGACTGCTATGCCATGGAAATTTGGAGAAGTATTTTGGATTGACAACATTGTAGGTTGTACCCATATCCCCTGGTCCACTGTCTTGAATCACCTTCTCGGATTCTGAGGTCATCATTGACGTCACTGGAAATCTGACAATCATGTAGACTGTGCCAATATGACGAGACCTGCCATCTTGGATTCGACAAATCGTTATCTTGGATTCTAAACACAGAACACATGAGATCTGAAAATCATACGTGGAGTGAATGCTACTGACTATAAATAGTTGTCACAACTATTACGTAGACACCAGACTACTTGGTGGTTGTCCATGAACACTCAAACTGTGGAATAAAGATATATAACAGCATTCCAACCAGTTTACATTTAAATATCTGAGGTATAACATCACATTACCGTACATCCTAAAGTTCGTAAATGACGCCACACATCGTCATGTTACAGAAAAATTGTAACTGGATACCCCATGTCGCAGGGAAACTGGAACAAAAAACTTGTATTACTGTAAAACTGAAACAAAATACCTCACATTACTGTAAAACTGGAACAAAATACCTCATGTAACAGCAAAATTGTAACGAAATACCCCATGTAACAGAAAAATTGTTGCAAATTGTCACATGTTACAGTGAAATTGTAACAACCCATCCCATGTTACAGTAGAATTGTAACAAAATGCTCCATGTTACAGTAACCATGGATCAAAATGGCCCTATTATAGCAAAGTTGTAACGAAATATTCCATATATCGCTGTATGGTTTGTTCACTTCCTGTCCTGTCCCACTACATTTGTTGACACCATTCTCCAGTAGGTGTACAAGGCTATCACCTTCATGCCATAGATGTGTGCAGCAATCTTCTTTAACAGTTTCGACATCACGCAGTACTGATCGCTCCAGTGTTGACAGTGAAGTCTCCCTATGAGATACATATTCCTTGAAGGTTATGTGGCATCGATGGCAGTATGGCCCTGTGATTTTTCTTCATTCATTGATTTCGGCACAAACGTCCACGATATCGACACAAAATTCGTTGATTTTGAAGCAGAATTTTGCGATTTCGACAAAAAATTCACTGATATAAGTACCAAATTCGTTGATTTTGTTGTCATTCCACTCGTAAATGGAATGAAGGGAGAATGACTACGTGCTCCTGTATAAGCCTGGATTCGTCCACTCTTCGTTATCACTGCGTGTGATGTCCATTCACAGCAGTAAATCAGATATGATTTAAGATTCCAGTACAAACGATTCCACTTTGCTCACAATATTTCGATAACTGGCTTAGTCATCTTCTTAATGTGCTCCAACCAGCAGTTTCTAGGCATGTCCGCTCCTAGTACATTAGTTGGGTATTTTCAGGCTGCAGGCTATAGAATTAATAGTCTGTGTGAGACTACTCGTGAAAAGCTCTGATGTTTCATGGCCGGCCGTTGTAGCCGAGCGGTTCTAGGCGCTTCAGTCTGGCACCCCACGACCGCTACGGTCGCAGGTTCGAATCCTGCCTCGGGCATGGATGTGTCTGTGATGTCCTTAGGTTAGTTAGGTTTAAGTAGTTCTAAGTTCTAGGGGACTGATGACCTGAGATGTTAAGTCCCATAGTGCTCAGAGCCATTTGAACCATTTTTTGATGTTTCATGTATTAATAGTGGACAAGATTCTGAATGGGAAAGTATTGATACTATTGAAGTGTATTACAGTTTGATCACTAAGAGCATATGCTACATTGCTCCCTTCACTTGTGCCACTAACTATACTACCCACCTAGGGGTCTCATCGGATATGAGTAATGATAAATTTTTGTTGTGCCAAGACCTACCAACGGGAAAAAATCCGTGTTAGTTAAAGAATAATTCTTACACCTATCAAAAATTGTGTGGTCGTTGCAGTACAGCTAGCTGGGAATCTACTCCATTCTGTGGTATGAAGCTACTACTGCTGCTATTACTACTACTACAGCTAGTTGAATCTATTTTAAATCTACTACTACGTTACTGAATGCACCACAATGAACACCTGTCTTTATGAAAATTTCTGAGCGCGTTTTCCCTAAGGGACTATTGCACTGGAGTCTCATCTGACTAAAGTTTCCTCCTCTTCTGGTATCTATGTTGCTCTCCAAGAATCACATATCACTGACGACGCATTATCCAACAATTCAAGATTACTGCGCATTCTGTCGGATGATTAAGAACATCGAAACTGCTGAACAAGATCTTGACAGAAATTTTGTAAACAATTGGTGCCACGTACCTCCGGAAACCTACCAGAGTGTTGCAGAATCGCCATTGTATGTATGCAGAAGAACCCGTGTATATTTAGGAAAGATACATTTTGATGTCAACTAGAAGTTCCACTCCACACCAATCGCTTGTGAGCATGAAAATCCCTCATAAATCAGAGGCGTTAGACTCCTCTCGTGACGTCACACGCCACTGCTACCCCTACACGTTAGCCACCGGAGCGTGCATGTCATCCAACCGTGCAGAACCTCTCACCTGCAGTCACACATGCTTTCGCTATGCAGGAGGTGTGCTCTTGTCTGAATTCGGTTATCTGGCTTGTGGCGTCACCGTTAAGCATCCATATAGCATGAAGTGTTGGTACTCCTGTGTCCTCTGCTGCTGATATTTTTCCATCTTGAAATGCTGGACACGACAACGTTAAAGATCATTACTCTCATAACATTCTTTTCGCCGTATGTATTTGTCGCGTTTTTTTCAGTTACAATTCATCCGATCGCTTCGTTTAAATGAGTTTTGCTCTCACTGAGGTGGATACATGGCAGGTGCATACAAGATTCACATGTTTTTCACGGAACTCGCGTTGGCTACGTACAAGGTATACAAGTATACTGCTTGCTTGATAGCTGCCGCCCAGCTCACACATTACTTTTTTTCGGTGAATTTCAAATTTTAAAAGCATAGCACCAGAACCCTCTGTAGCACAGGTTCTCATTAGAGGATGAATATGCCTCTGTGATTTTTGTGTTCTCTGTTGGATATTAGTGTGGGATTTTGTACAACTGACATAATTTTAAATTTAGTACAATTTTGCATCTCTCGCCATGTTTTAAATACGGATTAAAGCATAAATGTGATTCTTGCATACTCAAATGCCTCCGCCATTTTTACTTCGATCACGTGGGCTGTGATATCAGTTGGGTTGAGGAGGTGGCTACAGCACTACCACGAACAATATACTAGTGATGGAAGTCGAAGCTACTGTCTTGGATTGTTTCCCGCAAGTTTTAGCCCAGAGCAGGTGTGAGTGATCTGAACTTTGCATTATGTACTCGAGTCAGCAGTACGCATTTTCTTGTAGCGACCCTCCGCATGGAGGAGTCACCAGCCGACGGTGGGGCGACATCCGCGAGCTTTGTGGCAGGCAAGGCTGCATGGTCCTTTCCTGCCAGGCCCTCTACCTGCTAGCGGATTCGGCACGAAGGGCGCAATGTGGGACTTGGGGAGCAGATGCAGGTGGGCGCAAGGGTGGAGGTGGTGGCATTGCATTTGCTTAAATAAACACTTAAACATTCCCATACAATTCTGCCACAAATGTTTAAGCAGCACACCATTTTAAACTTGGGGTAACTGACATAGCAGAAATTATTTAAACGTGTAAACTGCGTTTTAATGTTCGGGGCAAATGGATATTTTTTTCAGTTTCCTATCATTCTAAACTTAGAACATGATTCGAAACTTACGACATGAAATCTTGCAACCACGTAGGCTGCACCAGTACTAGCTCCTCCATCTCTAGCACAAATGATGTGGCAACCATACAAGCTGTACCAGTATCCCTGGGTCGGGCACCTTGAATTCTGATGTCAGAGGGACAGGGAAAACTCCGGGAAATCTGGCTACCATGCAGGCTGAACCAGTATCCTTAGGTCAGCCGTCTTAGCACAAGTGGTCTACTTCCAGCATCTTGGATTTCCCACGAGCAGGACAAATGACTTATCTTGGATTTTTGAATTTCCCACCAGTTTATATTTAGGACAGCTAGGCTGTCAGCACAAGTTAACTATGGCATGAGAGTGGTGGGGCAAAACCTTGCAGCGCAAATGGGTTATTTTAAATTTCCTACAAATTTTTAAATTTTCCACAATTCTATACACTAAAACTGAGTTATGGTGTCAAAGCGGAGGGGAGTAGGGGGAAATATGGTAATGTTGCCTGATGATGTTATTGATGACGTCATGGGAAAGCTGTGAACAACTCAAACTGCACCATTATGCCCACAGCTACCCTACTTCCGATTAATTCACCGTGTCATTACATTTCAGATGAGACTTGGTTTACTCTGTCACGGTAAGTGAATTCATAGAACATGCGTTATTATACATCATAAAATTCCTGTCAGGCCTTTAAAGAGCTGTTGCATAGTTTCAAGATTGGCGTTTGCTGAGTAATGTCTGCTGTCTGCATCGTAACGCGATTCTTCACCAAACTCTTAACGCTAATCGGTATATCCATGAGCTGTTTAATCTACATGTGAATCAATTCACAGAAGCTGAATGACTGTATATTTTCAACTTGACGGAGAAACAGCACACAGCGCCTTGACAACTTCGTCGCGTATAAATGACGTGTTTGTTGAGGAGAGAGCAAATCACCAAAGGGAACGCAATCCTCTCGCTGCCCCGACTGCGTTATATCTCTCCTTACGATTTTTACCTGCGGGGCAAATTAAAGGTTGAGGTGAAGTCAAATAATCCACACACACAGAAAGAGCTACAGCAGAACACTGAAGACGTAGTTGCTGCTATCCGTCACGGAGAGCTGCTATGCATGCCTCAAAGTTTGAGCACAGCGCTGCGTGGATGTGAACGACAGCCGTTTTCGGTATCTTCTGTGATGTTCATCAGCAGTAGTCTGTCCCGCATCAGTTTTATTGACAGTATTTTTCGGATAAGTTTTACTTTCTTCAGCCTGTATAAAATAATTCTCTTGCATGTGAACCGTCAAACTAGCAGTTATTAACAGTTATCTAATAATCTATTCAGTAATATTTTCCAGCAACATTTGCTTTTAACGCAAAAAGTGTATGTTTAAAACACCAGTAGCGTATGTGTAATATTTTGAACAATACTAGGAAAATTAAAAATGCGTCTCACAGATATCTTGTATTTGAAATATGCTAAGACTAATTTGTTTGAAATGAGTTGCTGGTAGCAACGTCGATTATCAGTCGTACTTGAGTCTATTAGTGCGGAGAAATTTAATCTGCCTGTCCGATATGCATTAAGCGTCCTTCTGAAAATTTGCCCGCATCGCTATCAAGGTGTTATCAGCAGTAGCACAACAGCCTCTCACGTGTTGTTATCGAGCCGCTTCTGACATATCCAGACACCTTCCGTTCCACTCAGCATTCATGTATTTACTGATAACAATTCAAACAACGAAACAGTAAAACGCAATCTTTAGCAGTACGCTTCGGTTCACGAGAATGTTCGATGTCTTCTAATTTTTGTTCGTTGGTTCCTTTAAACTCTCCACCGAAATCTGACGATACACATTTTTAACTCTATAAACAGTTGTGTCTCTCACCATCGCTTCCAACGCCGTTCTTGAATGATTTGAGTATTGTACGAGAATTAGAAAATTAATTAAGTAGTCACCTTCATTTTGTTATTTAAGCTTGTTGTTTCTTATGGCCTTGCTTTTAGGTCCAAAACATTAGATGAAGGGAGAAAGGGAGTTGCGAATTGCTAACAAAAATAAAATTACCCATACACTACTGGCCATTAAAATTGCTACACCACGAAGATGACGTGCTACAGACGCGAAATTTAACCGACAGGAAGAAGATGCTGTGATATGCAAATGATTAGCTTTTCAGAGCATTCACACAACTTTGGCGCCGGTGGCGACACCTACAACGTGTTCACATGAGGAAAGTTTACAACCGATTTCTCATACACAAACAGCAGGTGACCGGCGATGCCTGGTGAAACGCTGTTGTGATGCCTCGTGTAAGGAGGAGAAATGCGTACCACCACGTTTCCGACTTTGATAAAGGTCGGATTGTAGCCTATCGCGATTGCGGTTTATCGTATCGCGACATTGCTGCTCGCGATGGTCGAGATCCGATGACTGTTAGCAGAATATGGAATCGGTTGGTTCAGGAGGGTAATACGGAACGCCGTGCTGGATCCCAACGGCCTCCTATCACTAGCAGTCGAGATGACAGGCATCTTATCCGCATGGCTGTAACGGATCGTGCAGCCACGACTCGATCCCTGAGTCAACAAATGGGGACGTTTGCAAGACAACAACCGTCTGCACGAACAGTTCGACGACGTTTGCAGCTGCATGGACTATCAGCCTGGAGACCATGGCTGCGGTTACCCTTGACGCTGCATGACAGACAGGAGCGTCTGCGATGGTGTACTCAACAACGAACCTGGGTGCACGAATGGCAAAACGTTATTTTTTCGGATGAATCCAGGTTCTGTTTACAGCATCATGATGGTCGCATCCGTGTTTGGCGACACCGCGGTGAACGCACATTGGAAGCGTGTATTCGTCATCGCCATACTGGCGTATCACCCAGCGTGATGGTATTGGGTGCCATTGGTTACACGTCTCGGTCACCTCTTGTTCGCATTGACGGCACTTTGAACAGTGGACTCTACATTTCAGATGTGATACGACCCGTGGCTCTACCCTTCATTCGATCCCTGCGAAACCCTACATTTCAGCAGGATAATGCACTGGTCAATGGTGGCCGAGCATCTGGCTCGTCACAATACGCCAGTCACTACTCTTGATGAACTGTGGTATCGTGTTGAAGCTGCATACGCAGCTGTACCTGTACACGCCATCCAAGGTCTGTTTGACTCAATGCCCAGGCGTATCAAGGCCGATATTACGTCCAGAGGTGGTTGTTCTGGGTACTGATTTCTCAGGATCTATGCACCCAAATTGCGTGAAAATGTAATCACATGTCAGTTCTAGTATAAGATATTTGTCCAATGAATACCCGTTTATCATTTGCATTTCTTCTTGGTGTAGCAATTTTAATGGCCAGTAGTGTATGAAAGAACGGTGTAACGTTTCAATAACCTTTCATTATGAAACTTCCTAACAGCTTAAAAGTCTGTGCCGGACAGACGGACTGAGATTAGAATGCAGAAACTTGCCTTTCGCAGACAATGCTCGTATGAGTTGTGATGCCCGGACATAACACTTGGGCCGCCGCTACGCTTTCAATTCTGCCTCTACCTCGATTTCCGGCCCGGTGCACAGTTTTAATCTGGCAGGACGTTTCACGAAGCGCACACTCCTTTACAGAGTGAAACATAAAAAGCACAACTCGCAGTTCCCATGTGGAGACTCCTGCTTTGTCGCAGAGGGGTGAGATTTGAATCATTTGTGCGAATACTTCGGCAGTTAATTACTGGTATACTATAATCTTCTCGTTGTCTATGTTTAATATCTGATCCGTTTAATAATTCGTTGCGTGAGCTCTCAGTGCTTCGCTTAGTCAAAAAAAGGAACGGTTACTCCACGTGGAGTCTCCCGACGGAGTGTTTCATTGCATTGTATCGTGCACGCCTCACATTTCCACGCCAGACCTACACGTCACCTTTCAGCGAATGTCGAAATACCTGCAACTGAGTTAGTGTCAAAACCAAAAAAGTCTGTGGTTTGGACTTCGACTGGCCTTCAGAGAATCATCCTCAACAGCAGTAGCGGCAGTAGCGTTTCTACTGTATCTCCTCAGAAACCACCACGCTTTAGCGTCTCTCGACACTGAATAGTTGAGACCGAGTAATTCTGAGTGATGAATGCGATATGGTAACCCGACGGAAGGGCAAGAACTGGCAGATGCTCGGGGAACGTTCGCTGCTACAGTATGTATTGCCGACAATACAGCACGCAGGAGGTGGTGTTATTCAGTATGGAGGTGTTATCCGTGTTTAGGATATGCCCCCCTTTATTGAGCTTAAGAGGACATTAAATGCGAAAGAATAAGAACGCAGTTTACACCATTGCGTATTGCGTACCGTAGAAGAACAGTTCGGAGACAACGGTGGTTTGTACAATGTTTGCACAAAGCACCCAGTCGTAAAGCAGCATCTCTGTGGCAACGGTTTATAGAAAATAACATCCCTGAAGTTGAATGACCTGCCCAGAGTCCCGGTTCGAACCCATTGAAACACCTTAGGGCTGAGTTACAATGTTGGTTTCGCTCCACACCCCAGCGTCCAACATCGCTCTCTTGTCTGGTTTCGGTTTTTGAGGTAGAAACATTGAAGTACAAAAAATGACCCAAAACGTAACCACATCGAAAATCAGTAGTGTTAGTGTCCGCAGGAAATGTGATAGTGCGCCCAATATTAAGGCCAAAAATACAGTAATTTAAGTTTCATGCCCGCCTAGGCATGTTATTGTATCTTTGGCCTTCATATTTGGTGCATATAACAATTGGCATATTTGCGCTCAAAGTAACGTTACTGATATTCGATGTGATTACGTTTTATTTCACTTTGTGTATCTCAGTGTTTCAGTTGAACTGGACTGCCATAGCTAGTCTCGAGATGAAATTACAGAAGTTCGAAACTGATCATTCGAATTAAATTCTACCAATATAACAGATGAATGGGTTATCCAGTAAAAGTATCAAAATCTACTTACCAAATTCATCTTTAGAACAGTTCTGTCCTGGTTCAAATTTTCAGTTGTCACTTCAGAAGCGCTACAGAAAAAGATTTACTTACCTGTCTCTCCCATGTTATAAAATCATTTTCTTTTCAGTTATTTTATCGTGATTGTATCGTATTTTCATTTGGTAAATAGCGTAGTGTTACCATACTTATATCTCTTCTGCAGTTACACGGCATTTGTTCGCACTTATTTATCCTACTGTTCACAGCTTATAACAGTAAATAATTCTCTGCGCATAAACTTCAGTTTAATCGCAACATTTTGTTATGTGTAACGCAATTTGTCTCATCTTTATAGTTTTCTCTCTCCTTACTGTTGTACAGTCAAAAAACATTTTAGAGAAGACTTAACACAGACAGTTTAGAGCCACGCAACAAGTTACATAAAAAATGATAAGCTTTTAAGAGAGGGATGAAAACTGATTAGTGCTCCAGCTTTTGAACTGCAAATCTTGACCAAAGCCCATGATATGAAGATAACGGCTATGTTGTGATTTTTCATCAAGAAAGATTTTACTTCTGATTGACGACGACATATTACAGGAAATATCTAAAAATTTCATCACTATCAATATACGTAGCTATGGAAGAAAAATTAGGATTTTACTTCCGGTCGATGACTAAGTGCTTAGCTACCATTGTGGAAGGAAGTTACTCTTTTCTTTTTCAAAGGAACTATCCTGCCATTTGACTTAAGAAGTCAAAGAATGCTACGAAAAACCAAAAGCTCGATGCCCAGGAGGAAATCTGAACCGCCGTCCTTCTGAATGCGAACCTTAACCACTGTGCCACTTCGCTCTGTAGTGGAACTATAATAGGAGCACTTACTTCTGCAAGAGATACACTTCGCCAAACACTACAGAGTGAATAAGGAGGACTCCTCTCACGTTACACAAGTGGTTTAAGATATCGGGATGAGATTTCTCAAATGTGTGGTTCAAAATGGTTCAAATGGCTCTGAGCAAAAAAATGGCTCTGAGCACTATGGGACTTAACATCTGAGGTCATCAGTCCCCTACGACTTAGAACTACTTAAACCTAACTAACCTAAGGACATCACACACATCCATGCCCGAGGCAGGATTCGAACCTGCGACCGTAGCTGTAGCGCGGTTCCAAACCGACGCGCCTAGAACCGCACGGCCACTCCGGCCGGCTCGAATGTGTGTTCCGTAAGCAAAGTGAAGTGTTAAGCTTGGTATTATTCGATATTACAGTTACAAATGCTATAACCGTTTCTGTATTGTGTTTGGAGGAGAGGAGGCCCTTCTTTAAGATCGATTCATCGAGCGAGGTGGAACGGTGGTTATCACGTCGGAATCGCATTCGAGAAGACGGACGGTTCACATTCGCGTCGTGCCATTCACATTTAAGTTTCCCGTGATTTCGCTTAACCGATCCAGTCAAGTGCACGGATGGTTCCTTTGAAAATGGCACAGCCGATTTCCTTCTCCATCCTTTCGTAATCCGAGCTCGTGCTCCGTCTCTAATGATCTCGATTCATTCCTTTCTTCCTTTGAATTGGATTCATTCAAGAATCAAGAAAGCTATTTAAATTAAGGAATGACGCCTGAAGATGTGCTAGCAGAACCCGAAACGATAGCGTAAAATACGCATCTTTCAAACAGGACGCAGATGACATACTTTTTACGAATACAGTATTGTGCATGCATGACAACAACAACATGACGTTCAAGGTCAAGTTAAGAGGTATCCTATCAAAGTTCTACAAGATCAAAACTATAGTCAATAAGGATGGTGGAATTTCCCTCTTAAACTGTGCCGTTGGTAAGGAGATTAGTGAATGACGATCAGGAATGAAAGGATTTAGTAGAACACGAATCGGGTGCGAGGGGAAAGGAATACATATCGGCTGCTCCCCGCCTTTACAGATGAAAGTAATCTTGCCGAAATCCTTAGTAAAGGTGATTGATCAGAGCATCCATCTTCAGAGTCAGGCAGCTAAAGCAGGATACCGCCAAGAAGACAGACATTTCCCGAATATCGAGCAGCTTTAAATAGACGACATTAGGAGGAGCAATAATTCAAATGGTGGAGAAATCTGTATAGCTAAGAGAATGAATAGAAACGTGTCTTACAGAAAAAGGAGCATAAGTCAACAAGTTTGAATCAGCATACAAAATCATCACGTATTCCACACCAGAAAGAATCTGAAAAGCATTGAAAATCAGATGTTACTAGTCTATGACCGAATCTGAAGGCTTGTATGCAACAGAAACACTGAACCTTTCAAGAACAGGGTCACATATAGGGCTGTATCTTAAAGAATGAAAGATTTAGAGGGCAATTTTAAGGTTTAAAGAACAGTAGACGCTTCATACAGAAGACGAGCGAGCCAAAAACTGTATGTACAGAAAGAAAGAACATCGAACATCATCAGGTAAAAAGTTTATATTCTTCCAACATATCGGTAGATTAGAACCGTGGAGACAGACAAATCAGATGTAACTGGAAAAAATGGGAGCGCAGCAAACAGAGAATGTAACTTTAAAATGAAAACTCGAGGTTCCTATAGGTTTCCAGAAGAAAATTGGACCCATAACGAAAACATCATGGACAAAGGAGCGAAGAAGGCTGCAAATAATTAGAATCAAAAACATACTGGTCGAGTGCAAAGAGAGTAAGAAAGGAAGGATATCCGAATTAACGTGGTCAAAAGACAGCCGAAAAGAAAAGAAGATGAGAAAGTATAAAATTAAGTTTGGTAAGTGCTACTAAGCAGAAGGACAAGCACTTTGCTGGATGGTTAATAACTATAAAGTTTATGCACGCCTAGGTCCTGAAACAGCTATAATTTTGTGATAGAGAATCGCTATCCACTGAAGATGACGCCTCTTTATGCGTACAAAAATCCTCTGTTTCGCGAAATTTCTCTCTTTTTTTATTTGCCACAAATCATCCCACTGACTGGTATATTGATGTTTTGGGTGTACTATCAGACTTTTGCGAACAATTTATCTTTTCAAAGTGTTTTTTAATATGTTGCAATGTTAAATTAGTTGTTCAATTAGATTTCTTAAGCAGCACCATCTTATTATTAAATTCTGTTAATAGCCTGTTCAATGGCGTTTCCTTCTAATCAGGACATTTTATCTCACTGTTTTCAAAACTCAAATCTGTAGCAATCGATTTATTTGTTTTTCCCAAGAGTCCATAATTTACGCACCTATATAAACTTAAGACTCAGCCCCACACATAAGAATCACATATCAATTGTGAAATTTATTACACATTAATAAAATCTAGTACATAAACATCTAACTGGTAATTGTTGTCGTCCTCCATTCGTAAACAAAATGAAAATGAAACGTGAGTATACGGTACAAGGAAAGTTACCCTCTGCCATGCACGCACCTATTGTATTTGTAGTATATTTCTCGATAGAAACTAAGATACAAGACACAATCTCATATTCTGCCTGCTCCGTCAGTAAAATTTACACATCATTTAAGTTTGATGCTAATGTGGTAATATTTTAAATGACAGAGATACTCCCATGTCAGCACAAATACCATGATTGCTCTGAAGGCTGAAACGCGCAGACTGAGAAAGTCTTCAAATATGTATTATATAGATCTCTTCTTAACTGTCCAGCAAAACACAGATACGAAGTCGGAACATGACAGTGATATGCTTGGTGAAGAGAATTAACGCCAACTGTCGGTGGCATTAAGAATCGATAGAACCTAAGCAATCGAATACAGGGGAACTCTGCTACTGTACTGACTTTTCCTTTGAGTGTGATGACCGATAATTTCTCAGACACAAAACAACATGGTGATTCGTTCAATGATTATATACGAACTCAAGATAACTGTAAATATTTTGTACACTTTTTTACTTTTTCCGTATTTCAGTGTAAATTAATTTAATGTGTTCCATAAACTTGTTGTAATGTGTCATGTAACTTTAACTACACACATCAAAAAAAGTTTTGCATCACCTCAGTTCCGAGAGTTCTGGAACCTGTACAGAAAATTGGAATATAGATCAACATAAACATCATTTTCGCCCTTTTTATTGCTCATGAAAACCACACATCGCATGTTGTACCACCATACAGCGAGAGCTTCAGAGGTCGTGGTCCAGATTTCCGTACACGCCGGTACCTTGGTTCAAATGGCTCAAATGGCTCTGAGCACTATAGGATTTAACTTCTGAGGTCATCAGTCCCCTAGAACTCAGAACTACTTAAACCTAACGAACCTAAGGACATCACACACATCCATGCCCGAAGCAGGATTCGAACCTGCGACCGTAGCGGTCGCGCGGTTCCAGACTGTAGCGCCTAGAACCGCTCGGCCACCCCGGCCGGCGCCGGTATCTCTAACACCCAGTAGCACGTCCTCTTGCATTGACGCATGCCTGTATTCGTCGTGGTATACTATCCACAAGTTCACCTAGGCACAGTTGGTCCAGATTGTCCCACTCCTCAACGACGATTCGGCGTAGATCACTCGGAGTGGTTGGTGAGTCACGTCGTCCATAAACAGCCCTTTTCAATCTATCCCAGCATGTTCGATAGGGTTCATGTTTCGAGAACATGCTGGTCACACTAGTCGAGCGATGTCGTTAACCTGAAGGAAGTCATTCACGAGATGTGCAAGATGGGGGCGCGAATTGTTTGCCATGAAGATGAATGCCTCGCCAATATGTTGCCGATATGGTTGCACTATCGGTCGGAAAATGACATTTACATATAGTACAGCCGTTACGGCGCCCTCCATGACCACCAGTGGCGTATGTCGGCCCCACGTAATGCCACCCCAAAACATCAGGGAACCTCCACCTTGCTGTCAAAGCTGGACAGTGTGTCTAAGGCGTTCAGACTGACCAGGTTGCCTCCTAACACGTCTCCGACGATTGTCTGGGTGAAGGTATATGCGACACTCATCGGTGAAGAGAACGTGTTGCCGATCCAGAGCGGTCCATTCGGCATTTTGTTGGGCCCGTCTGTACCGCGCCGCATGGTGTCGCGATTGCAAAAATGGACCTCGCCATGGACGTCGGGAGTGAACTTGAGTATCATGCGTTCTTTTGCGCACAGGTTTGAGTCGTAACACAACGTCCTGTGGCTGCACGAAAAGCATTATTCAACATGGTGGCGTTGCTGTCAGGGTTCCTCCGAGCCATAATCCGTAGGTAGCGGTCATCCACTGCAGTAGTAGCCCTTGGGCGGCCTGAGCGAGGCATGTCATCGACACTTCCTGTCTCTCTCTGTATCTTCTCCATGTCCGAACAACATCGCTTTGGTTCACTCCGAGACGCCTGAACAAATCCCTTGTTGAAAGCCATTCCTGGCACAAAGTAACAATGCAGACGCGATCGAACTACGGTATTGACCGCCTAGGCATAGTTGAACTACAGACAACAGGAGCCGTGTACCTCCTTCCCGGTGGAATGACTGAAACTGACCGGCTGTCGGGCTCACTCCCTATTAGGCTCTGCTCATGCATGATTGTTTACATCTTTGGGCGGGTTTAGTGACATCTCTGAACAGTCAAAGGGACTGTGTCTGTGATACAATATCCACAGTCAACGTCTATTTTCAGGAGTTCTGGGAACCAGGGTGATGATAAACTTTTTCTGATAGTTTTACCTGTGAAAATTTTTGCTAACGAGCAAAAGACAAATGAAAGAATATACTCAGTGCAGGGACTCAATATTGTACGGACTGCGAATAAGGTTGTGCCGCTTAATCGTTGAAACGAGTGGTGATTTCGTGGAAAGAGAGGAATGTTTTTTTGTAGTGAAAGTCAGAAGGTTGTATGTGGAGGAGAGAATTACAGTAGAGAGTCGGAGGAAGCAGTCTGAATACGTAGAAACGAGTGGAATCCAGAAGTTTCCAGAAAACTGTCATAGCAACATTATATTACATAGTAAAAAAAGAAGATTCTAGAAGAAACACGACTCATATTTTCAACAAAGAAGAGGATTCACAGGAGTGGAAGAGTCCACGAAAAGAAGATGCAGGAGACAATGAGAGGAATGAAGCAAAAGGTCAAAAAGTTATCGAGACATCGAATATACAGGAATAGCCAACAGTCGTCGTCACAAAATGCGAGACAGTGAACCGAGCAGCTTTAGTTGAGGAGAGCCTGAACTATACTGGTAATACGAACGGTGTTGCTACTATAGTGACTGTTACGATTATTTGGTATTCGAAAGAGAAAACTGTGAACAGATTTTCTATTGTTAATTTGTTCGAAGATAGGACCAAATTGCACATTATCTGAAAAATGAGAATAGATTCTAGACTACTAAAATAGATTGTACTGTGGGCGTTCATTGCTATCTCCATGGAGTAGTGTCCATGTCCCAACCACCGATACAGCCTAGTCCCATATCCTTTCTCAACATCATCATCTTGCTAGTATTCTACGGATGGCGCGCTTCCATTTCCTCCGATCGTACCATTCCTCTTCTTGTAGTACTCTGGTATCTACCGCATCCCGGACCTCTTTATGCCAGCTACTCCTAGGTCATCCACGCTTTCTTATTTCTGCTGGGTTCCACTGTCACATTTTATTTGGCCATCGCCTGTCGCCCATCCTTCCTAGATATCCATACGATTTTAGATGTTTCAGCTCTATGGCCTGTATTACAGATTTATCGACATTCATAGCCTCTCTTATGTTAGTACTTGGTACTCTGTCCAGCTTGGAGATGCTAGAACGACACTTCCAAAAGTCCGTATGTGGCACAAGCAATTTGTTTCTCTGTCACTTGTTTATTATCTACATTTCTGCCCCTTACGTAGCGATGTCTTCAACAACTGAGCAATATATCACCTGTTTGGTCCTGTTAGTGATTTTGTTGTTCCGAAGGACCGAGTTCAGTTGTCATGATGACCTCTTGCTCTGCCCTGTTTTATTATTTATGTCGTCTTCACTTTTTCTGTTTGATGGCATCATAACCTTTAGATAAGCAGTTAATACTTTTTTTGACAGCGGGTTTTCAACGACGAAATGGCGCATCAGAATGGTGGCGGAAATTATTTTTTCCAGTTTTCTAAAACAATTCATTCATTGACAAGACAGTATCCCCATCTTTCCTTGCTCTTTCCATGGACTGCCGAACACTGCCATGTGACGACTCCAGCGATTGTCAGCTATAGTGGCAGCGCCACAGAGTGAGGTAAGGAAAGATTGCATTGATTCACCTCTGGCGCCAGCTATTGCTTCCTACAAATGTGTAAATATTTATGTTACAACAGGCTTTCTACTTGAACAGTAACTAAACTTAGACGAATGTAAACGATTGTGAAGATTAAAAACAGTTATCCAAAGAATAATAATTAGTGTATTGTGTGTGTGTTTTGAACTGGGGACCTACATATGACTGTGAGGCGTGGTAGAGTAATTATGGTATACGTGTACGTGGAGACAGTGTTTGCGCAGCAATCGTCGACGTAGTGTAACTGAGAAGTAAGAAGGGGAACCAGCCCGCATTCGCCGAGGCAGATGGAAAACCGCCTTAAAAACCATCCACAGGCTGGCCGTGGCCGGCGCACCGGACCTCGACACGAAGCCGCCGGGGACCGGCAAGCCTTCCCGCTCGGGAAGCAGAGCGTTAGACCATGTGGCTAGCCAGGCGAGCTATAATTACGGTAATTATATTCTAGTTTTAACTCAAACTTACTTTCTCTCACTGTCAAAGATTGTTGTCACGTTACTTAAGTTGACCGTAAAAATATACACGCCTGACTGTGAAGTAATAAACAGTACATTTTGTGATTTTTCAGCAGTAGATAATATTGTAATTGCGAAACACGTTTTGTAAATACTTATATTTTCAATACTTCAGGACCTTGTGCATTTAGCAAAAACAGATTTGACTTATATAATCCCACATCATTTTATCGAAGTTCCACGGTAGATACGTCATGTTACCGACCCCTTCTGATTTTTAATTTTACACAAAAGTAGCTCCGTAATTCAATAATTCATAATAATTTACGCACTTATGACATTATTAAAGAAGGACAACGTTTATTAATACACAGTCAGTAGTTCGATAGACACAAGATGTTGCTAACCTCATTCAGATTGACATACGTCACACGGATTGTTTAACAAAGGTTAATAAGCAATTTTGTTTTGTACACCCTAGTCCCATACAGAAAGAGACGTGCTAAATCTATTGTACCTGTTTTAAATAAGCGTAGATGTGTCCACGTGTCTGATAGACAAAGGCGGGAATGAGGCTAGCTGCGTGTAGGTTTAACAGAAACTTTAGTCTCTTACTAGATTATTTTAATGATGTAACAAGCGAAGAGATAGTATTCCGAATGTTTGTTATTGGCAGTGAGAGCAGGTAGTCATTCTAGCATACAATGGACGTATTTGAGCGTAAGAAAGCAGTGATACATGCTGCTTCGGCAATCAGTAAGAGAACATCATATTATTATACTGTTATCATATATCAGCAGTTTTGCTTACTATTGACAGTGACACATGCGGCAAGTGGTCATTTTACCTAGATTGAGTTGTGTGTCAATGTCATTTAGTGAGGCTTTCTCCATATTATTTAGCCCTGATGCTCTTTAGGCAGACATTAAAGGGATATAGTTTCAAGTAATTGTTATCAATTTATTCATTCTCTTTTAAACTTTAGAAATGTCCCACGCAATGGCAGGGAATATGCTACATTGCTGCAGAGAGCTGCAAAGCGGTCTCTTCCATTCAGTCCAGAGTACGTAGTCAACTCTTTATGATATACACACATCAACAAAGGTTTGGTATCACCCCTTTATTTCGATATTCATGGCGCAGAAAACAAAAACTGGCTCTGAGGCAAACGTATATATTTATTTGCTATGTGTTGACATCACCAAATAAAAATAAAAAAATTCTATAACGACAAAACAGTCCGTCTCCTATGAGGGTTCTGGACACTACTGAACAAAGGCGATACGTGTGGAAACGTTCCCTTGCTTGGGTGCAGGTTTGAATCCGTTGTGTCATACCATCGATAAGATCATCAAGCCAGCTCTGATCCAAACTGTTCCATCATCAATGGTGATTCTACAAAAGTCGTGCAGAGCACGTGGTCTTTGTCAACGTTCAAAAACAGTTCGTTTCAAACGATACCGCACTTCTTTAATTGGTTTCATGTTCAGGGAACAGGCAGGCCACTCCATTCTGATGATCGTAGCATGCTGAAGGGACATGTTCGCAAGAACAGCACCTTGAGCACGCGAGTATCATCCATCAAGGTGAAACTGTCACCAAAATGTTCACGACTCGGTCCCACTAATGGTTGCATAATCTCTTCCATGTACCTAAGAGCTGTGAAATTGTCCTCAAGAACCACAATAGGTTTACGGTGGCCCCATGTAATGTAAGCCTAGAACGTCACTCCACCACCACCTCGTTGCACCAGTGGTACACGGCATTGGAGGCATTCGATGTTACCTAGTTGTGACCAAACACGTTGCTGCGATTGTCACGTCATATCGAGACCCGCGTTTCGTCCGCGAACAATATGCGACGCCAATCCTGGGGTGCCCATTCTGCATGATTTACCTACCTGTAACGAAGTACGTGGCGTATAAAGTGGTGCTCACCGTGGTCGTTTGGAATGTATATTTGCATTGTGTATTCGTCTCCTAACAGTTTGAAGTGATACATGACGTCCTGTAGCCTCTTCGAACGTAGAATTCAGATCTTGAGCACTCAGACCACACGGTTCATTTGACTCAAAAGTCTTACATATCGAACAACTTGTGCATCTGTCGAACGTGGACGGCCTGTGTGGTGTAAGTCCTCAACACTACCTGCCAATTGGAACTGATTCCATGTCCGGATTGACACCACTTTGACCTAGGTGCACGAGTCGAAAAATTCCCCTGGCTGCAAGACTTCTACGTGTAGCGTCATGATGCGAACCCGATCACTGGTCACGAACGTCCTTCGCGGCATGATGAATGTTCACTCTACTGTTCCACAGACGTCTCTAATGCGCCCCTACCGATGCTTTACTTTCTGCTGAAATGCTGCACTCGATTCGAAGGCGGCGTTCTACCCGTGAGTTGCGCTCGAGGCAAGTGTATATAGACCCTGATTTAAGTCAGAATCATTTCATGCTCTTCCCTGTTTAGTATTGCTATTAGTTTCATGTGTGTTGTTGACTGATTGTATAAACTGCTGCATCTAGTTCATTTAAGGTACGTGTTGTTGAGAGGCATATGTTACTGTTTGTTATCTCATTGGCCTTATGTTTGTCTCACTTCCAAGTCAATAGTACATTTATGTGCAAGGTTAGGAGTCTGTGTTGTAGAGTGAACAGATATAAAGAAAGAGTTTAGTGTGTGTGTCAATGAAGATTAGGTTAGCCTTGGCACTGCTTTCTTTTCTATTAGATTGCTTCACACAAGAATGCCTAATTAGGCTGGCGACCGACATTAATACGTAATATTAACCTTGCTTTTGGGCTGGGAGATCGTCTGTACCTGACCTGCCTGTTTACTGTCGGTTATAATCTGCTGGAGTGTTTTGGAAACGAATCCCAGTCTGATTGTTCTGTTCCCATTAGGTTATCTCACGGTCACAACTTTCTCAAAAATTCCTCGCAGAGGTTTAACGTTAGCATCGATTGCCATTTAAGGTGGTCGGTGTTGCCGTCAAGCACGGAGTGAACTGAAGACTTATCGAAAAGAATACCTTAACAGTGTAAGTAAAAACGAAGGGGTATTGTGCTTAAGTTAACGAGAAGTAGAGTAGCTAGGCTGATGCGCGCTATGATTAGAGCTGTTTACCTCGTAGCCAGCGACCGGCGCGTCCTCCATGGCAACAACCACTGACACAGGCTGCTCTGATGTGCGCCTCGGCGCTAACTGGCTGACGCAACGCATGATCCCGATAAGCTGTGATACACTGTCACAGGAGGAAACAGTCTCCGCTGCGGCAGCGACAAAAATGTATGCAGTGCGGGTTCGCAATTAATTCATCGTTGCTGCAATAGTAACAGGACAGTCATTGTGTTTACCTTCAATCGTATCGCTCACCGACAGCAAGATTATTTTCTGTAGGTCGGACAACTCCACTTGTAAACTCTTGCACATGCAGCACTGCTAGTCAAGGTTCGGTTGCTAAATCCAGAATAATCTCAATACGGATGGAACCCTGTAGACATACCTTCAGTAACGCTTGGCACTGAACGACTTTTCCTTTACTATACTGCACTGACTCATGGCCAAGATATTCAGATCTTGAGAGATTTCTCTGCTGCGCCTACATCGTAAGTTACCAGTGGTCGTCAAAAACACAAGAAGTGAACACTTCTTGAGTGTAAGGATGTGTTTTACAGTAGCGAAGATGAAAAAGTGCTCACACCTCTCATGGTATGCGCTTTAGAGCCCATGTTTACTGGGCTTTTTTGCTTCGAGTGATCGTCCCTGTCATATACCTTCATATTGGCCATTTCTCCTGGGACACCCTGCATTTTGAGATAAGTAATTTTATAAGTAAAATCTGTTACTGTTACACAATTTTGAATAGCCCTGTATAATATAATAAAATAATGGAATAGATGATAATAAAATGTTGAAATGCGTGGCTTTTTAAAATGTATTGAATTAATGAGATTAATTTTTCGTCATGAATGACAAGCACGATAAGCTGAGCTATGCCTGGAAATAAGTTCGTATTAGTTCATATTATTTTGCAGGGCGAAGTAGTTTCTTTCTCCGCTGTAGATTTGTGCTTACCATTCTTTATAATGCTACGTTTGATCTCCATGTTCACCTTTGAAGTCTTGACCGTGTTCCCATTAAGCTTATCGGATCTTCGTAATTTTCCAAAGTACACAGGTGGGCTTCAGTTCTTGTAATTATTGTACTATTTGAAATAACAACTCACACGACCTTTCTGTTAATAAAACAATACTGTATTTTTCTAAACGGTGTACATATGAAATACATACTCCTCACTTATTCATAGCGACCCCAAAATGGCGGTCTAAAATTACTCGCTAAAAATGGCGTGCTTCTCACTCGTTCACTAACTGAGCGCGAATCCCTCCTTCCTCCTACTGGTACCAGAAAAAATCCTCTGTTTTTTAACAACTGAAAGTCAAAAAATACATGACGGTAGGCATAGGCTCTATAATGGGCTACCGCTTCATCTCTCTTTGCCTTTAAAGAAGACGAAAACATAAAGGAAATGCAAAAGGTATATCACACCTGGAACCGCGCGACCGCTACGGTCGCAGATTCGAATCCTGCCTCGGGCATGGATGTGTGTGATGTCCTTAGGTTAGTTAGGTTTAAGTAGTTGTAAGTTCTAGGGGACTGATGACCTCAGAAGCTAAGTCCCATAGTGCTCAGAGCCATTTATTTGAAAGCCCTGGCAGCAGGGGCATGCTGAAGAGAAAGGAAGATAAGGATTTAACGTCCCGTCGATGACGAGGTCATTTGAATTCAAGTACACGCTCAGACTGGGGAAGGCTGGGGAAGATAATTGGCCGTGTCCTTTGAAAGCAATCATTCCTGTGATGTCGTCAGTCTTACGACCACACCGCCGCCTTAGAGATCGATCCGCCGGATGCGATTCTCTCGACAAACGGAACAGAAGAACGGCTGTGTAGCCAAAGAGTACACAGCCAGTCGCAGTACTCATGCTCGCCGCGAGGCGCCGCTAGGTCACTTCATGTGTAGCAGGAGTGTAGCGCAGTTGTGCCAGTCTACAGTTCGTAGCCGCGCTCAGTGGTTAGCCAGCACCGACGTTAGTCAGTCATCGTCTGCAGCTCCGTCATAGTTGCCATCAAGTCTTTGTAGCCCAGTTGTAAGGTTCTGTAATAGTACAACAGTAAAGTCAACAGTACTAAGTTGGCAGCTATAAACAATTCTACTTTGTTGTTGACAGCCAAGTTAGTCTTGAAATTCACCGGATTCGACATTCAAGATGACGAGAGATTAATTCGTCACTGCAAGATTTCTGACTTGTAAATTATGTCATTCTACAGACGCTTAGTCTAGTCGCGTCTTCTATAATTGTCAACCAACAGATCATGGACTTCAACAAAATTAAGTTATAAATACTTTCTTATTTTGTACTCTTGCTAATTAATTGTGTTTTCCTGATGTAGCTACCAAGCAGTCTTGGCATAGTAGAACCCACGTTTCCACCTCCTTGGCTACCTCAACTTTGCTACCTCGTGGTTGTGGACTCGGTTATGGTGGAAGATCAAGAGTCATCAATTCCGAACGGATTTAGGGAGATAATAGAAAACGTAAATCTGAACCACGAGGGGGGGGGGTAATCTGAACCGCTGTCCTCGTGGCTATTAGTCCAGTGCCTTACCACCACGCCACTTCGCTCGGTATAAGCGCATGCCAATACGCATACGCGTGTGTGTGGCCAGTGCTGTTCTACACGACTAGTTTTGCGTTCTTTAGTACCACCAAAATACCTACGTGGAATACGTTGCCCAATGTTTCTCCGCCTTAATCTCTTCGGATCTTAATGAGGGTGTATTTATAAACACCCATCTTGGCAGTGGTGTCAGCGGAGTCCATTGAGCGAGCCGGCGCCTTTGCGAGTAGCGCAGCTGGTACATTCTACAAATCAAACCTTCGCGAGCTCTTTAGCTGATTTAGCACTGTTAAGCATTATGGTAATGCACTACCTCTTATAAATCAGACAACGGCATCTCATTTAGAGTTCAGTGTCGTGTCGATACGGTGCTTATCACACATCATCAGCGATGACTTTTTATGTCGTTGGGCATGAAATATCAAATATTGCTTGTCCGCAAGAACTTGTAAGAGCATACCAGAAACTGGCGGCAGCATCTTCCCATCGGCGTACTCGTCTATAAACATCGTGAATCCAAGCGAAACCTATCTTCAATTTCTTCCCGAGTTTGCATTTGACCATAGTCCAATAAACGAAGCCACGTAGACTGGCAAGAATCTGTGAAGTTGCAGATACATGAAAACCAGTGTTTCTTGAAACCACCTGGCAGATTATAACTGTGTGCCCAACCGAGACTCGAACTCAAGACCTTTGCCTTTCCCAGGCAAGTTGACCCGCCAACTAGGACAACCACGCACAACTCACGACCCGTCTTCACAGCTTTAGTTCCGCCAGTACCTCGTCTCCTACCTTCCAAACTTCACAGAAGTTTTGTGAAACTTACGGAATTTGCACTTGTGGAAGGAAGGATGTTGTGGAGACATGGATTAGCCACAACCTAGGGGATGTTTCCAGAGTGAAATTTTCACTCTGCAACGGAATGTGCACTGACATGAAACTTCCTGGCAGATTAAAACTCTGTGCCGGACTGAGACTCGAATTCGGGACCTTTGCATTTCGGGCCAGTGTAGGAGACGAGGTACTGGCGAAATAAAGCTGTGGCAATATGTCGTGAGTCGTGCTTCGATAGCTCAGTTGGTCAGAGCAGTCGCCCGCGAAAGGCAAAAGTCCCTAGCTCGAGTCGCGGTCCGGGACACAATTTCAATCCGCCAGGAAGTTTCATATCAGCACACACTCCGCCGCAGAAGGAAAATTTCATTCTGGAAACTGTTTCTTATTTCAAAAGTAACGTTTGTGTTCATGAAACTGTAGTCAAAGCAAGCCAGACAGGCTGAACTTGATTCTACAATTGCTGTAACCAGTATTAAAAAGATGAGTGGTATATTTTACTGTTCACTATTCAGGATTACCTTCATTATTGGTGTAGTGCTGTAGAACCCACGCATCCGTCTTACCAGGTCACTTTTATTAGTCATTTTCAGCGGCATCGAGATTTTCGTCAAGGTGGACGCTAATTCCACAACACTCACAATGCTATTCCCACATTTTTGGAGCTCTGAAGGCAGACATTAGTGGCCGTCAATTTGCTTCAGACGAAAAGAATTGCACGCCTGCGTACAATCATGGTTCACCGAGCGAGGTGGCGCAGTGGTTAGCACTCGGGAGGACGACAGTTCAATCCCGCGTCCGGCCAACCTGATTTAGGTTTTCCGTGATTTCCTTAAATCGCTTCAGGCAAATGTCGGGATGGTTCCTTTGACAGGGCACGGCCGACTCCTGTCCCCATCCTTCCCTAATCTGGTGAGACCGATGACTTCGCTGTTTGGTCTCTTTCCCCAAATCAGCCCAACCCAATCATGGTTCTGTAGGCAAACATTTTTCCATGAAGGCACTGGCTGCCTGACCTCACAGTGGGATAAATGTATTGACAGTTATGGCGATAGTAAACAATTTACTTACTTTTAGGGCTCCGTACCTCACTCAGGGTCACTTTTTCTCAGGAACAGATAGAGTTTGAGGTTGAAATTTATGTCACGTGCTGAGGTCCACGGTGCCTTGACAGAATCAAGAATTTAAGCCTCTACGTCAAAACATTCACAAGATACACGATTTATGTCACATATTTGGATGCAAACTTACTCATAAAAGCCTATAGGGTACCTCCCGTTGATCTTGAATCATGAAATTCGACAATAACAGGGGTTTCACAGTACAAGTAAAGGAAAAGTCTGAGAACTGGTAATTTGTATTTACATCACATTTTAAAAAAATTTTGCCATTTTTTTTGTCCATCAGTCTGCCCATCTGTTAAGATCTCTTTCTTGCCAGGAACGTGTAGAGGTACGAAGCTGAAATTTATGCAAAATATTTAGGTCTACTGTCACTTGGCGGTGTAAATAATTTAAGCTTCTAAGTTACAACAGTCAGAAGATGCGGCCTTATATGCCACATATTTTGATACTCGCAAACTCACCCATCAATACGAAACCGAGAGGTCGCGGGATCGAATCTCGATCAGGCCATGGATTTTTCTGTCTTCGTTTCACTCTCAACGATGTGAGGAGTAGCCACGGATCCCTCGTTAAACTGTAGATCCGTTTTCCCTGTAGGATAACTGGGGTAGGTTAAGCAAACGCAAGTAACGGAAGTGTCGTCCAATAGAAAGACTGGCATCAGGCCGGTGGCCGAACCGTACAATAAACCTGAAAGAGTGGTTCGGCGTGGGGCGGCGGAGGGGTGAAGTGGACTGCGGCAGTCGTCGTGGGGTTGTGGACCACTGCGGCTGCGGCGGGGACGGAGCCTCTCCGTCGTTTCTAGGTCCCCTGTTAACGTAGAATACAATACAATACATACAAGCCTCTGTATTGGCTCTAATTTCACAATTTTTCTATTCGTGGTCATTAAGAGAGATATATATGGGAGGAAGTAATATGTTGTCCGACTCTTGTTGGAATGTGCTCTCTCGAAATTTCAATAGTAAACGCCATCCGTGATGCACAACACCTCTCAAGCAGTGACTGTCAGTGGAGTTTGTTGCGCATCTCCGTAAAGCTCTCGATCCCGTGACGAAACGTGCCGCTCTTCGTCAGTTCTTCTCCATCTCTTCAATCAGTCCTACCTTGTAAGGTTCCCATATTGATGCACAGTACTGCTTTTTCTGTTGTTTGGTTTACCTGGTGATTCTATTTATGGTCGCCCTGGATAATGACTCCTAGATATTTTACGGTAGATACTGTTTTCAGCAGTTTCTCATCGGCAGAGTAGTTGTATAGTAGTGGTTTCCTTTTCATGTGTATGCTCAATATGTTACATTTTTTTACGCTCAGGGTCAAATGTCGGACGCTGTACCATTTATCAGTCCTCTGCAGCTTATTCTGCAAATCCATACTGTCTTCTGGGGTTGCTACTTTGTTACAGAGTGCAGCATCATCTCCGAACTATCTTAAAGAGCATCCGATGCCTTCTACTAGATCATTCACATGCTTTGCAAACACAACGGACCTGTCACACTTCCTTGGGGTACTCCGGAAACTACCTTTACATCTACCGATTTTGTTTCATTAAGAGCGACGTGATGAGTTCTATCTGCAAGGAAATATGGTCCGATGCTCAATAAGCTCGTACTTTTTTCACTAAACGGCAGTGCGAGACGGTGTCAAATACCTTCCTGAAGTCAAGGAATACATCAACCTGAGCAGCGTTGTGAACTGGGTTTCGCAAGACCTCTGTTTGCGGAGTCTAAGTTGGTTTTCGTAGAGGAGATTATCCTTCTGCAAAAGCGTCATAAATTTTGAGCGTAAAACAAGTTCCATAATTCTACAACAGATTTTCGTCAATTTCATAGGTCTATAATTGTATGCATCCGTACTGTGGCCCTTCTTGAAAATGGTAATGACCTGCACTTTTGTCCAGTCGCCAGGTACCCTTCGTTGCTCTGGCGATTTACGATAAACTGCTGCTAGAAGGGGAGCAAGTTTTTTCGCATAATCTTTCCAGGATCTTATAGATATCTCATGTGTCTACTGTGTGCGATGGACCTGTCACACCACTGTGACCTGGCAGAACATATGTTATTTGGTCGCTATATACCTGAAAGAATTCGGCCACCAAAGAATAAAACAGATCGACTGCCACTGCTGGGGTGATCAATGGAAGCTAAGTTGTCCCTTAGTTAATAAAGAGTTTGTCCTTCACTTGTGTTAATTGTGTACTATTTCTCTCCTTAGCTCGTACACAACGAAATACAGGGAGTGAAAAGCTGTTGACAACTAATACGGCCATCAGACTTCAGTTATCAGAGATAATGGATATGAAAGGGAGACAGTAGTTGAGAAGGCAGTGAGACGGTGCTGTAAACCATTACCTCTGGTATTCACTTTCTACATAGGATAAGCAGAAATTAAGCAGAATCCGGATAAGGAATTAGAATTATGAGAGAAGAAATAAAAACATTAAGGTTTGCCAGCGATTATGTAACTCTGTCAGAGATGGCAAAGAACGTGGAACAGCATTCGAGTAGAATGGGTACTGTCTTGAAAAGAAGTTATAAGATGAGCGTTAACAGAAGTAAAATATTGATAATTGAATGTAGTAGGATGAATTCAGGTGGTACTGCGGAAGTTACACTGACGGAAATGGAGAGTGTTACACGCTACCAAACTGATTCACCAGTATTTACATACCTGTGAGATATGTTGACTAAAATTCCATTCTCGTGCGAGCTTGCTTTCGGTACTTTTAGTACAGAAAAAAGCCGTTACTGTTGACGAAAAATGGTGTGAGTACATGATGGCTGTTGTGTGTGTATAATGTTACGGGAACTTTTGAGGTGCGGAGCGGGTTAGGTCGAACTGGCATGAGAGGCTTGGGTGCATCAGACCGACACTTCGCACAGACTGTTGGGTGCATTGTAATGCCTGCACAACGTGTGGTGACGGGTTGGATTCAGGATAACAGCGTGACAAGAGTAAGAGGCTCAGATCTATCGGAGAGGGCTACAACACAGGAGGAGCGCAGGATTGTTCGACTGGCTCTGATGGACCAACGGTCGACGACAGCTGAAATCTGGGCAGAGGTTACAAGCGGAGTGTCACAGCAAGCTCTTGGGAACAGGTTACTGGAACCTGGGTTGATATCTCGCGTTGCCGGCCGTCGATTACCTTTAACACAATGTCACAAAATGGGACTTGCCTGTTGTAGAGCCAGAGACTACTAAGACATTGAGTAGCATTGTGTGGTGTTCAGCGATGAGTCTCGCTACCGGTTGTGGCGTCCGTAGACGACCTGACGAAAGATCAAAGGCCCGATTATGGAGACCAATACCTTTGTACCTACAAAGGACATAATGGGGATAGCTACTGAATATGACTATAGGACTGAAATGGCAATTGTTGAAGGGAGCCTCAATGCTTGCCATTATGTGGTAAGAACAATAAGCGCCGTTGTCATACCCTTCATGACCAGGGTACCACATGCCGTATTCCGGCAGGATAATGCAAGAACCCATACAACAGTTCACAGCACAAAGTCTTTGAGGAAGGTACAGTCCCTTGATTTGTTATTCACAGACCTTGTTCATGGTGCGATGGGATGGCTCATAGCTTCACACCAACCTGCAGTCAGCAACTGTCATGAACTTACACTGCCTGTATTACAGGTATAGCAATAAATTCCAAGATGACATTCGGAAGCTGTCTGCTTCTATGGAGTCTGTCTGCTTCTATTCCACTACAAACAGCAGAGTTTATTTGTGCCTGTGGGGCATGTCATACTGATGTTGACAACGAACCTCATTTCCTAATACAATGAAAGTGTAATAATTCAATACCTTTCACGCGATGAACATGTCCGCAAGGTTTAATGAACAACAGATTTGTTCTTATGATCTAGCAATTTCTATTCCCATAGGTGTGTATAAGAAAGTGAGACTCTGAGTTTTGCAGTATAGGCAGCAAAGTAACTGACGGTGTCAGAAATAAAGAAAATATAAAACTCAGCTACCAATAGTGAGAAAAGGTTTTCTGAGAAAACGAAATATTAATTTAAGTAATAGGATGTATTTTCCAAGAGTATTTCTCTCATAAATGGAAATGAAATGTGAACGATTAACACTACAGCCAGAAAGAGAATAGAAGATTTTTGAAATATGTTACACCAGAAGTAAGTACTGGCTTACTAAAGGAATAAAAATATCTTGTAACCACAAAAGGGAACTGTATCTATCAACAAGAAAGAGTGATGACCCAGAAACAGCCAAATATTATAAAAACTACTGTGCTACACTAAGAAAGGTTATTAAAAAGTCCAGAAGCATGTGCATCATGTCTGAGATTAGTGCCTCTGATAACAAAATCAAAACAATTTGGGATGTTATTACAAGGGAGACAGGGCAACCAAGAGTACAGAATGATGGCATCACCATCAAAGCGAATGGAAAATTGATAAACAACAAGCCGGAAGTCGAAAACATTTTGAATAATCATTTTTTAAATGTTGTAGAGAAAATAGGATCTAAATGTTCATTAGAAGAAGCAATGCAGTTAATGGAAGAGGCCTCACCCACACCATTTGATACAATTGAAATTCCATCCACCTCTTCTTCTGAAATTAGGAAGATAAACTCTCTCGAGAAAGAAAGCTCGCATGGAATTGATGGCATATCCAGCAGGATAATAAAAGCTTTATCCCAAGAAATAAGTGGGATTCTTAGCCACATATGTAATAGCTCTCTGAAGCAGGGTATGTTCCCATATAGAATGAAGTATGCCATTGTTAAACCACTGCATAAAAAAGGTGATATATCTGATGTCAACAACTACCACCCAATCTCTTTTCTGACTGCCTTATCCAAAATTTTTGAAAACGTAATGTATTGTAGAGTAGCTTCACACTTTTGTAAAAATAAAGTTTTAACAAAATGTCAGTTTGGCTTCCAAAAGGGTTTTTCAACGGAAAATGCTATATATACTTTCACTAATGAACTATTAAATGCTCTGAGTAATCGGAAGTCACCCGTTGGGATTTTTTGTGATCTATCAAAGGCTTTTGATTGTGTAAATCGTGGAATATTTCTAGATAAGCTCAAGTACAGTGCTCCAATGGTTTAACTGATACCTAACTGGAACAGTGCAGAAAGTTGAAATAATCAGTTCACATAATATGCAAAAAACTGGTGATTTCTCAAACTGGGGAACAATCAAGAATGGGGTGCTGCAAGGTTCGGTCTTGGGTCCTCTGCTGTTCTATCAAAGGCTTTTGATTGTGTAAATCGTGGAATATTTCTAGATAAGCTCAAGTACAGTGCTCCAATGGTTTAAATGATACCTAACTGGAAGAGTGCAGAAAGTTGAAATAAGCAGTTCACATAATATGCAAAAAACTGGTGATTTCTCAAACTGGGGAACAATCAAGAATGGGGTGCTGCAAGGTTCGGTCTAGGGTCCTCTGCTGTTCTTAATATATATTAATGACTTGCCATTCTATATTCACGAAGATGAAAAGCCGGTACTTTTTGCTGATGATACAAGTATAGCTATCACACCCAACAGACAAGAATTAACTGGTGAAATTGTAAACGATGTTTTTCAGAAAATCGTTAAGTGGTTCTCTGCAAATGGGCTCTCATTAAACTTTGACAAAACACAGTATATACAGTTCCACACAGTAAATGGAATGACACCATCGATAAATATGGACTTCCACCAGAAATCGGTAGCTAAGGTAGAATATTCAAAATTTCTAGGTGTATGCATTGATGAAGGGTTGAACTGGAAAAAACACACTGAGGATCTGCTGAAACGTTTGAGTTCAGCTACTTATGCTATTAGGGTCATTGCAAATTTTGGCGATATACATATGAGTAAATTAGCTTACCATGACTATTTTCATTCTCTGCTTTCCTAGGGCATAAAAAAAATGGTTCAAATGGCTCTGAGCACTATGTGACTTAACTTCTGAGGTCATCAGTCGCCTAGAACTTAGAACTAATTAAACCTAACTAACCTAAGGACATCACACACATCCATGCCGGAGCCAGGATTGGAACCTGCGACCGTAGCGGTCGCCCAGCTCCAGACTGTAGCGCCTAGAACCGCACGGCCACTCCGGCCGGTCCTATGGCATCATATTCTGGGGTAACTCATCACTGAGTAAAAGAGTGTTCATTGCACAAAAGCGTGTAATCAGAATAATTGCTGGAGCTCCTGCAGGATCATCCTGCAGACACTTATTTAAAGAGCTAGAGATCTTCACTGTAGCCTCACAATATATGTGTTCACTTATGAAATTTGTTATTAACAATCCGAACGAATTCAAAAGTAATAGCAGTGTACATGGCTACAACACTAGGAGAAAGGATGATCTTCACTACTCAAGGTTAAATGTAACTTTGGCTCAGAAGGGGGTAAATTATGCTGCCATAAAACTCTTTGGTCACTTACCTAATAGCATCAAAAGTCTGACAGATAGCCATATAGCATTTAAAAGCAAATTAAAAGAATTTCTTAATGGCAACTCCTTCTACACATTAGATGAATTTTTGGATATAATAAGTGGGTAATTTCCCCAACACCTACCAAAAAAAATTAAAAATATTGAGTGTCATGTAATATTTTGTGTAATGTAATATCTTGTATAGACACCTTTTATTAACCTCACACGTTCCACATCATTACGAAGTGTCGTATTCATGATCTATGGAACAAGTACTAATCTAATATAATCTAATCTACTGAATCGAATAGCGAAAAAGAGAGCTTAATGACACAGTTAGGTTTTAAAAAAAGGGATCTGATGATAGCACACATACTGAAGTAGATACCGTAGACTGATAGAAAGGCAGCATAAAGCTCTTTCCCTGTGATTCTTTGTAAATCTTCAGTCTGGTGAGCATTGCACTTTGAGAGCACCCATCCTGGTGACTCTATGTTTTTCTACATACAAATGAAAAAAAGACTTAATAAGTGATTACAATCAAATGTTTGAATAATAATAAAGCACCTTTTAACAGAGGTGTATTTTCATACGGCAAGGTTTCGTTTTCTTTCTGCTCATGTTAAACGTAAGTCTCTCTTTCGTATGCACGCGTCTTCTCCTGCAAATGAGCATATTGTCTTTCTTGCGCGAGTGTGAAAAATTATGCAGTCGAGCTATGTTGTTGCATTTGAGTAATTGGGGATTCTTGTCTTTGCTGCTGAGGGCTAAAACCTAACAACGTGCTTTGTTGATCACATACAGAAAAGTAATGTAAAACGGATACTATAGGATATATGGGTAGTGTAGGCTTCCAAATGAAGATAAATTCAGACATTTCTTTGATGGACAAGTCATCTTAAATATACGATTATTAACAAAGTGGGCATTATTCAAGTGATATCGTACAAATTAAAATGTTGGCACATGTTACATTACAAATAAAGATTAAAATAGACCGATATTCCATGTATGATACTATATATATTCTGTTATCTATATTTGTTGTTGCACAAAAATATATTAATACATAATGATGAAATATGTAATTCTTGTGTATACAGAAAATCATATATTACACTATTTCTGTTTCTTTTTTAGCTATGCAAAACATATTTACCTTCATATCTAGTAGATTTAAGAAATGTGAGGAATTCAACTTCTATATTGAATTCGTATTACAGAAAGAGCCCTTGTGTAGTATAATCATTGAGGTAACTGAATAATGTTACATATATTAGTATAGTTGTAGAGCCAGTTACTGACAAAAAGAAATACATCTCTAAAGTTAAAATCCATACATTGGAAGCACTGTTGTGATATTTCTGCAGCTAAAACACTTTTTCAAAAACGAAGGCTTTCAAGGAATAGAAATGTGTGAAGTGAAACGAAGTAACATGTGTGGTCCTCTAGCTTGGATAGGAGGAGCGAGGCACTTGTATGCCTGACATATGGTAACTACAAATTGCAAACTTAGTAAAACATCTCTTTCTAAGAACTCAAACCTATGTATACAGTGTGGTCAGAAAATGACTGAAACGCTTGTAGGGATGTTGCAGGGCAGGTTGTACTGAGATATGAATGTTACAAAAAAAAATTCGATACGTTGCGCCGTTTCCGAGTTATTTAGCATTGAAGTTAGCCAATCAGATCGTCGCGTGCGTAAATTCAAGTTTCAGCTAACGAGACAAAGCACTCGCTGGGCAACACCGCCCCTGGCAGGCCGCTTGAATGCGAGCGCGCGACGCGGAAACGGAGCAACGTATCGAATTTCTTTCTTAACGTTTCTGTCTCAGCACAACCTGCCCTGTAGCATCCCTACAAGCATTTCACACATTTTCTGACCACCCTGTAGAGAGTAACTGCTATTTGTACATAATAATGGTAAAATGTAAGAATAGTGACATTTTATCGCTTTAGCTTGAGCCTGTCATTAACGTTAAAAATGATGTTGGCAAAGGTAACTGTTAAATCCAAAGATGGCAAAAACTGCTGTCACTGCCGCTGATACATAAGCAGAGAACACTCCAGAATGAATTTTCACTCTGTAGTAGAGTGTGTGCTGATTTGAAATTTCCTGGAAAATTAAAACTGTATGCCAGACTGGAACTCTAAGCTGGGACCTTTGCAAGTGCTCTACTAATTAAGCAATCCAAGCATGACTCATGAACCTGCCCTCGTAGCTTTGCATCCGCCAGTGGCCTTCCTTCCAAACTTTACACAAATTCTCCTACATACCTTATGGGAAACAACCCCCAAGCTGTGGCTGTGCTGCATCTCCACAATAGACTTTCTTCCAGGAGAGCTAGTCCTGCAAGACATGCAGGAGAACTTCTGTGAAGTCTGGAAGGTAGGAGACGAGCTACTGACAGAAGTAAAGCTGTGGGGGCAAGTTTGTGAGTCCTGTTTGGATAGTTCAGTCGGTAGAGCACTTGCCCGCAAACGATCAAGGTCCCAGCTTTGAGATCCAGTCTGGAACGCAGTTTTAATCTGCCAGCAAGTTTCAGAGGACACTTGTTTACATGAATGTATAAATATGCAAAAAGTAGCAGAAAATACAGAATTTCTGGGACTCAACCCTTCTCCTTCCCCCAAAATCAAGCAGGTGTAAGCACAAGTGAATTAAAAACTAGAGTCAGGTAACAGAGTGGACCCACCAGTAACTAGTGGTCTTCTGGTGTTACCAGGGAGCGCAGAATGATATGGTTTGTTTTCTGCCGGAACTGGCACTGTTTTTCTACTCAGTTGCTACACAAGTGTCATCACATGAGTGGCGAACATTCTGAGTGGGACTTGTCGACTTCATCGCCGCAAGAACTATATATCATGTAGTCACAAACTCGGGGAAGACTCCTCCTGTCAGCAGACGCCAGTACGAGATGTGCTGAATGTAGCTGATCAGGTGATGAGAGGGGACATCAGTTGGCAGGTACGGGTGCTCCCATGAGCAGGCTGGCGGCAGCTTTGAGGGGCAGCTCGTCGGTGACGTAGTACATGTAGAGCAGCCAGTAGAGGCCGAGCAGGGAGGTAAAGGCGACAGGGAAGGCCTTCCGCGCGGCCATGTCGATGCGCGAGAACTTGTCGCCCTTCTCTCGCCGCAGCGAGCTGGCGGCCCTCCGCAGGTCCATGATGGAGCCACGCAGAGACGCCATGGCCGCCACACTGCGCCTGCGCACTGGCGCGAGGCCGGGCACCGACAGCAGCGCCGCCTCACTGCGTCTCCGCAAACCAGAAGCAGATGGCGCCTTTAGCGACCCGCCTGAAAAGCACCAAATCGTCACGCCTTGTCCACCTCAGTCGACAGGGAGACTCAGCAACTGTATAGATATTTAAGATAGTTCTCATTTACTGTTCCATCTCAGTTGTACATTATTAATTAGATTACATGATTCAATCACTCTGGATTGTCTTCAGATCTAAGTAGTTGCGCCAGCAACCCGTCTTCCTAATCTAACCTGACCTAACCTAACAGAGTAATCTTGTCTACTCAAAACCACATATCAGAGTAATCTTGTCTACTCACAACCACATATCAGAGTACTGCCAGGTGGGTTGCTGACATAAACACATAAATATGAAGATGGTCCAGTGTCATCAAAACATGTAGTCTAATTAGAAATGTGTAACTGAGATGGAACAATAAATGAGAATTATCTTAAATCTTCAGGTCTATTTTACACATTAAGTTCCGATTTCTGCATTTCAGCTAACTGCTCTATGCTGTGGCTCTTCAAACATTTCTGCTATGTGCCAGACCCAGTAACTAATTATCAACTGGTTCTGTTTAATTTCTGTAAAAACATTTTTATATAAAGAAGAATACACCAAATGTATTACTGGAGTTAGTTTGAAATAAATGCATCAGCTTTTATATGAAAAAAGGAAACTTGAAATTACATAGTCACTAGTCCTACCATAACTATGAATGTAAAGAACGTTTTCATCGAAGCAATGGTAGTAACAAGACCAGGAAGTTATATCTGTTCCTGTCATCAGCGATTTTTTTTTTGTCAATGTGACCAGTTGGAATCACCACAGAAAACAATGACCACGATTTGTAGACACAATTACCCAGAAGTGAGGGCTGCAACTCTTTACATATATATAGTTTACCAACATTAATTTTTTCCCCCCATGGCAGCAATTTTATTATATTTCTCATCCTAGGATTTATTCAGATTGTTTGCAACTGATAGTTTCATTAAGAAAGTGTATGTGTTTTATAGACAGCTGTCAAATTTGTTACACATGTTCTACTTGATATACATATACTAAATTTCATACTTGATATACATATTCTACTTGATCATGTTTTTGTCAGAGACCTCAGATGTCACCTGACATTTTCATTAATGAATAGATAATTAAAATTCTTTGTGATTATGTTTTTGATTGTAAATGTATCATAAGGAAAAGAATTTTTCCAGAAGAGTATTTTGCTTCTCTTATGATCACGAGAATGGTGCACGTTTCTTCGTTGCTTTTTGTTGTCAAACCTTGGGCATTGTTTACATGCCTGCAGCGTGTGAGACAGGTGGATTCATCTGAAGGAAGCATAGCCAACTCAGTGTAGGTCGGATGATGGATGACGTGGGAGTGTGCGGAAAAATACCGAAAAAATTAATGCTTGGGATAGAATATCGAAGATGCAAGAAAGACGCGAATATTGCAAGTAATATAACGGAACAAGTGTTGTTCGAGAAAGTGTCAAACGTGATTAATCAGAGCTGTGCAAACAGTCCTACTTTTGTGTATTAACAGTTGGTGTCGACAAAGTGAAAACTGTGGTGTGCGTACTGTAAGACCTTCGGTACACACACCATCAGATTATTTGACTTGTCGCTCTAACGAAGTAGGTGAGTGGCGTGTTTATCTTCTGCTGTTAGGTCAGACGATAGAAATGCCACTTGCACGCTTAGAGTAGCAGATTGATGGTGACCGACTTTAAACAGAACTTGATTAGTTTCACACACATTTATTAAAATAATAACAAGCATAAAAATAACTTAACATGGTTCTGGATGCTATTTACAATTGACAATCTGAAGTTCCTTTGGTCTTGGTACGTTAATCTTATTCTCACATATCTCTGATACTTGACAAAAGTGTCTATACATTTCTCTTCATGGCTATGTACAGGAATATGGTAATCTTATTAGGCACAGATTGAAACTTGACTATAGACTAATGCAGACTGACTAATCGGAGGTCTGTACACTCGTTATAATACCTCTCGCGTTCAGGTATCACTGCGCGAGTGTGATCCACGAGGAGAAAAGGTTCTACATTAGCAGCAATCTCATTGGCTGCGTTACGTATTAATACGTGGATCGGCGGAAGCAGAATTTGGTCCGTCTCTAAGACAGCGCCATCTCGTACTGCGGAGATGGACGAGCGCTGCGCCTGCACTGTTGTGCTTAGCAGGGTGCGCTCTAGTGGGAAAGTTGTGTACGTGCTGACTACGCGGAACTATGTACACAACAAAAACAATAAACGAATGAGTGTGGGTCTTTTCTTTTGCTTAATCATTTTCCGGCACTTCATCATCAACAAGAAAGGAACGATCCACACAAGCAAGACTCACGATCATGTCACAGGTAAAACAGAGCGTATTATTCATAGGCTTTGAAAAACACTTCCTCAAATGTAGAAGACAGGTCATGACACTCCTTGAATATGAAAACTGTGGAGTCTAGTGTCCAAGAATGAATATTGCATGTTGCAGACTCTTCCACTAACATTTCGTTTTGCAGACGTATTACATCATATAATAAACAGAGCCATTGCGCAGATACACAATACAGTTAACAATCAACAGACTAAACATTAACAGCACAGTTGTATCATACTGATACACCAGTTTGACAGAGACTGAAGCACGAGTCGTAGCAGTGATCGGAGCCTGCCTCCCACGCGTCACCAGACAAACTGTCGCGTGTGACAATAAACTTTTTCCTTTCTTTTGGTGCGTAGTTGATAAATGCGGAATAGATACGTGAGACGAGCAAAGGTGGAATCGGCAGAGCACATTCTCTTCAGATGACAATGTGTGTCGTGTCGATTCAGGCCAATTTCGCATTCACGTGAGTCAGATTGCGCACAAAGTCAACGTCTCCATTGACAGTGTCTTGGATATCATGCACAACACATTCGGTTACCCGAAGACGTTTTCCGCTGAATATCGGGGAGACTATCAGACGAGAATAGAGCCAAGTGAATGGCTTTGCCACTCCAGCACTTAATGTGGAATCAGAGAGAGGGTGTTCAATTCCCACACCGCTTCGCGTCATGTGACACCTGAGACAAAGAACACAGGAATGTCATAAGGACAGCTCTCCTCCACTCCTGCCCTCTCACCTAAGGAAACAATGTGGCCACAGTCTTCTGGGAGAGCTGGTGTTAGATTTCCTCAACTGTGGAGAAACCGTGAGTGCAAGTAATTGTTGTGTCACACTGGAGCGATAGCAGAAGTCGATTCGGAGGAAACGGCTGAGACTGGCTCCTAAAGATGTCGTGTTGTTGCACGACAATGCCAGACCGCATACGCCCTCAGTTACATGTGACTTGGTGTGGCGTTTTGCTGGACTGCATCTGAGCACCCTCCAGACAGCACGGATCTCGCACCAGGCGGTTTTCATCTTTTTGGACCTATGAAGAAGAACTTGGCCGATAGCCGCTGTAGAACTGTGGCCGACGTTCAGAACGCTGTTGCTCCTTAGCTTCTTCGGCCCGGTTCTGATTCCTTTTATATCAGCTTCGACATACTGGTCTACCAGTGAAACAGATTCTTATATAACTAAGGCAACTACGTGGAAAAAGTAATATTTACCAGTGTCTAGATAACATCGAGTATCTCTTTGATTTCCATTTCTTGTACAGGACTTGTTACGTTGGCTTCGGAACAATTCTGATATATTTTGCTACGACACAGAACAGCAGAACGAGCAGTAGATATAATTCGCTGTGATACAGAACAGCAGAAGGGGCAGTACGAACCTGGTGCGTCAACGGAGGAGTCCCTGGGCGCGTGCGTGAGGCTGGCAGAGCGCTGCGTGCGTGCGGGCAACTCGTCCGTCTCCAGGCCGCTGTCCTCGCCCGCGGATTCGCCCTTCTGCAAACAAACACGTTCTCACCTCACTCAAGAAAACAGACAAATTAAAGCAATATCTGTCCTTCTTACAAAAATAACAACAACAACAAACAAATCGTGTAAATATTTAGTAACGATCGATCTGAAATGGGACGATCAAGTAAAATCAATAATAGGAAAGGCGAAAAGAAAACTTCGTTGGAATGATTTTCTTGGAAAACGTAAAGTATCCTCAAAGGAAATCACATACAACACGTTAGTGCGACCAGTTCTTGAGTATTATTCCAGCTTTTGAACTCTTTACTAAGAAGGCTTGACGACAGACATAGAACGAGTTCAGAAACACCCATCGAGGATCGTAACAGGTCGGTACAGCCCATACGAAAGTATAACAGAAATGCTCGTCGTACTTAGATATACGGATACTAGAATACACGAGGTGTATGCGCACTAGCAACGTGCGCCGCTGACGTCAGAGTGAACCCCACCAGCACTCAGTAGCCTACAATTGCCTTAACGTATGATGTGGTAACATGGTAATTTCTAGCGCTTTTGTCGATAGACATGCATTTCTTACATTCTGTTCACCAAGCTTAAAGTTTTCGTCGCCATTACGAGTCATTGTCGCTGTGTAGTGTACATTTGTTTCGTGGCATGTAATTTGGTGCACAGATTTTAAGTGTTGTTGACATTTGTTGCGTTTAGTTTGTGCATGGATGGGTGGGTAGGTAGATAGGTGCGTCTGTTTCCAAGACAGAGAGGGTGACGAGAGGTAGAGCAAAGGGAATTTAATTTTAGAGGCTGATTATATGCAGTTCTGATGTGGGTGTTATTTACATAATTTTTCTGTTGTGGCAAAGAGGATACTATTACACAGTGATGTTAATTTAAATGGTTCAAATGGCTCTGAGCACTATGGGACTTAACTTCTGAGGTCATCAGTCCCCTAGAACTCAGAACTACTTAAACCTAACTAACCTAGGACATCACACACATCCACGCCCGAGGCAGGATTCGAACCTGCGACCGTAGCGGTCGCGCGGCTGAGGACTGAAGCGCCTAAAACCGCTCGGCCACCCCGGCCGGCGATGTGTATTCGTTTAGTACCTTATTACCTCGGGCTACTGACTTTTGGATGAGATACTTTTCTTCTATTGTTAATTTTTGGAATAGGCCATCATTAGTTTTAAGGATTTTTAAGTCCTCAGTGTTCGTGTGATGGCGATTCTATGCTATTAGGTGATCTGCAAACATTGTGTGTGTTGTTGTTGTGGTCTTCAGTCCTGAGACTGGTTTGATACAGCTCTCCATGCTACTCTATCCTGTGCAAGCTTCTTCATCTCCCAGTACCTACTGTAACCTACATCCTTCTGAATCTGTTTAGTGTATTCATCTCTTGGTCTCCCTCTACGATTTTTACCCTCCACGCTGCCCTCCAATACTAAATTGGTGATCCCTTGATGCCTCAGAACATGTCCTACCAACCGATCCCTCCTTCTAGTTAAGTTGTGCCACAAACTTCTCTTCTCCCCAATCCTATTCAATACCTCCTCATTAGTTATATGATCTACCCATCTAATCTTCAGCATTCTTCTGTAGCACCACATTTCGAAAGCTTCTTTCCTCTTCTTGTCCAAACTCGTTATCGTCCATGTTTCACTTCCATACATGGCTACGCTCCATACGAATACTTTCAGAAACGACTTCCTGACACCTAAATCAATACTCGATGTTAACAAATTTCTCTTCTTCAGAAACGCTCTCCTTGTCATTGCCAGTCTACATTTTATATCCTCTCTACTTCGACCATCATCAGTTATTTTGCTCCCCAAATAGCAAAACCCCTTTACTACTTTAAGTGGCTCATTTCCTAATCTAATTCCCTCAGCATCACCCGGCTTAATTCGACTACATCCATTATCCTCGTTTGGCTTTTGTTGATGTTCATCTTATACCCTCCTTTCATGACACTGTCCATTCCGTTCAACTGCTCTTCCACGTCCTTTGCTGTCTCTGACAGAATTACAATGTCATCGGCGAACCTCAAAGTTTTTATTTCTTCTCCATGGATTTTAATTGCTACTCCGAATTTTTCTGTTGTTTCCTTCACTGCTTGCTCAATATACAGATTGAATAACATCGGGGATAGGCTACAACCCTGTCTCACTCCCTTCCCAACCACTGCTACCCTTTCGTGCCCCTCGACTCTTATAACTGTCATCTGGTTTCTGTACAAATTGTAAATAGCTTTTCGCTCCCTGTATTTTACCCCTGCCACCTTCAGAATTTCAAAGAGAGTATTCCAGTCAACATTGTCAAAAGCTTTCTCTAAGTCTACAAATGCTAGAAACGTAGGTTTGCCTTTCCTTAATCTAGCTTCTAAGATAAGTCGTAGGGTCAGTATTGCCTCACGTGTTCCAACATTTCTACGGAATCGAAACTGATCTTCCCCGAGGTCAGCTTCTGCCAGTTTTTCCATTCGTCTGTAGAGAATACGCGTTAGTATTTTGCATCCGTGACTTATTAGACTGATTGTTCGGTAATTTTCACATCTGTCAGCACCTGCTTTCTTTGGGATCGGAATTATTATATTCTTCTTGAAGTCTGAGGGTATTTCGCCTGTCTCATACATTTTGCTCACCAGATGGTAGAGTTTTGTCAGGACTGGCTCTCTCAAGGCCGTCAGTAGTTCTAAGGGAATGTTGTCTACTCCCGGGGCCTTGTTTCGACTCAGGTCTTTCAGTGCTCTGTCAAACTCATCACGCAGTATCGTATCTCCCATTTCATCTTCATCTATATCCTCTTCCATTTCCATAATATTGTCCTCAAAGTACATTGCCCTTGTATAGGCCCTCTATATACTCCCTCCACCTTTCTGCTTTCCCTTCTTTGCTTAGAACCGGGTTTCCATCTGAGCTCTTGATATTCATACAAGTGGTTCTCTGTTCTCCAAAGGTCTCTTTAATTTTCCTGTAGGCAGTATCTATCTTACCCCTAGTGAGATAAGCCTCTACATCCTTACATTTGTCCTCTAGCCATCCCTGCTTAGCCATTTCGCACATTCTGTCGATCTCATTTTTGAGACGTTTGTATTCCTTTTTGCCTGCTTCATTTACTGCATTTTTATATTTTCTCCTTTCATCAATTAAATTCAATATTTCTTATGTTACCCAAGGATTTCTACTAGTCCTCGTCTTTTTACCTACTATGTCCTCTGCCGCCTTCACTACTTCAACCCTCAAAGCTACCCATTCTTCTTCTACTGTATTTCTTTCCCCATTCCTGTCAATTGTTCCCTTATGCTCTCCCCGAAACTCTGTACAACCTCTAGTTTAGCCAGTTTATCCAGGTCCCATCTCCTTAAATTCCCACCTTTTTGCAGGTTCTTCAGTTTTAATCTACAGTTCATAACCAATAGATTGTGATCAGAGTCCACATCTACCCCTGGAAATGTCTTACAATTTAAAACCTGGTTTCTAAATCTCTGACTTACCATTATGTAATCTATCTGAAACCTGTCAGTATCTCCAGGTTTTTTCCATGTATACAACCTTCTTTTATGATTCTTGAACCAAGTGTTAGCTATGATTAAGTTGTGCTCTGTGCAAAATTCTATCAGGCGGCTTCCTCTTTCATTCCTTAGCCCCAATCCATATTCACCTACTACGTTTCCTTCTCTCCCTTTTCCTACTACCGAAGTCCAGTCACCCATGACTATTAAATTTTCGTCTCCCTTCACTATCTGAATAATTCCTTTTATTTCATCATACATTTCTTCAATTACTTCGTCATCTGCAGAGCTAGCTGGCATATAAACTTGTACTACTGTAGTAGGCGTGGGCTTCGTGTCTATCTTGGCCACAACAATCCGTTCACTATGCTGTTTGTAGTAGCTTACCCGCACTCCTATTTTTTTATTCATTATTAAACCGACTCCTGCATTACCCCGATTTGATTTTGTATTTATAACCCTGTATTCACCTGACCAGAAGTCTTGATCCTGCTGCCACCGAACTTCACTAATTTCCACTATATCTAACTTTAACCTATCCATTTCCCTTTTCCGTTGTGTGTGAGCTATCGATTTTCAGTGCTCTGAGACGTTCGGTATACCTGCTTCTAAAATTCCTGCTTGTTTAACCCACATATACAGACAGACAGGTTTTGCAAGTTACTTCTTACTCATCAGACTGGCTGTATTTGGCTGTGTTGGCTGCATTCCTTCCAAGTCTCTTCGGTATTGTGTTGTTGGTTCTGTAGTCTATGTTGAGTCCTTGACTCTTTAGTATGTTTCCCACCCTGTGTGGGTCTTTGTTGTCGTAAGTCATTACGTGCCATTTGTTGCTTACTGTCTAATGATTAGTTGTGAGCTGTGGTTGTGGGGCGGCGGGTAAAAATTATGTTTAAGTTGTTTATTGTACAGTTCGCAGTCTTTCACATGCGAGCCTGGCAACTAATTTTGTGGTCAGCCAGAAAGCAAAGGGAAACATACTGACCTCAGTTTCCAGTCTGCACAGCCACATTCTGGTCCAGCCCAATTGAAAGAAAAGTTTCTATTCTCCTTCTACTTAGCGGGATCAGGACTATGATTTCAAATTAAAGTATTAAGTTACTTACATTGAGTAAAGTTTCTCACATACAACACTTGGAAATTCACAACGTTCAGTTGAAAGTAAATCTTTCTATTCTAACAGCACAACTTGCAATTCAAAGGTGACATCAACGATACGTCCCTATCAGATTGTCTTCTGCCCTGACTAATTAATGCTCGCCATAAAATTGGGAATAATAATCGCCTCTCTCCACGTGGGATTATAATTCTCACGGACGGCACACTAACAGCTACTTTGGCGAATTCTAAGCGATCCAGGACGGTGTCCTGTCCTCGCGAGTTCACTGTCCGTTTTTACCGCAAATACGCAATCCGTCACGGTCCGGTTAGGACGTCATTCGAGGCAGAGTGCGATCCGACGTTTAACAGACGTGGATCTTACAGTGGCTGAGTGCGAAGTGAACCTTCCTACTGCCTCTCGGGCTATATTTACACAGGTGGCGGAGCGGACAGCCGAGGTAACATCTGTTGTCTACGGCTTTCTGCATTCTGAAGCAGCCTCCGAAAAACTGCTTTCTCGGACACATAATCTTTAATATCAAAGCTATGAATTAATTTAGAATCTTCTTAATTTTTACGTGTATTCAGATAAGTTGTTTGAAAGTATAAAAAAAGTTTCAGCTCGCTTGAATGAACACTTTGCATTCTAGAATTTTTATACTGGAACTAACGGTAGATTGTTACCTCTGAACCGTACCTTTACTTGAGCATATATCGACTGTTATTTACACTACAACTCTACAATTTAGTATAGCTGTATTAATTGGTAGGTTTTATCATCTGCTTTAACCAAAATTCTCCACTCTTAAAATTAAAGGTACTTATCTACTACAAATGGGTAAATTTTAGTTACAAAATTGGTTTTTATTTAACTACTCATAAACTATAAGAGGTAGCTTAACGTGGTTTCTCAGTTATGATTTTAGGGTGAAATAATGCATAAACCAAATTTTACGTTTCTAAGTCCAATATTTAGCGCCTCTGATTTTTCCTAAAAACGTGGATTCCGGTGTTAATTTTTGTTCTATAGTTTTGAAATCTGCACCAGTTATTTATGAGTTCTAAATGCACATTCTGACCAAATTCTAGCGTCCTAGCTTTATTATTTAGCGCCACTTATTTTTCTCTTAAAACGGCAATTTTACGTAAACTATTAAGTCTAGGTACATAAAACTTGATATTTGGAACATTATTATACTAAACCATATTTGAACAAAGTTTTCAAAGTAAACTTTGATTTTTAATTTCATACTTAATTGTGATGCAACACTTGCGCGCTACGCTCAGACGCGTTAAGGTGACGTGGCGCTACTAGCAGTGAATTGGGGTAAGTCCCGGCACACTCGCTCGCCTCTGTGTCTGGCTCTGAGCACTATGGGACTTAACATCTATGGTCATCAGTCCCCTAGAACTTAGAACTACTTAAACCTAACTAACCTAAGGACATCACACAACACCCAGCCATCACGAGGCAGAGAAAATCCCTGACCCCGCCGGGAATCGAACCCGGGAACCCGGGCGCGGGAAGCGAGAACGCTACCGCACGACCACGAGCTGCGGACCCTCTGTGTCTCACACATGATACAGCGCTTGCTTTGCTTCATGGTGTCTGTGGGTGTGTATGTTTTGGTTTATGTTTTGCGGTTTATTTTATCTACAGTCTTTGTCTCATGCCCATTCTCTTGTACAATTTGGTTTATTGTGTTCAGTTCTTCTGTGTAATCACGTTTGTTCACGAGCGTTTTGTTCAGACCGTGTAGTAAATATCTGAAGGTAAAAAAAGTTCTAGACGAATATACATCACAGTGTAATAGTATCCTTTTTTCCACAACAGAAAAACTATATAAATGACCCCCACATCAGAACTGCATATGATCAGCCTCTAAAATTAAATTCCCTTCACTCTCCTTTCTCTCTCTGTCTCTCTCTATCTCTCTCACCCTCCCTGTCTTCGAAACAACACAAAACACACACACACGCACTCACGAATTAAAACCACAAACGTCAACAAAACGTCACGTCCGCGTTCAGCATCCCAGACAAACATGTCACGAAAGAAATGAACACTACACAGCCACAATAACGCGTAATGACGACGAAAACTCTCTACCTGGCGAACAAATCGTAAGAAATGCGAGTGTATCGACAAAAGTACAAGAAATGAGCATGTTAGCTCGACACAAAGTAAAAACACTGTAACATCAGAAACCGTAAGTAACACGCTAGTTAGCATGGCGCATGGTGCTTCTCTGTCGGAAATGCATAATAAACATAAAAATAAAACAGTTTTGCTGTTTTCGGTAACAAGCTGTAGAATGCGTAGTAGACCTACAGCTACTAGCATAAACATTCATATCTTCATGTAAGGTATGTAAACAACTGCTTACATTCACTTTATTTCCAAATGTACTACATAACTAAAACCTTTAGAGATATTTTTAAATGAACAACGTAGAGTGGTTCAACACAGTGACACATGTCTCAACTCTGTACTGTATGCTAACCAATGTAAAAAAATATTTGACAATCGCTCATTTTACAAATGTGAATTTTTTACCAATAGTTTCTTTAAAGATAGTACGTAACAAACATTTTGCAGAACAAAAATAAACAAAGAAACCCACTGAAGACAGCAAAAGAAGTTCTGAAAAATGTGAGGGTGAAAATGAAACTACAAAGGTATTTTGCATAAATCGGAATTCCTCTCCAATTTTCTTAAGAAGCACAGAAATAAAAACTGCAACATTCACAGGACAATGCATTTTAAAATTTTGTAAATTGTTAGGTCTCTAACCAAAAGTGTTGGAGAAAGGATGTCAACGAACTCTCAGTGGATTGGTAGGTCTTTGTTTTTTATTAAGTGATGAGCCAACACCCATAACGCAGTTTTAGACTTTTTAGTCTGCTGATTTTCGTTACAGTGAGAAGTATCTCAAGTAAAGACCACTACAGTTTTCAAAAATGGTTCAAATGGCTCTGAGCACTACGGGACTCAACATCTTAGATCATAAGTCCCCTAGAACTTAGAACTACTTAAACCTAACTAACCTAAGGACATCACACACACCCATGCCCGAGGCAGGATTCGAACCTGCGACCGTAGCAGTCCCGCGGTTCCGGACTGCAGCGCCAGAACCGCTAGACCACCGCGGCCGGCCACTACAGCTTTCTTCAATTCCAAAGACACTAATTAACCACCCATTGTGGAAACAGTAAGCTGAAGTTTGTAAGTGTCGCAGTTTCATAAGGACGTTTTCCCAAAATGTTGGAGGATTTCAAGACATGACAAGGTACGATTAATTTATTTCATCGGTGACAAACCATATATTTGTGTCGATACCGTTCGAAATTCTGAAGAAACCTACTAGACAGTGTTGCTGGGGAATAGTCGCAATTATTTCGGTTGTGAGAACCGATACCGTTAAAACCACGAAATTTATATGCTGATATCCATTGAGAGCGGTGATGAGCGTGTTCTGGAGCGCCCTAAATGAAACATCATTGCTTTTGATGGTTACATGGTACATGGAAGCTACAAAATACTATATATAGAAAATAGTATGCGCTTCAGTTGTGAGCAGAGTGTGATATATTCATGAAGTTTACTGGTTTCTGTTGCGAGTACGCCATATGATGTTTTCTTAGGTGAGTAGATTCCTTGGATGCCTTGAAATGTGTCTCAAGTCTTCATGGGCAACATTTTAGAGGTGGTAGAGCATGAAGCAACAATTTTTTTGAGATTAATATCCAAACAGCGGGAAATACACTATTTGACAAAAACAAATAAAGCACACAGAAGAGAAGGATGAAACGAATTGAAAATTCATAGGGGTAGAGAGAGAACGTGATGTTACCGCAGTGATTACAAAATGTAGTGAAATTTACAAAGAACTTGGCAGTATGAGCCCACTTATCACTATAATGTTGTACTCCCTCTGCTCGAGATGCATCCAGTGAGACGATTATACCGTATCGACTCCTCAGGCAAGCTGGCCTATAACTGTTGTAACTGGTCCTTACTTTCCTGAATAATGGCACTGGGGGCAGGGGGGAGGGAAATTGATGTCCGATTTGGTCCCACACATGCTTTATGGGGATCTTTCTGGCTGTGGGAGTACCTCAACATCACACAGACAGCTTACAGAAACACGTGCCATGTTTGACGAGCATTGTCCTGTTGAAACATGGCACCACGATACCGTTGTATGACACGTCTCACGCGAGAACGCAGCATCTCCCTGAAGTACCGCTGTTTGTCAGAGTTTCCCCAGTTACCACCCGCCGTGAGTAGTTGTCGCACCCGTTGCGTCCCCAACACGGAAAAGTGGTTCAAATGGCTCTGAGCACTATGGGACTTAACATCTACGGTCATCAGTCCCCTAGAACTTAGAACTACTTAAACCTAAGTAACCCAAGGACATCACACAACACCCAGTCACCACGAGGCAGAGAAAATCCCTGACCCCACCGGGAGTCGAACCCGGGAACCCGGGCGTGGGAAGCGAGAACGCTACCGCACGACCACGAGCTACGGACGAACACGGAAAGTAACAACGCTGCGCTTCTCCAAAACATTGGAAGAATCGGACCTCTCCCGAGGCCGTCGCCACACTCGCCGATTATGGTCTTCGGGGGCAGTGCATAACAGCGATTCATAGCTAACACAGTGCGACACCAATCAATCATCAGCAGTCTATGGCTGCCGGTCACGGCACCAGTGCAGAGACAGCCGTTTGTTTTCTGTTAACGGCTGCCCACACGCAGTTCGGTAACTCCCAAGTCTTGGTGGAGGTAGTCTCCGACGAATGGTCCATTACTTGTTCTCCCATGGCAAATGCAACTGTGAAAAGGTTACGACTTGTTTGGTGCACAATATGGAGATCCTCCAATTGGTGGTTATGCGTGACCGATCAGGACCTAGCCGACGCGTATGCCAGGCCTCACATTCAGGCCAACATCGGGCCGCTGTCACGTGCGAATAACCCACAAATCTTGGATATTACACGAGTTGACCAGCCGTTGTAGAGCAATCTTGAAGTTTCGAACAGCGTTAGCCGAACCGACGAACGATGATCGCCATAACAGTGCTGTATGTTGTATGTTAACCGGGGACCTAGAAACGACGGAGAGGCTCCATTCCCGCCGCAGCCGCAGTGGTCCACAACCCCACGACGACTACCGCAGTCCACTTCTCCCCTCCGCCGCCCCACACCGAACACAGGGTTATTGTGCGGTTCGGCCCCCGGTGGACCCCCCCAGGAAACGTCTCACACCAGACGAGTGTAACCCCTATGTTTGAGCGGTAGAGTAATGGTGGTGTACGCGTACGTGGAGAACTTGTTTGCGCAGCTATTGCCGCCATAGTGTAGCTGAGGAGGAATAAGGGGAACCAGCCCGCATTCGCCGAGGCAGATGGGAAACCGCCTAAAAACCATCCACAGACTGGGCGGCTCACCGGACCTCGACACGAGTCCGCTGGGCGGATTCGTGCCGGGGACCAGGCTCTGGAAAACAGCACGGCTAACTAGGCGGGCGGTATAACAGTGTTACTTAAGTAACGAGTCTGTATTAGAGACAGCTCGGAAGTTTTCTTTCTGTGCATGTAATCTGGAGCTGGATGGACGCAGCAAATTTGGAAGCCGGGACGACGATGGAAGTCTTACTGTACTTCGCAGTACCTGCTGTATTTATGGTTCATTCCGTGTCATCGGCTCCTGTCTTAGAGATATGGTGGGTAACACTCATTTCACAAGACTTCCTGCAAACGTCACGTCATTTTCATGTCATACCCAATATCGACAACCGCAGGAACTGCTTCCGATTTTCGTTTGCGTTCGATGGGAAACTCTTTGACATGACTCCCAGGACTTCGTGCACAAATGACGTTATTCTGATGTCACTCGTAGTATCGAAGATTTACAAAAAAATGTCGATCGTGGTACGATTTATTATTATTCTCATTATTAAAATTAAACGTCACATAATTACTTGTCGGCGATTAAAGCTTTCATGAGGCCTAAGATGCAGCACGAGTCTAAAATTCCGCAGCGTCATCATGGCGCATTCGTTATGTGCGTGGAACTGCAAAGTGGAAGACACCCGTTGCTGGTTCGCATTTCGCCGTCACCGAATTTCATCCCCTTTCTAAAAGATCCAGTGATTTCCTTATTAATTTAATAGAAGTATGTTCTGTAATATTCGATGTTATCTACATATAAAAGTGCTCCTCAGGAGTGAATTGCCCTTGTTAATAATTTACAAACCAGGCATGGAACACGCAAATGCGACTAAAGATTCAAAACACGTTGGTCATTTGTTAAAACAAACTACCACTCGATAATAAAAAGAACAGAAGAGGCTGACACATCTGCAAAATAATTAAAAGGTAACTTAGTCTCAGCAGTCATTAAAGTATAGAATAAAATTTACGAGCTAGTTCCTTTAGGACACTTCGTTGTGGGCTTGCAAAATTCACTTACTTCCCTTTAAAATAACCCATAGTACAAAATTATATTCAAATGAAAAAGTCAACCAAACACAAGAATAATCTATCAGGATGTTGTGTACATAGTTCCGCGTAGTCAGCGCGTACACAACTTTCCCACTAGAGTGCACCCCGCTACGCACAATAGCGCAGGTGCAGCGCTCATCCGTCTCCGCACTACGACATGGCGCTGCCTTAGAGATGGACCAAATTCTGCTTCCGCCGATCCGCGTATTAATATGTAATGCAGCCAATGAGATTGCTGCTAACCTAGAACCTTTCCTCCTCGCGGATCACATTCGCACAGTGATACCTGAATGCGCGAGGTATTATAACGAGTGTACAGACCTCCGATTAGTCAGTCTGCAATTGTCTGCAGCAGTCTGTGCCAGTCTGCATTAGTCTGTACCAGTCTATAGCCAAGTTTCAGTCTGCACCTAATAAGATTAACGTACCAAGACCAAAGGAACTTCAGATTGTCAATTGTAAACAACATCCAGAATCAAGTTACGTAATGTCTATGCTTTTTATTATTTTAATAAATGTGTGTGAAAATTAATCAAGTTCTGTTTAAAGTTGGTCACCGTCAATCTACTACTCTAAGCGTGCAAGTGGCATTTCTATCGTCTGACCTAACGGCAGAAGATAAACACGCCACCATAAGACCACGAGACATATTGCTGACACTCGCCTACTTCGTTAGAGCGACAAGTCAAATAATCTGATGGTGTGTGTACCGAAGGTCTTACAGTACGCACACCACACAGGAAAAACAAAGACTAAACATAGATCCTGGGATGAGCCAAAGATGATCTTGCACGGATCCTTCATCTACGTGTAGCACTACACCATACACATACACTGTACACTAGCTTGCGTACAATACAAATTTTTTGAAAAATAAGAATACCTTCAATTAAAAAGCATCTTTAACCACCAATACGACGTTTTGGGCCATTTTATTACAACAAATTAAGCCAGTACCAACGCGTTTTCGAGAGATCCTCAATGTACTGGTCTTTTGAAACAGCATTTACTCATAGAACATATGTTAAATGAGCTGCCGCTCAATTCATCTGCCGTCCGGTGTGGCCGTGCGGTTCTAGTCGCTTCAGTCTGAAACCGCGTGACCGCTACGGTCGCAGATTCGAATCCTGCCTCGGGCATGGATGTGTGTGATGTCCGTAGGTTCGTTAGGTTTCAGTAGTTCTAAGTTCTAGGGGACTGATGACCACAGATGTTAAGTCCCATAGTGCTCAGAGCCATTTGAACCATTTTTTTCAGTATTGTAACGAATCGGTCAATATAATGACAACAACGAAGAAGACCTCTACATTATTCGTTGGAAAGTTAAGGTTTGTGAGGGACCTTTTCACCTTCCAACACAGAAGTCGTTGCAGAATATGACGACGTCTACATCACCGGAGACATACACAGTTATAATGACGTTGCAGTTCAATCGGCGACCGCAAATTTATTCACGATTATAGCACATTACATCGCATGACTTACGGAACACTTCACCGTCCAAATGGAGACCAACAATGAGACCCCTCTCAAACTCTGTCAGGTCCTGATAATATGAAGTATATCAGTGTCCTCCACAGTGATCATTTAAAACGTGCCACTGTTTATGTCCCTTACGTACGCTCCAGCCCTGGTAATAACACTAAACACAAACAACACTGATGCGCTCTGGAGGCGGACCTACGTGTCACAGAGAATTCCAGCTCTAATAATTTTCTCTCTGCCTATCTCTTCCTTCCCCTGTCTCTGTCATCTCCTCCTCTTTCCTTCCTCTGTCCACCTTCTCCTCCTCTCTTCTCTCTCCACGTTATCACCCTTACCCCAACAGGAGGGTGGTGGTTCGTAGTCAGAGTATTCTTTCCAGATCGTAACTAATATGTGTACCAAATTTGATTGAAAGCGTTCCAGGGGTTTAGGATGAGCATTTTACTCGTGGCTTTCCCCGCTTACGCGCATATTAAATATATTTCATATGGTTCATGTTGTGGGTTCCTGTAGTCATGTCCTAGTTCATGAACCACGGGCAAAGTATGAGTGGCCAAGTAAGTGGTCCCGACAGTCGGGATACCAGTTACTTTGGAATAAGGCTGGGCATCTCGGACATATTCTGAGTCGTGGTCACCTTTGTGCTCATGCGGCAAAGACTACCAAATCCACCGGTTAGTCCCTCAGCCGTTAGGGGTAAAACCCAATGGGACTCGGGGCAAGTAAGGCTAGCAACCTGCTTCCCTGGTACTTTAAATATGATGCTGGCAACAATCAGAGCAAAATTCCTCGGACCTTTGGAGGTGGCGGAGTCCCACCTCTAACTGACAAACCAGGGATTCCTAAGATACGACTTGGCAAACAAATGGTAATGAGATGGGGAGCTATTAATATCAATGGGGGCTACTCTGGGAATAAGGCAGAGCTGGAAGAGGCTGCAAGTGAAATGGGGCTGGACGTTTTAGCTGTTAGTGACATTCGGGTAAGGGGTGAGAAAGAAGAGGAAGTGGGAGAATACAAGGTCTACCTGTCAGGAGTCAAAGCAGGAATAGCACAATGGGGTGTAGGGCTTTACATCAGGAAAGAAGTGGAACCCAGCGTAGCTGCAATAAGGTATGTAAACGAACGACTGATGTGGATAGATTTGACAGTGTCTAGCAAGAAAATTAGTATCGTGTCAGTATATTCGCATTGTGAAGGGACAGATCAAGATAAGATGGATAGTTTTTATGAGGCACTCAGTGATGTAGTTGTTAGAGTAAAGGACAAGGACAGCGTTCTGCTCATGGGTAATTTTAACGCCAGGACTGGAAATCGAACAGAAGGGCATGAAAAGGTTATGGGTAAATTTGGAGAGGATATGGAGGCCAACAGGAACGGGAATCAACTCTTGGATTTCTGTGCCAGTATGGGCTTAGTAATCACAAACTCCTCTTTTAAACATAAGAACATTCAACGGTATTCTTGGGAAGGCAGGGGAACCAGATCTGTCATTGACTATATAATAACAGATCAGGAATTCAGGAAGGCTGTGAGGGACACACGTGTATTCAGAGGATTCTTTGATGACACTGATCATTATTTAATCTGCAGAGAAATTGGGATTGTGAGGCCGAAAGTGCAGGAGGTCAGGTCCATATGTAGGAGGATAAGAGTGGAGAAACTTCAGGATAAGGAAATCAGGCACAAGTACGTAACAGCGATCTCAGAAAGGTACCAGTTGGTTGAATGTAGTCAATTACAGTCATTGGTAAACGAATGGACAAGGTACAGGGACACAGTACTAGAAGTGGCTAAAGAATGTCTTAGAACAGTAGTGTGTAAAAGTAGGATGAAGCAAACAGCTTGGTGGAATGACACAGTCAAGGCAGCCTGTAAAAGGAAAAAGAAGGCGTATCAAAAATGGCTACATACTAGAACTCAGGTAGACAGAGAAAGTTATGTTGAAGAAAGAAACAAAGCCAAACAGATAATTGCAGCATCCAAGAAGAAATCTTGGGAAGGCTTTGGAAACAGGTTGGAGACTATGGGTCAAGCTGCTGGAAAACCATTCTGGAGTGTAATTAGCAGTCTTCGAAAGGGAGGTAAGAAGGAAATGACAAGTATTTTGGACAGGTCAGGAAAACTGCTGGTGAATCCTGTGGATGCCTTGGGCAGATGGAGGGAATGTAGGTGAAAATACGATCAGTAATGTTTCAGATTTCGAGGTAGAATGGGATAGGAATGATGATGGAAATAGGATCACACTTGAGGAAATGAAGAAAATGGTCAATAGATTGCAGTGCAATAAAGCAGCTGGGGTGGATGAAATTAAGTCGGAACTCATCAAATAAAGTGGAATGTCAGGTCTTAAATGGCTACACAGGATAATTGAAATGGCCTGGGAGTCGGGACAGGTTCCATCAGACTGGACAAAAGCAGTGATCACGCCAATCTTTAAAGATGGAACAGAAAAGATTGTAACAACTACAGAGGTATCTCTTTAACCAGCGTTGTGGGTAAAATCTTCTCAGGTATTGTTGAAAGGAAAGTGCGAGTATTAGTTGAGGACCAATTGGATGAAAATCAGTGTGGGTTTAGGCCTCTTAGAGGTTGTCAGGACCAGATCTTTAGCTTACGGCAAATAATGGAGAAGTGTTACGAGTGGAACAGGGAATTGTATCTATGCTTTATAGATCTAAAAAAGGCATATGACCGGGTTCCTAGGAGGAAGTTATTGTCTGTTCTACGAGATTATGGAATAGGAGGCAAACTTTTGCAAGCAACTAAAGGTCTTTACATGGATAGTCAGGCAGCAGTTAGAGTTGACGGTAAATTGAGTTCATGATCATACAATGTAAGCTTTCACGGCCGGTATTGTCTTCACTTAAATCTTCCGGGCTGATAGGCCGTGGTCGAAGTATAAAACTGTCTCCTGACGTTTCGTCTCCGACTGCGGGAGACAACAGTTCGCCGTTTTGCCTCCGAGGATGTCTCCCGCAGTCGGAGACGAAACGTCAGGACACAGTTTTATACTTCGACCACGGCCTATCAGCCCGGAAGTTTTAAGTGAGTTCATGGTTCAGAGTAGTTTCAGGAGTAAGACAAGTCTGCAACCTGTCTCCACTGTTGTTCATATTATTTATGGATCATATGTTGAAAACAATTGACTGGCTGGGTGAGATTCAGATATGTGAACACACAATAAGCAGTCTTGCATATGCGGATGACTTAGTTGTGATGGCAGATTCGATTGAAAGTTTGAAAAGTAATATTTCAGAGCTAGATCAGAAATGTAAGGACTATGGTATGAAGATTAGCATCTCCAAAACGAAAGTAATGTCAGTGGGAAAGAAATATAAACGGATTGAGTGCCAAATAGGAGGAACAAAGTTAGAACAGGTGGACGATTTCAAGTACTTAGGATGCATATTCTCACAGGATGGCAACATAGTGAAAGAACTGGAAGCGAGGTGTAGCAAAGCTAATGCAGTGAGCGCTCAGCTACGATCTACTCTCTTCTGCAAGAAGGAAGTCAGTACCAAGACTAAGTTGTCTGTGCACCGTTCAATCTTTCGGCCAACTTTGTTGTATGGGAGCGAAAGCTGGGTGGATTCAGGTTACCTTACCAACAAGGTTGAGGTTACGGATATGAAAGTAGCTAGGATGATTGCAGGTACTAGTAGATGGGAGCAATGGCAGGAGGGTGTCCACAATGAGGAAATCAAAGAAAAACTGGGAATGAACTCTATAGATGTAGCAGTCAGGGCGAACAGGCTTAGATGGTGGGGCCATGTTACACGCATGGGAGAAGCAAGGTTACCCAAGAGACTCATGGGTTCAGCAGTAGAGGGTAGGAGGAGTCGGGGCAGACCAAGGAGAAGGTACCTGGATTCGGTTAAGAATGATTTTGAAGTAATAGGTTTAACATCAGAAGAGGCACCAATGTTAGCACTGAATAGGGGATCATGGAGGAATTTTATAAGGGGGACTATGCTCCAGACTGAACGCTGAAAGGCATAATCAGTCATAAATGAAGATGATGATGATATACTTAACACATATGGTACGCATATGCAGACATATTCCACCAGTCTCCCCAGCAAATTTCGCTCTGCTGTACGATTTTCAAGTTGCTCAACGTTCATGACGTCATATCTTTTGAACTATGTGATGTACTTTTGCCAGAATATACGGCGATATATCAGAATACTGCCAGAAAAACGTGTCACGAATACAGTTAGTAGAAAAGAGGTAGTAAATTAAAACGTCGTACTTCATGGGGCACTTTTACTCCATGAACAGCGACTATGTATTTTTTCTTTTCACCATTTTGTTTCATAAAGGTTTGAAATTATGCATATAGTTTGCTGCAAATCACTAAGTGCTCTCATTCTCAAATGCTGGTTGACTAAAGTAAAGGTGTTCGCGCGTATTGAGCTACGCTGCTTTTTCACCCCGCCCCCAGCCTTTGATAGTTAGGCGGGTGTAACTCTACAGCGATTCTTTCCAATCAGTAAGTGGTTTGTGGCTCAGATGGCTCTGAGCACTATGGGACTCAACATCTTAGGTCATAAGTCCCCTAGAACTTAGAACTACTTAAACCTAACTAACATAAGGATGTCACAGACACCCATGCCCGAGGCAGGATTCGAACCTGCGACCGTAGCAGTCCCGCGGTTCCGGACTGCAGCGCCAGAACCGCTAGACCACCGCGGTCGGCAAGTGGTTTGTGCCATCTTTGCTTGAAATAGGTCCAGTGTTTTAGGAGGAGCTGTGCAGGGTACATACACACATACACACATTTTTATAATATGTATGGCTACGGATTCTGCGTGTCTGGAATGACGTTCAGAGCGATGATCGCAAGTTGATGTGTCTGTACGTAAACTGTTTACAAGCGCACGTCACGGCGATTGCATTACCTGTGTTCCCTCGTTTGCCAGCTCGACAACGAGAGCAGGCACTGCCGGAGGTCCTTCAGGTGCTGCAGTGCTCTTGGGCTTCTTCATCTGTAACACACCGAAAGAGACATAATTACACAGAAGGTGACTTCACCGGCTTCTTATTTTCCTCTATTTTATGCTGAACGGTCTTCCGAAGTTTACATGAAATTAATCTATCTGATGATAACACAGTGCATCGGGCGACGCTGCAGGGCAGTTCCGATGTTAAATAATTGTATTCCCATTGTTTTATAGAAAGAATACATTTATGTAGCAGATTTTTCCTTTTTTTCACGTAACTAATCTTTACATTTCTGTGGTTTTATACAAGGCGTCGCGCCTAACCTTTTCATCTCAAATAACGTTTGACTTTTTAAACATACTTCTAATCTCGTTTCACTTAGGCAACAAGTAACAATCGGTTCTTGAAACAATGGCCAATACGTTTCGCAATTTCACTGATCACCGAAATGCAGGTGTGATGGAGCTACAGCATAATTTTGCGCCAGAACAGCAGATACGTTTGAGACAAATCCTTTGATATAACTCTTTTGCAGGTCCGACAAGAAATGACAAGCTAAAAAGAAACTGGATGTGGGGATTTTTCTGCTGTTGTCGGCAGCCGTTTGAATGACGCCGCGCCGGGGCGTTTACGCCAGTCTCCACGGAAACTTGCACTGTGAGGATGCAAAGCAAAGTCAAGCTTGAGGTTAGACTTTACAAACAATTAATATTGCCTGTACCAAAGAGGACGTTATTTCGCTGAAATTCATTCGTCCTGATTTAAGACCTGATGAAGTGTCTCATGTCTGGGCAACGCAGATTTGTCTTCAGGCCCAGGAGAAAGACAGGCCGCAGCAAGTGACACTGCAGGTCTTACAAATGTCAGCAGCCGTCTCCGGCATAGAGCGAGTAACTATTTAAGACGAGTTTAATTTATCGGCGCCGTTAAATGAATGCAAGGCCTCGGTTGCATACGATAAAGTTAAGACCTTTAGTGTGTTTGTTTTCACTGACGTATTGATTTCACATGGCCCTACACGTGAAGTATGTCGCACAAGGCGACTAGTGCGACACGACAAGTTCGTTGTGGGGCCCGTATTTCCAGTGCGCCCCGTTACTGCTAAGAGTGACGTAAACATCACGTAATGCTTACTTCGGCAGAACTACTTTCTGTGGAGAGTGGAGTAAACTTTCGGGCCGCGTACCTTTAAAACGGGTGCAACAACAGCACGAAACTCCCTACATTCAGTTTATTGTTGCTCTGTGATCCCTTACCAAAGCCACAAAGAGTTACATCACTGAATTTTCCTCATGGAGATCTGCTGTTCTGGAGCAAGAACATACCACAGTTCAATTGAAAGAGAACTTCATGCCTTTAGGGAATGATTAAAAAAGTTGTAAAAATATGTTGATCTTAGTTTCACGAATCCCTGGTCACTATTCGTACAGGTGAAAAGAGATTATAAACATTTTAACTAGTCAAAAGATATGAGATGAGAAAGTGAGGCTGCACAGTCCGCCTACTTCCCTCCACTACATCATCAATAACGTCGGAGAAGTAAATAGGTGTACCATATGTCTCTACACATTGTATAATACTCTATTAATAGTATTATTTTGATATGATACTGATGTTAAGGGTGTACCAACTGTGTAAATGCAAGTTATGTTTGGCCATATGCATTTCTCCTCAACTGATTAATAAGCGTCTTCAGTGGCCTGAAGCAATACATATTCACACATATACGGAGCACTTCTCATTTACGTATATTTTATAAATATTTAGCAATAAATAGCATTAACACTGGTAATTTTTGTCTAAATATAAGCTTATTAATTATGCTGTGTTGCTATACTTCATATATCGTTGCTTTTCCTTCGGTGAAGCTGCTCTGCTGATTCCAGTACTATAATATGACAACACAGCACACTGTTAGTTCACTCACTTTTCCAAAAATACAGTGGGAATTCAGTTTTGCAAAGACAGAGCTACATCTACATATTGTTGCTATTGTTCCTTTAACAGCCATTGATCGTTGGCGAAAACCAAGAGATCTAAAGATGTACACTATGAACAGCATTCTTCTTGTTATATTTTTCCAAGTAGTGAATATATATATATATATATATATATATATATATATATATATATATATATATATATATATATATATATATACTCAGTGACGAGTTACCACGGAGTACTAAACAGTAAGACAAATACTACATCATAATAACAAAAATCCGCAAATCGTTTAACATTTTCATTTCCACTGTTACCTGTGGCAAAAAGAGAAAGAAAGGGTCGGCATTGTTGGGTGGGAGACACCGTGGAGGAGATTCGGCCGCCGGACTGGAAAAGATTTATTCCTCTGAACTGCCTTCATTGAGTGTAGGTAACTTTAGTGCATATTTGTATAGTGCTGAGTAATGTTTGTGTTGTATGATGAAGAGACAAGGGAGAGGGTGAAAACTATGGTGTCGGCACATGCACAGCAGCAGGTTCGAGACCGTTTTTCGACACATTTCGCACCCCCCTCCCCCGTCCCCTGCCTTTTTCCTCGCACACTTTCATTCGTGTCAGTTTTCCCTACCAAGTTTGAAACACAGTACACAAATTCCGCACTTGGACACCCGTGGCGCTCCTCACAGTTTGGCATCCAAGCTGCCGCTTCTAATTGTGATATGTCCTGCACAGAAGTCTTATAGTCATAGCGTCCCTCTCATTATGGCGACCCAAGAGGAAGCTTGTGTCGCTTGGGCCTTAAACCGGCCCTGGGCACATGGCCTATTCCTCTCGACTATCACCAGGGGGGTCGCCGGGTAATCGCCAGAGTCAATGCCTCTCAGTCCATGAGCCTCTGTGGAAAGGGTGGGAATTTAATCCAGGAAATCCGCGCAAACTCTGGTGATCAAAAAATGGTTCAAATGGCTCTGAGCACTATGGGACTTAACATCTGTGGTCATCAGTCCCCTAGAACTTAGAACTACTTAAACCTAACTAACCTAAGGACATCACACACATCCATGCCCGAGGCAGGATTCGAACCTGCGACCGTAGCAGTCCCGCGGCTCCGGACTGAGCGCCTAGAACCGCTAGACCACCGCGGCCGGCTCTGGTGATCAGGAACCGTCTGTTACCACCTCTCCGCCGGACGGAGTGACCGAGCGGTTCTAGGTGCTTCAGTCAGGAACCGCGCGACCGCTACAGTCGCAGGTTCGAATCCTGCCTCGGGCATGGATGTGTGTGATGTCCTTAGGTTAGTTAGGTTTAAGTAGTTCTAAGTTCTAGGGGACTGATGACCTCAGAAGTTAAGTCCCATAGTGCTCAGAGCCATTTGAACCACCTCTCTTCACCTTACCGATCAAAACTGGCAGTGATAATTTCCGCCATCAGCAATCGAACTGACAACCTTAGAGCCGAGTGCCATCACACAAGGCTGCGTTAGTGACATCGGTTAAGGAGAGGTATTATCCGTAATACAACGTTATTGAACTTTCACGTTTGGGAAAATATGTACCAGACAGAGCTACATCGAAATATTGCTCCTATTGTCCCTTTAACAGCCATTGATCGTTGATGAAAATAAAGAGATCTAAGTATGTACGCCTATGTACAGTATTGGTCTGATTACATATTTCAAAGAAGTGAATACATATTTTCCGACAAATGACATGTCGATCCACCCACGCAGATCGTAGATCTGAGACGTGACAGTAGTGTATCGTCTCACTACACATACTCGTCTCACTGATAATAAGCTGGTGAATTAAAATAACATAGGAAAGAAGGAATTAGCTGGAGTCATATGTAGAGGGACGCAAAATTTTGTTAAAGTGGGACTGGTTCACGGCCTCATTATAGTGATTTTCTAGTCGCTGATGATGAAAGTGGGAAATCGCAATATACTTGAACTTTAATTTTGTTTAATGATCTGTGTTCAAGGGTGCCTTGTCGAGGAGACGGGCGTAGCTGAACACAAAAACGTTACTCATCAGAATTCGGAATACAGCGTATGGAAGCTCGAAGGCTGGTGTAAGAATACTAACAGTGACCGAAATAAAAATGCTGGGTAGTTTGCATGAACAGATACCCATCAGTTACGACCTGATGGAACAAATGGCTCAAATGGCTCTGAGCACTATGGGACTTAACTGCTGAGGTCATCAGTCCCCTAGAACTTAGAACTACTTAAACCTAACTAACCTAAGGACATCACACACATCCATGCCCGAGGCAGGATTCGAACCTGCGACCGTAGCGGTCGCGCGGTTCCAGACTGTAGCGCCTAGAACCGCTCGACCACTCCGACCGGCCCTGATGGAACAGTCGAAGACATTGGAGAAGGGGAGATGAAAACCAATCCATCATAAAATTGCGCATTATCGTAGTTCGGAGATGGGAGAAATTCTGCCCTGTACCATTCTGGGAATGTCTCCACTGAAGCCATCTGATTAGGCTATTACGATATTAGAAGCATTTACACTTCTCATGTGGATGGTCTGACATCACTGCTGTCCAGGAAGGGCAGCAGTGAGGCGACACAACATTGCTGGAGAAAATGCCGCTGGTGTTGGAAGAGATCAACGTGCAACAAACATCAGCAGCAGTTTTGTGGCATAATAAGCTTGTCTTCTGCTCATGTCGAGTTAATAACGTCTAATCAGGTACAGTCATCTAGGCAGCAAATCTGCTTGGTATTCGCGAAGTATATTTCGATTTTTGACTGCCTACACAGACTTTAGACAATGGTAAATAATTCCGGCCGCTGTGGTCGAGCGGTTCTAGGTGCTTCAGTGTGGAACCACGCGGCTGCTACGGTCGCAGGTTCGAATCCTACCTCTGGCATGGATGTGTGTGATGTCCTTAGGTTAGTTAGGTTTAAGTAGTTGTAAGTCTAGGGGACTGATGGCCTCAGATGTTAAGTTCCATAGTGCTTAGAGCCATTTGAACCATTTTGAACCATGGTAAATAATGAGCAAAGCTTAAGCCAAGCGATATGTCGTCATTCCAAATCATGTCGGAAAGTAGAATGCTGAAACTATTCAAGAGTTCACGGCCTCATTGTTGTGATTTTCTAGTATCTGATGATGACAATTTCGTCACGACGCAGGAGAGGTAGATTAGATTATTTATGGTCTTGAAGAATACTGGATAATTACTTGCCAACAAATCTCGGACTGTTATGGCGTTGTGATTTGAAGTCCCACATAGCGGACAGCATAAATAATATGCCGCATAGCATAGCAGATTTATGGCCGCTTAGAACTGTAAATTCATATGCAGCTAACTTTTTCGTTAGTATCGGTAGCAACATATCGAGAGTAAGGAGTTACAGTCCTGTCGGTGAGGTCAGGTATGTTTAACACATGGAGGGTGTGATACACACAGGACCAACAGATAGGTCTGCGATAGGTCCACGTCCTGATACAGGCAGTTGATTCATCGTATGTTGTTTGTTAGGGTTCTGGCATTAATTATTTTCTCTCAATATGCAAGTGATCGCTTGCTTTAATCATCAATATATGTCCAAGTGATGCTAAATGTTATTGACTCTACATAAAGACAAGTATTATCTTCTCAATAATCTTCACATCGTGAGCTACATCCTTAATCTTTATATATGAATTTATTTATGGCACTCTTGTGGCCCATGTCTGCGGTCACTTTCACAACTCAAATTAATTATCAAATTAACTAATTTAACACGATTGAATTTCGAATTTCTGGTGTATCCATGTATCACCACAATATAATAAAAAACATTGAATGGTTGGAGGAGTATGAATGAGAACAGTGGTTTATTTAAGCTTACAAAAATAATGACAAGTTTTTACTCATCCTTTTATAACTACCATCGAGTTGATAAATCTTACAAAAAATGACTAACATAAATCATAAAAGGGATGGTGTTTGACTGGCAAAGCATTTATTGGGGTGGAAACAATTCAAATTCTCCCCTGAATTAACCCCTCTTACAACGCAGTCTGACTTTGTTTACATGAATCCATTGTGAGGCCCAATTCTGTTCAAATGGAATCAACTATGACCAAGTGCAGCACAAATTATGTTTCCCAGAGAACAGGGAGTGTTAATATCATTTAACAATCCTATGCCAGTGCAGCAATACTTAACTCTTTCACTTTGAGTCAGGCGGCAGCAGAAAACAGCATGCTCTGGGCGACGAGCGGCGCACTGTGCCAGCTGTAATGTTCAGACGCGTCCACACAAACTTGCATAGCATGCGGACTGGCGTTCTGGTTATGAGAAAGTGGGAAACTTTCCCATCAGTGTTCTGAAATCCCAGCAGATTTCAGGATGATATTCACCCATTCACTGGTCTGGCCATTCAATTTGACTCACACGTAGGACAGCGCATGCTGGAATTGTCAAACATCAGACAGCCGACTCAGGATGAATAAGTTCACCCTTGTGACACATGATTGTCTGAGATGATACGCAGTTCCACTGTCGGTACAGTTTGAAACCGCCACTGGCTCTTAGTCCACGCTGGCCGTTGTGGTCGGGCGGTTCTAGGCGCTACAGTCTGGAACCGCGCGACCGCAACGGTCGCAGGTTCGAATCCTGCCTCGGGAATGGATGTGTGTGATGTCCTTAGTTTAGTTAGGTTTAAGTAGTTCTAAGTCTAGGGGACTTATGACCTCAGATGTTAAGTCCCATAGTGCTTAGAGCCATCTGAACCATTTTCTTAGACCACCACAAGTTGCAGACCGCAAGACTCGCCCACTAGGGAAAGACCTGAAGTTCTCGACCAGGGGATGAGCAGAAGATGAAGCCGCAAAGAATGACAAACACTTTTCACGAAGCCTCGGTACGGGAGCGAAATTAGCAGAAAAAACCCGCCTCCACATTATAAAAACCAATCAAACTATCCTCTACTAATTGAATCTTCCCTCTTGACTGTTCTGCTAACCTGGTAGCCAATCCAGAGCCAGCACCTGGGTTCCCACGCTGGGAGAGCAAGCCTCTGCTTTGCATATGTTGATTGGAGCCAATCAATGACTCAAAATCTCTCTTGTCTGATAAAAGAAAATTTTAGACTAGGAAGGCGTCGTTCTCACGGTATGCATGGCCATCTTTCGGCAAAAAACTCTACATAAATGGGACCACAGTCCCCCATTTATGGGAGATCTAATCTTTCCAGGCCGACCATTTCCAATTTCTGAAAGAAGGCTGATAAGTTTCCCAGACATTCATGCCCGTGAAATGTTTGTTTCTGTCACTCGCTACAATACCTGGTGACTTCCTGGCTTCAGGGGAGTTACAGTCTTGCCTCCACTACACATGTGCACCAGCCGCCCTGTTTGTATTGTCCCAGCTTCTAACGTGACAATGCTTGTAGTTTCATGACCATCCCACCGTTTGCAGGAAAGCTCAGGTTACAGCAATCTCTCTTAAATGGCTTCCTCCACCCATTTCCGCCAATCAGCCACGTTTGCGATAGTCTGTCGCCTGGCCCATGTAAAATATTTTGCGAGCCGGAGCCCCCCTGCTCCGACTCCAAGTGAGAAGAGTGTAGTGCCACAGCCCGAAGTCTCTCTGCAGGTACAATTCAAAGAGCGCTGCTTCCCCGAATCACTCATACAGCCAGGCCGCTGGACACAACTGCAATTCATATTTCTCCTTGTTCTCCATTGCCTCCACGACGGTCCGTCGGGTACAACTTGTCTACAGGCTACACAAGCAGTTAAATGAACATTCTGTTCACAATTTCCTCATGTAAACAAGTCATAAACCACACATACCAAATGTAATACTGGGGAACATGACCTAAAATATGTATATTAATCTGTCCGGCACTGTAGTTACAGTGAGAGAGTGGCATGCCATTTTCTCAAATATAATCCAGTGTATTCTATTTCTATTTGCGCCTAATAGGTTAAATCAAATTAACGGAAAATATGAGGTAAAGTAATGGAAATGTTTCAGATCCGCGACTGGACTCAGGACTTTCTTGGAGATAGAACTCAGCACATCGTTCTAAATGGAGCAAAATCGAAAAATGTAAAGATAATTTGGGGAGTACCACAGGGGAGTGTCACAAGGCTGCTACTATTTTCAACTTATATTAATGATCTAATGGATAATGCTGGAGACCCCATGATGCTATTCATGGACGATGCAATTGTCTATAGGAATACAGCCACGCCAGAACACCATATCGAAATGCTGAAAGACGTGCAGAGTACCGACGAATGGTGCAGGGGGTCGCAGCTGATCTTGAATGTAATTTAATGTATGTATTTTATCGGCTATAGGACGCACTTTTATCTTCGAAAAATTGGGTCCAAAATACAGGTGTAGCTTGTACTGGAATGTCCATGTTTGATTTAAAACTCCCGCCAGTCTTAAAAATGGCCATATATTCGATGCCACGGGAAACCTATCGTTATCTGGCAACGTTGGATTCAATTGGCAGCAGCAGTGTGCCGATACGACCAAATGAGTTGCGGGGATTCACAAGCTTGCTATCACTGTCTCCCTTCAGCCCTGCCATCGAACACCCGGAACACTGTCTGTCTATGATGCTTCACCACAGTCTACGGTGCCAGTGAACTTGAACTGAAAGTGATTTGTGTTATCAGTAAAAGGACAATATTTTTGTTAGTAGCTAGTTCCGTAACGGAAAAAAATGAGAGGTATTCATATGATGCGGGCAATAAATTGAAAGTAATAGCATATGCAGAAGAACATGGAAACAGAACAGCTAAGCTGCGTTTCGGTCCTCCACCAACAGGAAAAAACCATTCGTGATTGGCGGACTAGTAAAGGAGAGCTGAAAAAAATGAGGAAGACCAAATATGCAAATCGAGGACTCAACGCAAACTGGCCAAAACGAGAAGATGAGGATTTGCAAGGATTTTAAAGGACAGTTCGGTTTTAAAATTAAGAACTTTTTACTCTGGTTTTACAATCTAATAATAAAACTGGTAAAAATGTTACCTTTTTAAAAATTGCGTAAAATTGCGGTGCGTCTTATGGTCCGTAGCGTCTTGTAGACCGTAAAATATGGTATGTATTGTGCACAAATAGACGAATAAATGCACTGCTGATTGATTAGACTACTAGTGACAAATCACTGGAAACAATAACTAACGAGAAACAACTAGGAGTAACAATCCACAGCGAGCTAGAGTGAACTGACAACACAAAACAAACAGCAGGAAAATCAGACGCCAGACTGTCATTCATTGAGGAAATGTTAAAGAAATTTAATTCACCTACGACAGACGTGGCTTACTAAACATCGTTCGACCGATTCTTCAAAACTGTTCATCAGTCTGGGACCCTTACCTTAATGCAACAGATAGGGACGATCTAGTGAAGACTGGCGCGTTCGTCATTGGAGAGCGTTACTGAGCTGGTCGATAAGCTCCAGTGGCTGAAGCTACAAGAGAGGCGTCGTGTATCACGCAGATGTTTACTCCTGAAATTTCAAGAGCTTGCATTCCAAGAAGATTCGGGCAACGTATTACTTTCTCTTACTGCCTCCAGCATACGTCTCGTGAAATCATGACGAGAAAATCTGAGAAATTAGATGTCCTACGGAGCTTTTACGACAACATTTTTCCCGCGCATCACTCGTGAGTGGAACAGAAAAGAGGGAAAGATGGTGGCACTAGAGACATCCTGTGTCACACAGCTTACAGTGCCAGGCGGAGAGCAAACGTAGATATAGACACACTTTACCTGAAGATGATGAGTATAACACTCGTCGAAATGTGGCAGTATCTCAACACAGCCACCCAGTTGGAGACTGGAATGTCTTTCATTAGCAGTGTATGCCGGAAAAGTCAACATTCACATACACTGTATTTTGCTTCAGTTAGATGAATGTCTATGTGTAGAGAACCAATTAACACTCTTGACATAAGTTTCATCTATTTATCTTTATGTTTAAACACTTCTCTATATTTGACTTACATAATTTCATCATAATCAAAAACAACTATTTCATCAAGAGCATCAATCCAGCGAACATCAACCCCTGAGCAATGAGGCAAACCAATAGCAATTACAAGTTGCCGATTTCGGGATGAGTATATACCAAAGTTACAAATACACTGGTGTGCAAAACTTAAGGACGAAAATAACATTCGCATGATGTGTGAAGTAACATAACTCGATGAAATTTGTACCATACTGAGCCGTGCGTGGCTCGTGTTCCCGCCATCATGTATTTTACACCCTGTTTTTGACGTACTTCCACCTCACTACGTTAATTTAAATTCCTACTGTCACTGAGTTGCTGCTTTGCCTGACCGTCACCGGCGCTAGCAGCCCGTATCGATATTCCCCTCTTATAGTATGTTTGCTCGACTGCTATTACTTCCCGGTCGTGGTCGGTTGTAAGGGAGTTCGGGTTGTGAGTTCGGGTCTGCCAGTCAGTTGGAACGCGTCTGGAGCGCAGTCCGGACCTGCCAGTCGGGGAGTTGCAGTGTGGCACTATTGCAGTCGGGTTGGAGCAGTGAGGTCTGCGTCTACATAGCTCGCCCGACCATTGCCGCCACGAATCACCTGAGCCGGGCCACGGTCTTGGTGGATCGTCGGTCGGTCGTACTACCGGACGACGCGTTTTGGCTCGACGATCGTTCATGAGTCCGTTGTTTGTGTATGCATCGATTCCCGATTTGTTTTCGTACATGCTTAGTTACTGTTGGGTATCGTTCAGGTCTTCGTGCAGTGTTTTTCACGTTGTGTGTGTAGTTGGCGTTATTTCCACTGACGACTATTTTAGATGTTGTCGGCATCCTGAGAGCAGTCGGAGAGCTGCGGACCAGGGAAGTTATCTCCGCCCAGTGCAGTCGGATGGGTCCGTTGGCGGTCCCTGCACAATGTCGGAAAGTGTGTGGAGCTGTCCGATCGCTACGAGCTTTGTGGTTCACCGACCCAGGACATCAAAGCTGAGTAGCGGTTTCAACTACCCAAGCCAAGTCCATTCATGTTGTGGTGGTTCGTTTCAGTGGTTTGCTATTCAAATGGCTTCTGAGCAGTATGGGACTTAACATCTGAGGTCATCAGTCCCCTAGAACTTATAACTACTTAAACCTAACTAACCTAAGGACATCACACACATCCATGCCTGAGGTAGGATTCGAACCTGCGACCGTAGCGGTCGCGCGGTTCCAGACTGAAATGCCTAGAACTGCTCGGCGGCTTGCTGTTGGGCAGGTTTTCCTATGAGCAACACCGAGTGTTTCTACTGCTGAAATTTAGCCGCCATGCGGTGCAATTAACTATATTGGTTGACTACAAGTCAAGTGGACCAGTGGAATTCTCTGCCTTGTGGCCGTTAGTGTTCTGGTTGCCTACCCTGGGCAATAACGTAATTTCAGGCAGCGTCCTTTCCTCACCTGTTGTCGCTGTCCAACATGGTGTGTCATTTTGACAGCTAATACATACTCCATTGTGGATTATCACGTTTGTAACCTTTTCTGTTTGAGTTCTGATGTGCTGATTGGGGGGAAGCAAGTCGTTGTGTCGGTCGGACCGTGGCTGTCCCCTGGTTGGGTTCCGACAGATCAAGTGTAGTTTGGCTCACCACCTGTCTCGCCTAAGTGAACGAGGGCAGACAGATCTCCCAGGAGGCTTCTGAGTGCCACCGGTGTTTAAATGTCTGTTTTCAGCTGCTTAAAATTTAAGGCTTATTGTTATTTTTTCCTTTTTCTTAAGAATTTTGGAAAATTAATTCTTTAATTTATCTTTCAAGCTTAAACATTGCGGCCTTCTGCCTTTAAAAGATTATGGTAATATATTTAAAAATTTTGAAACTTAATTGTGGCCTTCAGTCATTGGTATTGCATCTTGCATATGTTTCTTCTATCTACTTTGTTGTGATGTTTTTTGTAATTATTTTATTGCCATTTTCATTGGATTTTCTTATCTTGTTGATTTGATAAGATTTCTTGTTTGGAGGCCTTCAGCCGTGAAAGAGTTGAATTCGGTAAAGGTCCGGCTATGTGCCGCTTTGGTTGCAAAAGTGTTATTAAATTACAATTAAAAAGTGAAACTGACCCCAACCTTATTTGGCCCTTTCCACAATCCTAATTACCTGTTCTGCCCTGCTAAAATATAGTAGAGATACGCGATTTAGGATGGCGGGGCATGGTTCTTCATGCTCATCGCCACAGACGGCAGTGTATCCTCGGCAACGCGCTGCCATGCTGGCCAAATGTTGGTAAGCAGTTCTTGTGGTAGGGCGTTCCATGCCTGCACCAGCGTGACCGACAACTGCTGGATGGTCGCTGGTGCATCTGGACGCGCTGCAGAATGTCTTCCCAACGCAGCCCCACACGTGCTCGATGAGATTTAAGGCGGGGGAAGGGTAGGTCAGTTCACTTGCCGAATATCCACTCGTTCGAAGAGTTATTGCACCTGTGCTGTTCCATGCGGTAGCTCAATGTCATTCACAAACACGAAGTCAGGATCGAATGCACCCTTGAGGAGACGCCCATGCAGAAGGAGTAGCAGATTGCAGACCTTCAACAAAGGTACGAGCATACGGAATAGGTTCCCAGATGTGTGAGTGCCTCGAAGACCTTGTAAGTAATAGAACTCAGCACGTTGTCGTCGATGGCGAGTGCTCATCAGACACAAGGGTATCATCAGAAACGCCCCAGGGAAGTGTGTTGGGACCGTTTTTATTCTCTATATACATAAATGATCTGACGCACAGGCTGAGCAGCAATCCGCGGCTGTTCGCTGATGATTCTGTGGAGTACGGGAAGGGATCGTCGTTGAGTGACTGTAGACAGACACAAGATGCCTGAGACAAAATTTTTGTGTAATGCATGGCAGCTAGCTGTAAATGTAGAAGTATGTAAGGTAATGCAGATAAGTACACTCCTGGAAATGGAAAAAAGAACACATTGACACCGGTGTGTCAGACCCACCATACTTGCTCCGGACACTGCGAGAGGGCTGTACAAGCAATGATCACACGCACGGCACAGCGGACACACCAGGAACCGCGGTGATGGCCGTCGAATGGCGCTAGCTGCGCAGCATTTGTGCACCGCCGCCGTCAGTGTCAGCCAGTTTGCCGTGGCATACGGAGCTCCATCGCAGTCTTTAACACTGGTAGCATGCCGCGACAGCGTGGACGTGAACCGTATGTGCAGTTGACGGACTTTGAGCGAGGGCGTATAGTGGGCATGCGGGAGGCCGGGTGGACGTACCGCCGAATTGCTCAACACGTGGGGCGTGAGGTCTCCACAGTACATCGATGTTGTCGCCAGTGGTCGGCGGAAGGTGCACGTGCCCGTCGACCTGGGACCGGACCGCAGCGACGCACGGATCCACGCCAAGACCGTAGGATCCTACGCAGTGCCGTAGGGGACCGCACCGCCACTTCCCAGCAAATTAGGGACACTGTTGCTCCTGGGGTATCGGCGAGGACCATTCGCAATCGTCTCCATGAAGCTGGGCTACGGTCCCGCACACCGTTAGGCCGTCTTCCGCTCACGCCCCAACATCGTGCAGCCCGCCTCCAGTGGTGTCGCGACAGGCGTGAATGGAGGGACGAATGGAGACGTGTCGTCTTCAGCGATGAGAGTCGCTTCTGCCTTGGTGCCAATGATGGTCGTATGCGTGTTTGGCGCCGTGCAGGTGAGCGCCACAATCAGGACTGCATACGACCGAGGCACACAGGGCCAACACCCGGCATCATGGTGTGGGTAGCGATCTCCTACACTGGCCGTACACCACTGGTGATCGTCGAGGGGACACTGAATAGTGCATGGTACATCCAAACCGTCATCGAACCCATCGTTCTACCATTCCTAGACCGGCAAGGGAACTTGCTGTTCCAACAGGACAATGCACGTCCGCATGTATCCCGTGCCACCCAACGTGCTCTAGAAGGTGTAAGTCAACTACCCTGGCCAGCAAGATTTCCGGATCTGTCCCCCATTGAGCATGTTTGGGACTGGATGAAGCGTCGTCTCACGCGGTCTGCACGTCCAGCACGAACGCTGGTCCAACTGAGGCGCCAGGTGGAAATGGCATGGCAAGCCGTTCCACAGGACTACATCCAGCATCTCTACGATCGTCTCCATGGGAGAATAGCAGCCTGCATTGCTGCGAAAGGTGGATATACACTGTACTAGTGCCGACATTGTGCATACTCTGTTGCCTGTGTCTATGTGCCTGTGGTTCTGTCAGTGTGATCATGTGATGTATCTGACCCCAGGAATGTGTCAATAAAGTTTCCCCTTCCTGGGACAATGAATTCACGGTGTTCTTATTTCAATTTCCAGGAGTGTAGAAAAAACAATTCTATTATGTTAGAATACAGCGTTAGCAGTGTGCTGCTTGATACAGTCACATCGATTAGATATCTAAGCGTGAGGTTGCAAAGCGATATAAAATAGAAAGAGCATGTAGCGACTGTAGTAGCGAAAGCGAATGATCGATTTCGGATCACTGGGAGAATTTTAGAGAAATGTGGCTCATCTCCAAGGGTGACCACAAATAGAACACTGCCGACCGCAGTGACCGAGCGGTTCTAGGCGCTTCAGTCTAGAACCGCGCGTCCGCTACGGTAGCAGGTTCGAATCCTGCCTCAGGCATGGATGTGCATGATGTCGTTACGTTAGTTAAGTTTAAGTAGTTCTAAGTTCTAGGGGACTGATGACCTCAGATGTTAAGCCCCATAGTGCTCAGAGTCATTTGAACCATTTTTTGAAATACAATACTAGTGCGACTCGTTCTTGGGTATTGCTTGAGTGTTTGAGATCCCCACCAAGTCGGATTAAAGTAAGACATCTAAGCAATTCTGAGGCGTACTGCTACATTTGTTACCGGTAGGTTCAGTCAGCACGCAGGTATTTTGGAGATGCTTCGGGAACTCAAACGGATTCCCGGGAGATAAAACTGAGAAAAATTTAGAGAACCGGAATTTGAAGCTGACTGCAGAACGACCCTACTGCCTCCAACGTACATTTCACCTAAGGACCACAAACGTATGGGAAATTAGGATTAATACGGAGGCACTATACAATCGTTTTTCCCTCGCTCTATTTGCGAAGGAAAATGACTAGTAGTGATAGGACGTACCCTTCGCCATGAACCGGACGGAGACTTGCAGAGTATGTATGTAGATGCATATGTAGAGCACAGTGTCACAATAACGATGACCAGTGAACGTACTGTGTTCAAAGATTCGGAGGTCAGTACGCCCAAGCAACACCTGGACAACAAAACCGATCACGTTTGACAATGCAGCGCGTACCCTCGTATGGCGAAAGGCGGCACGTAGCACACCCAGCAATATTGTAGACCGTGATCGTTTTGATGGTCCACGTGTTGTGGTGTGGAGAGCAATAATGTTGTATAGGCGCCCTGATCTCCAAATCTTTGAACCGGAAAACTCGCCGGTTACATTACAGATACACTGTACTTCTTCCCCTTGTACTTCTTTTCAGAGGTGCGTTCAGTCGTAGCATCAATTTTGCTGACGGCAATGTGCGACCGCATCGAGCAGTGCAGGACAAAGAGTTCTTGGAACGCGATGAGGTTCATGTGGAACGCGTTATGAAAGGTATTGCAGAACGTCCACATGTGCCAACAACCATGCAGCATTTGTCAACCACGCTTGTGGAGGAACGGAACGCCTGCAAGAACTCTTTATCAACCTTCTGGACAGTACGGGAGAACTTTGCAGAGCATGCGGTGCCGCCTGTGGTAATCACACACTCTATTAAGAATCATGCACTGCCTTTTGTAACGTCCAGTGGACCATCATTAATCGCTATGGTTTCAGTGTAATTATTATCTTTGAACAAAAGTGTCGTTGCTGTTCGTCTTACTGCGTATTTCTTCAATTTACCTTCTATACAATACTGCAGCAGTTCTTTCTCTGTGGTCTCCAAGTTTCATCGATCTGTGCTACTTGGTAGTGACACATCATGCGAAAATTACTTTCTCATCCTTTAGCGCTAATGGAAAGAGTTCTCAAGAAGAAACGTTTATAATTTTCTTGTAAGGTTAGGGTTCACTTTTGCCTTCTATTATTTTTTATTTATTAAATCTGATCAAACTGTGGCCTTCTGAGACACCTACTGCATCGGATCAAGGCTTTACTCACATCTGTTTCATTCAGTTGCTTAAAGACTGACAATAATTATCACGCGATGTATAATAATAAAATGATGTCAATAAAATTGATAATTTTTCTAAAACAAGTTTTTAATTGATCTAATTTCATTTGGAATAATATTACTCACTAAAATTAAGAACACTGTAGAAACTGCTGAAAATAATAATAATAATATTTACAACAAGAAATGTATATCTAGAAAAACAAAACTAAAACACTACACCACAGTGGTACGACCAGAATGTTTATATGGATCTGAATGCCTAACGATGAACTATAAAATGGACAAACTAGAGGTACTGGAAAGAAGAATTATTAGAAAAATAATGGGTGCAATAAAAACTGCAGATGGTTGGAAAATAAGAAGTAATGAGGAGATCTACAAAAATATAGAGAAAATATCTGAAGTAATGGCCAAACGAAGATTAACCTTTTTTGGACATCTCTACCGAATGGATGGAAATAGACTAACAAAGCAAATACTCCTATATTTCTGGAAGAAGAAATCGACAATAGCATGGATTACAGAAGTAAGAAAAGATCTTGAAAGAAACAACATCAAAGAATCAGAAATAGCAGAAAGAAACCGTTTTAAAAACAAAATACTAAATTTGGAAGGCTTTCAAAGCAGAAGAAATAAAAAATCGGGAACAACATGGACAGAAGAAAAGAAGAGACTTCATGGGGAGAAAATGAGGGAATACTGGAAAAAGAGGAAACAACAACAAAGGAAGAAGAGGAACTGAAGTTGTTAACGTGATCCTAGTTTGTCAATACGATTGTAAATAATAATAATAATAATAATAATAATAATAATAAGAGAGAGCTTACGGATTAACTAAAAACATTTACAACAAAAAGTGCATCTCTTGGAATGCCAAAATAAAGCACTACACTGCTGTGGTAAAAACAAAGAGCCTGTATGGCAGCGAGTGCCTCTCAACGAAATGCAAGGCGGAAAAGTAGGAGATACTAGAAAGAAGAATGTTACGGGAAATGATGGGTCCAACCCAGGTTGAAACTGCCTGGAAACTTCGGAGCAACATTGAAATCTACAAAAAGGTGGAGAAAATCTCCGAGACCATGAAAATGAGAAGGTTATCATATCTAGGACACCTGTACAGAATGGACAAAACCAGACTACCGAAAAGGATGTTCGACTACCTGCGGAAAAAGAAGACAACAACGACATGGATTAAGGAAGCTCGTAAAGATCTCGAAAGGTTCAACATTCAGAAAGTTCAGATGTTAAATAGGACCATGATTCAAAATTTGGAAGGATTTCAAGTCGAAAGAACTAAGAAGACTGGAAGAGCCTGGACGGATGAACAGAAGCCACAGCACAGCATCAATATGAAGGGGAACTGGACAAAGAGGAAATTTCAGACAAAGAGGAAATGAAATTGTAGCGTGATCCTAAGTGGTCAGTTCGCAAATAAATAATAATAATAACATTGATAATAGAGCATACAAAACGTATATATGGGTGTAAAACAGTGTACTTTCACGGCATGCAGAGGTCTGAGGAAGAGAAATTTAGACAGACTGCACCAACTGGAGGCTTTGGGAAATGAGGAAAGTGTGGTGGGAGGAAAGGGTAACTATAATGGGATAAAGGATGCGTACAGAACGAAGGCAGACACTATTGCTGTTTAAGTACATATGTCGTTAGCTATTTTTTAAAGGTGCAGTTGTTAGTTGTTTCTCTGATGTAGTGAAGGAGGTCCTTTCAGAGTCTGGGTACACAGAGAAGGCTGTGAGTGATGAAGTGGGACAGAAGGGATTTACTCTAATGGTAACGAATTTTTCTGTTGTGTTGTTCAGACAAGAGCGTTAAGGCTGAGGACTTGTGTGAATATAATATTAAGGACTTCATTATTTTTTTAACCATGATTACTGTGAATTTCGTTAAAACAAGTAAGTACTCTGAAGCCTTAATAAAAATCCCAAATGCTGAAGGGAGCGTCTGCAAGTTGCTTCAGTTGCCAGCACACCTTCTGGCTGCGAGTGGCGTCCAGCTGCGTCTTGTCGATGAAGTTTATGGCGGCGTACTCTATGACGACGGCGAAGACGAAGGAGAAGCACAGGATGACGAAGTAGTCTAGCGCCGTGGCGTACGAGACGCGCGGCATCTGCGCGCGACCTCCGAACCCCATGTTGGCCATCGACAGCACCGTCATCACACCTGCCACACACGCAGAAAATGGTACTGTACTGTCTTCGTGATAAAATGATAGACTTACGCACTTTTATTTTTTCGACTTTTTTTTTTTTTTTTTTTTTTTTTTTTGACAACGCAGCGGAAACCGCTTGCAGTCCGAAGATGACCGCAGGCGAAACCTGTAATGACACCGCGTGATTGTGTCGAACAAATATAGAAATAAAAGAACATACATCATCCTCGCTAAAGATGTTTATCAATACTTACTACCAGCATTTTCCAGGAGAACCTCGTCAAATTGGAGTGTAATGTTATTAATCAGTCTGTCACGTCAACATGGATAAAAATGATCTCCAGGAGGTCTCGAATAGAAACAATTAGTCATTTTTACAGAAAAATGCCTGTAAATGGCCAGCCTATAGACATTTCAATACGATTTCAATTTTTATACATACGGGGTATATCAAAATCTTTGCGACAAATGTCCCTAAGGGTGATTGATCAAATGATAGGGAACAACTTTTGTTGGAGACAAATGTACGCTGACACTTCCAGCGATTTTAGGTGTCGTTTAAGACATGTTATGCCCCTGAGAAGCAGTAGTGTGTAGGAAAGAGGTTCCCAACCTGGGGGTAATTGCCCCCTGAGCGGTAAAATGAAATTTTCTGAGGGTTAAAAACTAAACTATTCAATTCTATTTCAGTCAAGAAACTAAATTATTTTCAAAAGATTGTTACTATTAACAGAATTTTGTAAGCCTAATACTGATTATATACGTTATCAATAATTACTTATTCTCAGTTAGTAGCATTAATGCAGTGGAGGTTACAGGTTGCTCACATAATCCACTCACTACACACATGTGTTGTGGTTTGTCTCGTTCATCGCTGATGATAAATGTGAGACATATACGTAATAAAAGCTAAATATCTCAAGAAATTGTGCTCTCCAAGTTATAGATAGTACCTGCAGTAATCTAGAAATTGCTACATTTCTCGCTTCGATACAGATAAATGTATTAATTGACAGCACGACACTGCAGTAACCACATAAAGGCAATTTTAATACTGTACACAGTTTTATTATTATTATTATAACTATTATTAAAGTATATAAAGATGGTATCTGTTTTTTCGGAACTCGTGATAAATAATTATTGCTTAGAAACGACATTTTATAAATGATATGCAGAATTATTATTTAGAACAAGATTTGGAAATGTGTGCCAAAGAATTGTCTCTGATTAACTCCCATATATCAGTAGTTAAAATCTGCAGAGCACCTTCAGCGAAATTAACTCTCTTCTTGAAGAAGTTAGATGCTCTCCTAATATACATATTCAAACATAAAATAAATGTGATACTCCTTGGGGACTTCAGTGTAAACTTTCTAACAAATTCCAAAGACAGATCAGACCCAGAAAATGTGATGTCCACATATCATCTTGCTTCTGTCCTTAGCTTCCCTACTGGAATAACTTCCTGTACAAGCACACTATCGATAAAATATTTATAGACCAGGCCAAAATAGGCGATACTACTACCAGGCAAGTCCTAAACGGTCTCTCTGACCATGACAGGCAAAGACTCACTATAAATAGTGCAAGTATCTATGAGAATGACAGTGGCCCCAATTGGAAAATAGCTAGGACAATTAATGATGAAATTACCCAGACATTTAAATCACATGTCAAAGCCACATACTGAAGACCTGTGTATAATTTAGAAAAAATCAGTTCCAAAGTACAATCTTTTCAGTAACGAAGTCGCACTGATATTTGGAAGTACCTTCATATATATATAAAAGACCCAAACCACAAAACATACCAAAATGCCATGGATAACCACTGGTATAAGGAAACGAGAGCTGTACATCGCCACAAAAGATTCAGACAACCACAACCAACTAAATCACTGTAAAAATACTGTAAAATACCAAGTAAAGTTATTCAGAAGTCAAAAAGTTTGTTATCTGTGCTCCAAAATTAATAAATCTGGTAACAAAATCAAAACAGTATGGGCATTAATAAAGAGTGATATTGGTGCAAAATGAAGGAAGGCAAGTGCAAAATCAAGAGATCCTTGGAAAAATTTTTAATGAGCACTTTTTAAGTGTTGCTGAGAAAACAGGATACAATGTCTCGTTAGAAGAGGCCTCAAAAATATTGAAAGATCATTTCCAAAATTCCATAGAGCAGATAGGTATAGCCCCTATAGTAGTAGAGGAAGTAAGAAAAGCCATTATTTCTTTAAAAAGCAAAAACTCAACTGGTGTCGACACCATCTCCAGCAAACTGCTAAAAGCTTGCTGCAATCAGTTCAGTGAAGTCCTAGCTCATATATTCAATGCCTCTTTGAAACAAGGTATCTTCCTTGACAGGATGAGGTATGCTATAGTAAGCCTCCCTACAAAAAAAAAAAAAAAAAAAAGAAAGGCGATGCCTCAGATGTTACAAACTACCGTCCTGTCTCTCTTTTGACTATGTTTTCTAAGGTACTCGAAAAATTAATATATGTCAGGATAGTTAGTCACCTAAAAAAACTTCACAATAATTAGTAAAAACAAGAAGACATTGCCCGCAGGCATATTTTGCGTTCTGTCTAAGGCCTTCGACTGCGTCAGTCATACTATAATTATAGAGAAAACATGCCACTAAGGACTTTGTGGACAAATGGACAACTGGCTCTAATCCTATCTACAGGGCACACAACAGAAGTAGTGATAGATTGAACCACTATGCAGGTAGGAGGGGTAGAGTTCGATGAGGGAACATTAAATTATGAGTTCCACAAGGTTCTGTCCTTGGTTAGTTGCTGTTTTTCATATGTGTGAATGGCCTACCTTTGTCCTAAAAGCAACTTTACAATGTTTACAGAGGAGAGAAGAACTGTGATAGACAATAAGACATCCCATGACCTAGAATTAAATGCCAACCATTTACTTTATGACATTCTGAATTGGTTCAAAGTAAATTCTCTGTCATTAAACCTCAGCAAAACCAATTAAATTCAGTTCCATTCTGGTCTCAAAAACCCACAGGAGATAAACATTGGGTATGAGAGCCAACAGGTACAGAAAGTAGATTGTTTGAACTTCTTCGGCATACATATAGATAACAGACTTAACTGGGAACACCACATCCACCAAACCCTGAAAAGTCTTAGTTCAGCAACATTTGCCATCTGGAAAATCACCAAAACTGGAGACATCGATGTCTCAACATCTGCATACTGTGGCTACTTCCATTCACTTGTGTGCTATGGAATAACCTTCTGGGGCAATTCACCACTGCCGAAAAAAGTCTTTACAAGTCAGAAAAAGGCTATCTGAATTTTGTGTGGAGTGTCTCCAAGAACCTCGTGTCGCAAACTTTTTAAGCAAATAGGAATACTAACCACTACTGCTTCACAATATCTCTTGTCAATCATGACATTCATGCTTCAGAATACTCCTCAGTATGAAACGAATGAAACATACTATTATCATAACACAAGAAGGAAATGTGACATGCACTGTGACCTGAAAAATTTGTCTCTGATGCAAAAAGGTGTAAAATACATAAGCACAAAAATCTTCAATGCATTTCCAAGCAATATTAATTGTCTACAAGGTAATAATTTACTATTTAAAAGTAAGCTAAAGGAGTTCTTGCTTGAAAAAAGTTTCTGTTCTCTGTAAGAATTCTATAGCAGAGACAGCTAAGATTATTTACCATATATTATTGTGTATTCCTGATTCAATATATCTAGATGCTTTAAATAGATTAATTGATGATCTGTAAGTCAAGAAGACGGTCACTTTTACTATGTAAGAAACTGTTTAGATAAGATCTGAAAATTCTATCTTAACCTCTGTTTGTGAGAGTAATTAGAACTTACTGATTGTGTTGTTTATTAGTATTTTCAATTTGTATTGTTAATCTTTGTTTATTGTCCTGATGGAAACAAATGTCTACGGAATACGTAATACAATCAAAATAAAATAATAAATAATTAGTCTTCATAACACACAAACAGGACTCTTTCCGTCCAATCAATTAAAAACATCGAGTCTGACTATGACACCGAACGATGCTTTTAACCTCTGACGTACTGCCATCTGGGCAATGAGCAGCAGGTAATAGTGAAGCAAATTGTACGCCGCCTGTGCCTGTTTTATATGAATAATACTTAAAATTGTCGTTGTGTGCCCGGCCGACGATACGTGCTTTGTCTAAAGCAATATTTTTTCTTTAATCCATTGAACAACCACCTATAATAATCAAAAGGCATTGGGAGGTACTTTCAACGAAGCGTGTTTATAGTATGATCGCATTTCCGGTTGCGTCGACAGGACGCCTGTTTGGCGATCGTAGATAGCATTCAAAGAATCCTACAAGCTACAACGAAAATCAGACCAGAGGTTGTAAGGGTATGTATCCACAAGTACATGACGTAGTCAGTCGCACCATCGATGGTTCTCTGAGTAACTACAGATTGGCGTTTTTTTTCACAATTTTGGGAAAAAAATATTTTTTGGGGGAACACTTAGGGGAGACGGAAACCTCGGGGAAATTTTTGGGGAGGATAATTTCCGTACCGGGGAAACTGGAGAAGCATTTTAGCTGCCTAGCCGAACTAGTAGTGCCATGTCCGGTATTCAGTTGAAACAGCACATACTTAGCTTTCTAGATATTCACTACTTGTTACTATTTCTTCATCTCAGTGCTTGGGTAGCTCAGATGGTAGAGCACTTGCCCGCGAAAGGCAAAGGTCCCGAGTTCGAGTCTCGGTCCGTCGCACAGTTTTAATGTGCCAGGAAATTTCTTATCAGCGCACACTCCGCTGCAGAGTGAAAATCTCATTCTGAAATTTTACCTATATCTTCTGAAATTTTTAAGCTCCATCTTCTGAGAAAGATGTTCGGGCTTGGTAATACTAAGCGAGGGCAGTCGTTGTTTATGTTTTGCATGGGACGTTCGTATGCAGTATGAAGAGTTTGTAGATTTGACAAAATACGAATATGGAAGTTTTCCGTAGGCTGTTATGGCAATAATGAGTGATTAATTAATCGGTGTATTCGCCAAGGGTGAGCGATTTACATAGGAAATGAATGGACAAATAAGTAATGCCATTCTTAGTGATTAGCATGCGTTGGCTGGCTATATTATTACCTCAACAGTTTACGTACTAAGGTTACCGAGAACTTTATAACGTGATTGTTTAATTGGTAAGAGTAATGCAGCAATGGCAAACTTCAGTGTGAAAGTAGAACTAAATTTAACTGCTAATACGAGCATAATTGGATATAGCCATTATTAGGAAGTGTGTTGCTTAGGAACTCAATAAATGAAGCAGATGGTATGAACTGTTATCCATTCAAAGTAACATTTGCACTTAAATTTAATAACTGATGACTTTAACACTCGTAAAGAAAAGAGAGACGCTTTAGTTTTAGACAACACGGTCAGGTTTCGTACAAAATGTGTTCTCTCTGTTAATTAAGAATCAGTCAAATCTAGCGGACGGTTGGTTACATGCTATCGCTCGAATACATGCGAAGCTCCCTGTGGCTAAACAACCTAGCAATCAACGTCACCTGCTTGGGGATCGCTGTGCGAACCATCGAGTAACCTTACAACAGATGTTACTGCTTGTGACACGGGCTGTGGTGCGCTGTGACTCACCCATAGCGACGCGGCCGGGCACGTCGTCCGGGTCTATCCAGAAGGCGACCCAGGAGCAGCACACGATGAGTCCGCAGGGCAGGAACACCTGCAGCATGTAGTAGCCCGTGCGCCGCTTCATGCTGAACACGCACCGCAGCACCGAGTACTCGTCTGCAACAGCACACTACTCTTGTATGCAGTCACATTTCTTATTACTGCCTCAACTCTCAACCACCGACAGGTAGTCGCGATCTGTAAATGTCCGTTTAAATAACATGATAAAGAAACTTTTGAATAAAGTGATACTGCAACTACCATTTCCACTCTGAGCTGGCAATGGAAATTCTGCCACAACGGTAAGATCTCAATAATTACACTTGTGAGTTCAGTGTAGGTAGACTGACACACCTAAGTAGCCTTTCTGATCTTATGTTTTCGCTTCATTTCATGTCGTTTCGCAATGTTACGCCTAAATAATAGATCGACGTGACACACACACACACACACACACACACACACACACACACACACACATACACATACACACTTTGTTCTGGAAGCTGCGAATAGCGCATGGGGAAAAAGATTACTGGTATAGCTCGGTCGACGAATATCAAAAGCTGTCGGCTATAAAAAAACATTCGTGCAGTCGCAAGTTTTTGTACAGTTGTATAAAGGAGTGCCATGAACAATACATCAAATATCCTGATCGGTGAGATATGAAGTCTGTAAAGGTCACTTTTTTTTGTTTTTCTTTATTATCTCGAGAACCGCTTCATCTAACGAAAATGTTTTCCAGTACAAAGTTAAAGTACATTAAATGTCCTACAAAAAAAAAGATCCTATTCACATTCTCTCTAGGACTAATAGTTAAGGCGTTGTAGGAGACGGAAGAAATTGTATCTTATTTAAAAAACGAGCAGGAAATTCCACATTCTCTCTACGGCAATATGTCAGAAAAACTAGTTACACCGACTCTTCCTTATACTGGCGACACAGTGCGAGGCACTCGAAAGTGGGAGGGGGGATGGGTTATTTTCCACAACGTGTGTTATCATCATCATCATTTATTGCACATACACCGGCCATTTAGACCCATGGCAGAAAATAAAAATACAATAACATAATTGATTAAAATATCAAGTCCACGAATCGTGACAAAATAGTTGTAACACCACAGAAATTTATCACGTATGTTTGCCCGTTAACTTCTGTCTTGATCATCTTCAGTGCTAACTATTGGATATGCTTCTTCCAGGATCGCTAGGTTCCTGACTCTCCACCTCGTTCGCAGACGACCTCTTAGACGTCTACCGGTTGGCTGGTGTAGAAATACTCTGTTAGGGAGAGTGCCCTCCACTAGTAGACCATGTTCTGCCCGCTGCAGTCTTTTTCTTGCAATCATGCTCCCAATATCAGCTTTCTTAAACCACCGATACAGATCTTCGTTGTGCCTTCTATCCCATCTTGCAGTTTCTGCATTGTATACCAGGCCATAAATTTTCCTTAAAATCTTCCTCTCAAACACACGTATGCACTCTTCCATTGTCTGTGTACTTGCTCATGTCTCACAACAACACAACACAGTCGGTCACACTAGCGACATCCGGCTGACGCTTATTATTCTTCGTCGAATTTCCTTCTCTGTCTCACTTTTATTCGACAATATTGATCCCAGCTACTTAATTTTTCAGCTCTTTCAAAATTGTGACCTTCTATACTGATGGCGTCCATGTTATTTTGTCCACAGGAGACTACCATATATTTTGATTTCTCATCGTTGACCAGTAACCCTAGTTTTCTCGCTTGTAGCATAAATCGTGAGGTATCTGCTGCCACCTCATTCATAATCTCGCTCACAATCTGTAAATGCAAGAACTGCATCACCTCGAACCACCTCCCTCACACTATTGCATCCAACTGCACGTCTCACCTTTTCCAGCGCTGTCTTGAACAGAGCTGGTGAGAGAGGATCACCCTGTCTCAACCGACTCTTAACTGTGAAGGGTGCCGACAATTTATTTGCCACAATTGATTGGCAACATGATCCGTTGTAACAAGCTGGAATCACCCTAACGCACTTTACTGGTATGCTGAACTCCTGCATTATCTTCCACAGAGCGATTGGATTAATGCCGTCGTATGCCCGCCGGATATCAATGAATATAAGATGTAGGTCTTTATTGAGTTCGTAATACTTCTCTATCATTTGCCTCAATGTGAAGATGTGGTCGGTGGTTGGACGTCCAGGGGTAAGTCGACACTGGTATGTGCCTACAATTCCTCCGAGCAATGGTTTTAAATGGGTCAAATGGCTCTGAGCACTATGGGACTCAACTGCAGTGGTCATCAGTCCCCTAGAACTTAGAACTACTGAAACCTAACTAACCTAAGGACATCACACACATCCATGCCCGAGGCAGGATTCGAACCTGCGATCGTAGCGGTCGTGCGGTTCCAGACTGTAGTGCCCAGAACCGCTCGGCCAGCAGTGGTTTTAGTCGACTTAGTATTAGAGTGGTGTACACTCTATATCCTATCTCCAGCAGAGAGATCCCTCGATAATTATGTACTTTTGTCACATCAGTTTTTGTAAAAACGGGGCACACGATTGCCTTTTTCCAATCCGTGGGGTTCTCCTCTGTTGACCAAATTTCGGCCATAAGCTGTCTGAGTCCTTCTATTACCACTTCCTCCCGTACCGAAACAAATCCGCATTGGAAGATATTTCGACAAAGTACCAGAGCATTAAGGTCGGGTAGAAACAGAAGAACTGGAGAGATTAGAAGGGATAGAAGAAGAGGTTCTTGAACCAACATCGGACGAGATAAAAACCATCCTGGATGTCCATAAAAAAACTGTAAGTTGTGTTAACATTGCATTGTGCTATCGACAGAGGATGTCAAATTGATCCCATATTTTTAGATTTCCAGAAGGCTTTCGACACCGTTCCTCATAAGCGTCTTCTTACCAAAGTGCGTGCCTGCGGAGTCTCGCCTCAGTTGTGCGCCTGGCTGGATTCGTGATTTCCTGTCAGAAAGGCCACAGTTCGTAGTAATAGACGGAAAGTCATCGAGTAAAACAGAAGTAATATCCGGCGTTCCCCAACGAAGTGTTATAGACCCTCTAATGTTCCTGATCTATATTAACGGCGTAGGAGACAATCTGAGTAGCCCTCTTAGATTGTTTGCAGATGATACGGTCATTAACTGTCTTGTAAAGTCGTCAGATGACCGAAACGAATTGCAAAATGATTTAGATGAGATATCTGTATGCTGCGAAAAGTGGCAATTGACCATGAATAAAGGAAATCGTGAAGTTATTCACATGAGTACTAAAAGAAATCCGCTAAATTTCGATTGCAAGATAATTCACACAAATATGAAGGCTGTAAATTCAACTAAATACTTAGGGATTACTATTACAAATAACCTAAATTGGAACGATCACATAGATAATATTGTGGGTAGAGCAAACCAAAGACCGCGATTCACTGGCAGAACACTTAGAAGGTGCAACAGGTCTACTAAAGAGACTGCTTACACCACGCTTGTCCGCCATATTCTGGAGTATTGCTGTGCGGTGTGGGATCCGCATCAGGTGGGACTGACGGATGACATCGAAAAAGTACAAATAAGGGCAGCTCGTTTTGTATTATCGCGAAATATTGGAGATAGTGCCGCAGACATGACGCGTGAAATGGAGTGGCAATCATTAAAACAAGGGCGTTTTTCGTAGCGACGGGATCTTTTCATGAAATTTCAATCACCAGTTTTCTCCTCCGATTGCGAACACATTCTGTTGGCACCCACCTACGTAGGAAGAAATGATCATCACGATAAAATAAGAGAAATCAGGGCCCGCACAGAAAAATTTAAGTGCTCGTTTTTCCCACGTGCCGTTCGAGGGTGGAACGATAGAGAGACAGCTTGAAGGTGGTTCATTGAACCCTCTGCCAGGCACTTTATTGTGAATAGCAGAGTAATATCGTAGACGTAGATGGAGATGCAGATGAATACAGAGATGAGTTGGAGTAATACAAACGCAAGAAAAGCATGTAGATAGATTCTATGTTCTTGTGTATGTTATCATGATATGATGCTTCTATTTTGAGAAATACCATTTGTCAACCTGGATGATTTGAAAATGGGTCCCGACCCGAAACTAGTCATCAAGTAAATAAAACTGGAATTTGCAACTTTGTCTGTTTTTCCGTTGCACTGATTAACACAAAGTGGCGCCCTGCAATTACTCCAGCATGTTGGAAGTTCGAAATCAACATTGTCGAAAACATATCGGCAGCACGCTACACATGGAGCAGGCTCTTCAGTGTGGTAGACAGCTGACTGCCTCAGCTGCTGAGCTTTTTTCCATAAGAGCCCATTTAACAACTGCTAGTAGATATTCAGTTAATAAACTGAAAATAACTACACTGTATGAACGCCAGCTCAGTGAAGTTGTTTTGTCTACTCACTTGAAACAAATGGAAAGGAAATGATAGATAGGTATAGTCTGTCTGTAAACTGAAAAGTGAGCGGCGCTCTCGTGGGGAGAGTTGCTTCTCTGGGAAGAACGCTACAGCTGCCGTACAGGAGGGCTAAGAATCAATTTCCCTCGAGCATTGCGAAACAGTGGGAAAAGATTTACGTAGATGCTGTCACTACACTTTCCTTGTCATTGTGTTATTAGTTACTCACATCTGTGTTCAATGTAGTTTAACCCACGTCGTAGTAAATAAACACCCTCCCCTTCGCTCCCTCAGGGGTTCAAATGGCTCTGAGCACTATGGGAATTAACATCTGAGGTCATCAGTCCCCTAGACTTAGAACTATGTAAACCTATCTAACCTAAGGACATCAGACACATCCGTGCCCAAGGCAGGATTCGAACCTGCGACCGCAGCAGCCGCGTGGTTCCGGACTGAAGCGCCTAGAACCGCTCGGCCACAGCGGGCGGCTCCCTCAGGAATGTCTGCCCACTGCGTCGCCAGTGATTCATAAGGCGAGCTGCGTAGGTGTCGTTGAAACTTTGTGAAATACCCTGTAGTTGTTTTTTGTGACGTACTGCAGTAGAGACAATGGGTAATTGCCCGCTATCACTTCATTTTGCATGCTTACGTATGAGATAAGTGCATGACCACAATCCAGCGTTCTACCACCTCCACACTTCTTTCCTCCACGCCCGCCTTTTCACGCTGGTACATGCCCAGAACACAATTTATTCCTAAATATGGTTCTACTATACTTAGATGTGTCACAAACTTTTTAATATTTATTTTTAGCCAACTTCCTTTAATAGTAAATGTCACTTTCATACCATTAAAACACCAATCTTAAGACGTTAAACATATTCACAATTGCGAATGTGGATAATCCTCAGCTGTAGAACGGAATGGCGACAATGAAATTTTCTGCCGGACCGGGACTCGAACACGCATTACCCACTTATGACGAGCGATCAACTTACAATTTTTTTTAATAGACGCTACCCCTTTTTATGGTAAAGAGTAGAGTGGTCGGTTCTGAGCTGGTGGAGACAGGGTGGACAGGGGTCGAAACCCGAGGCCTGGCCACGAGGTCTCCCCCCTCCCATCTCTGAATCACTCCCCTCTAGTTCTTTTTTTTTTTTTTTACCGGGAACAGGATAAGTAAGCAAAATATCTTTATTTGTATAAATACAACAGAAATACCATCCTTCCACACGAGACATTACACTCGTACAAGGCGAGCAACCATTCAGCTATCTGAGCACGACTCACAGCCACTCCCAAACTTCCGTATGTCGTCAAGCACTCATCTACGACCTGTACTCGTACATCTATTATGTATATTCTTGTACAGACAAGACTTTTTATTTAAAAATTACTTGCCTGGTGTCGGAGGATAAATATGATAATGCTGTGCCTGTGTCATTATGAATTACGATGCAAAGTTCCTTTGGGTGTCCAAAGGAACTTTGCATCGTAATTAAGAATGTCACAGGCACTGCATTATCATATTTATCTGCCGACACCGGCAAGTGATTCAAAAAGTCTCACCTATACAAGAATACACATAATGGATGTACGACTACAGGTCGTAGATGCATGCTTGACGACATATGGAAGTTTGGGAGTGGCTGTGAGTCGTGCTCAGATAGCCAAAGCGTAAGCTAACAGCTCGTGATAAGCGAATAATCTGGCCCAGCACAAATATTCATTATCGTCATTCCTTTCTACAGCTGAGGGCTGACCATATTCGCAACTGCGAATATGTTTAATGTATTTCATAACGGCTGTAGTCGTCGCAGTATCTGTTCCTTTGAACATGCATGCAGGTCCAAAGCAACTTTGCATTGTAATTCAAAATAACACAGGTACTGAGTGGAGGTGTTGACCTTGTGCGATCCTTGGCAGACAGCTCAGATAATGCTGTTTCAGTCGCTGTGGAGCATTTGAGTACAGAGTACCGTGTGTTCGCGGTCGAGCAGTTCTTTAGAAACAATGTTCTGTAGTCACAGATCAACGTTTTTTTCATCAAAAGTTTAATGTCGGACGTCAAGATGCAATCCCAGATCGAGACATTATACTCCGATGGGTTGCAACATTTAGAAGTGCTAGATCTGTGATGGAATAGAAACCACGTGGTCTTCCCCACTCAGTCAGAACTCCAGAAAACGCAGAGAGAACGAGACCAGCAGTTCTTGCTGTCGGAAGCGATCGGTAAGCTACGGGCAGTACCGCTGGATATGTCACGTCGTTCGCTTCATCGCATCTTACATGATGATCTCAAAGTTCACCTGTACAAAATAGTGATTGCCCAGCAGCTAAGTGAAACGGATTTTGTGCAGTGCAGAGAATTTTGTGGCATTATGGATGCTTTTCTTATGGAAGATGCAGATGGTCCAGTATTTTTGAGTGATCAAGCAAATTTTTATCTGGATGGTTGTTGTAATGTACAGAATTGTCGGTACAGGGAGTCGGAGAACCTATATGAACCACACAAAAAACACAGCTCAAAATAACAATGTGGTGCGGTACCTCCAACACAGGGATTGTTGGACCTTACTTTTTTTGAAGTGGGAAGAACCGCAGTTACTGTGATATCAGCGCACTACGTAGTAAAGTTAAACAACTTTCTTCATCCAGAATTTGAAAGGCATCGAATGAACATGAGACAAATATGGTTCCAGCAAGATGTTGCCACAATCACATAGGGAGAGCATCCATGGAAGTGTTTCCACAAATGTTCCCAGGCCATATCACTTCACGATATGGTGAAGTTTCCTGGCCCCCAGACGCACCCGACCTATCGATCTGTGATTTCTTTTTGTGGGGCCACTTCAAATTAACTGTGTACGTGAACAAGCACTGCATAAGCGATGACCTCAATGTTTCCATTCAACAGGAAATTGAAGCTGAAATGTTGGAGAGAGCAGTGTGTAACTTTCATGAGAGGATACAAATTTGTGTCCAGCAAGACGAATGTCACCTCAACATCATTCTCCAAACATAATTAAGGAATGTGGACTTCATGAATGCAATAAAACTACTATTACTGAATGCAATTTTTAAAAAATAAAACCAGGCATAAGTTATTCAGTGGTGAAAAACGTGCATTTCCTCTGTTCCATCCTCTAGTTTAATAGAGGACCTAATGCTGCAGATACCTGGAGAAGAATTTATGGTGCGTACAGGAGGGAGGAATTTGGTGAATGGACAGCACAGAAATGATTTTCTCGTTTCTGTCTTGTGTGATGAACCACGCCATGCAAGATCTCTTTTTTAATGAAAGCCTCCTAAATCAGTTGGTTCACAACAATTGCAGCTAAACGACACAGGAATTGGCACAAATTACAGAATTCACCACACAGCCATTGTGCGCCACTTGTATTCGTGGGTAAGGTGCAAATACTGGGTAAATGGGTACCATACTTAAGCGACACCTGCAAAAATTAGCAGTTAACCATGTGTTCGTCTTTGCGGCCAGTTATCGTTTTGCTTGTCATAAGTACACATCGTCCTTGGGAACATTCTTACAGGTTGTGGGGCCAGGTATGTGAACTAATGACACACTGTTGCTATTGAAAACCAAAAGGCATGTTAAACCAGTGTTGTTAGCGCCATAAAACGCAATAACTTATGCAGCAACTCAATACATCAGCTGACTCTTCTAGTAACGTACCAAACCCTCTTGCGTTTCTCATTGGAGCTGGATGGGGACCCCCATGATGGTTATACGGTTACTAAACGAATCTCTGACGGAATGCGACGCTCTTCTTTGAAGCTTCTCTATTTTCCTCTATAAATATAGCATAATAAGGATACCAGATTGAAAAGGAAGAAGGAAGATTAAGGTTTTGAAGTTCTGTCGACAATAGGGTCATTAGGGACAGAGCATAAACGCGAATAAGTTCCTTTCAAAGGAACCGCCGCGCAATTTTCCTGAAGCTATTTAAGGAAAGCTCGGAAAAGCTAAATCTGAATGGTGGGACTCGGATTTGAAGTCGACCTCCTGAATGTGTGTGCAGTGTGCTAGTCACTGCGCAACCTCGCTCGTTGATGACAGACTGAAGAGCTATACTGAAGTATCGATTTAACGAGGATTTAGAGCTACTTCATACACGGGTCAGGGGTGTACTCAATCGATGGATCACATATGCGCGACCACATCGAAAAGCACAGATGGAGTTCTTGGAAGAAGAGGATATTCGACGAATTGACTGGCCTGCTCCTTCCCCGACTTAAACAGCATGGAGTATGTGTGGGCCGCTTTGGAGAGACGTGTCCCAGCACTTCCACATGCGGCAACGACCGTCCAGCAGTTGTCAAGTCGCACTGGTGGAGAAATGGAACCACAAGATCACCTCACCAACGTGATGATCACACATCCTATTAAAAACCATGTCCCGCCTTTTGTAATGTCTAGGGAGTCATGACAAATCGCGGTGACTTCAGCGTAATTATTTTCTTTGAATAAAAGTGTGATTTACATTCGTCTCTTTGCGTATTACTTTCAGTTGCCTTTGGTAGTACACTGTAGCAGTTCTTGGAGTTATGTTTCTTGACAGACACATGATGTGAAAGCTATTCCCGTCCTTAAGTTTTGCTTACCAGTATATGATTGTCAGCAAGAGGCATTTTCAGAAGGGAAAGAAATGCCATGCGACAGAAATGAAGTCGGCAGTACAGAAGCACAAAGGTGTGAAGCGCGGCGCGTGCTCACCGTCGCCGAAGAAGACGCTGATGTTCTCCTTGGTGGTGACGCGCACCAGATCGTACTGGGCCAGCTCGACGCCCTCCGCCACGACGCTGGAGCTGCCGCCCAGCCAGCGGTACACCAAGTCCGACGACCGGTAGCCGTCTGCAACACACGTACAGCCCGCCCTCACCGTCACAGCCCACTGAGAGGCCCGGGCCTGCAGTCTGGGCTAGCACAGGCGTCTGCGGCGTGCCAGTCAGACAGCAGGATATTTACCTCAAACATAAACTTATTCAGAGTACAACATAAATTAGCTGGCATCTGACGATTAAAGTATAACGTTGCGACGTTCTCACAACAGACTAGCGCCTTCAGGTAGATTCCGTAGGAATAGAAAAACTCTTTAAATCCTCGCGTACAAAAATCTGAAATTCACAGATCTATTCTGCCTGTAATGGGTACCTGTTTATGATGTACCACATTGGTGTAGAGGAAGTCGAGACGAACAGTTTGATCTAGGGTACTTCTTGGGAAATCAACACAAACTCGCCTACAGAACCCACGTACACTGAGGTGACAAAAATAATTTTATAGCGATGTACACATAGAGATGGCGGTAGTATCGCGTACAAAAGGCATAAAAGGGTAGTCCATTGGGGAGCTGTCTCTCCACCCCCAGCAGTTCTTGGGGTTAGAAGATCCAAAGAAGAGCGGCGCGTTTCGTCACTGGGTTATTTGGTAACCGTGATAGCGTTACGGAGATGTTTAATAAACTCAAGTGGCAGACTCTGCAAGAGAGGCGCTCTGCATCGCGGTGTAGCTTGCTCGCCAGGTTTCGAGAGGATGCGTTTCTGGATGAGGTATCGAATATATTGCTTCCCCCTACTTATACTTCCCGAGGAGATCACGAATGTAAAATTAGAGAGATTAGAGCGCGCACGGAGGCTTTCAGACAGTCGTTCTTCCCGCGAACCATACGCGACTGGAACAGGAAAGGGAGGTAATGACAGTGGCACGTAAGGTGCCCTCCGCCACACACCGTTGGGTGGCTTGCGGAGTATCAATGTAGATGTAGATGTAGATGTAGATTGCCGCACCTCCATCTCAACACCCTCCGCCTCCTTTCCCAACGCAACTTCCACCATCTACCCCTCCCGGATGATGAGCTTCGCCCTGACGTCTACCCTTCCTACCAACTCTAACCCCACCTTCCTCCTGCCTCCTCTTCAGGGCTCCCTCTCCTCCCCCTCCCTTCTCCTGAGCAGCTTTCTCCTCCTACACCCCCTCCCTCTCCCGTGCTCCCCTTCAGTGTCTCTGCACTCCCTCCTGCCTTGTCTTCCCTCTTCATCTCCTGCCCCACCTGACTCCTGCCTCTTGGTGCATCCCCTGACGCCCCCACTCTTTTTATCCCACCCCCTCCCCTGCTGCCCCTTGCTCTCCCCTCCTTTTCCATCCTCGCAGGCCTCTTCCTCGGCAGGTCCCACCTGGCAGTTTTATTCTTCATTGTGTGTGCTCCAAGTGGGTTCAAAATGTGTTGTTCTGGATTGTTTTCAATACTGTGACCAACTTTTAACCTGTGTGTGTGACTTCAGTGTCTTTTTTGTGTTCTATGACTCGCCAACTGTGTTTTTTAACTTTATGTCGACTTTTTTAATTGTCCCCCCATGAACGTCTCCCTGTCAGTGTATTTTTGCCTCCATTACCTCCGCTTACTCTGTTTTATGTCCCCCATTTTTATCGCCTTATATGTAACATTTTATTCTTGTATTAGTTGTCATGTCACTCGGTTGAAGAGCGGCAGATAATGTCGCTAACAGCCATCCCCTGCCCATATGGGCAGGGGAATGAAATCACAATAAAGGAGAAAAAGGGAGCAGTCAGTTATACTCAGTTGATTCATAAGAAAAAGTTTCCGACGTGTTTATAGCCGCACGACAGGAATTAACAGACTTTGAATGCGGAATGGCGGTTAGAGCTAGACACATGGGACCCTCCATTTCGGAAATCATTAGGGAATTCAGTATTCCGAGATCCACAGTATCGAGAGTGTGCCGAGAAAACCACATTTCAGGCTTTATCTCTCACCACGGGCAACACAGAGGCCGACGGCTTTCACTTAACGATCGAAAGCAGCGGCGTTTACGTAGAGTTCTCGGTGCTAACAGACAAGCAACACTGCGTGAAATAACCACAGAAATCAATTTGGTACATAAAACGAACGCATCCGTTAGGACAGTGAGGCGAAGTTTGGCGCTAACGGGCTATACCAGCAAACGACCGACTTGAGTATCTTTGCTAACAGCACGACGTCACCTGCAGCGCCTCTTCTGCGCTCTTGGCCATATCGGTTGGACCCTTGACGACTGGAAAACCATGGCCTGGTCGGCGGAGACCCGATTTCATTTTGCAAGATCTGATGATACGGCTCGAATGTGGTGCACCCAAGCTGTCAAAAAAATGGTTCAAATGGCTGGCTCTAAGCACTATGGGACTTAACATCTGAGGTCATCAGTTCCCTAGATTTAGAACTACTTAAACCTAACTAACCTAAGGACATTACACACATCCAGGCCCGAGGCAGGATTCGAACCTGCGACTTTAGCAGCAGCGTGGTTTCGGACTGAAGCGCCTAGAATCGCTCGGCCACAGCGGCCGGCCCCAAGTTGTCAACGAGGCACTGTGCAAGCTACGACTTCTGGGAAAAACGTATCCCAGTATACAATTAATTCACATTATATTCCCCAAAAAACATGTCTTATTCATTTATTTCTCTGGGACCAATAGTCTTGACGCAGACAGGGAGAGAATACTGAAAATTTCGTGCATCATGCAAGTGCAGTAATTTAGTTGGTTTTTGTAGGCCAATTTGTAGTGGTTTCTCCACCTGATAGATCTCACGTGTCTCGTATCAAATTGTTCGTCTCTACTTCCTCTACACCACTGTAGTACATTGTTAATAATTATCGTTCACGCTGTATAGTGTCTACGCATGGGAAAAATTTTAATTTTAATCAGAGCCAAAGTTACGTTCTTTCTTGGTCAAATAACTTTTTGCGTCCATGAAAGTTTCGTACTTGAGAAATGGCAGGCACATTGCTTAGCACAGCAGAAGTAGCAACATACTGGGAACGAACTGACAGTGGCACGCTTCCACTGGTGTACTCCTGGCAAGAACAGTCCAGCCTGCTCGCTGTTCAATGCCAACTAATGTAAACAGGAGTATGGACCCCTTATGTCTCATCACACTTTCATTCACAAGTTGCGTTTTGCGAATTCAGTTATTGAAGAGAGCCTTTCGTGATATGCAACGAGTCGAGTTATATAACAGCAGGCAGCAGCTGCCTCTACTGGCTATCTCTATAAACTGCACTAACAACAGCTTATGACTAGTGCTAGTCTACTCATTATTATGAGAATTACTTCTAAAGTAGAAACTTCCTGGGAGATTAAAACTGTGTTCCATTCTCGGACTCAAACCCTTGCATGTCAGTCCGCAGCTCGTGGTCGTGCGGTAGCGTTCTCGCTTCCCACGCCCGGGTTCCCGGGTTCGATTCACGGCGGGGTCAGGGATTTTCTCTGCCTCGTGATGACTGGGTGTTGTGTGCTGTCCTTAGGTTAGTTAGGTTTAAGTAGTTCTAAGTTCTAGGAGACTGATGACCATAGATGTTAAGTCCCATAGCGCTCAGAGCCATTTGAACCTTGCATGTCACCGGCAACACTCTTGCTGAGGGAAGTTTCAAAAAAATGTTATTGGATGTTAAGACCCATCGGTCAGTGACAACACAACTCCAATTCGTCCGTTGCCAGGATGAGAGGATACGCATGGGAAAACTGGTGAGACATGAAACTTGGGTTATACAGCGCGTGAGACCACAGAACGCTCGCTTTCATTCAAAAGACCACTGAAAACTGATGAAAGCTCTCCGGAGACTGTTCAACAGTGTGCCTACTGTGGCAGCATTTGGAATGGAACATCTATAATAGTTTGTTTTATCAGTTTTGTCTCAAGTACTCTGAGCCTTCCCGGTCCAGGCTTGTAAATATAATTGTGTTGGCCTCATCCCTTCTTTCCCCATATGTCCAAAGTATTCTACCAAAGGCTGAAAAAATGAGCACTTTTGCACTTTGCAACAGAGTCCTGTTGTCTGTGGCAATGTGAAAAGGGTTGCGTAATAGGTCATCTTTACTGCTTTTAGCCCAACAAATTTGATGGATGGGTCTATACTTTAGCAATTGCTTCAGAAACCTTTGAAATATTGCTGGGGTGCCTACTACGCTAAACGGCTACTATGCAAATGGCACTGGTAAATACCTACCTCTGCAGCCGAAGCCCTTCTTAAGGCATGTCCAATACTTTTACGAAATTTGTAGTGCTCATAGACGGATATGAATATAAGACATTATTAAAACTTAGACTGCCTGAAACAAGGTTTCAGTAAGAACTGACACTACTTTATGAGTGTGGAGAACGGCAGGACAGCAGGACAGTTTGGGCTGTCGGTGAAACTGAGCGCCACTGAATAGTAATGTAGTGTGAAAAACCACTCACAGCTTCCAATGACCAACGGGCAAGCTTGCGAGTCCAGTGGGAACTTGCGAAGATGCATGGGACATCGAGCCTGGATTGTCAGCCTGCAAACATACAAAAAACAAGCATGAGTTTCGTTACACAGGTACACAAATGAAAGCTAATGCCATCTGCAATGAAGAAAGACATTGTCTGATCTGAGGACTATCGGTATCACAGGTCAGGACCGGTTATCCTATAAAACATACCAACCGACCCAGACGGTGGCTTTCTTCACTACCGTAACAGATGGTCACGGTTCACTGAGACATTACGTCTTCAGTTGATTAATTATACCTTTCAGTAAAAAATCGAGATTTGTTTTCTACGCGTTGTCACGTTCGCGGCTGCCTAAAAGAGTTCGCTACTTCTGAAGAGGCACTTTTTAGGTTAGTGGCTCAGTTAACTGATATAACAAGCGCATCTGGAATTGAGGGCTCCTGCGTACAACAACGGCCGTTCTCCAAAAAATGAGTCCATTATCTTACCACTATAGCTCCTCCACATTTTGTTTCTCACTGATTTCCTGAAATTACTTAAATCAAATGCTGGGATATTTCCTTTGAAGCGGACGCGGCTAAATTTCTTCTCCATAGTTTCCTAATACGAGACAGTGCTGCGCCTCTGATGACCATATCGTCGACGGGACGCTAAATCCTAATCTTCTTTCCTTATTCTTTCCACTAGTGTGCAGAAGAAAGTCTTGATGAGAAGCAATTCTTTCAGAAATCTGCTATGTCTGTCAAACATTATACTTCGATGGACAGATAATCAAAGAGAGTTGTATCTGTGCATCTCGCCACTATCTGTACAAAAGTCTAATTAGTTATGCGGTAGTGAAAATTACTTTTATATCCAACGATGTGCTTGGAAATATCTATTTTAGTCTTAAACTAAAATGGATAGTTTAAACATTTCATCTTTAAAACTACCATGAAGCTATTACTAGTGTCCCCAACAACCAAAACAGAAGGTCCCACACATTAACTACATTCTTTTCTTTTTTGTGTGAATACTTTTTGCCGATGTGAGGGATTACCCCAAAATATTGTTCCACAGGGTATGAACGACGTAAAAAAGTAATAAGTACTTATTAAAAGATTATAATTTTTCCAAAAATTTGCTTTTATTCTTAAAGTAGTTTAAATTTCCCATCAGGGTTATAAAAGGCTCAAAAAACATTTTCAACCACCTACATATCTGCGAACCTGTGAAGAGAACCCGATACAACTGATCCAGGTTTTCATTGCAGGTGTTGCTTTCTCACAATACAGGTGCATCACTGTGATGAGGAGTTTGTAATATTTTTTGTGACAGACAACTAGAGACCAAATTCATTGTGTGGAGACGGTTACATTGTCTAGATTGACAGAGCTATCCCAGTTGCCTCGATAAAGGTAAAGCACAGTTCTGCTGCAACCTCCTTGGGGTGTCCACAAACTGTCATTTGTAGGCAGCCATCACCAGCTGCTGCTGCTGACCATAGGCGACCACTTCATTGTTTAGTGTCTTACCATAACATTTGAATGTTGGAATGAAGTCGCAATTGTGTACCAAGATTCTGTGAGTAACTTCCCGTGTTGACTACCCTTCTTGCCATGAAATGACAATGAGCGTATGATCCAAGTTTGAGCATTGTTGAGAGACTTATCAGTGTATAGCGTGTGCAGAACGCCGTGGCCACTAGATGGCAGACAGGGCGCGTGTGGAGAGAGCAGTAGTGGTGGGGGGTATGGGCAGGCGCTGTAGGGGAAATGCCGAGCGCTAGAGGGCAAGTGCCATTCTAAAATTTTCTGTATATATTATGTGGAGGCCCACACCCACATTTGCATGGTGGCTATTCGAAAAGATCTACTGTCACCTTTGCTTTGATTAGTATCTAAAAAGAATTTCACTGAAAATGCAGCGATTTGTTTTCGTCTGACTTTTTAACCATTTGTAACTTTCAGAGTGGCGAATTTTTAGTAAAGCCTACAGATTTCTCTGGTTCCCATGTTAAAATTTGCTTCTTTTCCTAAAACACAGCGGAGTTTACACAGCCACACATTGCTAACATATTGTGCAGATGCAGTTGCAAAAGAATTCTGAAAAAGCGGTCCAATAAGTTTATTACGTGAGGAACTGAGGCACAGTAAGGTCAGTAGCTTATGAAAAAGCACATTCTCGATACAAAATAAACGCGTAATGTCTTCACTTATGTTGTTCCTAAATCCACAGCAATTCTCGTTTCACCAGTTATCGACAGCGCTTAAAAATTGCATTCTTTTATCGAACAAGTCTGTAGTTAGAGCAATAACATGGTAGATAATTAAGTTTTGCATAACAACCGCATCACAAAATACTCTCCTCTTTGCCAAAATCTCGATATCTCAAACCGTTTATGAAGTATGAAAAATGTTGTGGATATTTCAATCTGGCTTTATCACTGACGCGGTGTGATCACAAGTGAGTGAGCTATGTCAGACCAATTTTCTCGAGATTTGTGGCAGATAGAGACCTCCAGCCAAATCTAAGAAAAAATTCAATATTAGCTAAATTTCATACACTGCAACATATTATGTAATATGCACCATAAGCAAAATCATAGCAACGTCTATTTTTCATTACAAACTTTTTCGAATTTTGCGCAGTGTCTTACTTCCACATAAATATCACAATAACTACGAACATTAACGAAATTGTGGGCACGTCATCACGAACCTGACGTATGAAACCATAATTAAAGCAATTTTTTTTTACCAAATAGTTTCTGTAAAATTGCACGGCGTGCACCTCGATTCTGTCATCGCCGACTGGCCGAAACGTTTCAGATGCTGTTGGCCTCTCATTCTGAACAAACGAATGAACTCTCCCAGAGCTTTGGACGAAAATTAGTCACTGCGCATCGGCCACTGTATTCTGTGCAGGCTATACACAATCCGCATTATCCCGTTTGTGATTGGAAACAGAGGGTGCTATACTGAAGTGCACCGAGAATGCGGGTTTACTTTTACATCCACTATCTGTTTTCTGTGGCCAAAATAGCATGAGAAAGACGTTTCCAGTTCAAGAAGATGAACAATGCAAAACATCTGGATGGAGCATAACTTTCTCTTAACATACTAGTTGAAGAACTACAGTATCTGATCAAAAGGATCCAGGCACCTATTAGTGGGCGTTAATGTGGGGTGTGCCACTCCTTCGCTTTTATGCCAGCTTAAAGTCTGCTGGGGACACTTTCACTGAGGTGTCTGAATGTCTGTAAAGGAATGGCAGCCAATTCTTTCCAAAGATCCGAAGTCAGAGAAGGCAGTGACCTCGGATGCTGTGGTCTGGAGAGAAGCTGATGCTCTTACTCAAACCAAAGACGTTCCATTCGGATCAAGTCAGGATTCTGGACAGGTCAGTCCACTTCTGCAATATTACTGCCTACAAATTATTGCCTTTAGACGGAACTATATGAGAGGGTGCAGTATAGTGCTTATACAAACAATCATCATCTCCAAAGTGTCCCTCTTCCGTACTGCTATATGCAGTAGACAATACCCTAAAATGTCTTCACAGGCTTCTGCATTTAGCGTCTCCTTAATAAAGGGACCACAGCCTAACCACGAAACACACCCCTATGCCATAACACCTCCTCCCCGTACTTCACTATAGGCGGTACACATGATGGCGGGTAACGTTCTCCAGGAGTTCGCCAAATCCAACTCCTTCTAATGGATTGCTACAGGGTATAGAGTAATTCGTCATTCCAAACACTCATTTTCAGTCATCCACTGTCCAGTGCCGTCACTCTTTGCTCCACCTAAAGTGTTGCTTAGCACTGACTACAGAAACTTGTGACTAATGAGGAGCTGCTCGACCACTGTACCTGCTCTTTTTAAATCACCACTCACAGTCGTTTTGCTATCTGGACTGCCGGTAGTACTTTGGAACTCATGAGTGATTCCTTCCGCTGACTTCATGTGATTTTTTTTACAACCACTGTCCACAATGCTCGACGGTCCCCGTCCGACAGTATGTGAGATCTACGTAGCCTCGGTTTCGCTGTGGATGGTCCTTCGCGTTTCCACTTCACAATCATATTTCCAACACTCGTCTGGGCCGTTTCAGAAAAGCGGAAATCCCCTGGCGGATTATCTCAGGTTGCATCCAATGAATAGTCAATGTACGATGTCACTGAGCTCTCCTAACCAACCTTTTCTGGGTCTGCAGCTTCCCTGCCGACAACACAATATACTTCGCCTCCTTTTACACTTGCTGATCCGCCTCTCGTAACATCTGATGGCCAGTTTCGCATTACATAGGGGTGTGGGGATACATTTGATCAGACAATGCATTCATTCACACAGCTTACGCCGTAGCAGTGAGAGTACCACAGACGACGAGTACAGCGGCTGACCTGATGGAGTAGGTGAGGAGGCCGTCGTGGCGCAGCCGGAGGAACTTGTTGGGCACGCTGATGCGGTGCAGGTGCGACTTCTTGCCGTTGAGGAAGAACGTGTCCGGCTTCCAGACGCGGTCCAGGAACAGCCACGACAGCGAGAACTCGTCCAGGCCCGGGAAGTCGAACGTGAGCCGGCGGTCCGTCCACGTCTGCCGGAAGTAGCAGTCCAGCGTGTAGTGCTGCAACAGCGCGCGCACGCCCTGCTGAGCCTCAGGCCAGCCATGTTCTGTGCAAATCGACCGCGTCACGCGGCGCTACTGTGGCAGTGTGCGCACTGCCCATAAACACATATAGGGTGACAGGTGTGAGGCCACTGGCGTCAGCAGAAATTATTATCCGAGCGCGGGTAATTCCTTCCACAAAATTCCTCTTTCAATATGATTCATTAGGTGAGCTTCAGAACGTGTGATGTCCGAAGAATTAAATTTAAAAACGTATTTCATCTCAAATGATTCATAGTTATGCACATATTATTTCTAAAGTAGATTATTTTCATACCTAAACAATAAGCATATTTCGTTAGTAAATGTGAAGTGTATATTTTAATATTGTTAATATGGGTGCCACTTCTTTGATTCTACCTTTTTTCTAGCCCCATCCAGGATCTTTAGGGGTTGGGATGCTATGCTGCATAAGGTAACGTTAGGCTTAGAGAATGTCCGTATAGCCTTTGCTTCGACACTTACCAGCAATAGGCACGGATCTTTCGTCAAGCGAGAGGTTGTACATAATAGTTAACTACGAAGCTGTTATGTCAGCATACTCCGAAAGAGACTGACATATATCTGCACCGGAGGCTTGCCTTTATTAAATTATTTAAGCGGCTTTGCTAGATCGAGGATATCTACTTCTAATAACTTACTCGTATTGGCAGTTCTTGATTCGAGTTATGGAATATTTACTTCGTCTTCGTGGGTGAAGAAATTTCGGAAATCGTATTTAGTTACTCTGTTTTACTGCCACTGTCGACGTTAGCATTACCATCGCCACTGCGCAGTGAAGCTATTGTTTGTGTCTTGCCACTGGTGTAAATAACATACGGCCAGGGACTCCTTGGATTTTCTATCAGATTTCGAGTTTCGGTGTGGAATTTGTTAACAGCATTTCGCATTAAAGTTGGTGCTAAATTTCGTGCGTTCCTTTAAGTTTGGTACGCTTTTTTCGTTGCTTCTCCAGCATTGTTCTGACTTGTTTTACCTATTTTGTGTTCCATGGGGGTGGGGAGGGGTTGGATTTAGTACCGATATTATTAATTTATTTCGTACAGTTCTCTCAACTGCCGTCGGTACTGTATTTTTGAAGTTAAGCTACATTTGGCCTAAACTTTCACAGCTAGTTTGGAAGGAATGGAGGCTGTTTCTGTGGTATCGATAGCAACGATGCCACGGAATAGTTTGTCAAGTTGGCACTACGAGAGACACAGACGACAGCGCCCTCTAGCCGGTGCTGTCGAGGTCTACGAGCTCCGCGACTGCTTCAGCCCATTTGATCAGGTGCAGCCAGCAAGGACACTTCGCTTCAGCATCGCACCTACGTACAAAGCTATGTAATCGTTTATCACCTTGTTTTTGCACCAGTACCCCACGTTCTTGCACTACCGACTTGTATTACCGTTTCCCGTTCCTACCCACTCGCCGCCTCCCAAGCGGGATACAAAAAGTGAATATGATTTTACTGTATCTGATTGGCGATGGTACAGTAATACATTACGATCGTTATTGCCTCATTTGTGGACTCGAGAGAAGTTTAAGAGAGCGAGAGGTCTAGAAGGGAAAAATGAAATCGGAGCGAAAGAAGCATTTAATGAATTGTTTTGGGACGAGTATGAAATTGAGGGGTGGATCGAACAGGATATGTGTACACTGGGGATGGAAGAGGAGGAACGAGACACAGAGAATGATTTATTGAGAGAACAGTGTTTAGAGCGAAAAGAAATGATTAATGTTCAGCTTATCATTGAAATCAAATTAAATGACGGGAAAGTAGACGCACTGCTCGATTCTGTAAGTAATGTATTGGCAGTGTTGGAAGGTTTTGTATATAGGATAAAGAATAAGATATTAGTATTACTACCTGTAAATAGTGTAAAAATTAAAACAGCTGTTGGCGGTTTAAGTAAGACAATAAGGCAAGAAGTGCTCTTGGAATTCAAGTGCACGGAGAATCATTTTAGTATAGGATGCTTTGTAGTGAATGGACTTGTAAAAGATTTGGAGCTGGGAACAGATTTCTCACGTAAATATAAAACTTCGCTGAACTGCGTGAGAAAGTGGTTGGATTTTGAAATTAAAGGTGAAAAAAGAAAAGTAAAATTTAAGAATCTTTTGATGGGGGACAAACAGATTGCGCACACCATAATTAAACATATTTGGAATGAAGAGAACAACATGTGTGACAAGTTTGGAGGGGTAATTTGCTATGTTTTATTTCAGGATTTATTGTAACTTGTTTGTTGCTTTGTCACATAAGGATTTTTTTTGGCACAACGGCTGTGCAATTATAAAGAGATAGTTTAGACGCACATTTGGGTGCGAGGAAGTCGGAGAACTCGATTATTTGGTGAACGATATCAAGTCAAAAATCAGTGCATAGTACGCCGCGAATTTTAAACCGTCTGACGCGACTGGAAGCTCGAGAGTTTTTTCAAAGAATCGTAAGTTTGATTATACACTCTTGCTCATAAATTAAGGATAATGCTGATACATTATGAAACAACGCTCTGATGGGCGGTTTGCGGGTTTAAATCACCTCGGGGCATGACCATGTGGTGCATTTGACCTGCGGTCGTCGCACACTGGCATGGCAGCAGTCCACATATGCAGAGGTGTGTTGGTGCATGTAGAGTACGGTGCAGCGAGTAAGTGTGCAGACGTTTTCAGACGTGCTAATGGTGACTGTGTGTTGAAAATGGCTCAAAGAACACATATTGATGACGTTATGAGGGGTAGAATACTAGCGCAACTGGAGGCTGGTCAAATACAGCAGGTCATAGCACGGGCTCTCCGTGTGCCGCAAAGTATGATCTCAAGATTATGGCAACGATTCCAGCAGACAGGAAACATGTCCAGGCGGTACAGTACGGGACGTCCACAGTGCACAACACCACAAGAAGACCGATATCTCACCATCAGTGCCCGCAGATGGCCACAGAGTACTGCAGGTAGCCTTCCTCGGGACCTTACCACAGCCAGTGGAACAGTTGTCTCCAGACACACAGTCTACAGACGTTTGAACAGACATGGTTTATTCGCCCAGAGACCTGCAAGGTGCATTCCACTGACCCCTGGTCACAGGAGAGCCCGTAAAGCCTGGTGTCAAGAACACAGTACATGGTCATTGGAACAGTGGTCCCAGGTTATGTTCACGGACGAGTCCAGGTATAGTCTGAACAGTGATTCTCGCCGGGTTTTCATCTGGTGTGAACCAGGAACCAGATACCAACCCCTTAATGTCCTTGAAAGGGACCTGTATGGAGGTCGTGGTTTGATGGTGTGGGGTGGGATTATGATTGGTGCATGTACACCCTTGTATGTCTTTGACAGAGGAACTGTAACAGGTCAGGTGTATCAGGACGTCATTTTGCACCAGTATGTCCGTCTTTTCAGGGGGACGATAATGCATGGCCCCACCGAGCTGCCATCGTGGAGGAGTACCTTGAAACAGAAGATATCAGGCAAATGGAGTGGCCTGCCCTTTCTCCAGACCTAAGCTCCATAGAGCACATCTGGGATGCTCTCAGTCGACGTATCACTGCACGTCTTCAAACCCCTAGGACAGTCCAGGAGCTCCAACAGGCACTGATGCAAGAATGGGAGGTTATACCCCAGCAGCTGCTCGACCACCTGATCCAGAGAATGCCAACCCGTTGTGTGGCCTGTGTACATGTGCATGGAGATCATATCCATATTGATGTCTGGGTACATGCGCAGGAAATAGTGGCGTTTTGTAGCACATGTGCTTCTGGACGGTTTTCTCAACTTATCACCAACACCATGGACTTACAGATCTGTGTCGTGTGTGTTCCCTATGCTATTAGCGCCAGTTTTGTGTAGTGCCACGTTGTGTGACACCACATTCTGCAATTACCCTTAATTTATGAGCATGAGTGTATGTCCAATATATGACATACATACCCCTGCTAGTTTTCTATCCCACTCACGATGGTGACAAACTTTAAGATGATAAAATTACTTCCTTCTACACCAAAGAAAAACATAGTTTCTTTGTAATACATGCACAATACAGTTTTCTGGAGATGTATAAAGCCCACTGTTCACATTCGATTACGGTTCAGAAATCATACTATACTTATATCAGTGATATAAAATGATTATGAGCAACGGAAAATGCCTCTTACATGGAAACAAACAAACGCATAGCAGTGGCGTGCTGCATTAACTCTGTAAAGAGGACAGCTGTCAAGCTAAGGTACACATAGGGTTTGCAGAACCTCACAAACAGCTGTCACTAACCAAGAATTACTGCAGTTAAGAAAATGAAGACTCGATGTATGTCCAGGATGAGCAGGGAAATGCAGTACTTCACATACATTTTCGTTTGTCTAGAGGAGGTGTGTTGAAATAGGTTTTCCGTCGGTGGACTCGATTGATAATCCATGTGTTGGAAGTCCTCTGCTGATCATGGTCTGGAGACATTTGCTGTTAACTATTACACGTAGATATCGCACTAAGTCACACATAGAACATGCAATTGTATACTAGTTGATCGCAGGTTAGATCACACAACTGATGTACCCCGAGAGAACAAAGGAAAAACACTGGTTAAATGCCTGATAAATTGCCCTGAGCAACAGCTCACTCTCTCTAGACTGCATTATTAGTCTACCATTAGATCACACCTCGTTACAGACCCTTAAAATCGATCACTCCGTCTACTTTGTATCATCCGTTAATGCAGATCCTTGTCAGTAGAGGCAGGTGGTTCTCTTTTTCCAAGAAAGCTTCAAAGACAACAGTCAAATTGCATTATCACTATTACCTCAATAGACAAACGTTAGTATGTTGTTAAAAAACCATGCAGCAACTGTTCTGTAAGGTATTTGTTAGCTGATACCACATGGTTGTGACTGGTGGAGAGTACAGAGGAGCAATATTGTAAATACTGTTTGTTAGGGTTTAAAACACCTAAACAGTCTTGCACAGGGTCAAACACGTAGTTGTATATTGCGGTCTCCTCCCACCCCACCCCACCCCCTCCCCGGCTGGTAATACAACGCTCTTTAGCTAAGGACACTTCAGAAAAAACGGTAAGGTAGTTGCTGATAACTTTGGGTCATGTCTAGGTTTGTGATCTGACATAGACAAATTTATTACTCTACGTTTTGTGGTTATCTACGTTAAAAGTTCTATTTCAGCCGTCTCATTGCTGTCGACCAAAAATTACTGTTTCCCTGGTTCCTGGCACTTCCATGTCAGCTTCTTCTCGTATTCCTCTTGCTGTCACATACTCATACCCAATTACAAGAATTTTCCTGCACCAAGCAGAAGACATGCAAGTACTCCCTCATTCCCTTCAATCTACCTCACATTTTGGCGTATTTTCCCTCAGTTTACACTTATTTTCCGTCAATTCTCGCAATTTTATCGATTGTATGACACTTCTGCCCTTGCAATCATAACACCACTGCTCGCCATGTATTCTAAAATTGCTTGTAAATGTAGTACAGTTGTCAACACCTAGTGCAAATGCACTATTTTTCTGGTCAGACAGTATAGTACAGCACTGTATTTGAATGCATCCAGTCACTTCCAACCACATATTCAACAGCTGCAGTGTATCTGCTCTGTTTCCTGTCTGTCTGCGTCTGCGCGTGTGTTGCAGATATATCCCATGACCCAAAGTAGAAATGAGTTAGTGTTCGAGTGTGGATTCCTCACGCATTATACCCAGAGCAATGTTTGTATGTGGGTCGACAATACGCCACATCCGGGATAGGGCCTGAAGGTAGATCCGCCACGAGTTATACCTGGAGCGATGTTCAGAGGCGGGTCCACAATATGCTACGTCAACGATAGGGTTCGAAGGTGGATCCACCACGTGTTCACCGGGGATGTGTTCTGTTTCTGAAGGTGGATCCACCAGCTGTAAGACGTGATGTGAGATGGGATTGTAAAACGGATTTCAATGACACTAACAATTTATTATGTAGAACATTAAATACACACAGTAATACTAAACACAAATGCAATTACAGCCCGATCGTATAATGAATGCATAAGGAACTACAACTTACAAGGGAGACATGAGTGTATGATCTTTAAGATAGGACGAAAAAAGGGCAATCACGTGGAAAGAAAGATAATTCTGCGTTAAATTATTTATCTGACCCACACATGAATCAATACATGAATAAAACATCACATTGCCTCACTACTGGAACTATATTGGTCATCTGTGGAGGCCGTAAAATCGGAATCAGCTTCTCCAGTAAGAATGGTAAATTTCATATTCATCAGACTAACCAAGTAAAACTACTCGAAATGGGTTTTCTTCTGCATTGCGTTAAATGTTTTGCACAATGGAATAGCCGACACTTGTGATTCATGATTTCATTCAAAGTGGCACTGATAATGCACACAAGGTCATTCCTGAAACTGCAAGGTAAACTCTGAAATTTAGCGAGATGATTCACAAAACAATTTCATCCGAATACAAATTATTTCTGAATGCAGTAAACTCGTGTGGACAGTTGCAATCTGAATAATACACTTCACTTGTGGCTCATCACACAGACAAACTTAAAACTGATGAAAACGTGGAAATTTATTCAGACTGAAACGTAGCTTTGGCAAATTTAATGTAGAAGACCATTATCATGCAAAACACGAAACATAATTAATCAAAAGAGAGACCATTACTGAACGCACATGGGCGCTTCTGGCATGAACAAAGTCAAAGCGCCTGTCCAGTCATTCTTCACGAAAATTAAGTAAGGAAATTCACTAAAACGAAACAAAAAGCACTGCTCAGTGTGCTAAAAATCGAATGAAATGATTTCCTCAAACTTAATGAATAACGTAAGTACACTGACTGAAATGAAATAATCTAAAGCTATGTTCCAAAGGAACATCACGTCTTTCAAGGTTGCATGTGGAATCCGAAGTCTATTTTAAAATGGCGAGTGGGGGCAGTAGGCTCCGGAGACAGTTTTTTTAATCGAAGAGGAGAGGGATATCGCAAAACGCCCATTGCGAAAAAGCGAGAAGTGCTCCGATTGACAGAGAAACAAACTTGCTAGATTCCTCTGGTACAAAACTTTCGCTAACGAAACTATGCAGCTCAGAACACACAAGAAAACCGCTGCATCTCTCCATGTTAGGTTCAAACACACATGCTCACAGATTCGAACTACACAGAGATCTTTGTTCGAAGAGATTTCGAGATTGCAGTCGGTCGTCGTAAACTTCATTCCACGATATTTCAATTTGACACCTGTCAGTCATCTTCAGGTGACCCGTGGAAGACTGAAGAAGACTTTTTTTTTCTTTTATTGTATTTCAATTCCCCACCGGGGCGGGCTGGCAGCAGCATATGCGCTGCTCTTCAGCCTAAAGACATAAAACATACAATACAAGACAGTCAAAAATAAGTTAAAGGAGAAAACATGGTGTACATAGATATAAAAAAGGGGGGAACATTATGGAAGACAATAGACAAAGAGGGGCGACTATAAAACGAAGATAAAAACCGTAAAAAGTAGCACACACAAAGAACCACACTCTGTGACAATTAAAAGAACACATGGCGAAGTACGACCGGAGCAGAAAAGTATAGACGGACGGTGTAGCACATAACAGTCACTGGCAGTAACACTATATAAAAGTCCAGCACACAATTAAAATCACACCTCTTGACGCACAGGAGAACAGCACCAAACACAACACTGATGGAGCACTCTGATGACGATGAGCAAAACACAGGGGCATGGTGATGAGGGAGAAGGGAGGGAGGTGGGAAGAGGGGGGGCGACAGGTGGGGGCGCGTCGAAGAGGATTGGGGAGGGGAGGACGTGGGAGGAACACAGTGGAGGAGGGGATGCAGGGACTCAGGGGGGAAAGGAGGAAAATCCGCTCCGGGAGAAGGAGGGGAGAGGAAAAGGGGCGCCCTGGGGAGGGGGGGGGAGCAACGCCAGGTTACAGTTGGAAGGAGGGGTATATGTCATGGTGAAGTTCAACATCCAGGAGGGGGAGGTGCTGGAAATTGCCTTAATGAAGGAGATGTAGGGTGTGGAGGTGGAGAGAGGGAGAGAGGGAGGGATACAGTGATAGCGGCATTGCAATGGGGGGGGGGGGGAGGTGGAGAGGAAGGAGGAAACCAGGGCGGGGGGGGGGGGGGGAATCAAGCCTCCGAACAGCGTAAAGAATGTGAAGATGTTGGAGGAAAAGGAGTAGGTGTGGGAAGGGGATGAGGTCGTACAGGAGCTGTTTGGGGGAAGGAAGGCAGATACGGAAGGCAAGGCAGAGCACGTGGAGTTAGAGGATTTGGAGGGCCTTGTAAAAGCGGGTGGGTGCGGAGATCCAGGCAATGCTGGCATAACAGAGAGACGAAGACATTCTCCGCTCCACCTTATATGTGCGCTGATAGTATTGTTGCGCATGCGTGACAGGGGGAACACACCACCCGGCTGCAGCGCGCCCTTTCTGGTGGAACTGCAAGAACCTGCTGTCTTCGGCGTTGTCGCTGGTAGCAGTTATCGGAGTATTCTGGCGACTTCGTCTGGAGCAAATTTCAGAGGTGGTGGAATTCCACACATTATCCAGCTGGTAGCCGCTGTCGTGGTTCATTAGATTTTCCGCGATGCGTATTTCAACGGATTCTTTTATAACATAGTCCCAAAAAGATGTTGCTGTGGCCAAAATTAATGTTTTGTCACAGTCCACTGAATGTCCATTGGAGATACAATGTTCCACAGTTGCAGCCTTTCTGGGTTGCAGGAGGCGAATGCAACATTCTTGTTCTGTGTGTGTTGTTTGTCCTGTAGGCCATACCACACTGACAAGGTATTTTGTAAATTCCCGCCCTCTGCAATAACAAATTATCCTTCATTGGTCCCAGCAGGTCTGAAATGTTAGATGGTGGGCGGAAAATCACTTTCACCTGAAAATTATTAAGGATTCTTTCTATTTTGAGGGAAATATTTCCAATGAAGGGAAGAAAAGCTAGGGACTTCGTGGGTGCGTTCACCTCTTTATCCAGTTCTCGGTTCTTGGTTTTAGCTAAGATTGTTCTGTTAATTTGCAGAATCGAGTGTCCATTGTCTCTGAACACCGTCCTTAAATGTGCAAGCTCTTTAGGTAAACTATCTGCATCCGACACTGTATGGGCTTGTGCACAAGGGTTTTAAGCATGCTCATGGTTTGGGATGGGTGATGGCAACTCGAGGAGAGCAAGTACAAATCAATGTGGGTGGCTAAGTTTTATGGAGGATTTTGAGGAAAGAGCATTTGAATCAGCGGTTTACCCATGTTGGCAGTTGTTCTAGATTAGAATTCTGGAATATCTACTTAGTCTTCTATGGTTAAGGAGTTTCGGATAACCGCTTTCAGTAATTCTGCTTTGGTGGTACTATCATCAGTGACATCGCTATTGTTATCGCACAGTGGAGGTATTGATTCCCTCCTGCGGCTGGTGCACTTTAAATATGACCAGTATTTCTGTGTAAGAAAGTGAAACACCTATAGCCGTCTTTATGGTGTCAATTATTGTATGGCTACCAGTTTCAGTGCTTCAGTGCATCGTCTTCAGGCCTTAGCTGATGCCGAGAGGGTTAACACCATACGTATACACGATATATCAGAGGCCAACATCTATAACTGGTTTTCGCAGTTGACCTGTAACCGCAGTGTTGTCTCTCCAACCATCAACTATAGTTAGTACAGGATCAGAACTTTCATGTACTGCAGAACTTTTAAGTCATTTTTTGTAACATTTGTGTCATATTTATATTTAATGGAGTAAGACATGGTATGATTGACCCAAAGAAATGAATACATCACGCGCAAAGATCGAAGAATTAAAATCCTAACAGTGTACCCCACTTTATAAACAGTTTATCGTCACCAAACAGAAAATTTCTAAATGCAAAGAGGAAATACACTTTTAAAATCTGAATATATTTTGGTTTACAGGCATTCTTCATTTCATGTTTGTTTTCCTCTTCGTCAAATAAAAAGGAACAAGTTCCTGATCTGTCTTTGTAATTGTAAAGGGACTTAGCATGCTATGGTGGCGCAAATGAAGAATTTAACAACGTTCAGTTTATTCCTTAGGAGACCTAGGATTTTTAGGAACAAATAAAAAATTAAGATATCATGCTCAGTCAGTAAGAACATCGCCTGCGGAAAGCAAGGCTCAGGGCTCGAATCCAGGAACGCTAAAAAAGTATAGAAGAGAAACTCACCTGGAATACGGAAAACGTTATACCTTCCTGCATTTAGAAGATACAAAAATCACAGTGAAATTATTTTAACCAGTGGTTTTATTACCAATAATAGTGAAAAAAATGGTGCAATTTGTAGTTTCTTAAATATGCTTCAGACAAGATCTGCAATTTCCTTTTTTCATTAAATTTGTGTCAGTATATTCACATTGTGAAGGGACAGATCAAGATAAGATGGATAGTTTTTATGAGGCACTCAGTGATGTAGTTGTTAGAGTAAAGGACAAGGACAGTGTTCTGCTCATGGGTGATTTTAATGCCAGGATTGGATCGAACATAAGGGTATGAAAAGGTTATGGGTAAATTTGGAGAGGATATGGAGGCCAACAGGAACGGGAAACAACTCTTGGATTTCTGTGCCAGTATGGGCTTAGTAAACATAAACTCCTTTTTTAAACATAAGAACACTCACCGGTATACTTGGGAAGGCAGGGGAACCAGATCTGTCATTGACTATATAATAACAGACCAGGAATTCAGGAAGGCTGTGAGGGACACACGTGTATTCAGGGGATTCTATGATGACACTGATCACTATTTAATCTGCAGTGAAATTGGGATTGTGAGGCCGAAAGTGCAGGAGGTCAGGTCCATATGTAGGAGGATAAGAGTGGAGAAACTTCAGGATAAGGAAATCAGGCACAAGTACATAACAGCGATCTCAGAAAGGTACCAGTTGGTTGAATGTAGTCAATTACAGTCATTGGAAAACGAATGGACAAGGTACAGGGACACAGTACTAGAAGTGGCTAAAGAATGTCTTAGAACAGTAGTGTGTAAAAGTAGGATGAAGCAAACAGCTTGGTGGAATGACACAGTCAAGGCAGCCTGTAAAAGGAAAAAGAAGGCGTATCAAAAATGGCTACATACTAGAACTCAGGTAGACAGAGAAAGTTATGTTGAAGAAAGAAACAAAGCCAAACAGATAATTGCAGCATCCAAGAAGAAATCTTGGGAAGGCTTTGGAAACAGGTTGGAGACTTTGGGTCAAGCTGCTGGAAAACCATTCTGGAGTGTAATTAGCAGTCTTCGAAAGGGAGGTAAGAAGGAAATGACAAGTATTATGGACAGGTCAGGAAAACTGCTGGTGAATCCTGTGGATGCCTTGGGCAGATGGAGGGAATATTTTGAAGAGTTGCTCAATGTAAGTGAAAATACGATGAGTAATGTTTCAGATATCGATGTACAATGGGATAGGAATGATGATGGAAATAGGATCACATTTGAGGAAGTGGAGAAAATGGTCAATATATTTCAGCGCAATAAAGCGGCTGGGGTGGATGAAATTAAGTCGGAACTCATCAAATTCAGTGGAATGTCAGGTCTTAAATGACTACACAGGATAATTGAAATGGCCTGGGAGTCGGGACAGGTTCCATCAGACTGGACGAAAGCAGTAATCACACCAATCTTTAAAGATGGAAACAGAAAAGATTGTAACAACTACAGAGGTATCTCTTTAATCAGCGTTGTGGGTAAAATCTTCTCAGGTATTGTTAAAAGGAAAGAGCGAGTATTAGTTGAGGACAAATTGGATGAAAATCAGTGTTGGTTTAGGCCTCTTAGAGGTTGTCAGGACCAGATCTTTAGCTTACGGCAAATAATGGAGAAGTGTTACGAGTGGAACAGGGAATAGTATCTATGCTTTATAGATCTAGAAAAGGCATATGACCGGGTTCCTAGAAGGAAGTTATTGTCTGTTCTACGAGATTATGGAATAGGAGGCAAACTTTTGCAAGCAATTAAAGGTCTTTACATGGATAGTCAGGCAGCAGTTAGAGTTGACGGTAAATTGAGTTCATGGTTCAGAGTAGTTTCAGGAGTAAGACAAGGCTGCAACCTGTCTCCACTGTTGTTCATATTATTTATGGATCATATGCTGTAAACAATAAACTGGCTGGGTGAGATTAAGATATGTGAACACAAAATAAGCAGTCTCGCATATGCAGATGACTTAGTTGTGATGGCAGATTCGACTGAAAGTTTGCAAAGTAGTATTTCAGAGCTAGATCAGAAATGTAAGGACTATGGTATGAAGATTAGCATCTCCAAAACGAAAGTAATGTCAGTGGGAAAGAAATATAAACGGATTGAGTGCCAAATAGGAGGAACAAAGTTAGAACAGGTGGACGGTTTCAAGTACTTAGGATGCATATTCTCACAGGATGGCAACATAGTGAAACAACTGGAAGCGAGGTGTAGCAAGGCTAATGCAGTGAGCGCTCAGCTACGATCTACTCTCTTCTGCAAGAAGGAAGTCAGTACCAAGACTAAGTTATCTGTGCACCGTTCAATCTTTCGACCTACTTTGTTGTATGGGAGTGAAAGCTGGGTGGATTCAGGTTACCTTATCAACAAGGTTGAGGTTACGGATATGAAAGTAGCTAGGATGATTGCAGGTACTAGTAGATGGGAACAATGGCAGGAGGGTGTCCACAATGAGGAAATCAAAGAAAAACTGGGAATGAACTCTATAGATGTAGCAATCAGGGCGAACAGGCTTAGATGGTGGGGTTATGTTACACGCATGGGAGAAGCAAGTTTACCCAAGAGACTCATGGGTTCAGCAGTAGAGGGTAGGAGGAGTCGGGGCAGACCAAGGAGAAGGTACCTGGATTCGGTTAAGAATGATTTTGAAGTAATAGGTTTAACATCAGAAGAGGCACCAATGTTAGCACTGAATAGGGGATCTTGGAGGAATTTTATAAGGGGGCTATGCTCCAGACTGAAAGCTGAAAGGCATAATCAGTCTTAAATGATGATGATGATGATAATGATTAAATTTGTTAGACGTCTTTAGCATATGTACTCCAACTTCAACATAGTGAGATTACGCAGTGCTTAATGTTTTGGTGTCGCATTCGAGAAAAGTGGAGTTCAAAACATCGTCTGGAAATGCAGAGTTAATTTTTCCATCGTTTCCCTGAATTTGCTACGGTGAATGGCGGGTCGATTCCTTTGAAAAGCAGGGGTCAATAATAACGTCTTAACTTTATCAATTTTCGGAAATTTTCATCCGTCACACAGAAGAAATCCACCATTATTTAACAGAAATACAACTGACGTACTTGGGACTCAAACGATAAACACACACGATCGCTGAAAAATGATCGTCGTTCTTACCTGATCTCCCTCAGAGACTTCACTCATGGTTTTGATGAGGATGTTCACTGTGACGCTAAGTGGAGGTCCTGAAACAGAGAATAATCGCTGTGCTGTACTGGCAATAACAGGAGGACAGTATAGGAATCATTATGACATATGTTCATGTAGAAAATACTTCTTACATTTTGAAGGAAAACGAAAGCAGTGAAAAGTATGAGATGTCAATAATATTGTTGTAGTTGATGCGTGCTGCCGAGTTCTTGGCTATCGATTCGCATCAGCGATAGTTGCAGCGCTGGCTGCGCGACGCGAGGTCGCCAGGACGGGCTTTTAAGAGGACGTTTACTATCTTTGGCCCCCAAAAAGCATGTTCTTTGAGAATTTTTTTCTCGGGATGTGTTATAGATATCAATGTCAAATTTGGTCAAAATGTTTATTGATATTTCCTCTACAAACTGGAATTTTTTCGACCGGAAATGTCGAAGAGCAAAGGCGGACGTGCCGTCGGAAAGAAACAAAATTTCGATGTAGATCTCCACGTGCGGTATGTGTCAGGTCAGACGGCACGTCTGGTATCAAAATTGAGTTGACGTTAGGGAAGTATATAAGATACTTCAGGAGTTGTACCTCGCTTAAATTATTTGGACCATAGGAAACAAAATGGTGACCATTTGAAAAAATAGGGTTTTTTGCATCGATTTTTCGACTTTGTCGGCCAAATAAAAATATTTATAGTTGATGGATCGGAATAAAAGTGGTACAACTCCTAGACAATTTAGTTAGCTTCGTCGGAAACAAAGAATCATGCCAATCGCTTCAGTAGATTTGAAGTTACCATACCACGCCATACAAAAGGGTCATTTCGAGAAAAACGCGTTTGAAGTTTTGACTACATATAAATGCAATATTATGCAACTTACGTTCAATCTGCTAATTCGGGTCCATAAACTAGTCCTTCGTCTTCCTAATGGAGGATGTTCTGCTCGATCTGGGCCATCCTGCGCTGCTCCAAAGCCGACGTACGGCCGGTGACAAGCGGTTTTCGGCCGCTTGAATCCGGTGGTCGTCCAAGTACTTGGCGAACTGCGTCGAATAGAGTCCCAGGGTGACGTCCATCGTTGCCATGGTCTTCAGAATTGTGAATACCGTTCGTCGAAGCTGCTCACTGCCAGGAAAGTCGCAATCTCCACAGTCTTCGCACCAGAATGCAAATGCTTGGGGGCTAACTTCCAAACACACGCGTTCAAACTTTCATTTAAATTTTCTGATGAGTGACAAAGGCCGATTTCAGGTAGGTGCATTTTTTTGTTCAACCGCGAATGACAAACATTTCCGTTCCGTATTCGGAAAAACTGTTTCAGGGGTGAATTCTAAACACTTTTATGAATCCAAAAATGCAATTTTTTAAAAAAATCGATTTATTGAACCAAAGGGCACCGAGGCCTGACGTGCTCCTGTTTGGCGAGGACGGAACAAGCCACTGCGGCTGGCGTCCCGAAGGTTTGGTAGTGCGGAGCTTCCTTTTTTTTAAAAAAAAAAAAAAAAAAAAAAAAAAAAAAAGACGCTCAAGTTGTGCAGAATTTTGCGCGGCTTCGGCTAGAAATGTCGCAGTCTTGGGGTATGCTCCAGAGATGCATGTTAGTGGGCAAATGTGAAGCATTGTGATTAAAATTAGCAGGAGTTCTACATCTGGGCTAATACTGTTTTGTGCCCAGTAGCCATTTCCTATGTGCTTAAACTTACTGTGTGTTTAAAAGCATCTAAAACACAGAGTCGCTAAAGCCCCGTTAAAAGGTCTGTTGTGTGGCTATAGTGGTAGCCCAGCGTTGTTTATTCTGATAATTTTCGAGTTTAACGTTTGGAGCCGACACAGGCTGGTGAACTATTTTAGCAAAGGAAATTTAGCATATGAGTTACTGGTTGATTTGTGAGTGGGTAGAGCCGCCTAGTTGAAATATTCTCTGTTGTTATTATTCTTACAGCCATCTTTAATATGTTCTGGCAGTACTACCATAAGAGTGGTTTTAGAGTAATTTTGTAGTAAAATGGTTTATGTCTAGCCCTCAATCACAGCTCTATATTTCAGTTGTCATCTTTGAATACCTTTAAAACCTTCCACCTGCAATGTTGCCAGATTTGAGGGCTTATTCATTGACAAGTCGTAACCTTATGTCTAAGTCCTTATGTCTGATTAAGTATCGAGCAGCTAATGCCCTTATGATTTCACGTGCACCGGCGTGTGCCATCAGCGCTGAAGGCACCGGTTAATGGAAATATTGTTTTCCCGTATTGTGTCGATCGAGGCCTATGTCTGAGGATGTCCTGTTAGGCAATTAGCTTGAATAGTGCTTTAAATTGAAACTCTTAAGTAACTGTCTTTTCTCAGAAAAATTGTTAACCTGTTTAGTTTAGTGGCAGCTAGAATGGTGAAGTTGTTTTGAAAAAATTTTTGGGTGCTACGTATGGCCAAGTGCAAGACTTAAAAAAAGTTTTGGTGTATTCCTGAAGTTAAAACGGCTAGTGTCGATACGAATTGGTAAATTCGTTGGAGTCTTTAAAGACGGCTAAGCGCCGAGTTAAACTTGAAATGTAATATGTTTGTTAAACTGCTGGTGTAGTTTAAAAAATTAAGCGGCTAGTGCCGATTGAAACTGACAAACTCATTTGAGGACTTAAAGACCGCTAAGCACCGAGTTAAGCTTCATGATTTGTTTGCGCAGTGTTAAGATCGATGGTAAATTTAATTTACTTTATATTGTATGTAGTTGGCAATTTAAATGTCTGTTGCCGGTTCAAGAAGGAAAGTAGAGTCAAGTGTTTTAAGGCGGCTGCACGCCAATTAAAATTCTAGTATTTTGAGTGTTGTGTATGGCTTATGTGGTTACTCCAATAAAGCGGCTAGAGCCAATAGGAAGTAAGAATCATAAATGATCATTTTAGGTGATACTGTTGAGAACCTGGGGAAATTTAAGATCTTTTTGTCTTGTAATTATTTAGTAACGAAAGGCCAGTTGAATCTGGATTATTTGTTGGCTTGTGTCATTTGTTTTAAAGGCGGCTTGAGCAGGTTTAAACTTAATAATCCTGATTGGTCGGGTCTTGTTTAATTAAATTGAAAACTGCAACGTTCTATTATGTAATGTGGTTAATGACAACTGTATGCTTTTTTTGTTAATAAATGTGCGCAGTGCGAAGCACGATTTTCTCAATAAAGTAAATTTCATTTTTTTTTTGCTTAGTGCCTTTCACTCAAGGACTCTTGTGTCCTAGCCGCCCCTATTCCATAGGATATTCCCATTCCTCGTTTCCGTTGTAGGACAAAGAGGAGGGGGGGAGGGGGGAGGGGAGGTTCAGGAGTCATCAGTCTGAAGCCTGGTTTGTTGGAGCTCTCCATGATTGTCATGTTTGTGCTGACAACATAATTATGTCCTGTCGTTCAGTCACGGTAGCACTTCCTGTTAGCGTTTTCCATTCATTTGTTTCCTTCTTAACTGTGCGATTTCTTATTAGTGCACGTAACTTTCATCGCCCTTATGTAACATTACATCTGAAACGATTCGATTTTCGTCTTCTCCATTTATCCCAGGGTCCATAACTCATTTCCATACAGTGTTGCCGGCCGGAGTGGCCGTGCGGTTCTAGGTGCTGCAGTCTGGAGGCGAGCGAGCGCTACGGTCGCAGGTTCGAATCTTGCCTCGGGCATGGATGTGTGTGATGTCCTTAGGTTAGTTAGGTTTAATTAGTTCTAAGTTCTAGGCGACTGATGACCTCAGAAGTTAAGTCGCATAGTGCTCAGAGCCATTTGAACCATTTTGAACCATACAGTGTTGGGCTCCGTGCATACATTTTCATAATTTTCTTTCTCACGTTAAGGCCTACATTCGTTACTGCTAAACTTCTTTTGACAGAACTGCTTTGTTTTCGTGTGCAAGTCTGCTTCTTATGTTCTCCTTGCTTCGTCTGTAATGCACTATTTTGCTTCAAAGATGGCAGAATTCCTTCAGTTTGTTTACCACATGGTCCCCAATAGTGATATTTAGAGGACAGCTCTTTGATAGTGTTCAGTCGACTGTTCATACTACCCAACAGGGCATTTAATTCTTCTCCACTTTCACACGGGATAGCTGCGTCATCAGTATTGAAATCCTTTCACCTACAATTTCAATCTCACTCTTGGACTTCTTTCATTGTGTCTTGCATATGGAGTCTGAACAGTAGAAGAGATGGAGTGCATCCGAGCACTTCTCTCTTGACCTTGCACTGTTATTTCCCCCCCCCCCCCCCCCCCAATGATTCTTGTCCATATTTTACATATTTTATATTATCTTAGAATTTCGAACGTTCTACACCACTATACCTATAAAGGTATCTTTCTTATCCTTTCCTAAAGACATACCAATCGTCATCTAACAGATCCTCAGTTTTCCCACTTACAGGACCTGGAAAAAAAAAAGCTACGATATAGTTCTTTGCAGCAAAGTTTGAGCCCACCGAGACCTACCCCAAGCCTATTCTGTTTTTCGAAGGCCTGCAGCCGCCAAGTGAGCTGACCGGTTTAAAAAAAAAATTAGTAACCCCCTTAAAATAGCACAATGGTCGGTTTGGAACTGACGCAAGTTATTGTAATGGAGTGGTGTACATGCACGGAATTCGATTGCATGGAATCATCGCAGTGCGTAGCATCGACCTGGAAATTTGAAAGAATGGAAAAAGGGGACGCCTTTGGACTTGTCCGTGACCACAGTATGTACGCAGTTGTTCAGTTGATTGGTATATCATGGTGGACTGGCCAACGTGTCTACGAGGGATGGTGCACCACTTGGAGTCATGTGACCCAGTGTAAGATGATGTCTCGCCTTGTCAATAACAACCGGCTTCAAACTCGACGGAAAACGATGCTTTCAATGAATGCAGGTCCATGTCAACCAGTTTCCGAGTCAGCTTTACGAAGCGAATAACAGGGAATGGTCGTTTGGAGCCGGGTACATCGCAGAAGGCCATCGCTCACAGCGGCAAATAAAACTTAGTCTTCAATGGCCCAAACAACACAGAAACTGGGCGGTAGCTGAGAGGTGAGTAGCGCGGTTCAACGCGTCGCGATTTTGCCTCTTTTCGAATGATACAAGACGTCGCTGGAACGGACCATCCAGTGAGACGTTTAAACGGCAGTGTGTGGAGAATGTTGTTCAGGCTGGAGGTGATTCTGTGAAGTTTCTGGGGTGGTACACATGCCATGACTTGGGCCTACTGATTCAGGCTGCCCGCATGTTTATTTCGACTTTTTCAGTTGACAAAGTGATGCTCTTTGCTCTACATCGCCATGCTGTGAAGATTCCTGTCGTCTCTCGTGACTACAGTTGTGTTCACAAGATCACACGCAAACATTCCTGGTTCGACGAACACTAACAAAAACCAGGTGGAGGGGGAGGAGGACATTAGTGTTTTACGACCCGTCGACAGCGAGATCATTTAGAGACAGAGCAGACGTTCGGATTAGGGAAGGATGGGAAAGGTAATCGGCCGTGCCCTTTCAAAGGAAACATCCCGTCGTTTGCCTCAAGCGATCTAGGGAAATAACGGAAAACATAAATCGGAATGGCTCGACCCGGGTTTGAACCGTCGTCCTCCCGAATGAGCCCAGTGTAAGAAGGATCCCCTTAAGTCTTGTGTTACGAACTATGACAGGAAAAATGTCAGCTGCTAATGACTCACCACGCGTCTCAGAAGGTCAACAGAAAACGAATGTCTGGGAGTTGCAGAGACCAACCTTCTATGGGACTTATGTATTGAATTTGTCCAGTGGTTCCAGATGGTTTGAACTGTAATGTCACACACTTTTCAGGAAGGATAGTTTGCTCTAAGGAACTATGATTTTTATACGCAGACCAGAAATCATGCAAAAACAAGTAATTTTGATCAGCTGTTGTCCAAAAGCAGTGATGATACGATAGCTGTAGTTTTCTTATGCCCATTTTCCCACTCGTGCTTGCTGTGCTGTAAATATTCTCTACGGCCCTTGCAAGATCACTCACACGAGAAAGAATCGAAGGGGGGGGGGGGGGGAGAAGGCGGCAGAGCACCTCCAACTCCAACGACTCACAGCACAATAAACATCTTTCCAGCCAAATTAGCAGTCGACATAATTGTATGCAAATGCGTTAAGGCGTTGGTACCTTTAATTTCCAGGGTTCCTTACATATGCATTTTGTTTTCAAATCCCGACTGATCGAAGTTGAAAACAAATTCCTTACTGAATGACCAGATAAATTTATCTCATTTATAAATTTTTGGGCAGATTCCGCAGCTTGTTGTGTACATCGTCAAGTTGACACTTTATTTGAAATTTCGTTATCTTACGTCTTCCAATTCTGTAGCACTGTTTGAAATTATTCAAGCTGTGGTGTCACCGCCAGACACCACACTTGCTAGGTGGTAGCCTTTAAATCGGCCGCGGTCCGTTAGTATACGTCGGACCCGCGTGTCGCCACTATCAGTGATTGCAGACCGAGCGCCGCCACACGGCAGGACTAGAGAGACTTCCTAGCACTCGCCCCAGTTGTACAGCCGACTTTGCTAGCGATGGTTCACTGACAAAATACGCTCTCATTTGCCGAGGCGATAGTTTGCACAGCCTTCAGCTACGTCATTTGCTATGACCTAGCAAGGCGCCATTACCAGTTACTATTGATGCTGTAAAACATGTACCGTCAAGAGCGATGTTCACCATTTATGGATTAAAGTTAAGTATTCCACAGCTACGTCTTTTTTTGCTAGTCTCATTTCCTTGACCTGTTCCAGACCTCACGCCAGCCTGCGTGAGCTAAAACGCGTGCCTTTCGGCTTCCTCTCATAGTGGGTTGGCTCTCTAGCCAATCCACAACACAAGCATACACTGCTTCCCTTGAAATCCCTTTAATCTACGCATAACGTAGTAGGTCGCTATCATGAAATCCTTGAAACGCGCAAAGACCAGGTTTTGTAACAAGTGCGCCTTTTGCTCCCTTGAATATCCATAGTTTATCTTATGCATTACAACGTCCACGGTATTTTTGTTTACTGTGCTACAGATTGTCTTCCATGTACGTAGTTACGTTTAGTACCCGCTGCCTAGACAACGATTGTCCTTTACTACGTTCCACTAGAGACGGGAGTTGTGGCTCACTGTCGAGAAGGATGATGAAGTACATGACCTGTTTCAATATTGCCTTCACTTGTTAAGCACGTCTCGTCATCTTTGTATTCCTCGTGCACATTGTCCGCACAGTCGAGTGTACACGACACAACACATTCCACTGACTCATCTTGCACAAACGGTAATGTTTCATCTGCCACTTCTTCTCACTCTGCGAAATTCTTTTGGTTCCTTTCTTACAAAATGTCGACTTCGGCCACTGTTGTTGTAGATATAATGCAATGTTTCCTTTGTTTATCATCGGCATTGCTCTGCTTTGTACCAACGCCACTAGCACTCTAGCGCCGATGTGAGTTATTTCTCACCTTAGCATTTCAACTACAGTCCGTAGACTTACACTCTGCTCACCACTGGATACCTCCAGTGCCTCCACCTGTTACCTTTAGCAGCCAATATTGTAGTTGCATTGTAGACAATATGTGGGGCGTCGAATGCCCTAAACTTTATTGGCCTTTTGCGATCTCTGGGGGTTCCTTGTAAGGCACCCTATCGCACATCGACTCGTCCACTTGTTACCTCCCTATTACTAATCGGCCTATCCTGCTTGCGATATAAAATTTGACCGTGGATCGCATGTATGCCTAATGGATTTTTTCTAATTGTATAAGGCTATCCTTCCCGAAGAAGTGATACCGATAAGTAGGAGGAAAGTGAACAGCCGACCCTTCTTATGGAAAGTCTACTAAAAATAAAAGTACTTAAACCGAACAGGGTTATAATTTGGAAAATGAAAGTTATTTTGTGCATTCACTCACGAACAACACTGGACAGAAAGGGGTACCACTGATTATGAATCCAAAAGTTACACTTATGAACGAAAAGGAAGTAATTAACGGTCGCCAGCCCACTAGGGCAATTTACATCCAAAATCCTGTACAAGACGATGGAAAAGAAAAATATGTATTATTAAACACTGACGTGGCAACTAAAGGTTGCCACTTTTTTACACTAATTTTAAGTGAGTATGTAATGATAAATAAAACTGAGAAGTCACTCTGAGGTTATGTTTGGCATTATATTTTGAAAAAGGCAATCGAGTAATGATTTGAAAATATGCAATTTAACTGTATGTTAGTACTGAACTTCGTTACGTGAACAATGACTTTCAGTGACCTCAGCATAACGTCATCAAAGAAATTTAGAAAAAAAAAGTACTTTTTACTTTGCCGTTACTTATTTTGCAGATTGGATTTCATATTATTGCCTGCACAACAAAGCCTTTCTTACTGACTTGAACAGAATTAAATACTTGAATACGAACTAAGCCAAACAGCCATGTGCTCCAAGCTATAAGTAAAATAAATAAAACTTCTGCACTCTTAATTTGTGCATTTCTTTAGATTTGGATTTTTTCCAGTGATTGATTCTTAAACTTGAAAAATTGAACTGCTTTACTTTAGTCATATACTGAAGCCTCTGTTCTACAACAGTTAACTGAAAGTAGACTGACGCTAAAATTCTTAAAAGAGAAATTATTCATTAATAAACTGGCTGTAACTATTCAATTTGTTTTTTATGACACTCAGTTAGCATATCAGGGAAAAAAAGGAACAAGGATCCTGCTTGGTAACAATGCCTAGGGCAATGAGGACACAATCGCCCTGAGTTTAACTGATTATTATTTAAATAAATCTTATCGATCAAATCACATTCAGTTGCGCTGCAGGGTTAGCCGTTAATACTTTCTACCAATGGACAGTGTTACTTAAGTGCTGTGCAAACGACGAAACTCGGAGCCGACGACGAATCTGTGTTGCTGGAACTGCTGCTGTTGTTGAAGACGGTATAGCATATTGTGGAGCCACGGCTAATTATAGGAACGGGCAATCGTAATTAATACAGCCTCTTCCGCCCGTCCACTGTTCGTACTCCTGCTCTAGACATCTGGCCGGCGCGCCTACATGATGCCGCCGAAAATGGTACTCTCTACTGCGAGAGCGTAAACACCACACTTCCGCACACTACATGCGCTGGAACCCGTCTTCCACTCTGCGCGCTCTGCGCAATAACACCCTAACCAAAGATTTTACAACGGACAAGTACTGCTATTATCGTTGCTAGTCGATGAAAATAACAATTCCTTTGGCTTTTTCCCACAGCTTATAAGTTTCACAGTAAAACACAGATAAATACAATGAAACGCCAACAGACTTTTACCTAAATGTACACATACAGTGAAGTAATGTCCTTACTTATTAAAAGAAAGCATTTAAATTACAAATATTTACATACAATTAAAAAAGTTTTATATATCGGTAGCAGGTGCCATGCATCTTGCACTTTAGGTGTTACACACTCAATCACCAAACTGTATTGTCATATGGAATGCCTGGGACTATTTGGAACAGCGGGTAAGACATGCCAGCTACCATCCCTGCAATTTTTCTCTAGGGGATCTAACCATACATGAGTGGCTGCAGCTCCAGGGTGGCGCACGAAATGTGTTACCATTTTGTTTTTGAATATAAAATAAATACAATCTGAAAGGAACATATACTACAATGAAGAGCCGTCCATGGAGATTTGTTCTAACTCAGCACATGCTCAATATGTCCATCATTTCGTTTCCTAACTTCCTTCAAATGAACACTGAAGTTAGTGATTACCCTACGGCACATGTCTTCCGTAATTTCACTGCAAGCTTCAAGAATAAGTCTTCTGAGCTCCATTAAATCACGTGGACGTTTCGGGAAATTTTTTTCCTTTAGGTACCCCCAAAGAAAAAAGTCACATGGTTTGAGGTCTGGACTATTGAGGAGCCAATTTTGTCCGTCATTGAAGCGACCTGGAAACCTGAAATGCTCGTGTAAAAACTCCAATACAGTGTTTGCAGTATGTGGCCTTGCTCCATCTTGCATGAACCACTGCGTGTTGAAGGGCAAGGCAGTAGCAAGAAGCTATGAAATGAAGCTATTGCGAAACATGCTCAAATAACGCTCGCTATTCACAGTTTCTTCAAAGAAAAATGGTCCATTAGTTCGTGAGTGGAAATTGCTGCCCGCGCTGTGATCCTTGGAGCATAATGTTGTCGTTCGTGAAGCATTTGTGGGTTTTCAGTGGCCCAAAAGGGTACATTTTGTTTGTTAACCACACCGTCTAAATGAAAATGCACCTCGTCTGAAAACCAAATGTTGTTGAGAGTTTCTTCCCTATCCTCCGACCACTGAGCTAACGGTAGTCTCTGCTGCTCAGTGAGCTTCTGTGCACAGGTCATCTTGTATGGATACATATGGAGGTCACTGTTAAGAATGCGTTGAGCGGAGCGTCTGGATATTCCCAGTTGCACTGCTGCCTTTCTACGCGATTTCCTGGGACTTCTCTGTACAGCAACTCGTACCGCTTCAATATTCTCCGGCGAACAAACAGGCTTAGGCCGAGGTCGCTTCGCTTCCAATACTGTTCCTTCCTGTACAAATTTATCGTGCAACCTGTGGATGGTCTTCTCGCAAGGGACGCATCGTGTGTTAAACTGTTGTCGAAAACGCCTCTGAGTCACAACAAGGCTTTTCGTTTCATGAAAAAGTAACACAATTGCCGATCGCTGCTGTGTCGTCAGTCTTCCATTGTCAGCCATTGCTGGTTACTAGTCTCCTAGCGTCAGTATCGTGAATTACACTCATTTGTTTTTCCATGCTCTGCTGGTACTGCTGTACCCCAGCGGGATATCTATGTGTGTCGTAAATTGTGAAAGAAACAATTGGTAACACATTTAGTGTGCCACCCTGTAGATAAGGCATATCTGAAGAATTTATGGAACTCTCTTCCTCACCAAACTGAAGTCATTATCTAAGTTAGAGATAGTGTTCCACAGCGTTAGCGTGATGTCTTACGAGGGTGAGGGTTTTTCTTTTTTTTTTTTTTCGCTGGCCGGCCGAGGTGGCCGAGCGGTTCTAGGCGCTACAGTCTGGAACCGCGCGACCGCTACGGTCACAGGTTCGAATCCTGCCTCGGGAATGGATGTGTGTGATGTCCTTAGGTTAGTTAGGTTTAAGTAGTTCTAAGGTCTAGGGGATTGATCTCAATAGTTAAGTCCCATAGTGCTCAGAGCCATTTGATTTTTTTTTTTTTTTCGCCACTACTGGACTATCGCACGAGCACAGGGGCAGACAGACACAGACTGACCTCCGAGGTCGGGCCGCAGCCGCTTGTCGTAGCGCTCCTTGTCGAGCAGCGTGTCGAGCAGGCGCGTGAAGTTGCTGCTGAGCGCGCGGTAGTCGCGGAACGACGCCTGCGCCCGGCACGCCGGCGCGGCGCACCACGCCACCAGCGCCACCACCAGCCACCACCGCATCGTCGCCGCTGCAACACACACACACACACCAGCTCACGCTGCAGTACTGCAGTCCGATCCACGGACGATGGCGATTCGCGCATGTCGAGGGATCGACGGGGACTCCATTGTTGGCCATTCCAAGCGATAGTTGTGGTGCGCGCATGCGCGTGCTTTCCGCTCGAAGAAAGTGTATAGCCAGCAAATTGTGTCCCTCACTTGCTTATGCAGAATTTAGCGCTTCCCACCAACATCAGCAATGACAACTCGCACAGGAATAGAAATTCACTAAACAACTCGCTACGATCATGTTTAATGCTCCCGTTAGCGACGGCATTCGCGGCAGAGTGCTCAAAAACTTCTGGTCGCTCATTGGCTGTCGGAGAATGTGTGACGTAGAGCGCAGAACAAGCCTGAACTCTACCGCCATCGTTCGTGATTCCAACTATAGTGTTGGTTGGCTATAATTAAAGTGCAGCTATTCACGGAGGTAGAGTGTGGGCTGTAATTACCGTACGGCAGATTAGCTTCGTAGACATGCCGATGCGTCAATGCAGAACCGATTTACACTGTAATAACATTAGTTGAAATTGTAGGCACCAGGAGCAAATCTAATGTTGTACACTGTTTGAATGACATTATAACATCTACACTTCCATTTGACAATCCATAACGAGAAGAGAGGCTGTGAGCTGTTAGCAGGCCCGGATCTGGGGGGGAGGAGGGGCAGGGGACAAACTTTTCTATCTATCTGCCCTGGGCGGCGATTTCAGGGGACGTCGAATTCGTATTCTTGAAGAAAAAGACCTTGTTTCACAAAGCGCCTAGCATCTAGCGCATGGCGGCCTATGGATTGGTTTCTGAACGAATCATAAGTTGATTTCTTATGCGTGCATAGGGCAGCGTACGTGATGTCTCTCCAGGGGATCCCGTCGCATCAAGAAATAAAAAACTTTCCCGCAGACATAAGGGGACGGGGCTATACGAATAAGCCCGAACGGGTGAATACCAATCGCTGTTTTTATGTTTTTGTTCGGGTGTGCGAATGATAAGCATTGTTATAATTCCAGAATGAGATTTTCACTCTGCAGTGGAATGTGCGCTGATATGAAACTTCCTGGCAGATTAAAACTGTGTGCTGTGACGCTCACAGGCGGTTCTAGAATAGGTCCTTGACAAAGGATCGGATTTCTACTGTCGAGGATTGAACGATTGGTAGAACCTTCAGACTGTTCTTTACAGAATCCTGGTGACAATGTTAGAAAACAGCGTCATGTATCTGTCTCACTCTGAAGTCTCGTGCAGCGTCTCTGGACGTAAACGGGCTGCATTTTTATACATCGCTCTCAGTGCACATTAATCTTGATCTACAATGCGGAGGAAGTTGTTTTTTACCAACAATGAATGACATTAAATCAATCTGTAAACGGAAATTTATTGAAATTTCTGTTATTGTTTAAGAATTACAGTATTTTGCCTAATAGATGATTTTATAATACACGTTCCCATTCTGGTACCATTTTCTGGTCCATCATCAGTCTAACAGAATTCAAACTGTGGCGGGCTGCTGTCAACATGCATAGGAACACATTATGCCTCTCGTTTTGTAATTTGGAGTATATCTGAGAAAATAGAAAAACCCTTATTGTATCACATTACTATTTTGTCTAAAAAATACCGCTAAAATTATATACAGAATGACAAACATAGATCATTTCTGAGATGTGTTAGGCGTAATAAATGATACTATCCCATTCTTCACTTGAGAGAAATTTGGTGAACATGGATAAAACCATTCTGAAGCAATACGTACCTAACGTTTTGAAAATGTAGTTTCGAGAAAATGAGAGAAGAATGTTCACAGTGTTTTTGACTCACCGTATACCTCTTTCAGAATATTCCAGCAGTATAATCTTGCTGGCCAGCTGCTTCTCTATCCTCTGTAAACTTCTTCAGGAGCCTTTTCCTTACTCTGGACTTAGTGGTGGCTTCCACAACTTTTTCAGCTTCAACTAGTCGCTGACGATCTATGGCAGTCAGAGGAGCTATCATATTATTTCCTGGCTGGATGCCTAATTTGTCCATTACTTTTGTCCTGCTGATAACACCAGCATTGAAACAGATGACAGCATCCATCATACCCATTTTGAGTACTGTCCATCCAACAAACACTGTTTTTGGTACTCGTTGCCACACGCAGCTGTTGAAACTCTCATTAGGGTTTTGTGTACGGCCATGTAGACATTTCCTAAGCAATTTTGTATCTACAAGGTCCCTGTTCATTGGCTTTATTGTTTCCATGACTGTGGCAGGCAAGAAATGTTTATGGTGATATTCCTTGCCTGTCGCATGAGCGTGGCTGGTTTGCAGACATTTGTTAAAACAGCGTTTAAGACCAAATCAACAACTGAAAAGTAGATAAAAATACATTTTTTAAACGGGATAAAACTGTCTTTCAGATGGACAAAAAAAATGTTTTCGAAAATTTCAGTCACTTTACGTCCAGGTTCCCTTCAGTGAAAGTTAGTTGGCCTGCCATAACAATATGTAGCTAGCTTTTTGAAGTCCCTTCGTAAATAATGAATTAGCGGGAAATATTAATACGAAATCATTACAGAAGTTACATTCCAAAGTTTGGGGCTCAAGTGTTTAGGACCGATATTTGCACTTGCAGTGTGTCATAAATGGTGTCTAATTTAAGGTTCAGTAATTTTCATGGAGAAAATTAAAGACTGACGCTAACCAAAGAAAAAATAGTTTTGTAACATCAATGACTAGTGTGAGTACAGACTGTTATGCTGAAATAGTTATCCAGGAAACAATGCCTTTAATTGCAAAACAATGATTTAATGATTATCATTAAATACAACCCAGGACACTCAATTATCAGTTACATTCCAATGGACAGCGCTTCTTACGGTAGCAGAAGTTCGAAACAGACATGGGACTAGTTATATCTGTTGAAATTCCGCTGTCCACCTATATGTACCTTCTTCGCCCCTACTACAAATATTCTCTTACGGCCTTTAACTAAATCTGCGACCGCTAAATAAATATTCTAAATGAAGCGACGGAGAGTGTGTTACAATTTGTTGATTAAAATTTTATTCTGCTAGTTTACGAAGGTTATCCAGAAACCAAAGTACAATTCTGTAGCACACCCATCGCCGATCCCCCCACCACCGCGATCGTAAGTGTGCCACTTAGGTGCTTCCCCCGTCTCAGTGTGAGCCGGTTTTTGTTGCCGAGCGGCCAAGCTTCTTTGTTGTGTAACCTTTCGAAATAGCGGCGCCCACTGAAAACTCCGCCAAATGCGAAATGCGTAGCATCATTCGTTTTCTGAATGCACAAAATGTTCGGACTACCGAAATTTACAGGCAAATAAAGTAAGTTTATGGTGACCCACAACGAACGAGTCTTCAGTGTCGTGAAACGTTGCCAGCAAAGGTGTTCTTGATTCAGGACAGTATGTGGCCTCGTTCTTCAACTCGAACACCGCATGAGCGTCAACGTCTAAGTGGGATATTCTTCTTACACCCCTGACTTGACACCAAATGATACTCACCTATTCACGAAATAGAAGTAATTTTTGGGTGGAAAACAAATCGCGAACTTTTGTGACGGCTCCCAAACCCAAGGTCCTCGGCGGTGCTTTTGGGACAGCCACCACGAATTGTATAGAGCGTGGGTAGTGACCAGGATGTAGCTATGTCTGTTGGCCGAAAAATAATTAATGACAAGAACTGCGCCAGCTAGAATGAAGAGATAACTTATGTTTATTTCTGACGAAACGTGCACCAGCAATACAAGTCCAAGTAATATCCGAGGGTAATCCGTGTACTGAGCCTAGTCGAATACAATAGCAAATATCACACTGCAATGGCTCCGCTATAAACCCCACGAAAGGCTAGCAATAGACAATCGACAATAGCCTGTCCGTCTCAGGGCCAGCGCTCCTCGTTATATGCAAAAGGCAGAGGGCGCTGCGGACCCGAGCTCAGCCATGGTGAGACCTCTTCCGTCGGCGGTAACGGCCTGAGACGCCGGCGGCCGCGACAGGAACTGTGGCCAGCGATGTCACGGTCAGGGCGCGCGTGCGCGAGTTGGTTGGTCGGTTGGTTGGGTCCGTGGATACAACCCAAACGATGAAGACCTCAAACATGCAGCGACACTCTGGTTCAAATCTTTGTCAGCAGAGTACAACATGGGAATTGAAAAACTGGTCTCGTGTTACAATGAGTGCCTTGACAGTTATGGCGACTACATTTAAAAACGGAGTAAGGTACTGTAACTTCACATTGATAGCTTTCGTTTTTATTTAATTATGCAAGACGTACTTTACTTTCTGGACGACCTTCCTATTTTCAGGACAGAGAAAAAGCCATTGCTACAGATGAAATATGGTGCGAGTACATGATGGTTATTGGGTGTGTGTAACGTAGAGATAGCAACACGACATGCACTTGTGCCTTATCACCATCTTTTGGACTTCGAGGAACATCGAATCATTGGCATGAGAGACACAGATGCACCATACCGGCAGATCGCTCAGACTGTGATGCAGAACGGCTGGTGGCGAGATGAACGCAGAACAGCAGTATGGCAAGAAGGGAGCGCACAGATCCTTCCAGAAGGACAATACCATGAGAAGGTCGCAGGATTGGCACTGAAAAATACACGGATGACAACAGCTGGAATCCGGGCAGATTGCCACCACTAACTACCAGGAAAAGGTTACTAGAAGCTGCATTGGTTCTAGTTACCACGTGTCGTTTACGGCTGACATTATAGCTATTACTAATGGGACCTGTATGGTGTGGTAGAGTCAACTTGACTCATTGAGTGGTTTCTGTGGTGTTCGGTGATGAACCTAACTTCTCTAGTATACACCAAGATGTCAACGAAGCAGAAAATGATTCAAGCGCGGAAAGCGGTTGGAGAGAAATTACTGTTGCTAAGGTTTGGGCATATGGATCGACAGCAAACACTAAGAGAGACCTTTAAGCCGGTTATTGAATCTCTCAGGCAGCTCTCAGCAAAAACGACACGATAACAATGGCGTCGCCATTGACGAATTCATTATCCGTCACACTCCTGCTCAGATAGATAGAACATTCGGCGTTAGCAGGGGAAGACCGAACATGTTAGGCATGCACCCTACAAATGTAACTACTGACACAGTACAGATTGGTGATAGACGGTTTGAGATAACACCTGGCTTAATGAATATTATTTTCCTAAGACCTGCCAAAAGAACCTATAAATTATGCAGTACTGTGAAATACTGCACATGACTGATGTACATAAGATCGCAAAAAGCCGGAGCCAAAAGAAATATAATACATTATAATAACAACACTTCACGGCGAAAACAACAGCAGCAGCAGCGGTGATGGTATTTGCATTGAGCATAAAGCAATGAACAATCGAATCCCGCAGTAGATTTATTATGATGACCCCAACGAGCTAATACACTATTGGCCATTAAAATTGCTACACCACGAAGATGACGTGCTACAGACACTAAATTTAACCGACAGGAAGAAGATGTTGTGATATGCAAATGATTAGCTTTTCAGAGCATTCACACAAGGTTGGCGCCGGTGGCGACACCTACAACGTGCTGACATGAGGAAAGTTTCCAACCGATCTCTCATACACAAACAGCAGTTGACCGGCGTTGCTTGGTGAAACGTTGTTGTGATGCCTCGTGTAAGGAGGAGAAATGCGTACCACCACGTTTCCGACTTTGACAAAGGTCGGATTGTAGCCTATCGCGATTGCGGTTTATCGTATCGCGACACTGCTGCTCGCGCTGGTCGAGATCCAATGACTGTTAGCAGAATAGGGAATCGGTGGGTTCAGGAGGGTAAAACGGAACGCCGTGCTGGATCCCAACGGCCTCGTATCACTAGCAGTCGAGATGACAGGCATCTCACCCGCATGGCTGTAACGGATCGTGTAGCCACGTCTCGATCCCTGAGTCAACAGTTGGGGACGTTTGCAAGATAACAACCATCTGCACGAACAGTTCGACGACGTATGCAGCAGCATGGACTATCAGCTCGGAGACCATGGCTGCGGTTACTCTTGACGCTGCATCACAGACAGGAGCGCCTGCGATAGTGTACTCAATGACGACCCTGGGTGCACGAATGGCAAAACGTCATTTTTTCGGATGTATCCAGGTTCTGCTTACAGCATCATGATGGTCGCATCCGTATTTGGCGACAGCGCGGTAAACGCACATTGGAAGCGTATATTCGTCATCGCCATACTGGCAACTCACCCGGCGTGATGGTATGGGGTGCCATTGGTTACACGTCTCGGTCACCTCTTGTTCGCATTGACGGCACTTTGAACAGTGGACGTTACATTTCAGATGTGTTACGACCCGTGGCTCTACCTTTCATTCGATCCCTGCGAAACCCTACATTTCAGCAGGATAATGCACGACCGCATGTTGCAGGTCCTGTACGGGCCTTTCCCGATACAGAAAATGTTCGACTGCTGCCCTGGCCAGCACATTCTCCAGATCTCTCACCAATTGGAAACGTCTGGTCAATGGTGGCCGAGCAACTGGCTCGTCACAATACGCCAGTCACTACTCATGATGAACTGTGATGTCGTGTTGAAGCTGCATGGGCAGCTGTACCTGTACACGCCATCTAAGCTGTGTTTGACTCAATGTCCAGGCGTATCAAGGTCGTTATTACGCCCGGGGGTGGTTGTTCTGGGTACTAATTTCTCAGGATCTATGCACCCAAATTGCGTGAAAATGTAATCACATGTCAGTTCTAGTATAATATATTTGTCCAATGAATACCCGTTCATCATCTGCATTTCTTCTTGGTGTAGCAATTTTAATGGCCAGTCGTGTAGATCGACTACGGCTGCTCATGACATCAGCTGCTGCAGGTAATACAGCTCATTTGAATGAGGCTGTTTCAGTAATCTCTGAGATTAGAGAGAAAGGTATCACCGAATAAGTATAGAGACAGTAGTTCGAGAACTGCACAGACCAGCACGCAAAACATACCCTCGTAGGCAAGTTTGGATGACATATTGCAAGCTGATCTTGTAGATATGAGGGAATATTCACATGAGAATAGTGGAGTCAAGTATATTTTAACGGTTATTTGCCTGGGCATTACCTGTTAAAACAAAAGCGGGTAGAAATGTCGCCGATGTTTTTGAGCGTTTGCTACAGACAGGGACGAATCGATGCCCAGACAACCTCCAAACCGATCACGGTAGGGAGCTCTACAATACGTATTTCAAGACCGTGATGCAGCGGTACGGAATACATCACTACTCGACATTCACTCAGCTGAAGTATCGTGGAGCGTCAGAACAGAACAATAAATGTTCGAATGTGGACGCGTTTTAACCTTCGCGGCTCATAAAAATGGACAGATATCCTCCCAGAAATAGTTGCTCAGTGTAATCGGACCAAACATAGCACAATAAAAATGAGACCAATCGACGTTCGTGATAATGGACTCATGGAAACGGTATACTATCGCATTAAAATGCTGGATCCACACAGACAGAAATTTAATGTAGGTGATCTCAAAACACAAGACAGCATTTGAGAAATCGTACCTACCGAACTGCTCAACAGAGATATTTACAGTTTCTAAGGTGCAACGAACGAACTTTAGAACTTATATATTGAAGGATAGTAAAGGCAAAGAAATTGCAGGCTGCTTCTACACCGAGGAGTTGCAGAAAAGCTCGGAACCGGATGTGTTTCTCTCGGAGAGAGTCATAGGACGTCGGGAAAATAAAGCATTAGTCAAATGCCTTGGTTTTCCTGCAGCACAAAATGGCTGGATTGATGCTAACGATGTGCTATATAATGGGGGCGCACAGTCCACAACCACCGCAGTAGCATAGCATTCTTGTTAGGAGACGCATTAGAGGAGGTGGTGGTGTTCTAGACAAACTGCCAGTGGAATTACCCATTCCGGGGTATAACTTCTGTGGACCTGGAACAAAGCTTCAGAAACGCTTGGCACGAGGTGATCAGGGGGTTAATCTGCTCGAAAAAGCGTGTATAGAACATGACATTGCATACGCTGCAAATAAAGATCTCTCAAGTCGTCACATTGCAAATAGGATTTTACCTGATAAGGCTAAGGCGATACGGAGAAGAAAGGATATTGGTATAGCTCAACACATTGCAGCGTTTGCAGTTGATAAAACCATGCGTGGAAAAATTGAGTTGGGTTTAGGAGTGATGAATTTAAGCGAGTTGTGAATGCTGCGCGTTGTGTACTAAACAAAGAGGAGGAGAAGAGCGGGAAGCTGAGCTGTTTGAAGAACTGTATCCTGACAGCGATGTATGCAGCTAAAAACGCACTGAAGCAGAAAGGTACGGGAAAAAAAATAAGAGGATAGGTTAAAGCAACTCGATTCCTACTAATACCGAAGGCGTGTGGTGGTTTTCTTCCATTCCTCATCCCAGCCCTCTCCGCGCTCTCGGTGGTAGGGTCCCTCCCTGGTGGTGCTGCAGCTATTGCTCGAACGGTCAAGAACGCACAAAACTCCCAAGACCAGTTAGAAGAGGCAAGGAGACATAACCACATGATGGAAGCCGCAGCCATCGCAAAAGGACTGTACTTGAAACCGTTTAGGAAAGGGCTTGGTCTATTCATAAATCAAATAAAGCTCACTAGCGGTCCTACCACCCACAAATACTGATCTTACGTTTGTTAGAAACGAATTCAACATTCCAAGATTCCGTGGTGTGTTTATGCGGGATACATTACTGAAGACTATTTGGAAAACTCGTGAATGTTGTATTGTGAATTTAGATGTTGCTGGAGGCCCCAGCACCCAGTGGGTATCATACGTTATAATAAATGCGGATACCATCTACTATTTCGACTCATTTGGTGACATGCAACCGCCAGAAGATTTACAACGATACTTCACTCACAGAAGACGTGTGTTCTACAATTATCGGCGCTATCAGGGCTTTGATACATACTCTTTGGACATCTATGCATCATGTTTCTCTTGACGTTTACAAAGAAGAAGAAGCATGCTATTTAAGGAGGAGCTTTAAAAATTCCTTCATCAGTTGAGGTTCAGATGCAATGTCGTACATTTTGACGTTAAAAGAACGATCATCTGTATTGCGTGCAAATTACTTCCCGCCAATTGATTTGAGCGTTGGTGAATGGAATATTGCATTGATTGGACTGGAGACGTACAACAGCATCCCAAATATCACTGAGACTAACAACAAACTGCATTTGGATATTAATGGTGAAACAGTATGGAAAAGGTATTGCGCTACATGCAAACATCAATACACGTAAATCTGAAATAAGGACTGTAAATGCAACGACTGACTTTAACCAGAAAGGTTTAATAGGGCGCCTACTGGGTTTCATAAAAGGGCAGGTTTTGAAGATGGATCCTAGTAAATTTTACAAGTCGGATCAAACTGTGGACATACTTCCTGTCAGCACAGTTAGAGACGAGTGTAACATTGCAACGAATTCTTATCTCAACGACAGTCTGATTCATACTATTTACGGATTTTTCCCCTCAGTTACAACGGGGTTTAAGATTGTTGAGACTCATGCCAATGCAATAAACCTTCCAGTGACAGCTCAGACATTGGACTACTTGGAGCTGCGTATTGTGGACCAGAATAATCAGCTTGTTGACTTCCGTGCTGAGAAAATCATTATACAATTACATCTAAGGCAGCATGGGCGTACAGTATAAAACCAGTGTACGCAATCTACAGCACGTCATTTCGCTGCCGAACTGCAAAGTGATAACAGGTGCGAACTACGAGTTTCTTAAATCAGTTGGCTTGGAACCTCGAAATAGCGTCCTCACTCAATATAACCAGTCCAGTAGAATATGATGAGAGAATTATAAGTCACGAATACTTCTCGCATAAACTTTACTCTTCAACCACATTTAACAAGAACGATGAAATTAGGATTGTCATCCAGCACCAAGTGGCACTCACGCTCCCATGCAAGAGTTTCATATATCTAGAGGGGTCATTCAAGAAAATCGATGGCAGCGATGCAGTGGGATCCAATCTTATATGTAACGCTTTAGCATTCCTGTTCCAAGAAATAGGCTATGAACTCAGTGGGTCTGAGATCGACCATACACGCAATGTCAGCATAACATCAACCCTTAAAACATACGTCTCTGCATCACTCGCAGATTTGCACAGTTTAGAAAAGGTGAGCTGGTTCATAGATGATCCGGAGGATAGAACAGTTGGAGAGTACAGGCGATTTACTGCATGCATACCTCTAAAAATGCTTATGGGGTACTTTGAGGACATGAGACAGATTATTATGAACGCTAAACAGGAACTCATTCTGGTATGGAGTGCAACGCACAATAACTCGTATATTCAAGGAGCTCAAGAGGAGAATGTGATCACATTCAGCAAGATAATATGGAAAATGCCTCACATCAGTGTATCTGACGAGGAGCATTTGAAGCTTTTAAAAGTCCTGAATTCCGGTACATTTCTGTCACTGACATTTCGCTCGTGGAAGGTTTTCAAGTACCCAGTGTTACCGACTGTGAGCAGACAAACGTGGGCTATTAAAACCTCTTCGCAGCTAGACACCTAGATTCATCATGCTTGCATTTCAGACTGATAGAAGAGGGAATATAGTAAATGATTCCACCGTGTTTGACAACTGCAAGTTAACTAATGCCAAAGTCTACCTGAATTCAGAATTCTACCCATATGACAATTTACACTTGCAGTGGAATGAAAATGTATACAGTCTAGCATGACATGTACGCACGGTTTTGCGCTGAAGAATAAGGAGAAGGGTGTCTACTCAGTCCACGAAAGTTCAGGGAGCTTTCACCGATCATCGTAATAGACTGCTCGAAACAGAACAAGATAATTAAGTCTGGACCTATAGATGTGCGAATTGAATTTGAATCTTCGACAAATTTCCCATAACACACTGCCATGTATGCTCTACTTCTACATGACCATGTGATCAACTGCTGCCCACTCATCGGTGTTGAGCAACGAGCTGTGTAAATGAACAGGTCCTGCACCATACCTAGAGCATTTCAAAATAGCATCTAAAGATGTGAACATCATTGTGGATGCTCAAGGTTTCTACGATGGTAAGCATATGCGTCCATATTTAAAGATGTTGTATTCCTATCGTAAACAGAAGATTCAGGAATAATAGACATTCTCAGTAAATATTGCATCACCTAGGTCTTTCAAGTACGACACGGAAGAGTGCAAAATGGTTAATATATTTCTACCATGGAATTCACTGAGATGATCCTGGCATACCCTATAAAGATATGGTGATGGCGCTTAAATTATTCGACCACACAGATACTATCATCTACACGAAGGGGCAGGAGAAGATCTCATGGATGCGTTGAATCTTTAAGTTTGCTGCTATTCAAGACCTGGAATTCTAGGGGTGTCCTTCTCTCCACCAACTCAAGAACATGTATGAAAATAGTGTTGATGTGTCTGCTTTGGAAATGTAAAATTATTTTTAAGTTGGATGAGAAATAAATGATTTTTTACCTCACAACCTCTGCATTGTTTTTGTTTTTCAACCCTGTTCCCACTGTGACAGTGTATAGTTTTGACCACATGCTATGTCTGTGGTTTTCTTCAAGCACAGGAAATATAATTTTAGACATGTCTGCTATATATCTTTGGAGGAGGACATGGTCACGTGCCTCCTGTTCCCATAACCCAATTCGCGCTGCACGATAGGCATAATTCCATGAAACGGTTCTATGTATTTTGTTATTCAGCAAAATTAATGTCATTTATGACCTGCACAGCCTTTATATACGTGTACATACATAACGAAATAGGGGATAGGGCTTCTGTAAATAACAACAACAAAGACGTATGGTGACGCATTTTTATTTTCTTCGTTTATTCAGTTCATACAAATACAGCATAGTTCTTGAGGTACAATATAATTGTTGAGGTACAATATAATTGTTGGGGTACAATGTAGTTTTTGAGGTACAATGTAGTTTTTGAGGTACAATATAGTATTCTTGAGGTAAACTGACTCTGCTATTCCAATGCACAAATACTTTTAACTTACTCGCTACAACAATAACACTGGCAGGAATTGTTTTTATAAATCTACGCTAAAAACTAATGTGGAGATACTTTTACTACAACTAAATTCCACAGCCCCAGTAGCACAGCTTTTACAATATTTCTGATGGACTGTGCACGTTTAGAATCTAATCTTAACAGTCCCCAATAGCAAAGGTTTTTACAATAACAATTTTGATGGACTGTGAGCTAAATAGATATATAAACACAAAAAACTATTCCAACTTGGATGGCTAGCTGCAGGTGAAAAATATACATTGCATCTGAAGAAATAAATCAATATACATTTTTTTCCTATTTTTGCTTTTTTAATTTTTTTGTTTAAGTTTCTTTTTAAATTTTTGTTTCTTTCACACACACATGGTTTTGTTCTTTTTATCCTTTTTTCCAAACATTCTCTCTATGTATATACACATGTACACAGTACACAAAAATATTTACACCACACACACACACACACACACACACACACACACACACACACACACGCACACACAACATTACATACACTATGACTAAAGGGTCATACTACTATTAATACTACTACTACTCTGCAGATTCTCTCTCTCTCTCTCTCTCTCTCTCTCTCTCTTCTCTCGCTAGAAGTGAGTAGTGTGAGTACGGGAGAGTTTCAATCCTGTCATCACAAATGACCCTTTTATCGCCATGAGGCGACAGACCGATTTTAGACTGCAGCAGAGTGTACACCTCGTGTCCACTGGCTCGAATGCTGGTCTGCCGTACCATATGCGGTGGCTGCAGTGCAGCACCGCTAACACCACTGCACAGGCACCGCAAATACCTTCGATAGAGAGAGCTCTCCATGCCATACGATTCACACTCCTAGCCTGCCTCTGGGTGGCGCCTTCCAATGTACGATACCCATATATTTTTTAGTGTAGACCTACAAACTCCACAATTAGCAATCCATTCGCCTCGTCCTTCATAAGACCGACAACCTTTTCGTTCTGTGGAATAGTACCATAAGGATTATCGGCCATGTGTGAGGGCTTATCGAATTCATTACCGTGGCACCCCAATACTTCATATGGATCGCAGTTCTTCACCCAATAGATGAAGATATCTGTATCCATAGAAAGTAATTTAGGATCTGCAAACGGAGTTTTTGCAAACTCATGATGAAAGCGGTACATGTGGGGTTTGGACAGGTCTAGTATGCACATCCCCACATAAATAGGTTTCGTAAACTCTACTGCAGTCTTCGCCATCTCCACAGCAAAAAAGTTCATATTGAATATGGTGACCTGCTTAAAATTTGGTCTGGCAAATCATTTTCTTACGCCATAACACCCATCCCATTCAACTCTAATAAAAATTTCACGTCGTTCCCTCAAATTCTCCATTGTTTTACCAACAACTGAATTATTCATTAATTTATAAAAATCTTTCTCAAAGCCACAAGTTGCGGAAGCTCTCTGTCTCATATTCAAATCAAGATACTCCTTTAACCAGGGGGACTGCTTGAAGGAGATAGCCCAGGTGATTCTAACCAGCTCCATACCCAAGCTGAGACACTGCTAGAGATTACAGTAATGAATAATGTATATCCACTTATTCTCCAGCGTTGTCATCAGTTTTGGCGTAGTGCCTCCTCGCAGAACTAGTTGCTCTGGTCACAGTGGCAAATTGGCGTGCGCATGATGCAAACTTATAGGGTATATGAGTTCTGCCTCCAACATACACCTAATCCCCTGCATTCGTCTTCGGGCTCCCATCGAAATTCAACATTCAGCCTTCGATTTGGTCAGCACGTTGTTGCTGTATTGCTTATCAATCTCCCATGAAAATTTGTCGAGCTCAGTGAGCAGCCAAACTGCAGGATAATCCCTGACATAAGATATCTTTAGGGAGCTAGATATAGCTAGACCCTCCATTTACCGGATCATACACTGCTGGCCACCGTAAATGCAACACCAAGAAAGACAAGAGGTAGCACAACAAAATTTATTTTGTAGATAACATGTTGACCAAGTATCAAATGATTACGTTTACAGACGTCTTTAACATGTGGTTCCTGCCAGAATCAGTAGCCAGAGTAGCCGCCATTGTTGGAGATCACCGCTGCCACACGTCTCAGCATTGAGTCAAAGAGACGTTGGATGTGTTCCTGGGGTACAGCAGCTCAAGCAGCTTCCACACGTTGCCAAAGATCATCTGGTGTGGCAGCTGGGGATGTAATCTGGATCACTCGTTGAGCAACCATGGACCACATGTTTTCTATCGGCGAAAGATCCGGAGAGCAAGCCGGCCAGGAAAGCAATTCAATCTGGTTATTGACGAAGAACCTTTGGACAATGTGTGCCACGTGTGGTCGCGCATTATCCTGTTGAAATATGGCTGTGGCCGAGCCCTGAAGGTAAGGAAGGACAACTGGCTCCAGCACCTCGGATATGTAGCGCCGGCTATTTAAAGTGCCGGCAATGCGTACTAGAGGCGTGCGAGAGTAATATCCAATACCGCCCCATACCATAATACCCGGTGCAAGACCAGTGTGGCGGTGCATAATGCAGCTGTCCAGCATCCTCTCTCCACGGTGTCTCCACACTCGAATCCGACCATCGTGGTGCTGCAGACAGAAGCGTGCCTCGTCAGTGAAGACAACGTCATTCCATTCTGCCGTCCACATCTGTCTGTCATCACACCATTGGCGACGGAGATGTCTGTGGTTCCACGTCAATGGTAGACGAAGCAATGGACGTCTTGCGGACAGACCACTCTGCTGTAAACGGCGTCGAATGGTACGCGCAGACACTGGATGATGCGTCACTGAGCGATCCGTCACTGCCATGCGCACAATTTGCCTATCAGCACGTGCAGTGGTGCACCGAGGTGAATGCGATCGACCACGTCGGTCCGTCGTACCCTCCTGCATCCAACGGTCACATATCCGCATTACAGTCGTTTGGTTTCGTCCAACACGACTAGAGATTTCTCTGTATGATAATCCACAATCTCGGTAAGCCACTATCGTTCCTCTGTCGAACTCGGATACTTGATCAAACGATGTTCGCTGTTGTCTACGAGGCATAACTGATCGTCTTGTGAAACAACCACAAGGTAAACACACGTGCCGAACGTACACTCGTCGAAATCGCCAAGCCTTAAATGGTGCTATGAGGTGGCGCCACAGCCGCGCGTGATGTGCGTCTGCGCTGAAATTCTAATCAGTTGCATATCTCATCGCTGCAAACCCATGGTGTAAATTTCACTTGATTCGGATGCTTCCTTCTGGGTGTTGCATTTACGGTGGCCAGCAGTGTAGTCATGTGTATGGATGTCCAGGTGTAGCATTCGGCTGAGTGCTTTAGCTGACCCTCTGACTTTCATCTCGGAAAATCGGGCCAGTATAGTATTCAAGGTGGATTTACGAAACGACTCGGCAATTGTTGTACTTCGTGTTATCACGCTATAATGAAGAGTTGTCTCTTCAACACCAGAATCAACTTTGGGGGGGGGGGGGGGTGATAATTCGATGCAGAGCACCGCACTGCATTTAATGGCGAGATACCGTGGATCATTGACTACCTTGAGAAGCTCCGTTTCCATGACACAGAGGCACGCCCTTAGAAAACCAACAGGGTCGCGGTACCCTCCTGCCGGGTTCTCGATCCTCGTGAACAAGATTCGCTCCTCAAAGACGTCTGCAATCACCGAGTATTCTAACTGCGGTATAGTATCACTGACCTAATGTCCTTCATTGAAAGGACGGGAGAGAGAACTGCCACTAGCCACAGGATCATCTATGTTAATATTAATACTATTCTGAGTCCACCCCGTTGATGGTGTTGGAGAGGGGCAAGTCAATATGCGTCGAGGCACGCATACCTTGCGTTTACGCCGATTCTGACGAGGTTCATACGATGATAATGATGACGTTGACAGGGGAGGATGTTGCAGTGCTATCGGGTCAGAGCAATAGGAACAGCCAGGCTGCGGTGATGGTTCCCGATGCTGCTGTAGACCCGACCCGGTAACTTGAGGGGTGATGGTTCGCTGCTCTGCCCACGGACGCCAGAGCGGCGGTCCCGGGAGGCGGCCGCGCTGCCGCCGGCTTCCCGCGCAGCGAATAGCGGCGCGCTTATAGGCGATGCCTGCCTTACCAGACGCCGCTTTGGTGAGGAAGAAGGTTTAGCCGCGACTCGTATGCGCACCACACTGTGTTGAGCTGCAGGGACGCGACCGCTGTAGAAGAGATAAAATAAATAATAGTTAAGTACATTGCTTACCGCTGCTGGCACGGTGAAAGAAAGAATTCTGACGGATCACAAGGTTACAAGCAGAGTGAATTATTACCTTTTCCGCTGTGGCTCCAAGGGATTAACACTTCATCAGGCGACTCCACCACACCCTCAAAAGTAATCATCATCTAATAGGGCCAGATTAGAGGGCCTTTGACTGACCCATTCAGGTAGGTAATCGTCCTCGTCAGAATCTGGCAATTGGTCTGTCTCGCCTACAACAACAACAGCAATAAAAAACAAGATATATAAACGATTTGTTATACAAAAAAAACCTTCCTATACTACTACCACTACTACTACAACTACTACCACTACTACTAGACGCACGTGCAAACGTAATCCTTTTTTTTTTTTTTTTACTTACAAGTATGCTGCTCGGGCATCTCATTATTTGTTGGAGGCTGTCCCTGCATCTGCTGATGTAAAGCCTCCAGCTACCTGTCCAACAACTCGTACTTCTCCTATAGAACTATTCCTGTAACAGGACGAGGCATAATTTTATTTATTTTGAATGCCGAGTTACACAGAAAGATCACATATGGATATTTTTTTCTATACTTACGTGAGTGTTGTTGTTGGTTATCCACAGTTGGAGTCTGTTCCACGTAGCGTTGCTGATGCTGCAGTGGATAGTTCTTTTCACCCCCCAGCTCTGCCTCCAGTTCAGTTTCCATTTGCATTGAGTGAGCTAGAGGAAAAAAATAGTATTAAATAAGAAAATTTTGAATCGCTACTATACAAGAACAAATTGCAATGAAAATTACACTCACACGACAATTCTGGTTGTGAGCCCACTACAGGAGGCTGGACTTCGGGCGTCTGCTACGGTCCAGCCCTCTCCGAGACGCACTCTCCACTCCAAGACAAAATCCTGGGGTTGTACCATAACAAGAAGACGGAATTAATAAGGCGAATTTAACATACACACGAACATCTACGCATAAAATAGAAATTATTTACTCACTCCAGAACTCTACGCCTCTTGCCGCTACACTCTGAAGCGTTGCTGCAGCTACCTCTCTTCATCTTGTGGAGAGAGAAAAACAAGTACACAGAGAGATGACAGAACGCACAACAAGGCAGGCAGCAGCGGACTGAGGACAATGGAGGTTGGTTGTGTGTTTATATATAGACTGAGGCAACCAACGAGAGAGCTTCATTTCAATATAAAGCCAATGAGAAGCTTTTATGGAACGTCACTATTTCTGGAAGGGCTTGATGTGACCATTGTGCATTTCTCTCTCTCTCTCTCTCTCTCTCTCCAAATAACAAGAATGTTTTTATGTTTAACGGTATTTTCACAAACGTGCACATACATGATGAAGGCTTTTAGCGGTGAGTAGCTTACCGTTTCTGAGACGTATGTTGTAAGCAGGATATTACGATTTCCGGAAAGGGTAACACGTGATGACTCGTTAGGACCATCAGGAAGAATGCAATCGGTGTTATTCTGGGCTGTTTTCGCGAACAGCTCCTGTTAGGACAAGAATTTCCATGCATATAAGCTGGGACGTCACGAAAGCTACTACAAAACCGATGGTTAACTATTTCTGTGGCGTTTTACCAATTCCGAGAAGGGATTGATAAGTAATGGACAGGCTGTCCCGTTAGGGTCGCGAGGAAGAATGCAGTCAGTGTAATTCTGGGCTATTTCAGTGAACAGGTCCTCTTAGGACCAGAATTTCCATGCAAACAAGCTGAGACATAATGAAAGCTCCTACAAAAGCGATCGTTAACTATTTCTGTGGCGCTTTACTTCTTTTTCAGAGAGCTAGACTTGGCTCTTATTTACATAGACATGTGACTTCAGTATAATACTCGAAAAACTCTAACTCTATACCCAAAAATAGACACGACTTCCACCTGCTGGCTGCAGGCTACAAAGTTCCTGTGCGGTGTCGGCGGCGAAGGCATGTGCGTGCGTTGGAGCCTCTGATAAGTTGAGGCTGATGATAGTTCGAAAATGTTTTTTACGTACAGTGAGTTTTTCTGCACTACATTATTTTCGGCTGTTTAAGCATTGTGAGCATGTTGACAGAGCGTTATACATGCATTATTTTGACAATTCCACGTGTAGTGGACGTGTCTGTTGCATTATTTTGTGAACAAGCCTGTAGGCTGTGCTCTGCATTATTAGGACAGTTTAGAATTAGCGAGCATGTCTGTAGAGAGTTTTACATGCATTATTTTGACAATTTACAAGTTGTTATCGTGTCTGCACATCGGTGTACTACATTATTTCGGTGATTTACGAGTAGATTGCACATCTGTAGGCTGTGTATTGTGACCCCAAGTACATCAGAGCGAGTGTTTGTATCAGTGTAATAAATATACTGTGTCATATCTTTCCCTAAATAAATTGTTCCAAAATAAATAAAGTACACCCCTTCCATCCAGCAGCCCAGAACAGGCTGAGTCCTTTTCCCATTATTTTTTCCCCCAGACCGCCTTCTTGGATTATGTCACAGGAGGGACAACAGTGCCCTCTGGTGGCAGTACTGTGTACTAGGTCAGTTGGACTCCAGACCTCATGGTGGACACACCGGATGGAGCTATGGCCTCAAATTGATTAAATAAACACTGCATGCAAAATAAAGACTGGGGCCCATCCTATCCAGCAGCCCAGCACAGGCTGAGTCCTTTCCCCGCCAATTCCTAGGAAGAAGTGGCGGTCAGATGACTTAGGTTAGTGGAGGTAGCCCAAGTGACCTTTTTTCCCCGCCAAAATTTGAACTTCCCGCCATTTTCTTCGGGAGGGTAAGGAGAGGGCAGGAGAGGAGGTTAAGTTAGTGGAGGAAACCCAGTTGACCTATTTTCCTCCCAAAATATGAACTTCCCACCATAATATCATAGCGATGTTGCCACTTCTATCGCCGCCATCTTGGATCCGCCATCTTCAATAAATTTGGTAAAAATGCAGTGTGGGGTGGTACAAAGGTTCTCCCACTAATAGTGTCACTTCACTTACTGTGTGATAATAGTTTTCTGATCTTAAACAACTTTGAGAACGTTCAGCAAACCAATATAATGAGATATAGTGTGGCCACTAATGTAACGTTTAAGTTAAATTAATAGTTAACCACAACAAGAGTATGCAAGCCATTGTAGTAAAGTATACTGGGGCATTCCAATGTGCAAATGAACTGTGAAGCCACGAAAATTTTACTGTGAACGGTATCACAGAAAAGTTGTTGTACATGCATAAATGTTTCTCGTAAATACTTCATGTTTCGGATTATCACGTGGGAAATTTGAAATAGTGACTAACTACAACAAAATTTTTCTGAAGAGGAAAGCTTGGTACTTATCTATTAGAAGACTAACGATTTTGCAAACATAGCTTCTGACAAGGCTCAGTTAGGAGTCACTAAAGGATCCATGTTGTAAATTCGTTAATTCATTCTTTCAATCATCATGTTCCACAGTTCCCTTTAAAAAGGAAATCATTAGGAATGTGGAAACAGTCAACATACAATTTAGTGAAAGACAAGAAATATTACAAAAACGTAATATGTAAACTATATTAATATCATCAGTATTTTACTTTGCGCTATCAGTGACTATCTCTGTTAAATTGAGCGAAGTCAATAAGAATGACAACAGCGATTTTGAAACTAGCTACAGCCTTAGCTAGAATTAACGTAAAGCATACCGGTACAGGTAAAAAAATATCATACGTTGTAGATATCAGTGTTCTGGGGCTTAAAATTTTCTAATCTTGATGTTTATTAGACCAGTGAGTATATTGCTGCATGTGCATAACTTAATCATAGCTAACACTTGGTTCAAGAATAATAAAAAAAGGCTGTATACATGGAAGAAGCCTGGAGATACTGACAGGTTTCAGATAGATTTTATAATGGTAAGATAGAGATTTAGGAACCAGGTTTTAAATTGTAAGACATTTCCAGGGGCAGATGTGGACTCTGACCACAATCTATTGGTTAGATTAAAATTGAAGAAACTGCAAAAGGTTGCAGTTTAAGGAGATGGGACCTGGATAAACTGACTAAACCAGAGGTTGTACAGAGTTTCAGGGGGAGCATAAGGGAACAATTGATAAGAATGGGGGAAAGAAATACAGTAGAAGAGGAATGGGTAGCTTTGAGGAATGAAATAGGGAAGGTACGAGAGGATCAAGTAGATAAAAAGACGAGGGCTAGTAGAAATCCTTGGGTAACAGAAGAAACATTTAATTTAATTGAGGAATTGAGAAAATATAAAAATGCAGTAAATGAAGCATGCAAAAAGGATTACAAACGTCTCAAAAATGAGATCGATATGAAGTGCAATATGGCTAAGCAGGGATGGCTAGAGGACAAATGTAAGAATGTAGAGGCATATCTCACTAGGGGTAAGATAGATACTGCCTACAGGAAAATTAAAGAGACCTTTGGAGAAAAGAGAGCCACTTGTATGAATATCAAGAGCTCAGATGGAAACCCAGTTCTAAGCAAAGAAGGGAAAGCAGAAAGGTGGAAGGAGTATATAGAGGGCCTATAGAAGGGCGACGTGCTTGAGGGCAATGTTATAGAAATGGAAGAGGATGTAGATGAAGATGAAATGGGAGATAAGATACTGCGTGAAGAGTTTGATAGAGCACTGAAAGACCTAAGTCGAAACAAGGCCCCGGGAGTAGATAACATTCCATTAGAACTACTGACAGCCTTAAGAGAGCCAGTCCTGACAAAACTCTACCATCTGGCGAGCAAAATGTATGAGACAGGCGAAATACCCTCAGACTTCAAGAAGAATATAATAATTCCAATTCCAAAGAAAGCTGGCGTTGACAGATGTGAAAATTACCGAACTATCAGTTTAATAAGTCACGGCTGCAAAATACTAACGCGAATTCTTTACAGACTATGGAAAATCTGGTAGAAGCCGATCTCGGGGAAGATCAATTTGGATTCCGTAGAAATATGGGAACATGTGAGGCAATACCGACCCTACGACTTATTTTAGAAGTTAGATTAAGAAAAGGCAAACCTACGTTTCTAGCATTTGTAGACTTAGAGAAAGCTTTTGATAATGTTGACTGGAATACTCTCTTTCAAATTCTAAAGGTGGCAAGGGTAAAATACAGGGAGCGAAAGGCTATTTACAATTTGTACAGAAACCAGATGGCAGTTATAAGAGTCGAGCGACATGAAAGGGAAGCAGTGGTTGGGAAGGGAGTGAGACAGGGTTGTAGCCTCTCCCCGATGTTATTCAATCTGTATATTGAGCGAGCAGTAAAGGAAACAAAAGAAAAGTTCGGAGTAGGTATTAAAATCCATGGAGAAGAAATAAAAACTTTGGGGTTCGCCGATGACATTGTAATTCTGTCAGAGACAGCAAAGGACTTGGAAGAGCAGTTGAACGGAATGGACAGTGTCTTGAAAGGAGGATATAAGATGGACATCAACAAAAGCGAAACGAGGATAATGGAATGTAGTCGAGTTAACTCGGCTGATGCTGAGGGACTTAGGTTGGGAAATGAGACACTTAAAGTAGTAAAGGAGTTTAGCTATTTGGGGAGCAAAATAACTGATGAGAGTCGAAGTAGAGAGGATATAAAATGTAGACTGGCAATGGCAAGGAGAGCGTTTCTGAAGAAGAGAAATTTGCTAACATCGAGTACAGATTTAAGTTTCAGTAAGTCGTTTCTGAAAGTATTTGTATGGAGTGTAGCCATGTATGAAAGTGAAACACGGACGATAAATAGTTTGGACAAGAAGAGAATAGAAGCTTTCGAAATGTGGTGCTACAGAAGAATGCTGAAGATTAGATGGATACATCACATAACTAATGAGGAGGTATCGAATAGAATTGAGGAGAAGAGGAATTTGTGGCTCAACTTGACTAGAAGAAAGGATCGGTTGGTAAGACATGTTCCGAGACATCAAGAGATCACCAGTTTAGAATTGGAGGGCAGTGTGGAGGGTAAAAATCGTAGAGGGAGACCAAGAGATGAATACACTAAGCAGATTCAAAAGGATGTAGGCTGCAGTACATACTGGGAGATGAAGCAGCTTGCACAGGATAGAGTAACACGGAGAGCTGCATCAAACCAGTCTCAGGACTGAAGACCACAACAACAACAACTTGGTACGATGACGTAAGTGACGTTCTATTTACTTGCTTTTTCACTGTTTGCTGGTGTTTACAAAACCAAGCTCTATTTCGGAATAAAAAGTAATGACATGAAACGTACGATATTTTTTAACAAAACTTGATATCACGCTCGGAAAAAAATCTGAGTGATTCAGGAGGAATATCAAATAATTTGTGAAGTGATTTTAAATGTGAAAATGAACCGAATAAGACCGATGAACATGTCTCCGATTTTCGATCTTTACGGTATTGGAGCCATGAATGATTATGAGGACAAGTGTGAATATTACTTACCGAAATGCTGTGGCAAACAGAATAATGATGGGACAGACGACTGATCCATCCTACAAGAGGTGTGGGGGTTCTCAAACAAATGACAGCACTGCGATGTTGCACCGAGGCAACAGCTGCAAGTATACCCAGTGAGCAATCGGGGGTTGGCTCAGTGAGCAGTCGTGAGGTCATGTATGTGTCGTGCTTGAGTGTTGTTTAATTGAGCAAGACCATTGTATCAGTGAGTACCAATACACCGCATACATTCACCCGTCACAATACACAAACCTGTTTTTTGTGCATGGGTACTGTAATGGCAGTGCCCCTGCAACTGTGACAGAATATCACAGATGTTTCCCTGATTGTCGAACCCACTCTGCCAGGTTATTTTCCAGGGCTTTTCAAACATTATAATCCGAACGCTACCCAGTGTACACGTGACATCAGAACATGGGGCCGTCCACTGAGTTGAGGAAAAGGAAGACCTTATTGCACTGGTATAACAGAGCTCCACCACCAGTACACGACGCATTAGCCTTCAGTTCGCTATTCTACAAGCGCGAGAATTGTGTACCTTACACTCCCATATGCAACCCGTGCGACCTCTGCGTCCATGCTACTCAGTAAGCAGACAACAATTTTGATTTTGTGAATGATTGGCTGCACACAGAGACGTCGTCTAATACACTTTATTTGCAGATAAGGCTACATTTACACGCTGTGGTATGATGAACACCCACACTTCTCATACATGTGCGATGGAGAACCCACAGATTAGGGAAACAAGATTCAAAGTTAGGTTCTCAGTGAGCGTCTGGTGTGGTATGATTGATGACCTGGTGAAAGTACTGTGTTCCTGCAAAACTGCGTGACAGCCGCAGAATACGCGCATTTCCTTATAATTTCTGGGAGATGTGATATTAGAGCAACAACGGGAAATGTGCCTGCAGCATGATGGACCACTGATTCACCGTACCAGCCAAGAATCCCAGTATCTCAATAACACATTTCTTCAACAGTGAACTGACCTTGGCCGAACCATTAACTGGCCTGCCAGACCACCCGACCCAACCCCATTACACTTCTGTTTATGGGGCTGGTTAAAGAGGGATGTGCACGCAACGAAGGTGGATACACGAGAAGAACTTGTTGCTCACATCACCGACGTTGTTGCCCGCACTAAAGCCTGCCGAGTTGATGATCGATGTGCAATACGCACACACATTCACACGCACTGACAAGTGCACTCAGATGTGTGGGGGACTTTCTAGACACCTCTTGTACGATGGCTCTATCTCTGCCCCACCATTATTCGTCCTCAACAGCGCCTACACAGCATTTCGGTAAGTAATATTCACACTTTTCTTCACAATTATTCATGGATCTGTGTAGTCTTCAACCCGCTTCAGTTCTGTACCGATCGAAAATCAGACACATGTTTAATGGCCTTTTTCGGTTTATTTTCAATGGTAGAGTCACCCCACAAATTATGTGACATTCCTCCTGAATCACCCTATATATTAATGGTAATGAATTGACGAATGCAATTTAAAATTGAGAAAGAACCGGATGATGAGTAGTTCCGTTTCAGAAGGGACAAAGATACAAGTGAGTCAACTGGACTGTTACAAGCCGGCCGTGGTGGCTAAGCGGTTAAAGGCGCTACAGTCTGGAACCGCGCGGCCGCTACGGTCGCAGGTTCGAATCCTGCTTCGGGCATGGATGTGTGTGATGTCCTTAGGTTAGTTAGGTTTAAGTAGTTCTAAGTTCTAGGGGACTGATGACCTTAGCAGTTAAGTCCCATAGTGCTCAGAGCCATTTGAACCATTTTTTTGACTGTTACAAATAGTAGCGTAAAGATACCTACAAATGGTTCAAATGGCTCTAAGCACTATGAGACTTAACATCTGAGGTCATCAGTCCCTTAGACTTACAATTAGAACTAGTTAAACCTAACTAACCTAAGGACATCACACACATCCATGCCCGAGGCCGGATTCGAACCTGCGACCGTAGCAGCAGCGCGGCTCCGGACTGAAGCGCCTAGAACCGCTCCGTCACAGTGGCCGGCGATAGCTACAAAAAGGCTGGGAAGCTTCTGGCAGTTTTTGTCTTCTTGGAACGAGCCCTTGATTGGGTTCAGTAGACTATTAGATATCATGAACAAGATCGGAATTGACTGGGGGATAGATTAATAAGGAATTAATACATAAAACAATGGATAGAAGTAAAAATAGGAGATGACAAACGGGGGAGAGGTTAGACAAGCCAATTGTCTTTCATCTACACTGTTTAATATCTGTTTAGATGATTTAGTCAATAAGTGTCTCCAGCGGAAAAGTGCTATGGCAAAAGGAGGAAGAATAATGAGATGTGTAATAAGATATGCTGATGACATGCTATTAATAAGTGAAAATGAAAAGGCGATTAACAATGTGTTACAAGAACTGAACTCCAACTGTGAAGAATATGGAATGAAGGTAAATGTGGAGAAGACTAAGGTATTGGTTTTTACAGGGGAATCAAGGAAGAGAAAAGTTAATATATGTATGAGTTAGTGGTACAAATTGATAACCTGGGGTACCTAGGACGCATAATAACTAGTAACATGACACGTAATCAAGATATAAAAACACTGATAGGTACTGCAGAAGAAATTTTTTACGGGAATCTTTTCTGTGGTTCATTAAATAAACAATTAAGCCGACCAGAGTGGCCGAGCGGTTCTAGGCGCTACAGTCCGGAACCGCGCGACCGCTACGGTCGCAGGTTCGAATCCTGCCTCTGGCATGGATGTGTGTGATGTCCTTATATTAGTTAGGTTTAAGTAGTTCTAAGTTCTACGGGACTGATGACGTCAGATGTTAAGTCCCATAGTGCTCAGAGCCAAACAATTAAGGAAAAGATTGGTGAAGTGTTTTCCATGAAGGGTTGCTCTGTACGGTGCCAAAACAGACACTCCAGCGGCGAGAGGAGAAATGCTTAGAAATTGTTGAGATGTGGATTTGGAGCAAAATGGAATGTGAGGAATAGAGAGATAAAAAATTGGGTTGTTGTACCAGTTCGCGGCGATTTTCCCTAAGTATGATAAACACAACAGATACACGTAAGAGAGACTGTAGTGATCAATAATATATTCTCCTTCAGTATTTACAACAGTCTTTCAACGCTGAGGTAACTTTTCGGTTCCGTGACTGTAGTGAAATCACGTGGTTTTCAGGCGAAGAACTCATCGAGCCAGGTTCGGAGGCGCCATTTCGTCTGAAAAGGAAGTTCCTTGAAGGTTGTTTGATAGAGTGCGGAAAAGGTTAAAATCTGAGGGTGCAGGGTCACGTGAATAAGATGGGTCCGGAATGATTTCCCAATCCATCTCACGTATAGAGTTTTTCATCAGTCTAGCAGAACGCGGGTATACGTTATCGTGGGGTAGCATCGCTTCACGCAGTCTTCCTGGTCGTTGTTCTTGGACTGCGCCTGCAAGCCGTCTCAGTTGTTGTCAATAAATGTCAGCAGAGATGATTACATCTCGGGCAAGCAATTCGTAATACACCACACCGTCGCTTTTCCACCAGATGCATAACATTAGCGTTTGTGAACGCGCGCAGGTCTTCGTACAAGCAGCTGCTGCTTCTTTTGGGCTCAATCATTTCTTTCTTTTCTTTACGTCAACATAAAGACACCATTTCTCCTCACCAGTAACGATACAGGATAGGAATGGTCGGTGTCGTTCACGAGCCAATTGATGACGAGCAAGCAGATATGCAAATATGGCGACCTGCTGATTTGTGTGATTTTGGCACAGAGCATGCGGTACCCACACATCATTTTTGATCCTTCCCAACTGCATGCAAATGTCGCACGATAGTGGAATGATCACAGTTCAAATGGTTCAAATAGCTCTAAATACTATGGGACTTAACGTCGGAGGCCATCAGTCCCGTAAACTTAGAACTACTTAAACCTAACTTGCTTAAGGACATCACACACATCCATGCCCGAGGCAAGATTCGAAACTGCGACCGGAGCAGCCGTATGGTTCCGGAGTGAAGCGCCTAGAACCGCTCGGTCACCGCGCCGGCTTTAGATCACAGTTCAACACATTTGTCAATTCTCGGGTACACTGACATGGATCATTGAGGATTAATGCGTTTGAACGATCTTCATCAAACCCCGAAGGTCTTCCTGAACATGGAGAGTCGCTAATGTCAAAACGATCCACCTTAAAATGAGAAAACATTTTCTTGCCGTTCTCTGTTCAATTGCATTATCCCCACACACGGCGCTAATATTTCTGGCTGCCCACTCTGATATTATCCCTCTATTAAATTCAAACAGAAGAGTATGTCCGAAATGTTCCGATTTATCCACTTGGTACTCTATTTTCTAGAGTCCACAGCTCCTCTCTTTACCTCGAAATGACAAAATGACAATATGTTAACTCAAACAGCAACAGTGAATTACATATAAAACATGACAATCGGTGAATTACATATAAAACATGACAATCGATAACTAAACCTATAGCAAACGGAATCTCAACATGCAAAACAAAAATGCACCGACCTAATACTAAATGAGATTGTTACACAGAGTGAATGAGAAAAGACAAATACTGGAAATAGTTAAAAGCAGGAAAAGACATCGTTCAGGACATTGGACGAGAAGCAAGAAAACAATAAATAACACATTCGATGAGATGTTGAGTGGAAAGAGGACCAAAGGAAGAAGAAGATATCATTTACAGATTGAGATTTTCACTCTGCAGCGGAGTGTGCGCTAATATGAAACTTCCTGGCAGATTAAAACTGTGAGCCTGAGCGAGACTGGAACTCGGGACCTTTACCTTTCGCGGGCAAGTGCTCTACCAACTGAGCTACCCAAGCACGACTCACGCCCCGTTCTCACAGCTTTATTTCTGCCCGTACCTCGTCTCCTACCTCCCAAACCTTACAGAAGCTCTCCTGCGAAACTTGCAGAACAGTTTCATATCAGCGCACACTCTGCTGCAGAGTGAAAATCTCAATCTGGAAACATCCCCCAGGCTGTGGCTAAGCCATGTCTCCGCAATATCCTTTATTTCAGGACTGCTAGTTCTGCAAGTTTCGCACGAGAGCTTCTGTAAAGTTTGGAAGGTAGGAGACGAGGTACTGGCAGAAGTAAAGCTGTGAGGACGTGGCGTGAGTCGTGCTTGAGTAGCTCAGTTGGTAGAGCACTTGCCCGCGAAAGGCAAAGGTCCCGAGTTTCAATCTCGGTCCGGCTCACAGTTTTAATTTGCCGGGAAGTTTCAAGATATCATTTAACTGACGACACGACGATAACTGCATCGTGCACTTCTACAAAAAGAATGGTTGAAAACCAGGAGGACAGAAGAACGCTGAATTTGCAGTGAGCGGAACTCATTATCGTAATCATTCAGGACTAGTGGAAGTGAATACCTGGGTGTGACGGCTGGCTGTACGGCGCGAACCAAGGTGCGGCGGCCCGTGGAGCAGGCGGCAACACGGAGAGGGCGGCGCGGCGAGACGGACTGCGCGCAGCTGTCGTTGGCCGGATGCCGCCGCCGGCGCCCGTCTGCATATAGCAGCGCCCACGCCATCTTCCTGCACGGCTCACCGTTATGACTCCATCTGTAGGGGGCGCCACAGCCGGGGCCTTAGAGTGAGCAGTTTGCACTAAACTACCAGCATGGTTGTTTGCTGCTGTTGAGGTCTTCGTTCTGAAGACTGGGTAATTCCCAAGAATGGTTGCCTATCGAAGTTGGAGGGCTCCAAACGATACATATCGAACGTGCGATAGTAAATCGATTATGGAAGTCTTGTGGCGCGCGTTACGAGAATGTTTCAAGTTGTCACTACAACAACGACAAAAGAGAAGCATTAGAGAGGTACTTGTAAATTCAAAGGAGACGACTTACCTTACTCGTCGTCGGTGTTATCGACTTGTGACAGTCCGCGTGATGTATAAGCTACAGGGGCAATTCCTTTTTATCCCGTACCCAGGGTAAACTCTGCCAATATCGCGCAGGAATATCGGCAGTGTCGTATGCGTCGACTTTCCCCTGCAAACGCAAGTTGTGAAAGTATAGGTACTGGAACAAATACAGTTTGTCCCTCTGTCCTGGACGCCCTTCTCTTTTTATGGTGGACTAGACAGACTTCCACAGCCGTTCTATATTCTGGGTATGGACACTGGCGTCATCTGAAGAGACAAACTCCACAGAGCAGTTCACGAATTCGTGGTCGAACCCTTCAGCTTTGAGAATCTGGTACAACTGAAACCCGTCTGTGATGACTTTTGTTCCAGGCAGTATGAAATGTTTTATGAGACCCACTAAAGTCACCTTGTCCCGGGACAATACCCTCGCAACGAAACACTTGTGGGACTCCCTTTCTATCCCACCAAAAACCCAAATGTGATCTACTTCACTTTTAGAAGGTCGTTCTCTCTGATTCTTTCGTCTAGAAATATCAGATTCGTCTACGTCTACTATTTTATTCGGTCCACCAATTGGCACACTGTCATTTGTCACTATCACGTAGCACACTTCTCGGCAAAACCCGAAGTAGTCGCACACGGTATTTGCCGATAACTCAGTTTCTGATGCTGTGGCTTGCAACGTGTAATCTCGAATACAGCACGACACAAGAATTACGCTCGTCTGAATCGATAATTTGGAGTACTCGAATGTGCATGGAATTAGAGTTTTCCATGTGAGGCAATCCGCAGAAGAAACTTGAGAAGCAGCACACATTACACTCGCTACCAAGAGAAACCGTGTCGATTCACAAACAATTACGGCGGGAATGTAATGTACACGAGCTGAAGAAACAACGCAAAACTGATAAAAATGACGATCACAAATAATTTATCATAACGCGCGCCACGGGACTTCCATAATCGATTTACTATCGCACGTTCGATATGTATCGTTTGGAGCCCTCCAACTTCGATAGGCAATAATTCTTGGAAATTACCGAACACTGTTTCGATGTAGCTCTCCACGCAGTCTATTCTGTGCAATGTAATGCGCTAGTCTTTAGCCCATAAAAAGCGCGTCACTTGTTTGTATTGCGTCAACTTACTATCGATTTTTATGTGCTAGAAGAATGAAGAGATTAAGTTGTTTATATATATTTCTTACATTTTTGTGTTAAAATGTTGTAGATGTGTGACACCTGATGGTCGAGAAAAGCTGTGTCCTGTACAGTCAGCGAGATTGCGAAACTCCGCCGACTGCTGTACTGCAGAGTGCGGCAAAGATAACAACTACGATGCAGTTACGAACGTTTGCCAGCGACTGCAAAGAAGAAACACTTATTGTTAAAGAGAGAATTAGCGTGATAAGTTTGTTCGCAAAGAATGGTTCTTGGCTTGTTCTTTTAGAATTTCAGCAGTGGTATCCGAGTATTGTTCGAGTAGCGAGCCTCGAGAGAGATTATCTCAAGAGGGTGATTAGATCGGCTCGCACGTACGATACATGACATAGTCTGCAATGGGGACAGATCACAAGTGTGTTCAAAGCAGTTCTAAGTCGTTTAGAAAGATATTTTGGAAAGATTATCCGCTTATGAAGAAAATGGTTATTTCGGCAATTTAGGTAGAGTGTAGCCTCACCAGACATAGGAAAAGCTGCGATTTATTGAAGTATGAGATTTGTTTCTCCTAGTTGTGATTAATGGTGCGTTTGGTACTAAATAGCCACGCGGTGGTAGGCGAACCGCATTTCAATATTTTTGTAAGATTTTGGTTGGTCCAAATGGCTCTGAGCACTATGGGACTTAGAACTACTTAAACCTAACTAACCTAAGGACATCACATACATCCATGCCCGCATGATTCGAACATGCGACCGTAATAGTCACACGGTCCTGGACTGAAGCGCCTAGAACCGCTCGGCCACCGAGACCGGCAGTAAGATTTTCCGTTGTATGTTGTATGTGAAGAGTCGTGTTCACGCGAAGTCGCTTAGTTATTTTGTGGTTGGGGATTAAAGCAAGCTAAGGGATAGTAGCGTTGCACTGTATTATTGTTGATGAACAGGTATACGCAAGAGCTGGGGAACAGTAACTTCTCGATATTTTGTTGGGATTTATTGCGTGACTTCAGCGTGAGCGTCGTAGTATAGTAAATTCCGGAAATCTCGTTGGATGGCCTGAATGTGTAGTCCACATTAAAGAGAACGGTCGTCCTACGTAATAGTTATTTATTGAGAAACAGCCGGTAGTGTATTGAGAGTTTGATAGCTTTTTCCCCTTGTTCCTAAACGATGAATCAAGAACCATTTATTAGAGAACTCGCTAATTCTCTCTGAAAGAGATTATCGACTGCTGTGTTTTGAATTTTAAATACCAGTGGGTCACGGAAGTCAACGCTTGAACTGGCTGAGTTTCGTCATTATTTGAAGTTCATTTAGCTGAAAAGTGGCGCTGACACTCAGGTTCTTTGTTTTATTTTTTTAATTACATTTCCGCTTAGAGGGGTTTTGAATGGAGAATCAGCGCTCCTAAAATAAAACGCTGACTTGTACCTATTTAATTCAGGAAATAGAGAGAACAATTTTAAACTAAAAAAGTCAGTACCCGACTTATCCTTTATACTCAAACTATTAGAAGAAAAAATCAAAGGCTTATTTGAAAGTAGACTAATATCTTGAATATATCTTTTCGTAACAAAGTGAATCCAAAGACCAATGAAGAAAAAGAGTAGAATATCGGTAAAAGAAAACTTAAAGAAATTAAAGTGAAGGAATGATATTTTTTCAGCGAACAACTTGGAATGAAAAGAAAGATAATTAATCTTTAGACAGGAAAAGCAAGTTTGCATGTTATTGAAAAGTGATTAATTGTAAATGAAAAGTTGTCCCACTGAGATCTGAAAGGTTGAGAATAACGAAATAGTTTATTATGATAAAATTTCAATAGAATCAAGGATGTTGTGTTGTAGCAAGGCGCTACTTATAGAGGTTATCATTAATGGACAACGAGACATAAACAATATAAAATTATATCTTTGCCTTGTGAACACATTCACCGATTTACGTAAAAAATTAGAAAGTTCACACCGATTGAATGTACATACGATTATTCGTTGAAGCTTTAAAAGAGGAGCAACTACAAGAGCCAATTGTATACGAAAGCTATGGTTTCTGGTACCTACGTTGTTGTGCTGTTAAAGTACACAGAGTAAGCTTCAGTGTAGGATGCTGTCATTGGTAAAGTAAATACCTCATTCCTACTCCCCGTAGACTCTCGCATTTAGTATTTTTCTGGTGATCGATACTAGCTTTGGTGGTAGTTTATCTTTCGAACCTAGTGAATCCTGACAGTCAGATGCGTTGCTGTAATTAATAACCAGATAGCTACCACTGACCCCATTATACCACGAAAAGTATTATTGTGTTCATCCTTTCGTACGTAGTGATGTAGCGAGCTTTAGTGTAATTTACAGCGTGAGAAGCTGAATATCGAATCTTAACGTGACGTCATTCTGTTAGTACAGACCATTATTTCAAGTCAGCCAGATTACGTCATAGCCAAGGTCTTGTAAGGACAACTGATTGTAGTATTATGAGAATGAGCTGCACTGTCCGACGTTGCTTTTCACCTACGAATTGCACTGCTGTTAGCCTGTTCACACTGTACATCTCCTACGAGTTAGTGGTATCTAAAGGGAAACGCAGTACAAAGTTGGAATTAGAGGTATCTAAAGAGCGACGCAGTGCAGCAAGCCTCTTCAGCTCTTCAATTACATCTACACATTGTTGGACAGGAATAATCACGGACAATGATGGACGAAATGAAACACAATACATAATAGAGGGGAAATGGTTAATTTATGAGGAAAAATGGCGCAGATTTCACCATATTGGAAAGCAGGATAAAAGAAGTAAATAATGTTCTTGTCTGGCACAGGTCAGAATCCCATCATAAAGGTACATGTCGGACTCTCAGTAACGAATATGCCCTCCTCGGGTACTAATGCACATTTGGCTCCTGTTTATCATGCTGGCTACGAAACTGTTGATGAGTCCTTGAGGGATATTGTTCCAGTCCTATCTCAAGGCGGTATGCAGTTGTTGCTAAGTTCGGGGAGGGGCTGTTCGCTGAGAAACATGTCAGCCAAATGAATCCCAGACATGCTCTATACGCTTTATGCCCAGGGAGTACGCAGGACATTCCATACGTTGAATATCTTCACTTTCCAGTGAGTACAACACCTCAGCCGTCCTGCGTGGGAAGACAGTGTCGTCCACAAACAGAAAATCGGGACCTACCGCACCCCTAAACGGACAAACATGATCCAAAACAATCTCCCTGTAATTAGGCCATTCTGATGAGGTTCATGAACGGTCTGTGGTGTGTAATGCGCTCCTGTCTCTCTCTCTCTCTCTCTCTCTCCCTCCCTCTCTCCCTCTCTCTCTCTTCCTCCATTCTAACTAGTTGCCAGAATCACTTGTCACAAAGAAGCGGAATCCATCGGGGACCATCGCTGTGGACCATTGTTGCTCACCTTAACTGCCATGTTCCCTACAGCAACGAACTCTCCCTCGACGATAGCGCGGTTGCAGTGGATGCATTTAACATTCTTCTGAGCATACAAACCAGCCCGATTTACCAGACGTACCGGTATGAAATGAGCGTTTTTTGCGAAAATTATACACTAATTTTGAACTGAAAAGTAAAAACATTTTATTAAAAGTATTGACCATTGCTTTCTATACATTTTGACCACCTTTCTGGCAATTTGTGGACACCACGCGAATAGAAATGTTCGTCATTTGATGCAAATCAATCAGATACCCAATTTTCGACTTCTTCGTAGGAATCGAAGTGTTCCTCAGCCAATGCGTGTCCCATTGATGAAAACAAATGGTAGTCGGAAGGGGCCAAGTCTGGTGAATACGGTGATTGTATCCTGAACAAGTTTTGCTTTGTGTGCAGGTGCATTGTCGTGTAAAAAAATTACTTTGCCATGTCTTCTGGCCCATTCTGGTCTTTATCCGATCAATGCATAGTTCAAATTGATCGTTTGTTGTCTGTAGCGATTAGTATACACAGTTTCACCGGGTTTTAGAAGCTCATGATACACCACACCTTTCTGATTCCACCAAACACAGAGCATTGTCTTCCTGCCGAATCGATCTGGTTTTGCAGTCGATGTTGATGGTTGTCCCGGATTAACCCATGATTTTTCCCGTTTAGGATTCTTAAAATAAATCCATTTTTCATCGCCAGTAACAATTCGATGCAAAACTGATTTTCATTCATGTCTTTGAAGCAAAATTTGACAAATGGTTTTTCGGTTTTCCATCTGTCTTTCATTCAATTCATGAGGCACCCATTTTCCACACTTTTGGATCTTTCCCATAGCTTTCAAACGGTCAGAAATTGTTTGTTGTGCAATATTTAGCATTGATGCCGTTTGCTTCTCACTCAAAGTATCATCTTCATCTAATAATGCTTTCAATTCGGCGTCTTGAACTTTTTTGGTGGTCTTCCACGTTCTTCATTTCTTACATCAAAATCATTATTTCTGAACCGTCGAAACCATCTTTTGCATGTTGCTTCTGATAGAGCATGATCACCATATGCCTCGACAAGCATTCGATGCTACTCTGCAGCACTTTTTTCAAATGAAAACAAAAAATTAATGCTTTCCGCAAATCATCACTTTCTGGTACAAACTTCGACATTGTTAACACGATGAAAACATACGATGTTGTTTGCTCCATGACTTGATGTATACTAAATATCTTTGACAGATGTCACACCAACCAAACAAAAAAAAAAAATTAAGGCTCGTTCACATAAAATGTTCCCTATCGACACATTTGTATCTTAACGCTCATTTCATACCGGTACACCTGGTAATCGCACGTCTACTGGCAGCGGTTGCAGTGTCTGCCTAGGGCTGAGCTGTCTTCCTTTTCGCTACTAGGGCTACGTATCTGTCCTCTTGCTGTGTGGTGGTCCGTATGCGACCGCCGTGATGCTTTCGCATAGCATTTCCACCTTCAGCGGTATTTTTTTTAATCGCGTAGTGACACTTTTGGACACACCCATTAGTGTAGCCACTTTGACCAGCTTCGAACCGTTCAACTGCTAGTCCACGATCGTAAGCACTAAAATAATGTCTTGCAGACATGTTGTAGCACACGGAATATCGCACTAAACGGTTCCACAACAGCCTTCGTCAAACACTATACTGCCTGAACTGTTTAACGCACAAAGAGTGTTTGTGCAAAGGTTTTGCTGCAGTTAACACGTTTTCTACTACGTCATTGGTCTGTTGTTCCGCAGCAATTGGCAGTTGTTCCTTAGCAAGTGTCAGTTGTTTCTTAGCAATTGTCAAGCAATGTATTCGTCTCTGTACCCGCCCTAATCTTTCCTATCCTTCTCTCACGAGCACGTATATTATGGAGCGTGTAACGGGGAAGAGTTCCTGCTGTTTGCTTTCTTCTTCTTTCTTTCTTCGTTTGGGTCATCTAAGGACCACGCACTAATTTCAATGCTTTCCTCTTGTTGTTCTTTCATTTTCCTCCAGTATTCTCTCATCTTTTCACTATGTATCCTTTTTCACTGCTCGGAACATTTTGACCCTGTCTTCTTCTCTCTCCTGCCTTGGTATCCTACCATTTTTAACACTTTCCTCTTGAGAATCTCTCTTTCTGTTGCATCTTTTTCACATATGTTGTTTCTTTCCAAATCTTTCCTAACTTCTTGAATCCAGGCTGTTGTTGACTTCTTGTGCCAAAGATATTTAATTATCTGTTTGGTTAACCTGTTGCTGTTCATTCTGTATAAGTGTCCAAAAAATAGTAGTCGCCTCCTTCGTAGTGTTTCATTTATGTTTTCTATGTTGAATAAGCTTCTTCATTGCTTCTTAATTTCCATACCTCTGTATTTCTTGGCGGCACAAGTATTTTTCGAATGCTTTTTCTTCAAGAGCTCAGATGGAAACCCAGTTCTAAGCAATGAAGGGAAAGCAGAAAGGTGGAAGGAGTATATAGAGGGTCTATACAAGGGCGACGTGCTTGAGGGCAATGTTATAGAAATGGAAGAGGATGTAGATGAAGATGAAATGGGAGATAAGATACTGCGTGAAGAGTTTGATAGAGCACTGAAAGACCTAAGTCGAAACAAGGCCCCGGGAGTAGATAACATTCCATTAGAACTACTGACAGCCTTAAGAGAGCCAGTCCTGACAAAACTCTACCATCTGGCGAGCAAAATGTATGAGACAGGCGAAATACCCTCAGACTTCAAGAAGAATATAATAATTCCAATTCCAAAGAAAGCTGGCGTTGACAGATGTGAAAATTACCGAACTATCAGTTTAATAAGTCACGGCTGCAAAATACTAACGCGAATTCTTTACAGACTATGGAAAATCTGGTAGAAGCCGATCTCGGGGAAGATCAATTTGGATTCCGTAGAAATATGGGAACATGTGAGGCAATACCGACCCTACGACTTATTTTAGAAGTTAGATTAAGAAAAGGCAAACCTACGTTTCTAGCATTTGTAGACTTAGAGAAAGCTTTTGATAATGTTGACTGGAATACTCTCTTTCAAATTCTGAAGGTGGCAGGTGTAAAATACAGGGAGCGAAAGGCTATTTACAATTTGTACAGAAACCAGATGGCAGTTATAAGAGTCGAGCGACATGAAAGGGAAGCAGTGGTTGGGAAGGGAGTGAGACGGGGTTGTAGCCTCTCCCCGATGTTGTTCAATCTGTATATTGAGCAAGCAGTAAAAGAAACAAAAGAAAAATTCGGAGTAGGTATTAAAATCCATGGAGAAGAAATAAAAACTTTGAGGTTCGCCGATGACATTGTAATTCTGTCAGAGACAGCAAAGGACTTGGAAGAGCAGTTGAACGGAATGGACAATGTCTTGAAAGGAGGGTATAAGATGAACGTCAACAAAAGCAAAACGAGGGTAATGGAATGTAGTCGAATTAAGTCGGGTGATGCTGAGGGAATTAGATTAGGAAATCAGACACTTAAAGTAGTAAAGGAGTTTTGCTATTTGGGGAGCAAAATAACTGATGATGGTCGAAGTAGAGAGGATATAAAATGTAGACTGGCAATGGCAAGGAAAGCGTTTCTGAAGAAGAGAAATTTATTAACATCAAGTTTAGATTTAAGTGTCAGGAAGTCGTTTCTGAAAGTATTTGTATGGAGTGTAGCCATGTACGGAAGTGAAACATGGACGATAAATAGTTTGGACAAGAAGAGAATAGAAGCTTTCGAAATGTGGTGCTACAGAAGAATGCTGAAGATTAGATGGATACATCACATAACTAATGAGGAGATATTGAGTAGAATTGGGGAGAAGAGGAGTTTGTGGCACAACTTGACTAGAAGAAGGGATCGGTTGGTAGGACATGTTCTGAGGCATCAAGGGATCACCAATTTAGTATTGGAGGGCAGCGTGGAGGGTAAAAATCGTATAGGGAGACCAAGAGATGAATACACTAAGCAGATTCAGAAGGATGTAGGCTGCAGTACGTACTGGGAGATGAAGAAGCTTGCACAGGATAGAGTAGCATGGAGAGCTGTATCAAACCAGTCTCAGGACTGAAGACCACAACAACAACAACATTTTCTTTCTAGGCAAGCTGTTTGCTTTATTTATACCAACGCCCACATTTATCTCATTTCAGTACTTATTTCTGTTCAGGTTGTGTTTGACTTTCGAAAGCTTGACATGACGCACTCTGTGCGCCTTAAAGGGCGAAATAAACCAAAATAGCGCCAGCTTCTACTACTATAACACTTGATATGAACCATGGGGTGCGTGCGCAGTAACAAGCAGCGGCGCTGACGAGGCAGCCCACCCTGCAAGCGCTCAGTAGCACGCCACTGCCGTAAGCTATTGCGTTTTTCCACATTTATGTCTACATGACTATTCCGTAGTATACCAGTTAGTACTTCAGTCCTTAGGATATGGATCGTAGACTCACTTTCAGACTAATCACAGAATGCAGGCTTTTACGCCCGGTATTTGCGATATTGCCGACATTTGTTTCGTAACCATCAGACCGTGGCCCAGGCCTAACCTGTCGTCTTCCAATGCTGAGCCTCATTTGCTAAGCTTGCTTGGCACTGTAACTGTTTTCTGAGTCGTTAAAGCTCCTGATAATGTCTCGAGCATTGAAAGACCAAACGTTAGGCATAGAATTATGCGTTAGCGTTAAACCACGGCCTAATGCTCATAAAACAAACATCAGCAGTAAGACTTCCCGGCTATTTCTCGAATGTTCCTATCCCAATAGCGCGTGGTGAAAATGAATACCTATATCTTTCCGTGCGAGATCTCGTTTCTCTTATTTTATCACGATGGTTATTTCTCCCTATGTACAGCTGGGAGTCAATAAAAATATTTTCGAACTCACAGGAGAAATTTGCTGACTGAAATTTCCTGAAAAGATCTCTCGCAAAGAAAGACGCCTTTGTTTTGACGGTACCCACCACCAACATAACGAAATGCCCTCTACTGAGTTTTTTCGAAGTCCTTCGCCAATTCTGTTTGGTAAGCACATTAAGCGCAGCAATACTACGAAGTAGACGGACAACCGTAGTGCAGGTACTCTTTTTAATAGATTTGTTGCATCTTCTGTGTTCTGCCAATAAAGCGCAGTCTTTGGTTCGCCTTCCGTACAGCAGTTTCTATGCGATGGTTCCAATCTGAGTTGTTCGTAATTGCAATCCCTAGATATTTACTTGAATCAAAACCTTTAAATTTGCATTATTTATCGCATGATCGAAATTTAACGAAATATTTTTTAGTATTCGTGTGGAGGACCTCTCAACGTTTATTGTTCAGGGTCAAATGCTACTTTTCGCCTCATACACAAATCTTGAATAAATCATTTTGCAATTTACTTCGAACTTCTGATGACTTCACTAGAAGGTACACGAACCATCATCTGAAAACAATCTAAGATGACTGCTCAGATTCTGTCCTAAATCGTTTATACAGAGTAGGAAAAGGAGAGTTCCTATAATAAATACTTCCTTGGGGAACGCCAGATATTACTTCTGTTTTACTCGATGACTTTCACGCAGTTACTACAAATGTGACCTTTCTGACAGGAAATCACGAATTCTGTTGCACAGTTGAGATGATACTCCATAGGTAGGCAGTTTGATTAGAAGACGCTTGTATGGAACTGTGTCAAACACCCTCTACAAATCTAGAAATATGAAATCAACTTGACATCCCTTTTCTGTGGCACTGATTACTTCGTGCGAATAAAGAGTTCATTTTGTTTCACAAGAGCGACATTTTCTGAATTCCTGTTACGTGCCACTAGACCGTTACGTTCGCGTTAATTCATAATGTTCGAACGCAGCATATGTTCCAAAATCCTACTCCAGACCGACGTCAAAGGAACCTAATCTGAACCAGAAGACTTGCCTTTATTAAGTGCTTTAAGCTGCTTCGCTACACCAAGGATATCTACTTCTACGTTACTCATGATGGCAGTTGTTCTTGATCCGAGTTCTGGAATATTTACTTCGTCTCCTTTGCTGAAGGAATTTCGGGAAACTGTGATTAATAACTCCGCTTTTGTGGTGCTGTCCTCTGTAATATTACCATCAGTACCGCACGTTGAAGCTATTGGTTATATCTTGTCACTGGTGTACTTTACATAGACCAGGCCCTCTTTGGACTTTATGTCAGAGTTCGAAAAAGAGTATCGTTGTGCGAGGTATTAAAAGCATCTTACACTGAAATCTGCGCTAATTTTCTAGCTTCAGTAAAACATCGCCAATCTTGGAGATTTTGTGTTCTTTTAAATTTGGCATGCTTTTCTCGTCGCTTCCGAAACAGTGTTGTGACCTGTTTTTTGTACTATGGGGGATCAGTACCATCTTTAGTTAATTTATTCCGTGTAAATCTCTGAATCACTTCAGATACTATTCCTCTGAATTGAAGCGACATCTGGTCTACACTTACATAGTTAGTTGGGAAGGAGTGGAGACTATCTCTTAGGAAGGCGTAAAGCGAATTTTTATCTGCTTTTTTAGATAGTTATATTTTACATTTACTTTTGGAGGATTTAGATGTTGCGGTGGTCAGTCTCGCTACAACGATCTTGTGGTCACCAATCCCTGTATCCGTCAGGATGCTCCCGATTTTCTCGGGATTATTTGTCGCTAACATGTTAAGTATGTTTTCGGAACCATTATACTTAGAGTGTGCTCCTGAACTAATTGTTCAAAATAACTTTCGGTTAAAGCATTCAATACAATTTCTACCTGTGTTTTATATCTGTCACCCGCTATGAACATGTATTTTCGCCAGCATATCGAGGATACATTGAAGTCACCGCCAATTGTAGTCGTATGAGTTGGGTACCTATTTGATACGATACTCGAGTTTTCTTTGAACTGTTCTGCAATTGAATCATCTGAGACGGGTGGTCAGTAAAATGAACCAAGTATTATTTTATTCTGGTTGCAAAATATAGCCTCTACCCATACTAGGTCACAGGTACTTCAGATTCGCTACATGATAAACTACTTCTAAGGCCAACAAACCCGTCGCCACCAACTGTATTTAATCTATCCATTCTGAACACCGTTAGGTCCTCTTCCCCGAAACTCTCTAACCTAAGAAACCGCCCAGTCCATACCACACAGCCCTCCATCCGTGTAGCCGCCCTCTGCGTGTAGTGGACGCCTGAACTACTGTAAAAGCGGAACCCACAAACCCCGCCACCCTGTAGCACAAGTCGAGAAATCTATAACCCACACGGCCACAGAAGCGCCTGACTCTCTAATTCACACCCTCCACTCGGTTGCTTACCAAAGGACCGCAATCGGTCCTGTCGTCAATGCTACGTATGATGAGCTCAGCCTTCATCTCGTAAGCATGACTGGCCGTCTTTACCACTTCAGCTAGCCGCCCGAAAGCAGAGAGAATCTCTTCTGATCCAAAGCAACACGCATCGTTAGTACCTACATAAGGTACCAGCTGCAGCTGGCTGTACCATGTGCTCCTCGTGACATCGTTCCAAATCGGGAGTGACTCCTCCAGAAGTGCACACAGATTGCTCTCTGTATTTCTTCCCTTTCTTGGCATCCATAGTCCCAAGGGGCCCCATTACACACCTGACATTGGAGCTCGCAACTACCAGTAATCCCACCCTCTATGAATGCCCAGATCTTGCGGGCCGAGAGGCTTCCTCTGGAACACGACGAGCGACTGCATCTGTTTCACGATCTATGTCCGTCACAGTTAACGAATGAAACCTATTAGTCAGAGGAACTGGGTAGGCCCTCCGATCGGCCCCTCGAGAGTCTTCTGCTGTGCCGGCCGCGGTGGCGTAGCGGTTCTAGGCGCTTCAGTCCGGAGCCGCACGACTGCTACGGTCGCAGGTTCGAATCCTGCCTCGGGCATGGATGTGTGTGATGTCCTTAGGTTAGTTAGGTTTAAGTAGTTCTAAGTTCTAGGGGACTGTTGGCCTCTGATGTTAAGTCCCATAGTGCTCAGAGCCATTTTTCTTCTGCTGCCTGCCACACCTTGAAACAACCTCCAACTCGACCACAGGTGGTCATGCGACGCCTATAATGCAGAGTGCCACCTAATTTTCTCGCCAATTTTATACACTGTGTAATCGATATTATGTAAAACTGTAATAATTTTCTACTTCTTGTAATGTAAATACGTCAAATGTTGTTATCTAATGTAGAATTATTAATGTCAAACATTGTAAGGCCACTGGATGATCGCCAATGATAAGAGAGTAACAGCTAGGTAGAAAGCATAGTTTATGGTCAGTGGGAAAGCGAGCGAGGTAAGAGATATTCACTGAGAGTTGAGCGATGGAAGTGGTTGGCCGCGTAAGTAGCGTGCTCTGTGAGGCTGTGGTTGTGTGAAGCCACATCTGGTACATATACTGGAAGACACTGCCCCATGGCAAATGTGGGCAAAAGAAGGAAACACCTATCACATCAAGATCCTGCCCCGGAATCTTCTATGGTTAATGCAAATGCGGTCGCCAAAGTTGAAGTTCAAACAAATTTCGGGCTTGCAGCCGGTCGTCGTTCAATACTTCGCACGATATTTCAACTGGGCACCTGCCAGTCATCTTCAGGTGAGCCGTCGCAGACGCGAAAACGTCCTCCGTTCCGCAATATGTAGCGTACTGTAACTATTGTGCTCATGCGTCGAAAACTTGATAGATGAACCACACTGCCCGCCGCCAGCGCATCCGCTGGTGGAATAGCAGAACTCAGTCGCCATCTGCGTTGCTGTTTGCCGCGGCCGTCGATGCACTCTGTCGTCTTCGATTAGAGCAAATCGTGGAGATGATGGGATTCCACGCACTGTCCAGCTGGTAGCCGCTGTCACGGTTTAACGGATTTTCAGCCAGTCGTATTTCTAAGGGCTCTTTAATAATGGAGTCCAAGGAAGATGTTGCTGGGGACAAAAGCATTGTTTTCTCATACTCCATTGAATGTCCAGTAGAAATGCAATGTTCAGCAATAGCGGACTTGCTTGGCTGCAAAAGGCGGGTGTAACGTTGATGTTCAGTGCAGCGTTCTTTCACGGTGCGTGTGGCTTGACCTATGTAAGCCATACCACATTGGCACGGTATCTTGTAAATTCCGGCCTTTCGTAGTAACAGATTGTCCTTAACTGATCCCACAAGGTCCGCAATTTCGATGGTGGGCGGAAAACCACTTTTACCTGAAATTTTCGGAGAATTCTTGCTATTTTAAACGAAGTGTTGCCAACGAAAGGAAGAAAAGCTATACATTGTTCCTGCACGTTCTCCTCTTTATTCACTTCCTGCTTCTTAGTTTTAACTGTTAGTGCCCTGTTAATCTGCCGGATGGAATACCCATTTTCGCTAAATACTGTCTTTAGATAGGCGAGTTCTTGAGGTAAGCTATCTGGATCTGAAACAGTATGAGCTCTATGAACAAGTGTTTTAAGCAAACTCATGGTTTGCGATGGGTGATGGCAACCCGATGCCTGCAGGTACAAATCAGTATGAGTGGGTTTCCGGTAAACTGAATGTCCTAGAGAACCATCATTCTTCCTTCGAACCAGGACATCCAAGAAAGCAAACAACCATCTTTCTCTATTTCCATGGTGAACCGGATGTTGCTATGAATGGAATTGAGGTGATGTAGAAACTCCATTAATTTATCTTCTCCATGAGGTCACACTATGAAAGTGTCATCCACATACCTCCAAAAAACTGTTGGTTTCAGGGCAGCTGATTCAAGCGCTCTCTCCTCAAAATCCTCCATAAAAAGGTTGGCCACCAAGGAGACAGGGGGCTACCCATAGCGACACCGTCAGTCTGTTCAAAATATTCTTGATTAAACATAAAATAAGTTGAGGAAAGAGCGTGCCATGAATCCTTTTGTGGCAGCATTTGCGGAGGAGGAAAAGACCTAGATTTACTTCAACGGGAAGGAGCAACTGCCCATACAACCCGCCGAATCTCGGAGTACATTTACACAGTCTTCACACTTGACAAAGCTGTCAGCAGAGGTCAGTCTGGTCACAGCCCTAGCTGGCCACCCAGGTCACCTCATGTGTCAGTGTGCGCCTACTTTGTGTGGGGAGCCCTCAGATCTATGGTGTATCGCAACAACCCTCATAGTCTTCAAGAACTGCAGCAGAACATTTCGGATGAGACTGCAGTAATTCCAGCAATCCAGCTTCGATCCCCCTTCAGCAACTTGCCCAATAGTGCTAAGAGATGAATGGTGCTCACTTTCAACATCTGGTATAGGCAGGTTAGTACTGTATTTCTTTGCCTCTGCTGTGTTTCTTTGTACCTTGGAACTCTGTTTTCCGGACCACTTTTATTTGTCGCACTCAGTTGTTGTGAAATATAAAATTTTCCCGGCGAATTAAATGTTCGAAGAGATTTCGGGACTGCAGCCGATCGTCATAAACTTCATTCCACGATATTTCAACTGGACACCTGCCAGTCATCTTCGGGTGAGCCAGCGACGACTGACGAATACTGCCTTCGATGGCTCACCTGAAGATGACTGGCAGGTGTCCAGTTGAAATATCGTGGAATGAAGTTTAAGACGACCGGCTGCAATCCCGAAATCTCCTAGAACACTCTGTAGTTGCTGGAAGCTCGTCACAACTCGCAAACGAAACGCTGGCCTCTGCTGTGCTGCTGACGATACGGAAGCTGCTGCCCTACTACCGAGATCTACAACTGAAACTGACTGCTCATACAAAAACATCGCAAATTATCGAGATGCTGCGTTCTTTTAAATCTGGTAGGCTTTTTTCCCTTGCTTCTGCAACAGTGTCCTGATCTGCTTTTTGTACCATGGGGGATCTGTTCCGGCTCCTATTAATTTACTTGGTACGAAGCTCTTAATTGTTCTCAATGCTATGTCTTCGAATTTAATCCACATCTAATCTATGCTTACACAGTTAGTTTGGAAGGACTGGAGAGTGGAGACTGTGCCTTAGGAAGACGTGAAGCAAATTTTTATCTTTTTTTTAAAGAGATATAATTAGCGTTTATTGTTGGTGAATCCGAATGTTACTCCCTACAACGACCTTGTGGTCTAATCCCTGTATCCATCATGACGCACTTTATTCGCTCTGAATTGTTTGTGATTAGGAGGGCTAATATGTTACCACAAGAATTTACATGTTGTGTAGGTTCCTGAACAAATTGCTCAAAGTAATTTTTCCTTAGAACAACTTCGGACGACTTTTTATACCTAACACTGGATTTAAACATGTACGAGAGCATGTTGATGGATTTAAACGTGTACGAGAGCATGAAGAAAAGTAATGCCTCCGCATTTTTAACGAGAAAACTCTCCAAGCCTAAAAAAAAAATTATTGACCTTTTGCATATTTATTATTCATATTTACATTTTATTTCCCAAAATCGTCACCCTGACGACGAACACATTTCTCCATAAGAGAGACCACTTTGTTGACATTGTCATTGCAGAATGTATGGCTTTGTCGACGGAGCCACAACCTCACCTTTGCTTGCACCGCTTCATCCCTATCAAAGTGAAGTCATCGAAGGTGTTCTTTAAGTTTTAGCAACAGGTGTTGAAAATTGGATGGGGCCAAGTCGAGACTGTATGGAGGACGATCGATACCAGTGAACCCATGGTGTCGGGCTGCTGCACGTAGCGCAAGGCTTGTGTGTGGTCTGGCATTGTCGTGATGAAGGAGAAGGTGCCCCATACGTAGATGATTAGAAACTCGATTACAACGCTCTGTTTCTCACACATCGCCATGTTACACGCTACAATTTGGAGCACATTAGCTGCAGACGATTGCAACTTGCGTCAGCGAAGCAGAAATGTCGACCGAGTAATTTGCGTGACATGTAATACCTCAATCGATATTGACAACAGGATAAAAAATTCGGAGGCATTGCTTTTTACTATGTCCTCATATTTTCACCAACACCAACGGTAGACGGAATTCACCACCAACTATAATTCTATGAGTCGGATATCTATTCGAAATGACTAAAACTTTCCTTGAACCCTTCAGCAACTACATCTTCTGAGACGGTGGTGGAAAGGGGGAGGGGGAGGGGGTGGAGTGCGGTCCGCAAAAGCAATGTTAATTTATTACAGTTGTCGACTATAGCCTCTGTTCACATCATCTACTTCAATGGCAACTTTTTCTTGTTTAATTTCTTATTATGTAATTTTTCTTTCTTGGACAAGAAGTCACTCGTTTTACGCTGGGATCGAAAATCTGTCCCTTCATTTTGGGAAATACAGCCAGAAGTCCCTTTATGTAGGGATATGCCCTGCGACTGGCAACTATGAAGTCAGTATCTTCACTATCAAAGTACTTAGTTATGCGAGAGGTAAGGAACATCCTCTTTATTTGCAACATTGTTGAAGTTTTGGCGACACTGTGACTTTTCTGGACAATTGTTGTTATTATACTCATGTTATGCCAAACCCAGTGGATATTTATCTTTAGTAGTAGCATAATATCTTACGTAACAAACACCATGAAGTAAGAAATACTCCAGGCTCGTCCACAGCCTGGGAACTCGTCCTGCAAAGGCTATAGTCTGCTCGAATCAGCGGAACATAAGTTTTCGCGCGCTGTTTACACCGAAGTTATAAACACTACGAACTGCAAATGATAATGTGTAAGCTAAAGCATTCTAGAAAATAATTACAACCACACGAGTTATTAGGTGAGAAATAGATGTAATAAAACAAACATATAGTCTGCAACACCTGAAATGTTTTCGACCTAAGATCGATATTCGACAAGTCAACTATTTAAAGTGATAGTTTGGACATTACACTGCTATTCGTCAGAAGTTTATGTAAGTACTGAATAAGTTAATAAGCAACGTTTGTCTAATGACCTCTTAATATTTCCAAATTGAACTTTTTTTTCTTTTTTTGTAGCGCTACTGTTTCCCCTACCTCCAAATGAATTTCTATTTGTTCGTTAGGTTTCACTCCATAATGAGATGAGAATGTAGTCACTAGAACCGATACACTTTTACTAAAAGTTATGCCAGACAGAGAGGTGAGAAGTAATTATTCGAAAATAGTTATTCGATAAATCCTAGAGGAGTCGCGTGGAAACGAATACCGTCTGGTCTTCAATTTTGTGTCACTTTCGGCAATTCGATCAGTCAGAAAACGGAAAATATGTGACCTAACTGACATTGTACTTCATGTTTGGATACCGTTCTGGCGAATCATTTTCCACTAGCATTTACATTAAATCAGGAACCCCCCCATAAATCGTGTCACATAATTGCAATGGGTTTTTGCGATTCAGAGACTTGTAATAATTGTGATACGAGTCAATTTCCAGTATAGCACAATATAATGAGAAATATAGTGAACTGAGGTACCTGAGGATCCCATTACCTTATCCTCACCTAAAAATCCCCCACCTGCCCCGTCCTCAACTGCGCCAATGTTGCCTGGATTGCAGTATAATGAGAAATATAAGGAACTGACACACCTGGAGTGTACATCCTTCTACCTTATTATAAATCCTTCATACGCCCCATCCACACCTACGCCACCGTTAGCTGGATCTCTGCCTCCCCTAAATTCTAAAAGTCCCTTTAAATCCTGGTAAAACGTCTGCACCATCTCACCTTCCGCATCTGCCTGCCTTCCCCGACTCAAACCCTGAAGCAACTCATACACTTCCCACACCTTCTCTTCCTAGGGCTCCCACAGATCTGATACATTAATCTCAAAACATAGTTGTCAAACACAATTTTCCACCCACTAATCGTCAATCCAGGTACCCTGCTATGCCACTACAAACATATTCCGCCATCCATGCATCTTCATGCCTTATCCATCTTCTGTTACCAGAATTTCAACCAACAACTCCCCAGTGATGAAGTCCATCCCATATACAACCCCATTCACAACATGCCACCTCACACCACCCTTCCATTTTCCTCCACCCCACTTCCTACACCTTGCTGATCTTAGTCACACCCTGTGGCTCTACTGGGCCCCATAGTCATACTCATCATTCTACCTTTGCCATAAGCATGATCATTTTCATATGTCATCAGTGTCGCCATAACATCATTCACATATTGACTGATTTTATTCAATTGTAATACAAATTCATCCACGAAATTTTAAAAAAGTAATGAATATTGTCCTCCAGTGTATTTTGTAAAATCTTCAGTCAGTCATCCATTGTTCTGTAACTATCATAAATTTTGTCCACCGATGTGTTTTTAAGGAAAATCATGACTTATTGTCATCTGTTTTATGCATTTTAAGCCGTTGCCATTTAAATTTATGTAATCTATGGCTGAAAAGCACTTTTATTCATTGCCAGCTCTCGCCTTCTTGGGAACTGAAATAACAATAAAGGGAAAAAAAATAAAAAAGTGATGTATGTTATTGGATGTGAGGATGATAGCATAAAGACATACCTACACATTAAAGGTGTACTAACAGCTTTATAATTGAAGAGTGAAAATTTCATTCACTTATATACCTGTATCGTTTACTGTTAGGTAACGTTAAATTAGATATACCTGTATAAAACATAATTCTCTCTCTCCCACTTCTCTCCTTTATCAGTCTCTAGAAAAGGACAAACTTGTATGCAAAGGTCATTCCATATTTTATTGCATATAATTTTTTTCATCGTACATTAAAAAATTGAAGATACAGCTTTTGTGTGGTGTTACATAAATGGAGAGCACAGTTTTTGTGTGCCATACTATTTCCTACATCTGTAGTTTTCTTTGTGTGTAGATGCAGGTCTATAATAAACAAGCATGTAGTAGTAGTATCTGGAACTTTCCCTAAAATTTGACTGACAAAGTAACCTTCAAGTATTGTGAATAATGATGTGCTGGTAATTAGTTATCTGTTATTAGCAAACATGGTAATAATGGTATTTCAAGTGATTTTTGAAAAGGAATTTGCATGAGTCTTAGGCTGTTGTGTTTTCCATTATTTTTTGATTTTATTTTAGGCTGTGAAGTGATTTCTGCAAGTAGATATGATATGCCAAAAAAATATCTTTTATCACAATAATGATTATTTATTATGTGTATTTTTCACCATAACTGATTGATAGTATGTTTCCTAGTTCCATCCAAGTTGGCAATTTCATTTTTGTTCTTGATCTATCGTGATGACTGACCAAGTGCTGCAAGCAGTTGTCTCATTATATACTCATTACCTGTGCATAAAAATCATACTTTCAGCTTGAACAGAAACTCAACAACTGCGTACAATGAATAAGCTTATGTATATTTTTTTAATATTTCCTTCATTGCATATACTACTAGAGTGATTATGCAGTAACATATTGTAATTACTTTCTTACTGCTTTAGTTTATGTGAGTATCTATTCCAGTTTAAATTTACATAAGCTCTACCTCTAGCTGTGGAAATGGATCACTGGAGACTCAATAATAGTCCACATAAGAAATGAATAAATCACAAAAATGATGGGAAGGGAAGGGATAATATTTGAAGATATTTAAAGAAAAATACTACTATGGTGTAGCCATTTAGAACTAACAAATGATAAAAGATGGCCATATAAAGTACTTAATTAGATGTCATGGAGTGAAAAAGGAAATGGGTCAATTGCCTAGAAGATGGGTGCAGGTGTCAAGGAAGAAAATTGAGGAGTGAGAAATATCAGCTGCAAATACACTGCCTGGAAAAAAAATAGGGTGGGGACACCCAGAAGGGGAGGAGAAAATGAAATAAAACTTGAGAGGATAAGCGATATCATTTCAGTGATTACAACATTGAATCAAATTTACGAAGACTTTGTCAGTGTGATCCCACTTAACAGTGTGACACTGCAGCCCTTCTGACCAGGATGCATGCACTGATTTGGTTGGGAATGGTGTCTTAAAGCTGTTGTATTTTCTCTTGAGGTAAATCGTCTATCTACTGTTACAATTGGTCCTCGATATCGTGGATACTGAAACATGGATGGCGTTGACATCCGAGCTGGTCCCTTAGTCTTTCTATTGGGGACTGATCTGGGGATCTTGCTTGCCACAAAGGTACTTCAACATCATGCAGACAATTCATAGAGATAAGTGCCATATGTGGATGAGCATTGTCCTGTTGAAAAAGGCCACCACTATAGTGTCGCATAATAGGTAAAGCCTAATGACACAGGATCTCCATGACATACCATTGTGCTGTCAGTGTTGCCTCAGTCATTACCGTCAGCACAGCCGCAATCATTATAAGCCGTGACCAAATGTCATACTCGATGGCTTTCCGTATTATGATGCCACCACTCTGCCTCTCCAAAACATTGGAAAAATTGGACCTGTCCCGAAGTTGCTGCCATACTCACCAGCAATGGATATTTGGGATGATGCAGAATCCTGATTTGTCGTTGAACACAATCTGATGACATTTGTCAACAGTCTGTGCTTCCCCATCATGGCAGCACATCAGTTGCAGCCATTAGTGTTGTTATGACCACGAACTATGTGTGGGACAGTGATTCTCTAGTCCAGCTGCAACTAGTCTCTGACCAGTGGTACAGGGTGATGTAGAATATGAGAGGTATTAGGGATAAAGTTAGTAAACTGCTTATAGATGTTGCCTCTGACATTATCGGTATATTAGAGCACCATTTAAATAATTTGATAATTCAAAGGCCTCTTTTAACGGGATACAGATTAGCTGGCTGTTTCTCATGGATTTCTTTGTGGAGTGAGGGAGTGGCCATGTACACTAAAAAAAGGGGTATTCCATTTGAGTCTGAAGAGGTATCAAAGCCTGCATTGAATAGGTATTTCAATTTTGAGCTGGGGCAGTTGAATTTAGTAGAACTAAGCTTCTAATTGTTGTTATTTGTAGGTCCTGCAACTCTGACTTCAAAGCATTTATGCTCGAGGTTGAGAGGGTTCTTAGTTCTCTTTATGGAAAGCATCAAAAAATTGGTCCATGTGCATGACTTCAATATTAATTTTGTGTTGTGCAAGAAAAAAGATGTTGGAAGATCTCCTAAGTTCATATGATTTGATGCAGACTATTTTGTCCACCCAGGGTGCAGGGGAACAACAACACAGCCGTAGACAATATTTGTATTCATTCTTCATTACTAGATGGGCATTCTGTTAGTAAAAGGGCGAATGGCCTTTCAGACCATGATGCACAAATTTTAACACTAAAAGGTTTTTGTACTCAAACAACTGTTGTATATAATTACAAACTATGCAGAAAAATAATCTAACAGCAATAGAAAACTTTTTAAACCACATTAAGGAACAGGAGTGGTGGAGTTTTACAGGGCCGATAACATAGATGGTAAATATAATGCTTTCCTTAATACATTTGTCATGCTCATTGAAAGTTGCTTTCCATTAGAATGTTCTATACAGGGTACTAGCAGTAAAAGGCAGCCTGGGTGGCTGACTAGTGGGATAAGCATATCATGTACAACAAAGTAAGAATTATATCAAAATGTTAGAAGTAGTCACAATCACTCTACAATAGCCCATTACAAACTGTACTGTAAGGTGATTAAAAATGTTATTAGGAAGGCAAAGAGTACGTGATATGCAAATAGAATAGCTAATACACTGGGTAAAATTAAAACTTTATGGTCAGTCGTGAAGGAAGTGTCTGGTCAGCACCACAAGGTCAATGATATAAAGTCAGTGTGTAGTAAAAATATTTCTGTTACTGATAAGTCAGATATACGTACAGTAGTTAACAATCACTTTCTTAACATTGCTGGCGAATTAAATAAAAACTTAGTTTCTATAGGAAATCGTACAACTCTCTCGAAAAATGGCTTTTCAAGACTGATATTTGAAATGCTCCTCTGAGATAAGGACAAGGGGAAGATGGAGTCAATAATTAAATCACTGAGTACCAAGGATCTCATGGATATGATGGAGTATCTAGCAGAATGTTAAAGTATTGTGTTGCACATAATAGCCATATTTGTAATTTTTCCTTTAGAAATGGTCAGTTTCCTGAACGAATAAAGTTATCAGTGGTAAAGCCACTGTATGAAAAGAGAGAAAGGGATAATGTAGACAATTTAGACCCATTTCTATGTGTGTTTGCAAAAGTTATTTAAAAGGTTGTGTTTGTATGGATAATTGATCATTTATTTCACATAGTTTGCTATCAAATGTACAGTTTAGTTTTAGAAGTGGTTTAACAATTGAAAGTGCTATATTCTCTTTTCTCCGTGAGGTACTGGATGGATTAAACAAAAGGTTTCAACCACTAGGTATCTTTTCTGAATTAACTAAGGCATTTGGTTGTGTTGATCACAAAATATGACTCCACAAGTTGGACCATTATGGAATACATGGAGTAGCTCATAATTAGTTCACCTCTTACTTTAATAAGACAGCAAAAGGTCATTCTCTGCAGTGCTGAGAACTGCTATGATGTGGGGTCCGAATGGGGCAGTTAAATGAGAGGTGCCCCAGGGATCAATGCTGGGGCCAGTCCTGTTCCTTATTTATGTAAATGATATGCCCACTAATATTATAAGTGATTCTAAAATATTTCTGTTTGCTGATGGCACTAACTTGACAGTAAAGGATGTTGTGTGCAACTTCAGAACTGTTGCAAATAGTGCAGTTCAAGACATGGCTTGTAGAAAATAAATTAATGCTAAATCACAGTAAGACTCAGTTTTTACAGTTGTAAAACACAATTCAACCAAACCAGACGTTTTAATTTCACAGAATGGGCACGTAATTAGTGAATCTGAACAGTTCGAATTTGTAGGTGTTGAAATAGACACTAAACTGTTGTGGAAAGCCCGTGTTCAAGATCTTGTGCAAAGACTGAATGCTGCCATTTTTTAGTGTTAAAACGGTATTTGAAGTGATAGTTCAACATGAAAAGTAGCCTACTTTGCTAATTTTCATTCTCTTAAGCCATGTGGTATTATATTTTGGAATAACTCTTCCCATTCTCAAAGTGTATTTTTGAGTCAGAAGTGGGCAGTTTGGGCAATAAAGGGTATAAGTTCACTAATCTCTTATCAACCCCTGTTCATTAGTCTGGGTATTCTGATATTGGCTTCTCAGTATATATATTTATTTATTCGTCTCTGCTGTTTCCTGTTAACAGTATCAGCTTATTGGCAAGTGCTAGCAGCTTTCAGTCAGTTAATACTAGGCAGAAATATAATCTACATTTGGATCGCACTTCCTTGTGCAATACACTGCTGCATACATTTTCAATAGGATACCTAAAGAATTCAAAAAAAACTTGGCAGTAATCCACATGCTTCCAAATCCAAACTGAAGAGCTTCCTCAGGGGTCACTCCTATTCTGCCAAGAAGTTCCTTGAAAAATTAAGCTGATTGCTTTTACATAAACCTGTGGCTTGTCATTTTTTTAGATTCATAAACATTTTATTTTATCAAACATTTTATTTTTATCTGTTATTACTTTTCTATTGTAATTTCATGTGCCGACACATTCCATGACCTTGCAGATTGGCTCCTCAGTTTGGTCCTGCAGATCTAGACATGTAAAATAAATAAAAAGATGCAGGAAGTCCATTGCTTGTTCTTGGATGGCAGGCACAGATATGAAGCTATTACAATATGCTTTGTGCACCGTAGGATGATCTTTGCTCGTGGCAGTCAGACATGGTTGGCCGGACCTTAGTGACAAGTATGCCTGCCCTCATATTTTCATGCAGTTGTACATCAGTCCACTGTCGCATCCAAATCCCCCACAAATCTGGATATTGCATGATTTAACCACTCAGCCAAAAGGGTCATATAGTGAGCCGCCCCTCAAATTCTGTCAGGGTGCTGATAATGCCACCTCAGATAAGTGTGTAGAATCTCCGTGTCCTTCACAATGATCAATCAACATCTGATACAGTTCACACCAATTATACATCCTACCAAGCTTGGTAACTACATTAAATACGAACAGCGCTAATGCACCTTGGTGACGGTTCTACCTCTCACAGTGAATTGCAACTCTAATAATGTGCATGTATGAAGTTACATTAAAGTCCAACCATGTCTTCTGGGTACTTCACCTTTTTTATTAGACAAGTCTAGCTCATTAATCACAGGGAAACGTATTACTGTTTCTGGTTCAGCATAATGATGTCCTAAAACTGCCATCTGGAGAAAAAATACTGTTTGCTGGTGCCAGCAAGATAAAAACTATTGATAAGAGACCAGAGCTACTATTACATGAAGGTAATGACACACTACAAGAGATCTAAGGAAAAGAGAGGTTTTAGGGTTTTACATGCAATCGATGATGAAGTCGTTAAACAAGGAGCACAAGCTCAGGTTTGGGAATAAACCATCACGGCATTAGTCTTAAGCAGCTCAGAGAAATCGCAGCAAACCCAAATCTGGGTTGTCAGCAGGAAATTTGAACCACTGTCCTCCTGAATCAAAGTCCAGTGTCTCGCCTATGTGCCACCTCTCTCTGTCTGAGGAAAGTAAAGTAAACATGAACAAAAAGATGGGCAGCAGTTTGAATGTTCATATAACCAGGAATAAAAACAATATCAAATTAAAATTATTTGAGAATTTGGTAATGTGAGTAAGTAATATGAAGTTCTTAGTAATCTGAATGAATTGTCAAGTAAAATCAAAAGATGGTATTAAAGTCATAGGAAAAAGATTTTCATCAGCCCGCTATAGCACAAGACAAGAAACTTTAAATCAGTGAATTGTAGTATATGTATCAAAGAATGGTAATATGCATGCATACACTCAGTTTGATGCTAATTCAATGGCATCCAACCTTACAGCATACAGAACAAATGCAATTCTCCAGAAAAAATATCTCAGAATAATAATATTTTGCTGTGAATATATGTTCCAAGTGTTACTGTATGATACCACAAGCATCTCCATACATGAATGCCACTCAAAACCCAGGGATTGCTTGCACATAGAAAGAAAACAAAGTAAGTTCTTAAAACATTCCACAGTACTAAGGGATAAAACTGCAATAACTTACCAAATGAGATCAAAGAAATATGTGAGCTGTGTTGCATTGGGAAAACTGCTAAATAATATCTGCTAGAAAAAAGTTGTTATATCCTTAATAGAGTATTTAACCGTCTAGTGGGTGCACTGTTTTTCATGACAAGACAACATGCGGCATTCTTTGTACACATGAAGAAGAGCTGTCTTTATGTTAACAAGATAAAGATGTACGAACAAAGTCACAGTTTAATCTTATTATAATTAAACAATGATAAAATAAACTTATACAAGCTGAAGCACTGTTTGATTAAACAACAATAAAATAAACTTTCATAATGTCACTCTGTTGCCACTTACAAGTGTCACCCCATAATAATCATCCAATCCTAACATTAAACAGCGTGGTTGCATCAGATCTGAGCCAACCGCTTATTCAGTTACTCATTATCTTGTAGACAACTGCCTCATTGTCAGATTCTGCTGCTAGCTCATCATCTGAGTCATTTTCTTGCATGAATTGTAAATTTTTTCTTACCTACCTCACAGTTTATTTTATAATGCTGCTGTTCACTTGGACATATGACAACATGACTTATCGCTGTATTAGCTGAAGCAACAATGAAGCAACAGGTATGGACTTGAAATTGTAAAAGAACAATGGAACAGTACAATACAGTGTTATCTGTGGCTGGCACACTTTATTCATAGAGGTACACCAACTTAAGGGTTAAAAGAAATACAATAAGCTCATTTCAAAATGTAATAAAGTTAGTGAGCAGTATATAAATGCAGGTGAAAACTGATGCCTTAGCAACTATTGTTGTATTATTCAAGAAGAAAAACAACTAAAACATCTAAGTCATTAACCACCAAGTACAATTACTTTCAAAAATACAATTAACAATTCATAAATTCATTAGGTCACTAAAATGTGGCAATTATTTTGGCTGTTATGGTGTCCCCAGAAGAGTATTAAAATCTTGTGCTAAGTTGGTAATTATTCATGAATTATTTTGTAATCATTCACTGACTGCATATTTTCTGACAGACCTAAATGTGCTGTACTAATGCCCATCTATTAAATGGAGATAAGCAAACTACCTCTACATTCAGACCCATTTCACCCATTTTCAAAAGATTTTGAGGGAATACTGATTCATTTTCCTTTGCATGAGCTGTTAGCTGCCTTTCAGTGTGGCTTTCATTTGGCTTCAAAGCACGAACTCTGCTCCTCCCAAATCTGAATCCAATACATTCACTGGCTTAATCATCTCACTTGCTATATGATTAGGAAACAGAACTGTAGTAACACTATTCACGTTTACGTCGCACTTCACTTAGCGTAGACTGGGACTGTGTCCTAGGCATGCCCAATGTTAACTGACTGGGCACAGCCCGTGCTGCCGGTGTTGTTGTTGTTGTTGTTGTTGTTATGCCGGCAGAGGTCGTGTCCGAATTCTCACGTGCCCTCTGGTGGACGGGACTCTACTTGGGCAATTACCGTCCGGGACGCGCCGTGTAGATGTGCGCCTCCCGTGATCTTTCTGGTGGCTACTGCACTCCTCCTTCGGGGGGTGAAGCCACTGTGATCCACTGCGTCAGAAGGTGGAGCGTCGGGCAGGAGCGATGACCTCCACATCCATTGGACGGCCGGAGTCGAGGGGATCTGCCAACCCTTGAGCCGGAACCTTCGAATACGGCTGGAAGTGACCCACACGAAGAGGCCCCCGTCATCCCATAACTGGAGCCCGGGACAGAACGGGCAACAAGCTGTCGAATTTCGGATCCTGTTCCACCTCAGGAGGGGCAAGACCCAGCGGCGGGGACGATGGGGAAGGGACGACCACAGGTGAACCAGCCTCCTGAGAAACCGGGCCTGCGAGGGGGGCCGGCTCTCGCTGGGGCATCTCGAATGATGGCAATGCCGGTGCTGGAGCTACTGGAGGCTGCCAAGGCTGAGAACCAGCGCAGTGCGGCAGAGTCACAGTGGGAAGAGGCGGTAACGTCCGCTGCGAAACCAACACAGGCGCCGGCAATGGGGAAGCTGGTGTCCGAGAGGTCGGAGGGTGGGTGCCCAAACGTGGACGTAGCTGATTTTGGTGACGACATACCACCCGGTCCCCCGCCTGCAAAGTATAGAGCCGGTGGCCATTTCGGCACAGGACCACCGCCAGTATCCAACGTGGATTGCGACAAAACCCACGGGCCCAGACCGACATACCCAGTGGAAAGCCAGGTACTCCGTTTTGCGAAGACTGGCGAGGACCAGGTCAGAGGAGGTGCAGCACAGTCCTAGGTTGACGCCCATGGAGGAGCTCTGTGGGGCTGCGTTCTACCACTGGTGTGGTCCGGTATGCCATCAGGAAAAACGTCAATGCTTCCTCCGCAGGAAATTCATGCACATACTTTTTCATCTGTGTCTTAAATGTGCGGACCATGCGCTCGGCTTCCCCATTCGATTGTGGATGGAAGGGGGGAGAGCAAACGTACATAAGCGCCTACAAAAATCCTGGAAGGTCTGCGAAATAAACTGCGGTCCATTGTCCGAGACCAGGGTGATAGGCAGACCTTCCACAGAAAAGATTTTGGCTAGTGCCTGGATTGCAACTTCTGAAGTGGTTGAGGAACAGCGAACCACATATGGGAATCAGGAATAAGCATCAATGACAATGTGCCAAAAGCCATTGAGAAACGGGACCGCAAAATCGATGTGAACACGTTCCCATGCTTGGGTTGCCGGCGGCCATGAAGAGAACGCTGCCCTGGGAGATGCCTGTTGGCTCGCACACTGGGAACAGGCGGCCACCAAGTGCTCAATTTCTCTATCAATACCGGGCCAGTACACAGGTCTGCGAGCCAAGGTTTTAGTGCGGGAAACACCCCAGTGCCCCGCATGAAATAATGTGAGGACCTCCCTTCGTAAACTTGCAGGAACAACCACGCGAGGAGCTGTATCATCGGTAGCCAGAAGCAGAACTACTTCCAAGACCGAGAGGCGGTCTCGTAGAATAAAATAATTACGAAGAGGGTCTGAGGCCCGGTCCGGAGGGCGGGATGACCACCCCTGCTGAATGAGGCGAACTACTTGCCGGAGAACCGGGTCAGCTGCCGTTTCCCGGGCGACTCGAGAACTAGTGATTGGGAAGCCATCAACTGCTTGGCGGGACGCCACATCCAAATGAAAACACATAATCTCCTCTCGATCGAACGTAGGATCCGAGCCCACCAGAAGACAGGAAAGAACGTCTGCATTGGCATGCTGTCCGGTAGGGTGAAAATGAATGTCATAATGGTATTTAGAGAGGAACAAGGCCCAGCGCTGTAGTCTGTGGGCCACCCTATCTGGAGAGGCGGGGCCAAATAACGATATTAACGGTTTATGGTCAGTGATTAACTGAAACTTCGTGCCATACAAGAAAGGGTGAAACTTGGTAACAGCGTAGACAATGGCCAAAGCCTCTTTTTCCACCTGGGAGTAATGGGCCTGCGCGGGACTAAGACGCAAATGCCAGTGGTTGCTCGGAACCATCTGCGTTGCGATGGGCCAGGACCGCCCCCACCCCATACTATGAAACATCTGTAGCCAGGACCAACGGCTTATGGGGATCAAAAGCAGCCAAACAAGGCGCTGACGTGAGGAGGCCCTTCAACGAGGTGAACGCTCGCTCGCATGCAGGCGACCAATCAAAAGGAACACCCTTGCTATGGTGGAAGCCCTGGGAATGAACCGGTGGTAATAGGCTATCTTGCCTAAAAAAGCTTGTAACTCTTTCAGCGAAGCGGGCTGAAGGAGGTCGACGATACCTTGGACCAAACTTCCTAGTGGCTGGATGCCGTGCCGAGAGATGGTGTAGCCCACATACTCAGTTGACGGTTGGAAGAAGTTTGACTTACGCAGGTTGCAACGCAAGCCCACAGACCTGAATTTGAGAAAGAGGGTGTGAAGGTTGTGCAAGTGTTCCTTCGTGCTGCGGCCTGTGACAATTATGTCATCCAGGTAATTAATACAATGAGGGATTGTCAACATGACGTGCTCAAGATAACGCTGGAATATCGCCGGGGCACTGGAGATTCCGAAGGCCAACCGCTGGTATTGGTAAAGGCCAAATGGGGTGTTGACGACCGCCAGCCGTTTGAAGTCCTCATCAAGTGGTATCTGATGATAAGCCTCCGAAAGATCGATTTTCGAAAAATATTGGCCTCCCGTCACGGCGGAGAACAATTCATCAGCATGAGGCAAAGGATAGGTGTCCACCACCAATTGGGAATTAATGGTGGGCTTGAAGTCGCCACAAAGACGTAATTTTCCCGAGGGCTTCCTTACAATAACGAGGGGCGAAGCCCACTCACTAGAAGAAATGGGAAGAACGACTCCTATGGCTGTCAGCCGGTCTAGCTCTTCCTTTACCTGAGGGCGGAGAGCTAAGGGAATCTTGCCTCGCGCGTAGAAAACGCGGGCGAGCCGACGCCTTCAACATTAAGTGAGCTTCAAAATCTGAAACACGCCGCAGGCCCTCCTCAAAAATATCTGGAAAGTCTGAGATCAAAGATTCCGATGATTGATAGGGAACGTCTTCAGAGACCAACTGTATGGTGTCAGCGATAGAAAAACCGAAAGCTTGAAAGGCATCCAGGCCAAAAAGGTTAGCTGAGCTCGCATCACTGACAACAATAAAAGTAATAGGCCGAGTGACGGATTTGTAAGTCACGTCGGTAGTGAATTGACCCAGTAGGAGAATGAACTGTTTACCATAAGCGCGTAGACGCCGGTAAACGGGCGCCAACGGGGGCGATCCAAGGTCGGAATAAGTTTGTGCATTCAACAACGAAACTGCCGCGCCTGTATCTACTTGCAGTTGTAACCGGCGCGACCAAACCGACACCTCAATAAAGAGTTTGTGTGCCGATGCGTCGGGAGCCTGGCCCGATGAAACTTCCTGAATGTCAACGTCCATGTCCTGTGTACCTGCTTCCTTCGATTCTTTTGCGGCTGAGCGGCAAACTTTAGCAATGTGACCTTTATTACATTTGCGACAAACGGCCAAATACTGGGGGCACTCTGACCGATCATGATATATATAGCACGACGCACAGGACGGCAACAGGGGCCGGAATTCTGTCTACGCGCCGTGCGGGAGCGGCCGTAACGGCCGGATTGTACTGCTCGCACGTCGTCCACCCCGGACACAGTGGACGCGGCCGCGCCGCCCTGAACCGCCGCGATGTCGCACCACGCTTCCAGCTATTGACCTGCGGCGTGAGAGACTTCATACGATTGAACAATGGATAGGACTTCCTGAAGGGAAGGGTCTTCTAACTGCAGGGCCCGTTGCCGGACCTCCTTATGAGGGGCCGAACAAACAATGACGTCGTGTACCATAACGTGGGCATACAACTCTTGTGACTGCTTCGTGGCAAAATGGCACTTGCGACTAAGACCGTGCAGGGTAGTGGCCCACGCACGGTAAGACTGATGGGGCTGTTTCTTGCATTGATAGAACTCGACCCTAGCCGCCACAACATGCGTGCGGCGGCGATAATATGAAGACAGCAATGAACACAATGCGTCAAAAGACAAGGACGAGGGTTCCTGCAACGGCGCTAGCTGACGCAAAACTTGATACAGCGAGGGAAATATCCAAGACAAGAAGAGAGCACGACATACCTCCGCATCAGCAACATGAAACGCCTGGAAATTTGCCGAAGGCGATGTTCATATGCGTCCCAATCCTCCGACGTCTCGTCATACGGGGGAAAGGGAGGAGGGAACGGCGCTGGAACAGACGGCGTGGAGAGCAACGCCGGAAGCACTTGTTTCATGGTGGCCATGAGCTCCGTCTGCTGCTCAACCAAAACCCGCACTAAATCCTCCATGCCGTGGAGAAGCTGCGAAACCAGATCAACGACGCAACACGCGAAAGAACGACCCTACTCGTCACCAATTGTGTAGTAACACTGTTCACGTTTACGTCGCACTTCACTTAGCGTAGACCGGGACTGTGTCCTAGGCATGCCCGATGTTAACTGACTGGGCATGGCCCGTGCTGCCGGAGTTGTTGTTGCTGTTATGCCGGCAGAGGTCGCGTCCGAATTCTCGCGTGCCCTCTGGTGGACAGGACTCTACTTGCGGCAACTACTGTCCGTGACGGGCCGTGCCGATGTGCGCCTCACGCGATCTGTCTGGTGGCTACTGCAGAACCACATATAGTTAGTCAACAAAAATATTACAACATATCTACAGGGAAAGCCAAACAAGATCTCACAAATGAAGTCCTGTATTCGTGGCTCATAACAAACATTGTAAGTCTTAATCTCAAAAATATTCATACTATGCTACTCAAACAAAGAAAAGTTATCTCCCAGTACCAGAAGAAGACATTGAAAGGTTCTACATTAAATGAACACTGGACATAAATATCTTTGGCAGACAACTGCATACAGATTAAAATTATGTCAGCATACAGATAAACAAATGGAGAAGCTCACTTCGACATGGTTTGCATGTACAAACCCTGTAGATTAGATTAGATTCAGTTTTCATTCCATAGACCCAAAAATGAGATGATTCTCATGGGTGTGGAACAAGTCAGAAAGTAAAACATAAAAAACATAAAACACCTGGCTATAATACTCACTACACTGGTCATTTGTCAGGAGACTGACACAATACGTGAATACATTAAACTGGATCTGCTGATATTTACAGAATTATTACTCTGTCAGAATGAAACATACTTATGTACTTTTAATAAATTTATCATACAAAAAATACTTAATCTTGACTGTTGTGACCAAGTGCAGTCAAAACTGAAATCTAACAGACTTTTTTACTTAAGCTGTTCTAACTGTCCCTCTGAAGATATTCATCTATAGATTAGAAGGAGTTGCCTATCAAAAAGTCTTCCAAATTCTGTATAAACTGTGCTTTATCTGAAATCAAGTTTTGTGGTACCTTGCAGTTTATTGAAAATATGTGTTCCAGGCTCAACCACTGTTGTTTTGAACCGCAAGGATTACCTGGCAGAAGGACTCCGCCAGCTGTCAGATACTTCCAACCTACAAACCTTGCCACAGTGATCCATTCCAGAAATCCAGCAGGATCTCCAGTCACTATTCAAATCCTTAGGCCCATCCCAGAACTTCTCCCCAGAGTCCATCTCTCTACTCATCCCTACCACTCCCCCACACTCCTACCTGAAGTCCATAAACCTAACCACCCAGGACGCCCAATTGTGGGCAGTTACTGTGCCCCCACTGTGAGAATCTCAGCTCTCATAGACCAACGCCTTCAACCTATTACCCAGAACCTACCCTCCTACGGTGCCCTGCTCGTCACTATTGACGCCACCTCCCTTTATACAAAGATTCCTAATGCCCGTGGCCTTACCGCTGTTGAACACTACCTTTCCCAACACCCAATGAATACCAAACCAACAACCTCCTTCCTAGTTGCCATGACCAACTATATCCTCACCCACAATTACTTCTCCTTTGAAGGCATTACCTACAAACAAATCCGGGGCGCGGCTGTGAGTACCTGCATGGCACCGTCCTATGCCATCCTATTCAAGGGACATCTAGAGGAATCCTTCCTAAAAACCCAGAATCCTAAACCCCTCACCTGGTACAGATTCATTGATGGCATCTTTGCGATCTGAATTGATGGTGTGGACACCCTATCCACATTCCTCCAGAACCTCAACAATTTCTCCCCCATTTGTTTCATCTGGTCCTACTCAACCCAACAAGCCACCTTTGCTAGATGTTGACCTCCACCTCAAAAATGGCTACATCAGTATCTCCATCCATATCAAACCCACTAACCACCAGCATTACCTCCACTTCGACATAAGTTCGAAATAAGTGTCCAAGGAATAGAAAAGCAACTGGAATCACTCAATAGAGGAAAGTCCACTGGACCTGATGGGATACCAATTCGATTCTACACAGAGTACGCGAAAGAACTTGCCCCCCTTGTAACAGCCGTGTACCGCAAGTCTCTAGAGGAACGGAGGGTTCCAAATGATTGGAAAAGAGCACAGATAGTCCCAGTCTTCAAGAAGGGTCGTCGAGCAGATGCGCAAAACTATAGACCTATATCTCTTACGTCGATCTCTTGTAGAATTTTAGAACATGTTTTTTGCTCGCGTATCATGTCATTTCTGGGAACCCAGAATCTACTATGTAGGAATCAACATGGATTCCGGAAACAGCGATCGTGTGAGACCCAACTCGCCTTATTTGTTCATGAGACCCAGAAATTATTAGATACAGGCTCCCAGGTAGATGCTATTTTTCTTGACTCCCGGAAGGCGTTCGATACAGTTCCGCACTGTCGCCTGATAAACAAAGTAAGAACCTACGGAATATCAGACCAGCTGTGTGGCTGGATTGAAGAGTTTTTAGCAAACAGAACACAGCATGTTGTTATCAATGGAGAGACGTCTACAGACGTTAAAGTAACCTCTGGCGTGCCACAGGGGAGTGTTATGGGACCATTGCTTTTCACAATATATATAAATGACCTGGTAGATAGTGTCGGAAGTTCCATGCGGCTTTTCGTGGATGATGCTGTAGTATACAGAGAAGTTGCAGCATTAGAAAATTGTAGCGAAATGCAGGAAGATCTGCAGCGGATAGGCACTTGGTGCAGGGAGTGGCAACTGACCCTTAACATAGGCAAATGTAATGTATTGCGAATACGTAGAAAGAAGGATCCTTTATTGTATGATTATATGATAGCGGAACAAACACTGGTAGCAGTTACTTCTGTAAAATATCTGGGAGTATGCGTGCGGAACGATTTGAAGTGGAATGATCATATAAAATTAATTGTTGGTAAGGCGGCTACCAGGTTGAGATTCATTGGGAGAGTGCTTAGAAAACGTAGTCCATCAACAAAGGAGGTGGCTTACAAAACACTCGTTCGACCTATACTTGAGTATTGCTCATCAGTGTGGAATCCGTACCAGATCGGTCTGACGGAGGAGATAGAGAAGATCCAAAGAAGAGCGGCACGTTTCGTCACAGGGTTATTTGGTAATCGTGATAGCGTTACGGAGATGTTTAATAAACTCAAGTGGCAGACTCTGCAAGAGAGGCGCTCTGCATCGCGGTGTAGCTTGCTCGCCAGGTTTCGAGAGGGTGCGTTTCTGGATGAGGTATCGAATATATTGCTTCCCCCTACTTATACCTCCCGAGGAGATCACGAATGTAAAATTAGAGAGATTAGAGCGCGCACGGAGGCTTTCAGACAATCGTTCTTCCCGCGAACCATACGCGACTGGAACAGGAAAGCGAGGTAATGACAGTGGCACGTAAAGTGCCCTCCGCCACACACCGTTGGGTGGCTTGCGGAGTATCGATGTAGATGTAGATGTAGATCTGCAACCCGTTCCATACCAAGAAGCCCCTTCTGTACAGCCTAGCCACCTGTGGTCGTCACATCTGCAGTGATGAGCAGTCCCTCTTGAAATATACCGAAGAGCTCACTGAAGCCTTCACAGACCATAATTACCCTCCCAAACATGTACATAAACAATCCCCCATGCCTTATCTTTCTAGTCTCCCACCACCTCCCAAAGTCCCACCGTCTGACCACAAAGGAGCTTTCCCCTCATAACTCAGTACAAATCCAGGACTGGAGCAACTGAATTACATTCTCTGCCAGGGTTTCGACTACCTTTTGTTGTATCCTGAAATGAGAAATGTCCTCCCCACTATCCTTCCCACCCCTCCCACAGTGTTATTCCGCCTGTACACCATAGCTCTAATGCTGTACTGATTTATTTTGCTTTTGTTTTGTTTGATGTTACATCGTTGAGCTTCTGTAAATGTTGTTTGATTGAATCGATAACAGAAAATTGTATACTCCTTTCTTTTGTAAAAACTTTGATGTCATGGTTTGATTCTATGCAATGTAGTGTATCTGTCATTTAAATTCTTTGTCTCAATTTGAGGGAGACAAAACTTACTGTTAGCATTTGAAATTTGCTTAAATAATTGTGTTTAGAACTACCTATATGTGCAAATGATATGTTTTGTTTAAAATGATTGTTTTCTGTTCTGTAAACTGCTGATCCTCACTTAGGGTTCTTATTCATCCTGTATGTAAAAGGTGTTGTGGTTCCCCTCGGGAATGGAACTGTGTAGCGCGCGCAAATTGTGGTTGGCCTAGGTAGAAAAGGTGGAACAAGAGTCAGTCGGGGACGAACTACCAAACTGTGCACTGCCATGTAAATGTTGCATTTTGTGCTGGTTCCGAGAGAGGCTTTTTCTGCTACTTTCCAATGCCTCAGATGGATTGATAAATAGCTGGAACGATTCTGGAATTGGTATTCATCATCGCCACCAAGAAGGGCCAGAGTCCAGCAATTCCGTCTGTGAATCCACCAACCAATATGCAGTTGCCACCACATTGCGCAATCACTGTAACGGAATACTATAATAATGTACAGTGAAGGCTCAGCTTTTTGGGCGATTTAGTGTGCACAAATATAAGGTAACTTATAACTGAATTTATGTACCTACTTTAATTTTTTCCGTATCATAACACCTCTCAGGTTCCTCTCCATTTGAACTAAAGTGATTACCGAGTGTCCCTACTGAAAGAACATTTAAGACCAGTGTTTTGCTAATTAATGCCTCTTGAACATAGTAAAAAGAAAGTTAAAGTTAATGTGGCAAGAGAGTGAGTTACAGTAAATAACGCTTACTGAAAATAATTTTCCTATCAAAACTGCTTATTAAAGTGTTGTTGCCAACTTCAAAATTAAAAGTTCTTAAAATTGAGGCTTATAATGTTTTGCTTAGTAAATGATTACATTGCTGCCTGTAGTAAATTCTAAAAGGTGAGTCAGTTTCTTGCAATTTTGTCAACATTGTGTTTCAGTGTAGTAAAAGTGGAAAACTGCAATAGTAGAAAATTATATGTTTATGATTGCTAAGTGTTTGTCTCTCTTGTGTATTGGAAGTGCATATTAATAGTATAACAGGATCCACAGTTTGTCTATTGTACTAATGCTAGGTAACAAGTAACGGGAAGACCACTATTTATGATTCTCAAAAGTTAGTGAGAAGCAACCTGTTAGTGGAGTCCAATTAACTTCCATTTCAAATAGTAAAGTATTTAACTGAGAGAGACTTAACCTATGTCCAATTTATGATCCTGCAGTAAATGTAAATAGTAATTTTATAAGGACCATTCAGTTGGAACAAGTCCTGAAAGTAATAGTGTGTCTTGGTATCTGTTATATTTTTGCCAATAGTTTGTGTTGCTCTAGCTGTTAGCTTCAATCTTACCGTAAACATATGTGTGTGTCAGAGTTCATTGCACTCGCGTGTGGCCAAGTATAGGTTGTGCTTATCCGTTAAAGTTACTCATACCTACTTTCTTAAATGAGAATGTTAATCTTTCTCTTGCCTAATTAGGCTGGCGACCGTTTTCCTTATTCTTTAAACAGTATAGCTAGGCAAAAATATTTTTTGTTAATGTTTGAATATTTACATAATTCTGACTTTCATTTCTGATAAGCCATTTCCGTTAGGTACAACACGGTCGACCTAGCAAAATTCCTCTCAGAAGGTAACACTGTTCTGTTGCGTTATACCATAATTGCTCTAATAAGATTGTTTTATTTCACAACCTGCTTCCAGCTTTAAGGTTATGGTATAGCAGTAGCAGACGGTAGTGTTATACGTGGCTTTTCCGTGACAGGACTAGTTGTTCTGTTGGGGCATAGTATGTAATAAACCAAATTTGGTATTTGATTACACAAGAATACGTAAATGCTGTTGCAGTGCTATACGCCATCCACCGAACCTACACAATATACTCGTCCATCATTACACAACCCCTGCTCCCAATCCCTTACCTAACAGTCCATACCCCTGTAATGGACATAGATGCAAGACCTGTCCCATATCCTCCCACCATCACCTACTCCAGTCTGGTCACGAACATCACCTATCCCAGCAAAGGCAGAGCTACCTGTGAAACCAGTCATGTGATCTACAAGCTAGGCTGCAATCAACAAGCTGTCTGTTAGCATGAGTGGCCACCAACAAACTGTGGCCAAAAAACAGGTGGACCACCCTGTTGCTGAATACGCTGCCAAACATGACATCCTTCATTTCAATGATTGCTTCACAGTCTGTGCCATATGGATCCTTCCCACCAATATCAGCTTTCCTGAATTGCGCAGGTGGGAACTCTCTCTGCAATACGCCCTACCAGCACTACACAGCCATCACCCCACCATCACACTTCTCTCCTTTTCCACTACTCCCCACCTCCTCCCCACCTTTCCCTTGCCCTCCATCTAACCTGTAGTACTTCACTGTCCACCACTCCCACAATACCATGCCTCCTCCTCCCCAACCCAGCCTCCTCCTTACCGCCACCCTGTCATCACTCCCATCATGCACTGGTGCTGCTTCTCGCAGTGTGGTTCCAGTTGCCTAAGACTGCAGTCGTGTGTGTGTGTGTGTGTGTGTGTGTGTGTGTGTGTGTGTGTGTGTGTGTATGTGTGTGTGAGAGACAGTCTTTTTGTTGTGCCTATCTGCGACTCAGCATCTCCGGTATATAGTGAGTAGCAACTTTCTTTTTCATAATATTGTTACATTGAGCTATTCATTGGAAATAGATATGTATTACTTGCAACAAATTTCACTAAGGAATGAATATACTGAGAAGCGTGGTTAGAATATAGAGTTCCTTGAACAGGTTTCTACTTGATATTCTTGAATTTGCACCACAAATGAATCTTATCATCCACTTTTGCACACTAAAAACTTTTGCTCAGTTTTGCAAGTTGCCCCAGAATATGAACCCATGTGACGTTATAGAATGAAAGTAAGCAAAGTGTGCAAACTTTTTATATTTGTGTCTCATCCGTCTGACATCATTCTCACTGCAAATACAGACTTGTTTAGGTGCTTCAGCAATTCTGTGGTATGTTCAATTGAAGTTATTATGAAGTTGTAATCCCAGAAATTTAACATTGTCATTCAATTCGATCTGCATGTCTTCATATGGTATATACATGCTTGAAGAAAATCTCTTACAGGTTCTGAACTGCATATAGTGGGTCATTTCAAAGTTTAATCACAGTGAATTAGCTTTATACCGTTTATTAATATCACTGAAAATTTGATTAGCAGACTTTTCTAAATCTGTACTGGACTTGCTACTTATTGAAATATTTGTATCATCTGCAAACAAAACAAACTTAGCATCTGGTAATGTAATATTAATTTCACAAGAAAAAGCAATGGACCCAAGGTGGAACTGTGAGGAACACCACATGTAATTAATTCCCAGACAGAGGAAGACTGACTGCTTACTGCACAGATATTTCGCATCAACACCCTGATATCCTATTAGTTACATAAGACTCAAACCATTTCACAGCACTACTGGTGACACCATAATATTCTAATTTACTTATGAGAATGCTGTGATTCACACAAAGGCTTTTGACAGGCCACAGGAAATGCCAGTAGCCTCTAATTTGTTGTGTAGTCAATTAAGTACATTCTCACTGTATGTGTAAATGGCTTTCTTTATATCAGAACCCTGAAGAAATCCAAATTGTGACTTGGACAATATATTATGTGCAGTCAAATGCTTAAGGGGATGCTTACATAACCTTTTCAAATATTTTTGAAAAAGCCAGCAAAAGTGAAATTCATTGATAGTGTATCTTTATCCCCCTTCTTGTAAAGAAGCTTAACTTCGCATATTTTAGCCAGCCTGGATATATTCTGCTGATAGGAGATTGATTACTCAAATGGATTAAGATAGAACTCAACTCGCATGAGCACTCTTTGATTAGCTTTGTTGATATATTGTCATAACCTCTAGAATACTTAGATTTAAGGATTTTATGATGGATACTACTTGTTTGGGATACATGAGTGTCATTTCCATTTTACTGAAGTTATTTGTAAAGACTGGTCTCAGATACTGCAGTGCCCTGTTTACTGAATCTGATAATCCCAAGCTGTCAGTAACAGAAACAAACTACTTGTTTAAGAGGTTTGCAACACTACATGCACTTGTTACCAATGTCTCGTTTATTTGTAGAGGTAACTTTTCCTCTTCCTTTTTGGCCCCACGTGTTCTGTCTTCACTGTATCCCTTAAAGTTTTTATTTTGTTGCCTAATGTAATTATCTTTTTCTCATAACAAAGCTGCTTAAATTTCTGGATTACTTGTTCCAGTATTTTCCATTTTTCTTTGTAGTACATTACAATGCTGACATCAGAGCTGTTTCTACATAGTCTCCTTTTCGCCTCACACAATATCTTATTCCTTGTGTAACCAATGTTTTATTTTTAGATTTCTGTTTGACTTGAGTTATCTTTAGGGGAAGACAATTTTCAAAAGAGAAAATAACTTTATTAATGAATGCTTTGCATTTTCCATTTGAGTCAGAAGTACTGTAAACATACATCCAGTTCGTGTTTTTGGACTGTCTCCTAAGCATCTCAATTTTTGACTGATTTATTACCCTCCTGTACTCAGATTTAACAGATTTTTTATCCTGACAAGTTTCAACATTTAACACAAGACGCTGCATGTCATGATCAGTTAGCCCATTTACTACTGGTTCTGTGATATGACTTTTTTTCCCTAGATTTGTGTACAAAGATGTTATCAATAGGATTCTAAGAGCATTTACATATCCTAGTTGCAAAGTTCACAGTAAGAATTAAATTGGATGACAGTGTTACTGATTGCAATAATTGTTTACTGACAGCTTTTCAATAAATCCACATTAAAATCACCAGCAAGCACTATTTCTTAGTTTTTTACTGTGATGTGTTTTGCATCTATCATTTGTATAAAAGATTGTTTGTAATAAACACAAGGGTATTGGATTAATGTAGTGATACTAACAATAGTAGTTTTATTGATCCATATAGCATTTTACAAAGATTATATTTATTATTTGATTTATTTATTCATCCTTGGGCCATACAGTATAACAGCACAGGATGTTTCATATACATACAGAAATAATAAATGCATAAATAAAACAGAAGCAAAGTAGGAAAGTGAAGTATCCTCATACTGAGGAGTCATCGAAGGCACATTAAAACAATATCTCTTTATTAACAAAACAAAAGTAAATTTTAATGTCCTTGGATGACTATCCACACAACTACTTACAATAGAAATGTCTCTCACACGACATTGTCTATGACAATCTTACACGATGAACCTCAGTCGTAGTAGGCAGTGGTGTGAAGACATGGGACATTACTGGGCCAGTGCTGCTGCTGCTGTGATGGCTGGCAGGCAGGTGGTGAAGACCATGACAAATTGGGTCAGGTCTGCTGGCATGGGGTGCTGAGATGAAACTGCTGGTACTGCCAATTTGTAGTGCTAGAACTGAACTGCTGATGCAGTCAGATGGAACTGCCATCACTGCCAACTTGAGGCATAGGTCATAGCACACTTAGCACGGTCCACTCATGGTCTAAATAGTAGAGCACAGATGGATCGTTGGCCTATGAGGGGACGTGACGTGGGGAGCAAAATAGTGCCCAGCTGACAGCCACGCTGCCTGCTGCCTGCTGCCTGTTGGGGATGCTGGTGCCCTCCAGGTGCTGTGCGGGTGGGGGTGGGGGGTGGGGGGGGGATGTGTAACTCCATGCCATACAAGAAAAATATCTCAGTGTTCATAGAGCCATTTATGCACATCCTCATGGCGAGATTGCTGCCCTCAAGGCCTGCCTGGTGTTCGGAGGAATCAACTACCTGGTGAATATAACAGACAGGATTAGACAAGGGTAGGGCAGGAAGTCGGCCAGAATCTAATCAATGGAGCTATCCCACCATTTGCCTTAGCAACTTGGGAAAACCAAAGTCAGGATGGCCAGACAAGGCACTAACTCCGTTCTTCCCAAATGCGAGTCCAGTGCATTCACTGTCTTAACCACCTGACCCAATACTTGATTAGGAAAGGGAACCACATATAGTTATTCTACAAAGATATTACTATATGCAAAAGAAAGATAAGTACTTACATAATTAGAACATGGTACTTTGTTATATTATATTTCTGAAAAAATAAAAACGCATGAACACTGTATATAACAGTGCTTAGTTGTGTTACACATGAACACACGATGTTGGCCATGTCTTTTGTATTACAATTTTGAGGAAAAAAAATCTATTTCTTAAAGAGTCATTTACGTAATTACAGGTTTAATTTGACTAGGATAGAACAGGTAGTTAGCTGTGTCATTTGCCCGAAGTAAATTAGGGTGGTCAAATGAAGATTGGAGACTCCATCCTCCTGAATACAAGACCAGCCTCTTTAAAATTGTGCTGCCATGTTTAGTTTATCCCTACTGTACACTATTATTTTTCAAGGAAGTTACTTACTAATGTACAACACACAGTGTTACACTCTTCATCCATTTCTCACTCCCAGTCACTGCACACACATACACACATTGTTTTATAATGTAACACTACACACACCATCAGCTGACGCTAAGACCATAACTACAAGTTTGGTTTCCATTTTGCGTTAAACAACTTCTCATTTGCTAGCCTCAAAAACTGTGTCAGCGTTCCTCTATGATGTGTGAGGTGTTGAGCTCAGAAAGATAAGGTATTAGTATTGTGTGTTGCATCACACTGAGAGTAAGTTTTTCCAAAGAAAGAAGGAAAAAAATATAGTGTGGAAGTCTTATGCGAAATAGTAAATGTTTTATTATTGTTGTTATTATTTATTTGTGTTACAGTTTTTAACCAAACTCCTACTCTCTGCTATTTAAGTGATTCTTCATTGTACAGAATGTGTTGCTTAATAAGCACTTTTCAATTACCCTTTTAAATATGTTTGTTTTAGCAATCTCCATGGACAATTTCTTGTACAGTTTTATTCCTTGGTAGAAATACTGTTTTAAGTTTTATGCTTATTCTTTCGTGGTAAGTGTAATTTCAGTGTAGCTCTTGTTTCAAGGATTGATAAGTCCTGTTACGTACACGGCAAATTACAGTTTCATTATTACAGTGACCAGAATCGAACAAGACCAGGAATGATGCGAGACTCCCCAACTGGCCAGTAGCTTCAACAGAGAGCCGTCCAAGAGTGAACAGGTGGATAACAATAAGAGAAAGACAGGCAATGAAGATGGCTTACTGGAATAACAAGTCCAACGAGTAAACGAAAATCAGAAACAAAAACATAGTAAACCCAGAGCCAAAATGACAACATGTAGTGAGATCAGTACAACAGCACAGTGATATCATGACTGACTGACTGAGAAGCAGTGATGCTGGCTTTAAACCACAACTGCGGGTGCTGATAGGCCAGCAGAATGGGCTCCATAGACGGTGCTGAACAGTGAAAGCAGTGCCTGCAGATTATAGCAGTGCCTTCTAGTGACCATAGTACAGATCCATGCCTTCCAGTGTTCTTTCCAACTTATCAGGGCAGGACAGTGGATCTATAAAGCATGGCAAGCAGTGCTGCGTAGCAAACAGGCCTCTTTTATTACAGCAATAGGTAATGATTTTCTTTAGAAAACATTGGTATATTCATGCATATATTTATCTGCCAGTAGGAACAGCTATTTCATATACCTGAAGAAGTATTAGCTTTTTTCATAATTAAAGCTTTTCTGCTGACAAACTAAGTAACATTTAGTTGGTGTAAACACAAATAGTACTAAGAAGTGTAGTGGTAATTTATTGTTGAAATACTATAGAGATTAAATTTTAGTGTTCGCTTCTGTCTTGTTAAAGTACACCTTCCCACATTGTACATTCCCAAAGTTACAGAACACAGTCAGTGTATATTTTTTTAACATAGCTGCAGTTTTCTTTTGACAAAAGTGTTTGTATCATTTTCAAAGTCAACATATTTCTGGGAAGGGCTGGAAGCCATTTATAAACCTCGAGAATTTAGACTGAAACCAGAATGGGACATTCGGGTACACTGTATGTAGTTGTGTAACTATGTATTCTTTAGTTGAGAATAGTATACCATTTTGTTTTTGAAGGATTATTTCTAGTATTGGATTTCTTTTTTCTATGTATAACTCCAAACTGTCAAGTGACAACATCCCAATAATTATACACTGAAATTTTGAAAGCAATAGGCAATGAAATATCACACCAAATGCTTTTAATATTTTTTCCCCTGCCAACTTGTATCCATTACATCTACATATAAATGCCTGCTCTGCAAACTACTGTGAAGTGCATGGCAGAGGGTACTTCTCATTGTACTCCTTTCTTCCCGTCTCATTTGGGATATACTGTGTGGGAAGAATGATCGCTAAAAAGCCTCTGTGTGCACTGTAAATAGTCTAATATTGTGTTTGCAGTCCCAACAGGTGTGATATATAGAGCACTATAGTATATTCTGAGATTCCTTGCGTAACACTGCTTCTTAAAATTTACTATGTAGAACTGACTTGATAATGGAGCACAGTAATGGGACTGGACCTAATTGCATTAGTAGCCAATGCTGTGTAATGTGGGCTGGACTTGTGGCATACAGGCCATTCCATTAGAGAAAGTTCAAATGTCAGACACAATGGGTGTTTGAACACCATAACTGGCATCCTAAATGACTGTTCTTTATTGTTTTCTGATGCTTTCCAGTTCAACCTGTCATACAGTAATAGCCAAATACATTTAAGAAACTACTGTGGAGGCCACAAGATTACATTCAGCAGTGCCTTAGCAGATTCTTCAGATACCATTGCATACAATATTGAATGACTCGTGTAGGTTGAGGTTGATCTGAAAAGTAACTCTGCATCAGGGAGCTTTAGAATCTAAGGTACTTCCCTCCATCAGGCAAGTCCAAATCATATTTTAGTAAAACAATGCACAGCCACATATGGCAAGAAAGAACAATGGGTACCTCAAGCTTCTTTTGGTTACATTTCTTGCCTAAGATATTATCCATCATACATAGAGTAGGTTATGTTTAGTAAGCAAGATGTCTTAGTCCTTTGGCTACAACTGTTTACACTTATTGAACTTGTATACAGAGTGAGTGGAGGGATATTCTCTAGCAACACATTCAGGCCTTCTTCAACTCCATACCACTGTATTTAGATGCTGTGGTAGGAACATATAGGGGTTAACTCTGTGTTGTTGTTGTGATGCTGTTGTAGTCATGGTGATGGATAATTGGAAGCTACTTGCATTGGAACTTGCTTATTATATTCAAGTCCTTGGTCTCTTCTATAATTTGTAACCCTTTTCCCACTCCCCACCTGTACCAAATAGAAGTTTCATTGATACCTCAGGATGTGTCCTGTCAATCAAACCCTTCATTTTGTCAGGTTGTGCTGTACACTTCTTTTTTCCCCAGTTTGATTCTGTACCTCTTCAGTAGTTATTTGGTCTACCAGTCTAAACTTCAGCATTCTTCTGTAGCACCACATTTTAAAAGCTTCTATTCTTGTCTAAACTCTTTATTATCCTGTATTCTTAAAACAGAAATTGTGTACAACCTGTAGTCCTAGTCATTTGTATATTGTTATGTGTCTAATTTATTGTATTAAGTTCATGTCAGCCACATATATCCTGCTTTGTACTGCAGTTTTCACAAATTTCAGTATAATTTCATTGTTCTGTGCAGTCATGATAGCTGATTGGCTCTGTCTTCGGTACCCGCGAGAGAGATTAAGAATGAAAAAGATAATTCGAGTGCCTAACAGAAAAGAAAAGAAAAGAAATAATCCATTTAAAAGATGCAGTACACTTATTATTTTAGTACTAGTTACAAGTGAAACTGTTGTTACTCTTTACTAAAGTTCCTTTTCCTCAGAAAGGGATAGATAATACTATCGTAAAAATGTTCATTCACTTTCCAAATGACAGGATGACTTAGACAGAATTTTATTTGGTGTGATGACTAGCAGCTTGCTCTACATGTAAGTTAATGCAGCTGAATAGGAAAACCAAACCTGTAATGTTCTAATACAGTATTAGCAGTGTGCTGCTTGACGCAGTCACATGGATTAAATATCTAGGTGTAACACTGCAAAGAGATAAGAAATGGAGTGAGCACGTAAGAGCTGTGGAAGGGAGAGCAAATGGTTGACTTCAGTTTATTGGGAGAATCTTAGGAAAGTGTGACTCATCTGCAAAGGAGACCACATATAGAACATTCGTGCAAGCCATTATTGAGTACTGCTCGAGTGTCTGAGAACAGAGCTGTAATTTAAGTGAATCAGTGCACTAATGCTGTGGTTCCTGAAAATGACAAAGAATTCTAGAAGCTTAGAAACTATACATAAAGCAAGACATTTTTAAAACACTAATAAATGGTTTTCTCTTATCACAAGTAATTTACTTTTTCAGACCACTGAGAACCTGAAAAAAAAGTCCACAAATTTTCCTCATCTATGGGAGATTTCAATTTACTTTTGTATGTAATTTACACAGAGTCATGAGAAAGCCTTATGGTGCTGGAACTTTAAAGGCTAGATGACGCAAATCTTTCTTGAAAATAGCTGTAGCTAATCAAAATTCCAATTCTTTACTATGGTTCCGGATTGATATCCCTCGACTCTCACAATCAGTAGCACCCTCACGAACTGTTTCGATGTTATATGTTGAACTGTCTGTTGAAGCACGGCCTGTGTGTTAGACATGAGCTCATTTTCTCTGTTTTCAACAAATTTTCCTGGGAGAGAACTTGACATTACTGTTGAAACGTACCCACAGTCACCGAGGGCGTAACTGAGAAATCTTAATTTTTTCTGTGGGAGACTTTCTACTCCTTAGATCCAGAAAGGGATGCAAGGCAGAAAAATTTGCAACAAATATTTACATTGCATGTATGCATTATCCAGCAAAGAATAGACTAAGTGAAGATGATAAAGAGAGATCCACATTTACACTGTGTTGCTGTAGTTTCATTTGGTAATATTTTTGCCTACTTAATAAATAAATCTGAATGCGTATGAGGTATGCATTCATTTCTATAAAATGACTGAAACATATAAACCTGAAAAGCCCAAAAAATAACTAGCAAAGAGCAAACCAAAATACTCATCAAATGTGAAAGGAATCATCCCAATCATTATTTTGTATGTCTGCTGTCAGTTCCCTAGTCATTAAAGTCACATCTCCATTACAATTAGACTCAATGCCTGTCTTCTCTCCATGGCTTATTTGTAGTTTGTTGTTTCTCTCCTGCCTTGCTAAATAGCAACTGCAGGATGCAATGTCAAGACCCTTTGAGTTAAAACAAGTGCCTGCCACTTCCTTCTTTGCCTGCCCTAAAAATGTAAGATGTAGACTTGGTCACTTTTGTAGCTGTCCAATTTGTTTGATGGTTCTTAAGATTTATGTTTTGTTCTAATCCCCCATGAGTACATCACACGGTGACTGATACAACAAACTTTATTAAGTCTTGAAAACAATTTATTGTAATGGGTACACTTGCCATGGAGTAGCTATCAATAACAGTCCAATAATACATATGCAGAGGTAAACATGTAACTGAGTTAGAGCTAGCCAGACCTCTTCTGTAAAAGCTGTAAGGCAGCTGGTAGACTGCGCAAACGAGAGGCTGCACGTGCATCCATAAGTGATGGCCTGTGATGGTTGTTGAATTTCTAGCTGTGTCTGCTGATTTCTGTGGTGCGCCTTACGGCTATGCACCCGGATCTCAGTTGTGATCAGTGCAGGTCACTACACCTCTCCCACATTGGGAGAGCATTGCTGATCCCCAGGGCAAGTTGTGGACAGCTGTGATATGGATATGGCATCCACATCCATGGAGGCCCTGGAGGCAAGAGGAGCAATCAATCCCTGGTTGCTGGAGACCTGGAGATATGAGCGAAAGTGGCCAGTGCGAGGAGAGATCCAACAACCCCTCCGTCAGAGCACAAGACAACAGTGCTGGTGACAGGCAGTCCGAATTGGGATCCGTGGCGATGCCTGGAGGCGGTGTGCAAGGTGAAGTTGACGCTACTACAGGTGGAGTCTGGTCCTGTGACAATGAGCCTGTGAGGGATATGCACTCTGGCTGGAGTGCCACTGGAACTGCTGCCAGAGGCTGCAAAGGTGTAGGCTCTTTAGGCAGAGGCAGACTGGAACCTTTGCAGGTAGGCAGCGCACAACAACCAGGGTACCGGTGAAGGTAGAGTTGGGGCCAGGAAAGAGGGGGGGTTATTCACCTGGACACAAAGCTGATTACACAGCAGCCTTGTGGTAGACGATTACTGCCAGTATCTAGAAAGGGTGCTGACCAAAACCAGATGCCCAGACTTCTGCCCTGGCTAAAATCTTATATGCTGGAACACAATGGTGGGCAAGATCTGGGAGAGAGGAGATGGAGTGGTGTCCTTGGCTGGCATCCATGGAGAATCTTCACTAGGTTACAGGAACCAATAGGAGTTGTTTGGTAGGCTGTCAGAAAAAAAATTAACGCCTCTTTGGTGGGGAAGACTTGCAGATATTTTTTTATCTGGGTCTTAAAAGCGCAACCCATGTGTTTAGCCTCCCTTACGATTTTGGGTAAAAGGGAAGAGAGCTAACATCATGAATGCATCAGTGCATCAACGGCAATCAGCCAGACCACATTCAGAAACGAACACACAAAATCAACATGGATGCATTCCAAGGGCTGGGCTGCTGGAGGCCGTGATGAGAGTGATGACCTGGGAACCGCGTGTAGACTGGTACACTGGGGACTTGCAACAACCAAGTGTTCCAGTTCTCGGTCAATGCCAGGCCAGTAAACATGTCTGTCAGCCAAGGCTTTGGTGTCACTTATGTAACACCTGTAAAACCTCCCACCTCAAACTTCAGGAAATGACCACCCATGGACCTGCTTCGTCCATGAAGATGAGGAGGCAATGGTGCAAAACAAAGTAGTTGTGAAGCACAACCAACGAGTGGCCTGGAGGACGAAAAGACAACCCTGTTGGACGAGGCAGACTACCTGCCCGAGGATGGGGTCAGATGCTGTTGTTTTGGCAACTCGGGCCCTAATGAGTGGAAACCCGTCTACCACTTGGCAGGAGGAGGCATACAAATGAAAACAAACAAGCTCCTCCTGATTGAACTCTTGAGTTTGGGCCCACAGGCAGCCAGGATAAGGAGTCTATTATTTTTGGATGGTGCCCCATGGGGTGCAAATGAGTGTTATATTTGGAGAGGAACAAGGCCCACTGCTGCGACCTGTAGGCCACCTTATTGGGGACCCAGGAAAATTGATTAAATAATGAAATTAAGGCTTGTGGTCCATAATTCGTTGGAATTTGGTTCCATAAAAGAAAACTTGAATTTTGGTGACCACATACACAATGGCTAGAGCCTCGTTCTCAACTTGAGAGTGCTGGAACAGTGCTGTGCTGAAACTATTGTACTGAAAGTATTGCCTGCTCCAAAACACCTGCATTCTGATGGCAAGGATCATCCCCACCCCATGTGTGAGGTGTCCATAGCCAAAACCACTGGTTTGTTTGGATTGAAGATAGTTAGATACAGTGCCGACTGGAGGTGTTCCTTCAGTATGGTGAAGGCCTGGTCACATGTTGGAGACCAGACAAAGGGAACACCTTTGTGTAAAAGTAGATGCAGTGGGTGCGCGATGGTGGGTGGCCCGGGAATGAACTAGTGGTAATAGGCAATGTTGCCTGAAAAAAGCTTGCAATTCATGCAATTTTGAAGGCTGTGGCAGGTCCGTAATGGCTCTCCATGGTTCAGATGCCCTACCTCAACAGATGGCTGAAAATTTTGGACTTCACAGATTGCAAGACAGATCTGTGGCCCAGAGTTTCTGGAAGAGGACTTGGAGGTGGTACAGCTGGTAACTTGTAGCATGTCCTGTAATGACGACGTCATCCAGGTAGTTGAAGCAATGTGGAATATTGGATGTGACCTCTCCCAAACAGTGCTGAAAAATTGTGGGGGCATTTGCCATCCCAAACATTAACCATTAGTGATGACAGAGGTTGACTGAGGTGTTAATAACCATGATACGCATGGATGGAGAAGAATTGACTCCTGCTAAGCGTGTGAACAGTTGATCAGAACATGGCAGTAGGCACATGTCAACCATGGACTGTGAATTCACGGTAGCCCTAAAACTGCCACAAAGGTGAAATTTACTATAGAAACTCTTAATGGTGACAAGGGGTGTGCCCCATTCTCTGGAGGAAATGGGAACCACAACCCCGAGAGAGGTAAGCCAGTCCAGCTCTGTCATCTTGACTTGGGAGCAGAGGGCCAGGGGACACTGCCTAGCACAAAAACATCTAGGACAAGCCAACCACTTCAAGGTTGTGTGCGCTTGAAAGGCTGTGGTGCACCATAGGCATTCCACAAACATATCCTGAAGTTCTGAGCACACAGATTCCAAAGACTTATAGGAGACATTGGCAGATACCACCTCTATGGAGACTGTGACTGAAAAAAGCCAAAGGCCTTCCTCCGTGATTTGGTCAAGCAAGGGAATTTGCTGCTTACAGTATCCCTTGAGGCACTGTTTACCATTGACAGCTGTGGAATGCTAAAGTCCAAATATGTTCGGGCATTAAGCAGGGAAACTGCTGCCTTAAGATCTACCTGCAAGGTGAACCAAAACTTGACAAAAAGCTTGTTGGAATTGTGATCAGGAACTGGCCCTGATGATGACACTTCCTGAATATCCCTATCTGTGGTCTCTGGTGCTGCATTCTGTGCAGTTAAATGGCAGACTACCACATTGTTGCCTTTTATCTGAAATGACAGGCAGCCTATTGCTGGGGTCACTCTGATCTTTCACATTTGGAGTAAGATAACGGCAATATGGAGGGGCAGCTGGAATTCTGTATAAGTGATGTATGGGAGCCATCGGGTCAGCTATCTTACACCACTGCAATGTCATCCTCCCCGGATGAGTAGATGCAGCCAGGCCATCCTCTACCACTGTGATATTATACCAAGTTTTCAGTTGCTGATAAGCAGCTTCTCACATCTCATACAACTAGGCACTTGAGAAAACTTCTTTGAGGGAGGGTCTCTCTAACTGGGGTGCCCATTGCCTGAGTTACTTATCCGGGGCAGAGGGAATAACAACATCGCATACCATGACAATCTGCATATTGCCCCTTTTAACTTGTACGTTGACAAAATGGCACTTGCGACTAAGGCCCTGGATGGTCACGACTGAGGCACAATGAAACTGATGGGGCTGCTTCTTGCATTGGTAAAATTCAACCCTTGCATCCAATAATAGGAAGATTACAACGAACATAAGGTGTCAAATGATGACAGCGAGGAAGGTTCTTGCAAGGGGGCCGACTGCCACAAGGTGGGAGAAAACCATGATAAAAACAGTGCATGATGTATCTCCGAGACATAACATGGAACATGTGAAAATGCTGCCACAGGCAGTGTCTGTAACCTCACAATCTTCTGATGGCTCACTGAATGGCAGGAACTGAGGAGGAAATGGAGCCAAAGATGAATTTTTGGAGAAACACGCCAGAAAATCCTGTACCATGACTGTGCTGGGATCCTTCTGTTACTGCACCAACATTTGACTCGCCAAATGAAACAAAATGCAAAAAGCAATTGCACAATGAAGAACATGTGAAGATATGACCCTACTCATTGCCATTGTGTTGTAATCCCTCAAGAGAACACCACACAATGACTGCCAAACAAATTTTACTAAGTCTAGAAAACAACTTATTATAGAGGGCGCACTAGATACAGAGTGGCTGAAAACAACAGCTCAATAACACATATGCAGAGGTAAATATGTAACTGAGTTAGAGCTGGCTGGTCCTGTGTCTAAAAAGCCGTCTGCAGGCCAGCAGAGTATGTGGGTGAGAGTCTGCGCACGCATCCATGAGTGGTGATGTTTGACAGTTGTCACTCTTTTTTTTTTTTTTTTTTTTTTTTTTGCATCTCCCAAGTTCTGTGGCATGCCTTACAACTGAATGTCTGGAACTCGAGTGTTGTGCTAAATAAGTTCAAGCTAATCATAATGTAAGAAAAATATATCTAAAAACAAAGATGATGTGACTTACCAAATGAAAGTGCTGGCACGTCGACAGACACACAAACACAAACAAACATACACACAAAATTCAAGCTTTCGCAACAAACTATTGCCTCATCAGGAAAGAAGGAAGGAGAGGGAAAGACGAAAGGATGTGGGTTTTAAGGGAGAGGGTAAGGAGTCATTCCAATCCCGGGAGCGGAAAGACTTACCTTAGGGGGGGAAAAAAGGAAGGGTATACACTCGCACACACACACATATCCATCCACACATATACAGACACAAGCAGACATATTTAAAGACAAAGAGTTTGGGCAGAGATGTCAGTCGAGGCAGAAGTGCAGGGGCAAAGATGTTGTTGAATGACAGGTGAGGTCGCTTAGAGGAAGGCTTCTTGGTTACCCAGGCCTGCCAACCCAAAGTTTGGTACAGATTTATTGATGACATCTTCATGATCTGGACTCACAGTGAAGAAGAACTCCAGAATTTCCTCTCCAACCTCAACTCCTTTGGTTCCATCAGATTCACCTGGTCCTACTCCAAATCCCATGCCACTTTCCTTGATGTTGACCTCCACCTGTCCAATGGCCAGCTTCACACGTCCGTCCACATCAGACCCACCAACAAGCAACAGTACCTCCATTACGACAGCTGCCACCCATTCCACATCAAACGGTCCCTTCCCTACAGCCTAGGTCTTTGTGGCAAACGAATCTGCTCCAGTCCGGAATCCCTGAAGCATTACACCAACAACCTGACAACAGCTTTTGCATCCTGCAACTACCCTCCCGACCTGGTACAGAAGCAAATAACCAGAGCCACTTCCTCATCCCCTCAAACCCAGAACCTCCCACAGAAGAACCACAAAAGTGCCCCACTTGTGACAGGATACTTTCCGGGACTGGATCAGATTCTGAATGTGGCTCTCCAGCAGGGATACGACTTCCTCAAATCCTGCCCTGAAATGAGATCCATCCTTCATGAAATCCTCCCCACTCCACCAAGAGTGTCTTTCCGCAGTCCACCTAACCTTCGTAACCTCTTAGTTCATCCCTATGAAATCCCCAAACCAACTTCCCTACCCTCTGGCTCCTACCCTTGTAACCGCCCCCGGTGTAAAACCTGTCCCATGCACCCTCCCACCACCACCTACTCCAGTCCTGTAACCCGGAAGGTGTACACGATCAAAGGCAGAGCCACGTGTGAAAGCACCCACGTGATCTACCAACTGACCTGCCTACACTGTGACGCATTCTATGTGGGAATGACCAGCAACAAACTGTCCATTCGCATGAATGGACACAGGCAGACAGTGTTTGTTGGTAATGAGGATCACCCTGTGGCTAAACATGCCTTGGTGCACGGCCAGCACATCTTGGCACAGTGTTACACCGTCCGGGTTATCTGGATACTTCCCACTAACACCAACCTATCCGAACTCCGGAGATGGGAACTTGCTCTTCAATATATCCTCTCTTCCCGATATCCACCAGGCCTCAATCTCCGCTAATTTCAAGTTGCCGCCACTCATACCTCACCTGTCATTCAACAACATCTTTGCCCCTGCACTTCTGCCTCGACTGACATCTCTGCCCAAACTCTTTGTCTTTAAATATGTCTGTATATGTGTGGATGGATATGTGTGTGTGTGTGCGCGAGTGTATACCCGTCCTTTTTTCCCCCTAAGGTAAGTCTTTCCGCTCCCGGGATTGGAATGACTCCTTACCCTCTCCCTTAAAACCCACATCCTTTCGTCTTTCCCTCTCCTTCCTTCTTTCCTGATGAGGCAACAGTTTGTTGCGAAAGCTTGAATTTTGTGTGTTTGTTTGTGTGTCTGTCCGACCTGCCAGCACTTTCATTTGGTAAGTGACATCATCTTTGTTTTTAGATATATTTTTCTTACGTGGAATGTTTCCCTCTATTATAATCATAATGTAATCTAGAAAAGGGAGGGGTTATTGCAGTAAAAGCATGATTAGATATAAATAAAAGTGGTTCAATTAGTTTAAACTAAACAGCCAGACTGTTGCCGGAAGACCTACACACATTTTATTTCTGTTCTACCATACATAAGAATATACACTGAATTTATTATTTATCTATTTATGCACATTCGAATTCCATTATACTGTGTTTCCAATTTTTTGCGTTCAGTATGAATTCATTGACTGAATCGAAAGGACTTTCTATAAGCAATAGTTTTGTTGTTTGCTTAAACTTCTCTTTCGAGCTATAGTTTGAAATATGAAATGGTAAACAGTTGTACAGTTTTACTGTTGTATAAGCAGTTACTTCTTTCTGGTTTAACTGTGTCATGTTGTGGAACACAACTCGCACGTGTACACACACACAAACACACACACACACACACACACACACACACACACACACACACACATTGATCAACAAGAACATTATGACCTATAGTGGCAACGCATTGTGGCATGGAAGCAGTGAGGCCTTAGTAGGTTGCTGCATGGAGTTGATACCACATCTGCACACAAAAGTGAAATAATCCCATAAATTTTGGGGAGGTGAGCAAATTGCTCTGATGCCACGTTCAATCACATCCCAGATGTGTTCAATCAGGTTCAGGTCTGGCGACTTGGGGGGCCAGTATATCAGTTGGAACTCGCCACTGTATTCCTCGAACTCCTGGCCTTGTGACATGGTGCATTATCTTGTGGAGAGATACCACTACTATTGCGAAACACGATCATCATGAAGGGTGTATGTAGTCTGCAACCAATGTACGATAATCCTTGGCCATCATGGTGCCTTGCACAAGCTCCACTAGGCCCATGGATGCCATGTGAATGTTCCCCAGAGCATAATGGAGCTGCTGCCAGTTGTCTCCATCCCGCAGTACAGCTGTGAAGGAGCTGTTTCCCTGTAATATGATACATTCGTGCTCTTTCATCGGCATGTGTTCTGAACTACATTCATATCCACTTCTTATGAAGGTAGGCGAATTGGACTATAGTTTCAGAGCACAATGGATCTCCATTTTCGTATTGTGGTAAAATTGTGTCTACTTCATTTTATCTGTCTATTCCATAAGATATGAGTTAACTAGGTAGAAGAATGGTTTGGCCATTTCATTTGCCTTTAACTTCAAAACTTTATTTAAAAGCCCATTTGTATCAGTGGAGGTTTTATTATCACTTTTACTATCCATTGTGCTGAAGTAGGACAGAAATAACATGAGTTAATGGTGGTGTCTTGGTTATTTTTTAGAAGCTGTAGGGCTTGCAGAGGATCACTTTTGTTATTTTCTGTAAGACTTTTGCATATGTTGGTAAAATATGTGTTGAAAGTGCCACTAACAGCTACAGGGTCTTCTATTATTCTGCTCTTTACTTTGAGCCATAGGCTTTTATTACCTGACAAGTATCCTGTTTCTTTGTAAATTACCTCCCATGTGCTCCTGACACTGGTGGCTGAGCAATCATGTTCCCCACAAAATTTTTTGGGAGCTTACAGTGTCTTATTGTAACTTTTTTAAACTTTATAACTCACCAAAATGATCGTCTGTGTGGATCTCTGTTACTAATATAAAGAGATATTAGTTTTGTACAGGATACAAGTAAACCCTTCGTCAGCCATGTCACACGCTCTCCCTTTTCCTTCACTGTCCTTGTTTCACTCGGTAGGCACTCTTCTGTAGCCTTTAAATAAATATTCAGTAAAACGTTGAACAGAAGCAAATATGAAGTCCTTCTGAAGGTTAGTAGAAGGGCTCATGCCCAATCAAATACGTTATTTTTACAAATTCCTGTTCAGTTGGGAAGAGGTTATTCATAATATACTTTCACTGTATACAAAAACTGTTACGCAAAACATATTTGGAAGTTTGTAAGATATTGTGAATTCGTGTACGCAGTTACACGAGGGAAAGGGGAAAAAAAATTGTGGAGGCGCCGGGTATCGATCCCGGTACCTCTCGCATGCTAAGCGAGCGCTCTACCATCTGAGCTACGCCCCCTGACGATAGTGAATGGAAATATATCGATTCAGACTATTCCGAGTCGAATTGTTTATAATTAATTATTTTAGGTTGTAACGTAGATTATTATGTATGAAAGCGGAAATTCCGCTGTCTTACGTAATCACAATACGATAAACTTGGTGCAAAAATGTTTACCATTGTACTTCTGATTGGATTACTGCATCGTGTTGCTCCAAAGTGAAGAACTGTAAAGTATCACTACACGTACGAATGTGTAATTATGAGGAACGGCATTGCAAAACATACATCACAGAAACTGAATCAAAATCCTTTTTATAATTATTTCTCTTTTAGTATATTGAATGGTTAAAATTATGGTTATAAAGAATGGACCGAGCTCCAAAATATAATGAAGTGCTTTAAGTATGCCTAACGCGGCGTAGGATGGATGGGAAAAAAAATTATTGCCGAAACCCGGGATCGAACCAGGGACCTTTAGATCTTCAGTCTAACGCTCTCCCAACTGAGCTATTTCGGCCAATGCGTAAATAGAAAACAAAAATTGGTAGCGTTCGTACCATTTTTTTATGCCGTATTTTTATAGATATAATTAGTACAACATTCATATGTTTACATGTGTACTTTGTATAACATTTTTATGCAGAGTGACAGTTGTTTTGCAATTCAGTGTTGATATACCACATTGGTAATACGCCACACTAGTGTAAGTGTAGAACATCGCGATCACTCTAACTAGCGGTGAAATACAGTAAGTGGGATTTAGCTAGTAGGTACAGTTTCATAGAATTTTGAGATGTATGCCTCGAAGGTAACGGCACCATGAAACAAGAAGAGAAGCTACAGCCTTTTTGAGTCTGTAGTAGATCGTGAAGTTACTTGGATTGGCAGTGCATATTCTTTAATGGAAAACATGTAAGTGCAACTTGGTTATTAGGAAACTATATTTTCTTGATCTACGTTTCTAGACTACCACAGTTTTAGGTCTCTTATTAATAAAGGTTGCAGTCTGACAATTTTTGTATTACGCACAGTTCATACAAGATCAAACACCGTTTACCTACTGTCGCAGCTGATTTTTATTAGTTCCATTCGAACTTGACGAAAAAACCTCTTCTTATTATCTAGTGCAGCGGTCGTCAAGCTTTTTTTAATTTTTTTTATATATAGAGGGAATATTGACATTGTAGAGCGACACCTTTGGCCGCATAGGAAAGAGGGAGGGGGGCGGATGTAGAGTGTAAAGTGGCCTCCCAAAGATAAATTCAAATTTCACCAAACCGTGGTTATTGTTACAAGCTTACCACTTACGCATCTTCAATCTACATATCATAGGGTATCACACCTAATATATTCAAGTGAAAAAGAAAATGATATATTGGAACTACTGGCATTTTTTCGGGAGGCTTACAATTTTCCGTAAGCTGCTGCGGTCTCCTAAACTGACATACGGCCGGGAGAGCTATGAGCTGACCGCATGCCCCTCCATATTCGCATCCTGTGACACGCGTGTGCTTAGTTAGAATGACACAACAGCCGGTCAGCACCGTTGGGTACTGTGGCCACAGCCATCGCAAGAGGATCCCATGTTTGTTCATCTGATTTCCAGACACTTTTTCTATGCATCTTCACGCCCTAGAATCTGAGAGAATACCAAGCGGCTGCAGAAAACCGTTTTCAACTGGACTTTTGTATTGGACCAAATAGGACAGTGGCGGATTTAAATAATGTAACTTAATTATTTCAAAATTGTCCTTAAGGAGTACAAAGGTGGACGATAGCTATGAATATAAAAGTGCTAAGAAGTTAGTTTTAGATATCTGGATGACAGAAAGCAGCTTTGAACAATTCTGCAATGGCACCTGCCTGCTCTGATTGGGGCACAGTAAAATGTTGGGAGTGCCACAGTGCTTGGTGCTTGGTCCCTTACGTTTCCTCATCTTTGTCAATGATCTGCCTTGCTGTATGACACAAAAATCACACTTCACCCCGTCTGCTGGTGATGCAATCATTACACAATACCCAACTGCAGTCTAGAGAACACTGCGACCACTGTATTCAAAGAAACTTTAGACTGGTCCACTTCTAATTGTCTGTCACTCAGAGTTCACAAGACTCAATTCATTCAGTTTCAATTAGCAAATAAAAAACAGGAAAATACTGAAATAAAATGTTGTGACAAAGTATTATTGAAACTTATTCAAACAGCTCGGGATCCTCACCATGCAATTTCTGTACATTTTTTCACTAATGTGATTTGTGAACAATAATCACATAACTTACAAAACAAACAGTGAATATCATGAACATGATACAAGGAGTAATCATGATCTTTACAAAGATAACAAAAATCTCAGCATGGTACAGAAAGGTCGCAGGTTCGAATCCTGCCTCGGGCATAGATGTGTGTGATGTCCTTAGGTTAGTTAGGTTTAAGTAGTTCTAAGTTCTAGGGGACTGATGACCATAGATGTTAAGTCCCATAGTGCTCAGAGCCATTTGAACCATTTTTGAAGCGTAAAAGTATGCAATAAACTTCCCTTTCATGCTAAATCATCATTGGGGGCATGGCTAAATTCAAAAAACAACTGAAACTTTATCTTTTGATTAGTTCTTTCTGTTCTTTACAGGAATTTTTGGACAGTGTGTAACAATTAGTACAACGTGCGTAATTTTTAAGAATTCCTATAAGGAATGACTTATGTGGCAGTGGCATATCAATTGATGACAGAATGCTTTGTATATGTATTACAACGTAAGCCTTGCAATTTGTTTGTGTAATCATTATTACTGCTATAATCTGTGTTGTTGTTTAAACCCTTGAACCTCATGTATCTGTTTATACATGACTTATGCCCATTTAGATATAGTTATTACTGTAATAATCTGAGACATTCTACGTCCTAGCAATACACTCGTATCGAATATCTACGGAACACGAAAATAAATTAAATAAATAAAAACAAATGACATGGTAAAAACATTATTACTTTCCATACAAGTGAGCTAACAAGAATAATAAAAATTACTTATCTTACATCTGACGACTCAAAAGCAAAAACGTTTTTACTAAAAAATAGCAGAACAAGCTTCCTCTGTCAATCTCACTGACAACGATGTCTGTGTATATTACAGCTATTCTGAACACTTCTCAGCAGGCAGCAGTGCGGTTCAGGGCAAAAAGAGAATGAGCGTTCGCTACTTTACCCGTCCTGGTCCCTTTACCAAACCTTCCCCTATCGCTCTTACTATTAACTGACAATCTCCATACAACTGTTATGTTACATTAATTAGCAACAGTAATCGCAAACGAGAAGCGGTCACAAATATTTTCTGCGTTTTTTGAACGATATTTTTCTTTTGCTGATTGCACTGTATTACAATACTGTTAATTAGACTGTGAAATACATGCTACAAGCATGCGCCACATTTGAGGATGACTGACTATAATGTGCATTCACGAATATACGAATATATGTCACTTGCGTTTGATATTTATACTACAAAGTTGATCAGTACTAGTTGCGCACGCTCGTGAGTTCTCCATTGTTGGAAAATAAACACTAAAATATTCCCGTTCTGACTTCTATTAACTCTGCAGTGGCAGCGCTGCATACCACTCTGACCCTGACGCAAGCGGCTGAAGTCACCAACGTCAGTTATAATTACGCACGCATTAAATATTACACTGTTTAACTACTTTTCTTCGTTACTGAGCAAGAAAAATACTCTTAGGGAGCTCTTAACCTTGTATTGTATGTTAACCGGGCACCTATAAACGACGGAGAGGCTCCGTCCCCGCCACAGCTGCATTGGTCCACAACCCCACGACGACTACCGCAGTCCACTTCACCCCTCCGCCGCCCCACACAGAACTACTCTTTCAGGGTTATTGTGCGGTTCGGTTCGGCCTCCGGTGGACCCTCCCAGGGAACGTCTCAGGCTGCGTCCACACTTGCGCGCCACGAACCACGAGCGGTGCGCGAGCCGCACGCGCGCCGCTCACCTTTGTTCGTTGGAGTTGTGGGTTGCAACGAACCTCCGACGATCCACAGGAAACCCACGAACATATAAGTATTCAGTTTGCAGCCAAGCTGTAAACATGTCTACGCGATGGGAAAATCTCGGGATTATGGTGATGAGTGGTGCGGCATTATTAATGACAAGTTTGTCGAAAAACAAAACGAAACGTCGCGTTGGTGGCACACTGAACTTTATAAAAAAAATAAATAATGCAGAACTTACGATGGATCTGAAGCCACAACAAATAAGTGGTCAATATAAAAATTTCTGTCGAATGTCACCGTCTGACCTTGAAAATCTGCTGCAGAAGATTGGACCGCATATTTCGAAAGAGGACACTAATTTCCGCTCAAGACAGGTGAGCATTAATATTTGTTGTATATAATCTGTTTACTTCTTGTTTATAATTCGCTGTACACTCCTGGAAATTGAAATAAGAACACCGTGAATTCATTGTCCCAGAAAGGCGAAACTTTATTGACACATTCCTGGGGTCAGATACATCACATGATCACACTGACAGAACCACAGGCACATAGACACAGGCAACAGAGCATGCACAATGTCGGCACTAGTACAGTGTATATCCACCTTTCGCAGCAATGCAGGCTGCTATTCTCCCATGGAGACGATCGTAGAGATGCTGGATGTAGTCCTGTGGAACGGCTTGCCATGCCATTTCCACCTGGCGCCTCAGTTGGACCAGCGTTCGTGCTGGACGTGCAGACCGCGTGAGACGACGCTTCATCCAGTCCCAAACATGCTCAATGGGGGACAGATCCGGAGATCTTGCTGGCCAGGGTAGTTGACTTACACCTTCTAGAGCACATTCGGTGGCACGGGATACATGCGGACGTGCATTGTCCTGTTGGAACAGCAAGTTCCCTTGCCGGTCTAGGAATGGTAGAACGATGGGTTCGATGACGGTTTGGATGTACCGTGCACTATTCAGTGTCCTCTCGACGATCACCAGTGGTGTACGGCCAGTGTAGGAGATCGCTCCCCACACCATGATGCCGGGTGTTGGCCCTGTGTGCCTCGGTCGTATGCAGTCCTGATTGTGGCGCTCACCTGCACTGCGCCAAACACGCATACGACCATCATTGGCACCAAGGCAGAAGCGACTCTCATCGCTGAAGACGACACGTCTCCATTCGTCCCTCCATTCACGCCTGTCGCGACACCACTGGAGGCGGGCTGCACGATGTTGGGGCGTGAGCGGAAGACGGCCTAACGGTGTGCGGGACCGTAGCCCAGCTTCATGGAGACGGTTGCGAATGGTCCTCGCCGATACCCCAGGAGCAACAGTGTCCCTAATTTGCTGGGAAGTGGCGGTGCGGTTCCCTACGGCACTGCGTAGGATCCTACGGTCTTGGCGTGCATCCGTGCGTCGCTGCGGTCCGGTCCCAGGTCGACGGGCACGTGCACCTTCCGCCGACCACTGGCGACAACATCGATGTACTGTGGAGACCTCACGCCCCACGTGTTGAGCAATTCGGCGGTACGTCCACCCGGCCTCCCGCATGCCCACTATACGCCCTCGCTCAAAGTCCGTCAACTGCACATACGGTTCACGTCCACGCTGTCGCGGCATGCTACCAGAGTTAAAGACTGCGATGGAGCTCCGTATGCCACGGCAAACTGGCTGACACTGACGGCGGCGGTGCACAAATGCTGCGCAGCTAGCGCCATTCGACGGCCAACACCGCGGTTCCTGGTGTGTCCGCTGTGCCGTGCGTGTGATCATTGCTTGTACAGCCCTCTCGCAGTGTCCGGAGCAAGTATGGTGGTCTGACACACCGGTGTCAATGTGTTTTTTTTTCCATTTCCAGGAGTGTATATTTATCGTAAGATCCTGACCAAATAAGCAGTGGCGGGCGTGGATATAAAAAAGTTGACTGATCTTTATCTTTTTCATGAAATAAAGGCAAATAAAATCAATATGATTAATTCTTCCAGGTTAGCAGTAACACTGATTTTTTGCCACAGGAGATTCATTTACTAGCCTGCAGTATACTTTCAGGATTTCTAAGTAATCTATTGCTAGTCTGTGCAGCAATCTTCCACGAGTTGCAAGGATATATCAAGGTAACATATTAACACCGCTGTTCAACTCTTTTAATTTTGAAAGTTGTTTTATTTTTTAAATATTTTATAACTACAAAATTAAACTCCTTTTACACAAAATCATCAAAATCCATTAAACTTAAGTTATGTTACACAAAATCCGAAAACTGTTCTGAAGTTATTGATGCAGCAGGAGATGGTTGAGAAGAGATAGGTGTCAAGGAATCAGATGGCGGCGATTGTACGGGAGCAGGTACTGGTTGCAAAGTGTGGAAAACGTATTGTTGAGAAAGTGTGGGGTGATACACACTTTCTGGAGGGATTTGCCAGTTGTTGGAATGCTGAGCACCTGCAGCAGCCCAATCAAAAAAAACCTTTTATCGGCTTTCACAAGAAGGTCGAACACTGCATGCTATAACGATTTCTGCGTTTCAGGCGAATATTTCTTCACTTTTGCAGCGACGTACGTAAAAAAGGCATCGATTTCGTCAGATTATTACACGGTTCTTTCTCCAATTTCTCTACAGCAATTTGTAAAATGTCAAACACACTTCTCATCATTGAGTCGTAAGCATCAGTTCGCTTACGCTTAGTAAGTCTGGCAGTAGATGTTAACCCTGTTGGCTCTTGTTCGCTGTCTTTAGAAATGTTGTGTCCTGATTCGATGTCATGTTAAATTCTAATAATCTCATTCGTCTCCTGTAAATTACAAGTAATAATCAATAGTAACCAATATTAATTATGTATTACTGGTATTACGTGACTAACATAAAACAGGAGCCTATTAAAAAACATTAAGTCGTGTCGTTCGCCTTAGACCAATAACGTAGTAGTTTTCCAGTCACCAAAACAATTATCAGTCCTGTTTTACGAATATAATATATAAACTCAACCCCCACCCCTAGTGGTTAAAGTAAGTTTAAGTATGACTTCTGTTTCAGCTACCTGCGACACCTGCAGCTTGCCGCTCGGGATTAGCCGAGCGGTCTTAGGCGCTGCAGTCATGGACTGTGCGGCTGGTCCCGGCGGAGATTCGAGTCCTACCTCGGGCATGGGTGTGTGTGTTTGTCCTTAGGATAATTTAGGTTAAGTAGTGTGTAAGCTTAGGGACTGATGACCTTAGCAGTTAAGTCCCATAAGATTTCACACACATTTGAACATTTGAACCTGCAGCTTGTAACACGTTGGAACCTGCCTCACTGTGTTGGTGCTCTGGACGGGAAACATGTTGTTTTGCAAGCTCCAATGAGCTCCGGTACAGAGTACTTCAATTATAAATCCAGCTTCAGTATTGTGCTTTTTGAATTAGTGGACGGGAATTGTAACTTTATGTTTGCTGACATGGGATGCCAAGGAAGAATTTCGGCTGGAGGAATTTTTCAAGGGACCAAGCTACATGGTATGATGACTGGGAGCTCATTGGGACTTGCGGTAGCGGAACCGCTGCCAGGGCGTTCTATGCAAATACCTTATTTCTTTGCAGGTGATAGTGCATTTGATCTAAGTGAAAACCACATGAAACCATACTCTGGAGACTTTGCCAAAGGAACTCCTTACAGAATTTTTAATTATCGCTTGAGTAGGGCCCGACGGATAGTCGGGAACGCCTTCGGTATATTAAGCTCAGTGTTTCGGGCTCTAAGAAAACCAATGCTTTTGGCACCTGAAAATGCCGGCCGTTGGTGTGGCCGAGCGGTTCTAGGCGCTTCAATCTGGAACTGCACGACCGCTACGGTCGCAGGTTCGAATCCTGCCTCGGGCATGAATGTGTGTGATGTCCTTAAGTTAGTTAGGTTTAAGTAGTTCTAAGTTCTAGGGGACTGATGACCTCATTGTTAAGTCCCATAGTGCTCAGAGCCATTTGAACCATTTTTTTTTAAATGCCTAGGTAATAGTGATGGCAGTCAATTTGTTACACAATTATCTAAGGACCCATTCGCCAAATTTGTACACCTCTGCTGGCATTGACCATGAAGAGAATGGAGTTTTAATTGAAGGGTTATGGAGGGTTCAGGGAGAAGATAATACGACGTCTTTGTTACCACTGAGACAAGTCCCCCTACGATCCACAAATTATTCTCAAAAAATTAGGGATGAAATAGCAGATTATTGTACGAAAGAAGGCTTCCTAGAATGGCAACACAAATATGCTTGAGTACATCAACATTTTCTTACCGTCGTTAAGTCCTTTTCGTGGTACGTCCCTGTCCTCCAGAAACTTGAAAACTTCATAAGGAAATCAACTGCTTACGTAAACGTCGTCTCTTCCTGAAACAATAAAATATAGAATGCAGTAAAACCCTGTTTAAAAAATACAGAACTGTACAGTACTTATGACTGTTATTATGAAAGTTTGTATGATGTATGTAAATAAATCACTTAAAAATGAAAATTAAGCTTATTATTTTATAATACTATCCTGTTTCTTAATATATTTTTTTCCGAATACAAAATTCATCGAATAATAATAAATGACAGTTGTGATCGGTCACATCACTGAACTTGTCAACTAATATAATTATAACAATTAAGAAATGGTTCAAATGGTTCTGAGCACTATGGGACTTAAAGTCTGAGGTCATCAGTCCCCTAGAACCTAGAACTACTTAAACCTAACTAACCCAAGGACATCCCACACGTCCATGCCCGAGGCAAGATTCGAACCTGCGCCCGTAGCAGTCGCGCGGTTCCAGACTGAAGCGCCTAGAACCGCACAGCCACCCCGACCGGCCAAACAATTAAGAGCTTTAGGTACATAATATCGTATTAGATTCGCAACTTACCTTCTCCTGTTCCCATGCTGTTTTTCAATTTGCCCTTCTCCCATCGGTATGAAGACAGCAGAGATATATTTTTTTTTCTTTTTTCTGCACTGGTCTGTAGATACATCCATCTCCGCAGATATTTCTGGCCGAGCATCTGCTTTCATGTGTATCCTGTAATGATCCTTATGCGGAGGATCCCAAAGAATGGATTGTTTTCTGTATTCATCATTTAGTTTAATTAAAGTCACTTCTGACCACTCCATATTTAATCGCTGGAAAACCAATCTCAAAATCCCTTTATTGAAGCCTGACAAAAATCTAAAGATATTAATTAAAATGTAATATTTTAGTTCAACTTAAAAATCCCTCTTTTCTCATTAACATCTTGCAGAACAATACTCACATGTGCACTAAAAACGATAAACATTTCGCGCTCCCGTTCAAATCTGAACTGCGAACATTCAAAGTGTTCGTTGGAAAAACGGACAGGAGATGGATCGTGCTGCGTCGCGCAAGCGCAGCGCGCCCTCAGTCCAAATACACTACTGGCCATTAAAATTGCTACACCAAGAAGAAATGCTGATGATAAACGGGTATTCATTGGACAAATATATTATACCAGAACTGACATGTGATTGCATTTTCACGCAATTTGGGTACATAGACCATGAGAAATCAGTACCCAGAGCAACCACCTCAGGCCGTAAAAACAGCCTTAATACGCCTGGGCATTGAGTCAAACAGAGCTTGGATGGCGTGTACAGGTAGCTTCAACACGATACCACAGTTCATCAAGAGTAGTGACTGGCGTATTGTGACGAGCCAGTTGCTCGGCCAACATAAACCAGGCGTTTTCAATTGGTGAAAGATCTGGAGAATGTGCTGGCCAGGGCAGCAGTCGAGCATTTTCTGTATCCAGAAAGGCCCGTACAGGACCTGCATCATGCGATCGTGCATTATCCTGCTGAAATGTAGGGTTTCGAAGGGATCGAATGAAGGGTAGAGCCACGGGTCGTAACACATCTGAAATGTAACGTCCAATGTTCAAAGTGCCGGGTGATTACGCCAGTATGGCGATGACGAATACACGCTTCCAATGTGCGTTCACCGCGATATCGCCAAACACGGATGCGACCATCAAGATGCTGTAAACAGAACCTGGATTCATCCGAAAAAATGATGTTTTGCCATTCGTGCACCCAGGTTCGTCGTTGAGTACACCATCGCAGGCGCTCCTGTCTGTGATGCAGCGTCAAGGGTAACCGTAGCCATGGTCTCCGAGCTGATAGCCCATGCTGCTGCAAACGTCGTCGAACTGTTCGTGCAGATGGTTGTTGTTTTGCAAACGAAACGTCCCCATCTGTTGACTCAGGGATCGTGACGTGGCTGCACGATCCGTTACAGCCACGCGGATAAGATGCCTGTCATCTCGACTGCTATTGATACGAGTCCGTTGGGATCCAGCACGGCGTTCCGTATTACCCTCCTGAACCCACCTATTCCATATTCTGCTAACAGTCATTGGATCTCGACCATCGCGAGCAGCAATGTCGCGATACGATAAACCGCAATCGCGATAGGCTACAATCTGACCTTTATCAAAGACGGAAACGTGATGGTACGCATTTCTCCTCCTTACACGAGGCATCACAACAACGTTTCACCAGGCAACGCTGGTCAACTGCTGTTTGTGTATAAGAAATCGGTCGGAAACTTGCCTCATGTCAGCACGTTGTAGGTGTCGCCACCGGCGCCAACCTTGTGTGAATGCTCTGAAAAGCTAATCATTTGCATATCAAAGCATCTTCTTCCTATCGGTTAAATTTCGCGTCTGTAGCACTTCTTCGTGGTGTAGCAATTTTAATGGCCAGTAGTGTATTTGAATTCAATGCGCACGAGCCGCGCAGCGCGCTAGTGCGGACACAACTTCACACCAGACGAGTGTAACCCCTACGTTTGCGTGGTAGAGTAATGTAGGTGAACGCGTACGTGGAGAACTTGTTTGCGCAGCAATCGCCGACATAGCGTAGTTGAGGGGAACCAGCTCGCATTCGCCGAGGCAGATGGAAAACCGCCTAAAAACCATCCACAGACTGCCCGGTTCACTGGACCTCGACACAAGGCAGCCGGGCGGATTCGTGCCGGGGACCAGGCGCTCCTTCCCACTCCGGACAGCCGTGCGATAGACCGAACGGCTAACCGGGCGGGCCGGCCGCGGTGGCCGTGTGGTTCTGGCGCTGCAGTCCGGAACCGTGAGGCTGCTACGGTCGCAGGTTCGAATCCTGCCTCGGGCATGGGTGTGTGTGATGTCCTTAGGTTAGTTAGGTTTAAGTAGTTCTAAGTTCTAGGGGACTTATGACCTAAGATGTTGAGTCCCATAGTGCTCAGAGCCATTTGAGCTAACCGGGCGGGCTAAGCTCTTAACCTTATTTGCCGTTTATGGATTCGGCTTTTAATTGCTTGATGCATGTAAGAAATACGGCTGAGAGCCTCGGGCCGTACGAACCCTTGATTTGGGCCACAGTTAGACGACCCACTGAAGTAGTGTGTTGTTATTCTTGTCACTGAGGAGAAAGTGTAATCTGGTTTCTTCCGTTACTGGAATTACTGGGAAATCAGAACTAACAGCACTTAAAGCGCTGTCTTGAATAGACTGTCTCGTAATTAATCCATCTCACGTTAAGAAGTGTAACGCTTCGTATTAGAAAGTTTAGACCTCTGGATAGAACAAAATTTTGCAAGACGTTCCATACGATTATGCTATACAGCGCAGATTCGCGACGCACGTAGGTCAGTACGATTTATGTTGTGCTTATTGGTGGAAGTTGGAAACCCAATATTGCGAATTTGACGGAAGAGAATGAACACACTGCCGTACCGTATCTGAGTGGATTAAACATAAAGTATACATGGAAAATTTATAAATATTTTTGAAACATGATAGGCAAACACACTGTAAAGGCATACTGTGCCCGAATTCAAAATTAGCAAAAGGAGCCATATGCAAAAATAGAGGGATCGACGAATCACAGATGAAGGGTGGCCCAAAATTCAAGCAAGATTTGTTTTTTTTTTTCCATTTGAGCGGTAAAGTCTTGCCAACAAAAAGAAAAGCTGACAGTTCAGGGTAATTAAAAATTGAGCAATACACGAAAGAACGACGCGTTTTCATTGTTGAGCAATATTTTAAAAATAATGAAGGTTGTGCAGCTACAGTTCGCAATTTTTGTATAAAATATGGTCGGAACAGTGATTCAGCTTCGTGGTAAGCGAGAAATTTAAAAAAAAATAGGGTGAATGGATCAGTTAATGACCTTAAACACTCAGGCCGTACTTCAACAGACCGTTCAACATAAAACATCGAAATAGTTCGTGAGGGTGCTACTGATTGTCAGAGTCGAGAGATATCAATCCGGAACCAGAGTAAAGAATTGGAATTTCGATTAGCTACAGTTGTTCTCAAGAAAGATTTGCGTCTTTTTGCATACCAGGGTCGGTTGACTCGAAACTCAAGTGTACTGAGCATACACAGCGAATCGAGCTTTTTGAGTGAAGTGTGAAACAACAAGTGGACGCAGATTTTTCGAACAAATTCACCTTCAGCAATGGCGCTCACTTTCATCCTGATGACTTTATCAACAAAATTGTCGCATTTGTGATTCAGAAAATCCTAGAGTGATTGTTGAAACCG